>NC_132911.1:8646766-9846766 GCF_047675955.1 Chlorocebus sabaeus | reverse complement strand
CAAAGCAATGCTCAAAGTCGTTGACATGCTGCAGAACATTCTCGGGAGAACTGCCTTCTGCAAATAACCAATTTCTTGAGGAGAGAGTGCTTCTTGCAGTCTTGCCAATAAAAAGTCACTCAGCAGCAGCTAACTTTCTGTTTAGCGCGCTCACCAAAATATATATACATGAAAGAAATTGCTACACTGATCTGGTACTGATGACCACCAGGGCCCTCCATAGCGTGTATGGAGGAGGGACCTGGGAGCGTCTGGGAGCCTCCTTGGAGGTTCCTCCCACTTCGGCATCCATAAGTCCTGTATTTGGTACTGGGGGCCCATGTATCTGTGTTAGCAGTCGGTCCCCTGCAGAGCAGGACGGCTGACGTTTCTGTGATGAGATGCAATTTGCTGTGTAGCCTCTATACCGTCTTTCTAGCTATGCCTTCTCCTTTAGGTACCCGAGCATGTTTAGTGGAAGAAGAGAACACAGACTAGGCTGCAGATGGAGGGAAGATGAGAATAGGGACTCTCCCTCCCTGTCCCTGTCCCTGCCCACCGCCTCCTGTCTACATCCTGAGATGCCCAGCAGGGACAGGGTTGCACTTGGAAAGTTCTTTTGAATCTCACACAAGACAGTAATAAACATAGAGGTAGAAACAACAAGACATTTTACCATGTCTTGTGTCATGTAGGAAACTTTACATTTCAGAAAATATAAAGAAAAAAAGATGAAGCAAAGGGCTTTAAGGATACAATGGACCTTTTATGGAAGGAAAGCAGTGCTGTCACAAGAGCTAAAAATGAACTATTTTCTTTTTCGAGTGGGTTAACTTTTAAAAGTGCATGTTACATAGTGCCCTGCATTGCAGTGTATCTTATTATAAGCTTACCAGCCCCAGCTCCTATCACTGTTTCCAATGTTTGCTAATATGGTAATCATGAAATAGCACTTTGTTTCTTGAATCTTTGGTTAGCATCAGAGTTTTAATTTATTGTTTGCTTTTTGTTTGTAAGCCCTGAATGAAGGTTTCTTGCACTTAGGGAAGCCCATCTCCCAGTATGCAGACAAGTTAGCTCACGTCTTATTAAGCCATTAGTTGAATTACAATGTATTTGCTATAGCCTTGATCTCTAAATTGGTGGAATCCACACTGTTGGCAAGATTTAAGGGTAGCACACACCCTGAACACACAAATGCGAGGACACACAGCAAGAATGAGTAAGCAAGAGAATCAGGGGAGTTTCTAAGGAGCTTTCTGGAAGAACAGAATTTTGTTTTAATTTTTGATTATGCAGTTTATGTTTATAGTGGAAAACAGATAAGAAGACAATAATAGTACCTTTGCTAATCATACTTTAAAACATTTTGATATATATGCTTCTATTCCTTTCTCTGTGGAAATAAATACCTTAAACAATAGAATCAGTATATTCATGAAGTATTGATCAGAAAAATCAGATCAGAATGATTACAAATGCATTGGTGAAAATATTATCAGTGACAATATTTGTAACATACCTTTTCACTGATTGATATTTCATGAATATCTTTTCATACCGGTTATGAAATCAAGATGTATATATATGTATATACCAGTTATATAATAAAATGTTATTTTATTACATTCTGACCGCTACGTAGTCTCCTTGAATGGATATACCATAGCTTATTTAACTGCTTTAGTGTTGTCTGACATTTGGGTTGCTTCCAACATTTCCTGCTCATAAATGCTGCTGTGATGAGCATACTTGTAGCTGAATCTTTTCATGCATCTGTAGTCAGTTCCCTGGAATAAGTTCCCAGAAGAGGAATAGCTGCATATATGCGTGTGCAGACTTTATGGCTTTTGATTTGTGTGTGTCAGTAGCATAATGTATTTTCTTCACTGGCATTTAGCATGCCATTAACCTGTGGTAGTCCCTAACTCTTCACTGTGTCAGGGCAGGGTTCTGTGCACCTCCTTTATCAACCTATGACACCACGATGCCCCCAGCCTTTCCAGTGCCTCCTCTTCCTGCCCAGACCAGTTCCTGGCCCAGAGGCCGTGGCAGCTTGCATGGAGGTGCTGAGTATTGATGCGTGTTTGCGAAGAGATGACAGCCGTAGATGAATGGAGAGGAAGTAGGAAAAAGTCATTGTCAGAGACTCCTGATTTCTCACGCAAGCTTTATCACTGATAGATACAGCATTTGCCCAATAGTCCATAACTTCTTCGATTCCCAATTTCCAAACCAAAGCAAATGAAGTCATTAAAAAGAATGATGTATCTGAGGGTATTTCAAAATTCTGGAGATTTCTGAGTCATGTGTAAGGAACAGAAAACCTGGCTTGGGTGGCATGCCGTGTCAAAGGAAAAGAACTGCAGTGAGGTTGGAGGAGTGGGCTCACCTGATGGATGCATTTGTTCAGTACACACATGACAGAGGAAGGCCTGGGCTGCAGAAGGACCGTCCCTCTGTGGGGTCAGGCAGTCAGGGTGGCTCTTGCAAAGTGGTAGCGTCTGAATGTCGTGGCTGCTGGAATCCTAGTAGCTTCAGATGCCAGATGGGTGCCCTTGGAAGGCAGAGGATGGGTGGTGGTCTTGGGTGAGGGGCTGCAGAAGCAGGTGGTGGCCAGGGGCCTAGCCAGGAAGATGCCATATCAGGGAGGCCCAGCCATCAGGGGACTAAGGTTCAGGGTGAAGCCTTGGAGGTTCCTTGGAAGTCTAGAGATAAGGAATGACTTTGTTCCATAGGCACCGGGCTCCTGGAGTCTCAGCCATAGGAAACTGGTATTCAATACTAGAGCTGGGATTGAAGAAAGGGCCTGTTCACAAGGAATCCAGTAGCAGCCCAGGTCCTATGTGGTACCACAGTCAGAGTGGAACCAGCATCCCAGACTGCTGCACCATTGACCTGAAGCCTCTTCATGTATCTGGGGAGCTGGGACTAAGTGGTCTATGCTGTGAGGGTTCGGCAGCGGCAGCACCAGGGGGTGTGGACGTTCACTGCTGGTAACAGTAGTTGGCAGCCTTCTTTTTTGGCTTTTGTCTAGATCAAGCTTAGAGCGTCTATGTCGTTTTCCATTTGGTTACTCAGTGGCACAGGTTTTACAGGAAAGGCAGACCTTTGAAAAAGTTTGTTTTCTTGTTTTTGTTGTAAAAAAAAAAAAAAAAAAAAAGATACAGAAAGCAATATGAAGTAAATGTGTGGCTTCATGATCTTATGTAAGCCAAACACCCTTGTTACCACATAACTTTGCTAGTCCCCCTAAGAGCCCCTCCTCCATCTGCCCCACCCCAGTTACAGCTTTACAGCTCCTCACCCTTCCCAATTCTTGTAACAGCCACTTCTATGCATTTCTTTATGGATTTGCCACCCAGGTGTGTGCTGTGGACCGAATGCTATGTCCCACTCAAATTCCTTTGTTGAAATTTTCACCCACAAGGTGATGGGATTAGTAGGTGATGGTGATGCCTTTGAAAGGTGATTCAGTCATGAGGGTGGAGCCCCCATAAATAGAATTAGTGCCCTTGTAAAGAGACCCTTTGCCCCTTCTGCTGTGTGAGGACACTGTAAGAAAGGAGGCAGTCCCTCACCAGACATAGAATCTACCTTGATTCTGGACTTCCCAGCCTCCAGAATGTGAGAGATACATTCCTGTTGTTTATAAGCCACCCAGTCTATGGTATTTTGTTACAGCAGCCTGAACAGATGAACACAGTGTGCACCTTCCTTGCTGCTGTTTTTGAGCCTTCCCCATTTAAAAAAAAAAGGAATGATGTGTCTTTGAAGTCTCCTTTAAGACGTGCAGCTTCCCCTTCCCTCCCTTCCTTTTTTCCTGTGGGTTTTTAATCTGCAGATCCCCATAAACTGGAATGCTTGAGCAGTTCCTCTGTCTTTTGTATTTCCTGCACATTGGCAGCTGCATCCAGAGGTGTGGACCAGACCCAAGTCTATCTTTTAACAAAGTAGTGGTGCTTTTCATTGGGAAACCTACGCTACGTGGTTTTTCCTCCTTTTTATGTTAACATCCAGTGATGCACAAGGCACAGATCCATCACTTTACTGAGAGTTGCAAAATAGTATAATTTCAACTCTATCAATTTGTTTTCATTTATTAGTTGGGATAATTTTCTAAGAAGGAGCTTCCATGTCATTTTCCATTTGGGTACTCAGTGGCACAGATCTTACAGGAAAGTCAGAATAAATGCTTAATGCTTTCTCTCTACCCACTTTTCAGGACATTGGCTTGGTTTCTTATCCTTAAGACTGAACCAATTAGGTCTTTTTCAATAATATTATGAACTCATGGATTTACACATATTTGATGGGTTTCAATTCATCGCAATTACTGTCTTTATTGAAACTCATATTTTCCCATCTTTGACCAGCTGGAGCTTCTTCACTTTGGCTCTGGGGTTCTTTTACCATGACCTTAGGAGCTTTCCTATCTTCTTCACCATCTGGTATAGGCTCATGTTGTCTATTTCCTGCCCCAGACCTGGAATCCACCATTTCTCTAAGAAATCTGGTTTCTTTTAACCAGAAAAAAAGTATTTCAACACCAATTGGGGCAGCATGGATGCTTATTGCTATTGGTTTGGTCATTATTTCTAGTTTTTCCAGTGGATGCAGCATACAATGTGTAGTGTGTATGTTGGGGAGGGAGGGATGTATCAAATACTGTGTGAGTTCAAACTGACATTTCAGACGCAAATTCAGAACTGTGTAGTTTTCACTCAACTACTTTTATATTGCATCTCCTTTCTTTCAAACCAAGAATCTTGGTTCTTTTTTTTCTTTTTTTTTTTTTCTTTGAAACGGAGTTTTGCTCTTGTTGTCCAGGCTGGAGTGCAGTGGTGTGGTCTTGGCTCAAGTGAAGCATTTTTTAATCCCTCTCTTCTCTTCTTTCCCCTCAATTTTTGTGGCTGTGTCATATTTGCATTATCAGATCATATAACCTAGGGGTTGCCAACCCCTGGTTCCGGCCCATGGCCTGTTAGGAACTTGGTCACACAGAAGGCGGTGAGCTAGCGTTACCGCCTGAGCGCCGCCTCCTGTCAGATCAGCGGCAGCATTAGATTCTCATAGGAGCGGGAACCCCGTTGTGAACTGCACATGGAGGGGATCTAGGTTGTACGCTCCTTATGCCTGATGATCTGAAGTGAAACAGTTTGATCCCAGAAACATTCCCTTATTCCCCCACCCCCATCCCCAACCCCAGTCCATGGAAAAATTATCCATGGATTCATAGTCTCAAGTATGTGATGAACTTTTTCAGTGTGTAGTTTTGATTTCTTTTTAATTTCAGGAAAATTGTCTTGAGTTATGTATTTTAACATTTTTCTGTCCCCTTGACTTGGTTTTCATTATCAGAAGCTGAGGTCCTCTTCTCCATTGATTGGATCTTCTTTGCCTGTCCTCAGTATTTGTCCCTTTCTCTGAGTTCCTTCTTATCTTTTTTTCTTGATTTTAAAAAACATATCTTTTTCACCTCCCATTTCCTTTAAGCAGCTTTTGTTTTATGTACCGGCTTTTATGTTCCTTCTAGTTTAGTTTTCATTTCTAACATTATGTTTTAATATTGTTTCAGGTCTTATATCATTTTTAAAGGCCTTTAATTCATTTTAAAGTAATATGCTGCATTTTTTATAGTTTTTTGGGTCCATCTTTTTGACATGCATTCATTATCTGTAGGGATGCTCTTCTCCTTCTCTCCTCCTCGTCCTCCTCCTCCTCTTCATTCTCTTTCTAATCCTTCTTCAGCTTTGTAAGAAATTTGACCTGAGTGTTTACTGCCACAGAGAGACTCCTTCTTTTACTCCTTCCGCTGCTGTTACCAAGCTCCTGTCACCCAAGAGGAGGATGGTCTCAGATGGAGGATGGTCTCAGACAGAGGCCCTTTTGCAAAGTTTGCCTTTGGTTGTGAACAGTGGTCTTGAGTTTGGGGGAGGAGAAGTAGATCATGTGGACTTTTTAACTTTACAGCGCTGCTCCATCTTCTGTTGCATCCCACAGTGTTAAAACTGTGCAGCTGGTTCTCTGAGATGTCCTGTTTCTGTTTCCCTCCTCCACTTTTACCTGGTTGACCTCCTTCCTTTATCTTTGTTATTTCTATCTGCTCAATTTTGATTCCACTCCCAGCGGTGAGGCCCTGGACATGTACCTTGAGAGTTCCTAGGGACAGTGCAGCTCCAGTCTCTTCACCCAGGCCTTGTGACACAGGCCGTTGTGTGTGCTGCTGCTGCTGGAGTGAGCCAAGCTGCTCTCAGTGTTAGCCACTGTTCTCAAACTGGCCGTCCGTGCCTTTCAGGGAATGCTTGTTGGATATTTTGCTGTTTTGTGCCTGGGTCCACCAGATGCCCTTTTGCTTCCCTCTGTTTTCTCTAGCAGAGATACTCCCTTCCTCAACAACAACAACAAAAAGGCATGCCTTGTGGTTGTTGGTGATTTTCATTCACGGTCTTGTATTTTGGAGTTATTGGGGATACCTTGTCACCTAGTTTTGTTGTAAATTTTGTCTGTGGGTTGTTGCTTATGCATTTAGTTTATCTGTGTGATTTTTCTGGGAGACATTGGAAGGATCTCATTGTAGCTGCCATCATCCCAGAGTCCCCCAGCAAGATTTTAAGCTGATGGGAGGCAGGGCCCCTTGCTGAACATCTGGCGGCACTTCATACATTGTTCTGTGTGCAACATGGATTCGATAAATGTGTGTGGCATACACAAAATTGTCTACCTCTGGGTTAGAACTCCAGCCCCAAAGCAGGCACAACTCTGGGCTTTTGAGTATCACATCATATTTGCAGTTTATTTGGAAGATATTCATTTGGGTGACAGGGATGTGCTGTCTGGGTCAGATCTGGGAGGAGTCCACCATCTAGTTGGGGAGAGTGGCTCTCTGCTGCCTGTGTAGGGAGATAATGAGTTGAGTTCACGCCTGCCACTCCAAACCAAGACCAGGTGGAATGTACTTGGGTTAACCTATGACTCCCAGTACCTTTATCTCTTCAAGTGATTTGTACAGCAGTCACTTGTCTGCTTCTTTGCCTAGGTCCCTAATTAAAGTAGTTTTCAACCCAATAAACAGCCTCACCTTGGCTGATAGAGTTGGACAACTCCTTGGTGGCCCCTTTCCATGCCCTCTCAGGCTCTGTAGCTCCAGGGTTAAGTTCCTACCTTCAGCAGGGCCACCCACTGAAACATTTAATGAGGAGAGGAGTATTGTTTCTTGGAGACATAATTACCAGAGACACTTAATGCAACCTTTCCCGAGATAACAGGCCTTTTGAAATGCAATGTGTTGGGGGAAGATTTAGTCAAGCTCAGTGACTGCCTTAGCAGTTATGAGTCATGTTAATAATGCCTACATCTGCCTCCCCCAAAAGGCTCTAGGGTCTGTCTCCAAAGTTTATTAAACTTTTGTTTGGGAGACTTGTGCTTGGGACTTAGGGTTCTAAGTCTTTTCTTTCATTGTTTTCGGCTGTAACTCATGTGGTTGTGGCCCAGGGCAAAAGTTTGAAATAGGTAACTTCCCTGTGCATTCTGCCATTACTGTAAGACCCATACGTCCTGATGGTTAGGGGTGCAAGCCTGTCCTTGCATTTTACCTGGATTCTTGAAGGCTGCAAACTCCAGATGTAAACACAAGCCACTGCTGGAAGAGCGTACTTGAGACATTGGAGACCTCTTATGATGCTTTGCCTTCTCAGGACTCCTATCTCCCAAAAACACAGCACAGCAAAGCCAAACACAGGAAGCACTTCTAATGAAAGAGTTGTATTTAAATGTAAGGAGCCACCTACTTAAAGTAACTCTTAAGAAAACCACTTTGTTAAATAAATATGACTTTTGTAATGCAAAAAAATATCTTCCTAACTTATTTGTTTTAAAATTTCAACTTTTTAACATTGCACTGTCATCCTTTCAAGTTGTGTGGGTTTTTTTAATTTTGTTTTTTCTTCCTTCCCATTGTCTTCCCCCTCATTTCCTGGAAAGGGAAATCGTTTCCTGCTCATGATCTGCGTGACTTCCTTCCCTCCTCTCTCTTGTCATTGTTTCGTTTTGTTTCCATCTTTTGTCCCCAAGGAAGCAGAGGAAAAATCCTGGACTTGGGAGTGAGAGAGACCCGGGTTCCCATTCCAACTTTGCCCTCACTTGCTGTGAGACTTTGGCAAGTTAGTTGGCTTCTCTGAGCCTCAGTTTTCCTCCCTGTAAAATGGATATAAAAATCTCTGCACCACTGAGTTGCAGCAGGATTGATGTCATACTATATGCAGCATGCGGAGTGCCTGCCACAGTGCAGATGCTCAGAAAATATCGCCCTTACTTAGGAGCACTCCTGCCAATGAAAACAGGACTTCTTGCCAAAGAGAAATACTTTGTGATTAGTGCTTGTTCCTGCCCCTGCCCCCATGAGCAAGCATCCTCCCTTTCTCCTCCTGCATTGTTGAGGACACGTTTCTTGATACAAATTTACTACAGCCACTAAATCAGAAATTCCCACCCAGAGTCATACCATAAGCGAGAAAAAAAGTGGGCCTGGATCTTTAAGGTCGTGGGTAGTGGGACTGGGCATGGGAGGGGAGGCCTCTGAGACATCTCTTTGCTCCATCCCCTTTCTGAGTTTCATAGGCCTCCACTGTTTTCTCTCCAAGCAGTCCCCCTAGAGTCCAGGGTCCACAGGGAGACACCTCCTCCCTTCTCCCCCACCAATTTCTCCCAAGAGAAAGGTAGTCTCAGATGAGGACCCTTTTGCAAATTGTTGCTCTATAGTCTGAAAAATCAAGCTCGAGCTGCCTGCTGGTCCTGATTTCCTTCCTGGCCTTTAGTCCCTGCCTTTTTCCTCTTAGTTGGTTTTCAAACGCAGCTTCCTGCGCCACTGGGAGCTGCCCCTGACTTCTTCCCTCCCTCCTGGCCCCAGCTCTCCTGCTCTTGTTCCTGCCCCTGCCTCCCTCCCTAATACACTCAGCTGCTTAAATGTCATTTGTGAAACAACAGAAGGACATGCTGTTTTTGCAGCATCTTGGGGAACAATTTTTTTGATCAATTTGGTGTTAAGAACACTCATAAGAAATGTATTCAGTGACCCTCGCCAGCCTCAGCCACTGGTGTGGTTCCCATTTGGTGGTTGGTGAGCAAAACATTTCCCCCCGAGCCGAAATGCCCACTCTCCTAGCACTTTCATCCTTTCTCCTTAGGTTCCTTTGTTGTCCCGGCCCTTGGGTACTTGAAGCCCTGCAGTTCCTAGTGCATTTTCCAGCTGGGAGAGCCATCCTGATCCAGCTCCTTCTCAGGCCTTTGAACCAAGTTCTTTGGCAGCTGGCCAGAGAGGGAATATGGCCATGTCAGGCGTGCTTTTCCGGCCCATAAGATAAAAGGAAAGGCTGGAAACACTATTCTCTCTGTGACTCATCAGGCCAACGTGGCCTGTGTGAGGAACCCATCAGATTGGGTGGGGTCCTCCCGTCCAAATTTACCTGAGTGGACATAGCACCTCCCGGAGGAAGTAGGAAGTGGGAGTTCCCTTAGCACATGATCCGTATCTTCCCTCCAGGCCCTACCGTGCCTGACTTGTAGCATAACGATGTATATTCCCACCTTAGTAGTCCCCTTAGCCTGTAAAGCTCTTTAGGGCAGGATCCACATCTGCGTAAGCTTTGGGGCCCCCCGTGCTTAGAACTGTGCCTCACAGGTGCTAAATGTTTGCTGAAAGGAAGAACACACAGGGGTGGGAGGATGCTTGAGCCCAGGAGTTTGAGACCAACGTGGGCAATAAAGCAAGATGCAATCACCATACACACACACACAGACACACACACACACACACTAGCTGGTTGTGGTGGTACGAGCCCACCTGTAGTCCCAGCTACTCAGGAGGCTGAGGTGGGAGGATGACTTGAGTCTGGGAGGTTGGGGTTGCAGTGAGCCTTGATGGCACTACTGCACTCCAGCCTGGGCTACAAAGTAAGACCCTGTAACAAAAAACAAAAAAAACCAAAAAAAAAAACAAAAGAAGAACACATGTATTTACCTGAGGGTGGGAGTAGGGGGCAGAGAGAAGTGTTCCCTTTCTCTAGATCTTACCATGTTCTCTGCCAGAGAAAACGGTGCACACACACTTAAACGATTATTTAAAAACCTAGAGACCCTTTGCTTATTACTCAGTGTCCAGATGAGCAATTATGCTATGAACTAGAATTGGAATTAGCTGCTTGTTCTGGCCAGAACACCTGATTGCAATATAGTAACTGAATTGTCCCTACCCATATGAGTTATTCAGTCATTCGGACTGTGGTGCTTTGGATTTGGTTAGATTGTCATCCACGAACACCCAGATAGAATTGTTGCTGTTTTGCAGAATCATAGACACAAGCTCCTGCAGCATCAAAGGTGTCAGAGCACCCTGACTGCAGGAGGAGATTGGGAGATGCTGTTGTGTCTCAAAATCATCCTTGGTGAATCTCCATCACACTTGGCCATTTTATCTTCCTGTTCACTTTCAGTGCCCAAGGAAGAGAATTGTGGGGCCAATAACAACACCTTCCCCAGTTGCCTTCCAGCCATGGTGAGAATCTGGAGAAAATGAAAAATAGCCTAATTCTCATACACCAAAAAATATCAAGAGTTCCTGTTCTAACGAGTTATTTTGACATTCCACTTGACAGGAGGCTGACGATTTGTGGTTTGCAGCGTGAGTGACCTTCTTTAAAAGCATTTTGTATCTTCATTGACTTTGAACAGACCTTAACTGATGGGTGAATTTGGGCAGAGTTCATTCCCTCCGCAGATGGGCATGCCAAATATCACGTGTACTGTCTTGGCCTGTGATCAAAATGCACAGTAGATATTACCACCCTCCGACTTTGTTTTGGGAAATCCCCGGATGTAGAAACGTTGGCGTTGTCAATTTCATGTGCGTGGGTCTTTTCCTAAACTGTGAATCCTTCCTCCCCAAAATATTCATTAATTGATCTTAAAAATCAGCTGGGAGTTAGGCTCCTTATTTGACACTGCTGTTTGCACCTCTCACTTATATAACACATTTGATATTCTCTTTATCTGCTTTGTCCCCACCTTTGAATATCTCATGGAGGGTGAGCTTTGCCAAACAGACAGATAGGAAGCAAAATTAGAAGCTTTTCTCTGTGCTGACTTCTAAGGACCTTCCTGGTTTTCTGTGAAGCAACCAAAAAAAAAAAAAAAAAAAAAAAAGTCGAGACTGGAAGAAGCAAACTTTCAGCTAATTATCATCTTTTTTCCCCTCTGAGCTCAGAGTACTGTTCTTAATTTCCTGACCAGCTTGTGCCCCTCCCCCGCTCCCTCTGAGCATCTGTGGTGGTTTCCAATGGAGCCGCATTCCTGCTGCTCTGAACTTCCAACATACCATACCAGTTGGTTTGCCAAACAGTGAACTGCCAGCCATCTGCCATCCAAAGTCAGAATTTACATTGTTTCATCTTAAAATAACGCCTCCGGAATAGCAAGCCACTCTATGCATCAGGTTTTAAAATTGACAATCAGCCAGAATTAAAAACAAATACCAAATGGGCATAAAAAAAGAACGTTTTTTGGGGGAAGGGACTAGCATTTGATGGAGAGTTTGTTTTTCAGCATTTTTACCTGATTCTCCACCAAAATAGCCATGCCATTTAATTTTATCTGCAACAGCAGGAACTACTTATAGACTGAGAACATTAACTTTTTACTTGCCTGATTCTAGATGGAGGAGCAGTTGTCCCGGTCTCAGGGAGAAGGGATCACCTCCTAATCCCAGCCTGTAGGGAAGGCAGGCTTGTCTTCGCCTCCTCTCATCAGGCCTCCTGGTGCTCAGATGAGAAAGCGAAGACACTTGGAGGTAGAACACCCTGGCCAAGGGTCACATGCTGGGTAAGAGAGGAATGATGCTGTGAAGCCAGGACTCCTGGCTCCAGGCTTCTCCTTCTGCTCTCCATCCCTCCCTGCCTCTGCGCACCTGCCTTGACTAGTCACTGGGGCTGTGGGACGACCTGCATCCCCCTTCAGTCCTTAATGCCAAGCTGAGCAGCCTTGCCTGCCTCATTCCCCTGCTCCTTCAGGACAGATTGGCAAGACTGGGGATACCTGGGGGCCTGTGATGTTTACTGGTCTTGTGGCCTGTCGAAGGGGAAGAGCAGCCATTGTATCTGGACGGCTTTCCAGAGCAGATGGGCTTGGAGGAGACTGATTTTTTGAAAGAAAAAGAGAAGAGGCTTCATGTTTCGTTTAGGGAAGCTGTTCCAGGCAAAGGCAGCTTGGGGAAAAGTGTGAAGTTATGAGTGGGCAGAGGAAGCAGAGGGCTCTGAATTTATACCAAAGACACCTGCCTACAGTTTGGAACTCTGTGCCACAGGCAAGCTCGTCTGAGCTCGGAAGATGCAAGGGCCCTAGGCTAGGCAGGGCGCTGGGTGGCCCTGAGCCAGGCCTTGTGCAGTCTCTCTGGAATTTTCTTTGAGCCAGCAGTGGGGACAGTGGCAACCATTACCCTGATAGACATTCCAGAGTCCAGGCATGCTGCCTGCTCAGCTGGGTCTCGGTGTGAGGGTCAGCGATGGGAACTGTGGTTATCTTTTGGTGGTCTGGTTTGGTTTTTGGCCAGACAGTGGCGTCTCCCCTTGGAAGCCTTCTTTCACCCCCAGCATCATGCATGCTCCCGCATCCCCTGCTTGTACCTGTAACAGTACCTGCTACACTGGCCAGGCTTCGTTGCTGGGGACATCTGTCCATCCTGCTAGACTCCTCGTGGTCAGCGGCTGTCATCACTAATCTTTTGGTTCTGAGCACCATTAGTATGTGCTCAGCTAATGTCATGAGTGAATCAGTAAATTGCTGAGCTGACGTAGGACTTAACTGGTTGTGCCGACCACCAGACCCAGGGCTGCCAGCCCACGGTGTTGCATCTGTGAAAAGCTGCTGTGGGTTGACCTGAAGTCTTATGATTTTGTTGTGTTCCAGTTGGACCTTATAATTAAGTAGTCTCCCCTTATCCGCCGTTTCACTTTTTGTGGTTTCAGTTACCTGTGGTCAGGTAACTGCAGCCCAAAAATGTTGAATGGAAAAATCCAGAAATAAACAATGCAAACATTTTAAATTGCTTGCCGTTCTGAGCAGCTTGATGAAATCACACACTGTCCCACTCCATCTGTCCTGAGACCTGACTCATCCCTTTGTCTAGTGGATCCACGCTGTCTACACTGCCTGCCTTTTAGTCACTTAAAGCCATCTTCGTGATCAGATCGACAGATCACAAGAAGATGGGTGAGTAAGAACAATAAGAGAAAGGAGAGACCACAGTCACATAACTTTTATTACAATATATTGGGATAATGGTTCTGCTTTATTATTGTTGCTGATAATTTCTTACTGTGTGTAATTTATAAATAAAACTTTATAACAGGTAGGTATGTATATGGAGAAACATAGTATATATGGGGTCCCATATCCTCTGAGGTTTTGAGCATCTGCCGGGGATCTGGGAACATATCCCTCATGGATAAGGTGGCCTTCTGTATTAGCCAGTTATGGAGAACATCCTCGTGTGCCAGTCACTGTACAAGGCATGTACTGTATGTTCTTATCTCAGATCATTTAATTCAGTTTATTAGCAATGACCCTATGAAGGGATGAGCCAACCAAGGCACAGAGGTGTTGACTGTCCCCACGTCACACTGCGAGTGAGTAGCAGAGGCAGACAGGAACTTGCAAGGGCTCTGATCGCAGACATCCCATTGCTCTGTCTCCGGCGCTGGCTGGGCCCCACTGGCATGTTGTGCTCAGCACTGGAGCCAGTCTGAAGTACCTTCACCCACGGCACACCTGGAAGAGGGTGACTGGGATGAGGCAGGCCTCATGGGGAAGGTGTTCTAGTTTGCCTGAGAAACCCAAGTGAGGGGGGAAGCTGTGTTTAAGACTCTGCTCATTTGTCCGTGGCAGAGAGAGGGTGTGCTCACTCACTTCAGGTGACAGGAGGAGACTTGTGGGTGAAGATGGCAATGGGGCCAATGCTGGCCCATCAGGAAGGGTTTCCAGGCAAGTGGAGCTGCCCGACGGTAGAATTCCCTGCCCTACAAACAAGTGAGTGTCCCGCCACAGCAGAACCAGGCACAGCAGAATGACCATGAGTCATGAAGCCCTGGAAAGAAAGGGTACCTCACTGGTCCGGATCGTGGGACAAGTGTACCTTCACACATCCACTCTGACTACAAATTTGGTTCATTCCATACTGTGATGGTATATTTTTGAAGCTGAAAATACTTTCAACGCATTTTTACAGAGTGAGTCATTTTAAGGCCTCCCCCTGCCCAGCCTTGTAAATCTGATCAGGAGAATCCAAATTTATTTTAAAATGAAACAAAACATGACTAAAATGTGCACATAAGATGGAGTGCAACACCATCATTCTCTTTGCTAAAAGATGTCTTCTTTTGCAAAATCAGAAGATGAAAGGGTGACTCCTTCCTAGGGCTGAGAGTGTTGATCTGTAGAAACTCTGGGGCCGAGGTTGCTGGCCACGGGCAGCAGAGGGGCCGAGAGGCGACTGCGCTCATGGCCAACACCAGAGTGGGGTGGTCCCAGTCCTGGTTGCCTCTAGTGAGGGAATCTCTAGATGTGAGTTTAAAACCCTGCCTAGCCCTCTGGCCAAATGCTGTTTTCAAGATGCACTGTTCCATAATGGAAGAACAAAGCTCTTTTATTAATATAAAGCAGTTGTAAAACAGTTTGTATCTGATCCTGAGTTAAAGGCATTACTAAGGGAACCACATGGGGACGGAGTGAATGTCACTTCTTCCATTAAGTTTCATAGTGTTTGCTGCCCTCACATGCTTGTACCTGTCTGTCACTTTTCCCTTCTGCCTGGGAGATGGGTCAGTAAACTCCAAAGGGCCTTTTGCTGATCTAACAGCCAGAACATCAAGCAAAGGCTTCTCCCCTAGTGATCTCCAAGAGCTTAGCAAGAAAATGAAATTCTTGTGGTTGTAGGGCACGGCTGTGATAACCAGGGACCAACACCCACAAGTGTGTTGAAATAGGCCTGAAGTCCAAAAGCTAAAAGAATAAGTGTTAGAATCCAAGCTCAGGATTCACAATGAGTTTAAGATAAACTCTACATTCAGTTTTTGGAGCAAAACAGTTATATTAAGTAGTGACTGAGTATTTAAGGATGAAGTATTAAGTTTCAAAACTATTCAATATTTAAGTATTAAAAACTAAAATGACCTTTTAAATACTGTTGAATTATGGCCCCTTTCATAGAGTTCTTTAAAAAAAAAAAAAGAAGAAGAAGAAGAAAAAATTATCTGTCTCCTCAGAAATAATCTATTCATCCATTCTAGACAGCTTATTTGAACATAGCATGATCATGGCACTACTGCCCCCTAATGGTTGAGTGCTTTAATTGCAGACAAAGTACGCAAAGAAATCAAACACTGAGATTTCAAAAGGAAATGTAATTACAGCAAACAAAATGCCACTTACAGAGACTGATTTTAGTAAGTTACTGTCACACCCGGTGAAGACTTTGTCATCTTTTGACCTTTACTTGTCTTTTGACTTGTGGTGCTTAGTGCATTAAAACTCCATCAGAGATTAAGAAAAGGTAATATAAAAGGAGGACAGAAATTTACAATATATTAAAATTTGATTTTAGGATGAAAACTTAAAAATGAGGCATAGGTTAAAATAATTATTAATATGGGATAGGTAATGTTAATTAATAGTCATTCTATTTGTGCATTATTGATGGCATAAGAATTTATTTAACTTAATTAGGGCCAGTTAATCCAAAAAATATTTTTTAAAAACAGTCACAGAAACAAAAATATATATGAGAAGTATTCATCAGTTTTCTAGGTTTAAAAGCACTATTATATAACTTATAGCAGATAAAAGAGGAACAACCATTCATTCATTCTCCTATGTGGTTATGAGACCATGAGTTCATAACTAACCACAAGGCAAGGTTCTAACATCAAATCCTTGATGGACACTTGACATACATGTTCTATTCATGTTGAAGAAGAAACTTGATGCTGAATATTCAGTAGTAGTGTTGTCTTTATAAACTTTTGTTTTGCCATCATTTTTGCTTTCTGGTTTATAATAACCAACATTTGTCTCGTGTTTTGCAGCTGCAAAATGCTTCTACATGGCATTTTCATTCCCTCAACCCTGGTTCATTAGTTCCTTTGTTTTATGGATTTGGAAGCCATTATGTTCAAAGAAATGAAATGACTTGCTCAAGATCAAATAACCAGTAAGTGGCAAAGGAAGGATGTGAACTTAGATTTTCTACCTCTGGATTCCATGCCTCTCCCACTACCAGAGCACTGCTTCCTGTGAGAAGAATGGTCCCTCCAAAGGGCAATCCTTGTTATACATGGTGGCATAGCGTACGGGTGGCCAGTGAATAAATAGCAAGTTAGGCAGAGAATGACCCAGTGCCTGAGGCTTCCAAGGAAAGAGATTTCACACAAACTGTAAAATCTACTTGTCCTTTAATGTAATGTTGGTTGTCGTTTAGTCATTTATTCATCCAACGGTAATTGCTGGCAGAGCAGCAGCCATGTCCCTTGAACTGTGAGCACAGGGAGCAAAGTCCTGGCCATGGCCTTGAGGAGCAACCTTTTGATGAATTGTAAAAGACCTCTCCTTTGGGCCAACCACTTTGCTGTCTTGTACTTGCCACCTCCAGGCCATGTTATGTACCTGGAATATCAGGCTGTCACAGTGAATGACAAGGAGGAAGCCCTGCTTTATCAAAGATGCCCCATGGCATTCACTGGAGAGGGTCAGCTCCTGCCTGGCCATGTGGATTTGTCCTCCTTCCAGATGAGTCAGTCAGCATGGGGACATTCATCTCAGCAGATAAGTGCCAGTGTTGCCATGGAGAAAAAAGGCGCCGGCGTTTTGTTCTGGGATGTGCTGTCACATGCTCGTGGGCTGGTCATGAGAAGATGTGTCTGAAGTGTGATCCAAGTCTGCTCGCCACAATTCGAATCCACCCTTTGCAAATGATTCTTACCCTGGACACATTCGAATCCCCTGGGGACATTTTCAGACCATGCGAACCCACTGCACCCCTGCTGTAACCCTGATGAAGGTGCAGAGCCCTCGCTGTCATTATAGATGATTGGAAAAAAGCTTAGTTCTTTGGTTATTTTTAGGATATGTTATTTTGGAACAGGATCAGGAAGGACGTAAGTACCAAAAGGCATTTGAAAACCAGAAGGGAAGTAATGAGCCATCCCAGCCTCTAGAGATGGCGCAGCTTTAAGACTAGGAATACCCCTATATTATGGGAGAAGTTGCTTCCTGAGCACGCTGTCATGCTGGACATGGGGAGAGTGTCCTCAGTCCCCAAACCTCTGCCGAAACTCATGCAAAGTTGACACAAGCCTTCTCTCCAGGGTTCCCACACTTTGGGGGTGACACACTTGTTTACCTCTCCTTCTCAGCGTTCTCTTTTATGTTCCTGAGTAAAAGTAAACAGCAGCAAAGAAAAACATTCTTACTAGTTAGGAAGGAAGAAGAGAGATTGGTCATCAAGCCGAGATGGTGTTTGGATCCCTTAGTATGGCATGCAAGGCTGTATAGTTTTCCAGACTTCTTTCCCTCCACCTACCACCTGTTAGCTACCAGAAGCTCCTTTGTTTGCCTCAATACCTCTGTGCCTGCCTTCCCAGTGATCGGTGATGTCACAGTTCCTACCATGCAAGCATAACCACATCTGCCTTCTCCACTGTGCCTAAGAGGAAAGACCATGGCGCATCCATCTTTGTGTCCTTAGACTCCGTGTCCTGCAGGACTTGGGACATGGTTGGCTTGCCCAAGTTTGGTTCTCTGACTCTGTGATTCTGTGATTCTGTGGGATTTCCAGAAGTCTTTCCCTATGATCCTACACATGAGATTGAATGCTAGATCAAAGAGCCCCAGGCAGAACGAACTTGTTGATGCCATATAATCTCAAGCATTTACAGCAATTGTCATTGCCACCTCATGACAATTGAGTCTGGGATGATAGAGCAGTGTTGGCAGCACTGGGGCCTCTGGAAGGGCATTGTCAGCTCTTCTCACCAGGCAGCCTTCCCACCTTTTGCCTCTACACTACTCGGGGCTTTCGTGCTGGGTGTCTTTGGTCCTGCTGGGCAGCCATTGCCATAGGAGCCAGAGGGGTCCAATTGGGAATTAAGAAATAAACGATAACAATCACAGGCCTCATTGAGCGGAAAGTGCTCAGAGTCATTTTCCAAGGGAACTCCATGGAGATTACTTTCAGAATGCTCACAAATAAGAGAAACAGATTCCTTCTGCATGTGAAGTGTATTGCAGTTGTAAAATGCTTGTGCATATATGACTTTATTTTATTTCCCTTCAATAATGTTACGAGTAAATAGGGCATGTGCTATTTTCCCTATTTCTAGATTTAAAAAACTCAGGAATCTGACTTATGCGACTACTGTGTTCCTAGTGACAGTAACTATCCAATTGAAATGAATCTCCTCCCACCTCCCTCCCTCTGTCTCTTTCTGAACAAAGGGGGTTAGCTTACAATTAGACAAAACTAAGATATGAAAAAAACATAATGAGTAACAGTGAGTGATGTGAAACAGACTAGAGGTGCCCCAGGAATTTGCACTAGGAGGTTGGAATGGTTAGGGAATAATAATTAAAATAATAGCTACCATTTTTGAAGGTTTAAGAGTTAAGATAGACAACTAAAACCAGTCTAGAAACTCCAATAAAGCTAAAAATAGGATTACCTATATAGGTTTAAGGGTATGCTAAGCACTTTGCTAAGTTGTTGTTATTAATATTATTATTATTTGAGACAGAGTCTTGGTCTGTCACCCAGGATGGAGTGCAATGGTGTGATCTCGGCTCATTGCAACCTCTGCCTCTGAGGTTCAAGAGATTCTCCTGCCTCAGCCTCCCAGGTAGCTGGGACCACAGGCATGCACCAGCACACCCAGCTAATTTTAAAAATACTTTCGTAGACATGGGATCTCACTGTGTTGCTCAGGTTTGTCTCTGACTCCTGGGCTCAAGTAATCCTCCTGCCTTGGCCTCCCAAAGTGCTGGGATGACAGGCATGAGCTACCTTGCCCAGCTACTGACCGGTGCTTTTGACACAGCACTAAGTTGCTGCCTTGGTGGGCCCCATGGGGGAAGCAGGGCAGGAACTGGCCCTGGAAGGGGGTCAGGGTTGGCTTGCATGGGGGCCAGAGGCAGCGGATTCCAGGAAGGAAGCCAGCATGACTGAAGGCACAGGGGGCAGCACAAAATGGACACCAGGAGTGAGGGTGCATGCCGGGAAGCTGGGGAGATCAAGTGGGACATGTGAGAACGAGCCAGACTGTGACCGTACTTTGGATCCAGCAGAGGAGCTGAGACCTGGTAGGGTGGGCCGTGGAGCCCCTGGAGGGCTCTGAGCAGGTACAGGCGGTGAGAAGTGAGGTGTCTGTAAAGACCTCTGAAGTGAAGCATTGGCTGTGGGGTCAGTGTCATGGCTGTGGGCTTTTGGAACCCATGAAAAGACTGTGAGCTGGACCCAAGGGCAGATGCATGTCTCACTGCAACGCTCGCCCTCCCCAGCTCACTGCACACCCAGTTCCTGGCTTCCATGCAAACTCAGGAAACACCAGTGGAGACATTGTCCCCTGCCATTAGGCTGATTGATCGAGAAGTCAAGCCGCCTTATGTTCAGTGCAGTGAGCTGATGGGCTTTTGTTCTCCAGGCCAAATTCCTAGGCTCCGTTTGGTCCCAGAACACTTTGCCTGCGGAGTTTATGAGAAGCAAGTACAGAAGTAAACTCACGGAATGTAATTTGGAGACTATGGACAGAGATACTAGAGGAGAAAATTGTGATTCTCCTAAATCCAAGGGCTGGTGGTACTGGATGGGTTGGCTGTCCCAGCGGGAGTGGGGAGACCCCTGTGTGGACCTTGGTGCTGTGTGGGAGAGGTGATAAGAATAGCCACCAACCTAGCACATCCTGCAGGCCAGACCCTAGGGTGGTACCGTGCATATGAGTCCCACAAGAATTCTGTGAGGAAGGTCTTATGAGTCCAATATTGCAGAACAACAAATTAAGTCTCAGAAATATTTTACAAATTGCCCAAGGTCTTACAGCTAGTACATGACGAGTGAAATTACAGTGTAGGCCTTCCCTGTGTCCCACTCTATATTAGCAGGAGGTAGGTGGTCCGGGTCTTTGCTTTGAACCGTTCAAAGTCTGGCCGTTTAGCATGCATTGCCCCCTCAGTTTTGCTTCTGAAATCTGTTGTGTGCGTTTGAACAGACAGAAAACCTTTGGGATCGACTTGTTGGAGATAGTTTGGATGTTTTGTCCCCTCCAAATCTCATGTCGAAATGTGACCTCCAGTGTCAGAGATGGGGCCTCATAGGAGACATTGGCTCAAGGAGGCGGAATCTTCATGAATGACTCGATGCTGTCCTCATGGTAATAAGGGAGTTCTCACCCAGTTCGTGGAAGAGACGGTTGCTTAAAAGAGTTTGAAACCTCCTCCTGTCTCTTGCTCCCTCTCTCACTATGTGATACGCCTGCTTCCCCTTCACCTTCTGCCATGATTGTCAGCTTCCTGAGGCATCACCAGAAGCCAAACAGATGCTGGTGCTATGCTTATACAGCCTGCAGAACCATGAACCAAATAAACCTATTTCCTTTATAAATAACCCAGCCTCAGGTATTCCTTTATAGCAGCGCAGATGGACTAACACACTTGTACAGACACAGATCTGCTCCCCCTCTTCCTACTTACGCCTATCTTTTTTGCATCTTCCATCCTCCCCATCTGCAAAACATTTAGGGAGAACCAAGGCTGGCATCTCCCGGGTAGCAGTCTGACTGATTATCCGGCTTAGCCTGGTCAGGAGCTGTTGGCATCACACACCACATAAGGACGGCTGGTATGGATCTTTGGCCCTGAAGGTAGATGAAGAACCTTCATATTGGAGGCATGACCACAATTTTATTTGCAGAACTGAATTCATATGCTTATGCTTCTATCTTCATGCCCCTAGTGGAATGATGTTTGTGGAGCCAGTGGTTCTGTGGGTGCCTCGAGAAGAACAGGGGCAGGGCTGGCCGCACCTTGTCAACAGCTGATCAACAGCTATCAACTTATCAACCGGCCAGGGATTCGAGGGAGATGCTCGCTCCCCAGCAGCAAGTCCCTGGGCTTTGGCTTGTCCAGAACAGCAGTTCCTGCGTAAATAATGAGACCGCATCCCCAATGGAAATGGGAAAACACACAGGTATACCATCCTGGCGCCTGCAGCACCTCGAAGACCAACATCTCGCTTCGGGGGTTGAAACCAAGTGGTTGGGACTTTACAGAAATGCCTGATCATGGTCATGTCTTTTCTCTGTAACTTTGGTTGCCCTGACTGGGCGGCTCTGAAGGAGAGAATTCCCCCCACCCCACTTCTTTGCACTGGAATGGAATTGAGTATTAGGTCAATACAATCAGTGCTACTTTGGAGGTTTCTGTGTAGACTTTCAGATGGGGGAGGAAAACGTGATTACTAACTTGAGTTCCTGTTCATCACTCTGTTCCCCTCCCCGGTCAGGTTCCAGACTTTCCCCTGAAGGGCCTGGGGAAGATTGCATCTTCCTGCAGCTTGATTTGGTTCAGCTTCTCCTAGCGAATTCCCTTTCTGGGTGGCCGACTCACATTTCTGACAGTCGGAGCTGCTGCTCATTGTTGCTTAGGAGATAGATAATGTATTCCTTTAGCTAAGTCCCTTGGGAAACATTAGCGCCACTTGTACATGGGCGATCACATGTCCCTTAGGGCGTTGATGTTTCCGACAAGTTTCTTGAGGCTTCCCTATCCCTGGCTTCTACAATGCAGCCAGGAACAGAAATGCCATTTGGCTCACTTAATCGCAAGGCGTCTTTAGGACTGCACCTGTATTTTTAATCAAGTGCAGATTCAGAAAATACTTAATTAGAAGTAGGATAGCACCATCTTAAGGTCATGGGCTCTGCTGTGATATTATCTGGGCTTGGATCTTGGGCATGACACATTGCTTCTCTGCCTTGCCTCAGTTTCCCAATCTCTACAATAAGGATAATGATAGGACCTGCCTCATGGGGTTTGGTAAATAATAAATAACTTATTCCAGATAAAGCTCTTAGAATAGTACCTGACACACAGTAAGTGCTTAATAAATAGTAGCCTCTATTAAGCACAGTAAACCCCAAGGGAATCCTATTTTTAACATTTTTGGAGTTTTTGAACCAGTTTTAGTGGTCTAGTTCAACTCTTACAACTACAAATGTTCAGTGACCACATGCAGTGACCTGAGATAGGCTAAGTGCTGAATATATAAAGACAACTATATAAAGTTTGGTTTCATAAAGAGATTTTAGTCTAGTGAAAGCGAGTATTCCTGGGCGTAGCCACAATAATAGATGCACAGGTGCCTTTTTTACTGTATCATTGCACTGAAGTCAGGCAACAAGAGAGCTTGTGTGAACCCTGTTTTAAAAAGGGTATAAGCGGGGAAGGGATCAAAAGGACTGAACGTTAGCCCAGATTCTTTTATTGTGTGACTTTGGGTAAGCCACTCAAGCTTTGTAGATCTGACTCGGGCTTCTCGTCTGAGAAATGGGGCAACAAAGTTATGCACTAACTTCTAGCAGCAATTCATGTTGTGCAGCTGGGTAGGAGATAGTGCTCTGTATCACTGAACGTAATGATCATGAGTTTTTCTTGGAATGATTTGCCTGCTGTACAGGTGGACCTAACCAGAGGGTGAAAACCAGGCCAGTTCGCCTGTGTGGCTTAACATTAATTATATTTGACATTCTTGCCTGGCAAAATCCCAAACCAGAAGGTGGCCTGAATCCCCTTTAAGGAGATTTCTGCCAGCATCTACGTGGGACCTCTGATTTGAGGCACAGTTTGCTTTATAAAGAACCAGATTCTCTGATATTACTAGTAGCAGTCTTTTTCCATGAGCAGATCAGCCAGTGTGTTACATAGCAGAGACTGACTCTGCTAGAAGGCGGAGCTTCTCTTGTAGCCATATCCTTTGGCTGGGTGGGTGGGTGGGTGGATGGGAGAGCCGGAGGCATCTGGGAGGGTTGAGGTAAGGAGTAGAGATAGTTTTACCCAGAAGTGTATTCTGCAATTTCCACTTTTTGTTTTGTCGCTGCTTAGTGAGATGTAATACCAAAATGGCTCATGGAGACTGCTGGAAGCCCGCGGTCCAGAGCTTGGGAGCGAGCGGTCTGTGTCTTTCACAGCACTGCAGCTGCCTGATTTCAGCCTCGAAAATCAGATTGGAACCGCTGCTGGGTTCGCAGGGCAAACACCCTCTGGCAAGTGACTCTTTCAGAGGAGGGCTGTGAACAGCCAAGTGCTGGGTGTGGAAGCAAGTGGGTCTCCAGGGCAGCCGCCTGGGATCCACTTTGCACAGATCTCACCTCACCAGGAGGAAGCTCCCTGGCAGTGCAGGTACCCGTGGTCCAGGAGGGGCTCTGCTTGAGCTTAGGTGATGGCAGCAGGTGTGTGACTCCCACACTGGGAGCCCTGGTCCCAGAGCAGAAGCTTCTAATCAGCGACACCTGCTCCAGGCAAAAGGCCCCAGGTGGCCAGGCCAGCAGATGTCTTTATCAGTGGCTGAACACTGGCAGAAGAGCTCTGCGGACTCCTGAGAGCACAGGGCGGAAGCAGAGAGAAAGGGCTGTGGATGGGGATCAGGGACCCTGGATTCTAGTCTCAGCTCTGCCACAGGCTGGCTGTGTGGTTCTCCCCCCGGACCTTGACACAGAAAGCTGACATTTGAGTTAGATCATCTCTCGGTCCCTGTGGTGCTGACAGCCTGTGTTGCTTCTGGATTCTGAGGGGCCACAGGGAAAAGCAGTTGCCCAGTGAGAGACTCATTTGACGGGCAGCTGCCCCAGGACATCTTTAGGGAGCCCCGCAGTCTGGCCCCACGGCACCCTGGAAACTAGAAGGGCTGGTGGCTAACACGCCGGTGATCATTCTCAGTCTCTGTGAGCCACTGAGGTGTTTCCTATCGGGGTGGCATCTCCAGTGACCTTGCTGAGTTGGTGACTTTGCCAGTGAACAGGCTGGGTGAGACTGGGCTCACTGGGGCCATCAGAACCCAAGCTGGCTTCATCTCCCAGCCAGGAGAGAGCCTCACCACGTGGGCTCCTAACATCCCCCTCAGCAACTCCATGTCCCTTCTTCACAGAGACCATTCACCAGCCAACTGTTCTCAACGTGTGATCCCCACTGGCACCACCTGGGAACTTGTTAAAAATGCAGATTCTCGGGCTCCGTCCCAGAACTTCTGGCTGAGATCCCCTGGGGGTGAGTCCCAGCAATCTATGTTTAAAAATCTCTGCAAGTGATCTGAGGCACACTAAAATGTGTGTGCCACTGCATCGGACTAACCACATGTGTTCCTCTCTTATTTAAAACCATATCTTATTAAAACACCAACTGAGCAATAAAGGAGCCCTTTAAAATTACCCACAGCCCTACTGCCCCATCACAGCACCTGTTGTCATCTCTTTTCCAGACTTGGTCCATTTGCGTGCATATTTTTTTACACAGACATGCTTGTGTTGTACTTTTTTTCACTTAACATTATTAGTGGGTTTTTTCCATTGCTTCATAACCTTCGTATTTGTCATTTTCATTGACTGCGGAACACCTCCCTAATGTACTTGCTTTACGGCCTGGCTGCCCTGTCCATAAGCATTTGGTGACTTGCCACTTTTCATTTTGGGAAAAGTCACCTCTCTGCCCAGGGGAGGTCACCTTTTCGGGTATTCCACTGCCCAATGCCTGACCTTCCCTGTAAGCCCTCAACATGAAGTGATCCAAAGAAGATTGCTTAACAAAGAAAAAAAAAATCCAGCCAGCCCAGAACAGATACTGAATCTGCAGGGATGGATCACCACTGAATGTTCCCTGCCCTCCTGAGTGTTCTGAACCCGAGACTCTTCTCGTTTCACTCGCAGGTGGCATCAGCAGAGGGGGAGCCCGGGCTGAGGTTGGGCTAGAGCCTGTGGCCTCGTCCCGTGCCAGGCCCGCCGTCTGGTCATTTCCTGAGCATCCTGGTCTCCCCGCAGGAAGTCTGGTCCTTCCTCTCATGCCCCCTCCGCCTTCCCCCTCTTCCCCTCTGGCACCCTGATCTCCTCCCAGACACTCAGCTTGGCCAGCGCACCCTCTAGTGGTAGCCCCTTTGTTTTGACAAGACCTATAATGGTTCTTGGGCCACATAAATAACACTAAGATTATTTCGTTAGGATAAATTCCTAAGTGTGGGATGGCCAGGCCTAGGGTAACCCTCAGGGTTTCTTTTAGGCTGTGATCTCTTCTGCCAGTGGCAGTCTGCAAGTGTGCTCCATCAGTGGGTCCATGTTGCTTTGGGGATAAAATTAGAACTTCATGACACAGCAAGCTAGGTTCATCATTATTGGCTCATGGACCACAGACTCAGCTCAGATGCCTAGAAGGGGCAGGTTAGTGACATAAGTACTGATTGGGCCAGACAATACGAGAGGGCAGGCCTACAATAAGCTAGAGAGAATACCCAACCTAAACGTAGTCACAATCAATAGCAGAAAGTTCTAGTGAAAGATAAATGGTGGAGAGTGTTGGTGTCCATCTTGTTCTTGGTTTATGTCTTTAGCCTCGGCTTCATCTACTATATGTCTTCCCCTCTACATCCCAGTCATACCTGAATGGGCCCTGCTCTCTCTTGCCTGTTTTTTGTTTCGTCTGCTTTTTCATATGCTGTTTCCTCTGCCTAAATGTTTATTTCCTCTTTATCTCTCTGGATGATTCCTACTCATGGTTTAAGATTCAGCCAGAAGGGTCACCTCCTTTGGAAGCTTTTTCCAGGACAAGCTCTGCTGTTTTAGGAGGAGGCTTGGCATTTGGGTGGACAACTGGAGAGGACCCTCCCTGCACTGCGTTTGGTGGGATGGGGCCACGGGGATGAAGGCTCCTTCCTTTTGAAAGCATCATTACAATTCACTTTTCAAACTTCTTTCTTTAAGGCTATCTATCCCAAGGGACCTATGAGAAATGCTGATGGCGTGGCTTCTTTTCCTGGGCAGTTACCCTGGTTAGCCCAAAGTGGACTCTGGACTCTTCTAGGGACAGTCCAAGATAGAAATATGCAGTTACATTTGGTAATTTCTTTCCTTTTCTAGACTGAGGGCTATTTTTTTCATCTTTATGTCTCTGGAAACCAGTAATATGCTTGGCGCACAATAAGTATTTAATACATTATTTTTGGATGGATGGATAGAAGACTGGAGAGATGGGTGGAAGGAGGGAGATGCATGGACACATGGATGGATGGATGGATGGAGAGATGGATGGATGGAATGGAATGCTGACTGGCGGGATGGATGGATGGATGGATGGATAGAAGACTGGATAGATGGATGAAAGGAGGGAGATGCATGGACACATGGATGGATGGATGGATGGATGGATGGATGGATGGATGGATAGAAGACTGGATAGATGGATGAAAGGAGGGAGATGCATGGACACTTGGATGGATGGATGGATGGATGGATGGATGGATGGATGGATAGACTGGAGAGATGGGTGGAAGGAGGGAGATGCATGGACACATGGATGGATGGACGGACGGATGGACGGACAGACAGATGGGTGGATAGATGGAGGGATGGATGGAGAGATGGATGCAATGGAATGCTGGCTGGCGGGATGGATGGATGGATGGATGGCCGGCCAGAGGGAGGGAGGGATGGAGGGATGGATGGGTGGAAGGATGGATGGATGAAGAGATGCATAGATGGATGGGTTGATGGTTAGAAAATGGATGGATGGATAAATAGATGGAAGGATGGATGGATGGAGAGATGGATTGATGAATATCCTATGTCTATTCCTATGCCTCTATGGCTCCTGAAGAGACCCCTGGGCAGTGCCTTTCCCAGTGGTCTCTCCCAAACCTTTCCCCTCTGTGACCCTCTATCTAACACAGCCTTTTCTCCTTTTTCTTCTTCCCACCCCCCACTCTCCCATGTTCCTCTTTTTAGCTTTACCCTGATCCCAGTATTTTTCTCTCCTTTCTTTTCTGTTTGATCAACCTTATTCCTAATATAAACCAGTCCATTCCGTATCTCGTCTTGCTTGTTTCACCCTGAGTAAATAGCCAGGAAGTTTTTTGTTTAGGGCTAATTCCCAGGACCTCAGGAAGGACATGGCCTGAAGAGCAGAATCCCCAGAACATTTCAGGGGAAGAGCTGGGAGGAAAGGACTTATGAGGCCTAGATGTAGGAGCTGGGTATGCCCTGCTGGCCCCTCCCCAGTGAGTTTCCATCACCCTTCATAATAGAGTAAAATCCATCTGCTGTCCTGGAGACTGGGCTGGTGGAGGTAGGAACGAACACACACGCCCACAAACCTTGTGGGTGGAGCTCTGGGTTCTGGCGTTCTTTCAGGAGCTGCTAGATTGACCCATAGGATTGAGCACTTTCCCCTACTGCCCCATAATGTCAGGGGTAATAGGTGCTGCCCCATTGACAGTGTTAAAGCACAATCAGGGCAGACCCTCAGGAAGCTGATGAGACCTTGGCTTCTGTGGAGATCTAGGAGCTGTAACATTGACACTTGAAGTCACTGTCATCTTTAGGGACTGGAAAAATCACCCTGGGTGATCTGTTCCCTGCCCCACCTCAGGCATCTACCACTCTTGGGACCCTAGGGGATTAGAGGCATGTCAGGAGCAGACTCCCAGAGGACAAATCATGAGTAGTACATATCAGAAGAAGTAATATGTGAGTTGGAGAAGAGTAATGCTAAGCCATTTCTTCCTGGGTGGTACAAGGTTCTCCTGCCCAGTGAAGTTAAGTGGCTTTCTAGAAGCTGTACTGCCCCCAGTGACCACCGGACTGGGCAAGGCTGTTGCAGCTGCAGGCCTTTGGCTGTGGTTGAGCTACAGTTCTTCGTGTTAGCTTCAGCAGATGGGGTTGCTGGCTTCCCTCTTCTGGCTGCTTTTCCAAGGCCTCCAGCAGGCCCAGCAGCCCAGGAGCCTTCAGGCTTGAAGACGGCTCTACCCTCAGATACCCTCCTGCACTGCAGCTCTCTTGGTTCTTTAGGAGAAGAGGCCCTAGCCATGATCATGGTCTTCATCTCCCAACCCACACTGGTGTTGAAGAGATACCTGTACCCAGAGTCTCCCTTGAACTGCATTTGGTGGAACGGTCCCTCTGTAGCAGCTGGTGTTGGGGCTCATCTTGACCTATAAGGAGGCAGGCTTTGAGTACTCTATTTGCAGAACGGCCAGAGGCTATCATTCTACACCTGTCTCTCATTTGGAGACCTGAACTAGAGTCATAAAGGTGGTACCAGGAGAGGGCTTTGCCAAGGCACCTCATGAAAACCTGGCCAATGAGTGTTTAGGGTCCACTAACTACAGTTACTGAGGCAAACACCTCATCTCTGTGTTCAGAGTTAGCAGATGACAAAGGACTCAAATGGGCTAAAGGTCATTCAGGGGCAAGAATGGCATTTCTGGACTCGTCTCCTTAGTCATGGAAGGACAAGGCTGTGCTTGGAAAAGGTTCCATTCTGCCACTAACTAGCTGGTGGTGCAGCTTGAAATCACCCGGTCTCTGCCCCTGACAGTTCCTGGTTCACCTTAGATCATACTCTCCACTCTACCCTGACAGCTACCTTTCAGATCTTCATCTTCCTGAATGTGGTTTCCTCTTTGGAACTTTCATCTTCTCCAGTGGTGCTGGATGTGAGAGGAGAATCCCTGGACCATCGTTTTTGAAAAGGGCAAGAGGTAGAGGCTTCCCTAAAGCTCGGAAACAGCCATGAGAGAATGCTGTGTTCACCCACCTGACCCTTGGGTAAACACCTGAGTCTCAGGATCATAGATCCAGTGGATGGCAGAGTCAGGACTGTCCCGTGAAGGGTGCCAGCCAACTCTGCTGCCATCTGGAAGGGCAAGAAGGCTGTAGGGGCAGAGGGCGATGTGCAGGCGTCCACAGGAGCTCCTGTGTGAGATGGGGGTCGCAGGTGGTGGCAGGCGAGGACTTTGCCAGAGCATCTGAATGTCAGCATGCAGAGTGGGGTGCATGGGGTTCTGCAATGAGAAGAGGTTCTTGTTCACCTTGCACAGGGTCAGTTTCAAAATGTGTGTGTCGTGTGTTTCTGTGTGTGAAGGAGAGTGTGGCCTATTCTAACTCAAGCAGCTTCTGGGCTCTTGTGAAGTAGTTTCAATTTCGTTCTTGTGGCTTAAAAGGTTGCTGGAACACTTCAGCAAAATTGTAGCTCCTTAATTTAGCTGCCTGTCAGTTTTTTTTTTTTTTTCCCCAGGTGGTTTCAGGTTGACAGTGAGTTTGACATTTGTAAAAATGTTTTGGAAACCATATTAGACACCTTGAAATAAACAGGAATTTAAAGTACTTTATTCCGGGAAGCGGGATTGGAATTATTCTTCTGGCTACCCCAAATCAGATCACTTTCCTTTCCTTCATCTACATGGACAAAGCCCAGTGCTGCGTTGTGAAATTGTAGGGTGCTTTGAGCACATGGCCTTTGTGAATTTCCTTCCTGCTCACTGTCACCTTCATTTTGGGGACGTCTGCTTCACTTGAGCACAGCTAAAGAAAGAGTATTTTTGTTTTATTTGTGAGAGCATCAAAGGCTGTTAGGGATGGGAAGAATATCCAGGACCTTCCTCATATGCTCACCCCCACTGCTTTCCCAGGGGCTCAGAGGGTTAGGGCTGCAGCCACATTCATGTTCTGATGCCTGCAGAGCTGAGAGTTACCCCGAAATCCATGACTCTAGAGCCTGCTTGCTCCATGAAGCCACACAGTAAAATACTGTGACATTTACAGTTTTCAGTTTCAGGCCAGCTATGTGCCCAGAGCTTGTACCTTAAATTAGAAGAGCCTGACGGGTGACGTGTAAGATTTTGCCACCTGGACAACTACGCAATGATTCCTCCTGCGCCCTTAGAGATAGGGAGAAATGGCAACCACCTGCCTTGAAATAGGAACATCTCCCTGTACCCCAGCCTGCTTGCTCTGATGCCTTCAAATCCATTCAGAGACACTGCCAGACACTCTGCCTGTGCTAGCAATGCAGAGAATGAGAAGTCAGAGCTCCTGCCCTTTGAGCAGATATCGACAGAACAGTGTGAGTGAAGCCCTGATGGTGGTCTGGGCCACACGAAGCCTCTTGAGTGGCTCCGCAGGATGGCAGGATGGCCTCCTGGTGGAGAACAGGGAGGATGTCCAGGTCACAGTTTCTCAACTCTGGCTGCTCATTGGAATAATCAGTGGAGGTTTGAAAACTCTTTCACCCCCATTCTGACATTGAGCTGGTCTCAACAGGGACACAGGCATGAGTAGGTATTTCTGGAAGCTTCCAGGTGTTTTCAGGATGCAGCCAGGGCTGAGAACTGTTGCACTAGGTGGAAGGACTCAGATTTGAGTCCTATTTGGGGAACTGTTAAAGAAAAAATAAAATGGCCAGTCATGGTGGTTCATGCCTGTAATCCTAGCAGTTTGAGAGGCTGAGATGGGCAGATCCCTTGAGGACAGAAGTTTGAGACCAGCTTGGACAACAGAGCAAAACTCTTTGTCTCCAAAAAAACAATTAGCTGGGTGTTGTAGCACATACCTGCAGCCCCAGCTGCTCAGGAGGCTGAGCCAGGAGTATCACTTGAGCCAAGGAGGTTGAGGCTACAGTAAGCCATGATTGGGCCACTGCACTCCAGCCTGGGTGACAGAGCAAAACCCTGTCTCCAAAAAAGAAAAAATGAAATGATTCAGGGGGTCTGCTGCGTAGGGTCTTGCAGTGGGGAAGAGAATTCAGGCTCAACTTCGAATGCAAAGGACAAGTGGGAGTTCAGAGGTAAGGAGCAGGAGATGGAGGTCAGTGAATGAAAATTACAGGGGAAACACCAGGAGTAAGGGGGATTGTGGCTAAAGTGACCTAACAGGATTCCTGCTGATGGCAAGCCAGGGTGATCAGACCACCTGGGGGATGGCAGCAGATGGGGAACTCCATTCAATATTGAAGTTGGGGGGTTCAGGTTAGACCAGATTAACAGAGTTCTTGCTAAAATTGGACAATGCAGGGACAAAGGTAGACGCCTAGAAGTTAGGGCCTCGTTGAGGAGAGCGTTCAAAGGAATCTGAGCAGAGTTTAGTCAAGTGAGACTCTGTCAGAATGGCGGGTGGCACATGGTGGAAGCCTGTGGCAAATGTGAGGCAGAGGGCAGGGCTGAAAGATGGGACAGGATGGGTTTGACCTTGATGCTTGGGACAGGAGGGGCAGAGGAGTGAGAAGATCACATCTGTGGTCTTAAAAGATTACTCTGTTGTAAGGAGATTAGGAGGGCCTGGCTGCCAGAGTTCAGTGGGGGACATGTGGTCTTTGAGGTTCTGGTTGGGCAGTCCAGGTGGAGATTTCCAAGAGGCAGTGAAGTCATGATCTAAGGCCAGGGTGGAGGTGGAAGAGCTGCCAGTGTTATAGCCACTTTTACCTGGTTTCTGCAGCTGTGGGAGTGAACTGTGAATGTTGTCACTCACCTGGTGTGGGGTGGGGGGCGTGTTCCTAAAAAAGCAGGTGAAGGACAGAACAAGGACAGTGTGGAGAGAGCGGAGGAAGAGGAACCTGCCTGGGTGACAAAGAGTGCATAGTGACAGAGGAGGACAATACGAGACCAACCAGGAAGGAAAAAGGTGGCTTTCTGGAGACGGTGCCCCTTCCTTCATCATAACCCATTCCTTCAGAACCTGTCTGTGAGTATTTCAGGGCAGGAGGAGTGGATGGCAGTCTTATCAATACCCCTTAAAATTTCAGAACATAGGGGCCATTCAAGTGCCTGTGTGCCATTGCCTGCTTATTAAAATGAATTATAAACAAATATATGTTGAGTTTCTTTTAATTTTCATGCAGTTCTGTGAGATACGTATTCCAGTTTACAAATGGAAGCTGGACCTCAGAGAGGGGAAATGATTCTCCCAAAATTCTGTAACCAAGTGGAAGAAACACTGGAATCTAGGTCTGATTCCAGACTTTTCCACTGTCCCCTATTAGGTTCACACCAAATAATTTTCTCTGATCAGACATTAGGAAGATGTTGAAAACACCTAAGGAATGGGGTGGAGTGATGACTAAATATACCTGAAGCAGGAGGAAAGGGAAGGTTTTTATATGATGATGTTCACTGGAGCATCATTGACATCATAGACAAAGCTGTCTAACAACAGAGGAAGGCAGTGAACATTCAAATCTGTGTTTGTAAAGGCTATACATGGTCTACTCTAGTGGTTCTCAAACTTCAGCATGAGTTGCAAGCACCCTCAGAGCGTGCCAAGACACAATTGTTGGGCTCCACCTGCAGCTTCTGATTCAGCAGGACAGGGGCCCCAAAATGTGCATGTCTAACAAGCTCCCAGGTGATGCTGCTGATCCCAGGATCACACTTTGAAAACCAGTTGTCTCATTTAGCCTGCACAGGTGGTGGGTTCTACTTCCAGAAGTGAGGGATGAATGCGTTTGGCTTTAGATTGCTGAACTGGGTTGGATTCCTCCTCTGGGAAAAATGGGATCCAAACCCTTTCGGGAGACTCTTCTTCAGAGTGGATTATTTAAAAATAAAATAAAATAATATCCAAGAGTCTACAGAAAAATTAGCCCCAAAGGCATGGGGGCGGCTGAACGGCAGCTGGTAGAGCAGTGTCTGTCAAATATTGATGTGCGTGCAAAACACCTGGGGTCATGTTAAAATACAGATTCCAGCTCAGCAGATCCAGGGTGGGGCCTGAGCTTCTGTATTTCTGACAAGCTCCAGAGGTGCCTGCTGCCTGCTGCCTGCTGCCTGCTGCCTGCACGGCTCGACCACACTTCCAGTAGTAAGGCTAGAGGATCTGTGATTGCCCTGGTACATGTGACAGATCATTGAGATTTAACCTCTCTCCGCCTCCTGAATAACATGATTGATGTCTCAAAATCTCTATTTGAACAGTTCTATAATGTTTAAGGAAGCAGGTAAAACAGCAAATGTGTGAGTAGTTGTCATTTTAGGGGTAAAGGGAATTTTTTCTTCCCCCTTGAAGGTTTGAGTCTGCTGAAATGAACAGAAATCAACAGGAGAAAAGGCATACACGTGTATTAACGTGCAATTGTGCACAGGAGCCGTATGAAATATGAGACTCTAAGAAAGGGTCAGGGAGTTGAGGCTTAAAGACCCTCTTCATGGGGGAAAGAGATGTTGGCAGTTTTGAGGGGGTGGTAAATGATTCTTAGGAGAAATGAAAGAGCCCAAAGAACAGACAGTGGCCTGAGTCAGAGTTCCTTTTAGTGCTGGTGGATTGTGGAAGGCAAGGGATGAAAATTCACTTCGAGCAAAGGTTGTCTTATTATGCAGATAAAGTCTCCTAAGTAATCTCTCAGAGCTGCTCTTGGACAAATACAGAGAAAGCCTGTCTGGATATAGTGACAACTTTTAGTCTTTTCTCCTGTAGTTAATCTTTCCTAGTTATTCGATGAGATTCCTAGGGAGGGGCTCTTAAGACAGTTGGATTTTAGGGGGGAAGAAGTTTGTTTCTTCTTCACTTGTGGGGAGAAAAAGGTGGTTGAGAAAGTCCTTGGTTCTGAGGCAGCTTCTAAGGCCTTCCAATTTCCTGTCATTAAAAATGCTTGGCATGCCAAAGCCCCGTATTTTAGTGTGTATTGTTCTCTGAGCCCCGGCATCATAGTAGTACACGGGAGGGAAACAGTTTGTTTTCCACCTTCTAGGTTCTCCAGTGGAACCCTTGTAACAAAAGACAATTAAGTAAATTTACAAACAGAAGTTTATTAACATGTACATCTCATGTGTACATGGGAGAAACTCAGGGATGAGTAACTCAAAGAGGTGGCTGGAATTTGTGCTTCAATACCCTCTTCAGCTGAAATGAAGAAAGAAGGTTATGGGGGAGGCAAGTTTTGGGAAGGTGACCAGGAAAATTCCGGAAAGCAAGTGTAAGGTTTGTGATGCAGACTTAAGACTGTGCCCTCTCCCTCGATAAGGGTCTTATGATTTCAGGTCACCCCCATCTTCCTGGTACAGAAAGGGAGATGCTCTTAGAAGGGCAGATTTTCTCTGTAGATGTAAAATTTCCCTTACAAAAGGGTAACTTCTCTGTTTTCAGAGCTTCTCCTGTGTCTGCAGTTTCTCAAAATAATCAGCTCAAAATAATCCTTATGCCAAAGAGGCATATTTCAGAGTGGCATATTCTGGTCTCCTACGTTAGCTTTGAGAAATCCTGCAAGATGGGAGACATCCGATCTCTCACTCTTCTGATGCTAAACCTGAAGCTTCAGGAGGCCAAGGAACCTGCTCAGAATTCCAGCTTCTTCTCATTACCTCAGACTCCAAAGAACACACCCAGTCCAATTCCTTCTTTTTTAAGTGGAGCTAATATCATATTTAATGAGAGCAGGGTTTCTCAGTGACTTTTGACATTTGGAGCCAGATAATTCCATGTTGGGAGAGGGGAAGCCGTTCTGCGCTTGATGGGATGTTCAGCGGCATCCCTGGTTTTACCTACTAGATGCCATTAGCTTGGTGCCTCCCCTGCACCCCACCCCTGCCACTGCCGCCCTGGTTGTGGCTACTAAAGAAGTCCCCCGGACATTACCGAATGTCCCCTGGAAAGAGCTTGTCTCCAGTTGAGAATCACTGAACTAGGGCACTGGAAGTATGGAGAATCGCCTGCAGTTGAGACACTTACGCCTAGTGTTCCATTATTGGAACACTAAGCTTGTGGGAGTTATGTATATCCTACTGCTCAAGGTCATCGCCATGGTCTGATTTTTCACACACAAAAATTCGCAACCTCCAGCATAAATGGGTTAAAACACTCACCCACTCCTGGGCCCCAGCACAGGCAGTCCGGTCAGTGTCTCTCTGCAGAAAAGGACCCTGGCATTTGTATTTTTTAAAGTTTCCTGGGTGACTTGAAATGAGCTGTAGCCAGGCTTGAGAACCAGTGGAATTGTCTTCTGAATGGAGGAGTGGTAGACTTCTAGAGGAAGAAGTTTAGATGATTTTTGAGACACGGTGAGAAGCTTTGATAAAACACTGCCATTATAGTGTGAGGCAGAGTTCAACCAAAGTACTCAGTTCCCTCTGCAACATTTTTTAAATGTAGCTGTTATGCTCTAAATGCCCTGTGAAATTAATTTGTCATTGTTATGTTCTCCCATCCAATTACAAGTTTCTTGTTACTACTTCAGTAATCAAATTATTCTTTTAACAAAAAATGAGGCTGGGGAGTTGTTACGAGAACCACTGACAGATTTCCTTCCGGAAACATCTCTTCTCCTGCCCACCCACCAGGGAGCAGGCCCTGCTTCCTGCCCTTGCCCTGGAGGGTGGAGGGAACCCTGCCATCCTCTCTCCAGTCCTGCCTTTATGGACCTTCCTCCACACCCTGGTGCTGTACTCTTTTTCAGAAGCTTGCTTGCTTGCTTTTTTTTTTTTTTTTTTAAAAGTCTTTTTTTTTTTTTTTTCCAGAAGCTTTCTTTCTTTCTTTTTTTTTCTTTTTTAGAAGTCTCAGAAGACTTCAGTGGCCCCATTGTATACAACCACACACTGTTGCCTGAAATCCAAGGTCATTCAAAGCATCTTCCATGGTGCACGGAGCTGAGCTCAGGCCCGACCGGTCAGGTTCTGCTTTTGACTCACCCGAGCTTGTTCCCTGCATGGCTCACAGAGCCCTGCCTTCTGCAGGTACCAGGTCAGACTCTGCCTCTGCCTCACCCGAGCCTACTCCCCACGTGTCTCACAGAGCCCTGCCTTCTGCAGGTGCCGCCTTCCCTGTGAGATCTGACATCCCCTCTCTGTATTCCTGGTGATCCAGCCTGTGCCAGTCTCTCTACCTTGAGGAGTGCTCTGTACCTGTATGTTCAGGCCCAGCACAGGGTCTGCTCTGAGGGGATGGGGCCTCCACAGGGCAGGCAGCCCTGAGGGGAGGGGTCCCTGTGTGGTCACATGTGCATGGCTCTGTGTTTCCTCCGCAGAATGGGCAGCCTGGCAATTATCTGGTAGTGAGTGCGTCCAGGGAAGATGACCAAACTGGAGTCGCCAGTTGAGAACCACTTACCTAGGCTCCATGTCTAGCCCAGTCTCCCCTGCGAGGGCCACTGGCACCTGCCTGTGGGTCTTCCTCCCCACTCCCGCCCCTGTCCCTGCCCACCACAGGAAGCCAGGGGCATCCTGTGCACATTTCTGACTGGATAGGAAGCAAAATGAAGACTTCCAGTGAAATCATATATCTGCCCATCATCACATGATGATTTGGGGCATTTTTTTGAGGTTTATGAAGGCAGAATAAAAACCACAGCAAGAAAATGAGACTGTGCACTGGCCTGGTGGGTCACAGGCACCACATTGTTTCTGTGTGTATTACCTCATTTAACCCTGATGAGGGAGACAGGCACTGGCTCCATTCCAAAGGCGAAGACCTTAAGGATGTTAAACTACATGTTAAAACAGCATAAGGTGCTGTGCTCTGAGTTTTTAGGGAGAAACTTACCTATTCTCAAAGGTACTTCATGTTCTGGCACTTCTAAAAGTAAAAAGAGAGAGAAATATTTCCCAGACTTACTTGTCAATATCTCACTCTATTGGAAGAACACTTTAATAGAAATACTAACCTCATTGGCATTGGCTTTTATATTTTCCTCTTAAATCTCTACGTCATTTGTCACACACCCCAACTGAACCTGGTTTGAAAGGAGGTTTATTTCTCATTGCTACAGCTGCCGAAGACCTGGACTCAAGGTCTGCTCTGGCCCCTGACGTACTCAATGCTCTTGGCAACTTAAGTCAGAGTTTCTTCATCTGAAAATGGGCACAAGTCTTCAGATTGGCCCTGGATAGGGGAGGCACTGTAATGTGTATGAAGTGTCTAGTGCACTCTCTGGGACTTAGCAAGCTATGGTGGGTATCGGTGGCATTCTCTGATTGAACCAAAATCATCATTTTAATTAAAACTATGAAAATATTGTTCATCACTTATGGATAACTGTGGGCGTTTTACTACTAATGAACCCAAGAGGTCTTACCAGAGGTCACGTAAAGCCAACAGTCAGGTGACAAGATGAGGACACTGGGTGAGTTCCCTGGGCCACACACTGGCCATGTGACCCGAGGCTGAGCGTGGGCTGAGAGTCAGTTCTTCTACACGAGCACGCCTCACAGCTCTGCCACCCACTGTCCCAGCCTGCCCTGCCATTAGGTCCAAGAAGAGCAATTCATGTTGTTATTTGTTTGTGGCTTCATTTGTCCCACGTGAAGGGCAGGGATAGAATTATGAGTGAGCAGACGGTGGTGTCTCTTAAATACTGCATTTCACTTCCTAGGGACGTTTCTTCACGGTGCTGATCATGCAGTGAACATTTCCTGACCTATGGAAGTGTCAGAAACGTTTCTGGATGGAACATGTCTCTAAATTTCCAAAATGTGGCATTTTAGACTAAACTTGAGACTCTTAGATTTGAAAGAACTCACTGCCTGACCATACAGTGCTCAGAAAACGAGGTCAGAAGGTTTGCTGAACCTCAGCCTCCCCCACTGGCTTCTTAGTGGAAGGCTCGCCTCTGACAAGAGGAGCCCTTGAGAATGGAGCTTTCTGTGTGACAATGAACGTGGACTTGAAACCCGCTAGACTAGGTCAGGAGCATATGAAGGTGTCTGGGCTGGCCAGTCTCAAGTGGACAGACAGCTATCTCATTTCTTAAATGTTAGGAGCTTACATACCAGGTCCTCCTTAAACATTGAGCAATGCTTACATGCTTTGAGTCAGCCTGAAATGGGATGGCTAGAAGGAGTCATAGAGGCTGACTCCCTCCATGTTCAGTCCAGGAGAGGGAAGGTGGCTTCCCTTAGCTGACGTGGCTGGTCAGTGTCAAGGCTGGGCGCTGAGTCCAGTGCAGCCCTCCCCCTGCTGGTTCCTCCCTCCAACCTGCTCCTGCCCAGAGCTGCTCCTTCCGCCCTTCCTCCCCTTCCTCCGTCTCACAAGATCTGGCCAGTGACGCTCTTTGTGTTGTCAGGAAACGTGCCTGGCACTCAAGCATACCCTGTCATTAACCCGAATCTGGTGGCTAAGGATGTCTTTGTGAATACACCTCATCCTGTCATCGGCCTGTGACCATCACTTGGCCTCTCAGCCCTCATTTTTTTTTTTTAATCTATGATATCAGGAGGGCCGAATTAGCTGATCACTAAGGCACATTCCCATACTAAAAAAAAAAAATCTGCTGTTCCTGATCCCTGAGTTATGCTGCGAGAACAGAACCACTTTGTCCACTGCTGCTCCTTGAGCTTGGGGAGATTGTAGGGAGAAGAGAAAGCAGCCCCCATCCCCCGTGCTTCTATTCAGTGTAAGAAGAAGAGATGAGCCCCTCCTCTTTTCAGAGTGGGTGCGGCACCAGGGTTGTTTTTTTTTTTTTCCCCTGCCATTGGTTGGGCACATTTTACTGCATTATTCTTCCATCAAATTTTCGAGTCTTCAGACTCGAACCCAAAGTTATTACAGCAAATCCTGCTGGAAAGCTGAGAGGGATTTTTTTACTTTTAGGGAAAATGGGCCTATATTCTAGGCAATAAGGATGCCATCCTGAAGGAAATCGGCACAGACATTCTATGCCTGACACAGGGTCCGCATGTGATGGTGGTTGCTGGGCACCGTGTAGGCATGGTGTCGTGACTGGTGCCCAGGTATTGCAGCTGGACGGCTGCCTGGCAGCCATATCAACATGGGATACCTAGTTGTGTGGCTAGCCTGGAAGTCTTCTGTGCCTGTGATGATAGCACGGGAAATGTGGGCTCTCAGGACTGCCTAGCATCCAGATGTCTTATGTAGTTTATGATCTGCACACGGGCAGCTTGTGCCCAAAGTAATGGAGTCAGCACGTGGGCATTATACAGGTACAGTTACATGGCCAATAGGTGAGCAGGCATTGAGTTGAGTTGAGACAGTTTTCTGACTATCCCCTGTGCACCACGTGTGCACATCTACATGGTCACTATTCAGGCTTCGTGCATGTACATGCATAGGGTTGGCATGAAGATACTATGTGTATAACTGTATGATCTGCAGGCACGGGATACGTGGTGATCACACAGCCATCCCCCAGGCCTTGTGTGGTGTAAGCTTTCTGCAATCTGTGGCCAAGTAGAGGGCAGATGGAAGAGACCCTAAGAGACAACACGACCAGTGTTAGCATTGGGTCTCTAGAGAGCGGCAGGAACTATTAGCTAGACGGCATCTGCATCTTGTATATTTGTAATGACATTTAAATATTTTACCAGTCTCTTCATCTTCCTCATTGTGATGAGTTTTTCTCATTGATCTTTCAAAACCAAAAGGGGCCATTCAGTGTTTTTATTGTAGTGAAACCAAAGTTAATACTATGCATCTGTACTTTTGGCAGCCAGAATGCTGTGGTCCCCAACGATGAGAGTTTGTATTTTCAAATACATTGTAGCACTGTACCAGATCCTGCCACACAGGGTGGCTGTCAAGCCATAAACAGAGCTCCCTAGTCACGCCACCCCGTCTTTTCTTTACAGAGTCCAATAAAGGGAATTAATGTTATATTAACGATGAAAATCTGCTTATCACAATAGGATTTACAAAATGATTGCATACATTTTCTCGTTTGACTAGCTCATTTTTAGTTCTGACAGCCCTTTTCTCTGTATCATCTCACTTGATTCCCTGAGCAGCTCTGTCAGACTGACAGAATTCTCACCTCCATTTCACAGATGGGGAAACCAAGGCTCAGAACAGCTGTGGAACTTACCTGCAGTCACAGCCGCTGAGAGAAAGCACCAAACCCACGGCCAGGCCTCCGCTGTGCTCAGTGAACAGGCCCTGCTTCTGCTGGCACTGTCCCAGCAGATTGTATCAGCTGCTTTCTAAACACTTTGGTTAGCGAGACACTGGGAGGCACAAATGGGAAGGGGTTGGCTTGTTCCACGTCCACCCAATATCATGATGGCTGCTTGTCTGCCTCGGATTCAGATTTCTTTCAAGATTGTCCATACTTATTGATTGTAAATCAGTGGCCTACAGTTATATTTCAGTTCAGTTCAATCCACGTATGAACCGAGTCTCTAGCATGTTTACGACATTGCCTTTGACACTTGGGTATGTGAGCAGTAGGACCTATAAAAATGATTTCAACCCAGTCCCTGCCCTCTAGTTGGCTTCCAACCAAGTGGCAGAAGCCAACACACACAGTCACCTGTATGTAAGCACAGCAAGAAACACGAACTCAGGATGGTTTAGGAACACGCCGGAGGGAGCGTTGAGCCTAGCTTTTGGTGGCTGGGGGGAAGACTTTCCAGAGCATGGTCCTATTTAAGAGTGTGCCTTGAAAGATGCGTAGGATTGTTCTAACAAGCAGTGGAAGCATGTGCGTGTGCATACATGCACATATATTGCAAAGGGCTGCAGTGGGTAAGGGAGAGGCAATGCTTTATAGGGAGAAGGGATGACCTAAACACGTATGATTCTCGGAACTACCATGTTCACTGAGGAGATCATAGGATGTGTGTAGAAAGAGGGTAGGGAGTGGAGGTACTGAGGCTGGAAAGTTTGGTTGAGGGTTGAGGCCAAAATATGGAAGAAACATTTAGCTGTATTTTTGAGCAGGAGAATGACATGGCCACAGATGTATTTTAGAAAAATCAGTCTAGCGGAGGCCAGATGGATGGAGTTGAGGAAGCAGGCACTGGTGTTCGAGGAGTTTGAAGGCTCTTGCAGGAGTCCAGGCAGCATCATGAATGAGTCATCTCAGCTTAGCATGAGAAGGGTTTTTGTCACCAGTCCTCTGTTTATAATGAAATACTGAGAATGTCTGCACGTCCACTGACCCTGGGCTCATGCTAGCTACAGAAAGTACCTTTCAGCACGAGACAATAGGAAACCCTCCCTGAAGTCCAGTGAAACATGCCCACGTCCTCGAAGCTACAGATGTCCCATCTTCTGTGGGTTTCAGAGGCACATATCTTTAATAAAAATGCAAAGTGGTGCTCCTAGGCACACAGCCCCCCTTCTGTACAAAAGCTAAAATCAGAAATGGCAATTCACAAAGATTCCACTTTCTGCCAGTCTTTGCACGGCCCTCCAAGTGCAGTCAAGCCCAAGTGGGCAGTCTCTTGTCTAGCACTTGGTATGGCCCCATTTCTGTTGGAATTGCCCATCTCTAAAGTAGCTCCCTCCCCTCTCCCCTTCCCACAAGGGCCCTTAGAGGCACCTTTTCATCTCTCAGGCCTGATCCCCCTCCTTCTTTGCCCGTGTGGAGTTGTTTATTCTTGCTTACTGGGGCCACTTTCCCTGCTGCTGCTGTTATTGATGATCTCTGTCCTTGGTACAAGGCCAGACCTCCAGGAAGAAGCGGTTCCTGCACTCAGCCAGTGCTGCCATTCTCAGGTGCACCCATCTCTTCCTCTCCAACATCCTCTCCCCTCCTTACTTCTTTTTTATTTACGCATTGAGTGGCAAGAGCTATGAAGGAATATGTAACGTTTTAATAACATCTCATTTTCCTCTATTTGGGGGGCTTCAGTATGATAAAAGTCTATATCATCAAAGGAAAATACCACTGGGAAGAAACCAGAGAAATGTTAATGCAAATATGAGATAGAAAATGGATTTTTGAAGATTCTGCTCTAAGAACTTGGATTGAGATCCCGTGAAAGTGTGTCCTGGCTATTAAACCCCTTGGGAATGATTACAGATCATTTTAGATTTCCTTAAAATACAAGGACTTCCAATGTGAGTTGAAGACAATTTCTCAATCAGAACTTTCTAGAAGGATGACATATGTGTGGCTGTTGAATAATCTTGTCTCTTTACCCAAGGGAGCTGCCCTTAGAAATGTTTCCACTACCTTCTCTTCTATTTCTGTTTTTCCTCCTGTAAGACCATACCTTGATTTGGAACCTCAAGATTGTTAAGTGAATGAAATTGCCCAAGCCCAGTGAAGCCGACGGTCTGGGGTATGGTCCTTATGCAAGATCTCTTGAGTAAAGCCTTCCCTGAGCTTCCCAGCCAGAATTATTCAGTTCGACATCCATGCTCCAAGGCATGACCTCTTGGGTGCGCATGCCATCAGTCGGCTTCCAAACGGTGAACATTCAGAGTGTCACTGAGGACCGGGCTCTATGCTTTTATACTCCGGGAACCTGGATAAGGATTGTTCTCCATCTCCAGACAGCTTAGAGCAGAGACTGTGTCCCGTTCATCCTTGTAGTGACATTTGTGCCTTTGTTTTAGCAACTACATAGGACTCTATGATCTGCAGGTATGGGCTTCACCTTTGTCTCCCGGCTTGACCTTCTACTGGAATGTATATTTCCCTGGTCCTGTTTCATTTGTGTGAGCCATGTCTAATGCTTGTGGAACAAAGTAGAGATATGAACAAACCAATGGGCAAATATTGAAGCTTCTCCCTTTGGATCATACTCCTCAAAGGCCTTAGTATTGACCCTGGTACTTCATAGGAGCTCAAGAAATGTTGCTTGGGTTGAGCTCATTTGAAATGAAAGCAGCCAGAGAACGCACCTGTTATCCTGCAGGGAGTTCACTGAGCCGAAGTGGGGGTCCTGGCAGAGGAAGAGGTCTGCAGAACCAGAACGAGTAGAGCTCTGGGGTATGAGCCTTGCAGAGCCTGTGCTCTTTTCTGGGAGTGTTCGCTGGTCCAGGCTTCAGGGTGCTTCTCAGAGGTCTTTGGAGGGTAGGGGCCACATGTTTCATGGGTCTTTATCCATGATGGTAGCTAAGGGAGGGCCTGGCACCTAACAAGTGATCACTGCATTGGAATTGGAAGGCTCTCTGCAAGTGAAAATCATTTTGTCTTCTACCTTATTTGTGCTCGCTCTCATGCTCTCAATTTCCATTTAAAATATATTTCACATGGAACATGAAGATTTTCTTGGAATATTCAATATCTGAATTGGAGCTTTCTTTGAAGAACATTCTGTTTTCTCATAGTCTCATAGGTTTTAGAACTTTTTATTCCTGTCATTGAAATTACAGAAAAAAAACAAAACAAGGAAGAAAAGTAAGGAAGTAAGCTTGTTATAACAGCTTGTCGCAGGGAAAAGTGGGTGGAGGCCCCTCTTCCCTATCTTGTTAACATGAAAAGCCTTGAACTTGGGCTATAACATCACCAGTATAAAAGGTGGCATTGACTCAGCACAAGTAAAGAAGATTGGCTTTAATCAGAGCAAATTGACAAATTTGTAAATTTGTGTAAAAATCTACTTTGGAGTCTATTAAAATTTGGGACCCCACTATCCAGTTGACTAATTACAATGGTAACATTCATCAACTCCCAAGGACTCCCCAGTAGCCTTTCCAACTCTAAGAAGTTAAGTTCTTTTCACCCAGTCCAGGGATTCCTCTTAGAAAAGTCCTGTTTGAACAGTTCTGGGGTAAGCCATTCCATTATCAGAGACCTCTGATTTGGGGGAAACTTCTCTTCATAGTGAAAGGGCTGCATTCTGCCTTTATGTAATTCCACCCACTGGTCCTAGCTCAGCTTTAGAGCAGGGCAGGGCGGCTCCTCTAGTCCCTTGCCAAGAAAGACCTTCTTTGAGACCAGCAGCAAAGATGATCTGCAGCCTTCGTTGTGGAAGTCTGAGCACTGTTGTCTCCTGCAGGGGTCCCTCAGAAGGTTTGACTATTGGGATTGCCTTTGCCCTGAGAGGGACTTGTCAGTGCCAGCAGAGAAGCAGAGTGCCCAGAACTGGACAGTGGCAGGTGCCCCGTGCTCTGTGCTGGGGAGATGCTGCCTGCTGCCAGCAATTCCAGCACCAGCTGCTTAGCCAAAAATAAGTTCTCAGCTGCTAAGGCCTGATCTTTCCGCTCTCCTTCTTCTGGAAGCTGAGAGTCCAGCGGTCTGCCAGCTGGAACTGGGAGGTTGGGGATTTGTTTCTATTCAGATGAAAGGAAAAACAGTACAAGGTTTTTCATTTCTTTTTTAACCTTATTATGTCAAAAGAGTTGTCTTGTTCTTAAGAGCAAAAAATATCACCATTGCTTCTGAATTTGCTTTTAAAATAGCATTAGAAGTGGTGGGGCTGCATTGAGCCTCTCCCAGCTTCCTGGCAGAAGCCCCTGTCGAGAGAGGCAGATGCAGCTTCCACTTGAGTGGAGGGATGGCTCTGGGAAAAAGCCCGAGGACTGGGTTCGGCTCAGCAAATCTGCCAGCCTTTGGATTGATAAACTGCCTATTTGCACAGAGGACAGGAGCAGCTGCCTCAACCATGGAATTTTCCAAAGGCTGTAAAACTTTAAAGATAGAGCTTGAAGTTATTCATTCCTTTACTTAGCAAATATTTATCAGCAGCTGCTGTGTGCCAGGTACTGTGCTGGGTGCAGAGGTGAACAGAGGACAATCTGTGTCCTCAGCTCTGGCACTGCCTAGGGGGAGAAATGGACAGAACAAATGAGCATGGTCTGCTGTAATAAGTGTCCATAGGTGATATGGTTTGGATGTTTGTCTCCTCCACAACTCATGTTGAAATGTGACCTCCGGTGTTGCAGGTGGGCCTGGTGCCACATGTAGGAGCAGAGGACAGATCCCTCCTGAATGACTTAGCGCCATCTCCTTGGTGATGAGTGAGTTGCCACTCAGTTAGTTCACATGAGGGTGTGGTGCCTCTTCGGTCTCTTTTGCTCCTGCTCTGGCTATGTGATGCGCCTGTTACTGCTTTGCCTTCAGCCATAAGTAAAAACTCCCCAACGCCTCACCAGAAGCCGAGCAGATGCCGGCACCGTGCTTATACAGCCAGCAGAACCACGAGCCAATTCAACCTCTTTTCTTTACAAATTACCCAGCCTCGGGTATTTATTTATAGCAACGCAAAAATGGCCTAACACAATAGGCTTCCCTGTAGTGCTACATAGGAGGGTGCAATGGACGGTGGTGGAGGTGGTTATGGGGGCAGCTGTAGCATTGATTGTTACTGTTATTGCTGTCATTAATAAACCACAAGGATGTACAGCACAGGTGAAAGACAGCAGCTGTGCTTCAGATAGGTGGTCTCAGGGGCAGCGTGGGACTTGTCACAAAGCAGGAGCTTTTGGAGCTGCTTTGGAAGAATAAGATGGAGCATGGAAGTGAGGCCTTTCCCGACAAGGGGCAGGTAATGTGGGAAGGCATGAGGGTTAAAATGAACATGGATTGTTTAGGGTCCAGCAGCCATTTCAGTGTCTCTAAAGCTGTGTGTATGTGAGAGGGTGGGGGTGGGTGGGTGATGAACCATTGTCCTAGAAATGGGGAATCTTTGAAAAGCTCTAAGCTGCAGAGACAGAGTCAGACTTGCGTGTTATGTGATCACTCTGGAAGAATTGTGGAGGCCAGGCTGGACTGGGATGGGACTGGGGCAGGGAGGGGGGCTAAGAGTGGGAAATGAGGAGTGCCTGGGTTACAGTGGAAAGGGTGGAGGGGAGGAGACAAGAAAAAAATAAATCAGAGAGAAGGTCAGGAGGACTCCATGGCCTATGACCTATTCAGGCTGTGTGTGTGTGTGTGTGTGTATGTGTGTGTGTGTGTGTGAGTGTAGTGTGCAGTGTGTAGTGTATAGGGAAAGATACATGATGGATGAATGAGAGCTGGAGCTGGGAATATCAGCCTCTTCACCCACCATGTGACTGCTGGGAGGAGAAGCAGGAGTGGGAACAGGTGTGAGAAAGGACAAAGACAGATGTTGTTCCATGTTGACTTGGGATGGTGCACCTGCTTTCTGGGGTTGCTGCCTGGAGGCTATAACAATCTGACTGAGAGATGTAGGGCATGGAGGCTGTTAGCCTCTCAGGGGAGTCCAGTTGCTGAGGTGGTGGCAGGAGGAGAAGGATAATGGGCAGTGTTAGACAGGAAGGCTGAACCCTCACATCTGTGGTCAGTTGATTTTTGACAAGAGTGCCAAGGCCATTCAGTGGGGAAGGGACAAACTTTTCTACAGATGGTGTTGGGACAACTGGATCTCCAGGTTTGTGAGTGAATGTAACTGTAAAAGATTGAAGCTGGATCCTTACCTCACACCATCCACAGTGATTAACTCAAAATGGATCAAAGACCTAAACATAATGGAGTTAAAATGATAAATCCATCTCAGGAAAACAGAGGAAAATCTTCACTGGATTTGCAATGGATTTAATGCAGATCTGTGATGGAGTTGGTACTGGTGTCTTGGATATGACACCAAAAGCACAGATGACATAAGAAAAAAAAATTGGACTTCATCAAATTTAAAAACTTCTACACAGAGGACACTATCAAGAAAATAAAAAAAACAACCCACAGAGTCAGAGAAAATGTTAGCAAATCATACATCTGATAAGGGATTAATGTCCAGAAAATATTTTTAAAACCCCTACAACTCAACAACCACAAAGAAAGTAACCCACTTGAAAAATGGGCAAGGGACTTGAATAGACATTTCTCCAAAGAAGAAATGCAAATGCCCAATAAGCACATGAAAGGATCCTCAGAATCATGAGTCACTGAGACAATGCAAATCAAAACTACAGTGAGAAAGCACTTCAGACCCATTAGGATGGCTATTATCAAAACAAAACAAAGCAAAAACAAAACAGAGAATAATAAGTGTTGGTGAGGATGTGGAGAAACTGGAACCTTTGCGCATTGCTGGTGGGAATAGTAAATGGTACAGCCACTGTGGAAACAGTTGGACAGTTCCTCAAGAAGTTAAACACAGAATTGCTCTATCCTGCAGCAATTCCACGCCTATGTATATATCCAGCAGAATGAAAGTAGGAACTCAAACCTGTATGCCCATGTTCTTAGCAGCATTATTTACAATAGCCAAAAAGTGGAAGCAACTTAACTGCCCATCACCAGATGAATGGACAAACAAAACGTGATTTATAGATACACAATGGACTACAGCCTGAAAATGGAAGAAAATTCTGTCATGTGCTACAAATGGGTGAACTTTGAGGACATCAAGCTAAATTAAATAAGCCAGTCACACAAAGACAAATACTGTATGATTCCTCTTATATGAGGACCTAGAGTAGTCAAATTCATAAAGACAGAAAGTGGAATAGAGGGTTCCCCAGGGCTGGGGAAAGGGGGAGTTATTGTCTAATGGGTATAGAATTTCTGTTTGGGATGATGACAGTTTTTGAAAGTGGATAATGGTGATGATTGCACAACACTGTGAATGTGCTTAATGCATTTAATTGTACATTTACAATGCCTAAAATAGTAAATATTATGTTACATGTAGTTTACCATCATAGAAAAAAAATGTAAAGGAAGGCAGGCAGACCCTAAGCATTGGGTTCTCATAGCTCTCCTAGTGCATTTCGATCTTGAACGGTGCTGAGGGTTCCTGTCCACTCCCTGTGCGATTCCCATCACCCAGGCTGTGCCACGCGTTCATCCCCTCCCACCTCTAATCATTTGGCTACGAAGGCATTGCTCCCAAACTGGACAGAAGCTCTCTGGGGGGCTGAGCCAACCCCTGGAGGGACCCCGACCTCCTATTCCAGCTCCTGCCTGGGCAGGGGAAAGAGAACCATGACAGGCCTCTGATGCTGAGCACCAAATGTGGTTCTTCCTCGACAGCCAGCAGCTGCTTTCTGACCTGGAAGTCTTTCCTCCACTTGCAGCTCCCACTCACCCACAGTTTTCCCCAGAGAGGGGAGCCCTGAGGCTGCATTTTGTGCATTATCATTCCAGTGACGTAAGCATCCAGTGCCCCCATAGCCCAAGATGCCCACTGGAGGCAACTGGGAGCCCAGGCACTCCATAGCATGCCTTTGCAACAGTGGCTACTAGCTCGGGGAGAGGGATGGGGAGAAGTGAAGGAGTATCCACAGTGGAAAGAAACTCTGTCCCAACACAGAGACAGTCACAGTAGCATTGAGAAATACCCTTTGCGTGGAAGGTTTAGTTGCAGATGGCCAAGCTCTTCTCAAAAGGATAGTGCAGTGATACTTTTGCATGGTATGTGCAGTTATTTGCTTTGCAATATGGAATCAGGAGATTTTCCAGACTTGAGATTTAAACACAAAATTATATTTTGCCTGTACTGAACAGTCCCAACATGGGTGATGACCCTGATTCTCCTGCTATTCGGAGGCATTTACTTCTGAGAAACATACAGCGTGCCTACCACTGAACCTGTGGCCAAAGGAGTATCTGAAAACTGGAAGAGAAAACAGCTTCTAAGCAACCAGAAGTTATGTAGCCAAGTTCATGCACAAAAGCCAGGACGCTTGACACCTGTCCTGGCTCTAGATTTACTCACACATATGAAGTTTGAGATTCTTGTTTACCAGCCCCCACAAATTAGAAGCCACAGATTAAAATGTCCCAGGGCTGGCTTGGAGAACGCCCTCCAAAGGTACCAGAGAAGCTTCCGGAAACTTGGCACCTGAGACTAAAGAAACAGCTTTCAGCAGAGTGGGAGGCGGATGGGAAGGCTTCAGAAGCAAGGTGCCTCCCTGAGTGATGTCCCAGGAGAAAAATGACATCAACCCAGCCAACGAGAAAAAGCCCTGTCGTGCTGTGTGGGAAGGCAGGTGCCAGGCCTCACACAGTTCCACATGCTCGTGCCATACTTGCTGGAAGCTGGGATATTGGGGTCCCTGCTCCAGGGCCACAGGAAGGGAGGGGTTCATGGGTCCTGGATGGCGAGGCCCTGGCTGGGACTCGAGAGCCTGGGCGAAAGGATTGCCACTGGGGCTCTGGAGGTGCTCGCTGGGGAAGGTGGGCCGCGGCACTCAAGAGGAAGGCAGGCCATCAGACGTCCCGTGGGGAAAACATTCCCCAGCAGTCTCCAGCTTGTGCCTCATGTGTGCCTGTGGCCCACAGAGACCTGGCTCATGGGTGCTTTGCACAACCGTGGGCTTTACTGAGGCCTTACAAAGTTGAAACTGGTTGCAATACACACGTGGGAAGATGTAGCAGCAATGCCGGTGGCTTCCAGGCTCAGGCTGAGGCAGATGGGCAGGACGTGAGTCCTGGCTCTGCACGCCCGGGCTGTGTGTCCCTGCTGAGTCGCCTCACCTCTTCAGGACCTAGGCTTCCCATCTGGTGCACAGGGATGAGACTGCACCGCTCACAGAGGATTGTTTGAGGATTAAAGAAAATACCGTAATAAAATAGCCACGGCCCATGAGCATTTAAGAGATGGCAACGACGTCATTAAAACGTGGTAGGCGGGGGACTGTCGCTCACTCTAGGAAAGATTTCTCATTACATGTCATTATATATCGACATAAAAGGCTTTTATTTTGTGTTGATGAAGTAAACTTCAGAAAGTGCTTCAAAGGATCCAGGTGGTGCCCTCCACACGTCCCATTGCATCACCTCGGCCCCTGGTCCACATGGAGAGGACACCTCGTTCCCCCACAGTGCTGGGAAAGTGAGGTGGTGCTGCTCTTCCTCCACCAACAGCAAGGCAGACACCTTCCCCAGGGGCGTCTGGGCTCCCACCTCCAGGGAAGGGCCCCCCTGGAATCTTTCTTTTCCTGACAATACTAGATGCCTTTCTCCCCAGCCCCGTGACAAACGGCAGTCAAGCTTGCTGCCAGGGAGGCAGGGAAGTGACGATCCTGTCACCTCTTCCCCCCACCCCCCGTGAGGAGGGGCAGGCGGGTGTGGGATCCATCACGCCCGCCTACGTGGATGGCTTCAAAGTGAACAGTTGGCATTCCTGCGGGGCGGCCCTCGCTCCTGCAATAGGCCATCCCGGGCGGCCGCTCCCTCCCTCACCTACGATCTGCCGTCAGCAGCTGCTTCTGACAGGTGCGCGGGCTCTCCATGGCAGATGGTGACCAAAATGGGCTTGCTGGCAGGCTGTGCCGCCGCGCCGCCCTCCCTCGCACACACTGATGTGTACACAAACACAGCCCGGCCCTCCGTGCCTTCTCGTGGCACCTGCCTGGGGTTTCAGGGGCAGCCAGAGGGCTTATTCCAGAGTGGCAGGCCCACTTCCCTCAGGCCACCCACCTTGCTGAGACCCTTCCATTTTTGGCCTCCAGACTGTGGATCTGGCGTGTCCCGCTTCCCAAGCACGGCATCCTCCCCAGTCTCCTTGCTGGAGCGTGTGGTAAGCGGCACAGCTGTGCACCCACCACTCCCCATGATGGCTTTGGGCTTGGCCCGGACAGAGCCCACGAAGGCCGAGCTGCCTTAGGCCACAGTCACAGGCTCCAGATGCAGGGGCTGGGCCACCCTGTGTTCCCTCCCATCTGTTTCCCGGAGTGTGGTCTTGTGGATATCAGACAGGAGAGACTCGTGGGCACTGCTCCACTGTCCGTGGGAGCCCAAGTGCACTGGAAGCCTGTTCTCTTCACAAAATAGCAAGACATGTCCACGCCACAATGACCATGTGCCAGGTCACAGAGCTCAGCCTCCCTCCGGGAGAGAGTGCCTCTCCCCTCTGTCAATCCTGTGCCGAAGTGGAAAGCTGCAGCTGCAGGATCAGGGCATTGCCAGGCCACCCAGCTCTGCCACCCAGCGCCCTGCCGGAGCACCCGCCCCTCCCTCCGTGTTTGGGCAGCTCATTCCAAACAACCACCCAGCCAAGGCAGCCAGATGAGGGGACATCTGGCGCGAGATGGTCGCCAAGTCATTGCTGTTCCATCATGGCAGAAGGAAGATGAGCTCTCTGCCAGATTCTTAAAGAGAGAGAGAGAATAAAATGTGAGTTCCATGCCCGGCAATTTTTTTTCTTCCTTTTACCCTGACACCTCAGCTGTCATTTTCCTTCCTCTGGAACTTGGACTACTAAGGACCCCATATTCGTAACTCTTTAGTGCAGACCTTTACCACTGGATGCTGATGAAAGCGCCAGAGTGTGTGATGGGAGTGGCAGCAGAGGGGTGAGGCTTGGAGATGACCTTGGAGGGAGAATACATACACACGCATGTGCTCACACACACAATCACACACACGCGTGTTCACACCCCCCCACGTGCTCACACACACATAATATACACACATGCTCACGCACTCCCACGTGCTCACACACAATCACACATGTTCACACACCCATGTGCTCACATGTAATCACACACATCAGTGTCCTCACACATATACTCACACAGTATTCACACTTGTTCACATACACACCGTACTCAGTGCACACACACATGCTCACACATGCTCACACCCAGGTACTCACATAATCACACACATGCTCACACACCCATGTGCTCACACATATAATCACAGACACGTGCTCACACCCATGTGCTCACACATGTAATCACACATGCTCACACATAACAGACACGTGCTCACACACAGCCATGTACTCACACATATACTCACATACATAGTTTTCACACATGTTCACATACATGCCGTACTCACAGTGCGCACACACAGGCTCACATGTGCTCGCACACACACATGTGATGGATCACGAGGGGCAGAGGGGACTGAGATTGGCTGTTCACCATGTGTCCTCCAGGGTAGGGCTGACTGCAGGGAGTGTGCTTTCCGTGAGCTAGTGGGGTCAGAACCCGTGAGTGGGAACTAAAGAGCTTCTTTCCTGCTCTTTCTTTCCCAGTACGGGGAGAAGCGTGAGTGACTCTCCCTGTATCCAGCTCCCAGGCTGACACACTTGTGTTGGGCAGTGGCAGGAGAGAGTGTGTGTTCACAGCAGTGGTCTCGCAGAAAGTCTAGTGTGGTGGGCTGAGGGAGGTCTCCTGCAGTCACGGCATCTTGTGGGCTGTGTGACCTTGGGCGAGTTCCTTAACTTCTCTGAACCTGTGTTCTTCATCTGGAAAATGAGACCATTAGCTTCTTGAAGAATGTGACCTTTCAGCTAACACTTCTACACGGTGATAGTGTCACTTTCATTTTAGAGATAAGCAAATTCAAGTACGGAACGGCTAAGTGACTTGAGCAAGGCCATGCAGGAAAGTGGGGTGTCCTTGCCGGTAGTGAAAGCAAAGAAGGGGAGACGGGTGTGGGGGATGTTCACGAATAGGCGAGCTGGGAGTTACATCTGTGGTGTGCTGGTGCAGACAGGAATGGGGGCCACAGAGTCCTGGGTGTATTGGAGGTGGAGGCATCTCCTTGGTGCTGGCCAGTCTGTTGCTCTCTTTTCCCTCCTGGCATAAGTTAAATGGACAACCTGCTCTCAAACACAAAAAGGTGGGTTTTCACAGATAGGCCACATCTCCCCTGCTCTGTGCTTGTTCCTTTGATTTCTCTGAAGAGTACAGTTTTCCTTATCTCTGAAAAATCATGTTGTTTGGGCCACTTTCCAGGCCCCAGGCACCAAGATGAGGCCCATGCTAGGATGGCCCTGAGTCTTGCCTTGTCAGACGTGATCTTTTCTTTTTCGAAGCCGGCCTCACTCTGTCAGCCAGGCTAGAGTGCAGTGGCATGATCTCAGCTCCCTGTGACCTCAACCTTCTGGCTCATGTAATCTTCCCATCTCAGTCTCCCAAATAGCTGAGGCCACAGGTGTGTGTCACCACACTTGGCTAATTTTTTTTTTTTTTTTTTTTTTTTTTTTTTTTGTAGAGATGAGGTTCACTGTGTTACCCAGGCTGATCTTGGACTCAAGTGATCTTCCCACCTCGGCCTTCTGAAGTGCTGGGAGTATAGCCACAAGCCACCATGCCTGGCCTAGACTCTGTGACATTTTCTTTGTGTTCTTGCAAATGTGATGAACAAGAACTGGCATCTCACAACCAGAGGTGGATGTGAAACGCCCACGTTCTCACCATCAGACTTTCATCACCTCCCCTGGGTCCTGGGCAGGGTGAGGTAGATTTTAGGGTCATGACGTGAGTCAGCAAGGGCAGGTGGAGGGTTGTGGCAGCAGTCCAGGCAAAGGTGGGTGATGGCTGAGCCTTGGAGGTGGCGATGAGGGTGGAGGTGGATTCATGAACCATTCTGGATGAACTGTCAAGCTTTGCTTTACAGTTAGGACTTACTATGGACATTGGATGGGGAAAGCTGATGATGGCAATGAAATGTGTAGCCTGGAGGACAGGTAGCAAATGATACTGTGTGCCATGAGAGGGAATGGCGAAGACCAACTGCTTTGGGAAAGGAAGGATAACGACTCCGGGTTTGCACGGGCTGTGTTTGAATTTCTGGGGTGGGGTGGTGAGTAGCAGCATTCCACAGGCAAGAGAAGAGAAGATTCTGGATCCCAGGAAATGGTGGGGCACAGAGCAGGAGTTGTCGTTGGTCTAAACACCCCAGCACCTGGAGTATGGTAGGATAGCTTACATTTTAATCAAAATTCTTGCATGTTCTTTACATTTTTATTGTGATGCCTGTTCTATCTGGTAATCACATTCTGAAACCTGATAAAGTATCAATTCTGAGAATTTCATTAGGGATCACATCAATCTTAGCTATGCTTGTGATACACAGAATCTTCGAGTGGGTTAATAGGATTGCAGGGAAGAACCAATAGGTATAAACTTCTTAGACTTTCGATTAAAAAATTGACAAGCTTCAACATCAAGTTCTAATTTTGTTTCAAGGGCAATCACGAGAGCAGGAGCACTCGCAGGACAACTGTGTCACCACAGACAGAACAGGCTCACTGGCCGGAAACACAGGCCAGGAGAAAGGGTCGCATCCCTGGGACGCGATGTGCAAAATCAAGCTTCTCAGCTTCATTTGTTAGCATCACTCTGACTTTACAGCTGCATGGTGACATTTAAAGAGGAACATGGGCCGGGCACGGTGGCTCATGCTTGTGATCCCAGCACTTTGGGAGGCTGAGACGGGCAGGTCACTTCAACCCAGGAGTTTAAGACCAGCCTGGGCAATGTGGTGAAACCCTGTCTCTACCAAAAATTAAAAAAAAGAAATTAGCCAGGCCTGGTGGCACATACCTGTAGCCCCAGCTACCCAAGAGGCTGCGGCAGAGGGATCGCTTGAACCCAGAATCAAGGCTGCAGTGAGCCGCGAGCATGTCATTACAATCCAGCCTGGGTGACGGAGCAACACCCTATTTCTAAATAAATAAGTAATAGAGGAATAGGTCATTAAAAAATCCAGGTTTTAATTTTTAAAATTTGTTTAAATGTGAGGGGCACAAGTGCAGTTTTGTTGCATGCATACATTGTGGAGTGGTGAAGTCTGAGCTTTTTATAGTGTTACCATACCCAAATAATGTACATTGTACCCATCAAGTAATTTCTCGTCCCTCACTCCCCCACCCTCCCACTCTCCCACCCTTCCGAGTCTCCAGTAACTGTTATATTCTTGCATATTTAGCTCCCATCTGTAAATGAGAACATGCAGTATTTGACCTTCTGTGTCTGAGTTATTTAACTTAGGATAATGGCCTCCAGTTCTCTCCACATTGCTGCAAAAGACATTGTTCTTCTTTTTTGTGGCTGAGTAGTATTCCATGGTACGTATACACCACATTTTCTTTTTCCAGTCTTCTGTTGATGGACACTTAGGTTGATTCCATAGCTTTGCTGCAGTGAATAGTGCTGTAATACTCATCTGAGTGCAGGTGTCTTTTTCATGTAATGATTTCCTTTGGGCAGATGCCCAGCAGTGGGATTGCTGGATTGAATGGCAGTTCTATTTTTAGTTCTTTGAGAAATCTCCGTACTGTTTTCCGTAGAGGTCATGCTCATTTACATTCCCACCGGCAGTGTGTAAGCGTTCCCTTTTTTCTGCACCCTTGCCAGCATCTGTTTTTTTTTTTTTTTTTTTTTTGACTTTTTAATAATAGCCATTCTGACTAGTGTAAGATGATATCTCATTGTGCCTTTGATTTGCATTTCTCTGATGACTAGTGACGATGAGCACTTTTTCATATGCTTGTGGGCCGTTTGTTTTTAAATGAAGTTCATCTCTCCCTTCATGAGAAAGGAGATCATGTAAGGTCTCTTGTCACATGGGGACATGGAATTCTTTTTAGTTAAGATGGCAGCTTTGGTGAGTGGTTGAGAACCATAGCTCCAGGGTCAGGCTGCCTGGGTTGAAATACTGCCTCTCCTCTCCTTTGCTAAGCACTCTTACCAAATGCGGCGGATAATACTGTGTTCTTAGAGGGGACGTGATGAGGATAACGTCAGACAGCATGTGTAGAGCACGCAGGGCAGCGTGGCACAGAGTGAATGCATAAGTGGCGTCAGCTCCTAGGCCCTCCCCGCCCGCCTCAACATGCACATGCTTGTCCTTGTCTCCCAGAAACACAGGACTTTCACTTGGGTCAATTTAATAGACTCAATCAAGATATTTCTTCGTAGAAGCTGGGCATAGCAGCCCATGCCTGTAATGTCAGTGCTTTGGAAGGTGAGGTGGAAAGATCACTTAAGGCTAGGAGTTCGAGACCAGCCTGGGCAATATAGTGAGACTCTGTCTCTACAGAAAATAAAAAGAATTAGCCTGGCATGGGTGGCACATGCCTCTAGTCCCAGCTACTTGGGAGGCTGAGGCAGGAGGATCGCTGGAGCCCAAGAGTTTAAGGCAGCAGTGAGGTATCACGGTGTCACTGCACTCCACCCTGGGTTACAGATATAGAGCAAGACCTTCTCTTTCTATTTTTTTAAAAAAGATATTTCTTCATAGAATAAGTCAAAGGAAAAAGATGATCCTCCGAGGCCTGTGTCCAGGGTCTTCCCATAGTGGTCTTCCCATGGTTCCATCCATTGCTGTGGGTTTGTGACATTGTGACATGGAGTATGCATGTGTGGCAGGGACACTTGACCAGGAGCCACCAATACTCACGTATGGAAAGTCTGGCCACAGGCTAGGTCTTCAAAGGACCAAATATCTGGGTGGCCTATGAAAAACCCAAGTCACTTGTTTGGGGGTGCTAGTGGAGGACAGGAAAGGGTGGAACAGGATGCAGGTGGCCAGGCCCCTGACGCTCCCACTTCTCTGGGCATAACCCCCGCCACCTCATAATTCCCACAATGTGACATTTCGTCATGTCGCAAAAATAACCAACACAGTTTTGAGCAGTGCTCCTGAAATAGAATCCATGTGATGTATTATTTTAAATATATGATTTCATCTGTTCCTCAAAACAGCACTGAGAGGTAGATATCTTATCCCCTATCCCCCTTTTACAGAAGGGAAGGCCAAGCCTCAAGGTCAGCTCCTCAAGGTCATGCTGTTTGGCAGAGCCAGGAGAAGAGCCCAGGCCCCTCTTGTCCCTAACCTCTATGCAAACATGATCTCCTGGAGAACTCCTGGAGATATTCTAAGGAGTGTTTCATACTTAGAGATGCACAGTGCTGCTTTCAGTGTAGAGTGCCATTTTTGTAACTCCAGTTAACATGGATTTTTATTGTCTTAACTGGAAAGCATGCCAATTATATGCAAATTTGAATTGTATAATTAGCTTATGTTCTTGAGGGAGTTCCAGTTCTTCCACTGGTTCTGAGCCTGACGAAAAGGAAAATTATGCTTTGGCAAAGAACACCTATGGCCTATTTTGGATTCTCCTCCCCCACACCCATTTTTCCTTTCTCCCTCCCTCCTTCTCGTCCTTCCTTCCTCCTTTCAAAAAAATCCTGACTGTACTTCATTGCTAAGCAGCTTAAACAGCCCGAATGAGACCCTCCAGCTGACCTCCACGCAGGTTTTACTTTTCCTCTTTGTTGTTCTCTTGGCAATTAGAAGAACCAAAGAGGCCAGAGTCCTCCGATGATGCCTGCTTGGAAGTTGAGATGCTGTTGCTGAAACTGCTAGAATGCCAGGCATGCTATCACCTGCAGCTTTGAGACGTCACGCTGACAGTATCACAGGAAAACAGCCTTTTGTGGGCCGTCCTCTATGTGTTCACACCATGTCGTTTTTAAGCTTTAGAGGAAACTGACAAAAGCTTCTTTTCTCTCTGTCTTGAGCTTCACCGCATATTCTTAACCATGTGGAGCAGGGAGCTGACGCATCACAGCCAACTGTATCTGCAGTGCATCTGCTCATATAGCCCCTATTTTATTTTTTAGTCTTATTTTTAGTTTCCTTTGAATATAATAATAATAAAAAACCCAATCATGAATTCTTAGCCTCAGCCAATATAGTGTGAGGTTAGACATATTGCAGCCCAAGGGAGAATTTCTGCTTGCAAGCTGGTCAGCCTCTTTGCAGTTGACAGATGTAACCTGCCCTAGGGCAAGAGAAAGTCTCAAGGGAGCTTTTCATTTCTTAATATTGAAATGAGCACAACTTGTATTGTCTTAATCAGTGAATTAAAAAAAATAAAGTTACTCTCATTTTTTAAACGTGGCATAAGAGGATTTTAAGAAATTGCAATTGCTTTTTAAGTTGCTATTGAAAGTTAATTTTCTCTGTGTTCAGGCAGATTCCGCCAGCAACTCCTAACTAGGTAGTCATGTTGCAGTTAAGCAAAACATCCCCAGGAGTGGTGAACAGCCCTGTTCTGGGGACGCCACCCCTGGGAAGGGAAAGGGTGTGTGTCGTCCACAGAGTGGTCTTACTTTGTCCTTGAACTTGATTTTCATCACATTTCATAAACTCAGAATACAGGAGTACTCATTTAAAATTACAGCAGAAATCTTCTAATGCAAACTGCATTCTTTCAGAATATATGATACTTTAGGCAAGGGTTGTATTAAGGAACATTTTTTTCACTATTCATAAAGAAGGGATTCGTGAATGATAGTGAATGGACTTTATAGTCATAATGAAAATGTTTCCATTGTTCATCTGAACAAATAGATTTTATATGAAAAATCTGATATATTGCAGCTAGTCATTCTTATGTATTTCTTAATTTAATCCAAATTTAAACCACATTTCTTTAAATTAAAAGTTCCTCAATTACAAGGGCCACAGGCTAGTCAATTCTGGTTCCCTGGTACTTTGTGTAATACCCAAATAGGGACACAGTAAATGTGTCCCGAACCAAACTGAAAAAGTTGCTTTCAGAGCTACATGGATATGAATGTGAATCTACAGAGATATTATATGTAATATAAATTCTCGAACATGATGTTCCAGATATAGAACGAAGATGCTCAAGGGGAGCATCCCAGAATCTTGCAAGAGGGGTTATGCATTTGAAGTCAAAGCATAACTTTGGAATATTTAGAGAACCCTCAAAATTCAACAATACAAGCAAATCAACTGATTAAAAAATGGACACGAGATTAGAACAGACACTTACCAAAGAAGTCCCTTCACCTACAGGATGCCTTTGTATACAGAAGGCAAATAGGAACATTAAAAGGTGCCCAGCATCATTAGTCATGAGAGAAATGCAGATGAAAGCCACATTGAGATGCTTCCCCACACCAGTTAGAATGACCACATCAAAAAATCATGACAATACCAAGTGCTGGGGATGACACAGAGCAACAGGAACTCTCACACATTGTAGGGGACTGAGGTGGAGAGCGCAAAGTGGTGTGATCCGTTTGGAAAACCACTGGAAATTCCCCGTCAAGTTTAGTATACTTTTACCTACTGTGACCCAGCAATCCCGCTCCTAGATTTTTACCTAAGAGCAATTAGACCACATGAAAACCCAGTCCCAAACGTTTGCAGCAGCTTTGTTCATAATAGCCGGAAACTGGAAACAACCCAAGTGGCCTTCAGTTGCGCAATGGAAAGCACGTTGAGAAATGCATATGCCCCGGAAGGCTGTGATCTCACCTGTGGCTGCCATGAGGCCCCGTGCAGGTGTTTCACGTGTCCGTGTGAAGAGATCACCGAACAGGCTTTGTGTGAGCAACGTGGCTGTTTATTTCACCTGGGTGCAGGTGGGTTGAATCTGAAAAAGGAGTCAGCAGAGGGTGGTGGATTATCATTAGTTCTGATAGGTTTTGGGATAGGCGGTGGAGTTAAGAGCAATGTTTTGGGGGCAGGGGGTGGATCTCACAAAGTACATTCTCAAGGGTGGGGAGAATTATAAAGAACTTTCTTAAGGGAGGGGGAGATGACAAAGTACATCGATGAGTCAGGGTGGGGCAGAAACAAATCACCATGGTGGAATGGCATCAGTTAAGGCTATTTTCACTTCTGTGGATCTTCAGTGGCTTCAGGCCATCTGGATGTGTCCGTCCAGGTCACCGGGGATATGATGGCTTAGCTTGGGCTCAGAGGCCTGACAAAGAGACGAAGAGGAGGCCGAGTGGAGAACTGTGGGGGCCTTGAAGGTTCCTGTACTCCAGCACACACAGCCCTCAGCAAAGGTAGGAGTCTGGTGCTTCCAGGCCTGTAAGGAACTCGGTGCCTAATCCTTGGGTGATAATTTGCTAACCAAGCCACAACCTCAGTGGCCACACCTGAAGGAGAACAGACTTTACAGACTTTACAGAGTTAGTCCAAGAAAGTCACTGAACAATGGAACAGCAGCAGCACCACCACCACATTGTAGGGCAGGGACATCTGATTTCCAGAGTTGCCACATTATTTAAAATGTCCGGTTTTCAAGAAAGAAGTATGCAACAAACAAACATGACGATATCCGTTACTAGACTTTAAATCCGCTGTTATAAATGTGCACCAGGAACTAAAGGAAACTGAAACAATTAAAGGAAAATGTTAGAGTAATGCCTCAACAAATAAAGAATATCAGTAAGAAGATCGATATTTAAAAAAAAAAAAAAAGAACTAAGTAGAAATTCAAAGATACAATAACTTTTAAAAAATCACCAGAAGCGCTGAGTTGGCAGAAGACAGAATGAAAGTGGAAGATAAGTCAATTGATATTATCCAGTCTGAGGAACAGAATTTAAAATGGGGAAAAAATGGTGATGGTTGCATAACTTTGAACATATTTTAAAAACCACTGAATTGTAAGGTTTGAAAGGATAGACCAGGCACAGTGACTTACACCTGTGATCATAGTGTTTTGGGAGGCTGAGGCAGGAGGATTGTTTGAGCCCAGGAGTTTGAGACAAATCCAGGCAACATAGCGAGACCCCATCTCTACAAAAAATAAAACAAAAAAACTAGCCAGGTGTGGTGGTGTGCTCCTGTAGTCCCAGCTACTTGCGAGGTTGAGACGAGAGAATCGCTTGAGCCTAGGAGTTTGAGGCTGCAGTGAGCCGTGATCGTGCCACCGCACTCCAGCCTAGGTGGCAGAACGAGACCCTGTCTCTGAAAAAAAAAAATGAATCTTATGTGAACTACCTCTCAATATAAAATGATTATCTAAGGGGTGGGGACAGGGGGAAGAACACAGTTTAGAAAGGGCTCTGGAAGACAGCCCCAAGAGAGATGTGTAACTGAACAGGAGGCATCCTGCTGACTTAACTTTCTCATTTTACAGCGGAAGAAACTGAGGCCCAGATGAGTGAAACAAACTTCCCAATGCTTCTTATGTAACAGACACAAATGCCTCCAACCATTCTGCAGTCGGTGTAATGACCGTCTCAGTTTGCCACGACTTTCCTAGTGTTAGCACTGAAAGTTCTGCATCCTGAGAAAGCCCCAGCCCCTGCAGCCAAGACACTTGGCCACTCCGTCAACAATTCTGCAGTGAGACCATTCTTTCCAGCGGCTCTGAATTGCTGTGATTCTTCTGTGAATGAGAAACGATGGTATTCAGAGGAGTCCCATTACACACTGAATTCAGTGCTCTAAACTTAAGCATCTGGTGCGATGCTTGAAGTTCTTTTCTATTCAACCTTTTGGAATGAAGGCTCTTTCCTTTTAACAAAATCTGCATTTCATCCCCAAGGTGAAACCTGCTGTCCTTGGCTTTCCCTGAAAAATGAAAAGTGGTTTTCTTTGTATACTAAATGCTAAGCATATAACAAAAACAGAAGTTGTAGTTAATTGATTGCAGATATGAAAAAGCAGATTATAACCCCTCAGAGATCTATACAAAGACAGGGACAGAGAGAGAGAGAGAAGATCCATGTCTCCTGAAACTGAAAGCTACGAAAAGAAAACTCATAGAGGAAAAGTCATTTGACTTATTTTTCAAAACCAGCAGACCTCAAAGGAAAGCCCAAATCAAGAGGAACCAGCAGTCCTTGAATGCGTGATGGATGGAAACCATCCTGCAGGTGGAGGGTGCACTGTCTGAGCCAGAGCAAATGGGTGGTGGCACATTTCAACTACAGGACCCTGAGTTTCATGCTCTGGCCCCAGGAGGGTGCAGCTTAGCCCTGCTGCTTTTCAGGCCAGGGCTGTAACCAACCCTGCCCAGCCTGGTGTGTCCCCACCATTCAAGACATGCAGTAGAGAAGAAAGGACCCATTCCCCTTGCATCTGGGAAATTATGTTTGGAATTTGTGAGGTGTGGGGAGGTGAAGGATGACAGGGAAGTAACGGGAAAACAAATGATGGCCGCCCACTTCCTCTGGGTCCCCGCTTGAGCTCTGTCAGCCTTACAGACCTCACTGCATGCAAGCAGGTGAGCCTCAGAGGCACCTGCTGTCTTTGCCTGGGTTCAGGTGGTTCCTTCAGTCTCCTGAAGTGGCCCCTTGTACCACTGTGATTGCAGGCCGTGGAAGATCAGAGGGTGTGCAGCTGGGTCTCCAGAGACGAATATGCAGAAATAGGCCATAGCTTGGTGCCTCCAGCAGCCTCTCCATCCACCTCTGCTTCCATCTTTTCCTGTGGTTGAGCCCCAGGGTCCCATCTGCTGGGTCCCCCTCGCCCTGGCCTAGCCCACCTTTCCAGTTTATCCTTGATTTCACCTGGCTTGCTCTCCCTGCACTCTCCTCTGGACCTGTCAGCACGCTCACATACACCTCATTACCCACCCCCGACCTCCATGCATTTGGTCACGGAGTTTCCTCTGCTTGTAGCAGGCCCTTCACACCCCACTCCTGCCCGCTGTCAGATTCCCAGTTCAGTGCCTACCTCCTCCTGCATTTTCCCAGCAGGATTAACTTTTCCTTCCTCCATGCCCTCAAAGCACTGTTTGCACCTCCATTTCCGCACATCCCCTCTGCCTCCTGTGGTGGATTTTCACTATCCTGTGCGTCCTCTCTCCTCCAAGGGAATTCTGACCCTCCAGGGGGCGCAGCAGTCCTCATCACTCCCTGGGGTGTGGCTGTAGGCGTGAGGAAACTTCTCCTGCCTGAGCCTGCTTCCCTAGCACCTGGCACGGCACCTGCTCACGCTGGGCACTGCAGACACGTTGTGGTAATTGCCTGTACACTCTTCTGAGAGCCCATCAAGGGCAGGGCTTGTCCTGTTCATCCCTGTGTTCCTCGTAGCTAGCCTGGTCCTTGACACACAGCCAGTGCACGATAACAATTGTCGAGATTCATTCATGAAGTGAAGTTGGAGAGTTTAAAAACTTGTTCACAGAGAAATCTGCTCGCTTCTGCCAAACGGTGCTGACTTCCCAGCCCTGCGGTATCACACCCCATGCCTGGGAAGGGCCGGGAAAACCAATGCTTGAAATAAAAGGTTCCGTCGGGCAGTGCTGCTCCCAGCACTGGGTTTGTCCATGTCCTTATGTGAGGGCCCAGGGTGATGGAACCATCACTGGCTGGAACATGGCTGGTCACTGTGGCAAAAGGGACAAGTAGGGACGCTTCTGCTAGTGCTTTATAGCTTCTGCCTGGAGACCACCTATGTGACTTTCACTCGCAGCTCACTGGCCAAAGCAAGTCCCATGGGCGACCTGACTCCAAAAGGAGGGTGAGGGAGTTGGAGGGCACTCGTGCAGTTGGCCACACTTGCCTGCAAGAGCAGAGCTGCTTACACTCTGACCTCACATGGGATTCAGTAGGTCTGGGGAAGGGCCCAGACTGTGCATTTCTTGCAAACTGCAGGCTGTCTGAGGAGCAAGGGCAGAGCTGTGGAGCCAACAAGCTGAAACAAACATTCCTTCCTCTCCTTCTCCATCCTCCGCCTCGTCTGCAGAGACACAGCTCAGCTTGTAGCTCTGTCGTTCTACATTGCAAAACAAGAGAAATATCCTTGGCAATCTGAAGACACTGATTTACCTCGAGGGTGCAGAGGACACAGAGGAATAGATAATGAAAGCCATTAGCTGTGTGACAAACCTGCAGAGTATGGGAAAGGAGGGAGCACAGGAGCACCGCAGCTGTGTTAAGAAGCCCCATCGGTCCAGCTAGAGGCCGTGCATTTGCATAAGCAGGTCTCTTAATGGACCAAGTTAGATCTAATTGTGTCACCTCTTTCTCTCCTTTCCCTCCCAATGAGTTCACAAAGCTGGGAGGGTCAGTGAGCTCTGATGGGGCTTCAGTAAAGGCTTCAGCCCCTTTGAATGTGCTCCTTGTCATTGTCACACTGTGGTGGCCTGGGTTTGTTCTTGCGTGTGCCAGCAGTGATTGATGACTCACGGGGACAATTCCATTGTCTCAGAGCCTGGAGCTCCTGTTGCTCTGGGGTCCTTTTTGGTGTTGAAGAGAAGCACTCATCCCCTTCTCAGAAGACACACACACACGCACACTCCCCACAGGCTTAGTGAGCCCAGCCAGTCAGTGCCCAGTCAGCTGTCCCCCTTCCTTGTGGCTGAACCGCAGGGAGTGGGGGTGCTTCTGCTCTGCACCACTGAGCCAGAGATGCAGGAGCCTCTGCCCAGCTCAGAATAGATGATGTTTTCTTATTAGTGGTTTTATTTAAAAGCCATGCCAGTCATTTCACATTTTTTTCCAGAAGTTTTGATTGACAGCTGTCTGGTCAACCTATGCTCCCTATGGACTAAAATAGCTGACTGGGGCATTATCTGGGCTTATTAAACCGGCATGGGTGTGTGTGTGTGTGTGTGTGTGTACATGCACGTGTGCACACGCAGGACAGAAGCATAGCATGGAATTTCATGGAGTGGATGTAGAAGGAATTGAAGTGGTCTCGGTGCAGAAGGTGAGGGTAGGAACCCAGTGAAGTGCCTGGTACAGGCGTCCTGCTGCCACTAGAGGGCGGAGTGAGTGAAGAATCCACATGCCTGCGTCCTGCCTGCGGGTTTTCCCCTAAAGCAGCTCTGCTGGCTCCCAGACAGCAGCTTCAGGTTGACCTCTTAGAAGTCCGACCCTAATCTCCGATGGACTCAGAGTCATAAATTAGATTTCTGTTGTAGGAAACTAATTTCATACCACCACAATACTTTAAAAAGTGATTACAAAATGAAATACACATATGCATTTTACAAATAATTACATGAAAACCTAACACTTAAAGCTAAATTCCTTTGGTGGGTGTAGGGGATGTTGATTGCTTGGATCAGACATAATGAGGCTTGCAGTCGGATGAGGTATGAACTGCAGGTACCGTCTTTCTTTCCTGTGACTTTCCCTTTAGCAAGCACAGGCATTCCTCCTTGCCACAAGGGCCTTCAAACTGTGATGGAAATGAGGGTCATCTGTCTTGGAAATATGCACCGCTGAGTGGATCTGCCTGCCCATTTCCGGAGCCCTGTGCACGGCAACTGCTGGGGGATGGGCATTTGCAGTGGTGACTTTGGGTTGGCGGCTCAGTCCACAGGATCTAATCATGGTTGGATGGACTCCAGAGGGCCATAGAATCCTTTGAAATTGTAAGCAAATATTTGATTGTTAGTTTATTTGGGTAGAGCGTCCAAAGCGTTCACTGGAGTCTCAAGGGAATCCATAGTCCCCAAGAGACACTGTTCACATTCAGGTTTCTTTCTAGTGATACTTTTTCTAAAAAGTGTCTATAGGTCAGTTCTTCTAAGTCCTTCTAAGGACTTCTAGAGATAGTAGTGATAGTTGTACAACAATGTGAAGGTACTTAGCTGTACACTTACAAATGGCTAAGATAGTACATTTTATGTTGTGTATTTTACCACGAAAAAAAAAAAGAACACCAAAAAGGAGAATCACTTGAGCCTGAGAGGTCGAAGCTGCCGTGAGCCACGATCACGCGACTGCACTCTAGCCTGGATGACAGAGGGAGACCCTGTCTCCAAAAACAAAACAAAAACAAGGTGTCCCTAGGTCAGTCCTCCTAAGGCAGGGGGTGAATGTATACACACGGCATCCTCGTGTGCACAAACACAGGGTGCGCATGCAGGCCCCTCCCTCCCACGCATGTGCCCACAGTTGCACAGGCATCAGCATCTCTAGAGCCAGCCTCCTCCAGTCCCTCCTGGCCCCGCTCTGTAGAATTCCTATACAAGGTCCTTGTGGATTTGTATCATCCCTTTGCACCTCTCATGTGTCTCAGGACAGAATACTCAGCATCCCGGGGGCTTCCTTACCCCACAGCCCCAAATTCTGGGGACAGCATGGATGTGGGAGGGGGCATGGAATCCAGACCTGGATTCTTGTCCCAGACCCACTCCTCACCCTTGTGGATTTGAGCAAGGCCTGTGAATTTGAATAAGGTCCCTAAATGCTTTAGGTTCCCTTGGGTAAAGTGAATTCAAGTAAGGCCTGTGAATTTGAGTAAGGTCCCTAACTGCCTTGGGTTTCCTAGTGGGTAAAGTAGAATAACGGCCCACCCTGCAGGATGACTCGCCTGATGACATGAGACAGGGAAAGGGAGGCACCCTGCAATCCGCCTCTGCCCCATTAGAGGGGCCCTGAAAACTCCTCCTGACATCCATTAGAAAATTGACACTGAACTGGATGCTTAAAATGCAAATGCTGCTTTCCTGGCACTCTGAGTGTGTCTCCTGTCATCTCTTGGAATCGGGAAGTTACTTGGGAAGTTGGTGGCACTTGGTATTTAGAGGGTATATCTCCCTTTGGGTGGAGGGCAGACAGGCAAGTCTAGCTCTCTTGCCATCAGGTGACCTGGGACAAGCTCTCTGTTAGCTTTCTGTCTTGATAATGGCGTCACGGCCGCTGGGATCAGCTGGGTGGGGCAAGAGAAAGAATGGCCAAGCCACACACTTGGGGCAAGTCCTTCTGCTGTCGCGTTCCTTTTGCAGTTCTCTAGAGGAGTGCAGGGTCAGCGCCGGAGGCTGCCGATACAACAGGCTGGAGCATAACGAGGTGTCTGTTGTGGGGTGCGTTTGTCATGTTCCAAGATGTGTATTATTTGACAGCTAAAGAAACAATGAAAAGCAACAAAATATGGCATGTACATATTGTGGAATAGTATGCAGCCTTGGAAAAGAAAGGGCATTCTGACGCATGCCACCTCCTGGAGGAAGCTCGAAGACATTAAGTGAAATACGCCAGTCACAAAAAGACATACTGTGGGATTCCACATATATGAGGGAGCTAGAGGAGTCAAATTCAGAGAGACAGAAAGCAGAATGGGGGCTGCCCAGGGCTGGGGAGTAGGGGAACAGGGAGGTTTTATGCAGAGTTTCAGTTCAGAAAGATGAAAAAGTTCTAGTGATAGTTGTACAACAATGTGAATATGCTTAACACAACTGTACACTTAAAAATGGCTAAGGTAGTACATTTTATGTGTATATTACCACAACTTAAAAAAAAAATCGCCTGAGCCTGAGAGGTCGAAGCTACACTGAGCCATGATCACGCCACTGCACTCCAGCCTGGGTGACAGAGTGAGACCCCGTCTCCAAAAACAAAACCACAAAACCACCACCAAAAACCAAAGAGATGGCCTGTGAAATAAACATCATATATTTTGAGTCCCAGGGATATGAACTGGATAGGGAGAGTCTGACTCACATATGGGCTGATCCATGTCTAGAGCTCCTTTGGATATTTGATAAACTATCAGGCTGCTGGGGTGGGGCGGCATTCTTGTCTAGCCACCTGTGGGAGGAGTCAAGAGCTGGGGTCCAGGGCTGGCCTCGGCTGCTGACTGGTGGCCGCGGACATGCCTCCCCTCTCCCCGGGCTTCCCTGTCCTCAGCTGAGAAACAGGAATAAGAACCCTACGTTTTAGTCAATGGAAGGCTCATGTGAATAGAGAGTGGAAGCCCTTCAGAAACACTGTGGTTCTGGACAAACACAGGGTCTTGGTCTCCACTCTGGGCTCTGGGTCTCAATGCCTTTCTAACCTTGCCCACTGGTGCCCACTGCCACCTGTGCTGCCAGGAGCCATCCTGCATTTCCCAGGGTGGTATGAGAGCGTGTCACCTCCACGCAATAGGCTGAGACACTCGGGCGCTTGGAGAATCTCGGTGATCCTAATCATAAGCTTATTAGCAGGCTGCAGTCAGCGGAGTGATCACATGTTCATTACATTTGTTAGAAGAAAGGCTGTTTACCGGCCGCCCTAAAAGGACGGATGGAACCTGCTGTGCCCGGCTGGCGGGCCTTCTGTGGGGAGTGACCCGGCTGCTTCTTGTGCATCTGTGGTGTTCCTATGAGTCACTGGAGCTGGAGACTGAGCTGAGGTGGATGAGGCCAAGGGGATGGGGGGCTCCATCACAACTTCTGGACGCCCACCCGCCTTCCTGCCCCAGAGATCTGCTCAGCTGTAGAAGTGGGGGCTCTGTGGGGCAATGTGGATAGGGGCTACTTAAGGAGGGCAGGATGGGCAGGCTAGCTTTCACCCCTGGGTGGGGATTTTTGAGAAATGGAGCCTGCACTCTGCAGTTGTTAAAACATACCAGGCAGGCTGAGTGTAGTGGCTCACACCTGTAATCCCAGCACTTTGGGAGGCCAAGATGAGAGGATCGCTTGAGGCCAGGAATTTGAGAGCAGCCTGGACAACATACAGTGAGACACTGTCTCTACAAAAAAAATTAAAATGAGCCATGCACGGTGGTGTACACACGTGTAGTCCCAGCTTTTCTGGAGGGGCTGAGGTAGAAGGATCGCTTGAGCCCAGAAGGTAGGACCTGCCATCAACCATGATTGTGCCAGTGTACTCCAGCCTGGGTGACAGAGCAAGACCCTGTCTCAACAACAGAAAAGCCAGACAGAGCATGGCACACTTTCTGTGCCCTCTCTGGGTTCCTCGTCCCACCACAGTGAACTGGGTAAGGGCCCATTGCACAGGCAGAAAGCTGAGTCCAAGGAGAAAATGACAACAGAAGGAAGGCACAGGAGGCATCCTGGGGCCATTGAGGAAGAGTCTGTGAGAAAAGCACAAATGACCAATTCTGTTAGGTGACCTTCTGGAAATTCCCTGGGCCAGGTGTCGCCTCACATGTGTTGCTGTATGCAATCCTGCTGACTTCCTCCCAAAACGTCAGCAAGACAGAAAAAAAAAAAAAAAAAAAGCCACAAGCAAAAGTCAAGATACTTGGAGTCAGTAAGAGAAAAACTGGGGGGAGCTCGGCTCAGGTCATTCCTCCCCTGAAGTGGAACATAGAGAGAAGGGGCATGTGGGACTGGCTCTTGGTGCAACCCTGGGGGTACCTGGCCCCACAGGCTGGAGTAGGGAGTTGGGCCGGGGCTACCCTGGGCAGAGGCAGGCGCTGGGGTTGAGCAGCAAGAGCACCTCTTTCTAGGCTTTTGAGCCAATCTAGGCAGTTATTTCAACCAGGCAAGTCTGTCATGACCTGAACTCATTCTCCATCCCCAAAAGTGGCTCCATAGGGCCTGGAGGATGCGCACCGTCCTGTGAGGGCGCCTGGGTCTTGAGGCCAGAGCACCACTGCCCTGCCTCCCTCCATCCAGCACAGTCCTTCTGGTGACACCCCACTGTCACGGGTGCAGCCTCCTTACTGGAAGGCGCCTAAAGATTCGGTAGGTGATGTGAACAGTTGTGTCTGCCGTCATGAATGGTCCACCGTTTTTATGGGTCCTCCCTATGGATGGCGGGAGAGGGGAGAGGCTATCAGGCTGCGTATTACGTGGGTCCCTACCCTCCTCCTCCTCTCCAGCTCTCCGTCCTGCTCCTGAGGGCCAATGAGAGGGAGTAAAACCAAGATCAAGATCTAAGGCCTTCCATCTGCTCCAGTTCGTTAAGGAAAAGTAGATGACCACAAGCACTGGTGTGTCAGCCATGATCAGTAACACGCTACCTAGGAACCCCTGTCCCGTCACTGACTGGGACACCTGGTGTGTGGCGATACTGCAGGAAGAGGGCTCGGGAGACTGGCGTGCACCCACGCTGACACCTGCATAGCTTGGCCCCAGTGCCAGGTTGACCAGTGGACTTGCAGGGGGCCCAGAGGGACCGTCTGTAACCCAGAGATGACAGCCCTCATCCCCCACCTCCCCGTGCTCCTGCAACACCCCACTCTCCCGGCAGAAGAGCAAATGGGCTTTTTCAGGAGCCGTAGATGACAGGGTGGCATCCTTCTGTGCTCCTCCCTGCAAGGACACAGCGCCACAGTGCCACCATCTAAAGACTGAACCCGCCCACGGAACTGGCCAGGGCTCTGGGACATGGAAAGTGGCTGCCTGAGCTCCGTAGTCCCCTTCTCCTGCCCACCGTTCCTTCCCAGGCCCCAGAGGAGGTGCTTGGGCTTGAGGTAGCAACAGGGACCCAGGTGGAATCCAGAAGTTGAGAGAATCTCTGAGAGATCCCTAGAATCCATAGTTCATTTTCTCATTCATTCATTCATTCATTGCATACGGTGCACGAAGCCCGGAGATCAGGGAGAGACACAGACCGTCCTGGGGAATGGAAGTGGCTTGGAGAACAGAAGAGTTGTTGTAATGCAGCGTCATCAGCGCTGTCGGGCATTGCGATGCCAGGAGAACATAGTATGTGGAGCAGCTTCTGCCTTCAAGAATCGGGCAGGTTTCACAGAGGTGGGGACATTTGGTCTGGGTCCTGAGAGATGGGTAGGAGTTCCTGCGATGGGAAAGAGGAAAGGACATTCCATGGAGATCATGTGCAAGGGAATGGAACATTCAGGAAATAGGTAAATATCAACAACACCAAAAAAAAAATAGTGCCCAGAGGGGAAGGGAAAGCCTGAAAAGGTAGAATATGGTAAGGGAGATGATGCTGAGGGGTGAATCAGGGAGAAGGGCCTGGGGTGGAGCGGGAATGGGTAGAAAGCCCAGGGTGGAGTGGGACGGGGAGAAGGATTCGGGATGGAATGGGATGGGGAGAAGGGCCTGGGATGGAGAGGGAAAGGAAGAAGGGCCAGGGTGGAGTGGGATCAGGGAGAAGGGCCTGCGGCGGAGCCGAACCTGACAGGGAGAAGGGCCCTGCGTGGAGTGGGATGGGGAGAAGGGCCCGGGGTGGGTTAGATCGGAGAGAAGGGCCTGGGGTGTTCTGACTTGGGGCCAGGGAGAGGCCCCATCCTGGGTTTGGGGAGGTGCTGGGGCAGGCCCAGACCTCCCAGGCTCCCTGGTGAACAGTCAGGGCAGTGCACTCTTTGAAGGTCACCAAGCCTGCAGGGCCCTGGAGGGAGAGGTCGTGACCAACTTAATGCTGTCACTTGTGCCGCACACAGCGGGGCCCACCCAGGGGGAGGGCGAAAGAGCAGGGCGGCTGCGAAGTCCACTGAAACCAAGAGGTGAATCAGAACAGTGGCTGAGGGAGACCCCACGGAATGCAAGGAGTTGTCCGAGGGGAGTGACTTGCAAGTGAGGCAGCGGACGGAGGACCAGGAAGACACTAGATGTGACCTGTCGTGGTCCCTTTCCCCTTCCTTCGCACCCAGTCTCTTTTTCATCCTTTCCCCCAGTTTTGGCAGCCGGTGGGGGCGTGGGAGGGAGCGCTGGGAAAGACAACCGAAGCCTGCAGGTTGACACCAGGCTCATCGCAGGCCGGTGGCCGCCACCTCTGTCCGCCACCCGACAGGACCCGTCCACGAGGTCCCAGTCGTAGGACGGTGCCGAGGCCTTGGCAGCCTAATGGGCTGCGGTTTTCCTGCTCGCCTTGGAGGTTTTTCTTAGTGAAGTGTCTGCCATCTTGTGGCTAAGGCTGGTACTGCCGGGGCCCACCAGCAAACCTCCCTTCCAGGCTCCCCAAGGGGGTCCCTGGGCCTGTAGGTGGCTGCGAGGGGAGGAGGAGGGGAGTGGTGCCGGCCTCCCTGTATGAACCCACTTCCTCCCACGATGTGCTCAGAGAATCTTCTGGAGACAGCAGCCGTGCCTGGGAGGCCCTCCTTGTGCCTAGGAGGACAGGGAAGAGGGTGGATCTCAGACAGGCAGGCTGGGAGGTCTGCACAGGGGTGGCTGTAGAACACGGACCGCTCCCGTACACAGGCACAGCTCAGGGCTGGGAGCGAGGCCCCCTCAGCAGGCGGTGTCTGCCGTGGAGTGGGTGGGCCCTCTGAGGACCCTCCCACCTGTGGGCAAGAGCGCACCCGGGCACTGGGCCGAGTAAGCCTGTGAATCCCGCTCGCGTTGTGAATCCGGAGCCCTTGGGATCCGATTTTTTATTTGCTATTTGGATACAGCTGCGAGAGATGAGAGATTATTTTACATCTCTCAGTTCTCCGAACTTGCCTTGGACCAGGAACGTCAGGCCCTCACCGCGCCTTTTTCTCGTCTCCAAGCTCTCTGGTGCTGCCTGGAGCAGATGGCACCCCCCACAGACGTCGTCCTTACTGTCGTCACCAGAATATTCCATTTCCACAGCCACCTGGCATCCCAAAGCCTTCCTTCAGTGGGCAGCTTCTTCACAGGCAAATGCTAGCGATCGCTCAAGTCCCACCGCGGGCACATACTCCATTTCCAAGGAGGTCATTGCAAACTCTAAATCTACCCGTTAGTTAGCCAACCCCACATGCTCATTCTTAGAGAGGTTCTGTTCGCTGAAAACAGTCTGCAGCCAAATGCAGTGTGAGCTGGGGCCCAGTCATGGAAACAGAAAGCTTCCATTCCATCAAGCTGGATGGGTTCTACAAAAGGAATTCGGTGTTACAGAATCGTTAGCAGGGCTGTTAGCGTGAAGGTCAGGGAAAAGCACCCCAAGATTTCAGGATACCAAGATGTTACTGAAATTGCCAGAAGTCATTGCTGATGGCATTCCACGGACTCTCCGGAGAGGGCCGGGAGGAGCTGGCAGAGTCTCGGTTCTGCTTCCTGCAGAGTCCTGCGCTCATCCTCACAGCTGCGCCCTGCAAAGAATAGCTTCTCCTTTTACGTAGCCTGCCAAATTTCGTGTGAGTTTCTCTCATTGGTGGAATCTGAAGCAGGGCCTTGCTGGCAGCAGAATCTGGGGAATGCAGTCTGCGAGCTTTCCGCCTGTGTGTACCAGGGTGAGCTGAGAATGTCAGGGACCAAGGCACAGTGTCTGACACACACTTTTAAATACGAGTGATAATAATAGGACTTCCTTCCCATGGCTGTGGTGAGGCTAAAATTAACATGTGTGAAGTCTTTGCACAGATCGTGGCATATGGTAGACCCTCAATAATTGCTAGTTTACAAAAAATTGTCAAAACTATATTAGAATGGCTCCTTATTCTCATTCCTGACCCCTGCAAGAAAACTGACTGCCTCTGAGCTAGCTGGTCCAACCCACCCGCCTCGATGGGGACCCTGCCCCTTATCGTTCTGGACCTGCTGGGCCTCGAGATCCTGGATCGGCCTTATGCTGGCTCAGACGGTGAAACAGAGATACAGGAAATAAGTGACATTTCTCAAGAAAAACCCGAAGCAGTGAATCCTGCTGAATATTAATATTGGATGCACTGTGCTTGGCAGACTTGAAGACTTCATCTCACATGGACCAGCGGACAGTCAGAGTGTGGTTGGTCCCCTCGTAAAAACACAGGTCCTGGCTCTGCTTTGCAGCTCTGTACCAGATGGAGGCAGTGAGAGCGGGTTGAGCCTCTGTGGCCCTGTGCTCACATGCTCCGAGCAGCCTGCAACAGGAAAGAATTAGGGCACAACTGAAATCCAAAGGGGAAAAGAAACAGGCTGAAATCCACGGGGAGCAATGTCTATTTCTTAGTCTGTCTCCTGCCCCAAATAGTCCCTCTCTCCTCTCCCAGCTTGTGTTGACGCGTGTCTATCCCTGGCAGCAGATGTCACTGGGACGTAAACTAGGACGCAGAGGGCAGTGATGAGCCACAGGCCACGTCCTGCCCTGCCCTGATTCCCTAGGATCCCTGGCCTGGAGTTCAGAGCACAGACCCCAAGTGATGCCCTGCTCACCAGGACGTGCCAACAGGGTCCTGCTCCCCAGAGCCACAGCGAGTGGGGGGACCCTCTGTCTAGCCTGGGAGTGAGCTGGGGTCCTGTTCCTGAGCTGGTGGGCAGATAGGATAATGCCAGGTAGAGTTGCAGCCATTCCTTCCGTCCCTGCTCCATCCCTACCCTGTCCACCCGTTTCATTCTCTCCCACTGCAGCCCTGCTGAGCCCTCTTGGGGACATCCATTTGTCCTCGGGGACAGGCAGGGAGCCATGCTTACCTGCTGTTTCCCCTGGGAGAGCTTTGGGGCAAGCTTCAAACAGGCCCACAGCATCCAAACCAGGGCCAACTTGCACCTGGGACAGCAGGGGTGTGGGGGTACAGTGTAAATTACAGATTTAAAAATCTGATATAAACCTGATTTCAGTTTCCAGTCAACTGAGGCACAGCAAGGTAAGTCCCTGCCCAGCATCACTCCACTTGGAATGCACAGAGCCCAGCCCAAAGGGACGCACTTCTCATCCCGAGCCACGCGTCCGCTCCCTGCAGCCCCGGCCCCTCAGTGCCACCCCTCGCAGGGGCTGTCTCTCTAGCATGGGAGCTGATGGTGCCTTTCCGTGTCCCCACAGGTTCTTTCAGAGCACGGCTTTGGCCCCATCACTACCGACATCCGGGAAGGACAGACATTCTACTACGCGGAAGACTACCACCAGCAGTACCTGAGCAAGAACCCCAACGGCTACTGCGGCCTGGGGGGCACCGGCGTGTCCTGCCCAATGGGTATTAAAAAATAATTTCTCCCCACATAGTGGGCCTTTGCGGTTCCAGTAAAAATGCTTTCAACAAATTGGGCAGTGTTTGTGTGATTCACAATCATGGCATTTGAAGTGCACAAAGTACAAAGGAATTTATAGAGATCTGGTTTTCTGAAGTATAATCTACAGGAGGCGCGATGGCAAGTTGATAAAATGTGATTTATCTCCTAATAAGTTACGGCGGGAGCAGAGCTGTGCAGTTTCCTGCGTCATCTGGGGTCTGAGTGAAGATAGCGGGGATGCTGTGTTCACCCTTCTTGGTAGAAGCTAAGGCATGAGCTGGGAGGTTGCTGGACAGGGCGGGGGACCCCAGAAGTCCTTTATCTGTGCTCTCTGCCCACCAGTGCCTTACAAGTTGCAAACGTGTATAGCCTCAATGACTCATTCACTGAAATCCTTCGCTTTACCAAATCTAGACATGTATAGGAGCTTTCTCTTCCTTTTCAGCCCTCTCTGTGCAGAGAAAAGATGTGAGTCTGCTTGATGAATTCTAATGTTTTGCTTAGAGCTATGAGAAATGTTTAATAAAAACCTACAGTCCAATAATGCAAACTGCCTGGCGTCTCCTCTGTGTTTGCCTTGCTTAGGTAGGATATTTTTAAGTGCTGTAAGATGAACTTAAGGGCTCTAAACAGCTTGGGAGGGAAAAAGCCTCAGAGCCATTTACCCCCAAATGGGAACAATTCGGATTGAAATTTTTGGTAAACATGCACACCTCTAGCTCCTTGCAACCTGAGTAATAATAGTTGTTCTCCAGGTGCCTGTCACATCCCTCACGTCATAGACTATTCTAGTGAGAGCAGACCCCTTCAATCCCTGCCCTTAAGAACCTTTATATTCCAGACAAGGAGATGGGGGCATAAGCAATACACATGTAAACAAATGACGAAATAAGATGATGTCAGGTTCTGATGAGGGATGTGAAGATGATGAATGGGGTAAGACAGTAAGTTGCGTCTGGGGACTGTGAGATTGTGTTCAGGGCTGTTTTAGCGAGGTTGGTCAGGGAGGCCTCCGTGAGGCAGGTGAGACTTGATGTATTAGTCCATTCTCGCATTGCTATGAAGAAATGCCCAAGACTGGGCAATTGATAAAGCAGAGAGGTGTGATTGGCTCACAGTTCCACAGGCTGTACAGGAAGTGTGATTCTGACATGTGCTCGGTTTCTGGGGAGGCCTCAGGAGACTTACAGTCATGATGGAAGCAGGAGGGGGAACAAGTGGGGGTACCACTTACTTTTAAATGACCAGATCTCAGGAGAACTCCCTCAGGAGAACAGCACTGAGGGATGGTGCTAAACCCTGAGAAGCTGCCCCCATGGTCTGGTCCCCTCCCATCAGGCCCCACCTCCAATACCAGGGATTACAATTCAACAGGAGATCTGGGTGGGAACACGAATCCAAACCATATCACTTGAGAACCAAATGAACTAAATCAGCAGTCCCCAGCCTTTTTGGCACCAAGGGCCAGTCTCATGAAAAACGATTTTTCCCCAAGTGGGTGGTGGGAGGAAGGGGGATGGTTTTGGAATGATTCCAGCACATTACACTGATTGTGTACTTTATTTCTATTATTATTAAACATTGTAATATATAAAGAAATAATTATACAACTCACCATCACATAGAATCCGTGGGAGCCTGAGCTTGTTTTCCTGCAACTAGATGGTCCCATCTGGGGGTGATGGAGACAGTGACAGATCATCAGGCATTAGATTCTCATAAGGAGCCTCAACCTAGATCCCTCGCATGTGCAGTTCATAATAGGGTTCACGCTCCTATGAGAATCTAATGCCACCACTGATCTGACAGCAGGCGGAGCTCAGGCGGTAATGTGAGCAATAGGGAGTGGCTGAAAAGACAGATGAAGCTCTGCTTGCTTGTCTGCCACTCACCTCCTGCTGTGACGCCTGATTCCTAACAGGCATGGACCAGTCAGTACCAGTCCGTGGCCCAGTGGTTGGGGACTCCTGAACTAAATAATTCAAGATCTAAAGGAGGCAGCATGTTGGGAATACACTAGTGGAAGTGCAAGCTGTTCCATCAGTAGAGAGAACTCTTAGTGAGGCAGGTGGAACCAGGTCACGGAAAGCCTTCGATAGGATGAGATAATGGGCTTTTTAGTTTATTCTATTTAATTGGACCCCATTGGAGCTTTTTACACACTTTCTCCCTCATTTATTTTTAACCAGAGCAACTGGATGGCTGGGGGTGTGATTTGCTTGTAAGAAGGTGGATGTGAGGTGGAGGTAATGGGATGAATCGTGCAGTTTTGGCCACACAAGTTTGAGATGCTCCTCAGATGTCCCAGTGGGGATATGGAGCAGGGGATTGGTTGCATGGGTCTGGATCTTGGAAGGGATCAGAGGAGGAGAGATTTCAGAATCCCCAGCATATACATGGCGTTTGAGGCCATGGGACCAGCTGAGATCATTGAGGGAGAGACTGGAGAGAGAGAAAGGGTTTGAACATTGAGTGCCGGGGTGTTCTGACATGCAGAGGTCTGGGAAAGAAGGAGCAAAGGAATGGAGAAGTGACCCCTGAGGTAGGCACAGGCAGCGAGTGTGTCCTATAAGCAAGTTGTTTCTAGAGTCTGGGGAAAAGCTTAGGCCAACTTCCATGTTCAAAGCAGAGCAAAGTAAAAGCTGACGGGCATCCAGCCCTTTGAGGAGGGATCTTGCAGTGTTTCAAGTGGCACATGCCTTGAATCTTGCCCTAAGCCTTCCCCAGAAAGAACAGGGATCTTTTACCAAGGCGACTCTGCACTGGTGAAATGGAAATAGCCCAGGCCTTGTAGGAGTTATTACCCACTGCTCCTAAGCATGAAAGACCAAGGTCCACTGCAGAGCAGGGCTTATGAAGACCAGGTGACAGATGGGGTCTTGCTCTGAGTCTGTCTCTCAGTGGGTTCAGTGGGTCTGAACAAGCCTGAAGTTATTTCCCCACTCCCAGAATGCATAGTGTGTATTAGCCATGATTCCAGCTTCTGCAGCTTGATCTTTCAACATCCATTCACCCCACACGCATATGCCCTGACCTCCTGCCTGCCTCCTCACGCCTGCTTCTCACTAGGAGGAGTCTTTCTCTTAGGGGTGCAGGTTTGGTTTGGTTTGGTTTGGTTTGGTTTGGTTTTTGAGATAGAGTTTTGCTCTTGTTGCCCAGGCTGGAGTGCAATGGTGCGATTTTGGCTCACTGCAACCTCCACCTCCCGGGTTCAAGCAATTCTCCTGCCTCAGCCTCCCGAGTAGCTGGGATTACAGGCATGCGCCACCATGCCCAGCTAATTTTGTATTTTTAGTAGAGACGGGGTTTCTCCACATTGGTCAGGCTGGTCTCGAACTCCCGATCACAAATGATTCACCCACCTTGGCCTCCCAAAGTTCTGGGATTACAGGTGTGAGCCACTGCACCCGGCAGGGGTGCAGTTTTTTAAATACAAACTGATTGATCCAGAGTTCACAGCCCAACCACCTCCTCTGTCTGACTCTCACACTCCAGGCTGCTTTCCGGCTTTCCCAACCGCCCCAGGCCAAGTGCTTGACAACTAGAGACAGCCCCTGTGCCCCCGAGCCGCTGAAATTATTCGCACACGCCTGTCCTGAGCCTGTTCATTCTGCCATTCCTTCCCATGGAAAACACGGTAGAGGTTCTGTCCAGAGTTTCCACCCCCCTCTGCTCCAGTTCTTCCCCTTCTCTCGAGACCTTTGAGTAGTAAAACTCTTCTTTTAACAACAGCCATCTCTAGATCTGTTGGCTTTATTAGACCTAAATAACAATAAAACCTATTAAAACATCGTGAGATAGATATACCTAATAACTGACAAAATCCTCATTTTAGCTCCCTGACCCATGGAGTAAAGTCTCTTGTACTCCCCCACTCCCAATATAGTGGATAAAACAATACTTTTTCTTTGGGAGAATTTCAAATTTTGGTGGCAGCAGTGGCAAACCCAAATGAAACAGGGGTGGGGATTGCTGCCTAACCCTATGTCGTCACCCTGTTTGGCAGATGAAATACTGTTTCTGTCTCCCAGTATTGTGTCATGCTTAGGTTTCATTCACACGTTCTCAACGTCTTCTTGAAAGTCATTATGCAAAATATTGAGCTGGGCCTGGGCACGGTGGCTCACGCCTATAATCCTAGCACTTTGGGAGGCCGAGGCAGGTGGATCACCCGAGGTCGGGAGTTTGAGACCAGCCTGGCCAACGTGGTGAAACCCTATCTCTACTAAAAATACAAAAACTTTAGCTGGGCTTGGTGGCGTGTGTCTGTAATCCCAGCTACTCGGGAGGCTTAGGCAGGAGCATCACTTGAACCCGGGAGGCGGAGGTAGCAGTGAGCCAAGATCGAACCACTGCAGTCCAGCCTCGGCAATAAGAATGAGACTTCGTCTCAAGAAAAATAAATAAGAATTGAACCGGACAGTTCACTTAGGGACATGTTGCTTGTTTAACGTCTTAGAGCTTCTGTTATGATGGCCATGACGTGTCGTTCTACTGCCCACGGTGACCCTCCCGCCCCCAACTTCTAGCAGAGAGTACTGGTAGATAGTCATGCTCTTTCCTGCCAAGCCCAGGCACACTTTCAGAATTCCTGTACACCAAGGACCTTGGGCGGGCACTGCTAACCGATCAGACTTGGTTTTCAGGTGAAACCCAGAGCTTTCCTTCCAGGTGAAACCAGAATTGCTGACTAAAGCTTTGCATGTAATGTCTCAGCCAGGGGTAAGTTCACCGAAGAGATGTCATCTAAAGAACAGCGTATCATGATGTTAGCCACAGCAGGGTAATCAGAGAGAGCCCGGGACAAATGCTTTGCTGAGTTCCAGAAATTCCACAGAGGCTGGTGGAGTGATCAGCTGGAGTTAAGTCAGGCAGACCTGAGGGAAAATGCTAGCTCTGCCTCTTATAGATTGAGTGATGCTGCAGAAGTCACATGATCATTCTGAGACTCAGTTTCTTTGTGTGTGAGATGGCGATAATCATACCCATGTTGTAGGGCTTGGGGAAGATTACTATACATATATATGTGTGTGTGTGTATGTGTATGTATGTATGTATATATACACTTTGTACAGAGCCTGAGATACAGTAAGTGTTCTCTACATGGTAGATATTATTATTGTCTTCTTATAAAGGAGAAAAGGGGATTATTTGCTGAGACCTTTAAAAAAATCTCGTTCGCTTTTGTGAGTCCACCCTGTCCCCAGAATGATGAGTGACATTTTCCAGACATTATTAGTTTGTCTGAATAGTTTATGAAATTTCCAGGGAACAATATTTTTTTAACCATATGTTGACTCTGAGATGTTCTTTTTGCCCCCCAAATTTTAAATATTTCCATCAGAGAACAGGCTACGCGTTCTTTGAACATGCTCTGAGTTCCAAGTGGGACGTTGGGACACTGGGATGCCAAGAACGTGTCTGCCTGATGTCGGCAGTGAGCCCGAGGCAAATGTCTCTGAACTCCCACTGGTCACTTAGTCTGTGCATCTTCACAGAAGATGACATCTCCGTGGGCCCCTCTCCTCCCTTGCTGTACAGTGGCTTTTCTGTGACCAAGTGGCCCCCTTGGAGGTGGAAGCAAAAGGAAAAGCTCTGCACGGAGGTTCCCCAGCTCCTTGATAATCTGTAAAAATCTCTGGCGCTTCGGAGGAGTTCATTGCTGACATTAAGAGCTGCTTCTCATCGCTCTTTTATTCATTCAGCCATTAGTTGACTAATTCTCTCCACATGAATCTATGCAGTTCCAGCTGTGTGTGAGGGTCTGTGCCAGATGCGGGGGGCATCATGTCAGCCAAACATGGTTGCCAGCCTCAATAAAACTGTTCTAGTGGGGAAATCAGATCTTGAACGAGCAGTGTCACAACTCCATAATTACAAACAGTGGATGTGCTCTTGGGGAAAATCATAGTGTGCTGGGAAAGAGTAAAAATGAGGGGATCCCATCAAAGCTGAGGGAGCTGCATTTGGGCAGAATTCTGAAATTCCATGAGAAGCAACACACAAAGCGGGTGTGAAGATACAGTTGGGAGAGGGACACGTTCCAGGCAGAGTCATGTACAGAGGCCCTGGGGTGGAGCCTTTGAAAGAAGGAATCTAAGAGCTGTGGTGATAGTGCCATGTGTGTTAATGCTGCTTTTGTTTTTACAAAGACTTAACTTTTTAGGGCAGTTTTAGGTTCACAGCAAAATGGAGAGGAAGATACAGAAATTTTCATATGCCCCCCCATGCCCTCCCCAACTATCACCATCCCCCACCAGAATGGTACATTTGTTACCGTTGACGAGCCACATTGCCACGTCATTATCACCCAGAGTCCGCAGTTTACATTCGGGTTTGGTCTTGGTGTTATACAGGCTGTGGGTTTGGACTCTATCCATTGTTAGAGTATCATAGAGAATAGTTTCCCTGACCAAAAAATCCTCTGTGCTCCATCCACCTGTTCATCCCTGTCTCCCTCCTGACCCCTGGCAACCACTGATCTTTTTACTGTCTTTATACTTTTGCCTTTTCCAGAATGTCAAATAGTTGGAATCACACAGTAGCCTTTTCAGATTGGCTTTTTTCACTTAGTAAATATGCCTTTAAGTTTCCATCGTGTCTTTTCATGACTCCATAGCACATTTCCTTTTAGTGCTGAATAATATCCCATTGTCTGGATGTAGCACCATTCATTTATCCATTCACCTACTGATGGGTGTCTTGGTTGTTTCTAGGTTTTAGAAATTATGAATAACGCTGCTATACACATCTGTGTGCAGGTTTTTGTGTGGACGTAAGTTTTCAACTTCTTTGGATAAATACCAAGAAGTGTGATTGCTGCATTGCACAGTGAGAGGTATGTTTAGTTTTGTAAGAAGTTGCCAAACTGTCTTCCAAAGTGGCTGGGCCATTTTGCATTCTCACTAGCAATGAATGAGAGTTCCTGTGGTTCCACATCATCACCAGCATTTGGTGGTGTCAGTGTTCTGGATTTCGGTCATGTTAATAGGTGTGTAGTGATGTCTCATTGTTGTTTTAGTTCACATTTCCCTGATGACCCATGATGCGGAACATGTTTTCATGTGCTTATTTGTGTCTGTAGATCTTCATTGGTGAGTTGTCCGTCAGTCTTTTGCCCAATGGTTAATTTTTCACAGCTGACCAGTGTGATGAGGGGTGCTGGGGATGAAGGTTGGTGATGCCCACACAGTGAGTTTCTGTCTTTTTGAGCACCCACATTTGAACTCAGCAACCTGGCTGCATGAAACTCTTAGTTTTTTTCCCCCACTTTTTCAGCCATCTTTTAGGGTCACATGTTGGGCCCCTGGTTTTTACTGTTGATGATTATTTTAAAACTGCAATGACCTCACTGTTGGATTTCATTTTTTTAAACACAAGGGCTGGGGGTGGTGGCTCACACCTGTAATCCCAGCACTTTGGGAAGCTGAGACAGGCAGATCACTTGAGGCCAGGAGTTCAAGACTAGCCTGGCCAACATGGTGAAACCCTGTCTGTACTAAAAATACAAAAAGTAGCCCAGCATGGTGGTGCACGCCTGTAATCTCAGCTACTCGGGAGGCTGAAGCACAAAAATCACTTGCACCGGGAGGTGGAGGTTGTCGTGAGCTGAGATTGCACCACTGCACTCCAGCCTGGGTGACAGAGTGAGACCCTGTGTCAGGAAAAAAAAAAAAAAAATGTAATTTACACAAAAAACTACATACAAAGTATATAATTTGATAAATTTTTGATACACGTATATAGTCATGAAATCATAGCCATAATCAAGATAATAAATATATCCACCACTGCAAAAATATCCTCACACCTCTTATTCCTGGGCCTGCTTCCCCTATTCCATATTCAGGACCCAGTCCTAAGGCAATCCACTTTCTGCCATTAAAGATTAGTTTGCATTTCTGAAATTGGACTCAGCATTTACTCTTTCTTCATCTGGCTTCCTACTCAACATAAGTATTTTGAGATTCATCGATGTTGCTGCATGTGTCATTGGTTCATTCCTCTTCGTTGCTAAGTAGTATTCCATTGCATGGATGTACCACAGTGAGTTTATCCATTTATCTGTTGATGGACATTTGGGTTGTTTTCAGTTTGTGATTATAACACATAAACATGCTATGGAATTCATGTGTGAATCTTTGTATGGACACATGATTTCATTTCTTCTTGCTATATGCCCAACTGTGAAATGGCTAGGTTACATGACAGGTGCATGTTTAACTATTTAAGAAACTGCCAGACTGTTCTCAAAAGTGATTGTAACATTTTACATTATCACCAACAGCTATGAGAGTTCCGGTTCTGCTGCGTCATCCTCAACGCTTGCCATGGTCAGTCGTTTTGAGTTTAGATATTCCAACAGGTGTGCAGTGGGATCTCACTATGGTTTCAATTTGCATTTCCCTAACAAATGATCCTGAGCCTCTTTTATGTGCTGTTTTGCCATTTGGATATCTTATTTGGTGACACATCTAGTAAAATCTTTTGCTCATTTTGGGGAGTTGTTACCTTAGTATTGAGTTTTGACAGTCCTTTTTATATTCTAGATACAAGTCCTTTATTAGATATCCATTTTGCAAAGTCTGTAACTTGTCTTTTTATTTTTTTAACAGTATCTTTCAAAAACAGAAGTTCTCAATGTTGATGAAGCTCAGTTTATCAAGTTTTTCCTTTCTATATTGTGTTTTTGATATTGTGTCTAAGACATCTTTGCCTAAGATGAGAAGTTGTATGGTTTAAGGTTTTACACTTAGGCCTGTGGGCCATTTCGAGTTTGTTTTTGTACACAGTGTAAAGTATGAATTAAAGTTTGGTTTATTTTTTGCATATAGATATTCAATTATTCCAGCAACATTTGTTGATAGGCTATTGGTATGGTCTAAAAGTTTGTATCCTCTGCAAATTCATATGTTGAGATCCTAATCCCCAAGGTGATTGTATTAGGAGGTGGGGTGTTTGGGGATATCTGATTAAGTCACAAGGGCAGAGCCTTCATGAATGTGATTAATGCCCTTATAAAAGAGGCTCAGAGACGTGCCTTGTCCGTTCTACATTGGGAGGATGCAGCAAGAAGACTGTCTGTGAGTCTATGAGGAAGCAGAGCCCTGGCCAGACACCAGATCTGCTGCCACCTGGATCCTGGACTTCTCAGCCTCCAGAACTGTGAGAAATACGTTTGTGTTGTTTAGAAGCATCCAGATTATGGTATTTCATCATAGCAGCCTGAGTGGACTCAGACAACCATCCTGTCTCAACTGAATCAATGTTGCACATATGTTGAAAATCAATCATCCATATATGTATGCATCTATTTCTGGACTGTCTATTCTGTTTCACTGATCTATTAGTCTACCTTTGTGTCATTGCTATACAGTTTTGATTACTAAAGATTATAAGTTTTAGAATCAGCTAGTGTAAACAGTGAAAATCACTGAGAGTTCAGAAGTTAAAATTGGACTGTGGTTTCAAATAAGGTACTTAATGGTCCTTTTTCATCATTTAGCATGAATGTCCCCTACATATCTCTGAAGGTTGATTTTGTTCTTTATTTTAATAATAAAATAACGTTGTGAACAGCTTGAACCTGACAATTGCACAGGAAGTGGATTTCTCAGCAGCCATTGGTAGGGCCTTGTGACCCCCTGATAGTGAGCAGCTCTGGGAACAGAACAGACATGAGTGTCTGGGAGGGGACATAGGAAGGATCTACATACAAACTGAAGATCCAATTTCTATAAATTTTCTATACAATTGTATATTTTAATACATAATTAAAATATAATTGATTTTAAGTCTGTCTCTGGAAACATAAGCTTTAATAGTTTACATCTTCACTTAATCACTTATGAAATCATTTTATAACCCTTAATAAAATTAGACAGTGTAACTTCTCAAACTTTGTTCTCTGATAAAGTTGCTTTTGGTTATCCAAGGTCTTTTGCATTTCCATATGAATTTTAGAATCAGTTTGTCAATTTTCTACAAAAAGAATTCTGCTGGGATTTCAAATAGGATTGCATTGAATCAGAATCAATTTGGAAAGAATTTACAGTTTAACAGTCTTAGGTCTTCTAATCCATGGGCACAATATCAATCTCCATTTAATTAATTAAATTTATTTGATTTCTCTTAATAATGCTTAATAGTTTTCAGCATCCAGGTCTTGCACATCTTTTGTTACATATATCCCTAAGTATTTCCTATTTGTATGGCATTGTTATAGTATTGTTTTTAAAATCAGTTTCCAATTGTTCATTTGCTAGTTTATGCAAATCTGAAGGATTTTTGTGCATTGATTCTGTATATTGCCACCATGCTGAACTCACCTATCAATTCTGGTTTCTTTCTTTCTTTCTTTTTTTTTTTTTTTTTTGTAGATTCCATGGGATTTTCTACATAGATATGATGTCTGCAAATAGAGACAGTTTTACTTCTCGTTTCCAGTCTGTGTACCTTTTCCCCCTTCCCCTTACCACGTTGCACTTTATCTCCAGTACAATTTTAATATAAGTGGTGAGAAGGGAAATACTTATCTGTTCTGATCTTAGGCTTGTATTAGTCTGTTTTCACACTGCTGATAAAGACATACCTGAGACTGGGTAAATAAAGGAAAAGAGGTTTAATGGACTCAAGTTGCATGTCACTGGGGAGGCCTTACAATCACGGCAGAAGGCAAAAGGCACATCTTACATGGCGGCAGACAAGAGAGAATGAGAGCCAAGTGAAAGGGGAAATTCCTTATAAAACCATCAGATCTCATGAGACTTATTCACTCCATGAGAACAGTATGGGGAAACTGCCCCCATGAATCAATTATCTCCTACTGGGTCCCTCCCATGACATGTGGGAATTATGGGAGCTATAATGCAAGATGAGATTTGGGTGGGGACACAAACTATGTCATTCTTTTACCATTAAATATGATGTTAACTGTAGATTTTTCACAGAAGCTGTTTGTCAGTTTTCCTTCTCTTCCTAGTCTGCAGAAAGTTTTTTTTTTATCAGGAATGGATTCAGATTTTGTCAACTGTTTTTTGCATCCAGAAAATGATCATACAGACATTCCTCATTCGTCTGTAAATATTGTGAATTACTTTGACTGATTTTTGAGTCTTAATTCAACCTTGTATTCCTGGAGTAAACCTACTTGGTCATGATTTCTGTCCCTTTTATACAATGTTGGATTTGATTTGTTAAAATTTTCTTAATTTTTGCATCTTTTTTCATGAAGAATATTCATGTGTAGTTTTCTTGTAACGTCTTTACCTGGTTTGGGTAATGCTTGCTTAATAGAATCAGCTGGGAGGTATCCTTCAGTTTTATGGAAAAGTTAGAATTGTTATTATTCTCTTATTATTTTTGTTATTATGTTATTATTTCTTCCTTAAATGTTTGGTAGGACTTGCCAGTGAAGCCCTCTGGGTCATTGGTTTTTTATGCAGGAAGATTTTTAATTGCAAATTTAATTTGTTTAATAGATACAGGGCTATTTGGGTTATCTACCTTCCGAATAAGCCTTGGTAGATTCTGTTTTTTTAAGTAATTTATCCTTTTCATCTAAGTCATGTAATGTATTTGCATAATATTTCCTTATCTTAATATCCATAAAATTCATAGTGATCATACCTCTCTCATTCCTGACATTGACAATTTATCTCTTTTTCCTGATCAGTCATTCTACAGGTTTATCAATTTTATTGCCTTTTGAATAAACCAACTTTTATTGATTTTTCTGTAAAATTTGCTATTCAATTTTATATTTAATTGATTTCTGCCCTGATCTTCATTATTTTCTTTCTCCTGCTTACTTTAGCTTTACTTTTCTCTCCATTTTACTAGTTTCTACTTGGAAGCTCGGGACATTGGCTTGAGACCGTTATTCTTTTATAATACAGGTATTTAGTGCTATAAATTTCCTTGCCTTACATGGGATCCTACAAATTTTGATACGTTGTGTTTTCATTTCTGCTTAGTTCAAAATACTTTTAAATTGTTCTTTTGAGTTCTTCTTTGACTTACGGATTATTTAGAATGTGTTATTTAGTTTCCTAATATTGGAAGATTTTCCAGAGATCTATTATCAATATCTAATTTAATTCCATTGTTATCAAAAAACATTGTATGTCTTGAATGCTTTTGAGTTTATTGAGACTTCTTGTGTGAACCAGAATAGGATCTATTGTGGTAAATGTTTCATGTATGCTTGAGAAGAATATATATTTTGCCATCATTAGGTGAAGTATACTATAAATGTCAACTAAGTCAAGTTGGTTGATTGTGTTGTTCAAGACTTCTGTATCCTTACTGGTGTTCTGTCTACTGGTTTTATCAATGAGAGAGAGGTATTTAAATCCCCAACTTTAATTGTGGGTATATCTATTTCTCCATATAGTTTTGCTAGTTTTTGCTTCATATATTTGGAAGTTCTGTCACTAGATACAGAAATGTTTAAGATTTTTATATCCTCTTGATGAGTTGACCCTCTTAGATTATAAAATGACCCTCTTTATTGCTAGTGATATTCTTTGTTCTGAAATCCACCTTGTCTTATATTAATATAGCCACTCCAGCTTTCTTTAGATGAGTGTACACAGGATATATAATTTTCCATTATTTTTACTTTGAATCAACTTGTATCTTGTTATTTAAAGTGAGTTTGTACAGCATATAGTTGAGTTGTGGGGTTTTTTTTGTTTTGTTTTGTTTTGTTTTGTTTTTTAGCCAATCTGACAGTCTCTGACTTTAAGTGGTGTTTTAGACTATTTACATTTCTTGTGATGATTTATATGGCTAGGTTTAAAGCTTCCATATATCTATTTGTTTTCTTCATGTCCTATTTATTCTTCATTCATTTTTTAATGTTTTTCTGTATTCTTTTAGGATAATGAATTTTTTAATGATTCTGTTTTATCTCTGTTGTTGGCATATTAGCCATATCCTGTTATTTTAGTGGTTGCATTAAGATTTACAGTGTACATTTTCAACTTAACACCATCTACTACAATTGATATTACATCACTTACTTTATACTATAAATACCTTAAAATAGTATATTTCTATTTCTCTCTACCTGATCATTATGCTGTTGTTATCATGTATTATTCTATACATGGTATAAACTCTATAATACAATTTTGTTATTTTTTGCTTTGAATATCCAATTACTTTTTTAATATATTTAAATAATAATTATTAAATAATTATAATAAAATCAAATATATATAAATTAAATAATAATTATAAAAATTATTTTATATTTACTCACAGTTAGTATTTCTAGTGCTTGTTTTCTCTTGGTTGATTCATATTTCCATCTGGTATCATCTTCCTTCTACTTGGAAGACTTTCTTTAAGATTTCTTACAGTGTAGTTTTGTTGGTGATTAATTCTTTCAGCTTTTGTATGTCTGAAAAAGTCTTTATTTGGCCTTTGTTTACAAGGCATAGTTTTGTTGGATATAAAATTTTATGTTGACATCTGTTTTCTTTCAGTAATTTAAAGATGTTGCTCCATTGTCTTTTTTTTTTTTTTTTTTTTGGCTTGTATTGTTTCTAGTTAAAAATCTGCTGTCATTCTTATTTTTGTTCCTCTGTATATGGTGCATACAATTTTTTAACCCATTTGGCTGCTTTAATTATTTTCTCTTAATCACTGGTTTTAAGTAATTTGATTATTAAAGTGGGTAAAATTGTGTTACCACAAAATAATACATCCAAGTCCTAACCCCTGGTACCTGTGAATGTGACCTGATTACAAATACGGTTTTTCCAGGTGTAATCAAGTTTAGATGCAGTTATACCAGATTAGAATGGGCCCTAATCCAATGACTAGTGTCTCTATAAGGTGAGGGAAATTTGAACACAGATACACAGAGAGGAGAACGTTGTAACAAAGGCACACAAAGAGAATGCCACATGAGGATGGAAGTAAAGATGGGACCGATGCTTCAAGCCAGGGAACACCAAGGATTAGTGGCAGCCACCAGAATCTACAAAGAGGCAAGGAAGGCTCCTCCCCTAGGGCCTTCAGAGACAGCATGCGCCTGGCGACATCCTGATTTCAGGCTTGGGCCTCTAGGACTGTGAGAGAATAACTTTATTTTAAGCCACATCGTTTCTGTTACAGCAGACCCAGGAAAGAAATACAATTGTGCTGTGCCCCGATGTAGTGTTTGTGTTTCTTGTGCTTGGATTTTATTGAGCTTCTTGAATCTGCAGGTTTGTCGTTTTCATCAAGCTTACAAACCACCATGAAATCCTCAAATATTTTTCAGCCCTCCCCAGCTTCTTTGGGGACTCCGATGAAGTGTCCCACAAATACTCTGATCAGTTTTTTAAGCTTTTTAAATACATCTCTAAGTTTTATTTGGGATATTTTCAATTGTTCCATTGCTGTATTTTCAAGTGCACCAACCTTTTCTTTCCCAATGTTTAATCTGCTCTTCATCCCAGACAGTGTATTTTTCATCTCAGACATTGTGGTTTTCATCTCTTGCTTTTTTCTTCTCTTCATGTTTGATTGAAGGCTTTAATACATCATCTCTATCTCCACTAAAATGTCCAATCTTTCCTCTAGCTTCTTGAATGTATTTAATGCCTTTGTTATCACTGTTTAAGTGTCCTTGTCTATTAATTCTACTTTCTTTGTTATTTCTGGCTTTCGTTGATTGACTCATTGTTCTCATTATGGGGTTTATTTTATCACTTCTTTGCATGCCTGGTAATTTTTGATTGGATAACAGAGACATTGTGAATTTTGATTTTTGGGGTGCTGGATATTTTTGTATTCCTCTAAGTATTCCTAAGTGTTTACTCTGTGACACAGTTAAGTTACTTGGAAACCATTTAGTTCTTTCAGAACTTGTTTTTAAATTTTCTGACATGGGACCAGAGCAGCATTTAGTCTAAGACTAACAGCCCACTGAGAAGCACTCTATTCTATGCCCTGTGAATTGTGAAAATTTCCACTTAGGGTGGTGGAAACAGGAACTCTTCCTAGCTTGTTCCTTAACCCTTTTGGATGACTATTTCCTTAGTCTCAGAATATGGAAGAATCACGTAACCAAGGCCTATTTATCCACTAGGTAGAATAGGCACAGTGCCTAGGGCCTACAATACTTCCAGGGGCTCATGAAAATATTTTAATTTATTTTATGATTGAAAAAAAGTCTAAGAAAATGTTTTAATACATGCTAAGATATTCATCTTTATGGCAATATAATTGGAAAATGTGGATATGTGGAGGAAGTAGTACAGGAAGGCGAAGTTGACTGAGGCCCACAGAAACATAATCCAACCTTGCATGTGGGTGGGGGAGAGCATCATCTCTCAACAGTAATGAAACGGTGTAATTGGGTGAGCTCCCAAATAGAGCTAATTTCCTGGGAAACAAGCCAAAAGCAAAGCCTGGGCTCTGGGTTTGACCCATAATGGACTGGCAAGAGAAAAAAGAGGAACAGGGTGGCCAGAGAGAGAAAGGCCATCAACAAGGCTGTGTGGGTGGAGTGCAGAGCGGGGCACTTAAAGTCAGCACAGGACAAGTTCACTTGCATTTGTCAGCCTGAGTTTCCTTGTCTCTACAAAGGAGTTAGTGCTAACTGCCTTGCAGGGAGGCTGTGAGAATTCAAGGAGATACATGTGAAAGTTTTGTGGGAAGGACAATATTTTCTGCAAGTGTCTGTTATTAGAGAAACAAGAAGGATCCAAGTAATGGAAACCAAGATTACAGAGGATTACAGAGAGGGGCGTGTCAGAGTCACAGAAGGCAGAAGGACAGAACTAGGATACATCCTTGGGACCGCTTGATCCAGCATTCCCAGAGGAAGAAATCAAGGTGTCAGAGGCATCAGGAGCATTGTGAAGTGATGGAGACCGTGGACAGTGATATGGTTTGGGTGTGTCCCCACTCAAATCTCACCTTGAATCGTAATAATCCCCATGTGTCGAGGACAGGACCAGGTGGAGACAATTGAATCATGGGGGCAGTTTCCCCCATGCTGTTCTTGTGATAGTGAGTTCTAACGAGATCTGATGGTTTTGTAAGGGGCTTCCCCCTTCACTCGGCACCCATTCTCTCCCCTGCTGCCCTGTGAAGAGGTGCCTTCCACCATGATTGTAAGTTTCCTGAAGCCTCCCCTGCCATGTGGAATTGTCAGTTATAAACTTCTCTTCTTTACAGATTACTCTGTTTGGTGTATTTCTTCATAGCAGCGTGAGAATGGACTAATACAAACAGGAACTTACCCATCACCCATACCACCATAAAGAGTCTGGAAAACAATGTTTCGAAGATTTCAGCCACTATGATCCTGGGAGAGGTGACGAGGGCCAGGATGCTGCTGAGTATCAATCCGGTATCCAGTACACGGTGTTAAACATGAATGACAATAATAGGACTTCCCATCCGTTTGTTAATGACAGCACTTTGATGTCCCTAGCCCAATGTGCTGCAGGTGGTAAGCCCTCAGAATCTGCTAACTCACAAAGACGGTTTTCTCAGAATCTAGTTAGAATGACAGACTCATTTTTTTTTTTGGAGACATAATTTCACTCTGTCACCCAGGCTGGAGTAGAGTGGCACAATCTCAGCTCACTGCAACCTCTGCCTCCTATGTTCAAGCAGTCCTCCTACCTCAGCCTCCCAGGTAGCTGGGACTACAGGCATACATCACCACACCTGGCTAATTTTTGTATTTTTTTTTTTTGTAGAGATGGAATTTCACCATATTTCCCAGGCTGGTCTTAAATTCCTGGGCTCAAGTGATCCTCCTGCCTTGACCTCCCAGAGTGCTGAGATTACAGGCATGAGCCACTGTGCCTGACCCTCAATCTCATTTCTAATCCTTAATAGGGGAACTGTCTGATTTGATCGGACAGTTTCAGCCATGACAGGATCCTTGTCCTTATTATCTGTACTCAGGACCATCTGACTCCTTTATTCCAGCTCAGAGGGTAAATGGAGACTCAGAATTTCATCCAAGTGCTCAGAAAAAAGAAGAAAACAGTGAATTACAAGAACAAGCTCAATTCGAGACTAGAGTTCACATTCTTAGAAGGCTGCAGTTCTTCAGTCTAAACAGAATCAGTCAGAGTCTAACCAATTCCTGTATGAAGGCTTAAGGCCAGGACCTGCCCTTATAACCCTCCGTCCCAGATGGAGTTAATGAGACGGGAGTTCAGCCTTTGTCACCTTGTGCTCAAATACCCTGGCTGGCTTGTAATAAGAAAGAATTAGGGCATAGCTCAGATACAAAAGTGGAAAAAGAAACAGGCTATAATCCATGGGGAAGACTTTCTGTTTCTTAATCTGTCTCCTGTCCCAAATAGCTCAGCTCTCCTCTCCCAACTCGTGTTTATGTGTTAAATGTGTTTCTCTTGTAGCAGATGCCACCAGACTGACAGTCCCTAAACTAGGTCAGAGAGAGTATGAATTGACAAAGTCCCTCAGGCTACATCATCCGTGTCCTCACTCCATCTCCAGTTCCCTGGCCTGCTTTCCCTGGCATTTTAGGGTGGCCCCTGTTTCCAGAACCACAAAGGCCTAGGGGGTTCTCTGTCCAGCTCCAGGATTCCTGATTTGCAGATTATCAGTCCTCATAGCTGGAAGGAGGGAGGGAGGTGGGGCTTGACTGTCCCCAGCCCTTTGTGCCCCTCCCGTATCCTGAGTCCTCATCTTGGTTCCACTCTGGCACTAATGGAATAAAGTCAGAGGACAGTTAGCCACTTGAAACAGCAGCCAGAAAACCATACTTCTCTTCTAGAACTTTCAATGTGTTGGGACCCATTTCAAACAAACAGAATCCAAGTCAGGGCCCCCGCTCTGTGTGCAGTTGTAACAGCGTTGGTATAGCAGGTAGAGAATAGGTTTTTTGTTGTTGTTTGAAACAGGATAAAAGGAACCTTATTTTGAATTCCAGGGCACAAAGACGAAGAGAAATAACGACTCTCCCAATGTAACACAGGAAGGAACAGAGTCCAAGGTATTAAAAGAAAAACTTAAATGGAATTATATTTGAAGGAGTTTAATTGAGCAATGAACGATTCACGAATCAGGCAGGCCTCAGAGTCACAGAGAGACTCCAGGGATGCCTTGTGGTCAGAACAAATTTATAGACCAAAAAAAAAGGTGAGGGGCGGTGACCTATAGAAATCTGTAGTGAGGTACTGAAACAACTGGATTGGTTACAGCTTGGCATTTGCTTTGTTTGAACATAATTTGAACACTCAGCAGTGAATGAATGGCTGAAGTGTGGCTGCTGGGATTGACCAAGACTCAGCTATTGTTACAGATGCATCCTCCTAAATTAGGGTTGCAATCTTGCCTGCCTAGGTTAGTTTGTCCACAGTGACTCAAATATAGAAGTACAGAGTCCTTCTCAGGCCATATTTAGTTTGCTTTAACAAGGGGTGGACTGCAGCCTTACACTTGCTTCCTCCTTCAATGCACAACAACAAAAACAAAACCTAGATCCACTTTTTTATTTTTCACAAGATGTCCTTTAAGAAAATAGGTGGGTCATACTTATGACTGATATTTGAAAGGGAAAATGTTACATTTTACGAAAGATTACTGTCATGAATATTGAAGCAAAAGTCCTGATGGATACTATAGACTTGGGAGTAGATGATTTTTCTTTCCAATTGGCATTTTAAAAATAATATTTGGATTTTCACTCTTGGGTAGGATGCTGTAAATTATGGCAGGCCAGTGCTCCCATCCAGAAAAAAAGCTGGATCAGCTTTTTTAAATCATAGGAATTTTTTGAAAGCATAGGAAAACTGTGGGACCAATGAGGACTAAATCAACTGAAATTTCAGGGAAGCATCACTATTATGAAATGAGCTGTCATTGCCAACAGGTTTTTGTCCCTCCTGTCCCCCGGGGGACATTTGTCAATCCTGTGTCTAGGCTGAGAATCAGACTTGGTCCAGAAAGAAAGAGATCACCTGCAGAGTCAGAGAGAAGCCAGTGAGGCTTTTAGGAGTGGAGTTGTGTGGGTCTGGAGGAGAAACTAGAAACTAGGGAGACCCAAGTGCTCAATTTCAAGCTGTACGGGCGTCTGGACAGCGAGACTATGATCCAAATGTCAAAGGGAAGAACCTTGCAGCCTCCAATGCTGAGGGAACAAAGACCCATCAATGGGGGCATCTGCGTCAGGATCACCAGTCACCTGCTTCTCAAGACAGGCACCAGGATGAAGCTGCCTGGGGGAAAACGCTGGGAATCCTGAATCTCCTGCAGATCTTCGAGGTGAAGGTGTTTGACACCTGCCAGTCTCTCTGTGAGGAGGTTGCAAGGGCATGCCCAGAAAATAAGCATCGTGAGAGGAAGACTGAGTTTATCTGAGGTTTGACTGCAAAACCAGCCGTAACCCAGCTAAATCCCTGATTGGATTGAGATGATCATTCGTTGAATTTATCTGCACAGTAGAGCACAGAGGGCTCTGCTATGGTGGAAGACATGTGGAACCTCCATTCTTGTTCTCTTTCTCAATACACAGTGTTGAGTATTTAAATGTATTAAATTCCATTAAGATTAAACATTTAAAAATTACTAACTATACAAAGAAGTGGAAAAAATGCAACTCTACAATCTAGACATTAACATTGCCTGTATGGATTTAAAAAGAAAACCAACCATATGTTACTTGTGTATTTTAAAAATAAGAGCACAAAAATTTGAAAGTAAAATACAGGAAAGAAATGATGTAAACACTAACCAAGAGAAAGCTGGTGAAGCAAAGTAGACTTTAAGTCATGAATGGAGGCAGAATCACATAGGATTCAGATATTGGAGGTAGCAGACAGAAGCTCTAGAATAACCATAATTAATATGTTAAATAAAATGGAGGCAAGGTGGACAGAATGAATGGAAAGATTCAGAACTTCAAAAAAATTGTAAATTACAAAGAGTCAATAGAATTTGTAGAATTTTAAAAAAAGTTTGAAATTAATAATGAAATGGGTGGCTCAACAGCAGATTAGACATAGCAGAATACAAAATTTTTAGACTGGAAGAGAAATCAAGGGCCCAGAGACAAAAAAAGAAAACATACATGGCATAAGAGATACATGGGACACATTCATAATGTTTATCACATAATACTATATATGTGTATATATGTACTCGATATATAGTATTATAGTTTCAGAAAGAGAAGGGAAGGAAACACAAGACAAAATCAATATGTTAGAAATACCAAATTAGTATTTTTCAAAACTTATGATTATTGATCCCCATGTTTAAAAAACTCAGAACCTCAAGCAACAGAGACACAAGCAAAACCGCACGTAGGCAAATCCTAGTAAAACTGTTGAAAAATGAAGAGAAAATCTTAAAAGCATCCAGAAGCAAAAAAAGAGACACATTACCTTCCAAAAAACAACAATAGAAATGACAGCTGACTTCCCAACAGAAATGATGAAAGCTGGAAGTAATTTAATAACAACTTTGAAATGATGAAAGAAAAATAGGACACAATCTAGAATCTTAACTCAGTAAAATATCCTTCAAAAAATATAGTGAAATAAAAACATTTTGAAGCAAATGAAAACTGAGGGCATTTGTTGCCAACAGGCCTGCATTAAAAGAATAATAAAAGACAGTTATTCTGGCAGAAGAAAAATGATCCAGGATGGAACCATAACATGCAGGATGAAAAGGAAAAAAAGAAGAGAAAATGTGTGGAAAATATAAATGAATATTTATTGTACAAGGCAATAACTGTCTCATGAAATTTAAAATATATATAGAATTAAAATGCATAACAACAAAAACAGAAAAGGTGGGGGTTGGTAAATAGAAGCCAAAGATTCTAAGTTTTTGCCAATATCAGAGAAGTGGTTAAAAAATTATAAAGCATAACTAAATGGATAGATGGAAAATTTGGATTAATAAAAATTATTTGACTACTCCAAAAGAAATCAAGAAAAGACAGAAAGGAACAAAAAATATATCGGCCAAATAGAAAATGAAGAGTACATTTATATATAAACCACATTATATCAATATTGCTAATAAGTAGGATATTTCCAGACTAAATAAAAAACTCAAATCTATTCTTCTTACAGGAGTCATAATTAAAATATAGAAGCACAGAAAGGTTGAGAGTAAAGGATATATATACACACACACACATATACCACATGAACACTAACCCCAAAAAGCTGACGTAGCTGTACTAATATTAGACAAACTGTCTTTTAGGTCAAGATGTGTTGCTATAAAGATATTCTTTTTATTATAAAAAGTACCTATCTTACAAATATCACAATACTAAATCTGTATGCTCTTACTAACAGCTTCAAAATATATAAAACAAAACATTTAAGAACCAAGGCCGGGCACAGTGGTTCACACCTGTGATCCCAGCACTTTGGGAGGCCAAGGCGGGCAGAGTCCAGGAGTTCGAGATCAGCCTGGCCAACATGGTGAAATTCCATCTTTATTAAAAATACAAAATCTACCTAGGCAAGGTGGCAGGCGCCTATAATCCCAGCTACTTGGGAGGCTGAGGCAGAAGAATCGTTTGAACCTGGAAGGCGGAAGTTTTACAGTGAGACAAGATTCTGCCATTGTGCCATTGCACTCCAGCCTGGGTGACAGAGTGAGGCTTAGTCTCAAAAAAAAAAACAAAAAAAACTCAGAACCTCAAGCAAGAGAGACACAAGCAAAACCGCACGTAGGCAAATCCTAGTAAAACTGTTGAAAAATGAAGAGAAAATCTTAAAAGCATCCAGAAGCAAAAAAAGAGACACATTACCTTCCAAAAAACAACAATAGAAATGACAGCTGACTTAGTAGAGACGGGGTTTCGTCATCTTGGCCAGGCTGGTCTCAAACTCCTGACCTCAAGTGATCCACCCACCTCGGCCTCCTAAAGTGCTGGGATTACAAGCGTGAGCCACCATGCCCAGCCTAGTTATTTTCTTAGCAGTTGTGGTAGAGATTACAATACATATCTTAAACTACAGTCAGCTTTATCTTAATACTAACTTAGTTCTGGTAAAAGATAGAAACATTGCTCCAGTATAGCTGTATTCCCCACTCTTTGTGCTATTATTGTCATATAGATGGTCCTGTAGATATGCCATGGAAGCAACAATACAAGGTAATAATTATTTCTTTATCTAATTCTATGTATTTTAAAGAAGGCAACACACAAGATAAAGTATATTTAGAGAGTCTCTTATAGTAACTCAAATATTTATTATTTATGGTACTTTTTTCTGTGCCTTTTTTTTTTCAATTTGAAGAATATGTCTTAATATATCTTCTTTTAAAATATTTTTGGAGAGATAGGGTCTTGCTATGTTGCCCAGGCTGGCTTCGAGCTGCTGGACTCAAACAATCCTTCCCCCTCAGCCTTCCAAAGTATTTACTATTTCTTATAAGGCTGAATTGCTACCAACAATTTGTTTTAGTCTTTATCTAGGAATGTCTTTATTTTGCCTTCATTTTTGTTTTCTTTTATGTTTCTCTCTCTGTTTTGTCTGTTTCTTTTTCCTGCCCTTTGTAGGTTACTTGAATGTTTTTTAGATATCTGCAGCATTTTTGAGTACATCTTAGTATAGATTTTAATTGGTTACTGTAAGTGTTATGTAATTCCTTATGCTCTATTGGTCTTGACATTTTACCAGTTCAAGTGAAGTATAGAAAGCGTACCTTCATTTAAGATTCATTACCCTCTCCATTTGTAATATAATTATCTTAAATATTTTATCTTTATACAGTGGGAACATCAGACAATATTATAACTTTGTCTTCAGTGATGAAACACAAGTCAGAAAAACAGAGGCTGGGCGTGGTGGCTTACACCTGTAATTCCAGCACTTTGGGAGGCTAAGGTCGGCAGATCACTTGAGATCAGGAGTTCGAGACCAGCCTGGCCAACATGGTGAAACTCATCTCTACTAAATACAAAAATTAACTGGGCATGGTGGCACATGCCTGTAGTCCCAGCTACTCAGGAGACTGAGGCAAGATAACTGCTTGAACCCTGGCGGTGGAGGTTGCAGTGAGCCAAGATCATACCACTGCACTCCAGCCTGGCGACAGAGCAAGGCTCCATCTCAAAAAATAATAATAATAAATAAATGAAAAGAAAGAAAGAAAAGAAAAAGGAAAAACAGAGGAGGAGGAAAGTCTTTTATTTATTTATTTTTTTTTGGAGATGGGGTCTCATTCTATTGCCCAGGCTGGAGTGCAGGGACACAATCATGGCTCACTGCAGCCTCAACGTCCCAGTCCCAAGCAACCCTCCCATCTCTGCCTCCTGAGTAGCTAGGACTACAGGTGTGCATGGCCTCATCTGGCTAATTTATTTTTATTTTTATTTTTTTGTAGAGTCATACTATGTTGCTAGGGCTGGTCTCAAACTCCTGGGCTCAAGCGATCCTCCCTCCTCAGCCTCCCAAAGTGGTGAGATTATAGGTGTGAGTTACCACGTCTGGCCTTTATACTTATTTTTACTTTTTTCATTATTCTTTCTTTTTTCCTGATGTTACAAAATGTATTCGTTTATTTATTTTTGAGACAGGGTCTTGCTTTGTCACCCAGGCTGGAGTGTAGTGGCGTGATCTTGGCTCCTCACTGTAGCCTCGACCTCCTAGGCTCAGGTGATTCTCCTGCCTCAACCTCACAAGTAGCTAGGACCACAGGTACATGCCATCATGCCTGGATAATTTATATTTTTTTTTTTAGTAGAGATAGGATTTTACCATGTTGGTAGACTGGTCTCACAAAATATATATATATATATATATATATTTTTTTTAGTTTCTTTCTGTTTTCTTAGGCATTCTTTTTGGATAGGTCTAGTGGTAACACATTCTTTTAGTTTTCCTTTATTTGAACGTGTCTGGATTTCTCTTTTATTCCTGAAGGATATTTTTGCTGGATATGGAATTTCACATTGACACTATTTTTGTTCCAGCTTTTGAAAAATGTGCTACTTCCTTCTGGCTTCCATGATTTCTGATAAGAAATCTACAGTGTTTGAATCTTTGTTCGGCTATAGATAATGTGCTATTCCTCACTTGCCTCTTTAAAGATTTTTTATTTGAATTTAGTTTCCAGAAGCTCTATATTATGTTGTGTCTTGGCATGGATTTCTTTGGATTTATACTATTTGGGATTCACTCAGTTTCTCAAATAGATAGATTTATGTATTTTGCCAAATTGGGGACTTTTTCAGCCATTATTTCTTTAAATGCCTTTTCAGCCTTCTCCTCTTTTTCTTTTCTATATTTTTAGATTTTCTTGTAGTTTGGCTAGAGAGAGAAGACTTTTCCTGGGGCTTTTTTGGCTTGCTGTTGTTGGTGTTCTCAGGTTGCTGATGTCTCCAGCACTCAGTGTGGGATATGTGAAACAACAGGGGAATTCATGGAACTCATCACTTTCTTATTCCTCAGGTCCTGAGATACCTAGGTGATCTGCCTTTTCTCTCCACCTTTCAGAGTCTTTTTATACTTGTCTTATTTATAACGTTCAGAGATTTTAGCTGTACTTAGCTAAAATAGGGAGAGGTGTATCTACTTCATTTTGTCCAGCACTAGAAGTCTATTTTGCCTCATCTTTGAAGGATAGCTTGGGCAAGTATAGAATTCTCAGTTGATAATTGTTTTTTCCTTCAGTGCTTTTGAATATGTTCTTTACTGCGTGGCCTCCATTGTTTCAGGTGAGAAGTGAGCTATTAATCATGATGATGGCTCCCTAGAAATATAAATATAGTCCATTTTTTTCTTGTTACTTTTGAAGTTTTTTTTCTCTTTGACTTTCAGTCACTTAACTATAATGGGTTTAGGTGTGAATATAGTTGCATTTATTTTATATGGAGGTTTTGGAGCTATTTTGCATGTATTCTGATATTTTTCATCAAAATGGGAAGTTTTGGGCCATATTTATTAAAATATTTTCTCTGTACTTTTCTCTTTCCTCCTTTCCTGAGACTTTCATTATACATATCTGGCTTTGTCTCACAGGTCTCTGAATCTCTGTTTATTTCATTCAATAACATTTTCTTTGTTTTTAAGATGGGGTACTTTCTATTGATCTGTCTTCACGCACATTAGTTCTTTTGACATCTAGAACTTGCTGTTGAACCCATCTGGTGAATTTCTATGTCAATTGTTCATTTCAAGTGCAGAATTTACATTTGGATCTTTCTCATACAACATCTATCTCCTTACTGGAATTCTCTATATGTTAATTCATTTTTGTTCTACTTTTCTTTAATTCTTTAAAAATGGTCTCCTTTAGCGATTTAAATATAACAGTTGCTTTTAAGTTTTCATCTGCTAAATCCAACATCTGCAGATACTAAAACACTATTAACTTTTTTTTCATGAGTATGGATCACATTTTGCTGTTTCTTTGCATATGTTATAAATTTTTTGGATAAAAACTACACATTTTAAATATAAGTTGAATATCCCTAATCTGAAATCTGAACTCCTCCAAAATCCAAATGTTTTTGAGCACTGACATGATGCCACAGTAGAAAATTCCACACCTTACCTCATGGTTGCCATCAAAAACACAGTTAAAACTTTGTTTCACACACCAAGTTTTTAAAAATATTATATAAAATCCCCTTCAGCCTATGTATATAAGGTATATAGAAACATACATAAATTTTGTGTTAAGACTGACTTGGGTCCCATCTCCATTATATTTCATTTTGCATATGCAAATACTCCACAATCCAAAACAATCCAAAATATGAAACACTTCTAGTCTCAAGCATTTTACATAAGGGATACTCTATTTATTTATTGTAACAACTCTAGATGCTTGTTTTACCCCCATAAAATTGTTACAATGGTCATTTTGGAGTTTTTGTATGTTTCTTTTCTTTATTTTTTGTTTAGTAATCTGCCTGGGCTCAATTGGTGAAATCTATTTTCCTTATGATGTGTAGACTCTGATGTCTCTACTTCTTCGTTTTTCAGCCTGACTGCCTCTGGGTTGATCTTGTGCCTGTGTAGCATGGTGGCCAAGCAGTTGATTAGGTAAGGCTGGGCTCAGACAGCTTTATCCAGTAAGGCTTCCATCATTTGCCAATTCATCTATGTCTGATTAGCAAAGTGCATTCGAAGTTCAGCCATTTTAAAGTCTTCCCTAGCTTTTACTTTCCAGCAAGCCCTTTCATGTCTCCTCTGTGCAGAAACACAGCCCCAGGGTCAGCCAGGAATGTGTGGATAGCTCAGCCTCTCTCTGGTCTTTGGGGTACATATGTGCAGCTTAATCCAAGGATATGTTTGTCCCAATCATTACCAGACCTCAAGCTAGTAGAGCCTTTGGACTTCCCTGCTAATCTACCACCAAGATTTTTCATTCCTCTAAGAATCTATTGAGTCTCCTTTCACTGTGGCAGGGAATCTTCCAGTTCTTACAGTTCTGTCTCAGCAGAACTTTTGTGTCAACCAAGCTGGGAGGAATGGAAACAGCCACAGGGCAAGATTCCCACAGTTCGTACCTGAAGCTCAGCAAATTTTCAAGCAAAGCTACTTCTCAGATTATTATATGCCTTTGATTTCTAGAGTGCTAAGATGGTTTTGTTAATTTTGTCCAGCTTTACAATTGCTTTTTAGGAAGAAAACTTGCTGACTTCATCACTAAGCCATAGCCAGAAGTTCTTCTCCTTTAAGATTTTAGTATAATTAAATTTTAAACAAATTTCACACAGTTTTCACATGGCTTTTATTTAATGAAATGACCATTGGAAGCTGATTCCACTCTCCGGTTACAACACAGCATTTGAAATGTTGACATAGTCATTAAATGCCTCCTCAGGAGAGATTAATTCGATATAATGCTGTATTCAGTATTTTGTGGTCACAATTCTAGAGAGCCAGAGCTGTGAAATTATAAGAGCTACCCTTCTCCAAAGAGCACAGGGGAACCCATCTGGGTTATTTATTGCCGTGTAACAAACTACCGTAAGTTTAGCAGCTTACAAAAGCCACATGTTTATTACTTCAGTTTCTGCAGGTGAGAAATCTGGGCATAGCTCAGATTTCATGGTGTCTCACAGGCTGTAATCGAAGTGTCACCCCGTGCTGGGTGAGATCTCATCTGGAGCCTTAACTGGAGGGAGGATCTGTTTCCAAACTCGTGTGGTTGCTGGCCAAATTTCAGTTTCTCAAGGGCTATTGGACTGAGTGGCTCAGTTCCTTGGTGGCTGTGGGCTGGATGCTGCCCTCAGTTTCTTGCCAAGTGGCCTCCTCCACATGGAAACTTGCTTTAATAACAGCCAGCAAGGGAGTGGGTCTGACAGCGAGATGGAAGCCAGAATCCTTAGTATTTTAATCATTGAGAAGTGCGATCCCCTCCATGTGGAGTGTGCTATTGATTAGAAGCAAGGTACTCGGGGGAAGAGGAAGGTGTACAGTAGTGAATACAAGTAGGTGGGCATAATTGGAAGCCATTTGCAAAGCTCCTTACTATACCGTCTCATTAAAACATGAGCAGAAGGAAAATACTGAGTTTAACTCACACATTTATTTTTAAAAATGAAAAAATAAACAGACTAATATTTCTATTGACAATGATGGCACATCAGAAAATATGACTATAAAGTACATGGAAACCATTGCCAAATATATGCAAATGATATCAAATAAATTTTTTAAATGAAAAAAGCTATTAAAGAACAGCACAAATCAGGGTTAGAAATGAGATAATATGCCAGAAGGAAAAATCAAAAAGGATCTGACAGTGATAAGGAAATATTTAAAATGAAAAAACCACTAAGGTAATGAGGACTAAACTAAAAGTGACATAAGCAAAATGCCTCTGTGGATTGTACTATATGGATAATAGGGGATACAAAGGTAGAAACAGAAAAAAAGTCTGAAAAAAGATTAATTTTTTCCAAGTAATTCATTGATATAGTAGATAATAAATATCTAACATATGTATAATAGATTTTTCTAAAGAAAGCAATAGGCAAAGGATGATTACTGAAAGTTATATTTGTTAAAAATATCCTGAAATAAAGGAAAGCTTTAACCTATTGAAAGGGCACTCTACTGAGCTGGAAAAATCAATCCAAAATGCCCAAAATTGAGACATATTTAAATATGGTAGTTCTCAGACGTTTTCGTTTAGGATGTCTATACAATCTTAAAAATTCCGGATAATCCCAAAGATCTTATATTTACATGGGTTACATATATTAATATTTATCATATTAGAAAACTAACACTGAGAAAGTTAAAAATGTATTTATTAATTGATTTTAAAATAATAAACCGATTGATAATATAAATAAAATACTTTATGAAAATAATGTTATTTTCCAAAACACAAAAAAATAGAACTGTGGCATGTTTTAAATTTTTTCAAATTATTTTAAAGACTGGCTTAATAGAAGACAGCTGGATTCTTCAATGTGCTTCAGCACTCAATCTGTGGCACTATGTCATTTGGTTGAAGTATATGAAGGAAATCTGGCCTTTCACATATACATAGTTTGGAAAGAGAGGACTATTTTAACAGCCTTTTCACATAGTTGTGGATATTTCTTGATACTATTCCAAAATTTGAAAAGTGGTCATTTTTAAAGATCAGTTGCAGTATGGAATCTGTAGCCAAATCAATGAGCTTTCCATACTCTGTTATATTAATATTTATCAGGCTTTTTGTGGATCTTTTACTTATGCATTATTTTATAGCATCAAACAGGCATTATTTGGAAAATGCTGGTTCACTGCTGTGCAGATTTACCAAATGTTCACTCAGTTTGTGATACAATATTAACAAATCAGATTCATCAGTATCGTCACCAATCTTACTACAAAAACCTTTAAGTCAAAAATCAACTCAAGATAGGTCAAAGACTTAAATATAAGACCTGAAACTATAAACATTTTAGAAGATAACATTGGAAAATCTCTTCTAGAATCAGCCTAAGCAAAGAATTCATGATTAAGACCCCAAAAGCAAATGCCATGAAATAAAAATAAATAAATTGACCTAATTAAACTAAAAAGCTTCCATGCAGCAAAAGAACTAATCAGCAGAGTAAACAGACAACCCACAGAATGAGAGAAAATATTTGCAAACTACACATCTGACAAAGGACTAGTATCCAGAATTTATAAGGAACTCAAATCACCAAGGAAAAAACAAATAATCCAATTAAAAATGGAGTAGAGGACATGAATAGACATTTCTCAAAAGAAGATATACAAATGGCCAACAAACATATGAAAAAATGCTCAACATCACTAATCATCAGGGAAATGCAGATTAAAACTGCAATGAGATACCACCTTACTCCTGCAAAAGTGACCATTATTAAAAATATCCATTGTTTTATGGGTGTTGGTGTGGATGTGGGGAAAGGGAATGTTATACACTGCTGGTGGAAATGTAAATTAGTACAACCACTATGGAAAACAGTATGGAGATCCCTTAAAAAGCTAAAAGTAGATCGACCATTCGATCCAGCAATCCCACTACTGGGTATCTACCCAGAGGAAAAGAAGTCATTATATGAAAGACACTTGTACACTCATGTTTATAGCAGCACAATTCACAATTGCAAAGATGTGGAACCAACCCTAAGTGCCCATCAACTAATGCATGGATAAAGAAAATGTGGTACGTATACACCATGGAATACTAATCAGCCATTAAAAGGAACGAAACTATATATTTTGCAGCAACTTGGATGGAGCTGGAGGCCATTATTCTAAGTGAAGTAACGCAGGAGTGGAAAGCCAAAAACCATATGTTCTCACTTATAAGTGGGAACTAGGCTATAAGTATGCAAAGGCATACAGAGTGATATTAATATCATGGACTTTAGAGACTCAGGGGGGCAGTGGGAGGGGGACCAGGGATACAAAACTGCACATTAGGTACAGTGTACAGTGTGGAAGATGCACCAAAATCTCAGAATATATGATCCATTTAACAAAAAACCACTTGTACCCCAAAAGCTATTGAAATTTTTTTAAACATAAACCTTTAAGTTTGGGAAGCTGTCAAGCTTATGGTTCTGGCTATGAATACCAAGCTTTCTGAAATTTAAAATGTGCCTGAAAGTTCAGTGTTATCATTGGCAGTAAATATTTTGAAATGACAGGATTACTTTTATTAATTTTCAATAAATGCTTGTGAAATATCCACATTCAAATAATGACAGTTTGTCTATAAATTGTTCTTTGAAGAAAAAATGGTGTTTTTTGAAAAACATGCCAAGTTCAACTTGCACCTCAAACAATTTCACACACACTTTTCCTTAAGCTAATCATCACACTTCAGGCGTGGAGCAGAAATGCTTGATGTGTAATTTTCATTTCTTCACATAGAGTATTCAAAAATTGTATACTCAAGCATTGATATTTAATACAATTAATCATTTTTAGTATATCATCAAGGATATTTGTAAGTAAAATGCATCTTTTAGTACCGTGAGTGGTTGGTAGTGAGGAATTCAATAACTAATAATATAATTTGTTACTAGAGCCTTGATTCGTGATCAGACTATTTCTTTTGGACTGTCATTGCAAATATCCACAAAATTTAAAAGGGCAAATGTATCATTATGAAGATAGTTTTTAATCTAATGAGTCCACTGAAAGGTTCAGGAACCCCCATGTGTTGTTCGTGGTTCACACTTTGAGAGCCACTGTTTCAATGTAACTACTTGGCTTAAAGAAAAAGAAAAAAATCCTTTGAACATCCAGACTAAAAGGTCATATCATTCCTAAGAAAAAGAAAATGAGTTTGACCTTAGACTTTTTGACAGAAGTGCTTTAGGCTAGAAGAAAACGGAATACTATAGTTAATATTTATAGAAAGAAAATTTATGCCAAGTATTTTATATCCAGCCAAACTGACCTCAAATTCTAAAGGCCACATTCAACTTCATGAACATACCAGAGCTCAGAAAATTTTGTTGCTATAAACCTTTTCTAGGGAATCCACTGCAGAACAAACTTGAGCCTGCCAAAACGATTTGAGAGGTATTATATAAGGATGGATAGTTGGCATATAATATACTTGCAGTAGAATTAAGACCATAAGATAGAGTGAAGAAGGCAATATAGTATATAATAGTGTTATGTTTTGACAATATAGCTAAAGGACAATGATAAAAAATTCAGAGGAAATAGGAACAGTACTGTGATGCTTAATTTTATGCCTCAACTTGATTGGGCTAAGGGCTGCCCAGATAGCTGTTAAAACATTATTTGGATGCACATCTGAGAAGGTGTTTCCAGAGGAGATGAGCATTTCAATCTGTAGACTGAATAAAGAAGACCAGACCTCACCAATATGGGTGGGCATTATCCAGTCTGTTGGGGACACAGATAGAACAAAAAGGTTGAGGAAGGACATATTTGCTTCCTGTTTGAACTGGGACATCCATCCTCAGACATCAGTACTCCTGGTTCTCAGGCTTCAGATTAGGACTTATACTATTATTGCCTTCCTTCCTTTCCCTGCCCTCCAGTTTCTTAGGCCTTTGGACTTGGATTGAATTACACCACTGGCTTTCCTGGTTCTCCACCTTGCACATGGCAGATTGTGAGATTTCTTGGCACCTATAATCAAATGAACCAATTCCTATAATAAATCTATCTGTCTATATCTATATCTACATCTGTCCTCCTACTGGTTCTGTTTCTCTGGACAACCCTAAGACTAGTATATAAAAAATAGAACAAACTTTCAGATTGAGGAAAAGGACATGCCAGGCAAATGCATGAGAGATAAGTGTTATGATATATTGATATTCAACATCTTAACATTATTAAATTAAGATGAGAAGTCATTGAAAGAACAAATGAGAGTTCATGTTTACTGCTACAATATGCAATGAAGATGTAAGTTATTAATATTCTTGCATATTTTAAAACATCTCTCTCATACCTATAGAAATCAAGTGGACCCAAAAATTGAGTAAGGATGTGGAAAAACCAGCATTATCAGTAAGCTAGAACACATAAATATATATTGAAGTTGTAAAATCCAATAATGAAAAATTTGTCTTCTTTCCGAGTGCACATTGAACATTATTGTACTAGTCCATTCTCACATGGCTATAAAGAGCTGCTCAAGACTGGGTAATTTATAAAGAAAGAGGCTTAATTGACTCACAGTTCCACATTGCTGGGGAGGCCTCAGGAAACTTACAATCATGGCAGAAGGGGAAGCAAACAGGTCCTTCTTCACACAGCGGCAGGAGAGAGAAGTGCAGAGTGAAGTGGGGAAAAGTCCCTTAAAAACCATCAGATCTTGTGAGAACTCATTCACTATTATGAGAACAGTGTGGGGGAAACCTCCCTCATGATTCAGCTACCTCCCACCAGGTCCCTTCCATGATGCATGGGGAAGATTATGGGAACTACAGTTTAAGATGAGATTTGGGTGGAGACACGGCCAAATCATATCAATTATGAAATGAATATATTTGGGGCCACAATAAAAACCTCACTAAATTAAAAAAATTAGAAATAATACCTACAGCATTCTCCAACCACAATAGGATAAAGCTAGAAATCAATAACAATACAATAATAAAATAAAATACTTTTAAAACAATCTGTGAATTCAGAAGGATCTTATTAAACCGCCACTGCGTCAGAGTGGAAATACAGATCCAAATTGCAGAATGTCTTTGAAATGTCAATAATGAACTAAAATGAAACAGCCAGGATGGGTAGATAGCAAACCCATCTCTGCTCCAGGATGACAGTGTGTCATATGAGGCACTAATCCCTGCGGAATGAATTGCAGCCAGGCCCCAGCACCGTCTGCTTCTTTTACTCTAGCGTTCTGTCTTGCTTCAGTGACACCAGTGATTACACTGTCTGTTGTCTCAAGACCAAATGTCTTTCTCATCATGTGTGTTGGGGACGTGGGCAGTGATTCACATAAGGGCCAGTAGTTCCTGCCTTGGCACCAGCATTGGCCTCAGCTATGTCCATGGCTCAGTCAAGTAAACAGAGCATGAGGAAAGCAGGGGTCAGGGCTCTGCCTCCTTTCTTCTCTGTCATTGGTCAGGCTCATGACCTTGATCCTGTGCAATAACGCCTGTCCTTCAATTCTCTTTGTGATCATCCCACCATAGCAACTCAGATTTTAAAAATATCAGTCAAGGAGATCTCAGCCTGCATTTTGAAAGCTTGCTGAGCAGATGGCTTTGCTCCCTTTGGAAAGTCAGAAGCCAAGGCCAGCGTTTAGTTAGAAAGGGTGTGTTATCCCCAAATATGTCATGCTTTCTGGGTTAGCTTGGAAGGGGTCAAGAAGAATCCATCAGAAGAACATTCTGATGCTCATATTTTAAACTTGGCTGGAGGCAGATGTACAAGCATCTTTTGGAATGGAAGGGGGAGGCAAAGTCCTTTCCTGCAACAGAAGAGGCAGCGTTAGCTTCGTGCTTCAACAAGAAAAAGCAGAGAGGCAGGTGGCACCCCAGGGAGTTCCAGACAAGGGATTGACACAAAACCAGAGGAGAAACACATTTTCTGAGGAATAAGGACTCTATATAGAGCTGAGACCCTGAACATCGCCCTCACCAAGCCACATGTAAGTTTCTGCTTTTAGGCATGCAGGCTTGTCCCAACATTATAACAACACTTAGATACAACAGATACCTGTTGGACAAATAGAGAAACACCAGGAATGCAAGTACACATCACAAAACCACATGAGGATGCGGAGAAGGTGGCCATCTGCAAGCCAAGGGGAGAAGCCTAGGTAGAAACCAGCCCTGCTGACACGTTGACCTCAGACTTTCAGTCTCCAGCACTGTGAGAATGTGAATTTCTGTCATTGAATCCTGCCCACCGTGGTATTTTGTTATGGCACCCCTAGCAAAAGAATGCAAGTCATGGTTATTTTTCAAATTCGGAAATACAGGACCCTTCTTTGCCTCCATGCCTTTGCAGTTCTGGTTCTCTGCCTTAGACACATCCCTTGTCCACTCGAGAAACTGTGTAGCCTTCATGTCTTCTGTAAATCCCTCCTGGATCACATCAGGCAACTGTCCAAGCACCTGAAACCACACACCTGTAAAGCACTAATCACAGTGAAAAGAAAATACTTGTTTATATGACTATCTCCCTCATTAAACTATCAAATTCTCAAAAACGGAGACTGTCTTGTATTGGCATGCAGCTGCACTGAATGATATTAATCCTTGTCTTTTGTTCATACACAGTTGTCACTGGTTCATACATGGTTTTAAAAAGAAATTAGGTATTTTTATTTTATTCAATTTTTTTTTTTTTTTTTTTTTTTTTTTTTTTTGAGACAGTCTCACTCTTCTCCCAGGCTGGAGTACTGTGGCTCGACCTCGGCTTGCTGCAATCTCTGCTTCGCGGGCTAAAGTGATCCTCCCACCTCAGCCTTCCGAGTAGCTGAGATTACAGGCATGCACCACCATGCCTGGCTAATTTTTTGTGTTTTTTTGTAAAGATGGGTTTTCGCCATGTTGCCCAGGCTAGTCTCAAACTCCTGGGCTCAAGGGATTCGCCTGCCTGGGCCTTCCAAAGTGCTGGGATTACAGGCATGAGCCACTGCACCACCTGGCCTTATGTTTAATAATTCAATAGGCAACCATGAACCAATTACCTAAACAATAGCTGAAATGTAATATCTAAATATATTATCACCACCAACAACCATCCTCAATCTTTATCCCATAATAAACACCATCCTGAGTCTTATATTCATGGCTTGCTTGCCCTTGATATCCTTTTATGTGATTTAATTACTATAGATATCTACAGGCATATAGATACCTATATCTATAGGTATCTATATGTAGTAATTATATATAATATACATTTATTTCTAGGAATATATCTATTTCTAGAACAAATAGGAGTCTATTTTAAGTGTTTTAATATTATAAGATTGGTATCATTCTGTATGTAATCTTTTAATTATAATTAACCTTCCATTGCTAAAATTCATCTATATTGTTGCATATGGCTGATTGTTTTGTTATTATATGAATAGACATCACTTTAGTCCTCTAGCACTCAATTATTAGGCGTTTGTTTTGTTTAGGTCTTGCTCTGAATAGCCCTGCTATAGACTTTCTTGCACATGTTGCCTTGTGTATGTTGTAAACATGTATATGTTTACATGTGTAAGAGTTTCTCTTGGCTATTGTGGTAGGCAGAGTTTTGCCTGACCCAAAGATGGTCACAGTCCAATTCCCAGAACCTATTAATATGTTAGCTTACATGGCAAAGGGGAATTAAGCTTGCAGATGAAACTCAGGTTTCTTATCCGTTGATTCTGAGTGGAGAGGGTATCTGGATTACCTAAATGGGACCAATGTCATTACAAGAATTCCTTATAAGTGGAAAATGGAGGCAGAAAAGAGGACCAGGGAGAGATCAGCATGAGAAGAACTTGGCCTGATGCTGACTTTGAAGATGGAGGAAGGGACCATGGACCAAAGAATGCGGAACATCTCTGAAATCTGGAAAAGATAAGAAAATGGAATGTCCCTTACTGCCTCCTGCCAGCACTTTGATTTGAGCCCAGTGAGAGGTGTTTTGGACTTCTGACTGCAACCGTAGAGTAATAAATTCATGTTGTTTTATGTCACTAAGTTTGTGGCAATTTGTTATAGCAGCCATGGGAAACTCATACAGGTGGATAACAACAAGTAGAGCTCCTGTCACAGGCGAATATATTCCCATCTGTAGTAGATACAGACAACGTGGTTTCCAATTATTTGCCCTCTTAATAGCAGACTTTGAAAGTTCCTGTTGGCTCACATGCTGCCAATGTTCAACGTATCAATATTTGTAATGTTATCTTTTCTGGAATGTTATAGAGTCATCTCATTGTGGTCTTAATTTGCATTTTCTAGATAATTAACAAGTCTGGCACATTTTTGCATTTTCATTGGCCACTGAAGATCCTCTTTGTTCAAGGTGTTTGTTCGGCCCTTGTGTCTTGCGCTCATTTCTTGGTTGATTGTCTCTCCTTTTCCTTATTGATGTGTGGACATGTTAAATACATTCTCAGATCAATGCAGTTTTCAGTTGCAGGTGTTGCAGATATCTTTTCCTATTCTCGCACCTGTGCCTTCTCATTCAGACTTTCTTCATTTTCATGTTTAGTTAGTGCTGGAAATCCACACGTGGCTCCCCGGTTCTGGGGTATTCTCAGGGATGTTCAGCAAAACAAAGTGAGGAACTTCTATGAAGCTCCACCTGCACTCACAGCTCAGGCAGCCAAGGGCTGGTAACCTGGGAAACGATGGGAAGGACAGGGAGCGCCCCCTTCACAGCCTCATCCTTCCAGGGAGCAGGCTATGGGGGACAGTACTGCAATATGGTGCCTTTCTTTTACCCCTGACACAGCTGCTTGACTGGCAGGGGTATAATGTAGGGCACAGAGATTTTGTAGATGATGTTAGCACTGTTTATGGAAAATTATGTGTTGGCTCAGGAATAAAAAGAAGACTTTGAGCTCTGGGGAGATAATCACAAAGAGCAGGGGCTGCTGAAAATCATGGATGCCTTTCCAGAATAGGAGGGTTCCCAAACTGATGGGATTCAATCCCAGACTCAGGCCCTCTTCAGAAAGAAAGCAACAGCATTCCCACATGGTGACTGTTCCGGGCTCCGGCCCCAGCTCCAGTTCCTCTTTCCTCTCCTCAAACGGAAGAATAACTTAATAGAGAAATCGAGAACATAAATCATGAATACCCAGCCCTATAGATATAGAGGGATGGTCTCATGCTAATTCTCAAGAAAAATAGGAAAAGGCCAGGCACAGTGCTTACACCTGTAATCCCAGCACTTTGCAAAGCTGAGACGGGCGGATCACTTGAGCCCAGGAGTTCAAGACCAGCCTGGGCAACATGGCAAGACCCCATCTCTACAATAAATACAACAAATTAGTTGGGCGTGGTGGTGCATGCCTGTGCTTCCAGCTACTCAGGAGGCTGAGGTAGGAGAATGACTTGAGCCCAGGAGGTCGAGGCTGCAGTGAGCTATGATCACATGACTTCACTTGAATCCTGGGCAACAGAACAAGACCCTGCCTCAAAAATAAAAACTCATAAAAATAGGAAAAGATATTCTATCTTTTGTATTTTGGAGTTAAAGCCTGAGCTGGTTAGAATGGTTAGAACTAACCTGAGTTCATAAATCAACCGCAAAAACAAAAATGTATGAAAACAAAAAAAATGAATACACTTTAGCATTAGGTTATATATATATATATATCAATATTTCTAAATCTCTCTACATATGAGTAGGTAGATACAGATATAGATAAAATACACATATATATATATAATTAAATAAAACAACATTTTGTTGGATATCCTCCAGGAAATAGAAAATTTTAGCTACTTTATCATCTTTACCCAAAGAAATTATAGCTGCCCCTATAATACATAAGTTTATAAAAGAAAAAAAGAAATGAAAAGGAAATGGATAGAGACATAAAAAGTAAGAAAATAGAAATGATGAAGTTAAAACCAAACAAGAAACAGCAAAATAAGAACCCAGTACCTTGTAAGTGACAGTGTGGGCTGAGGTAAGCTATTCATGCAGAATGCAGAAGACATGGCCCAGGCATGGTGATTCACGTCTGTAATCCCAGCACTTTGGGAGGCTGAGGTGGGCAGATCACCTGAGGTCGGGGGTTCAAGACCAGCCTGGCCAACATGGTGAAACCCCGACTCTACTAAAACTACAAAAATTAGCCGAGCGTGGTGGTTCAAGAATTGCTTGAACCCTGGAAGTGGAGGTTCAAACGATTCTGAACCCGGGACATGGAGGTTGTAGTGAGCCGAGATCATGCCACTGTACTCCAGCCTGGGAGACAGAGCAAGACTGCACCTCAAACAAACAAACCACCCAACAAAAAAGAAGAAGAATGCAGCAGACATTCATGCATGATTCAATGCGGAATTTCAGGAATAAGATGAAAGACACAGGGGACGGACAACTTACACCCACCATGTGAGTAACCAGTATACCTGAAGTAATGAAAAGGGAAAAAATTGGAACTGAAAAGCCTTTCAAATCCATAACAGAAGAAATAAAGACAATTTTCTTGAAACAAAGATTTAACCTACAGAGTAAAAGAATTTTATATAAGAACTTACTCTTCCAGGCAGGATGGAAAAGTTTTGCAGGAAATTAAAGCACTTGCCCAAAATAACCAGCAAACTCAAATAAAATGCAAAAACCTTATGTTTAAGGGCATAGAGAACTGCTAAAGCAAGCCTAGGAATTTTAGAATAAGAAGAAAGCAGAAATTGAGGCAGAGTCAGTATTTGGAGATACGATGGGCAACAACTTCCAAGAACTGATGAAAGACATCAGCTCATCAACTGAAAGAATTTTGTGTGTCACCAGCAAGGTAAATACAAGAGAGCCACACCTAGGAACACCGTGTTCAAACTGCTGAAAACTAAACAGAAGGGAAAGAAGTCTCAGAAACAGCAAAACAATGCGTACTACCATCAGAGGCATAACAGTGAAGTCAGCAGACCTTTTAACTTATGCTTAAATTCCAGTGTTGAAAATTGGTCAAATGGTCTTGTCTAGATGCAAATGGGACAATTATGAAATGCAATGTCTGGATGGGCAGATACACTTTCTTCCCTCCCTCCCTCCCTCCCTCCCTCCCTTCCTCCCTTCCTCCCTCCCTCCCTCCCTCCCTTCCTTCCTTCCTTCCTTCCTTCCTTCCTCCCTTCCTCCCTTCCTTCTTTCCTTCCTTCCTTCCTTCCTTCTTTCCTTCCTTCCTTCCTTCCTTCCTTCCTTCCTTCCTTCCTTCCTTCCTCCCTTCCTCCCTCCCTTCCTTCTTTCCTTCCTTCCTTCCTCCCTCCCTCCCTCCCTTCCTTCCTCCCTTCCTTCCTTCCTTCCTTCCTCCCTCCCTCCCTCCCTCCCTCCCTTCCTTCTTTCCTTCCTTCCTTCCTTCCTTCCTTCCTTCCTTCCTTCCTTCCTTCCTCCCTCCCTCCCTCCCTCCCTCCCTCCCTTCCTTCTTTCCTTCCTTCCTTCCTTCCTTCCTTCCTCCCTCCCTTCCTTCCTTCTTTCCTTCCTTCCTTCCTTCCTTCCTTCCTTCCTTCCTTCCTTCCTCCCTCCCTCCCTTCCTTCCTTCCTTCTTTCCTTCCTTCCTTCCTTCCTTCCTTCTTTCCTTCCTTCCTTCCTTCCTTTTTGAGGTATTCTCACTCTGTCACCAGGCTGGAGTGCAGCGACATAATCTTGGCTCACTGCAACCTCCACCTCCCAGGTTCAAGCAATTCTCCTGCCTCAGCCTCCCAAGTAGCTGGAATTACAGGTGTGTGCCACCACGCCCAGCTAATTTTTGTATTTTTAGTAGAGACGGATTTCACCATGTTGGTCAGGATAGTCTCAAACTCTTGACCTTGTGATCCACCCATCTCAGCCTCCCAAAGTGCTGGGATTACAGGCGGGAGCCACCATGCGCAGACAGGAGGAGACGCTTTCTAGTATGGCATGATTTTTGTGGACAGTTAACCACTTCCACCACATTGCCCCTTACCCTTCATTGATGCACTCCTACTGCTTTGGTGAAAGACGCATCTTTAGACTTTCTTATGGGACATAGAGAGGAATGAGTGAACAGATTAACATAATGAATCTGCCCCAACTTCTCATCTCCCTAATAATTTGTATCCCTTTCTCATTAGGGTGAGAAGAAATTTCTGACATGACTGCATCATTTAATGTAGACCGCTTTTAAATGTAAGGCTTAATTAACCAATCAAGCAAAATATTAGAGCCACTGCCAGCTGTTCGTTAGTTTATTGAATTCAGAATATGCCATAAACTAATTATATGGATTAATCCAGTCCACTCTAATGCTATGTTTTTCCCCCTTGTTTTAGCACTTTTATACTTTATTTCAACTATATTTTGCAGGTGCATTCTGATGTCTTAGCAAAATTTTAGTATCCTTTTGTTGTTTAATATTCCCCAGATCCAATTTTTGTACTTTTTTTCCTGTGGGATACTATGAAATTGAATTGTATTTATAATCCTGGAGGCCATGAGAGTTGGTGGGTTGAGTTTTGAAGATTAGCATCCTTCTATAAAGTAACTGCTTCATATGAGATCATTCTAGGACTCTCAAGCAGGAAATGGCCAGAGTTTTCAGAGGAGATGAAAGGTTTTTTTGCTGGTGAGTGAGACTCAGTGGGATTTGTGTGTTCAAGGTACTTGAATACTGTATTAATCGTGCCTTTTTGTGTTTTGTATTTTTGATGGTTTTGTATTTTCAATGTTTTGTATTTTTGATGTTTTTGTATTTTGATGTTTGATATTTGGGACCTTGTTGATCCTAGAGTGTCTTCCCATCCCAGGACTGGACAATTCCTAGACAGAGTAAAAGACTCACCTGCAAGTGCACTTTTCATATGCAACCCAACCAATGCAAAGTGACTACCCACCAAATACCTCCTTTATTTAGGTCTCTCTCCCCTAATCACCAGAGCCAGGCACCAGGCAACTGGCAGCAATCCTTATCCTCCAGAGCCTGCTGAATTATCCAGCCAATCCTCAGCCTGCAGAGTCTGCCTCACCTATTCCTTCCTGCAAAGCCCACAGTAAAGACTCTGCCTACATGCTCTTCCCTGCTCCTTCTGCCTCTGGTGCTTCCCCATGTGGTTCTGCATGCTCCTCCTCCAGAAACTGTGAGTAACAAACTCTCTTTTCACTGGCAGTTGTCTTCTGATCTGTTGGCTTTACCACACATAAATAATAATAATGCTTCCATTTTATAACGGATATGTGAAAATCTACCCAAATCTCCCTATTTTGAGTCTCAGATGTCTAATCTTTCTCCCAACCCTACCTTTCACATGGGAGACCTAGAAAGGCTGTGAATTCTATTTATATTGTATTCATGCAATCGGTAGGATTAAATTTTGGGCCCAAGTTTTTGCTACACTGGTTCTACAGCTACAAGAGAAGAGACTTACACCAAAATAAAAATAAAATAAAATAAACCTGAGCTTGCTATTTTCTTCAGTTAAGCTCTATTCTAAACAATTAGCTGACAGTTCTTGGGTTAACAACAGCAAATCCATGTGGGTCTGCAGCAACCTCAATTCTTGCCTCCTCAGAAGAAAGAATTTGACTGAGGGGCATAAGGCAGAGGCAGAAACTGAGGCAAGTTTTTGAGCAGTAGTGAAAACTTGTCAAAAAGTTTTAGAGCAGGAAAGAAAGGAAGTAAAGTACACTTGGAAGAGGCCAAGCAGGCAACTAGAGAGATTCAAGTGTGCTGTTTGACCTTTGACTTGGGGTTTTATACGTTGGCAGGCTTGAGGGGTCTGCATATCTTTCTCCCTGATTCTTCCCTGGGGGTGGGCTCTCCATATGCCCAGTGGCCTGCCAGAACTTGGGAGGTGAGCATGCACAGTGTGTTGACTAAAGTTGTGTGCATGTTCACTTGAGGCATTTTTCCCTTATCAGTCGGGTGTTTCTGGAGGAAGGTCATATACCAGTTAAACTCTGCCATTTTGCCTCTTAGTGCACATGCTTGGGCCACTAACCCAGCTCCCGAGATCTTACTGGGAAGCTGCTGATCACCAGCTTCAGGTGTTTTCTATCTGCTGTGAGGCCGCTGTTCCCTGGTGCCAGCTGTGACCAATTATTGTTTTAACGAGACAGCTTAACAACTGTTGACCATCACCTGATGGTCACCTGCCCTCCTCGTTGAGGGATCGGGCCCTCTCCTGCTCTGCTCATGTCTGCCTCACTACCTACTCTAGCACTTGTCTTCCTTGTTCCCACTGTAATGGCCAATAGCAGCAACCACTTGGGCTACCAAAAGCTTGCCTTAAATAGCTATTTTTACCGACTATCTGTATGCCACTTCCAAGTGGAAACAAAGACATCCAGGTCAGATACCAAATAAAAACCAAACCAGATATCCAGTCCTAGAATACCCAGGTCAGCAAAAAAAAAAGACATAACTCAAGAAACAGACCTATACTTACACTAATTTAGACCAACTGATTTAGACCAAGATGTCAAGGCAATCCAATGAAAAGTAAGGCCTTTTCAATTCAATTGGCTGTGTATATGAAACAAATGAATCCTGACCCATATCACACCATACACAGAAATTATTTCAAGATGGATGATGGACCTAAATGTTAGAGCTAAAATAATAAAGCTTGTAAAAGAAAACAATACAATATCAATATTGGAATAGGTGAAAATTTCTTAGGATTCAGCATGTACTAACCATGAAATAAATAACTGGTCAAATGGGTTTAATAAAAATTAAAACCATTTTTTAAAACTCTTCACACTGTATACTTAAGATCAGAATATTTCTCTTTGTGCAAATTTCAATTTTTTCAAAAACCTACTTTGAGTTATCACTTCTTATAGAATTAGCAAAAATCTGAAAGTTTGACAACTATTTTGTGATGGAGGCAGAGAAGCACCCCCACTAAACACACACATGCACACACACACATACACATACATGCACACACAAGTACACACACAAACACACAGTACACACACAAGTGCATACACGCACACACAAGTACCCACAAGCATACATGCACATAGTACATCTGCACACATACACATGTACATGTACATGCACACACGTACACATACATGTACACACACCGCCTCTCACAGGAGCTTGGTAGAGTGGTCTGGTCATTTCAGCTTTTCTATCTGCCTACTGGCCTGAGCTGAAGACACAAGACTGTGGCCTCTCCTAGCCTCAGCCTTCTGAACTTCAAGCCCAGGGAATCATCACTGCTCTTATTTCAGAGACAAGAGGAAATCCTTTTTAAATCTACCTTTCTTGGGGACACTACCCCATCTACGTGTAGCCACCATTCTGTGCTTCCCTACTGCCAAAATTCTTGTGGCCACTGCAGCTTTAGACCAAAACGCACTGCAGGTATATACTAATTCTTCTTGCTAAAGCATTTAGGTGCTTCCTCACCTAAATGCTTTCTAGAGTCAGATGGTGGACAAGCTCTCCTGTTCTGAGAAAGCTGATGAAGGCCAAGCTAAAGGAACTCTCTTTACATCATCTTTTCTTTCTTCTCAAATTCATATGCACAAAGATTGATGCTTTTCCTGTGTTTTTGTTGCTGTTGTTCACAGCTCATGGAATTCCACTTAAGGCAAACTCATATAAAATGCTCTCATTTTTAAAAAATACCCCGTAGCTTTTTCATTCTCTCTCTTCAAAAATATGCCAAGTTGCCTCAGTAAAGAATGCCGTTTTATATGTCGTGCCTGACTGAAAAATTTCTGCTCAAGGATGATTGCATAAAGAACGGACAGTCCACCCTCTCGTCCAGATGGCCTGAAAGATGCCGTTGGTGTCCATCAGACTGTCAGACTGCTGTTTATGGGGCAGCTCCCAGGGTTTCTGCTCTTCTTTCGAGTCTGCACCACCGACATCCTTTCAAGCTTCAGTTGGAGCTCCTGATGCTTGCAAGCAAAGGTACCTTGATTGCTACATCTCACTAGCTGTGTGTTTTTTTTCCACCCCAACGCTAGGACATTTCTGCTTCAATGACTTCTGATCCTGAATCTTAGAGTTGTTGCTCATAATCTCTGAGAGCCAAAAGCAACTTTTACTGGGGACTCAGGACCAGATGGTGGCTGAGGGAGCAAGCAGGGTGAAGGACAAGGATCTTTCTGGAAACCAAATCTGCAGGTCTCCGGGATGAGCTACCAATGAAGCGGGAAAGAGTTCAACATGTTTCCTATCTCATGAGCCGTCTACCCTTTTGGAGGATAAAAGCTGCCTTGGAAGGATGCCTGTTTGCAAGGAGGAAAGAACAAGCTTCCTGCTTCCCAGGTCCCCAGCGCGATCCCCCTGGTGGAAAGGCACTCCCTCCAAACTCTTAGAGAGGACTCAGGCTGAAAGTGGCAACTCTTCTGAGTTCCAGGTGACCCATAGGCTGTGACGTTTGGGTCTTAGCTATCTTTTAAGTGCTGCTATAGTTCTATGATTGGTTCAGGCACAACTCATCATCTGAGAGCCACTCATTGCAACCTGGAATTGCCCTATACCTTAGTGCACAAACTGAGAAGGACGCTTGACTTTTGAGACAACGTGGTGTTTAATCACCAGAATAATAGAAGCATCACAAAATATAGTAACAGGATGGCCCAGGGTGAGAGAAGCAAAGCGTACGCAGAGTCTGGCTCGTACTTGTAAGGCTTCCCTGCCAGCACAGGCTTCCTCTCGATCCAAAGCAGGTAATTGGACACCTCCGTGTACACTCCAGGCATGTTCTTCTGGCCACAGCCCACACTCCAGCCGATAATGCCCAGCTGGTATCATGTGCTTTGGTTGTTTTTCTGGCAAACCAGAGGCCCCCCTACTGTCACCCTAGGAAAGAAAGGTTGTTTGGGAGGGGAAGGGGCAGGAACAAGTTGCTCCTATAGCCTACTGAGGTGAAGCCCGCTGGCATAGGCAAAAAGCACTTACGGCACCTTTTGATGGGCAGATTTTTTTTTTTAAGAGTTGGGGTCTTGCTCTGTTGCCCAGGCTGAAGTGCAGTGGTGCAATTATAGCTCACTGCAATTTTGAACTTCTGGGCTCAAGCCATCTTCCTGCCTTGGCTTCTGAAAGGGCTGGGATACAGCCTTTGGGACAATAGTTTTGATTAGTCTCTCCAACCATATGGCTATGCTCTGGGACTGCTGGAAAAGAAAACAAACAATTTGGTCAACAAGGACTCTCAATCATCACCATCTAGTCTTATACATTAGTTTTATTATTATTTTTGAGACAGAGTCTCACTCTGTCGCCCAGGCTGGGGTGCAGTGGTGCAATCTCCGCTCACTGCAACCTCTGCCTCCTGGGTTCAAGCAATTCTCCTGCCTCAGCCACCCAACTAGCTGGGACTGCATGCAAATGCCACCATGCCTGGCTAATTTTTGTATTTTTGGTAGAGAAGGAGTTTCACCATGTTGGCCAGGCTGATCTTGAACTCCTGACTGCAAGTGATCTACCCACCTCGGCCTCCCAAAGTGCTGGGATTACAGGCGTGAGCCACCACGCCCGGCTCGTGCATTAATTTTAATACAACAAGGGCTGGTTTTATAATCTATTTTACCTTTAAGCACTTTTGTATGTTTTTTTCAAAATTCTTCACATTTTCCCCCTGCCTTTTCACGCCAAATCCATTTTCAGCCAACCCATTTTTCTCTTTCTGTATTGTTCACAATAACAAAAAGTAAAAAACACCAACAAGGCCGGGCGCGGTGGCTCACACCTGTAATCTCAGCACTTTGGGAGGCCGAGACGGGTGGATCACGAGGTCAGGAGATCGAGACCACCCTGGCTAACACGGTGAAACCCCGTCTCTACTAAAAATACAAAAATTAGCTGGGCACGGTGGCAGGCACCTGTAGTCCCAGCTACACGGGTGGCTGAGGCAGGAGAATGGCGTGAACCCAGGAGGCGGAGCTTGCAGTGAGTGGAGATGGCACCACTGCACTCTAGCCTAGGCGACAGAGTGAGACTCCATCTCAAAAAAAAAAAAAAAAAAAAAAAAAAAAAAAAAAAAAAAAAAAAACCACCAACAAAAAATCCATTGCACCTCATAATAGGTCACTGGACGAATACAGTAGATATACAAACTGACTTGTGCCAATGCAAAAATTACAAATATTGTATCAAAATGTTATCTTGTGGCACAAAACACTGAATTATAAACAACTTACAGATCCTAAAACATCCTGAAAAAGATTGCCAAATAGCACAAATAAACGGAGCAGACGTAATTAATGTGAAAATTGAGGAATATGGTAACTCTCATGGTTTTCCAGGTTTCCCCAAACCTTTCGGACCTTTGAAAAAATTCTATTAAAAATTAATATATAGTGCTCACTTCGGCAATATCCTAACCCTGAAATAACACAGAGAAGATTAACATGGCTCCTGTGCAAAGATGACATGCAAATTCGTGAAGCATCCCGTATGTTTACATCACACACCAGGGCCTGTTGGGGAGGGAGTGGGGGCCAAGGGGAGGGAGAACATTCACACAAATTCCTAATGCATGCTGGGCTTAAAACCTAGATGACAGGTTGGTGGGTGCAGCAAACCTCCATGGCACATGTATAGGTATGTAACAAGCCTGCACATTTATCCCAGAACTTGAAGAAAATAAAAAGAAATGTATAATGATAAAAAGCTGGAAAACTCAGATATGGAAAAAGACCATGAAGAATACCCATAACTACATAAATAAGTGCATTTGTATGTAAACACACACTACACGATGAGCAGACTTTTTTTTCCATACACGATTTGATACACGATTGTGTATGAAAGGAATATTTCAGGAAGAATACATATCCACATAACTGCCTTTGGCGAGTGGACTGAGAACGAGTGTAAGAGGTGAACTTCCTCTTCGCTCTGCAGCCATCTTACTGCTTGAACTTCCTTTATCATGTATTCAAATAAATAAATGAAGTCAACAATCCTTCTAATTCCACCCATGCAGAGGCAACTCCTATTGCCACCTTCAGTGTAACTTTCCACACCCTTGTCTATCAATGTGCACCCATCAGATTTTACAGAGATAGGATCAGGATTTCATATTGTTTCACAGCTTATAAGGCTTTATTTTCAAAAATGTTAAGTGACACACAAAACATTGAAAAATATCACCCCTCGATGTGTTGCAAGTCCAAATACAAAACATGAAAACAAATAACTCCCTTTGCAAAGCTGGATATGGGTTTATTTTATTTTTTTAACCAGTTGCTGTTATGAAGAAATTGCTGTGTTCATCAGCTTACTTTGAACAAAGCTGTTCTTTACCAAATGCCTGGAAGTCACTGGAAAGTCACACAACCTTGCTTCAAAATGAAGAATTATAATTGTTTTTCTGAAGATGAGGGAGCTGCGTGAAGGATGTCAGGTACAACATTGGTACGGTTTGGATCTTAAATTTCTTTTTTTTTTTTTTTCTTTTTTTTTTTTTTTTTTGAGACGGAGTCTTGCTCTGTCGCCCAGGCTGGAGTGCAGTGGCCGGATCTCAGCTCACTGCAAGCTCCGCCTCCCGGGTTTACGCCATTCTCCTGCCTCAGCCTCCCGAGTAGCTGGGACTACAGGCGCCCGCCATCTCACCCGGCTAGTTTTTTTTGTATTTTTTAGTAGAGACGGAGTTTCACCGTGTTAGCCAGGATGGTCTCGATCTCCTGACCTCGTGATCCGCCCGTCTCGGCCTCCCAAAGTGCTGGGATTACAGGCTTGAGCCACCGCGCCCGGCCTGGATCTTAAATTTCTGAAGCCACATAGACCTTCATTCAAACTCCAGTGTGAATATTCAGTTGAATGAATCTGAACAGTTTCTTAAGCAGTTTAAGGCTCAGTTTTTACAGTGATGGTAAAAGTTACATCTCTCCTGCAGGACGGCTCTGTGAATGGAAGGAAACAGCTAAATCCAGGTCTTTATATGTGGCAAGCATTGACTCAGTGGTAACTCCTGCTATTTTTGTGGTTTTTAGACCAGGCAGATCTGGGCATGACTAGAGTAGGTTTTTGCTGGGACACAGAAGGCGGTTCTAATCTCAGAAGGCGGGATGCCTTCGTTAGAATTCTGGGCCTGTAATTCACTTTGCTGGGGTGTCCTCAGCAAGACTTTCAGCTTCTCTGATCCTCATTTTTCTTATCTGAAATAGGCCGGTCTTGCAGAGCTAATTCCCAAACCTCTGTGTATTTGTGGCAGCCGTGTGTATGCTATTGAGAACTGGATGGGAATGAAAGACAGTGATGAAGATAACAGTCTATATAGCATCTCCTATTACCTATTCGCTCAGTGGTTCATGTGCATTACCTCACTGAATTCTCGCAACAGCCCAAAAAGGTAGGAACTCTTACTATTCCCCTGTTACAGATGAGGAAATCTGAAAAGGCACAGGCACGGGGGACATCTCTTGCCGAGGTCACACAGGCAGTTCAAGTAGGGGAGTCAGGAGGGAGACTGGGTCGTCTGATTTCAGAGTCTGCACTCCTAACCACTGTCCCTCATTGCCTCCCTTTGGTTACAGAGGACCTGTTCTTAAAAGATCTTACAGACGATCTGGACTGGGCTGAATAGTATCGTCCCAAAATTCATGTCCACCCAGGACCTCAGAATGTAACCTCATTTGGAAATAGAGTCTTGGCAGATACAATTAGTTAAATTAAGATGAGGTCATAGTGGGTTAAAATAGACCCTAATCCAGTGACCCAGCAGAAGTAATTCCTCCGACTGCCCCAGAACCCATCGGGGGCAGGGGGGTCGGGGCTTCACTCTCCACGCCCGCTAGCTCACAGCCCAGCCTGACTGCCCAGGTCACAATAGGGAATGGGTGGAGCCGCCACAGTCCAGACAAAGCAGCCGGGGTCACCCAGAGCCCTGTGAGGTGTGGAGGTAAGGATGGAGCTGGGGGTGAGAGGCTCGGAGTGGGAAGGCTCCCCAGCCAGCTGTGCTCCTGTAAGAGGCGGTGTCTCAGCTTCATGAACGTGTCAGGACAAAATAGCTGGACGCACGCTCTAGGGATAGCCTTGGGGAATGAGAAAGACTCTGAGGCTGCTGTTCCAAACCACTCAAGTGAAACAGCAGAGAGGGCACAGGCTGTTGGACCTTAGCAGTGTCCCTTAGCTTTGTGCCTCTGATGACTCCCCTGTAAAATGTGGATGATGATAGCGCAGCACTGTATGGTTGAGAGGAGTAATGAGCACAGGACATGGCAAATACCACGCCCACGATTTTAATTCTCCCATTTCATCTGTACTAATGTCTTCCTGCAAAGGAAGGCACCTTGACCAACAGTTTCTATGAACAAGACACATCCAAAGTACAGATCCATGCCTGGGTCAGCTGCAGGGCGGCTTTTGGTGGTGCACTTCTTTCATTTCTTTGTTCATGAAGTCATCCAGAGCTCTTTGGAGCACTTTCTACTTGCTGGGCTTGGAGGACAATGCAAAGATGAACAATAGATGTTCTCTGCCTCTTTGAAGCTCATAATCATCTGGGAGAGACACACTGGCAGGGAGACTACCTTAATACAATGGGATAAGAGTGTCATTGGCAGCCAGGTGAGGGGCACGGTGTGTGGTGGGTGGGAGAAGAGGCCGTAGGGAAAATTGTCTATAGGAAATAAGGTTTGTCTGGGGTAAGCCAATTCCCAAAGGGAAAGGCCTGGGGGAAGGGCAGGAAGGCATATGTTACAGTTTAAGCGATGGTCCCCCAAATTCCTGTGTTGATGTTCTGACCCCCAGACCTCAGCATGTGACTTTATTTGGAAGCAGGTCCTTGCAGATATAATTGATTGAGAGGGGTCATGCTAGAGTAGGACGGGCCCCCAATCCAATATGACTGGTGATCTTATAGAAAGGGGCCATTTGGACACACTCACCCACACAGGGAGAGTCCTATGTGAAGACTGGAGTTGTGCTGCCATAAGCCAAGAATGTACCAGAAGCCTGGAGGGAGAAGTGGAACAGATCATTCCTAGCGCCTTCAGAGGGAGCCCAGTCCTGCTAACACTGGGATTTTGGACTTCCGGCCTCCAGAGCTCCTGACAATATTTCTGTTGTTCTAAGCCACACAGTTGTGGAACTTTGTTACAGCAACCCTGAAACTCAAGCAGCATTCTACCTGGGCAAAAAAAAATGTGTGCAAAGGTACAGAAGTGTACGGGAACTGCAGGAACTTCTGAGTTAAATCAGAATTGTTGTTTTGGTGGTGCAAAAATAGGAGAATATTGGCAAATTTGCATGGTTCAAGTTAAGCTATCAAGTTGGAATAATGTACCAGGTTGCGTGGTAGGTGGGGGTGGGGGTCAATTTACTGAATAAAGCTCAAATCTGAATAAGCCATCTTCTCTCCTATGTGGCCAAGAATCGTTCTGATAAGAACTCACCGTGGATGTGACAGGTATATGAAGAATAGCTGGTATTACTAATGAACGGCAAGGAGCTATGGTTGTACACATTTCCCAAAATTCTATACATAAGGGAAGTTTGCAGACATTTTACAAAATTCCATCCATATTCTGTTTTAGGGAAAATGACTATGGGACTTTCTTTCTCCAGCTGTTTTGAGGCTTCACATTTTATCTTAAAACCTCTTGGAACTATCCCATTGGAATAACTGAAAGACAGATAAAACATTAGGCAGTTCATTCATTTTATTGTATGTGGAGTTTTGTCAGAACCAGCATTTACTGTATTTCTCATACCTGTAAGCAAAGCATTGGAATTCAGCAACCTAGTGCTTTTCTTTTCTCTGCCAAGCGGGGTCCTGAAATGGGAGAGAAAGTGTGTATTTGGGGTCAGTAGAGCAAAACATGTCATCACTGCTCTAAGTGTTTGCAAACTTTTGGGCACTGGAGGGCACATGCATATGAGATGGAACAGGGCATAGACAAAAGAATTCCTGCGTTACCTGCCGTCCTGCCCAAAGAAACCACACAAATTCCATGGCAGTCCCGGACTTCAGAAAGGGAGAACACAGCAAGCACCTGCATTATCTTCATTTAGACCCCAAATCATCCAAAAATTGCCTAGCACAGTAGTAGATGAGTTCACATTTTAATCAAAACAGGATTGCATAGAAACCTGCATCCACATGAAAACCAGAACCCAGTGTTCATGGTGGCTTTCTTCTTAATTGCTAAAAACTGGTAACAACCTCAATGTCCATCATCAGAGGAAGGAATGAACAAACTGTGGTACATCCACACAACAGCAGTGCTACACAGCAGCAAAGAGGAACAGCTGACTGACATGGACAGCAACTCGGATCTCAGGAGCATCGCGCCGAGTCAGAGAAGCCAGACACGAGCACTGCACACCATGTGATTCCATGGCATTCTGGGAAAGTCAAAACTCCCAGCTTAGAGAACGCGTCAGTTGTTGCCAGGGTTTGGGATTCCAGGAAGAGGATGGATTACTAAGGAGCACAGGGGAATGTTTTGGGGTGACGAAAATGTTCTATGTTTTTTTTTTTTTTTTTTGAAATGGAATTTCGCTTTTGTCACCCAGGCTGGAGTGCAATGGCGTGATCTCGGCTCGCTGCAAACTCCACCTCCCAGGTTCAAACCATTCTCCAGCCTCAGCCTCCTGAATAACTGAGATTACAGGTACATGCCTCCCCGCCCAGCTAATTTTTGTATTTTGAATAGAGACGGAGTTTCACCATGTTGGTCAGGCTGGTCTCAAACACCTGACCTCAGGTGATCCGCCCACCTCAGCCTCCCAAAGTGCTGGGATTACAGGCATGAGGCACTGCATCTGGCCAAGCTTCTATGTCTTAACTGTGGTACTGGTCACAGCCATTTACATTCATCAGAATTCACAGAACCATCCATCTTGAAGTGGTGAATTTGCTGAATAGAAATTATACATCAAAGACCAGACATTCAAAAATGCCTTTGCGTTTTGTGAGCTTCAAAACTCGCCCAGAGGGAACCACAAAAGCATTGCCCAATTTGTTGAAAGCATTGCTGTTGTAACTTCAACACGTGGGGAGAAGTTATGTTTTCATACTGTCTTGGTCTGCTCAGGCCACCGTTACAAAACGCCATAGACTCGGTGGATTGATCAACACACATTTATTTTCCACAGCGGAGGCTGGAAATCCAAGACCCAGGTTCCTGGGGAGGGCTTTCTTCCTAGCCTGCAGGTGACCAGCATCTGCTGTGTCCTCTTGTGACTCTTCCTCAGTTCCTGTGCCAGAGGAGTCAGGGGGGCAAGTGGGCGTCCATCTTATGTGTCCTTATAAGGACACCATCCTATGAACCAGGGCCCCACCCCATATCTCAGTTAACCTTAATGACTTCCTTGGCGGCTGCCTCTCCAGTTGCAGCCAGGGTTAGAGCTTCAGCGTGCAAAGTGAAAGGCCACACAAATCTTTGTCCATAACTAATGCACAGTGGACAGGACACTTGGGTGCCCTGAGGCTGCAGGAGCTGAGGGTGATCTTGTTCAGGTACTTCTGGTGGTAACTGCTGTGTGGGAAAAAGTCTGTTCCTCCTGGCTGGTGCCAGAAGTAACCAGGCTGAAGCTGTGCTCTGAAAGAACCTGTGCAGGGAGAGAAAGGTCCTGTTTGAGACCGACCTCAAAGCTCCCTCAGGGGAAAGAGCAGGTAAGCCTCACTCCCTGAAAGTTCAGAGGGAGAATGGGCTTCCCTGAGAGGGCATATCAGGGCCACAGTGGGAGGGAATGAAAGAGGTGGACAGGGTAGGGATGGGGCAGGGATAGGAGGGAGAGCTGCCACTCCACCTGGCACTACCCCCTCTGCCCACCAGTTCACAAATGGGACCCCAGCTCCCTCCCAGGCTGAACAGAGGGTCCCCCTAATCTGCTGTGGCTCTGGAGAGCAGGGGCCGTGCTGGGACATCCTGGCAAGCAGGGGGTCACTCAGGGTCTGTGCTCTGAACTCCAGGCAAGGGAGCCTGGGGAGTCAGGGCAGGACAGGACATGGCCTGAGGGCCTGTGGCTCATCACCGCCCTCTGCGTCCTAGTTTACGTTCCGGTGGCATCTGCTGCCAGGGAAAGCCACGCGTCAACACAAGCTGCGGGAGGAGTGGGGAGCTATTTGGGGCAGGAGACAGACTAAGAAATAGACATTGCTCCCTGTGGATTTCAGCCCATTTCTTTTCCCTTTTGGGTTTCAGCTGTGCCCTAATTCTTCCCCTGTACAGGGACAGTTGGATCTTTGCAGGCAATGCAAGAGAAGTGCAACTCCAGATGTAGCGACTCCACTTTGGACAGGGGTGCCAGGTGGGGGCCCCGGACTTGTGTCCAGGAGGGCATTGTCTGTGTGCCACAGTCCACCGGCCTCTTGGAGATGAAATCCCCATGCCAGCCAAGAGGGGCATGCGATGCCGACTTAGAGTTCAGCTTCACTCCACTTCTCCACTGGCCATCACTCCTCACCTTCTCCTGGGTCCTGCCCTGATTTTCCGAATCTCCCTCTAGCCTTCTGCGGTGGAAATGAGGAGGTCGATGGCTCCGAAACCAGCAGGTCTGGGGTGTTAAGGAAGATGGCCCTAAGCATATCAATTAGGAAGGGCTCCAGAAGGAAACACGATTCTACTCTGAAAGTGCAAATGAAGGCATTTTAATGAAGGGACTGAAAGTTGTGGGCTTTGTAAAGGGATTCAGCGAAGGAGAACAAGGTGCCCAGAGTTGAACAGCAGCAGTAAGCCATAGGGGAAGATACTGTCATTGGAATCCAGTGAGGACCACAAGCGTAAAGGTGGGACTACCCCGTGGGAACTGAGTCCAGAATGGACCCAGCCAGTGGCAGAACAATGGCCCAAACAGGAAAGTGACGGGGAAGAAATACCCCAACCATCTCCCTTCCTGCCCTGATACTTTCTGTTGGTACTTGCTGAGGTCAAGCCAAGTGGCATTTAGGATCCCAGGTAACTCAATCCCTAGGAGGCAGCCTCCCAGGACCGAGGGAAGTACGGCACATGGATCTGTACTGGGGAAATGGGAGACAAATGGAAAATAATGGCTCAGCATCATCTAGCACATTCTCACAGAGGACAGAGTTGACAGCTATGAGCTATTTTTATTTTAGGGCTGATAAAGACACCACACTACCCATTAGTAAGCCTTATCATGTACAATATACTATGCCCAGGACTTTGCAAGTGTTATCTTGCTTAATCCTCATAGCAACCACATGAGGGAATTACTCTTCTTGTTTTCCACATTTAGCAGGTCAATATGCCAGATATTATATACTGATTTTTAGCACCATCGCTGCCTTTCTAAGTCTCCCAGGTATTGTAGAGGCTGAAAGTCTAAGAGCTATGTTTCTCAGGATCCCAGCAGGCTTCCAATTTAGATTCTCAGCCAAGTTTTAGGAGGCAGAGGAAAGGGAGCAATCATTTTTCCATGGCAGCTGGGTGCAGGCTCGCAGATTTCAGCAGATGGCAGTCATGAGGTTTTGCCATTCACTTTGGGTCTTCTCCTGCAAATCATCCTGATATTGAAGCTAATTATATAATTTGCACGGGGTTCCAATGATTCCTGTAGTTTACTGAGCTCTTGAAAAGAAGCAACTGTTTTTCCTGACCTTGACACTCAAGCACTTTTGATGGTTCTAGAAGTACCCATTTTCATGTATTAAATACCTTTCTGTTTGACATACATGAGCGTTTTCTATTTTCCTGAAAGAATCCTGACTGATACAGTATTTGGCACTGAAAGTGGTTCCAGGAAATACAACTGCAAAGATGGAGGGAAATCTAAGATATGTTGTTAGGCATGGACTAGCTTGAGGCCAGTAATGACCTCCTGGCTAGTGGAAAATGGGTTTCTGGTAGTCCATGGCATGCAGTGTCTTAAGTTATGACCTGTCATTCATGGAATCAATTGCCTATTAAAAGAGACCAAGCACCTTTTTGATACAATACTCTGGTGGAAGAGATAAGTACAAGGGTTAAAGTTACTGAATGGAAAATTTACAGAAAAAATACAGAACAAAATACCCCAACAATCTCAAGGCTTTAAAATTTCACCTCAGAGGCATAACTCAAAAGCATTGCAGAAGCATCAAAGAAGCTTCTACAACTGCCCCTGAAGAAATCTCTTATCATAGCAGAAACTGAACCCAGGGTTGTTCCTGCAGGTGGCAGAATTAAAACCTAACTTGAATTCACAGCCTCTTTAGGTGCTTATGTGAAAGGTGATTAATTGGGAAGGACTGTGACCAGGAGTATTGCATTGGGAAACCTGGGTATATTAAGATGAATCAACGTACTTCACAACCTTAAAGTCCACTGAGCTTCCCTTCCTTTCCTTTCTGGGACCCTAGTTCTTTCTTGCTTGAAGACTTTGTAAAGACTTATCTAAAGATAGTACTTTCCCAGGGAATGCTGATTCTCCCATAGCCCACTACCCCCAATCACCTCTCACAGCAGTCAGTAGAGCCATCCCAGTAGAATTCATATAAATCAGTTCAAATCTGACCCAGGAGAAGATAGAAAACACATTAAAAGAACTGCAACATTCCCCTAATATATACTTGTAGAAACCTGAGGATTATGTGCAAGAATGGATTCTAAGGGACCTAGAATTTGATTTGACTGGGCCAAATTTATCAGTCTAGGTGCACTTACGAGAAATTCTGAATTCATAGCACCATAGTTTATAATAACAAAAAATTAGAAACACATAATTGCTAAATTCATAAATAGAAAAAAAACCAATCTAAATGCTCATTATCAGAGACCTGAATACATTTTGGTATAGCCAAACAACAGAATGTCATTAGAGCAGCTGGAAGTGGCTCTATTTGATTGAAGGACTAAAACCTTGGACCAAAAAAAATGGCCTATGTTAAACAGAATTGCTTTCCAGAATATAAAAGAAGGAATCCAAAGTCTCAGATAAGAATGCCAGAATGGATTTATTAATTGTGACCTGCTCCCCCATCCTTTAACTCTAGTTTATGAGATCCCTGAGGATGCTTTGTTATATTAGGCATTGAAAAATACATTTCCAAGGTGGGCACCAGCATCCTTGGAAGGCCCTGCTGTGGCCATTGTCTGTAGGCTGGGGGTGATGTAGCACGTACCCATCTGGTGGAAAATTGATTACAGTTGACCCCTTCCCTCATGGAGTAGTCAGCAATTTTTCATCACAGTAGTAGACATTTATTTATTCTGTCTATGGATGTGTCTCCCAGGCCCAAAAGGCCTTTGCTGCCTCGTCACACAAAACTTACTAAATGCCTGGTTATTCATCACTATGGTTTTGCATTTGGCATTACTTCTTACAAACTGATTAAAATGCAACAGATTAAAATGCAACAGAACTGAAGCAATGCACTTGGTGCCCATGGGATTCACGGATCTTCCCATAGGTCCCACCACCCAGAAGCAGCATACCTGATAATACAGTGGAATGGCCCCATGAAGGTCGTGCAACTGAGCCTGTTGAGATCTCATGACATGTGAGGCTGGAGTGCTCTTTTACAAAGTACCGTGTCTATTATGAAGCACTTTCAATAGGAGCTGATTCTTGTGTGGCCAGAAAACTTGGGTTTGGGAACCAAGGGAAAAGAATGGGACTGGCTTCATTTACTGTTGCACTTAACGATCCACACCCAATAACGTTTTGCTTTTTACCACCGCAACTTTGAGCTCTGGAGATTTAGAGATGTTAGTTCCCAAGGGAAGAATGCCTCTACCAGGGAATATGATGGGTTTATTGCATGGAGAGTTGAGACTGCCACCTGGACATTTGGAGTTCATTATACCACTAAGCCAATAGGCAAAGGAGGAGGTTAGTGTACTGGCTAAAAAGACTGACCCCAAATAGCAAAGAACAGAGATTTGCTACACACATGGGGACAAGGGGGAATATGTCTGAAATCCATTACATCCTTTGAAGATGCTCTTTCTATTTCATTGTCCAAAGAGAGAAATCAGTGGGAAACCATAGCAACCCCATCCAGGAAAAATCATTGAGAGTTCAGAAATGAATGTGTGGTCACCCCAACATATAAAGAACCACAATCAGCTGAGGTTCAAATTGGGAGAAGGCCAGCTGTGGTCTCAGGATCAGTTGCAGACTTGAGAACAACTGCAGCTGCCTGGATTTTCATGTTGATTTATGTATTTGTATATACCAATTTCCCCTTTTACCTCCTTTTCCCCAATTGTTCACATTGGTTACATTTATTACTGATCTTTAGGATGTGAGATTGTGGTGGCCATGGAGGTGTACCACCCAGATCTACTTCAAAAGAACCTGCTGTGGGAAGCATAGTTGATGATGGCCTTCAACTACTGCTCCTCCAGATCCATCATAGCTGTCAGACCAACACTGCACTTCTACGGAGTGCACCCAGCCAGTGGCTGAGAGTGGCAGGGGCCAATTTTTCTTGGGCCATTACTGCTCTCAACCTGGTACCCTTTGCTCATGAACTCTCATCAACCTGGTCCAGACTTTCTCAGACCTGCAATGGGGTCTGAAGATGCTCTGCCTCCTCCTGTTCCCAAGATCCTTTATTGTTGCCAGGCATTTCCACCAATAAATCTCTTTCACATATAATTCAGTCTTGGCATTGGCTCTTGGAGGATCCAAACTGACAGGGATGTGAAGCTGAGATTGTGATTAAACAATCCCACCCAAAGATGGAGATGATGATTTTATGAGACTTTTCAGAGAGGATCAGAGTGTTCTGTTTGTGTAGAGAATAGTCGTGTTGTGTCAGGAGCATGCTGTTGTTACTATTCTTGTTTTCTAGGAATTTTAATAAAGAAGGTTGTGTGCATACGCTGAGCAGCCAAAGTGGTAGGCTTGCTAGATGGTGTCTCAGTAAGCACTTAAAATCCAGTTCCCCTCTCCTCATTCCATTTGTTCTGTGTCATGTTGCAACTGCCTTACTCTAGAATTCTGGATGTGATTTTTGGGTCCAATGAGATGCACTTACTAATATCTGCAATGCACAATGCAGGCAGTAGCAGCGCCAGCTAAAGCTGAGCTCTGGTAGAGTTGGATTGGATTTTTACAGTGACCTAACTCTTCAGTGTGGTATTTCCTCCTGGTCATCAGCTACAGGCTCTGAGACAGCCTGGGGGAGAGACAGTAACCATGTTTCCCACTACCTCCCAACCACTGGCTGGCACACCAGTCTCCTGGCCTTAGGTCACAGCCACAATGACGTGATCTTATAAAATCCCTGGCAAGCTGGAGGAGCAGCCGTGCAACCAAGCCTGCTCGTAAGATAAGGGTTTCTGTTTACTAACCTAGAGCTGCTCTATTCTTTCATCCTTGTTCCCCTTTCAACTGTCTCTTGCAAGTACTAGTTTTGCCATTAAAAATGCATTTTGTTTTGCAAAATGAGAAGAGCTTATGAATACTTCACATTTTCTCCCTCTGTTTCACTCCTTTCCATTTCTTTCTAAAATTACGGTAAAATATTAAATATACAAAGTGATATAAACAATAACACCATAAAATAAAACACTACAGAGTTGAAGCTCTCTGATGATCTCTCCATTTCTTGTAGCCATAACGAAGATCCTGAACTTTGCATTTCTTTTCCCTTTGCAGTTGCTTATTTTTTCTACGTCTGAATATATCCTTACACGTTTTTAAAATTTATAGAAATATCACTCTGAATACATTTTTCTGTAACTTGCCTTTGTGCTGCATTGTGAGATTAAGCTATGTTAATTTGTTTAACTCCGGTGGATGTACGTAATCACCCTCTAATGACATTCTGTTGTTTGACTATACCAAACTTTGTTCAGGTCTCTGATAATGAACATTTAGATTGGTTTGTTTTCTGTTTATGAATTTAGCAAGTACGTGTTTCTAATTTTTTGTTATTACAAACTATGGTGCTATGAATATTCCTGTATATGCCGCCTTCAAATTTTTAAAATTTTAAGTGTTTTAAAATACAGTCATGTCAGGATACATGCTAAGAAATGTATCACTAGGAATTTCATTGCTAGGCACACATCAATGTATGCAAACCTAGATGGCACAGCCTACTACACACGTAGGCCATATGGTGTAGTGTCTTGCTCTGACCACCGTCATATATGTAGTTCATCATTGACCGAAATGGCGTTCTGTGGCACCTCTGTATTAATTTTTTTGGGGGGGAAACCATGTTTTAAAATATGTTTTACATGAATGATAGTTTTTAGTGTCAACAATTTGTCACAGTTATTTTTTCTCAGCACATTGGTAGTACTATTCCATCTTTTAGCTTCCCTTGCTGCTGTTGAGAAGTCTGTTGATTTGATGCTCCTCTGTAAGTAATCCCTTTTTTCATCACATGCGCTGATTTTGAGATTTTCTCTGCCTTTATTGTTCTGCCATTTCACTAAAATGTGTTTAGAGATACATAAATTCTGCTTGGACTCTGTTGTGCTTCCAGAATTGGAAGATCAATGTCTTTCATTAATTATGGAACATTCTTGGTCACGGACTCATTGAATGTTTCCTTTTCTCTGTTATTTCTATTCTTTGCTTCTGAAACTTCGGTAGTCATGTGTTAGTCCTTTTAACTCCATCTGCCTTGTTTCAATACTTCTCTCTCATGTTTTCCCATATTGCCTTTTAGCATCCTGAGTAAGGTTCAGATCCATCTACTAGTTTACTGATTATATTTTTATTTCCATAAATTCCATTGGATTCTTTTTCAGTTCTGCCTGGCCATTTTTTGATGGCATTTTGTTTTCAGTCTCATTTTAAGTTTCTTCCTTTTAAAAAATATTTTATACATAATTATTTATATTTACTGTCTAATACTTTAAATATCTGAACTCTAGGTGTGTAATCTTCTTTCCTGCTCTTTTTCATGATGGTTTGTTTTCTGTTTATGAATTTAGCAATTGTGTGTTTTGTACTCATATTTGACTGGACTTAATTCGTGGGAATCTGTGGGAGACTGTAAAAATATTAGTGGTTTCCAGGGTATAGATGAACAAGTGAAGCACTGAGGATTTTTAGTCAGGGAAACCACCCTGTGTGATTACTGCAATGGTGGCCACATGTCATAATACACTCATCAAAACTCATAGCATGTGCAATGCAAACAGTGAATCCTAATGTAAACTCTAGATTCTAGTTAATCATAATGCATCAATATTGCCTCATTAATTGTAATGTGCCACACTAATGCAAGATATTAAAATAGGAGACATTGGGAGAGGGGGCCTATGAGAATCCATTGTATAATACTTTCTGCACAATTTTTTTTATAAACCTGTAACTGTCAAAAGCCTATTCATTTTTTAAAATGTAGAGATAAAAAAGCTAAAATAAAAAAATCTTCGTGACTTTGACTTAAACAGGGAACCCTATCTGAGGGTCATGAGAGAAAAGAACCAAGTGTCTCCTTCCGTGAACTGAAGCGCATCAAGAAGGGTGGCGTTTTAGTGGCATAGGGAATTCACTTTCTTTTGCCATCTAATGTTGGGTGTGTGTTGTGTTCTATTTAACTTCAAAGAGGAAGTGCTGCATTTCCTGTTGTTCCCAGTAGCCTGAGAGATGAGACTATGACACTGTGATGTTAATTTAATGTATCCAACTTGGCCAGGCTCTGGTGCTCAGTTGTTTGGTTGAACAGCAGTCTAGATGTTGCTCTGAAGGCTATTTTTAGACGTGATTAACATTTGAATCAGTAGACCTTAAGGAAAGAAGATTGCCCTCCATATGTGAGTTGGCCTCGTCCAATCAGATGAAGGTCTTAGGAGAAAGAATTTAAGTCCCCCAAATAATAAATTTTGCCCCCAGATGGCCTTCGGACTTGATACTACAACATCAACTCTTCCCTGGGTCTCCAGTTTACCTACCTTCCCCACAGATTTTAAATTTGACAATCACATGGGCCAGTTCTTTAAAATAAATCCCTCTCTCTTTACATATATGTAATGAAAGGAAACTATCCATAAATAAATGATATGTATTTAGAAGTAAAACAATATGTATTTTTATATACTTATGTGTATATAAAATTATATATGTATACAGACACATGTACATACATAAGTATATGTATACATGTATGTATACATGTTCAGTTGGCCCTCCATATCCATGAGTTCTGCATCTGTGGATTCAACCAATCTCAGATCGAAAATATTTGGAAAAAATAGGGATGGTTGTATCTGTACTGAACATGCACAAACTTTTTAAAAATTATTATCCTTAAACAATACAGTATAACAACTATTTACATAGCATTGACATTGTATTAGGCACTATAAGTAATCTAGAGAAGATTTAAAATATGTGGAAGGATTGCATAGGTTACATACAAATACTGTTTTATATGAGGAACTTGAGCATCCGTGGATTTTCGTATCCAAGAAGGGTCCTGGAACCAATTTCCCACAGATACCGAGGAACAACTGCATTTATATAATGAAACTAATTACTAATTGCGAGGGACCCTATGAGAAGAGGCACAAATTTGGCTGTGACATATACATTAGACGTCATGAAGCACCCATACCATCTACATTCCTGTATCTTTCCAGTGCCTGTTTCACAAAGTATCTGAATGAATGAATGAATGAGCAGATGAATGTCTTTCTCTTTTATGGGGCCACATATGATTGTCTCCTTTGTAGCTATGCCAGGTGGACACAACCAAGAAAGGACCCCCTAGAAAACTACCACTAGCCCCTGACTGTCCTTCATGGCACCAATCTTTAAATACACGTGGTCTCTTAGTTTTCTAAAAACAAATTCTTATCGTTTGTATTTCAGTCTGGCCACACAAGCTATTTTGTTTCCACTCAGTGAAAAGATGTGCCTGCTTTCTCGTCCTGGAATGGTTATCCTTTCTCACTGGATGGATGAAGACTCTGGCGACTGGCAGTGGGCTTCACTCAGTGACCCACATATGTGGAGAGGGCAGATGTTGCCACTTCCTCTCATCCGCCTCGTTATCCTAACTTTTTATTTGGATAAATAAGGAGAAAGAAATAATGGTGTGGTCTGTAAGTAGCAAGCCATCATCTCCCCATGTTCAAGTCCAAACCGGATGAAAGACCCCTGATCCTAACTCTACCAGAGACTTTCTTTCATGGATGGCCCAGGAGACAAAAGCATTTGCACCTCAGATGGGGGTTCCCTATGTGTGCATCCGTATCATGCGCAGAACTGATGGAATTCGAGTGGGGCAATGACGAGGTAATATTGTGTTCCACGAGATAAATAAGTTATTAAGCATTACAGAATGTTGGTTTGATGAAAGACCTTACAGTTCATCTAATGGAATCTCTTTTTCATGGATAAGGAAACTGAGGTCAAGAAACATAAGTGATTTCCCAAGGTTGAGTTTCCAACCCTTTCCTGAAACTGTCCTCCTTTGTTGGAGGTTACTGTTTTCCTCCGGGATTCCCCATGCACTGCGCGTGCCTCTTTTTAGCATTGTGTTTAACATTCCTTCATTAGACTGTGAGATTTGGAAGAATTGAGTCCATGTCTAACTTCTGGGAGCCGGTGTAGATGCTACCCCATAGCAGATGCTCCACAGATGCTTGTGTGAGAATGGAAAGGAAGAGAGGAGAGAGAAGAAAAAGAAGGAAAAAGGGTGGATCCAAAGCTTAGCAATTAGGTTTATCACCGGTAAACATGGTGGCCAGCAGCATTTGAGACCCCAGTCCTAGCAAGAAAAGGTACTGAGGAACACACACCAGCAAGCTTCTCGTGGATCCTGAGATTATGGTGTAGGCTTTCCCCTCCTTTTCTGTCTCCTCCTGGATCCATGGAATAAATTGAGCCACAGACACAAACATACCAGGTCTCCCCCTGGAGCCAGACCTTATGCCCCAACTGAAGACACCCACTTGGAAGAGTCTCTGGGTTCCATAAATAGCACAAACCAGCGGTGCCCCACTGTCTCCCTGGGAATGAGAAAAGGAAGAACAGTCTGCTGTCAATGGTACCTCCAGAAAGAACATGGAGGGGAAATGGGAGGGTCCTAGTGGTGTAGGCTAGCCCCCGTCCTGTTTGGGAACCTAGAAAGTGATAGGGTACCTGGAGGGAGGAGGGGGCTGGGCAGGGGTGAGTACCTTGCAGATACCATTGGTGCCTGGTTCCTTCCAAGCACAAATCATGTTCCTGGAGAGCTGGTTTACCCTCTTGGCACATTCTTTCTGGCTAATCTGCACCACTCTCAGCTTTTCCAGGTGCATGTTTAGGTCATTATATTGGTCTGACAAAGGGAGAAAGCCAGTGTGAGAGTGAGCACTGCATCAGCTGCCAACAGTGACCAGCCCACACGCGATCAGCATGGAAGCCTGGGAGGCCACCAGCGTCCAGCAGATCACAAATTCACAGGGCATGGAGGCCTGGGATGACTTCAGTCTCCTCTCCAACAGTCCCAACAAGAAGTTCCTCCAGTCAATGTGTACTTCCTGTGGGACGTTCACTCTCTCCAGAAGCAGCCCACAAAAGCCCCAGCCTCAGCCCCTGCCAGGGGAACTTGGAATGAAGGTCCTCCCTGGCCCCACCATCCCTTCACAGCCAGGCTTTGTCCTGAGGATCAGAGCAGCCCAACCTCTGAATTGGTGTTGGCCAGTGTCTTCACCAAGCCAAATGGAGAAACCAAGAAGAAGACACGCCTGGTCATACCACTTCGTAGGAAGGAACTGACCACAATACCAGGGGAACTCTTGGCCTTCTCCCCACCACACTCTCACCCTCCCAGAGATCGTCCCTGGCCAGGCAGCCTGGTGCCCTGCAGGGAAAGGGGTGGAATCATCATAATGGAGCTTGGTTGGAGAATCAGTGGCTCAGAGCTATCTCGGGATGGTGTTTTACATGGGGTGGCCAACAGATGGGGAGATGGCCATTGTGAAACAGCCACAAGTGGGATGATCCAAACTGGCTTATCATGCTTTTGACTCCACAAAAATTATCAGTCTCATATTTTGAGATTCCTCTATGTCCTAGGCTTTTACTGGGTACCTCATTTAATTTAATCCCCATAACTTATTTGAGGAGGCGTTCCTGGCGTTCTGTAGATGAGAAAACTAAAGGTGAGGAAGGTGAAGGAGCTCAAGAGAGACAAAGCCACAATTCAGACCCAAGCATTCCCATACCCAAAGCATCATGCTCTCTAGCCCAGGGCACCCTACATTTGGGCTTTCTGTGGGTTCTGAAAAGAGGGCACGTACCATACCCATTTGTCATTACCCACTCTGCCATCCAACACCGGTCCCAGGTCCTCTCCTCCTCCTGCAGGCAGACAGGCATTTTGAAATTGCTGAATTGCACTGGTGTGGCAAGTAGAAGCAGAGAGAGGTCACTGTCGAGCTGGGGCGGTTTGTAATCTTTGTGAATAATGACCTTCTGCACTTGCTTTCTCTCTGAGTGGATGTTGCTGAATGTTCTCGTTCCCATTACCACAGTGACATTTACCATGGCCATGTCTAATCTAAAGAATGAATATAAAAGCACCAGTGCTAACAAGGGTGATAGCGCAATTCACATTCATAGACATATTTGTAAACAGTGAGTTGACAACTAACTAAGGAGAAGTCCAGTGCAGTGGGTGAGCTACTGTGGTCTGGAGCATGGCTAGGATTAGATAGGTAGGAACCAGGAGCCCAAACTCTGACAAATCTTTGAACCGGTGGGTTGACAGTCCAGGGAAACTCTCCTGACCAAAAGAAGAGGAATTAATCCCTCTGAGAGATGAGATTGTAAGCTCCTTAATGACAGGGACCTAGGCAGTCTTGTCAACTCCTATGTCCCCAGCTCTTGGAACAGCACATAGTAGGTGCTCAATGGGAAGGTGTTCAATCAATGACTCCAGTGTGTTGTCTTCATACACAGAAGACAGACAGGAGAGAGTGTACTGATGTACTGGGTGCATAGCTCTGACTAGCAGCCTGCATTTGGATACCGTTGGCTAAATAAAGAGGAGAGAGTGGGTGTACAGGAGAGACCCTGGGGCACAAAGCCAGTGCAACATTCTGCACTTAGAACCTAGGGCTTCATAGGGCTGTGCACAGGTCTACTGAGCTGCCCAGCCCAGACAATACATTGACAAGACGGGATGTAGATGAAGACACTTACAGGGTTCTTGGGAAGCAATGTGCGGCCGTCAGAACCCACCACTGATGTATGATTGAGCCTCCACAGAGGTGTTTCCGAGACATCTGGATACTCACTTGCCACGGAAACTCACCATTCTGGACTTGAAGCCGTTCATGAAATGGTAACCATGACGAGTTTGGAAAAGCAGGCCTGTAGCCACATTGAATGTTTTCTGAAGGAGAAAGGAAAGAGCCATTTGTAGGTGAGAAGCATGGAGAGATCTTCCCGGAATCTTCCCAAGTAAGACCAGTACTGAAAGCTGAGTGAGGTAGCGCACACAGGCCGAGGAGGGGGAGAGCTCAGAAAACACCAGCACCTTTTTCCGTATCTATTCTTCACGGCTGCAGAGAGCTGGGAGACCTGGGGAAGTCTGGGCAGTGCTCTGTCAGAGGCGTATGGGCTTAGGGTGGCCACGGAGATGCACCAAAGATACACAGGGTCCACTCAGGAGATGGAAACTGTGCAGTGATTTGAACAAGGAAAGTTTAACAGGAAGAATCACAAATTGTAACTGGGGAGTGACTGCAAAGCATCAGGAGCACTCTGAGATATGGCAGGGCAGGAGGAGAGTATCTGAGGAGGAGCCAAACTTGGCAGGGGAGCCTCTCCCCCTCCCCAGGAGTGGGACTCACAGCACATTGGAGAAGGTGTCTGCAACCCAGTGGAAGGCAGAGACATTTGCCCGGTTGTCCCGGGCCAGAGCTGATCCCCTTTGTTAGAGAAGCAGAATGCACCCCTCTGGAGTGCAGGTGGCCAGGAAACGGTGGCCAGGAATGGCAACAAGGAACACCCCTCTGGAGTGCAGGTGGACTGGTGCAGCACACAGATACCTGCAAGGAGCTTGTCAAGAGCCTGCCCACTGGCTAGGGAGGTGCAAGACCTGGGTGTGTGTGTCCGCCTTGGGACAGCTGCAGTGAAAAGGTGTAGAAGGCTCAGGGGATTTCGATGCTGATCCAAGAAAAAGATATGATCACGAGGTGGTGGCAGCACACACAAGTTTCATTTGGGGAATACTTTGGAAGGTTGCATGCTTCCAAAGTTGACAGGGGAAGCCCTTTATGGCCTGAGACTATCTGGAGGTTAAGGAGACACCATCCAGAAGAGGAAGAGGACAAGGGGACTTCTGAGGAAAGAGGACTCTGACAGGGGGTTACCCGTCTAGGTGATGTGGTTCACTGGCACAGTGGGGAGTCTCTGGGTCAGAGAGCTCTCAAGGGCAACAATGGCTGCAGGCCTTTCCTAGCCACAGGCTGCGTATTACCTGTGGCGAGCAGATGTTGGGTGCAGTTTCACAGGGTATGCAAAGCAGACAAGCTTTAGATGGCTAAATATCTGTGTATTTGGACTATGTTCAAAAACAGCTGGATGTGTAAAACATTGAGTTTAGGACCAGCAGGCTTTTGAGCTAACGAGGAAAAGCCTGTCGTGAACAAATTGACAAGCTAAAGGCCATCCTTGGCTCATTTATAGAACAGGTCACTGAACAGAAGACAGGGCTGGAGCTCACTGAGAGAAGCATGGTAGAGTCGAGCACCACCAGGTGTTCCCCACATGCTGGTGGCAACCACACCATAGGAGCAAGAAGCAGCAAACAGAAGCATGCTGGAGAGGCCCAGGAAGAAAGGCCCCTTCTGCCTACAGTGTCCTTCCAGCGCCTACTGCTGAGAAAGCTTAATGTTGGGCTGGCTACAAAGAACCATGTGTAACAGGGTCCAGCTGCATTATTGGCCACCCAATTTACAGGGATCCAAAGAAGGCCTGTAGGGGGTTGGGGGGCACAAAAGACATGCAGAGTAAAGGACATGGTCACTGTGGCCACCAGTCTCCAGCAAATATACATGCCCTGAAGGACTCCTGGAAATAGCCCAGGAAAATGAGAAGCAAAGAGAGATTCGGCACAGGCATAATAAATATGTATTCTTTTTTTAAAGGAACAGGGATGGGAAAAAACAGCAACATTTACTAGATGAAACTCTAAATAGGAAAATATTACCCAGAACAAATAAAAAAATCTGAGTAGATATGTTGCCATAAATCATAAAAAATAAAACCTTATAAAGCAATCACCTATGTGAAAGAAGATTATAAATTAGAAACTCAAGGAAGAGGTTATAAGAAAACATGAGGAGAAAGTGAGGAAACAGGAGGAGAAAGTGAGGAAACAGGAGGAGAAAGTGAGGAAACAGGAGGAGAAAGTGAGGAAACAGGAGGCGATGGGGCATGAGCTGGCAGATGTTGGCTAGAAACGGAAGAATAAAATACAGAAAATTCTTTGGACAGCATAGTAAGGGATAAGGAGTGTGTAAATCAGAGAAGCTATGAAAATTAAATAAAAACAGAGTTTAAAAGAGATTTTTGTGAGAATGCAATTTTTAATTTCGGGGGGATAAATATCCAGACAGTGACTGCTAGGTCATGTGGTCAGTGCACGCTCAACCTTTTACGAAACTGCCCAATTGCTTTCCACATGGTTGCAGCATTTTGCATTCCCATCAGCAATGGGTAAGAGTTCCTGCTGGGTGCAGTGGCTCACGCCTGTAATCGCAACACTTTGGGAGGCCTGTGGTCAGGAGTTTGAGACCAGGCTGACCAACATGGTGAAACCCTGTCTCTACTAAAAATACAAAAATTAGCTGGGCATGGTGGCATAGGCCTGTGGTCCCAGCTACTCGGGAGGCTGAGGCAGGAGGCAGGAGAATCACTTGAAACCAGGAGGCAGAGGTTGCAGTGAGCCAAGATTGCACCACTGCACTCCAGCCTGGGAGACGACAGAAAAAAAAAAAAAAAAAAAAAAAAAAAGGTGGATAAGAGTTCCTGTCACTTTACATCCTTGCCAACACTTGGTACTGTCAGAAGTTTTTATTTTAGCCATTGTAGCAGACACACAGCAATATTTATTGTGGGATTGTTCACAATCTTCCAAACTGGAAATACCCAAATATCCCTCTGTGGGTGAATGGATAAGTGAACTGTAATCTACCCACATGACGGAATACCACCCGGGAATAAAAAGGAACTATGGGTGCATGCAGCAACAGAGGAATCTCAAAAGCATTACGCTAAGTCAGAGAACACAGGCTGAGAAAGTCACATACTGTGTAGGGTTATATTTGTATGGCATTCTGGACAAGGCAAAACTCTAGGCATGGATAACAGGTCAGTGGCTGTCAGGAGTTGGGGGTGGGGGAGGGTGAGTACAAAGGAGCAGATAGAGGGGATTCTTGGGAGTACTAAAAATTTCAATATCTTGTCTATAGTGAGGGTAACATGAATCTATGCATGTGTAAAAGCCCATAGAATGGTACTCCAAAACATAAATGTCACTCTTTATAAAAATAATGAGAAAAAAATGATAGCTAGAGAATACAGGCAATGATTGTTCTTGAATTTTAAATGACACATAAAAATAGGAATAGATGAGCATCTCCCTAACATGATAAAGTGTATCTATCTTGGCCTGAAAGTGAGTAGCATGCTGACTGGGGACAAGCTGGAAGCCTCCCCACGGAGTCAAGAACAGCACAGCTGTCCACTACCTCTGCTACTTGTTACCATTGTACAGGCGGCTAGGAGGAGATGGTGATAGATTTTGAGCAGAGGAAGCCCAGAGGATCCCTCTGTGACCATATTAGATGATGGCCGGAGGGGGTGGGAGCAGGCACACGGGAGGAGAGTGAGACAGGGCTTCTATCTAGAAGAGTCTATGAGGGGCCGGGCACAGTGGCTCATGCCTGTCATCCCAGCACTTGGAGAGGCCGTGGTGGGCAGATCACATAAGGCCAGGAGTTCAAGACCAGCCTGGCCAACATGGTGAAACCCCATCTCTACTAAAAATACAAAAATTAGCCAGTCATGGTGCTGGGCACCTGTAGTCCCAGCTACTTGAGAGACTGAGGCAGGAGAATTGCTTGAACCTGAGGCAGAGGTTGCAGTGAGTTGAGATCATGCCATTGCACTCTAGCCTGGGAGACAGAGCAAGATTCTGTCTGGGGAAAAAAAAAAAAAGAGTCTCTTGAGTGGGCCAGGGGCAGTTGGAAAGTTGCTTAAAAATGGGATACTTTCTGAGAAATATGTGGTTAAAGGCAAGCCTCACAGAGTGAACTTACACACAGCTAGATGGTGTAGCCTGCTCACGCCTAGGCTGTATGGCATAGCCTATTGTTCCTAGACTACACACCCATACGGCAAGTTACTGTAGTGAATATTGTAGGCAACTGTAACACGATGGTATTTGTGTATCTAAACATAGAGAAGGTAAAGTAAAAATATGATATGAAAGATATTATAGTGCACTCGCCCAGGACACTTACCATGAATGGAGCTTGCAGGACTGGAGTTGCTCTGGGTGAGTCAGTGAGAGAGCAGTGAGTGAACGTGAAGGCCTAGGACAAGACTCTGCATGACTGTAGACTTTGTAAACACTGTACACTTATGCTACATTAAATTTATAAAGAATAGTTTTTCTTTCTTCATTAATAAATTAATCTTAGCTTCTGTAACTTTTTTTACCTATAAACTTTTATTTTTTTAATCTCTTAAAATTATTTTGTCATAACATAGCTTAAAACCCACATTGTACACTGTAAAAATATTTTCTTTCTGGCCAGGTGTGGTGACTTACACCTGTAATCCCAGCACTTTAGGAGGCCGAGGTGGGCAGATCATGAGGTCAGGAGTTTGAGACCAGCCTGGCCAATATGGTGAAACCTTGTCTCTACTAAAAATACAAAAATTAGCCGGGTGTGGTGACGTGCACCTGTAGTCCCAGCTACTTGGGAGACTGAGGCAGGAGAATCGCTTGAACCCAGAGGCGGAGGTTGCAGTGAGCCGAGATTATGCCACTGCACTCCAGCCTGGGTGACAGAGTGAGACTCCATCACCAAAAAAAAAAAAAACAAAAAAAACTTTATATCCTTATTTCATGAGCTTTTTTATTTTTTAAAAAATTACTTTTTACTTTGTAAACATTTTTTAAAGAAATTAAGACACAAACACACCCATTAGCTCTTCATAGACCTACACAGGGGTCAGGATCATCGATATCATGGTCTTCCACCTCTACCTCTTGTCCCACGTCCCACTGGGAGGTCTTCAGGAGCAAGAACATGCCTGGAGCTGTCATCTCCTATGATAACAATACCTTCTTCTGGACACCTCCTGAAGGACCTGTCTCAGGCTGTTTTATAGTTAATTATTTTTTAATAAGAAGGAACATACTCTAAAATTATGAAAAAATATATAGTGTAATAAATACACAAATCAGTAACATAATCGCGTCTTATCATTATCAAGTATCATTCGTTGTGCCTAATTGTATGTGCTGGACTTTTATACAACTGGCAGTGTGGGAGGTTTGCTAAAACCAGCAGCACCACTAACACATGAGTGATGAGTTGTGCTCTGGTGACAGCTACCATGTCACTAGGGGACTGGTGACAGCTACCATGTCACTAGGGGACAGGAATTTTTCAACTCCATTGTCATCTTGTGGGACCACTGTCATATATGCAGTTTGTCATTGCCTCAAATGTTGTTATGCATCCCCTGACTGTATTTAAAGTTGAGGGATGTGATCTTGCCCTGGCTCCTTCAGGATACTTATCTGGGGTCCCACATGGCCTTTTTCCCCCCAAGAATCTGCTCTGAAAGGTCATTTCTCTACCTCTGTGCTCCTAGGACATCACCTATGAACTTGTTTAAAGTTCATTTTAAGTATAATATTTACCAACTGTTTTTGAAAAAAAAAGTTATCTAAATATTAAGGATATTTGAACATCTTTTTTTCTGAAAATAAAACTTGTTTTTCAGTGAATAATACTCACCTCACCCAATGTATCAATTTCTTCTGTTTTAATGTTTGGAAGTTAAAATTTGTTGCTTGATTAAACCTTTTCCTTTTTCATTTCTTCTTATGGTTCAAATGCTTAGAAAGTCATTCTCTTTTCTAAGAGATTATTGAAGAAGCTTCTTTTGAAGGAATCTGTCCATGTCCATCTGTCATGATTGCCATCGTTTGCTCTAATAATCTTCTCTTTGAGAGAAGAAGCATTAGTGATGTTACAGTATTTGAATGTAAATTCAATAAACATAGGTTTCCAAGGACACCAAGTTTATGACAATAAATTAGTAGAGATTTATGTTAGAAGATGTCACTCTGCAGCATTAGAATGCTGTAACATCATTAGGAGAATTTATTTAGGGCTCATCTCTTGTTAATTCAGGGTGGATATTTCTCATCCCATCTCTTGCCCCAGATTTTCATTTCACGTTTTGCAATTCCAGACTTGAAATTTAAATCAGAGTAGACAGGGTGTTCCCCATTTCTCACAGCTCCGCTCTTGATCTCCTCATTTTCCCCCATTCTCTCTGCATTTTCCTCTCCCCATCTCTGTAGAGTTTCTCGAATTCCCAAGTGAACACATATCCACGGAGGATGCAAGCCCACGGCACGGTGAGCTCTAAACCCAGCTTAGCGTGAATGTGTAGCAATAGTTTTTGTTACAGATGCCTGGTTGGTTTCAATTTTGATTGTTACACTGAAACTGAGTGGTAGTCATTCTCCACCAATACAAAAATAGACAAATGCTTGTTTTTATATTGAAGGTTTAAACCAAATCTGAATTCAGTGCCCAAATTCTTCATCAAAGAGTTTATTCAATTCTCAGAGCTCTCAGCCACCAGGTTTAAGAACGCGTGGTTGCAGTGGTAGAATTGTTTAACAATCTTGGTCACAGCACTAAGGAAAACCCCACAGCTAGTAGCATTTAAACAGAGAGTAAACGTTCACTTTATGTTTCATGCTGACAATGCTTAAAATTCAATAAACACAGATTGCCCAGGACACCAAATTTATGGCAATAAATTAGTAATATTTATGTCAGAAGATGTCACTTCGCAGAAGCTGGCACTGTCTTTTTTTACTCTTGCCATCCTGTGAGGATATTGCATTTTACTCTGAGTTGACTGTTCTCAGTCCTCCTGTTTCCCCAGGTTGATCCCCATGTGAAATAGAGATTGCGTTGGTCCATGTTGCCTGGAGCTGTTCTCTTCCCCATTGAAGCTGCAACTTCTTCCTCAAGTCCCTGCAGCTCCAAAAATCCCCCATATTCCAACACAGAGGAGTACCCTGTCCTTCCTCTTCCTGTGCCCCTCCCTCCGTCAGCCCCCTTGGCATCTCTCCTTGGGACTGTGGGGCAGTCTCTTCACCCTCATGTTAGCCCTGATCCCTCGACCCCCTCCTCCCACCTCCCACACGGCCACCTCAGTTCCCTGGCTAGCATGTGGGGGCGATCTTGCTGATTTTCTCCTTAAACCCTTTCACGGTCCCTTCCCATGTCCACAAACAAGACAAAGTCACATTGCTCAGTGGATAGGAAAGAAACAAACTGTTTCCTCCTACTCTATACACCCCCACTCTCAATAGTTCATTTTGATGCCAGGTGGATGGGTGTTTTTCACACACTAAGCAGTTTTCCGTGGGGCCCCAGCTGGGCCTCATACAAGTCAACTCAATCTGATAGAGACCAGAGTTAGTGCAGACCCCACAGGGTAAAAGGGCTCAGTCCCACAGACGCCCCCCCACTAACTTCAGACGACAGTCACAAATAGTAGGTTTCCAGGTCACAATTTCTGACGTGACTACAAATTGGGGATTCCCACAACCCCATCCTCAGGTTTGCTGATTCATTAGAGCAGCTCACAGAACACAGGAAAAACTGTTGACTTACTAGTGCTCATTTATTACAAAGGATATTTTAAATGGTGCAAATGAACAGCCAGCTGAAGGGATGCCCAGGGCAAGGTGTGGGGGAGGGGACGTGCTGCTTCCATGCCCTCTCTGGGCATGCCACCTTCCCCGTGTTCAGAAACCTGGAAGTGCTCCAAATTCTTGCCTTTGGGGGTTTTGTGGACGCTTTTTTACATAGTCATGATTGATTAAATCATTGGCCATTGGTGGTCAACTCAGCATTCAGCCCCTCTCTGAAACCCCAGAGCGTCTTGAAAACATGTCAACAGGGCACTTTCCATGTTGCATGAATTATCTGTTGACACGTCTGTCTCCATGACTAGACTATAAATGCCTTGAGTCTGTAAATCATTTTGTGCCCTCTCTGTATTGCTAACATTTAACACGGTCTTTGAATATGTTAAGTTTCAGTAAATGTTTATTGAATAAATGAGTGAACAAAAAAGCTATACGTTTCCTGAATGTTTTAAGCGCTTTCAGCTTATGCAACCTTTTGGAGTCGTTACTCACAGAGGTTTACCACCCATAATTTTCAGTTTCTATTTACCCCAGTTTTAAGCTTTTTAGATCTTCAAACTGTACTCAGAACAACTCGTTTAAGGGACTGAATCAGAAAGTCTTAGTTCTGCTGGCACAATATCTTAGAAACCTCTTTGATTCTCTCTCAGGAATTGGTTGAATCTGGGTAGTGATTAAGAGCTATCAATTATTCATTATTCACTCACTCATCTATTCATCTCAGAAATATTTATTGAAAATCTACCAGGCATAAGGTTGTATATTATCTTAGTGGCAAATTTGAGCTTCAAACCCAGGTCTTCTCAATCCTAGTTCAATGCTATTCCTTCCACATAGACCGTCTGTCAATCAGGCCCAGCCCCTTCCTCAACGACCCTGCAGGGCAAGACATTGTAATAGTAACTGCTAACACCCATTGTAGCCCAGGCACTGTGCTATGTTCTTGATCTTATACATATTAACTCCTTTAATCTTCACTTATAAGATAGATTCTATTATTAAATCTATTTCACAGAAGTAATGGAGGCCCAGAGAGGCAGGCAAGTTCCTCAGGGGCATACTGTCAGTAAGTGCTTGAACCGGGAATGGAAGCCAGGCAGTCTGATTCTAGAGTCAGACCACTACACTTGATATAGTTTGGATCCGTGCCCCCACTCAAATCTCATGCGGAACTGTAATCCCAGAGTTGGAGGTGGGCCTGAAGGGAGGGCATTTGATCATGGGGTTGGATTTCTCATGAGTGGTTTCGCATCATCTCCTTGGTGGTGTTCTCGCGATAGTGAGTGAGTTCTTGCGAGATCCGGTTGTTTAAAAGTGTGTAGTACCTTCCCCTTCTCTCCTTCTTGGCTCCTGCTCTGGTCATGTGATGTGCCTGTTCCCCTTTTGCCTTCTGCCATCATTGGAAGCTTCTTGAGGCCTCCCCAGAAGCAGATACCACTTTGCTTGCTGTACAGTGTGCAGAATTATGAAACCTCCTTTCCTATAAATCACCCAGTCTCAGCCCAGCCTCAGGTATTTCTTCAGAGCAGTGCACAGTTCTGCCTACTCACCTGCCATTGCTCCTTCTGGCTACTATAACGCTAGATTCATGTTTCAGTGTTGCTTCTCTGGACACAGCTGAAAGAAGCAAGCTCCCTGTTTCAACTTACATTTTATATGCTTTATTTTCAATAGCCCCCATGGGAAATCATCACTTTTTTGCCTTATGCATAGAAAAACCTTGGAGATTTTTCCATCAAGGATTTCCACTGTCTAGATATTTTCCATGGATGAACCAGGAAAATAGTTTCCAGGCCCTGACATGCATTCTCTACACTATGTCCCTTATGAAAAGATATTGGCCATAGTTCCATCACCATTCTTTTTGATGATTTGGAACCTTTATTAATATATTTAGATATTTTCAATACGCCTCAGTCGTTTTAAAATAAAATCGGGTCTCTAGTTTGAGTTTCAATATATAATCTTTTGTTTGATATATTTAGATATTTTCAATATGCCTCAGTCGTTTTAAAATAAAATCGGGTCTGTAGTTTGAGTTTCAATATATAATCTTTTGTTTGAATTGTAAAATAACTTTACAGTGACATTTAAGGAAAGATAGCTTATAAATACATCATGCACACAATATACATATACACACATCCTAGGTGCATACTGAAATTCACCAAAATATATTTTATTTTATTTTATTTTATTTTTTTGAGACCGAGTTTGGCTCTTATTGCCCAGGCTGGAGTGCAATGGCACAATCCCAGCTCACTGCAACCTCTGCCTCCCAGGTTCAAGCAATTCTCCTGCCTCAGCCCCGCAAGTAGCTGGGATTACAGGTGCCCACCACTGCACCCGGCTAACTTTTTTATATTTTCAGTAGAGACAGGGTTTCACCATGTTGGTCAGGCTGGTCTCAAACTCCTGACCTCAAGTGATCCACCTGCCTCTGCCTCCCAAAGTGCTGAGATTATGGGCATGAGCCACTGCACTTGGCCAAAATACATTTTTTAAAAAGAAAAAAAAACTTATCTGTGTTGAAGTTAGAAGAACCAAACTCTTTCTGCAAACTTTGTATGTTTTCATTATAATTTTACCAGGGTGAAAGGAGACCCAGAAAAGGCACAGACAAGTAGCATTGCTATTCTAGAGTTTCTTGAAATGCAGAGGACTGGGAACGACATGAAAAAAAGTCCACAGAGTCCCACCACGGCCTACAGCTTAGAGGACAAAAGCCTGTGGCCCAAGCAGATGATGGGAAGGACAGGGAGCTCCCCTTGGAAGCCACTTGACCTCTGTTGGGACAGGCTGGACAGAACAGTCCGCCTGTATGATACCTCTCCTCCCGCCCTTGACACAGCTTCTTCAAGGTCATGGCAAGATGAGGAGGCAACTAAGTTTCCCAGCCAGGACTAGAGCCGTCTTTGCACAGGAAAATACGTATCTGGCTCAGGAAATTAAAAAGGCTTTGAGTTTCAAGAAAATCACCACAAAGAGGGAAGAATCTCTTGAAATCCAAGGATACCCCTACACATGAAAAGATTCCATCCAAGCTGATAGAACTTCGCTCCTTTCCTGGCCGCCTTCTGAAGGAAAGTATTCCAATACTGTATTCCTTGATTGTGACTGATCAGGACCCGAATTCCCTCGCCACTGTCCCCAGGCAGGCTGAACAGAGATGATGAATTGCCAGCATACAGCCCTCCAGGTACAGAGAGAAGATCACGACTAGGCTCATGTCAAAAGGGAAAGACAGCAGTGGGTTTCTATCCAGATCATGTGGACCAAAAGGCAGATCTCCTAGAACTGGCCCCGAGTTAAAAACAAGCTGAAAAATAGGAAAATCTTGCAAAACTATTACAAAAAAAGAAACAAAGTATACAACATAAACATGAATAATACATTTGTTTGGCTAGTATCAGGGGAAAAATAGCTTAGAACTGTTTTATGCAAGGATGTTGAAGAAAAGATGAAACACTATAAAACAGAAGCTCATAAGAGGAAAGAATGAAATAAAAAGGAGCTGGCAGGAACAGATAAAAAATAAGGGGTAATAACAGAATTGAAAAATTAGACCGGACACAGTAGCTCAATCCTGTAATCCCAGGACTTTGAGAGGTGGAACAGATCACTTGAGGTCAGGAATTCGACATCAGCGTGACCAACATGGTGAAACCCCAACTCTACTAAAAATAGGAAAATTAGCCGGGCATGGTGGTGGGTGCCTGTAATCCCAGATACTCAGGAGGTTGAGGCAGGAGAATCCCTTAAACCGGGAGGTAGAGGCTGCAGTGAGCTGAGATCACGCCACAGCACTCCAGCCTGGGAGACAGAACGAGGCTCCATCTCAAAAAAAAAAAAAAAAAGAAAAGAAAAGAAAAATTAAAACCAAAATAGATGGAATATGAATTTTGGACAATCTTGTTGCTGAGAATAATCACAAAGTGTAAAATATGTACCATCCCTTGGTCAAAAGCAGTGGAGAGTTAAGTTAAAGAAGAGTTACTGGGCCAGTTTATAGCACAAGAAGGAAATCCAGAGAGGTGAGCCAGGCAATAGGAATGCCCTGGGGGCAACTTGGCAGTTTGTGACTCTAGGACTAGTCAATGGTGAGGGGCGTCATAAGTTCCTGTGGCTTTGGTTAGGAGCTTAATGGTCTGCACCCTAGGAGTATGGGCACATCACAAGTAAACTGGGCTACAAGTGTACACGTGGAATAATATTTCATCTCCTCAAGAGCCACTGCAATATACTAGGCAATAACAACACATGGCCCAGAAGCTTCACCTACATGGCACGTAACAGCTTGAGCACCTTGGATATGACGGGCAGCGGTGGGCAGAGGTGAAGTGGCAAGCATTGGTGCAGTGTTTTTTCTATTTTATTTTGTTATTTTTTGAGATAGAGTCTTACTCTGTCACCCAGATGGAGTGCAGTGGCATGACTGTGGCTCACTGCAACCTCTGCCTCCTAGCTTCAAGTGATTCTCCTGTCTCAGCCTCCTGAGTAGCTGGGATTACAGGCGCCACCACCACACCCGGCTAATTTTTTTTTTTTTTTTTTTTTTTTTTTTTTTGGTATTTTTATTAGAGACGGAGTTTCACCATGTTGGCCAGGCTGGTCTCGAACTCCTGACCTCATGATCCACCCACTTCGGCCTTCCAAAATGCTGGGATTACAGGCGTAAGCCACCGCACCTGGCCCGTTCATGACTTTTATAAAACTGTGTGAATTCAGACTGTGCGGTGCGACACAGAGATCAATAAATATGCCAATGAAATAAGCAGCGTCTACCAACAGCCTGAGAGATACAGTGAGACCTGATTTTTGACACAGGTGGCGGCTGGGGAGCAAATGTTCCCAGGTGAGCTGGGTCGGTAGGATATCCAGGTGGAAAAAAATTCATCCCGATCCTTTTATTGTGTATGAAAATTGGTACCAAAGGGATTCTAAGTCTAAATGTAAAAGATGAAAGTATGAAACTTCTAGAGAATAACATAGGAAAATATCTTTACTAATCCAGGATGGGGAAAAATTAATTTAAGAAGTAAAGTCACAAAAGCTCTAGAATAATAAAAGCTAATGTATTTTGAGTATGTACAAAGTTTCAGGCACAGTTCTCAGAGCTTTGTGCAAATCTCATTTTCACAACAACCTTAATATGGCCATTTTGCAGATGAGGAAATTGAAATGCAGAAACATTAAGTAACTCATCCTAAGGTCACATAGCAGGTGCGTGGAGGAAATATAATTAGAACATAGTCTTACTTCAGAGCTCACACTATGTGGTCCAATATGCTGGGTTCATATTCTTGGGATGAAAATGCCCTTCCAGTAACATGAAATAAAAGCCAAGAATCATAAGTAAAAATACTGACAAGTTTTTTACACACATATTAAATTTGTTTGGTCCAAAATAAAATTGCAAGAGAACTGAAGAAGTAGGAAGATTTTGCAGCACTTATAAGAGACAAAAGTCTAATGTCATTAAAATTCGAAACAGTCCGCAAATCAACTTTAAAAACTCACCCAGATAAGAAAAATGGGAAAACTCTAGGAACAGGCAATTCTCAAAAGAATAAATATAAAATGTTCTGAATCAGGCTGGGAGTCGGGGCAAGAGTGATCTTATGGATAGATCCATCTCAAAAATGCCAGATTCAATAAAATTAAACTTAAGCCACTTTCTTTACTGTAAAATATATCAGAGCCTTTTATATGTGGTTATCCACAGTGATTCTACAGAAAAATTATCAAATGGAACATTTCCAAATCATGTCTAGAGTAGAACTTTTTCCTCTGGAGCTTTTCCCAGGACTGAGGCTCTGCAGAACAAACTTTGCATTAATTCATCTACTCCACATAATAGCCCTATCATGCTCTCCATGTTATGAGATTATATAATCTAATACTGGCATTCTAAATTAAATAAGGTCTTATTCCACCACTACTTTGCTGCCCCCACCCCAAGGGTGTTGGACCTGGAAGGATTGTTAGTGATTTTACGAAGAGGAAGGTGGAGATGAGAAGCAAAGTCAGTTGCTAAATCGTTCCTCCAATTCCCCTGAACTTCCAGAACTCTGGGTCCAGACCCTGGGGAATCATTTTAGACGGCATCTTTGCAGAACCAATGCATGGACTTGGATTGATCAATTATAATCTCTTCATTTCCTGAGTCCCTGGCCCTAACTCAGCATCCTTTGGGCCTCTAAGTTAACTCTCCAGGAGCCAGGTAAGAGATGGCATCCCTTCCCCCAACCTCTGCTCCTAGAGGGCCTGGCACAGACCTGGATCATCCTGGGCATGTCCCTTGAGTGCCCAAAGCAGGGGAATTAGAAGCTGGAACATCTTCTTGTCATTGCAGTCCAAAATTGCCCAACCTTTGCCTCCAGCCAGAGCTGATAACATGCCAGCCACAGTGGTTTCTGGCAGGGGTGTCACAATGCAGGGGAGAGTAGGGCTGGTGACTTCACAGTGAGCCCTGGGCTCAGGGAGGGGCAGAGGATGCAGGTCAGCCTGGGTGAGCAGAGTCCGCATGTCCTGTCCTTCCCTGTCTGGCGTCCCCTCTGCAGCAGGGGCTAACGGGGCACCCTGGAAGGGCCAGGCTGGGTGAGCAGCTGTTGGCCTGCTCCCCTCCTGCCTTTGATGCCGCGCTTTTACTCCAGTGTCTGCCTTGGTGTTAAAGAGCTCTAGGTCTTTGGGTGATTTTTTATGTTCTCTGGAACCAAGTTACAAAAAACCTGAAATGCCTTGTTAGGACATTTGGATCTTACCCATGAGGTCAGCTGGGGAGGAAGGGATAGCATTAAAGAGGGTCATGTGGTAACATTTGCATTAAAAGATGATCCATCTCTACTAAAAAAAACAAAAAACAAAAAAACAAAAAAGCAGGCATGGTGGTGGGTACCTGTGGTTTCAGCTACTCTGGAGGCCAAGGCAAGAGGATGCTTGAGCCCAGGAGGTCGAAGCAGTAGTGAGCTGTCATTGCTCCACTGCTCCAGCCTGGCCAACAGAACAAAATCCTGTCAAGAAAAAAAAAAAAAAGATGACTCTTGGTGTAACGTGGAAAATACTTTAGAGAGGATGAAACTAGAAGAGAGTATCACGTAGGAAGTGGCTCCAGTCATACAGACGGGACATGACAGGGGCCTAAAGTAGGAAAGACACGGTGGACCTGGAGAGAAACACAGGCAACGAGGCGCAGCAGAGAGGCACTGTGGTTGATGGGCTCTGCAGGATGAGCAGGCAGCTACAAGCCCAATCTGAAAGCCTGGGGTGGAAGGATAAGCTGGGGAGTCATCAGCCTACTGAAGTCCAGGGGTGGATGAAGTCCCCCAGGGAGAGCATCTGCAGAGAGGAGTGCAGAAGGCCCAGGCTGGACCCTGAAGAACCCTCAGCATCTACACAGAGGAGGCAGAGCTGGAAAAGGAGGCTGGCAATTGCCAGAAGAGCTGGAGGAAACCCAGGAGAGGGAGTTGCTGTGGAAAACGGAAAACGGGCCAAGAACGCTCCAAGGAGAGGTGCCTCTGATTACAGATAATCCCTCCCCTCTGCTCCTCCTACAGCCTCAAGGATCTGATACCATCGGTTATGTGCCCTCTCCCTCATCCTCCACTTCTCCTACTCTTCCACATCCTTCTCATCAGCCTTTGAAGGTGCTTTAGTCATGCCACCTTAAATCCTTCAAAATAAACAGCTCCCCAATCTCCTCCCTGTCAGTGACTTACCTACAGCCACCTCCCCATCTCCTCTCATTCACAACCACAATCCTTGTCACTCAGAGAAGAAATGAATGAAGTGCCTGCTGCCTGAAACAGCAGCTACCTACAAGGCTCTCAAGTTATCCAAGAGGTCCCCCAGTTATTTCCAAGGGTCACTCCTGCCTTCCTTCAGGTATCTTCCCAGTCGCCCTGTCAGTGAGACCTGCCCGATCACCCTGCAGAAAACAGCACCCACCCCTCCCAGCCTGCTCTCCCCATGCCCTTCTCTGCTTCAATTTTCCCCCAGCGCTTGTCACCCTCTGACATCATCTATGCTTTCAGGATTTATTTGCTTTCTGTCTCTTTCACTAGACTATAACCTGGATGAGGGTGAGAGCTTTTCCTTTTTATGTACTCCCTTATCTCATGTTTAGAATGTTGCTTGGAACATATTAGGCACTTATAAACAAATGAATGCTTGCATGCCTGGCTGGATGCCCTGAGAAGAGAAGGCTTCACCTCCCACTCAAGCTAGGGGCTGACCCTGAGGTGTTCCGGACCTGGCTTCACCCTGATGAGTTGCATTCTCTTGACCAAGTCATTTAAAGTCTGAGTCTCCTTCCCTCTTGCGGGTTTTTTGAGAGGATTAAGGAAAATCGTGTGATCATTCACTAGGATTGTATATAAAAGCACACCATGACAGCAGCAGGGCCTCTGAGACTAACAACCTGGATTGGAATCCAGGTGTGATGCTCAGTGCCCTGTGATGCTGGCTGTATCCTCCATGAAATGAGGCAGGAGCTGACTTCATCCGGTTCTCAGGATTGTTCTGAAATGCAAACCCATCAGCACGCAGGAAAGCATCAGAACCAGTCAACACCCGGCCCCTCCAGCACCCCAGTGACTCACTTGGAATCGGAGAGGATTAGATGGGAATGGCCTCTGAGATCCCATGTGCCTGAGCCAAGTCTGTGGCCGTGATCTATCACTGGCTGAAAATGCCAACTTGGTGGTTAAAGTTGTAACCTGGGCTGCAGAACATCAACGCCACCATCACAGCAAACTAGTTATGGATGCCTTACTGTGCCGTCGTCACTGTGACTGGGGAGGTCAGCCTATTCTTATCCCCTATGTAGTGGTAAGGAAAGTGAAGCTCTGCGAGGCTAAATAACCTGTGCAAAGCCCCTTGTGGAGATGGCAGAAGCAGAATTTGAAGCAAGGTACGTCTGATTCCAGAACCCACTCTCTAAAGCAGCAGGCAGACCACCTCCTAAACAATGCACGCAACCTAAATAGAAGAACAGCTTCTCAGAGCAGCGAGTGCCTGCGTGAACATCAGAGAGGACACAAGAAGCATCCTCCCAAAGCCTCTGACCTTCGTCTCTGCTGGAGATCCCTCATCCCTGTGAGGTCCTTATATCTGTAAGGTCCTAGTCTAACAATGACAGTGGGTTTCATCTGCTCACCGGGTGATAGATGCCCAAACTGCTACACTGGAAGAGATTCCAAGGCCAACTTTTGGCTCAGTTGTGATCCATCGGCCAAGACCAACATGAGAGCTGGGGAGGGGGAGGAGGTAGAGTGTGGCTGTTGTTCCAGACCTCTGCTTGCCTGTGCTTGTGTGATTTTGTAGGTTTCCACACATGCTGTTCAGCAAACTGCTGTACATGGAGGAATCGTGAGCCTTCAGCCAGATCTTTCCCACCAGCCTGAACAGAAAACCCTGCAGCAAAGGCACTGAGGAGCGGAATGGGCACCGCGACATGGCTTGTGATCAAAACACAGCTGGTTGTCTCCTGTTAAAAGCCATTCAGAGGCCGGGCACGGTAGCTCACGCCTGTAATCCCAGCACTTTGGGAGGATGAGGCGGGTGGATCACCTGAGGTCAAGAGTTCGAGACCAGCCTGGCCAACATGGTAAAACCCCATCTGAACTAAAAATACAAAAATTAGCCAGACGTGGTGGTGGGCACCTGTAGTGCCAGCAACTTTGGAGGCTGAGGAAGGAGAATCGCTTGAACCCGGGAGATGAAGGTTGCAGTGAGCTGAGATCATGCCATCGTACACCAGCCTGGGGGACAAAGCGAGACTCTGTCTCAAAAAACTAAATAAATAAATAAGCCATTCAGAGGGTGTGATGTATTCTGTCCAGATAAAACTTGGACTCAGAGCTTTTCTGATTATTCTCAGGTAATAGTCCTACGGTCACTTGGGTCTGAATTCAGGGTGATTTATGCATAGAATATCCAAGCCCTTGTCACATTCTCGACACAGAATCTGACTCAGTGCTCAGCCTCCTCCCTACCTGGGTCCAGTTAGGAACACGGTTCCTTTCTCACCTCCCCCTCTGCTCACCTGCCCCCCACAGGTGAAAGTTTAGGGGAAGGCACAGGTCCAGGTGAGCCCACATATCAGCTCACTGTTCCTTGGGCCCAGCAGATACTGAAGGCTGGCTCTTACGTGGTGTCTTCTTGGGCTCTTCCATGGTTCCCTGCTGGGTGGTTTTCTCCTGAAGCCCCCAGGCCAGGGTGGGGCTCGCTCTATGCCGCGTTGCTTTCTGCTCTTTGTCATCCCCTGAGCACCTGGTGACACACCCCAGACTCTTTCTTACAGATTTCTTTGCCGCCTCCAGGGAGCCTCATGGGATGAATCCTAAGACCACCCCTGGGCGTATCTCTCTCTGTGCAGCCCACACTGGTTCCAAGGAAAAACTGTGGGTTCAGGACAGTCCCTACCCAGCAGCATCCCTCCCAGAACCATTCTCTCACCTCCAGATTTCCCAGGTGTGAGTCAGACCCCAGCGATCCCAGCAAAGCTCTCTCCAGGGGGCCTAACTGATGCTTCTCAAAGATGTCCAGAGATGACCTGCATTGGATTCATCTGGAAGAAGCTGTGCTGTTACAAGTGCTCAGACCTCTTTCCCACCCCCGGCCCGCCCCATCCCACTAGATCAGGATTTGAAGGACTCAGCCTGTAAACAGGTACTAGAGTTGACAGATAAAATATAGGACATGAGCTATGTTTGAATTTCAAATAAACAGCAAATTATTTTAGGATGAAAATGTCCTAAACATGGTACGGAGTATATTTATACTAAAAATATTTGTTTATCTAAAATTCAAATTTGACAAGGCATCCTGGATTTTTATTTGCTAAATCTGGCAACCCTCAACTGCACCAAACAAGCTCCCTGGGCTGCACATCCAAGGCAGCACCACGGTTCCAATGTGTCTCCTCCAAAAGTTATGCGTTGGAAACTTAATCTCCAATGCAACAGCATTGGGGGTGAGACCTTTGGGAAGCGTCTGGGTAAGGAAAGCTCTGTTCTCATGTACAGATTAACACCACTTTACAAAGGGCTTGCAGGAGTGGGTTCACTCTCTTCTGTTCCTCTGAAGAACTTGAAGACACAACATTCCTCTTCCCCACAGGACGTAGAAATGTGGCACCATTTTGGAACCAGAGAGCAAACCTGCCAGCACCTTGATCTTGGACTTCCCTGCCTCCAGAACTGTGAAAGAATACATTTCTGTTCTTTATAAATTACCCAATCTGGCCAGGTGCAGTGGCTCATGCCTAGAATCCTAGCACTTTGGGAGGTGGCAGGCAGGCCGAGGCGGGTAGATCACCTGAGGTCAGGAGTTCGAGACCAGCCTGGCCAAAATGGTGAAACCCCTTCTCTACTAAAAATACAAACATTGGCCAGGCATAGTGGTGCACACTTGTAATCCCAACTATTGGGGAGGCTGAGGCACAAGAATCGCTTGAACCTGGGAAGCAGAGGTTGCAGTAAGCCAGGATTGCACCACCACACTCCAGCCTGGGTGGCAGAGTAGGACGCCATCTGAAAGAAAAAAATTTACCCAATCTGTGGTATTCCGTCATAGCAGCACAAATAGGCTAAGACAGTCAGAGAATCACTGGCCCAGACTTCGGTAAAGTCCCCAAGTCAATGCCACCCTGGGGCCTCTGGGGCGTCAGCCAAGCAACAGTCCCCACACAACCCATATCCAACCTATATCATCACGTGCCTCCTTTCCTCTTTGAATTTCATCAGATTCCTTCTACAGCACTAGCATTGCTCTTCTCACCCTGGACCCCCTCGTTAGCACAGTCCGAGGGAGAGACTTTCCCATTGTAGCCTATGGGGGATGGTGCCCTCTGGAGTTGTGCAGAGCTCAGTATGTGAGGCTGGGCTGTCTCCATCCAGAAGATGGGACATGGTGCAACCCAGCATCACTGTGAAGATTTGCAAAGCAATGCTGGACAGTGAGCGAGTATTTCACAAGAATAGATCTAAGTCACGTTCTTAGGAGGGACGTAGACTCTACGAGGCAGTCTTCAGCAGGAAATCAGTCTTTCCGGAGATGACTGATGATTTTGTTCAGTCACTTCTGTTGAAAATGAGCAGCAGTTTGCAGTGGATATGCCCGTGCCCCTTGTCTCCCTATCCATGAGATTAGCTGTCATCTTCCATTCCCTCATCAGACCTGGAGCCCAGGCTCCTCCTCCCCTCCACACCCTACCCCCAGAGCCAATAGAAATGGAGCAAAGGAGAAAGCATTGGCATATAGTAGATGCGTGAGTAGTAGGTCCAGTGGGGACCTGAGCCCGAAGGAGGGGAAGAGGAAAGCCAGGGGGCTCCCTATGAGGCCACCCTGAGGGCCAAAGAGTGAGACTAAGTGGTGAGATCAGGGCCAGGTGCCTGGATGTGCTGTGGGTTCCTGTCCCACGTGCCAGTCAGAAAAGTGCTGGCCTCCATCAGGGCCAGGCATCCCCTGTTGAACAGGTGGGTGAAGCGACCAGGCATCCCCTGTTGAACAGGTGGGTGAAGCATGGTTCAGAGCAGGTGGGGAGGGCACCACTTAGGGCCACTCAACAGGCTGTGGCTCAGCCTCAGAGGGGATGCCTGAGCAGTGAGGAGCAACCTTCGCCAGGGAGCTGCCTTGGGAGAAAGAGCAGAGAAGTCCTGGAATCTCCTCCCCAGGAAGCAGCTCGCGCCACACCCGTGAGAGGCCACCTTGCCGGTCATGTGATCTCACTTTAAGCCTCACAGTAACCTGCATGCCAGTGAGCGTTGTGTTCTCTGCTGCAGATGAGAAAAGCGAGGAGGTAAGACTGGGCAGGTAGACACGTGGGCACTTTGGCGATTGAGTCCATAAGTCACTTCCAACCACTAGGCTCAGCCTGTGGCCAGGAAGGCAGTGCCCAGGCTGCTTGGGTAAGTCCACTTGGGTCAGTGCACTGAGGGGTGTGGAAGTTTTAAAAATACACAAGGTCCAAAGCATGACTGAGTCACTGACATCCAGTGAGGCCACACACCAGGAACCTCCATCCGAGGCTGGTCGTTTCATCTGGAACACACAGGGGCCCATCAGGACACTTGGGGGCTATGTGGGATCCATCTAGAAGGTGGTAGAAAGGGGGTTGGGACCTGCCACGCTGGGCATGAGGGGAGGCCAGAACCTCTCAACCTGACCTGGGCAGCCACACCTGAGGCCCCGGGTCAGAATCCTGGGCAGAGAACTAAGCGGACAGCTGTACCCCACAGGGTGCGGGTGCTGGCAGAGGCCTCCGGGCCTCCCCGGACTGAGGGCCCGGGCTGGAAGCCCTTCCCCCAGACATTACCCCCACGTTCACAGAGAAGCCGTGGCCTGAACTGAGCCTCAAAAAATGTTTGGGGGTGACAATGGCTGAAAGCATCATTGTGCCCACCGGAGGCTCAATGATATGGCTTGACTGTGTCCCCACCCTAATCTCATCTTGATTGTAGCTCCCATAATTCCCACGTGTTGTGGGAAGGACCCGGCAGGAGATGCGGGGGCAGTTTCCCCCATACTGCTCTCTTGGTAGTGAATAAGTCTTACAAGGTCTGATGGTTTTATAAACAGTTTCCCATTTCACGTGGTCTCATTCTCTCTTGTCTGCCGACATGTAAGACACACCTTTCACCTTCCACCATGATTGTGAGGCCTCCCCAGCCACCTGGAACTGTGAGTCTATTAAACCTCTTTTTCTTTATAAGTTATCCAGGCTCGGGTATGTCTTTATCAGCAACATGAAAATGGACTAATACACTCAGGAAGTTGGGTGGTGCCCAGGTCAGGGAGAAGGAAACCTGGGATAAGAAAGGCTCTGAGATGAGGTGCCTCTGTGCAGCCATCCTAGAAACAAAACAGTCAGAAAAGAAGTCTTCATGGCTGCAGTCTGAGTTCTCGGCTCCACAACCCATTGTGACATCACCTGGGGGCCCTGGATCTGAGCCAGAGGCTGTCAGCCTCACTCCCTCAGCCCTGGCCTCTGTCACCCCCGGGCCCACAGCACAGCCTAGGGCCATGCTCCTGTTCTCAGTGTTGCTGCTCCTGTCCCTGGTCACAGAAGCTCAACTCAGTCCGCGGACTCCTCTCCCAGAGGCTGGAGTGGCTCTCCTAGGTGGGGCTAGGGGCGCCCACCACCCTCAGCGCCCTCATCCCCCCCGCCCAGTCAGTGGTGAGTACAGGAGCAGAGGGGGCATGGATGGGGGCTCATGGTCCAGCTGACTGGCTGCCAGGAGGGTGGATCGCAGAGCACAAGGCCAGAGCTCCAGGGGTCCCCACATACCCCTCCTCCAAATCACTTCTCCTTTTTCTCCTCTCTTCCCTGGCCTTTATCCTGACACTTTATCCTCAAAGGAATAGTAGGCTGCCCTGAAGCTCGTGCCTAGAACTAGCTGAGACTGAGTTCTCCCACTTGGAGGGGGACCATTACCCTGGGCCTCTGTGGCTCCCATCAGCACCAGGCTTCCAGGAGCCACAGATGCCCAGGGAAGCCTAGATCAGTCAGACCAAGTTCAAGGATGCTTGTGTCCTTGTGCCTGGCCCCCTGCAGCTCCCTGATGGCTCATTTCTTTCTCCAAGGGGACGGGTGAGACTTCAGGGACACTGGGATACCTAGCAACTGTTAGGGGTCAAGCACTTCCCCGTGTTTAACGCACACACCACCACGGCGGGGCATCTGCTTTCAGACCACGTGTGGACAAGGAACTCAGCCTCACTGAAGACGAGGATTTGCCCAAAGTTGACCCATGGGGAAATGACAGAACTGTCTGCTTGGCCTGCACTGGGCGACCGCAGCGCCAGGTTGCCTGCCTTGTGCACACTGCCTCTTGCCCAGAACACAGCAGGTTCACCTGGCCTCCTTCAGTCCAGCCTGGGGTCCACTGCACTCTGTGTGAACAGGGGGTGGGGGGAGTGAGGGGAGAGCATCAACAGAACATGCTCCTCTGGTGTCCCATTGCAAGGGGGCCCAAAATGCATGATTGCTCAGATCACTCAGAAGCAGCCGTTTCTGCTTCCATCACTGCTTCCAGGCTCTGAGCTCTTGCATGAACCTAAAAGTCCACATGATTCCGTATGGATGTTGTGGGTTGATCTCAGGACCAAGAATGTGGGGGATGGGTCCCATGGGGACTTTGATGCAAAATGGATATGAGAAATTCTGCCAGTTCATTCTGGAGAGTTGACTTTGGTCCAAGCACTTTGTCGGCCATTTCAACATCCATCCCCTCATTTCATCCACACGTCAGTCTTATAAAGTTGGCATTATCTTATGCTTATTTTAGGAATGAAGAAAGGGGGGGGGGTACTCAAAGATAAGTAGGTTTCCCTAAATCATTTAGTGAGTAAGCAACAGAGCCTGGATTCAAGCTTGGGCTGTCTGGCACGTGCCACGTTCTGCATCTCAGACGGAGAGACAGAGGGCACCCATCATGGCTGCCCACCATCCAATCCACCTCACAGACACTCAGCATTTTGATGTACTTCCTTCCATACTTGTAAACCCACATTCTTAACATAATAAAATCACAAGGTTTAAATACGATTTTCATCCTGACTTTTTCACTCAATTTTATATCACAAACATTTTCCTGTGTTGTTAAAAATCCCCCATGAGCCTAATTTTGTGGCTGAGAAGCAGTTGATGATATGGATGTGCCTTACTTTATTCAACCCTAGCATTTAGCTGGTTTTCAATTTGTCATGATGATAGAGATCGCTGCAGTGAACATCATCAGATGCACATATGTGCTGCCTTCCAGACTCCCAGAGTCATTGAGTCAGAGGATGACTTATGGTTGTTGAGTGCCTTTTCCATGCCACGTGTGGTTTTCGGACCCTGGGACCCACTATCAACCAGACAAGCATGTTGCCTTCTCCGTCTGGAGCTTACATTCTGGTACCAGAGTCAGGCAAAAGGGACTTATAATGTAGGAGTTAATGTAACGAGGATGCAATGAAGAAATGTAACACTGGGTAGGAAATAAGGAGTCACCAGGATGGGAGGGGCTGTTTCAGACACAGGTCAGGGAAGGACACTCTGAAGAAAGGATTCTTGGGCATAGTGAGGAGGTGAGCCAAGTAGCTGCCTGGGGAAGAATATTTCAGGCAAAGAGCCACATGGGGCAGTGATGAGAACACCAGCTCTGCTGCCAGCCTGCCTGGGGCTCATATCATGGTTCAGTCACTGACTAGCTGTGTGACCTTGGGCAAACTACTTAACCTCTCTGGGCCTCATTTGTCTCAACTACAAAGTGAGGATGAAAACAAGAGAGCCTACCTCAGTAGGGCAGTTATGACAACCAAGTGAATCGGTGCTTGTAAAGTGCTTGCGACAGTGCGTGACACACAGTAAGCATCATATGTAAATAAAATCAGAGAAGAAGTGTGGATCCAAAAGTCGCGAATAGGCCGAGCATGGTGGCTTATGCCTGTAATCCCAGCACTTTGGGAGGCAGAGGCGGGCAGATCACCTGAGGTCAGGAGCTCAAGACCAGCCTGACCAACATACAGGTTTAGTGAAACCCTGTCTCTACTAAAAAATACAAAAACTGTAGTCCCAGCTGCTTGGGAGGCTGAGGCAGGAGGATCGCTGGAACCTGGGAGGCAGAGGTTGCAGTGAGCCAAGATCATGCTACTGCACTCCAGCCTGGGCGGTAGAGCAAGACTTCATCTCTCAAAAACAAAACAAAACAAAACAAAACAAAAGTCCCAAAGAGAGCCTTTATGCATTACTGACAGCAGAAGGCTCTGGATGCACATTGCTAAGTTCTCACTCGTGTATTTTTTTTAAACCAAAAATGATCACCACGGGGTCACCCAAACGACAAAATCCTCACAGCTTCTATTGAGCTGATGGTTGGAAAATGAGCAGCAAGAAAGAGACAAGAAGAGGGTCTTGGGCTTTTTAGAGTCAAACTCATGCCTTGTCCCAGAACACAAGGCAGACATTCAAGTCAGCAAATATTAATGGAGCATCTCCTCTTCCTGGGGGCGAGGAGCTGGACCCGGCCTCTGTCCGGAAGGGGAATTTCCTGCCTCAGCACAGGCAGTTACAGCTTTGCTCTCAGTCCCCCAAGTAAAGGAGCTGCTCAGCCTGGACTAGCCTAGAACAGCCAGGGCTTTTAGCCAGGGCTTTCCGGTAGGTTCTGGCACTTTCTGTGCCCCGCCCCTTGTGGTTTCTTAGGGCTGCTGAAATGAATGACTACACACTTGGCGGCTTAAACAACACAAATATCTTATCCTACAGTACTGTGGGACAGAGCTCCAGCACAGGCCTTCCAGGGCTGAATTCAGGGTGCGGCAGGTCTGCATTCCTACTGGACGCTCTAAGGGAGAATTCTTTGCCTTTCCACTTCCAGCTTCTAGAAGCTTCTCTGGGCCCCTGCCTTCATCTTCAAAGCCAGCTATGTTGCATCTCTCTGCCTTTCCTCTGCAGTCACTTCTCCCTTGGCCTGACCTTCTGCTTCCCTCCACCCCTCTCAAAGGCCTCAGTGATTCCACTGGCCCCTCGGAAAAGCCAACATCGTGTCCCCACTCTGAGAGCAGTGGTTAGCAACCCAAATTTCATCTCCAAAGCCCCTCTTTCCTTGAAAGCTAAAATATTCGCAGGTTCTGGGGAGATGGCCTATTAGAACTTGGTCCTCTTTGGGGGGCTACTGTCCTGCCCACCACAGGACGTTGGCTTTGGACGCTATTTTTCTTCCAATTTCTCCTGGATGAGAGCAGAAACAAGCTCAGTGAAGTGACTCTCCTGAGGTCACAAATGCTGGATAGAGTCAGAGCCAATGCTTCTGACTCGCCTGCTGAGCTCTGTGTAGAAAAAATAAAGCATCTGCTGGCTGATGTCACAAGAGCTGCCCCGCTCGCCAGCCTCAGTGAGCTCCTCTCTAGAATGGGGGTGAGGACATCCACTTGGAAGCCTCCTCCTCCCAGCCCGGTCCCCGGCTCACACTGGACGCTGACTAAATGTTTCCCTTTTTGCTTTCCACTCTCTTTCATTCCACCAGAATGTGGCGACAGATCCATTTTCGAGGGAAGAACTCGGTATTCCAGAATCACAGGGGGGATGGAGGCGGAGGTGGGTGAGTTTCCGTGGCAGGTGAGTATTCAGGCCAGAGGTGAACCTTTCTGTGGCGGCTCCATCCTCAACAAGTGGTGGATTCTCACTGCGGCTCACTGCTTATATTCCGAAGAGCTGTTGTAAGTACCACGAGCCTCCTGCTGCTGCCTCTCAGGGCGCCCACCCCTGGGGCACCCACCCCCTCACCCACACCTGGTGGCTGAGAGGAACCTGCGGCTGTTCGGTGTCCAGTCAGCATGAACAGCTCCCACCCACCCACCCATCCCCTAGCTCTGGGGACATGGAGGTAGCCAGCCTGAGGCTGCATCCTCCTCACATCACCCAGGGCCAATGACTACGACCTCCCTGAGGTCACATCTGCCGTCTTCAGGAACACCTGTGGCTTGATGGAGCCAAGCGGCTTGGTCCAAATGCCTCTTCTGGGGCATTCAAGTCCATCTAGGGGGAAATCCTTCTAATTCTGGAAGCCTGACTTCCTGGGCCACCTGACCCCCTACTCTCCTGCTCCTTGTAGAGCGTTCTCTGTGTGACAGCATGTGGATGAATGCCTGGTATTACTGATGACTAACTATGTGCTGGGGACCCTGCTAAGAAACTTTCCTCTATTGGCCAGGCGGTGGCTCACGCCTGTAATCCCAGCACTTTGGGAGCCGAGGTGGGTGGATCAGGACTTCGGCGGTCAGGAGTTCAGTGGTCAGGAGTTCGAGACCAGCCTGGACAATATGGTGAAACCCTATCTCTACTAAATTAGCTGGGCATGGTGGCGTGCGCCTGTAGTTCCAGCTGTTCAGGAGGCTGAGACAGGAGAATTGCTTGAACCCAGGAGGCAGAGGTTGCAGTGAGCCAAGATCACACTACTGGCACTCCAGCCTGGGCGACAGAGCAAGACTCCATCTTTAAAAAAAAAAAAAAAAAAAAAAAGAAGAAGAAAAGAAGGAAGGAAGGAAGGAAAGATTCTTCTGTTAACTCATTTAATCACACAGTGACCCCTGGAGCAGGTAGAATGAATAGCCCTCATTTATAGATAAGGAAACTGAGGTCCAATAAATTGAGGCCGCTCACCCACGGTACCCACCTAGTATATAGAGACAGAATTCAAACTCTGGCTCTAGCACTTGTGCTTTCTGCTACACCAGCTCAAGGAAGTTTGAAGACCTACAGAAGGGCTGATTTTAGAAGGTTAATCAAAAACCCAGGGACAGTTTCATCATGTCATAACCAAAGACCTTTGTGGCACCTGCTGTCATGGGATATCAAATATCCTGTGGGGTTCTGAATGTGGACTTATTACTGAAGCTCCTGTCTGCTTGGTCAGTGGTGGTCTAGACTAACTTCTGGTCCTGAGTTTCTAAAGTGTTGGTAGACCGGTTGAGATAAAAGAGATATAATAATGAATGCCTTACCTATCTGAAAACCAGTTTGATCCGTGCCAAGTGGCTTTTTGTGGGCTCTGTAGAGTGCCCTAAACCCAGCTCTGCCTTTGCTGTGTTAGACAGAAGCATGTCATTCACATCTCTGGGGCCCCCGATGGTGCCATGGTGTGGCTGTGGTCTGCTCACCGGCTGTTCTGTTTTTTGTTTTTGTTTTTCCTGTCTTTTTCCAATCCTCACACCTTCTGAGCTACAGCCCCAGTAGGGTCTAAATGTCCTAGAGCTATGTGAGATTTAGGTTTCTGAGCACAGCCAATTCTCCCACTTTTGAGGCTTCCCTTCCCCTTCCACTCGCCCCTCTCTGGTTCTCTGCCACCAGTCCAGAAGAACTGAACGTCGTGCTGGGGACCAACGACTTAACTAGCTCATCCATGGAAATAAAGGAGGTCGCCAGCATCATTCTTCACAAGGACTTTCAGAGAGCCAGCATGGACAATGACATTGCCTTGCTGCTGCTGGCCTCGCCCATCACGCTCGATGACCTGAAGGTGCCCATCTGCCTCCCTACGCAGCGCGGCCCCGCCACATGGCACGAATGCTGGGTGGCAGGTTGGGGCCAGACCATTGCTGGTATGTGACTGCTCAGCTTCCCCTGGGGAAAGAGCCACTGCAATCTGAAGGAGAGGGGAGGAAGGGGGAAGGGGAAGAGCTGAGGAAGGAGTGAGGACAAGACTTGCTTTGGAGCAGATTCCTGCGTAGTGGAGGCTCACAGAGCCCAAGCCTTAGGTCCTTTTGAGTGCTGAAACCCCAAACTGAGAGACCAGTTCTGAGCCAGTCTGATCCAGCCAGCACAGAGCAGTGTGGTTTGTGTGTTTAATCGAATTTAAACTCTGCAGTTAGCCAGAGGCCCCTCTACTCTGTATTCATAAACATCTTCCCTGATTCCCACGGGTGTGTTTCCTACCTGGCTCCTCCAAGCATTGGAGATGCCCACCCTGGGCTAGGCTTTGATGGTCCTGGAGCATTGCCTGGCTCTTCTTAGAAATGAATCTGTTGTTACTTGTTATGCTGTTACTTGGCCAAAACAGAAGAAAGTCTACTGGGACAGCAAGATATGATGAAGGGCCTGCTGGACTGTCCCCAAAGAAAACCCAACAAAACCAAAAGCAAATAGATAGGGGAGGGGAGGGGATGAGAACAGCAAAGCATTGCGTCAGCCTGAACGAGGCTGTGGATCCACAGGGATGATTCGCAGCGAGCCTGGGCCTGGACGGCCGTGGGTGTTTCAGAAGTTGAGCAAGCAGAGGGAAAGTGATGAGACCTTAGTTCTGGGCTCCAGGCACTCCTGGAAAGGTAGAAGAGGGAGAGGAGGCACATGGGCACGTACAAGTTTAAAAATCTTCAATTAGGGGAAGAAATGCGAAATCTCTTTGTGGTCAGAGTTAATGAGATGGAGAGGAATCTGGGTGAATTTCCGGCATCTGGTGGCCCAGAAAGGGCCTCTGCAAATCCCCTCTAATCCCATCTCAAGACACTCTGCCAACCTGCCCTTGCTGAGGAGCTAAAATTGTTTCACTGGGAGTGCAAACCCACCTCCCAAGGCCCTGTGTGAAGGAAATGCCATCCTCATGTAATAAAATGTCACAATAGGCAAATGTATTGATGAGGCAGGATTATGCTGAGAAACAGTCGGTAGCCAGTTCCAAGAAGCTGAGTCTGTGGGGCTGACTGGAGTCAAGTTGGAAGTCTTCTTGGGAGTAGAAATTTGGTTTTGAATGAGAAGAAAAATTCCAGTAGTTGCGGGAGTTTTGGGGGGAGTGGGTAAGTTGCAGGCGTGGGGTAGCCTGAAGGAAGTGAGGGGCTACAGAGCCTGTGAAGGCAGGGGATGGGGGCTGGTGGACACAGGGCCGAGGGCACGGTCAGCTGCATCATGAGCATGGGGACATGAGGCCTGGTGGCTTCTCTAATGTGCTTTCTCTCCGGACCAGCTGACAAAAACTCTGTGAAAACGGATCTGATGAAAGCGCCGATGGTCATCATGGACTGGGAGGAGTGTTCAAAGGTGTTTCCAAAACTCACCAAAAATATGCTGTGTGCCGGATACAATAATGAGAGCTATGATGCCTGCCAGGTAACTAGGGGGTACCCTCCCTCACCTAAGAGGTCCTCACCCTCTCGGAACTGCCAGTGCAAGGATATTCTCTCTCTGCTGTGAATGGACAATTCTGAGTCTGGAAAGTGTATGGGAATTAGGGCCTTCAGCCATGGGAATGAGGATGTGGATTGCAGAACCTCTGGAGCTATGAGTGAGCACACCTGGGAGTCAATATGCTGCAACCCTGCTTAACTATTTCTGATCTTCATCAGGTACACTAGGGAAACAGGGTGCCAAGGCTTTTCTCATTTCTGGGAATTCTTTAAAAAAAAAAAAAAATCCAAGGAGGACTTGGTATCTATATAAGAAGTCATTTTAATTCATTAATTTAGAAACCTTTGTTGAGCATACAAGGCCCTGGAGACCCGTAAACGAGATATGGTTCCTCACCTAAGGGACCCTACGGTTTCCTGGACAGGCAGTGGATAAACAAACGATGATAATATATTGGGTGTTGCATGTGGGTTTCATTTAACCAAAACTGGTCTCTTTGCCTCTCTTTAATAAAATGAACACAAGTTCTTCTTTAAAAATTATTGATAGCCAGAAAAATAGAAAAACAAACCCCATAAATTAGCTTCCTCTGGCTCTAAGGATGAATGATGAAATTTGTTTTTCATGCTCAAAGGTGCTCTCTTCATCTTAAAAGTGGCCACCCTGATGAACCTGCTTAGTCACAGCTGAAGACTAGGGACCTGCTCATTGGCCAGGCAGTGGACCTGGTCATTGGTATAAAACCACAAATGCAGATGATAAATATTCTGAACAGTGACGGAGAGGCTACCCCATGGAAAAGAAATATATTTATCTAGAATAATCTGTTATGGTTTAATGTGAGAAAATTGGCAGTTTTTCCTGATAGGCTATGAGAGCCTTGAGAGGTGGGTACTGGAACAGGGGTTAGAGGCAGAAAGGGAGAAGAGAAAGGAGAAGGCATTCTGAAGTAAGAAGTAGACCCTGGCAGCATAGCACTAGGTTTAGGAGCCCCCCATGTGGTGAAAACTTGTGGGGACCAAAAAGAGTGACACATGAACCTTGTATTTTCTTCACCTTGTGGGCAATTTAAAATATTACCAAAACAACAACAACAACAACAACAACAACAAACAAAAAACAAAAAGACAATGCACACAGAATTGAGACTTCTGGTTCCAGACAAGACAGAGTAAACACAATTCTCCCAGCCCCTCCCACTAAATACAACTAAAAGCATGGGATAGTATCTTGTAAAATACAAACAAAAAGGCTCTGAAAGATGAGGAGAAGGTGGTCTGATTGGAGATCTTTGGGTGTTTCTTTATAGCAACGCAAGAACGCACTACACACAGCATGACCAGAAAACATTAATTGTCCTCCCTGATTAGAATTTGTTATAATACTGTACTTATTCTAGTCACCTCTCAAGGATCATGGAATGGGACATCATCTCTCATTGAAGTCTGCTTGCAAGGTTGTAGTTGCTCAGCTCCTGTGGTGAGAGAGTAATATAACAAAGGTAGAGAGCGCATGGGCTTTGGCATCAGAAAATCCTGGGTTACATATACCTCAAAATAATAAGAGCCATCTATGACAAACCCACAACCAACATCATACTGAATGAGCAAAAGCTGTAAGCCTTCCTCTCAGGACGAGAACAAGACAAGGATGCCCTCCTTCACCACTCCTATTCAACATAGTCCTAGAAGTCTTAGCCAGAGCAATCAGGCAAGAAAAAGAAATGAAAGGCATCCAAATAGGAAGAGAAGATGTCAAACTATCCCTCTTTGCAAATGATATGATTCCATACCTGAAAAACTCCATAGTCTCTGCTCAAAGTCTCCTAGTACTGATAAGCAACTTCAGCAAAGTTTCAGGATACAAAATCAATGTACAAAAATTTGTGACATTTACATACACTAGATAACATACAAGCTGAAAGCCAAATCAAGAATGCAATTTCATTCACGATATCCACCAAAAGAATAAAATATCTAGGAAGACAGATAATCAGGGAGGTGCAAGATCTCTATGATGAGAATTACAAAACATTACTGAAAGAAATCTGAGACAACACAAACAAATGAAAGACATTCCATGCTCATGGATAGGAAGAATCAATATCATTAAAACTGCCATACTACCCAAAGCAATTTACAGATTCAATACATTCCCTATCAAATTACCAATGACATTCTTCACAGAATAAAAAAAAACTATTTTAAAATTCATACGAAACCAGAAAAGAGCCCAAGTAGCCAGGGCAATCCTAAGCAAAAAGAACAAAGCTGGAGATCATGCTATCCAAATTCAAACTATGTACAGGGCTATGGTAACCAAAACAGCATGGTACTGGTACCAAAACTGACACCTAGACCAATGGAATAGGTTAGAGAACCCAGAAATAAAGCTGTACACTTACAACCATCTGATCTTCATCAAAGTCAACAATAACAAGCAATGGGGAAAGCACTTCCTATTCAATAAATGGTGTTGGGATAACTGGCTAGCCATATGCAGAAGATTGAAACTGGACACTTTCCTTTCACCATCAACTGAAATCAACTCAAGATGAATAAAAGACTTAAATATAAAACATAAAACTGTGAAAACACTAAAAGAAAGTCACTACGAAATACCATTCTTGACACAGGCCTTAGCAAAGATTTCATGAGGAAGTCTCCAAAAGCAATTGCAACAAAGTAAAACATTGGCCTAATTAAACTAAAGAGCATCTGCACAGCTAAAGAAACTGTTAACAGAGTAAACAGACAACCTACACAATGGGAGAAAATATTTGCAAACTATGCATCTGACAAAGGTCTAATATTCAGAATTTATAAGGAACTTAACAAGCAAAAACTAAACAACCTCATTAAAAAACGGGCAGATGACATGAACAGACACTTCTCAAAAGAAGACATACATGCAGCCAACAAGCATATGAAAATAAAATGCTCAATATCACCAATTATTAGAGAAATGCAAATCAAAGCCACGATGAGATATCATCCCACACCAGTCAGAATAGCTGTTATTAAGGTCAGAAAGTAACAGATGTTGGTGAGGTTGCAGAGAAAAGAGAAGGCTTCTACACTCCTGGTGGGAACATAAATCATTAGTTCAGCTACTGTAAGAAGCAGTTTGTAGATTTCTCAGAGAACTTAAAACACAACTACCATTAAATCCAGCAATCTCAATACTGGTACATATCCAAAGGAATATAAATTATTCTACCAAAAAGACACAGGTATGCGTATGTTCATCACAGCACTATTCACAGTAGCAAAGACGTGGAATCAAACTAGATGTCTGTCAATTGTGAACTGGATAAAGAAATTGTGGTACATATGCACCGTGGAATATTATGCAGCCATAAAAAAGAACAAAATCATGTCCTTTGCCACAAATTGGAGCTAGAGGCCATTATCCTAAGTGAATTAATGCAGAAACAGAAAACCAAATACCGCATGTTCTCACTTATAAGTTGGAACTAAATGCTGAATACGCATGGACACAAAGAGGGAAACAATAGACACCAGGGCCTACTTAAAGGTAGAAGGTATGAAGAGGGTAAGAAGCAAAAACCTACCCATCAGATACTGTGCTTACTACCCGGGTGATTAAATCATTTGTACACCAAACCCCAGTGACATGCAATTTACTCACATATCAAATCTGCACATGTACCCTGTTAAAGTAAAATAAAAGTCGAAAAAGAAAATAAGAAAATCTTGGGTTACAGGATGGAGGGTACTAAAAAAATTAAAAATAGAACTACCACATGATCCAGCAACCCCACTGCTGGGTATACATCCAAAAGAAGGGAAATCAGTGTATCAAAGAGACATCGGCACTTGCATTTTTACTGTAGCACTATTCACAATAACCAAGATATGGAGTCAACCTAAGTGTCCCTCAATGGATGAATGGATAAAGAATATGAGGTACATATACACAATGGAATATTATTTAGCCATAAAGAATGAAATCCTGTCCTTTGCAACAACATGGATAGAACTGGAGGACATTACATTAAGTGAAATAAGCCAGGTACAGAAAGACAATGCATGTTCTCACTCATAAATGGAAGCTTAAAAAAAAAAAAAAAAAAACTCATGGAGATAAAGAATGATAGTTACCAGAGGCTGGGAAAGAAAGCAGGTGGGGACTCCAGTGAAGGAGCATGAAAACACAGTTAGTTAGAATGAATAAAATCTAGTATTTGGTAGCACAATAAAGTGATTATAGATAATAAGTATATATTTCGAAATAACTAGAAGAGTGGAATTGAAATGTTCTTAATACAAAGAAATGATAAAAACTTGAGGGGATGGATACCCCAGTTACCCTGATTTAATTTTTGCACACTGTATGCCTATATCAAAATGTATACCCCATAAACATATAAAACTATTATGTACCCATAATAATTAATTTAAAATTAATAAAAAGAAAATCCTGGGTTCCAATCCCAGCCAGTCTACCATAGAACCCTCAGCAAGCCCTTTCTCCTCCTGCAGGCTCATCTGCCTTGTGTGAAGGTGGACGGAAAGATGTGGGGCATTTGTTTGATTTATGTAGACGTGGGGCATGGCAGGGACTTGGTTCAGAAGCTCAACATAAATGGATAACTATGTGAGTCATAGACCATGTGATTCCATCCTGGAAGGGTCACCCATTCTGAAAAGCTGGGCTGAATTAAAAAGGAACGTCCTTCTCTCTGTGCCTCTGCAAGAACACAAAGGAGACCCAGTTCCTAGCCCTACAACACTTCTTCACATGTCCCATTTCCTTTCCTGCCCTTTCCAGAGCCTCTCATTCGATAAGACCCTCAAAACAAGTCTCCACTCATCCCTTGGACTGCGTCTCTCTGTGCTGCAGATGGAGTGGTCTTTTCTCACCAAGCCCTCCCTCTTCCTCCCCCATCTTCAGTCCTATCTCATCCACAGCACCCCACCCCCAATGCTCTACAACCCTACAACCTCCAGAGCCAACCTGGCAGCCACACGCTTCTCCCGTGGAGCAGGGATGGTGTGGGTAAAGGTCAGCATTGATGAGATGTCCTTTGGCAGCCAGAGTTGGGGAGGTGAGGAATCCTCTTCCACGAATGAACTGTGCCCAGCCTCACATGGGCAGCTTAGAACCAGACTCCCTGCTGAGCTGTGTTCTCTGCCCACAGGGTGACAGCGGGGGACCTCTGGTCTGCACCCCAGAGCCTGGTGAGAAGTGGTACCAGGTGGGTATCATCAGCTGGGGAAAGAGCTGTGGAGAGAAGAACACCCCAGGGATATACACCTCATTGGTGAACTACAACCTCTGGATCGAGAAGGTGACCCAGCTAGAGGGCAGGCCCTTCAGTGCGGAGAAAATGAGGACCTCTGTCAAACAGAAACCTATGGACTCCCGAGTCTCGGGGGTCCCAGAGCCAGGCAGCCTCAGATCCTGGCTCCTGCTCTGTCCCCTGTCCCATGTGTTGTTCAGAGCTATTTTGTACTGATAATAAAATAGAGGCTATTTTTTTAACCAAGGGAGGGTGCATGAAAATGTGTCTCCAGCAGAGGCTCTGACTGCAGCTCGGGGCTCAAGGATGGAAACTGAGACTGGAACCAGGAGAACCAGAAAGTCAGGCTGGGGCCCTGGTTTGGGGACTGCACTTTGGGTCTGTGGATTAGTCAGGACTCTCTCCGTTCTAGGTGACAGTCACCTAAGTCTGACTGAATTCAGCCAAAATGAGGCATTTATGGATACATATAACAGGAAAATAAAAATAAAAATAAAAAACCGACACACAAATATCCAGGGCAGGCATGATGACTTCAGGCGTGGCTGAGTTGAGGGGCTGAAAGGTGAAGGCTGTGACTGTTGTCTGTGGCCATTTCCCTCAAGAAGGGCTTCTCAGTGGTGGCCATGATGAGAATAAAGAATTTCCTGTTGTGCTGGGAAGTTAGTCTCTTAGATCTATGCAGGACTTCAGCGGATTGGACAAGGCCCACCCACATTACGGAGGGAAATCTGCTGATTCAAAAGTTATCAATTTAAGTGTCAATCTTATCCAAAGATGCCCTGCAAGTTGACATATGAGATGAACCACCACACTGCCCAGGCAGCCTTCACATGGTGTTTACATTACTCCCGCCCATCAGAACGAACGATGTGCTTAAGCTCACCCTACCTTAAGGACAACAGCTTATTGTAACCCTTCTATCAAGCAACCTTAATGTTTCCTGAGGACCCCACTGATATGGTTTGGCTATGTCCCCACCCAAATCTCATCTTTAATCCCACGTGTTGTGGGAGGGACCCAGTGGGAGATAATCGAGTCGCGCAGTGGTTTTCCCATACTGTTCTCATGGTAGTGATTAAGTCTCGCGAGATCTGATGGTTTTATCAGAGGTTTCCCTTTTTGCTTGGCTCTTGTTCTCTCTTGCCTGCTGCCATGTAAGATGTGCGTTTTGCCTTCCACCATGACTGTGAGGCCTCTCCAGCTACGTGGAACTGTGAGTCCACAAACCCCTTTTTCTTTATAAATTACCCAGTCTCAGGTACGTCTTTATCAGTTGTGTGAAAACAGACTAACACACCCACTTTTCAAAATCACCTTTTTTCCGTTCCCCATCTTGGGCCTTCTCTCTTTTGGGGCAGGCAGGCCTGGACTCCCCTTTCCCTCGCCTCTCAAGTTGTCACCTGTTCTCCTTTCTGGCTCATCCTGGAGCCAAGCTGATGGTGCTCCCCTCTTGCTCTTTCCTTCATGTTCAGAGGCTCTCGCCTCTTCTTTCAGCTGACCTCCCTCCATGGCTCAGTCCTTCTGAGTTGCCTGCTGTGTTCCACCAGCATGTTGAATGGCCCCTCCCTGCACCAAGCAGGACTCCCCACCCTGCAGCATGCAACTGCAAGGGCTAGTGTGGGGCGGACCACCATTCACAAGAAGCCCCTTGAGAACATGTTCTCATCTTCCCCTCCTGTAGACCCAGTGCTGCTGCGTGCTTCTTTCCTCCGGATTCGAATTTCCTGGGCCACCACCGAAGATGCAAAGGCAATTCAGGAAATGCAAATCCTTAAATGGAAGCTTGGGCTTTTCCTGGGGACCTACAGCCTGGCTGAGAGTTCTCCAGACAGAGACTGTGAAAAAAAGCTTCCTGGCTGGGCACGGTGGCTCAACTCCTGTAATCCCAGCACTTTGGGAGGCCGAGGCAGGTGGATCACCTGAGATCAGGAGTTCAAGACCAGTCTGGCCAATGTGGTGAAACCCCATCTCTACTTTAAAAAATACAAAAATTAGTTGGATGTGGTGGCAGGTGCCTGTAATCCCATCCACTCGGGAGGCTGAGGCAGGATAATGGCTTGAACCCAGGAGGTGGAGGTTGCAATGAGCCAAGATTGCACCATTGCACTCCAGCCTAGGCAATAAGAGTGAAACTCCATCTCCAAAAAAAAAGAAAAAAGAAAAAAACTTTCTAGTTCTCCTTTTTCCCACTCTAACCCTGCTCCTCCAGAGGTCCTACAGCTACAATGTTTAGAAGCCATTTTTTCAGAAGCTCCTAAGAACCTGGGACTCAGGCAGGCCCAGTGGAGGGTGGCCAGGCAGAGTGTGCACCATCTCAGGACATCACCAGTGTCCACTCCACTTTCCTGCTCACTGCCCTCTGACTTCTGTGTGAGGGCCCTCCCACACAGAAGGACTCCCAAATTGGGGGTCCTCCAATTTGCATAGTTCTGGATGGTTTTCACCCACTCTCCAATTTGCGTAGTTGTGGATGGCTGGCCCTTTGCTGGGGCCTGGGGTGGGCATAGAACTCAAACCTGGCCTAGAAGGACATTGATTTTGGCCACAGGGATGGGAGCAGCAATGGGCTGTGGGCTTTGTGGGTCATAAGAGCGAGACCAAGACTTCTGCTGGAGTTATCAGGAACAAGACTCTCTCTCTCTCTCTCTCCTGGGACTCCCAAGATGGTAGGGTGCATGTTGAAGGTACTGCTCATGCGAAGGCTGCTGGGAAGTGTGGTGGTTCCTTTTATCTGTCAACATGGAGGGCATCTTTGGATGAGATTAATGTTTAAATTGGTAAACTCTGAAGAAGCAGATTGCCCTCCATAATGGGGGTGGGCCTCATCTAATCCACTGAAGGCCTGAGTAGGACAAAAATGATTGGCCCTCCCTGCACAAGAGGGAATTCCTCAGCCGCCCACCTTCGGACTTCACCTGTATTGTCAGCAATTCTGGGGCTCTGCCTGCCGGTCTCTAAACCAGAGCGGCACCATCGGCTCTCCTGCATCTCGAGTCTGCCGGTCCACACACCAGGTTCGAGCCTGCCAGTCTCTGTAGTCAGGTGAGCCAATTCCTTATAATAAACAGCTTCATATCTGTATATCCATATTTATATCACCTACATATCTACATCTCATCTCTATATCAACTCTATCTAATCTATCTCTCCTGTTTTTTTCTGGAGAACTCTGACTAATATGGGGGAAGAGCTTCTGTACTGTGAAGGGGCTTCTTAGATAATGAGGTGGAAGCAATGTTGCTGTTTCACTTTTCTTTTTTGAAACATGGTCTCACTCTGTCGCCCAGGCTGGAGTGCGGTGGCATGATCACAGTTCACTGCCACCTAGATCTCAGGCGATCCTCTCAACTCAGCCTCTCTAATAGCTGGGACTACAGGTGCACATCACCACACTTGGCTCATTTTTTACAATTTTTTGTAAGATGGGAGTCTCACTATGTTACCCAGGCTGCTGTCAAACTCCTGGGCTCAAGCAATCCTCCCGCCATGGCCTCCCAAAGTGCTGTGATTACAGGCATAAGTCACCGCACCTGGCCCTGTTTCACCAGTGAATGCAACATTTTGTCATGATATGGAAATTGTCAGTTTAAACATTATCCCATCAATTGTGATTAGTCAGGCTACAGGATTATCATCTGTGTCCCAAGAGAGTTTTCATACCTAGAGTCACACAGTGTAGTGTCTAAACTGCACTGTGGTTCCCCAGTGCGAATGTGTGGGGGACAAGACAGACACACAGAGACATCTGTTGGACATCAAGGGAAACAACAATGTCTGTTGGACATGGAGTCGACCACTGCTACTAAGGTGTTTCAACTTAACAACTTAATAAATGCAATGGTTAGGCATTTCATTTGGTCTAGAAGCACCATAAAAAAAAAAAAAAAAAAAAAAAAAAAAAAAAGCTAAGATGCTAAGGGTTTGTGAACTGGGAAAGTTTGAAGAACCTCTAGCCTAAAAGATAATTGCTGATTTTAATATTTTGTATTTAAGAATTAGGGGTGAGTTGTTACAATAGTTTTGTGGAGGGTAATTTGAGAGTAGCCCAAACGTCTCCTTAAAGATGACCTAACTGGGCATGGTGGCTCACGTCTGTAATCCCAACACTTTGGGAGGCCGAGGCAGGTGGATCACCTGAGTTCATGAGTTCAAGACCAGCCTGGCCAAAATGGTGAAACCCCATCTCAACTAAAAATACAAAAAAAATTAGCTGGGTGTGGTGGTGGGCGCCTGTAATTCCAGCTACTTGAGTGGCTGAGGCAGGAGAATCGCAGAGGAGGCAGAGATTGCAGTGAGCTGAGATCACACCATAGTACTCCAGCCTGGGTGACAAGAGCAAAACTTTGTCTCAAAAAAAAAAAAAAAAAAAAATGACCTCCTGCAGCAGGGACATGAAATCAAGGCTCAGGTGTCTGTGGGCTGTTTTGTCTGCCCTGCACCTAGTGGCTCCGGTTTATTTGGGGGAACCCTCTTCCTCATTGCCAGTTTCTGATCTCACCTTTCTCAAGATCCATTTTGTATGGACAGGTAGAGCCCCACTTCTGATTCCGGAGGTTGCATGGAACCAGGCCTGGCCAATGAGAGGCCCTCAACCCAGGGCCTCAGGATGTCTTTCAGGTGGCCCTAAGAACCAAGCTTGGCAATCTTGGCAAGTCCCAGAACTTCACCTGGGACTTGCACAGGCTCTTTGAGATTAGCAGCTCTCTCTCTGTCTGCTAGGACTGACCCTTGGAGAATGTAAGCCTAGAGCTTCTGGGGGCCCCATGTGGAGGTGACTGCCCTGAGAGTGAAGTCAAAGAGTGAAGACATCACATCCTGATATTTTTATAGCCCTTACAGCCAGGCATGCCTGAACCACAGATTTCTTTTCTTTTCCTTTTCTTTTTTTTCTTTTCTCTTCCTTCCTTCCTTCCCTCCTTCCTTCCTTCCTTCCTTCCTTCCTTCCTTCCTTCCTTCCCTCCCTCCCTCCCTCCCTCCCTCCTTCCTTTCTTCCTTCCTTCCTTCTTTCCTTCCTTCCTTCCTTCCTTCCTTTCTCTTTCTTTCTTTTTCTTTTTTTTTTTTTTAGACAAGGTCTTCACTCTGTTGCCCAGGCTGAGTGCAGTGGCACCATTTTGTTTCCTTTAACAAATCTCTCCCTATCTTCCCCTTTCCCCTATCCTTCCTAGGTTCTAGTATTCTCTGTTCTAATTTTTACTTTTATGAGATGAACATCTTTTAGTTTCCACATCATATAAGCATTTACAGCTATACATTTCCCTCTCACTGCTGCTTTAGTGCATCACATATGTTTTTGTGTGTTATGTTTTCACTCTCATTGACCTTAAAGTATTTTCTAATTTCCCATGTGAGCTCTTTTTACTCATTGGTTATTTAGGAGTGTGCTGTTTAATTTTTATATATTTGTAATTATTCTCCTGTTATTTATTTCTAATTTAATTCCACTGAGGTTGGAGAACATACTTTGTATTATTTCAATCCTTTTAAAAATTTGAGAATTGCTTTATAGCTTAGAATATGGTCTACCCTAAAGAATATTTTATGTACTCTATTTTAAAAAGTATATTCTGCTATTATTGGGTAGTGTGTTCTATAGATGTTTGTTAGGTGTAGCTGGTTTATAGTATTGCCAAAATCTTCTATATCCTTGTTAATCTTCTGCATAGTTGTTCTATCCATTATTTAACATGATGAGATTTAAGTCTCCAACTTCTGTTATTAAATTGTCTCTTTCTTCCTTCAATTCTGTCATTTTTTGCTTCCAATATTTTAATGTTCTATTGTTAGGTGCATATATGTTTATAGTTGTTGTATCTTTCTGAATCATTGACCCTGTAGTCATTATAAAATGTCCCTCTTTATCTCTAATGACTTTTTTGTTTTACAGTCTATTTTGTTGATATTATTAGCATCATATCCGCTCTTTTATCATTACTATTTGCATAGTATATCTGTTTCCATCTTTTTATTTTTAACCTACTTATATATATGAATGTAAATGTGCTTCCTGTAGACAACACGCAGTGGAACTTGTTTGTTTTCCAGTCTGACAATCTCTGTCTTTTAACTGGATTTTTAGTCCACTCACATTTAATGTGATCATTGATATAGTTTGATTTACATATGCCGTTTTGGTTTGTTTTCCTGTATGATGCTTTTCCTTTTTGTCCCTCTGATCTTCCTTTATAGACTTTTGCATCAAGTCAATATTTTCTAGTGTAGCATTTTAATTTTTTAATGATGCTAATTATATGTTTGAGTTGTTTTCTTAGTAGTTGCACTAGAACTTACAATACACATCTCAACTTATTAGAATTAACTTCTGGTTTAGACTAACTTATTTCTAGTAAGAGATCAAAACTTCCTTCCTACATAGTCCTATTTCCTCCTCCCCTTTTTTTTGCTATTATTTTCATATATTTACATCTACATATGTTATAAATCCAAAAATGCCTCACTATAATTGTTACATTATTTAACTTTATGTCTCACAGATTTTAAGAGAAGAAAGGAGATAAAGTATGTATTTATACAATTTTTATATTGACCTTAACAGGCACAGAAAACTGACTGTGTACTCTGTTGACCTAGCCTCAACAAACAGGACATGGTGGCCTGGACCCGTGCTTCTCAGACCATCCGTGAGGAAAAAGACCAGGGCTTTTGGTTTTTGGTTTTGCTTTGTTGGAAATTTCCAACTTATTTCAAACCAATACTTTCATAAAACATAAAATTGAACTACTTAAAAAATGAAATCGAAAATGAACACATAAAATGCAAGCCCACGTTATTTTTTTTTTTGGAGAGAGTGTCTCACTCTGTCACCCAGGCTGGAGGGCAGGGTGCAATCAGGACTCACTGCAGCCTCAACCTCCCAGGCTCAAGTGATCCTCCTGTCTCAGCTTTCTAAGTATCTGGGACCACAGGTGTGCACCATCATGCCTGGCTAATTTTATTTTATGGAGAGATGGGGTCTCGCCGTGTTGCCCAGGTTGCAAACTTTTTTATTACAGTCAACCCACATAACCCACTTAACTTTAAGTTTCTGTAAGGGTTTCTAAGCATTTACTCTCCATTTCTCTGCTTATCTCTTCGTGGGCCAGAAACAAGCAGTTTGCAGACCAGCAGTGGTCCCTATTCCACACTTCAGAAGCATTTCCCTAGAAGACCCAGACTTTAATCATCAAGAAATAGATGCCACCTGGCTACCAAGCCCAGGCTTTCTAAGGTAGAAGAGGATCACATTAGAATATGGATTGGATTGGAATGAAGCTTTCGGTGTGGCTCATGAATCATCGTTTGAATTGAGACTGTAGAGACTTATGTATTATTCATTGTCTTGAGCAGTAAGAGCTCACAAAGCTTCTCAGTGTCCTAGCCCAGAATAGCTTAATTGGGCACTGTTGCTCTGCAATGCAAAGTGCCTGTTTAATTCTGAGTTTTGCATTTTTACATCAGAACCGGCCCAGTAAGAGGCATCTTCTATCTTTAGTCCTGGCTTATTGCTCTTTGCTTGCGTGTGTGAATGCTGGGCCCCTCCCTGCAGAGCTTCTTGCCAGAGTGCTGTCCCCAGATTACCCTGAGACTCAGATGCTGCGTGAGCAGCTGCTAGGCACAGATGGGGAGAGGAAGGCAGCCCCCATCTGAGGTCCGAGGAGCAAAGGCAGGCCTCAGTGTCACTTATGCCCAGGGGAACTAGGCTTCCCTCAGCTGAGCCAGCTTCCAGAATGACGTTGGCCATGGCTCAAAGCTTAGCCCCAAGAACATGAGCCTCTAAGTCCCAGGTCCCTTGCCTGTAAAATGAGAATCATTGCATCGACAGAGTAAGGCTACTGAGGCTGTGACGATGCAGAAAGAGCCATGAGCAAAGCCTGCCATACACTGAACACTCAGGGAACTAAACGGCCCCAGACAAAGCAGAGCCACATGACCCCAGGGTTGCCACAGACCCTTATAACCCTCAGGGCTAGCCAGTTCCCTATCTCACCCCTAAATCCCTCCCTGCAACAGGATCAAGTCCCCTTGACACTCTTCACATCAATCCCAACAGCTAGTTATACCCTTGAATGCCTCTGCAGCAACAAGGCATCCAGCATCAGAAAACTGACCATACACTCTGTCAACCCAGCCTCAGCAAGCCCCAAAGTCTTAGTCTTGGATCCACAGGGCAGCCACGGTGCTCCTGTTGCCCCCTCCAGGCAGCCCTCCAGGTAGCCCTCCAGGTCACATAGAGAACTCACCACCTACAGGCAGCCCTCTGCTGCCTGCTCTTGACAAACAAAACAAAACAAACAAACAAAAACACAGGGTCTCACTCTGTTGCCCAGGCAGAAGTTCAGTGGCCCAATCACGGCTCACTGAAGCCTCACCCTCCAGGCTCAAGTGATCCTTCCACTTCAGCCTCCTGAGTAGCTGGGACCACAGGAGTGTGCAATCACACCTAGCTAATTATTTTTTGTAGATACAAGGTCCTCCTATGTTTTCCAGGCTGGCCTTGTACTCCTGGGCTCAAATGATCCTCCCACCTCAGCCTCTCAAAGTGCTGGGATTACAGGTGTGAGCCACTGTTCCCAGCTCAGCCCTCAGCTTTGACCAAGAGTGCAGAATCCTATGCTGAGCCACATCGGCCTCGCCGTAGCCCAGCAGATGGCAGTGTGCAGGCTGGAAGACCAGGCTCTGGCTTCACGGAGCCATGACATCCCCAAACCACACATCTCAGCTACTGCAGTCACCGCTCCTATTTATAGCTCCACGATTCCCGCCATCCTTGTCACTAGACAACCTGCCTTGTAACACTCTTCCCAGAGTGAGCCGCCGAGGGTGGTCCAGGTGTGCGCCAGCCTGTTGGCTCTGACACAGGGGTGTCAGCACTCACCCGAAGATCGGGCCTCCAACAACGCTCCCTCCCGCTCCCAGAGCCCATGTCTTTTCTCTCCTCTTTGAGCTTCCGGTGGCCTGGAAACCTGCACTGTTTTGCAGAGCTGCTTCTAGACTCATCCCCACCCCGCACTTCCCTTTTGTGGACTCCGGAGGTGGACCCCATCCTGACCTTTCTAAACCCTGGAATGTGTGAGATTCCAGGGCCCTCAGTCTCAGCCTCCTGCCTTCCTCTTTCTGACACTACGGCTGCCTTGCCACATCCCGGGGCCTCCCGGTGCTCTGCTCCTCCAGCCAATCCCATCAGCAGGCACCACTCAGGCTCGAAGCCCCAACTTGGCACCTTCTCCTTCCCATCCCTCCTTTTCCCTTCCCTTCCCACTCCTTTTCCCTCCTTTTCTTTCCTTCCCTTCCTCCCTCTCCCTTTGCCTCCTATCCCCTTCTTCCCTCCTCTCGCCTCCCCGCCTCCACTCAGTCTTGGTGGATTGTTGCAGATTTGGTGTTGCTCATTCACTCATCAAACATTTGCTGAGTCTTTTATATGCCGTTGCTGTTCCAGTCACGGGGAGGAACAGGGAACAAAATGTCACGCCCTCAGAAGCCGACACTCTAAGGAGACAGACGCCATAAACACACAGCTGTTGCTGAACCTGACAGGTGGAGAGGCACAGGGGAGAATGAGGACGAGGGAGCAGGGGCGGAGGAGGGACTCCTTCCTACAGCAGGTGTCCCGGAAGGCCCGGCTGAGAGCTGAGACCTGGAGGACAGGAGGCTTAGGACAGGACTGTTCTGTGTGAAAGGGTGTCTCGGGGATCTCTGGGCCTTTCCAGAACAGAGCTTCCCAGAGCTTTGCAGAATGAACAGGCTTCCTTAGGCAGCTGGGGCTGGCTTTGGAGAGGGAGCTCAGGCAGCGAGTTCTCAGGTGGGCCTGGCTGGGGTGGGGTGCAGTTCCCAGATGTCGCCTCAAGGTGGCAGAGTGACTCCAGACCAGGCAGGAGGACTTCAGTGTCTCCCTGTGCTTGGTCAGGCCTGGGGACCTGGGGCAGCCCCAGGGAGGCGACAGACACAGCCCTGGAAGGGGAGGGAAGCAGAGGTTCCCTGACAGCTGGCTGGAGCCTTCCAGGAGCGGCTGTGTCCCCACCCTCCCGGTGGCTGCCACCCTCCTGGGCCCTCACGGGTAGGGCCCTGGGCCCAGGCATTGCATCGAATGGGCCGTGGCTCTGCGGGGTTCCCCCGTCGCCTGGGTCCTGGGAGCTGGGGAACGATTTCCCTCACTCTGAGGCTGGGGCCACTTTGGACCCTTCCCTTCCCGACACAGCGAGCCAGGAGTCTGGGCCAACAGCTTAGCCCCGGCCATTCCCCCTGCCTGGAAGTCCCCTCCGGAAGCAGACGAGGAGCTGCTGAGGCAGAAGCCCAGGCACAGGCGGGACCCGGCAGCCTGAGGCACCCACGGCTCCAAAGCCTCAGACTTGGATCTGCAGGGCAGCCACAGGGCTCCCGTGCCCCCTCCGGGCAGCCCTCCTGGTCACACATCCACTCTAAGCCTTTTATTAAGCATCTCCTGTGTGCCAGGTACTGTGCTGGGGACCTGGTGGTGGGGCAGACAGATTGGAATGGCCAGTCCCAGAGATCAAAGTCAAGAGCAGGGGCCCCACCAGGCGGGGGTGGGATCAAGCCCACTGTGTGTCTTATCGGACCGCAGCCATGCCTGTTGCCTGGCGTCTGGTCTGTGGGTACTGCTGTATATACAGGCATAAGCTCAATAGATGCAACCAAGGCTGGGTGGGCCCTGGAGCCTGGAGCATTTACTACCTGACCCTTGACAGAAAACATTCGCTTACCCTGGTCTAGAGGGGGAGATGGATGTAAACGGACAGTCACCTCACCATAATATGTGCTAGGACAGAGGTGAGGGCCACGAGGGACGGAGCTGGGTCCTGTCCTGTAGGCCTCTGAAAGGTTCCTGCAGCGGCCATGGTCACAGAGAGCCATGGAAGAGGCTTGAGCAGGAGTGACACGATCCAATCCCAGAAACTCTGGTGTGGGAAGTGGAGGTGAGGGGACAGCCGCAGAGCCAGCGCCCGGGTAGCAGACGGTTGTAAGAGCCTAGGAAGGCGGCCTGTGGGGATGGGAAAGGGTCCGAGGTTGATGGCATTTCAGAGGGTGGACGATGGCATCGGAATGTTGAGATGTGGGTTGGGTTCAGGCCTAAGCCCGTGTCCAGCCTGTGTCCAGAACTCTGGGGGTCACACAGAGGCTCACGAAGCCCTGCTAAACGTGACAGTGATGAGACCCCGCAGAACAGCAAGAAAAGCCGCTGGTTCTACGATGCGAAACAAGGACCCAGGAGCTCAGCCCACCTGCTGTTCAGTGGCCATGTTAGGGTGCCAGGCAGGGGCTTCCTGACGTCAGTTCCAACGCTCAGTGCCCCTTTTGGGCTGTGTCTGTCCCCGTGACGTTGGAGAAAGATGGAGTGCACAGCCAGCAGCTCCCCACTCTGTCATTTCTCTAAACTGCAATTTTCTTACCTGCAAGGTGGAGGTAAGGTCCCGTTCCCGGCCTGGCTCTCAGTCTTGCTACAGCGAGATGATTCATAGAGAAGCACTGATAATCCGTAAAGCATTTTTATCTTTTATTTTTTTTATTTTTGAGACAGAGTCTCACTCTGTCGCTCAGGCTGGAGTGCAGTGCCGCAATCTCAGCTCACTGCAGCCTCTGCCTCCCAGGTTCCACAGATTCTCCTGCCTCAGCCTCCCGAGTAGCTGGAATTACAGGTGCCCGCCACCATGCCCTGCTAATTTTTGTATTTTTAGTAGAACAGGGTTTCTCTGTGTTGGTCAGGCTGGTCTCCAACTCCCGATTTCAAGTGATCTGTCCACTTTGGCTTCCCAAAGTGCTGGGATTATAGGTGTGAGCCACCGTGCCAGGCCCGCAAGGCATTTTAGCTATCCAAGTCATCGTTATCTACAGAGAATTACCTAGTGAGCTCCATAACACATAAGTAGGAGTCCAGAACTCCCAGCTCCTGAAGTACAAGGCTGGTTATGGCCAAGTCAATGAAGGAAGGGGCTGAGCCTGTGGAGCCGGCAGCCTGGCGTCACATTTCTGGCCCCATAAATCTGTCCTAGTCCTGGCTCTGGTGTGGCATCAGCTGGTGGCAGTTGGCTGCTGTGCCTTAAACATCAAGAATTTCTGGGACTCTTGATGGGACTTCCAAGAGTTTGCGTCCAAGACAGACGCAAACTCCAGAACACTCCCAACTGATGCCATTTTGTTGACTTTGAGTGGAGAAAATTGGGGCACAGGGACCCAATCTCTGCCTCCCCACTTCTGAGACTGATTGCCTGGTTTCCCAACCCCTCTCCTCCCTGCTTGCCCCTAGACAGTGCTTGATGACAACTGTGTTACCCTGGGATATGTTACCTGGGTTTTTACTGTATCAGCTTCTCTTGAAGATGTAGCTTTCCATTCAATACCTGATGTATGTGGGGGCATGTGTGTGTGAGCATGTGAGCATGTGTGTGCACGTGCCTGTGCATGAGCACAAACACATCTGCAGGGGTGGATGGAAAGCTGGAGGGAGGATTGCTTGCTCAGCTATCCTGTCTTCTTTCACTTTCAGATGACACTGAATAAATCAATTACTCCCACTAAAACATTTTACTGCCCCAAGAGTGATATGGACCCAGCCTTCCAGGACACTTTGAAATCCCCTGTTGCCGCCACCTTCTCTTACTATCTTCTTGTTCATAGCGTACTCAGAAGGTCCTGCAAGTGATGGGCTTTCAGTACTTTCCAAGACCCCTTCCTTCTGAGAGGGCAGTGGAAGGATATCCTTTAAAAGCTGTCTGTGCTCAACAAGCAATAAAGGTCGTGCTTCATGGCTGAAGGTCGAAAGGCACAGGAAGCAATCGGGCGCACAGGACTTCTTACTGATCTGCTTATTTGCCTTCTTTTCTTCTAAGACAATGAGCTTATGAGGCAGAAACTCCCTTGGCTTTAAAATGCACTCACTCATTCATTCATTCATTTATTCTTCCTGTTATTGAATCAGAATAAGTGTTCAGTTCTTCTCTTTGTGCTGGGAAACACAAAGACAGGCAGTGCCCAGTTGCTGTCTTAGGGAACTCGACCTCTGGTGGGGAAGGCAGGGTAACCAGCAGCATTGCAGGCGTGAGACGCAGCACAGGTGGAGGCGTGAACTGAGGCCACGAATCCCAGCAGATCGAGGACCAGCTTCCCTGTGACTGCATGTCCTGCAAGGTCATCTTGTGCAAGGTAGGGGCACCCTGCAGCGGGATTTCACCTCCTAACTCTGGCAATGCTGACCAATATGCCAATGAGAGGGGCTGAAGGGAACAGCTGAGAACAATGGAACAATGTCTCTCCATCTGCACAGGCTCTAAGAGCACTTGGTGATGGGGAAAAGCGCTCACCCCTTCCTTTTAGGGGGGCACGAAAAATTCGCACTCCTCTCTCTCTTTTGTCAAGCCCCACGCTGTCCTCACTATAAAGCATCTCCAGATTCCCTGTGCTTTCCATCTGCCCATTTAATAGGAACCAACAAATTCTTCCAAAAGTAGAACCTTTGCAAAATCCCTGCTTTCAACTGTTCCTGCCCAAAGATGCAGTTAAATGACAGAAACATTGGCCATTTGGATAATAGCAATACAGAGCAGCCGGATATTGAGATGCACCACAGAACATGCTGGAAGTTGCTGGGGGAAAGGGCACCATTTCCTGCCTTGCCTCAGTAAGCCTTAATGTACACTGTGCAAAGGGAAATGTCTTCATGCTTAGAATAAAGAGTATTGGAAGCTACTATGAGGAAGCTCCTCATCTTTCTCTTAGAACAAAGGCTGGGGTCTATTTGATTGAAAGCAGAAAGCCCATTTCTAACTTGCTGATGCTGTCAAGATTGGAACTTTTAAAGAATCCCATTCTTTGAGAGAGTGAAATCATGGGAGTGTTAATCATGGCAAAGCTAAGGATGGCTGGAGGCCTCCAGGAAACATCTTCCTACTTTAATCTACTGAGCACTGGGTTGAAAAAGCAAAGCTTAGATGTGACCCCAAAAGCACAGACAGCAAAAGCAAAAAAAATAGACAAATGGGGTTGCACTAAACTAAGAAGCTTCTACACAGCCAAGGAAATAATTAACAGAGTAAAGAGACAACCTATGGAATGGGAGAAAACATTTGCAAACCATGTATGTTTTAAGGGGTTAATCCCTAAAATATACAAAAAATCCAAACAACTCAATAGTAAGAAAACAAATAACCCAATTTAAAAATGGGCAAAGGACCTGAATAGACATTTCTCAAAAGAAGACACATAAGTGGCCGAATGAAACACTTCTCAACATCACTAATCATCAAGGAAATGCAAATTAATATCACAAAGACATATGACTTCACACCTGTTAGAATGGCTGTTATCAAAAAGACAAAAGATAGTGAGTGTTGGTGAGGATGTGGAGAAAGGGGAATGTTTGTATTCCGTTGGTGGGAATGTAAATTAATACAACCAAAATGGGGAACAGTATGGAGGCTTCTCAAAAACTATAATCCAGCAATCCCACTTCAGGGCATCTTTTCAAAGGAAATGAAATCAGTATGTTGAAAAGATATTTGCACTCTCATGCTTGTATTATTCATAATAGCCAAGACATGTGTTGTGGTTTAGTTCTGTGTCCCCACCCAAATCTCAGTTTGAAGCATAATCCCCATAATTCTCAGGTGCAGAGGGTGGGACCTGGTGGAAAGTGATTGGATTGTGGGGGCAGTTTTCCCTTTGCTATTCTCGTGATAGTGAGTGAGTGCTCACAAGATCTGATGGTTTCATAAGGGGCTCTTCCCCCTTCGTTTGCTCTCTCTCTCACCTGCTGCCATGTAAGACATGCCTTTGCTTCTCTCTCATCTTCTGCCACGATCATAGGTTTCCTAAGGCCTCTCCAGCCATGTGGAACTGGGAGTTAATTAAACCTCTTTTTTAAATAAATTGCCCAGTCTTGGGTATGTCTTTATAGCAGTGTGAGAATAGACTAATACAACCTGGAACAACCTATGTGTCCATCAACAAATGAATGATAAAGATATATATATATATCTTTATCATTCATTTGTTGATGGACACATATATAAGATGGATATATATATAATATATACAATAAAACGCTATTCAGCCTTAAACAAGAAGGAAATTCTGTCATTGACAATGACACAGATGAACCTAGAGGACATTAGACTAAGTGAATTAAACCAGGCCCAGAAAGACAAATACTGCATTATCTCACATACATATGGAATATAAAAAATTTGAACTCATGGAATCACAGAGTAGAATGGTGGTTATGAGACCTGAGGGAGGAAATGGTCAAAGGGCACAAAATTTCAGTTAGACAGGAGAATTAAATTTTGAAGATCTATTGTACAGCATGGTTACTATTGTTAATACAGTAATAATGTATTACAGACTTGAAAATTGCTAAGAGAAGAGATCTTGAATGTTCTCATCACAAAAAAGCAATATGTAAGGTGATGGATATGTTAATTAATTTAATTGGAGTAACCATTTCACAATGTATACATAAATCAAAGCGTCACATTGTACATCATAAATACGTACAATTTTTTAAATGTGTCAATTATACTTAAAATTTGTAAAAAAGCAAAGCTATTTTCCCACTTTACAAAGAATGAACACCAGAAGCTCTCAAACAAAGCCACCTGGGCCTCACACCTTTCATCTGCAAAATGGGTGCTTGGCTCTTTCTTCTACGTGGAGTCATTTTTGAGGCAGAAAACATACCCTTGGTCATAGCCTTGAGTTGAAAATCTTTGAGGGCATTTTCTGTCCAAATGACTGAAAAAATCAACCAAAACCTCTCCATTTTGATGATGCTCATGCTTTGTGATAGGAGTAGCCTCAAATTACTGCTAAAGGGTTCTCTTTTCTTGTCTAATAATGAAAATCTAGGCAATTACTAGCAAAGAGAACAAGTTGCCTTTGTAGGAGAATTAGGCTTCATCGTGATTATGACTACTGGTTTTATTTTGTGGCAAGAGAGGGGCCCAGGAGTCTGCTTTAGTGTACCTTTGAATGATGACTGATTTAATAATGATATTTATTTAACACTTTTTATATATACTATTAGGCACTGTACGTAAAATCTCACTTAATCCTCAATATGGCCAAATGAAGTAGGCCCGACTATTTATACCTATTGACTGATTAAGAAAATGAGACATAAAAGGTTTAGATAGCTTGCCCAAGGGCGCACAGGAACTGGCAGTAGACTTCCTGCCTTCTGGGTCATCCTCCATGAAGTTGCTGAGAACCACCCAGGAAAGAGCAAGCCCTGGTGGCCAGCCAGGTTTGGGGCACGTGGTCTCCTAAGCTAGGGCACAGGGCTCCAAGGACTTCTTCTGCCTGCACTGCATGGTCTTTGCTCCTGTAGCCACCCTCTAGACTTCCAGATGCCCCAGCTGAGATGCATGCATTTTCTAAAATCAGTATGGATCACTGCGTCACCAAGAAAATAACTCAACAATTATTTTGTAAAGGATCCAAGGGTGAGACAAGTTTTAATTATAATCCCTTTCACTCTGAATGCTCAGCCCCACCAACCTGTCCCTATTGTTTGTCCTGATGTCCTCCATTTGTCTCACAACCATTTAACAGATGCCTCATGAGAAGCCATCCATGGGCTTGGGGCTGGGAATGGAGCAGTGAGCAAAAAGGAACAGGCATTGCTTTGTGGAGCATATACAGTATGGGGAAGACTGGCATCTATGAAATCACTACACAAATATATATAAGTTGCAACTGCAATAAACATGAATGCAAATAAAAAATTCTAAGCCCCACAACCAACTGAATGGACCCCCTCCTTTTAGCCAAGGGCATTCCAAAGTTAACCTGAAACACTAGTTCAAGGCATGATAGGAAGTGGGGATCAGGCATGCCTCATTATGCCCTCCTCCCTTTGGAATTCAGGCACAGCTGGCCAGCATTAACATTAAAACAGATGCATTAAGACTGACAAAACTGACTCTTTGTAGTAATAAAATACCAACATGACAGATAGCAGGCCCTGAAAGAAATTGAAGCTTTTGCCCTAAAATCTATTTCTTTGATATATTTTGAAATGGTCTCACAAAGCTGTCTCTTGTGAGGAAAATCTACATTCTGTAATTTTCTTCCCTTTCCAGATCTTTCTCTGATCCAGGAGAGAATTAACTGAGAGTCTGGCCTCTTTCTAAGTCTGTTAAGAAACATTTACAATCTATTCTCTCTGAAACCTGCTGCCTGGAGACTTCATCTACATAATAAAAACCTTGGTCTCCACAATCCCTCATCATAATCCAGACACTCCGTTCTATTGATTCCAGGTCTTTAGATAACAATTTAATTCTTTCAACCAATTGCCAATTAGAAAATCTTTGAATCCACCTATGACCTGGAAGCCCCATGACCAACCAATTTACATCTTATATGTATTGATTGATGTCTTCTGTCTCCCTAAAATGTATAAAACCAAGCTGTAGCCTGACCACCTTGGGCACATGTTCTCAGGCTCTCCTAGACCATATGTTCTCAGGATCTGCCATGGTCACCCATATTTGGCTCAGAATAAATCTCTTCAAATATTTTATTTTTTCTCCTTTTGTCAACATGACTTTGTAGAGAAAAAGTGGAGATGAGTCTAGAGGAGTTGGTTTCTGGACAGTCTCCTAGAAGTCTTCCTGTGAACATGGCATTGAAGCTGTAACCGAAACACAGACTCAGTTGTTCTTTGCTGGCAGAGTATAATTAATAATAGTGAGGTCTGGTATAAAGAAAGTGACTTTTTATTACAGAGCTAGCTTAGGGGAAGAAGTACAGGCTTTCTGCCTTAAGCGTTCTGCTTCCCTTTTGGAACAGAAAGCAGGTGCTTTTAAAAGGAAAATTGACAGGTCGGGCACAGTGGCTCACGCCTGTAATCCCAGCACTTTGGGAGGTCAAGGCAGGTGGATAACCTGAGGTCAGGAGTTCAAGCCAGTCTGGCCAGCATGGCGAAACCCCGTCTCTACTGAAAACACAAGAAAATTAGCCTGGCGTGATGGTGCTTGCCCGTAATCCCAGCTACTTGGGGGGCTGAGGCAGGAGCATTGCTTGAACCTGGGAAGTGGAAGTTGCAGTGAGATGAGATCATGCCATTGCACTCCAGCCTGGGCAACAAAAGCAAAACTCTGTCTCAAAAAAAAAAAAAAAAGAAAGAAAAATTGACATAAATGGCATGCAGTGGAGGAAGCAGGAAGGTAGGAGTCTGTATAACTCACTTTGGTGCTTTATCTACTGGTGGTCAAGTTGGCACCTTCACGGGCAGAACTAAGTTGTAAAAGTTATTGAATATCTCCAGGTGGGAGAGTTTCACATTGACCATACTTTGAGTTGTGGATAGACTGCTGTCTCTTGAGGCAATCTCCAAGTGGGAGAGAGTTTCGTGTTGGGGATACTTTGAGTTGTAGATGGATTGCTCTCTCTCAAGCTGAGAGAGAGTCCCACACTGGAGCTACTAACCACCTAGTTAGCTGAACTTGCCCTTTGGACAGTACCTGGTGAAGGAGAGGTAAAAGGCTATAATTGCACTTCTAAAGAGCTAAGTTGGAAGTGGGAAGCAGAGGAAAAGCAGGAAGGAGAAAAGAAGAAAAAATAATAATAAACTCATTCTCTTGTTCTTAGAAAGATGGAGGTACTCAGTTTGAAAACCAAAATAGGAAGTGACAAGTAGGAGAACAATGAAGGAAAGAGCATTCCAGACAAAGGGCACAATGTGCTCAACACCCTTGTAGCAAGAGGGGACATGCTGGATCTCAGAGGCTGAAAGAGGGTATGATGGTTAATTTCATGTATCAACTTGACTGGGCTAAGTGATGCCTAGATAGCTGGGAACACATTATTTGTGGGTATCTCTGCAAGGCTGTTTCCAGAAGAGATGAGTATTTGAAAATGAAGAATGAGTAAGAAAGATCCTCCTTCTCCCATGTGGGTGGGCATCACCAAATCCACTGAGGACCCAGATAGAACAAAAAGGCAGAGGAAGGGTACATTCGTTCTCTCTCTTCTCAAGCTGGGACATCCATCTTCTCTTGCCCTTGAACATTAGGGCTCCTGGTTCTTGGGCCTTTGGATTCTGAGACTCCTACCAACAGCTCCCCCAGCTGTGGTTTCTTATGACTGCTAAGTTGACGGATTAACCATGGGAGGGAAGGTTCTGGTTCAGACTAGAAGATCAGGCCCCATCCTGCCTGGGCTGTGAGTCTGTAAGAAGCCCCTGTTAGGGAAGCCTCTGCCACTCCCCAGGCCTGCTCCTTCTCTCGCCAGGATCTTTGTCCCCTGCAGATGAGATATCCGCCATCTTCTTCCTGCTCTCTAGAGTCGGCCTTCACTCTAAACTGGGTTGCCCCAAGTCCTTCAGAACCCAGGGAGAAGCAGCTGCCTCTTCCTTTAGAGTCGACAGAATGTGTTCCTGTCACTTTCAGGTCACTCCTGGTCCCAAATCCTAAAAAACCTCCCAACTCACACCCTTGCCATCCCAGCTGACTCCTTTTCCTCCTGTCCCCACCCTTGACCTGGCTGCTTGGCCCTTGGCATGAGCCTGGCCTCTTCAAGGACCCAGAGTCAGCCATCCCTTCCAACAGATCATGTTACTGCCCTCAGGTAACACTTCCAAGGGTCCCATGAGATGTTCCATGCTCATGGCTGTGTTTTTCCATTCTCTCACTGCTATAAATACCTGAGACTGGGTAATTTATAAAGAAAAGAGCTTTCATTGGCCCACGGCTCTGCAGGTTGTACAGGAAGCATAGTGGCTTCTGCTTCTGGGGAGGCCTTAGGAAATTTAGAATCATGGCGGAAGGCAAAGGGGAAGCAGGCACATCTCATATGCCTGGAGCAGGAGCAAGAAAGAGCAGGATGGGGGAGGTGCCACGTACTTTTAAACGACGAGATCTCATGAGAACTCTATCACAAGACAGCACCAAGGTGATGCTGCTAAACCATTCATGAAGGTTCCACCCCTACAATCCAATCACCTCCCACCAGACCCCACCTTCAACACTGGGGATTACAATTTTACATGGGATTTGGGCAGTGACGCAGATCCAAACCCTGTCAATGCATGTTTGGGAAACTCTCCTGGTTGCATCTCCATCTTGAAAGTCTCCATCTTCATATTGGAGTTTCGCTGTGTTAGCACTGTAAAGTTTCTGGAAGGTTCTGCAGTATAAGCTACTGTTCCATCTGGTGAACTGGCCTTCCCTAAACCTTCATGACCCTGGACTTCCATGTCCACACAACATTTGTGAACATGCCACGAACGATGCAGACAGACACGGACATTTGACACAGGCTTTCTGGTGTGATTGCTACAGCCAAGCACTGATAATTTGGCTACCGGCACATGCACCAGCCCTTTTCTTCCTAGGTATCCCAAGTCCAGCTCCCTGCTTCTTCACCAAGCCCCTAGTCTTGTCTTTACCCTGATACTTCATTATATTTCAAGCCCTGATCTAATAGCAAGGAGCTGGGGCTTTCTTTCTCTTTTCTTTTCTTTTTTTTTTTTCTTTCTTTTTTTAAAAATTTGCTTCTGTCACTCAAGGAGCTGGGGCTTTTCTAGAGGCTCCAGAGTTTCAACCTGAACATGCAATCCCAAGTGAGAAGGTGAAACCTGATGTAAGCGAAGCTCGGTGATGATGAGTCACATTTTAGTGTTTGTGGACTGAATGAATGAGGGATTGAATGGACATGGGGATTAGCTGAATGAATGAGAAAGCTAATAAGCTAGGATCTAGGACATTGTTCTAATGTATTTTTATGTGTAGGTGAAAACCATCATATTCCCCCTCTTAGATGCATGTACATGAATGTGCAAAAGACTCTCCTGGTCTGAGGGAGGAGTTGCTCTAGAAAGCTCTAGACAGAGCATGCAGCGGCGGCATATGGTAGCAGGTGCACTCTTTCTCCAGCCTTTCTCACTGTCCTGCTTATGGCCAGGAAAAAGCCTCACTGGGGCCTATGGTTGATGAGTGTGGCTTTTGCAAGTCCTGACCATTTCTCTACCAACAGGGAGGTTGTGCTGCAGCTCATGGCAGCAGGTGCCAGAGTGGCTAGGGAGCAAGTTCCAAATCCTACACCCAGTGGCTTTCCCGTTCAGGCTGGCCAGATCTGCATTTTTGCAGGTGAGGAATCAAAATGGGGCAGGATGCTGACTTGCCTGGGGCCACGCTGCAGGCAGAAGCCAAATGTATGCTTCTGGCTCCTCCTACTGCCGAGCTAGACAGGACGTCTCAAGCTCAGCTTCCCAGCAGAATTAGCGGGAGGCTTTTACAAATACTGATGCCTGGGCCCACTCCAACAGAGTTCTACGGAAACTGCTGTGCCGTGGTGCCCGGACAACCTTGTGTGGATCCACACAGGCTCCATCAAAGCACTGCCTATCTGGGTCTTGACAGAACAGTTTGTGATGCCCCAGAACGCAAGAGGATGGGAGCCAAAGAGGAGCTGCTCTGGAGCCATCTCCCCCTCCCCTCCCTTCTCCTCAGGGCTAGTGAAGTAAAGGTCTTCTCCCACACTCTAAGTGCTTAGAGTGCAGGTGCAGGATACAACACCACTCTGCTGCAGCCTAGAACCAGCTCCCTAGCAACAGGGTGTCCCACAGCTCCTATCCCAGCCATCCGGCCCCTTGTCTTGTGGTGTCCTGGTCAGGGTTTCCAGTGTGTGGGATGAGGCTCAGGAGGAGATGGTACCTTTGGCCTAACTCTTTTCTCCATCTCTGTGCATAATAAAAGGCTCTAACAGTGGCTCACGTGTGAGGCCCTGTCCTTGTTCCATGGGTGTACTTGACAAGAATCTGACTCAACAGCAGGTAGGGATGAAGGCTGGAATGCTTCATTTTAAGTTTTGGTTTTTACTTTTTATTTGGAAGCAATTATGGGTTCACAGAAATTTGCAAAACAACAAACAGCAGGCTTGTATGTCTTTTCCTCAACTCCAGTGGTAACGCCGTGCAGAACCCCGGGATGGCGCCACGAGGACGACTTTGGTACCATCCACAGAACTTCTTCGTATTTCATTTTCTATTTTTTCTTTTTGAGACAGGGTCTCACTTTGCCACCCAGGCTGGAGTGCAGTGATGGGAACACGGCTCACTGCAGCTTCGACCTCACGGGCTCAAGAGATCCTCCTGTCTCTGTCCCCAAGTAGCTGGGACTACAGGCAGGCACCATCACACCCGGCCTAACTTCTTCAGATGTCACTGGTTTACATGCCTGTGGGTGTGTGTAGTTCTGTGCAATTCCTCATGTGTGCAGATTCGTGTGACCATCACAAGTGACAACAGCCAGAACTGCTTCATGACCACAGGGCAATGACATCCCTCAAGTTACCCCTCAGGCTCCATCCCCATTCCTAACCCTGAACAACCACTCATGTTCTCCGTCTCTGATGTTGATATTTCAAGCATGTTATTTAGATGGAATCCCACGTTCTCAAAGAATGTTTTTGAGACTGGCTTCTTTCACTCAGCATGATTCCCTTGAGATCCTCCTGAGTTGTCATGTGCAACAAGAGTCCGTCATCTTTGCTGCTGAGCAGACCTCCCTGGCATGGACGGAGCACGGCCAGAGTGGTTTATTTCACCACTCGCCCCTGAAGGAACATCCAGATTGTTTCCAGTTTGGGGCTATCCCCAAGAAAGCTGCCATGAACATTCAGGTGCAGGTTTTCATGTGAACATAACTTTTCATTTATCTAGAATAAATGTCCAAGAGTGCAAATGCTGGGTTCTGTGATAATTGCATTTCAGTTTTATAAGATACAGCCTAACTCTTTTCTACAATAAATGCCTTTGTTGATGCTGTTGCTTTTTGGTTTTGGGGGGTATGTTTTGAAACAATATCTCGCTCTGTCTCTCAGGCTAGAGTGTAGTTGTGCAGTCATAGCTCACTGCAGCCTTGAATTCCTGGACTCAAGCAATCCTCCCTGCTCAACTTCCCAAGTAGCTGGGACTACAGGTCCATCACTGTGCCCTGCTAATTTCTCTCTCTCTCTCTCTCTCTCTCCGTAGAGATGGGTTTTGTTGTAGTTGTTGTTGTTTTAACTCTCCTATGACTCTCTTGGGCAGTCAGGGCTGAGCATTGCTGCTCTGGAAGCCAAACTGAGGCATCCCAGATGTGGCAGAAATGTCAGCTCATGAAGCTGAGGTCTTCATTTCATCCACACATAACACAAGGCGCTCAGTTGTTTTTAGGGATAGTTCCTGGGAAATCTTTCTGAATCATCTCCCAGCTACTGAAATGGGCTGTTTCCTCTGCCTTCTTGATGTACTTATGTATGGGCCACTCGGGTGCAAGCTCAAGAGAATGTGAGTGTCCACACTGACATCTACACAGGTCTCAGGGGTTGCAAACTGGCCTAAAATGCAGCTGACTGGGGGGTCTGGCCGAGCTCTGTGACTGGGGGCAATTGTTCCTCTGACTGCTGGCACTCTGTCTTGGAGGCTGAGGGGTTTTCTCCAGAACAGAGCCCTTTTGCAATTGCCCAGTGTTCCTGTGCCCTGAGCCTCATGCTGGAGCTTGCAAAGAATCGAAGTCAAGGCCGTTTCTTTCCCAACAGGTGTGACTTCTCTGGGCACCGTTGGGTGTTCTGGGATGAGTGTTCCGTGTCTTTTCCAGCCATGAGAAGCAAATAGCATTTGCAGCTGGTGAAACTGCCTTTGCAAAATTGTAACTGAGAAAGTTATGACAGTGACAGAAATCAGACCTAACCAACTCCATCTTGCTTCTAACCTTTAAGCTGTCCTTGTTCATTTCTGGGCAGAGGTCAAACTAACTTGGGAAGGAATTCAGTTCATAGTTTGACTGTGAAACAGAATAGATAACAGCCCTTTCCAAAAAGACCCCCTTCTTGGCTGGGGACCAGTCTGCCTTTGCAGGACTAACAAATTAGCTACAAGACTAGAAATTGCAGTTTAGAGGTCATGCATCCTCTGACTCCAAGAGTCTGAACCTCCCCACTTTGCTCCTGGGGATAACATCACTATTGGGAAACCTAAGATCAGTACTGGAGAGATTTGGCAGACCCCGCACTCCACCAAGACCGGTAATCTGGCTCCACCAGTCCTGCCGTCCCACCCAGGAACAGAAGACAGCAAGAAACACTCACTTCGACCCCCTGTGATTCCATCTCCAACCTGCCCAATCAGCACTCCCCTCTTCTGAGCCCCTATCCACCAAATTATCCTTAAAAACGCTAATCCCCTAATGCTTGGGGAGACTGATTTAAGTTGAGGACTAAGCTCTGATTTTTTTTATCTTAGCCAAATTCCTACCTAAGGGGTCTAGGGAGCCACGTCCTACAAACCATAAATTCTCATCAGAGGGGGTTTATTTGACCCTATATATTGCGACTTACTTTTCAGTCTGACTCTGGCGTGACATTATGAGACAAGGAAAATATATTTAATCCCAAAATATATTTCCTTTCATACCTTGAAATTGCCCTGCAAAGTCTTTTGTGGGAAAAATCCACCTTTTATAGAGAATCCCCTTCCCCCTTTGTCTTCCTTCCTTTCTTTCCAGATCCAGTAGATAACTGACCAAGAGCCAGGCACCCTTTTAGGTCTAATAAGAAACATTTTACAACCTGCTCTCTCTCTGAAGTCTGCTACCTGAAAGATTCCTCTGCACAATAAAATGTGGTCTCCACAATCCTTTCCCTTAACCTAAATATTCCTTTCCATTGGTCTCAGGTCTTCAGATAACCAATTGTCAACCAGAAAATGTTGAAATTTATCGATAGCCTCGAAGCCCCCAGCTTTGAGTTGTCCTGCCCTTCTGAACCAAACCAATGTATTTCTTAAACATTTTGATTGATGTCTTGTGCCTCCCTAAAATATATAAAACCAAGCTGTGCCCCAACCACCTTGGGCACATGTTCTCAGGACCTCCTGAGAGTTGTGTCACTGGCCATAGTCACTCATATTTGGCTCAGAGTAAATCTCTTCAAATATCTTACAGAGTTTGACTCTTTTCGTTGACAAAGTAGTAATAAAACTCCGATCCCCCACACAGACGGCTCTGTGTGAATTACTCTTTCTACCTTGCAATTCTCCTGTCTTGATAAATTGGCTCTGTCCAGGCAGTGGGCAAGGTGAACCCATGGGGCAGCCACACTGGGAGCGTGGGCAGGACTTCCTGGGACACATTTCCTGGAATGCAGCCTGAAAGCAAGGATCGGAGTCCCCGAGTCTGAGCTGCTTCCAGATTCCCCTCCAGAGAGAGCTCTAGGCCACACCTCCAGTGGCCCCTCGGATGACCATGGGGCACCTGTCACCCGCGCTGCACTTGCTTAGGGTCTCCATGAGCTGCCCCATGCTGCACTTGCTTAGGGTCTCCATGAGCTGACCCGCACTGCACTTGCTTAGGGTCTCCATGAGCTGACCCGCGCTGCACTTGCTTAGGGTCTCCATGAGCTGACCCACGCTGCACTTGCCTAGGGTCGCCATGAGCTGCCCAGATGAGAACACACACCTCGGAGGCCAGGTCTGCCCAGCAGTGAAACATCTGACGCTGACTCCCAGCATCTGACTCTCCTCACCTCACGAAGCCCCCAAAACATTTCCTCCCAGAGGAGCTGCGGGATTTCCCACCAACCCCATCACTGCCCCTCTGCCTGGGCCACCACCTCCACACTCCCGAGCTCCAACCTGGGGTGGGGGGGGGGGTGAGCAAAAGGCCAAACAAAAACAAAACAAAACAAGGGAAGCAAAAGCAAACAAAAGAATTCCCCTGGCCTCCCTCTAAGCACAAAAGAGCAGGCTTGTGGGAAGAGGGAAGCCAAGCCAGGGGGGGCTGGGGGTCCCCCATTGTTCTCTTCTGCAGCCTGGTGATGACAATCCCAGCCCCGTGGGTTGCAGCCCCCTCCCTGGCAGCCAGCACCCCTCCTCTTTTCCCACCTCGGGCCTCTGAGAAAGACGCCCCAGGCAGATGTTCATAGGCCCAGGAGTGGTTCCCACAGAAGGAGGAAGTGGGAGCTCACAAAAGGCCTGGCTTTTCCTTGAGGAAGCAGCAGTGGCTTTTCAGTGTCAGACTCCCGCAAGGATGGGGGACAGGGAGGCCTGGGCCCAGGGGACTGGCCCGGAGAGGAGCTGCCTCTCCGGAGGAAGGGAGGGCATTGTGCGCCCCTGTTTACAGTGCTAATGGGGGCCCTGACCTTGCTACTTGTCAACACGCTGGCCCCTCACCCCCACCAAACTTTGCACACTGTGGAGCAGCCCATTCAGAATTTTGCTTGGGGTGGCTGGGTTTTGGCTCGTGGCCCTTCCCCCACTGGCTCACTTTCAGCATTGTGGCCTGGACAAGAAAGTCAGATCTCTTTCCCTTTGCCCTGGAGCCAGCTTCCTACCCTGGCCTTGTGGGATCAAGGTCCTGTTAACCCTTCAAAGAGCAGGAGAAGGAATGGGGCTCCTCCAACAACAGGCGCAGCCAATCTAGACCCCGGCCCCATCTTCCCGGTACTGGTTGGGGACAGTGACTCGGGGTTCCAGGAAGGGCCTGGGCAAAGAGCAGTTTGGGTGATTGGTGGCACATGGGAGAGGTTGGAGGGGAAGAGGGTGGCATCTTAGAAACTGAGGCTGTCCTGAGAAAGGGCCAACTCTCTGCAGCCACAGGGACACAAGCTGATGAGACATGTATGTCTTCAAAGAAACATTGACCGACCAGGCAGAGGGCAAAGGGGGCCCCGGAAAGGCCTGGAAGTTCCATGGAAGGCAAAGGAGTCAAGTGGAATCGAGAGGTCAGGCCCGGAGAAGACCAGGACACCGGGATGCTGGTGGGGTGGTGGTGGGGGGGGAGTGGGTTCCTGATCTATCAGGGGCTGCCGTGGAGCAGAGAGGCACATTTACTCTGAGTAACTCAAGGCAGACTCTAGAACCAGAGTGGGAACTCCTGGAAGCCTAGATCCTGTCAATAAAGGATGCCCCACTATGCTGGAGGTGAACATACAACTCCGGAAAGGCAGTGAGCTCCCACCACGAGAAGCAGAGCAGTGGCATTTAGGAACAAGAGGGTGTCTGGAGACCATTGAGATGGGGCCAGGAAGCTGGGGCTCAGTTCACCCTGGGACCACCCCAGGCCACCCAGGGAGCCTGGACAGAGCTAAAACTAGAACCCGGGGAGTCCCCTCCCACACTCATGTTCAACCAGAGCCCAGTTGCCTTGTCAAGGAGCCCCCCAAGTCAAACCTGTGAAAGATAGGGAGGCCAGGGGGTCCGAGGACTCCTCCAAACTCAGAGGCAGTCTTTGAGGACTGTTCAGCACCCCCACCCCACTCTTCCCGCTCCCCCATGACTAGCGCCCGTGCGTTTAAATCCCATTCATCCCTCACTGATCCCTCTCACCTCCTGTCTTCTGGCCCACCCGGCTGCAGCTCAGAACATCCATGAGCTGCTGGGGTTCCCCTCTCTGGAACTAACTCCCTCTTCCTGGGGATTTCTACCTCCCACCTGCCCCCGACACACCCCATGTCCCCATGAGTTCACCTGGTAACTGTTTTACAGTTCACTTGCCCTGACGAAGCTTCTCTGAGGGGTGTTGAAGGCTCTGAGGAGCACTTGCCTCTGTCCTCATGGCAGCCGCAGCTCCACTTTGCACAAGTCATTTGCCTGGCTGATATGTGGTGTCCTGGGTGTCCCTGAGCGGCTCCTGACATTTAGGTTTCTACTCCGTAGTGTGTGTGTGCATGTGTGTGCATGTGTGTGCATGCATATGTGTGTGCCATGCATGTGTGTGTGTGATGCATGTATGTGCATGCATGTGTGTGTGTGCGCACGTGTGCCTGTATGTGTGGGCGTGTATGTGTGTGTACATGTATGCAGGTGTGTGCCCAAGCATGCATATGCATGCATAGGTTTGCATGTGTGTGTGCACTCTCATGCACTACAAGTGGCTGAGTGCCCTGGATGAGGTGAGGAAAGGCCCTTGGGCCCAGGAGGAATAAGGAGTCTGCAGTTCAGGCTGCAGTGTTCTTTGTGAATGGGGCCAGCACAGCAAGCACTGACTGCACCCCGGAGAGATGGAGGCGTGTGCTTCTCCCCTACAGCCCATTCCTTCTTTAGCGGTTTCCTTTGGTTCATTACTGGTCTGTTCGCTTTTTTTCAGGAAGTCCCCCACTTTAAAGAGACAGAGGTGACCGGGATTTGAGAGAAGAAAAATCTTCTGACTGTGAGAGACACAGATCATCCTAGGAAGCCCTTCCACACCACACAAAGACATGCCCAGGGGGTTCTCACAGTGGCGCTATGGCAGAGTGGGTAGTACTGCCCGGTTTGGCAGCATGGGTGGGGATCAGGGCAGGGATCCTGGCTCAGCCTCTTCGCAGTTGTGTGACTTAGGGCAAGGTTAACCTCCCTGAACCCCAACGTCCTTAGATGTAAAACGGGGATGTTAGAATCTATCAGGGGACTTTCACAGTGGTTGATGAGACAAAGTGAGTAAACTGTGAAGCACAGCTGGAAACAGATGTGGCAGCCCCTCCTTGCTTCCTTGACCTTTCAAGAGGGCAGGTGGACAGCCCAGGACCGCAGAGAGCAGAGCTGGTCTGCAGAGGCCTCTTTGCTCAGCTGTCCCACCCCAAGGCTGGCTCTAATCTGACCCACTGAGGTCTGGGACTAGGAGTAATTAGGGTTATCAGTGTATTTTCTTTTCCATTTTTCAATTCCAGTGGCTGCCAAACTAGCAAAACCCCAGATAAGAGCTAAGAAGGCAGTCAAGGGAAACCTGGACCTTTCTCAGAAGCCACGGTGGGCCGAGGGTCCCACAACCTCACAAAGCCTCACATTCCAGGGACCTGCTCATCCTGCGTCTCCGCTCCCGTCCCGTCTGCTCCTCATTCGCTCACTCCTGCAGGCACTGTTTGAGGAGTCTCTGCACAGAGAACAGGTCCTACCCCAGGCCTTTCCTCCCAGGCTTGACAATCCCTGTGGCCCCTCCCCTTGGCTATAGGCAGCTAAGTAAGGAGGAAGAAAAAGAGACAAAGAGAAATGCCAGCTTTGCTGGGAGCAGTGGCTCATGCCTATAATCCCAGAACTCTGGGAGGCCAAGGCAGGTGGATTACTTGAGGTCAGGAGTTTGAGACCAGCCTGGCCAACATGTCGAAACCCTGTCTCTACTAAAAATTAGCTGGGCATGGTGGTGGGTGCCTGTAATCCCAGTTACTTGTGAGGCTGAGACAGGAGAATCACTGGAACCCGGAAGGCAAGATTGTAGTGAGCTGAGATCATGCCATTGCACTCCAGCCTGGGAGAAAGAGCAAGACTCCAAACAAAAACAAAAACAAAAAACAAACAAACAAAAAAGGCCAGCTTCCTGCAAGCTACTTGCACTGGGGAGGGACTGGTGCACCCAGCAGCCCTGGGGCTCTCCCCATCATTCCCAAAGCACTTCTCCCATCGTGGACTCGGAATCCAAAGGCAACTGAGTCAGGATCCAGACCCAACTGCCCCCAAGGACAGGACCCTCTCCCTGCCAGGAGAAGAAAGGAGAGAACTCATCAACTGTAGGATTATCAAGACCCAGAAGAGAAAGGTGTGGTTTTTCCCTGGAAAATCTATTTCCCATGTTTGGGCAGGGGCGGGACCAAGCCTCTTGCTGTGGTCAAACATGAGACACGCTCTTCTGTGCCCTCTTTTCAGCACAGGCTCCTCCTTGGGCCTCCTTGACTGTCCTTATACAGTTCAGTTTAATTAAGAACCCCGTTAGTCACCCTTGACAGCAGGTCAAATTCCTCCTCCGCCCCATCCCCTCGGTGATGTCTGGTCACCCTGGCCTGCCTTCGGCAAGAATCTGGTAGGTCAGTTTTGCCAGAATCCCTCCCTTTGATATCTCCCCTTAGTGATTTTCCACCTGCTCACCTGCTAACCTGCTCTTTGGTGGTAAGTCCCCATTTATTCTTATGTTCCAAGTTGGGCCAATCTCTTTCCTCTATTGTGACAGTCTTGAAACCTGCCCAGATAGTCCTGAGTAAAGCCTTCCTTACCCTTTAAACACACATCAAAATAATGTTTCCTTTAACAGGTGATATTAGGAGCAAACACAAAGACAAACAAATGCGTATCTGCTCTGGTCGGGTGCTCTGCTGAATACGGCGCTTGCCTATGAGTTGCATAAGCTGTGGAGCTGACTCAGTGACTCGAGGAGCCATTATGGGGCCTTATACCAACACTGAGTTGTGGCAGGTGGAAAACCCAGTTGTGCGGGAGTTCCCTTTCGGGGAGGAGAGTCTGAGCAGCTCCAGGCAGCAGCCCTGGAGGGGAGCCCTAGCAGAGTGCCAGCTACTGCTCTGTTGGTGGTTACCAAGGCTGGATGCCTCTTTATTGAGGGTCTGACTTGAAAATGGAGCCTCTGCTGAAAGCCACCCTCATCCCGGAGACAGTCTCCCAGTATCATGGGATGCTGGCCAGGGTCTGTGTTTCCTGGAGCTGTGGCTGACTCTTGCATGCAGATGAACAACCAGGTTTGTGTCCATGTCTTGCCGAGTGTGTGTGTGTGTGTGTGTGTGTGTTGTGTGTGTGTTGAGACAGGGTCTTGCTCTTTTGCTCAGACTGGAGTACAGGGGGGTGATCATAGCTCGCTTGCAGTCTCAAACTCCCGGGTTCAAGCAATCCTCCCACCTCAGTCTCCTGAGTAGCTGGGTCTACAGGTGCACACCACCACGCCCACCTAATTTTTTTAATTTTATTTTTTGTAGAGACAGATTCTCCCCATGTTTCCCAGGCTGGTCTCAAACTCCTGGGCACAAGCGATCTACCTGCCTCAGTCTCCCAAAGTTCTGGGATTTCAGACAAGGGCCACCGTGCCCAGCTTCCTGTGCTCTGAGTGGAGCTCCTCTCCACGGGCCACATCCCAGCAGAGGATTTCACCCTTCGGTGCACACTCCATGTAATCATTAGCATTTAGGAATCGAAAGAGATGCTAGAGATCTTGCTCACTCCCTCATTTGACAGTTAGGGACTGAACCATTGGGTTAAATCCCTCACTCAATGCCAAACAGAGACTATGTGGGCACGGCCAGGATTGGATCGGGGTGGAGCTGTGGGGAGCTCCCCTCCCAATCAGTGGGATCCCACAGGGTGCCTGAAAGGGACTTCACTTATTTTTCACCCTCAAAGTTGGGACAAAACTACCCATAAAGTTTTCTTTGTGGGAGGAGGAAAAAATAAGAATGGCAACTCAGCAGGGAAAAGATTTTAAAAATAAGTTTTGGGGCTGGTGTGTTTAATGCCCGCCCCATGGGGCTCCTGGGCCCATAACTCAGGAGCACAATGGCCTTTCTTGTTATGAATGAGTGTGAGGTGCCAGCAGAGGAAATAGGAAGCCCCCAATATAGTCTGAATGGACCTGTGAACAGGGATAATAAAAGTTGTCCTGGATTTCCGTCCCCACCAGGTGTTTCCGCCGGGACTTCCATCCATTCAGGCTCGGGATGGCCGCTGGGGCCAAATCATCCCCCGCCCAGCCCCGGCCCCTTGCCCCATGCCCCTGACCTCACCGTGTCCACCAGAGGCTCCTCGGGCCTGGGCTCCCGGGACTCTGTGATGAGCATGGCTTGATCCCTATGGCACCAGCTCTGTGGGATCTCTTCTGAAGGAGATGGTGAGGGATGGGGAAGAGAAGGTGGACACCAGATGACAGCCAGGTCTGCCACCCCCTCATTCTCCATAGGAGACACTCAGGAGAGGGGATCCAGGTGCACATGGAGACAGGTGGCCACAGGTGATGGGAGGCAGAGACACTGGAATCAGGAGGGCCTCGGCAAAGCAGGGAGGACTGGGTTAGAAGCTGAGGAGCATCCATCCCCCTGCAGGAGCTAAGGCACAGCCACTCCAGGGGAACATCACAGCAGTCAGAGACAGGAGCCTGGAGGCTGCCGCCTCTGACTCGCCTTGTGACCTTGAGCTCATCACTTTCCTCACCAAAGCTGGCCCTTAGTTCCCAAACAAGGAGGTAGGGATGGCCTGCTCACCCAGTGCTACCTGAAATGATCCCAAACCAGATTACACACAGGATGCAATCTGTGGAATCGCACACACATCTGTGGAATTGCACACACATCTGTGGAATTGCACACAGTGAAAGGGAGGCTTTGCTCATGTGAACCAGGCAGGACACACAGAGGAGCAAAGTCGACCTGGCACAGACCTTAGGGAGGAATGGGGGCTGTGGGGCACGGGTCCACCACCCTCCTACAGATGTCCACGGTCTGTGTATTGCAACACCACGCAGGCCCCGGAACATATACCTGCCTGCTACCAGGTGAGGGGCCCACTTAGACAGCCTTCCTGTCACTGAATGATGAGGAGGCTGCTGGGGTGTGAAGTCTACGCTATGCTTTCACTGTTTCAGGGGAGCAGATTTGTAGACACGCTGCCCTGTCACTCTGAAAGAGGGAGTTCATTCTCTAGAGGTAGGAAATATCTCATGAATGACTTGGCTCTTTACACAGCAGATGGTTTGCAACACACACTGGCTGAATGGACAAGAGATCTTGGACCAGCCATAGTTCTGACCCGCTCAGGGAACCAGTCACTTATCCCCCATCCCAGGTAAGAAGGTTTACCTCTAGAGAACCTGTCTTGACTGTTCCACCTGGGGTACTCTGCTTCGTGTATATGGACAGCTCACCCCAGTCATAGGAACATTTTATAGGCACACCTCGTTTTATTACACTGCACTTTATGCACTTCACAGCTATTTCATGTTTTTTACAAATTGAAGGTTTGGGGCAACCATGCATCGAACAAGTCTATCAGTGCCATTTTTCCAACAGCATGTGCTTACTTCATTAGCATTTTTAGCAATAAAGTATTTTGAAATTAACGTATGTGCATGGCTTTTTTTGGGCACAATACTATTGCACTCTTAACAGACTACAATGGAACATAACTTTTTTTTTTTTTTTTTTTGAGACAGAGTTTTGCTTTTGTGGCCCAGGCTGGAGTGCAATGGTATGATCTCAGCTCACTGCAACCTCTGCCTCCTGGGTTCAAGCGATTCTCCAGCCTCAGCCTCCCGAGTAACTGGGATTACAGGCGTGCCACCAACATGCCCAGCTAATTTTTGTATTTTTAGTAGAGACCAGGTTTCACCAGGTTGGCAAAGCTGCTCTCGAACTCCTGACCTCAGGTGATCCGCCCGCCTCAGCCCCGCAAAGTGCTGGGATTACAGGCATGAGCCACCATGCCTGGCTGGAAATATAACTTTTATATGTGCTGGGAAACAAACAAACCAAAAAAAGTAGTGTGATTAGCTTTAGCTTGGTAGTCTCTTTATTGCCATGGTCTGGAATGGAGCCCGCAATGTCTCTGAGGCGTGCCTCGGCCTGGAACGGAGCCTGGAACGGAGGCTGCAGTGTCTGGGAGGCGTGCCTCTACCTGGGGTCTGTCTGCTGTTCCAGCTGTTGCAGTATTGCTGGGGCTGGTGGTACAACCTCCAACCGCGAACCCTAAATATAACCACCTCCATGCCCAGCCTCTCTGGGTTCCACCTTCAGAAGAGGTTGGTGAGTCAAGAAATCAGTATTTACAGAAACTACTGGGAGCAGAGCAGTCCTCTCACTGAAATTGTTCCCAGGCCAGGTGCAGTAACTCATGCCTGTAGGCCAAGGTGGGTGGGTCACTTGAGGCCAGGAGTTCAAGACCAGCCTGGCCAGCATGACAAAACCCCGTCTCTACAAAAAATACAAAAATTAGCCGTGTGTGGTGGCACGTGCCTTTAATTCCAGCTACTCAGGAGGCTGAGGCAGGAGAATTGCTTGAACCTGGGAGGCAGAGGTTGCAGTGAGCCGAGATCACACCACTGCACTCCAGCCTGGGTGACAGAGTAAGACTGTCTCAAAAAAAGAAGTTGTTGGAAATACAAGCTCCAACTCGGGCAGTTCAAGTATCTGATCGGTATCCTCATTGGTCCCCTGAGGGCTTTGGTAATCACTAATTAGAGTTGTGCATAACGACATCCAAGATAATGCACATCTTCAGCTTCCCCTGGCCATGATCAGGAGGAGGAGACACAGACCAACAGTTTGAGCTGAAGCAGAGCTATGGACTTTTCATAGCAGACATTTTATTTTTGTTCTAGCAACTAACTGATGTAAGAAAAGTATAGATTATTGTACAGATAAGAACACGGGGGCTCATCGAAGTCAGAAGTCTTGTAACTAATAAGTGGAAGAGACAATCTTTTGTCTTTTCAGCTAAGAAGTCAGGTCTGCAGAGTGCTGCCTAGCACAGTGGCACTGCCCGGAAGATGCCAGGCCAGCTGAATATTGGCCACACTGGGGGAGTCCGTTGGGCTCTGAAACACCATTGGAACTGGACGACTTCAGTTTCTCTTACAACAAGTATGGGAAATTGGCTGTGCCTCTGGGAAGCCAAGTGACCCAGGGCCTCTGCTGGACTCTGCAGGATGCCAGGCTGTCTCTCCTCCATACTGCAGTCTGTAGATGTGTCAGGCTCAGGGCTGCCAGGCGTAAGGCAGATGAAAATTGTGGTAGAAAAAAAAGCCACCAAGCTAGATACCAAAACTCTGTGTCGAATCACGGGACAGCCACAGGACAGCCACTTTCTACCCGCGTGATCTTAACTGAGCGGCACTCAGTCTTACCCGTAAAGTGGAGGAATTCAATTACATTCTCTGTTGTGTTTCCAACCAGTTTTATTATGAGCGATTCTAAAATGGCCCCAGGGCCCTTTGCGGGCCACTTGCACCTTCCAGAAGTCCACCCAGTGGATGCCACTACAATACCATCTTCTTACCTGGAGGAAGAGAGAACTGAGAGCGGGAGGCAGGTGCCATCCCTGAGAGAAGGTTCTCCTCATCTGCTCCAGCTGCCCAAACCCCAGCCATCCTCCAGGTCAAGACCCTGCTCTGAAACACCAGATCCCAGAGCCACAACCCAGCCTTCCTTGACCTGGCACTCCCTGGACCCAGCGCACTCTACCCCCAGGACAGCACCTCCCCTCCCATTCCGCTGCCAAGCCACACCCCTCGCACTTTTGTAATTTCCAAGTTGAGGTCTAAGTCTTACTTTCCAGAATGCCCCAAAGGTGCAAACCAGGAGAGCCCCACCCCCCATCCCTCCCAGGCTCCCCGTGGCCTAGAATTCACCGAACTTTGGGTATGGCTGTGTTGGCTGTGGATGACTTTCTAATCCTCGTATTTTGGGGAAGGGTGTGGAATGGGAGGTGGGGAGAACTGGCTGCCTGGCGTTGCCTTGTGTTGATGCAGATGTTGTGGTTTTGCACCTGGTTTCTGGACTTTGCTTGCGGTTGCTGCCAGGGCTGTGAGGTAAGTGAGCCAGCCACAAAACAACTGTCCCCAGAGCTGAAAATTCTATCCCAGCAGCAAAGGAATCCCTTTGGAAGGAGGACTGGAATATGACCACCAGCAAAGCTACTGCTTTCATGTTCCGGGCAGGGAAAGGGGGAGGCAGGTGGAAGAAACATAGGATGGAGATGTTTATGCCCAGGGCAAATCACCCATGACTCAGGCACAGGCTAGAAAGCTCAGTCCTGACTCCGGCTTGGTGGGAGTGGGGGTGAGGCTCAGATTCAGCAGGGACAAGCTGATACCATCCCCTCCCTCCCTCTCTCTCTCCCATCCCCTACCAAATCTGTTCCTCTTCTCCATATCAGTTATCAGGTTATCACTATCTGCAAGCATCTTGTTTGTTACTTGCTCACCATTTCCCTTTCTGCTTCTTGCCGGGAAGAAAGTAATATCGTTTGAATGTATGTCCCTGCCCAAATCTCAGGTTGAAGTGTAGTCTCCAATGCTGGAGGTGGGGCCTGGTGGGAGGTGTTTGGATCCTGAGGCAGATCCCCCATGAATGGCTTAGGCCATCCCCTTGGTGATAAGTCAGCTCTGGCTCTGAGGTCACATGAGATCTGGTCATTTAAAAGTGTATGGCATCCCCACCCCCCTTTCTCTTTCTCTTGCTCCCGTCCTTACCATGTGACATACCCACTCCCCTTTTGCCTTCGACCATGACTAGAAGCTTCCTGAAGCTGCCCCAGAAGCAGATGCCGCTGTGCTTCCTGTACAGCCTGCAGAACCTTGAGCCAATTAAACCTCTTACAAATTATCCTCCCCAACTTCCTTAGAGCAATGCAAGAACGGCCTAATACACCAAATTAGAGTTAAAGGAAAAGGAGGCTAAGAGAGGTTAAGTTATTTGCCCATGACACACAGCTAGTAACAGAAGCAAGACCTCTTCCCAGGTCTTGGGACCCTCTGGTTAATTGTTTCCTGCATCATATGTGATGTGCCTCATTGTCTCTTGAAAGCAACGACAAGCTCCTCACCTCCTATCCTCCACGCAATGAAGCAATGGGAGTGCCCGCAGGCCATTGCAGGCTTCCACGGTGAACCTTCCCTCCATCCTGTCAATGGCAGCAGAGTGGACCCAGGGAACAAAGTCCCTAGGTCTGGACTTTCACCCCAGCTCCACCACAGGCAAGGGCTAGTGGCTGAAGATTTTTGAACTCCAATTTTGCCAACTGTACTATAGAAATAACACCTCACATGGTTATGAGAACAGGCAGAAGTGTGGGGAAAATGCCGAGCTCTGGCGGGCTTTCTAAGCACCGTGTCTTCCTCTGAATGTGGAAATAATGAGACCTCACGTGAGAGGTGGGGACGGGGATTAGATGGGGCGATGCGCTTAGAGTCAGCAGAGAACTCCAAGGTGGTTAGCACTTGGCAGTTAATACCGAGGTCTTTCCTGGGGGGGCTGCCTGTACCCCCAAAGTGTTCTAGGGGGTGGAGAAGCAGATTCTGAGCTTCCCATCCCTATGTGAGGGGCATGGGGAGCTCACACAGTTGCAGTGCCTCATGTTGGGTAGTGCACTAAAGACACGTCCCCTGTCCTTCCCAAGGAGGCAGGGCTTCGCGGAGAGATGCCGGATTTTGGAGTCCATAAGAGGGAGGAAACATCCAAAAGAGGAAGATCCAACAGATGAAGGAAGCCAGCCCTTCCCTACTAGCTGCAGAACCTCGGGGAGGTTCTTGAAACCTGCCATCCCAATTTCCTCCTTTGCAAAATGGGATCACAAGGGAAGATTTCCTAAAGGAGCAAGCATGTGGGTGGGGCCTGGGAGTGTGGATGAGATCTGGAGGGGTCCAGAGGAGGTGGAGAGGCTGTGGGAGGAAGGTTGCAGGGGAGGAGGGTCAAGAGCAGCTTTGCCCACCTGGGGCATGAGACGAGGGAGCCGAGTCGGGCAGGGCCTCCTCTGAAGCTGAGAGGGGCTGCTGAAGGTGTGGAGCCCGGGAGGCGCCTGCGCTGGGCCTTTGGTCTGTGTCAGAAGCGACCCAGTGGTATCGTGGGGGAGCCGTCTGGGAGGCCAGAGACCAGCACCAGCAAGGGCAGAGAGCATGAGGAGCCTGGGATCCAAGCGTGTCTTTCCCTTAACCCGGCAGGTCTGGGGGGCTTAGATGTGAACTTGGCAGCCTGGGAGTTTTTTCTCATGATTCCCACAATGCCATCCATGCCAAGAAAAGGAGGGAGAGGGAGACAAAGTCACTGACAAGTCCTGCTCCTGAGAAAGTGCGATGAATGGGTAGGAGGAGTGAGCCAGCGGCGTCTCTTAGGATGGAAATATGGGATCTGGTCCTTCTGAGAGGTGGGGACCAGAGGCCAGCAGGGCAGGAGAAGACTGGGCCAGGAGTGTGACTGGAGCTTCACTGGGTCAAGAGGAGGAAGGGCCTAAGACTGCGGGACTCAGGGATGGGGTATCGGGAGACAATGCGTGCAGAAAGGAGCACCAGACCCACGCCTAACAATCCAGAGTCCAGCCTCTGCTGCGGCTGCTGCTCCTCCACGGAGTCAGGGGCACCATCGAGCCGTCGTGAGCTCCGCATTGCATGGGGTCACTTTTGGGCAGTCAGGAGAAGCCTGGGAGATGGTGTGAACTGGCCCAGGTGCCACCCAAGGGAAGTTCTAGGTGCATGTGAGCCAGGTTTGGGAACCACAGGAAGACACAAGACCACAGGGGACACCAGATCAGAGGTCCACAATCAGGGAGACCTAGGAGGGACACAGGTGTGAGGGGCTGGTGCAGCCCAGCCAGGGGTCCTGTTAGGGAAGAAAAAATAGGACCCCAGGAACAAAGCTAAACAGCACATGTTCTCACTCCTATGTGGAAGCTAAGAAAATGATCTTATACAAGTAAAAAGTAGAAGAGGGTATTACTAGAGGCTGGGAAGGATGCGGGGAAGGGAGAGATAAGCAGAGACTTGTTAAAGGATAAAAACTTGGCCAGGTGTGGTGGTCACGCCTGTAATCCCAGCACTTTGGGAGGCCAAGGTGGGAGGATCAGTTGAGCCCAGGAGTTCAAGATCAGCCTGGGCAACATAGTGAGACCCTGTCTCTACAAAAAACCAGAAAAATTAGGCAAGTATGGTAGTGTGCACCTGTAGTCCCAGCTACTTGGGAGGGTGAAGCAGGAGGATCACTTGAGCCTAGGAGTTCGAGGTGGCAGTGAGCCATGATCGTGCCACTGCACTCCAGCCAGGGTGACAGCGAGACCCGGTTTCAAAACAAAGAAAAAAATACAACCCACAAAATCACAACTAGGTAGGTGGAATAAGTTCTAGTGTTCTAGACCACTATAGGGTGGCTATAGGTAATGATAATGTATTATATAGCTTTGAACAGCTAGAAGGAGGATATTGACTGTTTCCAACACAAAGAAATGGTAAATGTCTGAGACGATGGACATGCTAATTGCCCTGATCTGATCACTATATGTTACCTGTATCAAAGCATCACTGCATACTCCACAAATAGGTACAACTAAAAAATGTTTTAATTCAAATTAAAATTTTAAAAAGTAAAGTATAAATTAAAAGAAACACAGACCCCTTGCCCCAAGTCCTGGTTTTGTTAGTCTGGGATAGACCCTGGGCATCATGATTTTTCTTCCTAGAAAACTCTCTGGAGTTTTTGTTGGGATTACAAGGAATTTATAAACTTATATTTGTATTTATTTATAAATTTATAAACTTACAAAGTTAAAGTTTATAACTTTATAAACTTATTTGAGGAGTACTGCCATCTCAGAACGTTTCAAGGGCAGCACCATAAATATGTGATACCTTCCATTTATATAGATTTTCATTTATAGAGATTTATATCGATTTTATATAGAGAGATTTATAGATTTCCATTTATATAGATTTTTTTTTTTTTTTTTTTTTGAGATGAATTCTCGCTCGGTGGCCCAGGCTGGAGTGCAGTGGTGTGATCTCCACTCACTGTAACCCCCGCCTCCCGGGTCCTGATTCAAGCAATTCTCCTCCCTCAGCCTCCCGAGTAGCTGGGATTACAGGCATGTGCCACCACATCCAGCTAATTTTTGTATCTTTAGTAAAGATGCGGTTTCACCATGTTGACCAGGCTGGTCTTGAACTCCTGGACTCAAGTGATCCGCCCGCCTCAGCTCCCAAAGTGCTAGGATTACAGGCATGAGCCACCATGCCCGGCCTCCATTTATATAGATTTTTTTTACAGCTTTATTGAGGTATACTTGATGCACAATAAAAACTACACTTTTTTTTTTTTTTTTTTTTTGAGACAGAGTTTCATTCTGTCACCCAGGCTGGGGCACAGTGGCATGATCTTGGCTCACTGTAGCTTCGACCTCCCAGGCTCAGGTGATTCTCCCACCTCAGCCTCCTGAGTATCTGGGATTACAGGCACATGCCACCAAGGCCGGCTAATTTTTTGTATTTTTAGTAGAGACGATATTTCACCATGTTGACCAGGCTGGTCTCAAACTCCCGACCTCAGGTGATCAGCCTCCCAAAGTGCTGGGATTATAGGCATGAGCCATGGCATCTAGCCAGAACTACACATATTTAACGTAAAAAAAAAAAAAAAAAAAAAAAGGACCATGACTCCCAGTCCCAGGGCAGAAGCTGGTTGCTCTGTCTTCCTAGCTACAGAGCTGATTGTGGTCAAAAAGAAGCAATTCTAGGCCGGGGGCGCTGGCTCACACTTGTAATCCCAGCACTTTGGGAGGCTGAGGTGGGTAGATCACCTGAGGTCAGGAGTTTGAGACCAGCCTGGCCAACATGGTGAAACCCCATCGCTACTAAGAATACAAAAAATTAGCTGGGCTTGGTGGTGTGTGTCTGTAATCCCAGCTACTCGGAAGGCTGAGGCAGGAGAATCGCTTGAACCCAAGAGGTAGAGGTTGCAGTAAGCAGAGATTGTGCCACTGCACTCCAGCCTGGGTGACAGAGTGAGACTCTGTCCCAAACAACGACCCCCCCCCCCCGCCAAAAAAAAAGCAGTCCAGAAAATACTCTGTTTCTGGAGGGAGCTGTATGGACAGGTTTCCTTTCACTCTGGCCTCTTTGCCTAGTCCACATCTTTATTATTACGTGTACGTAATTGAAAGCTAATTTCTTCACCATGGAGAGATGAGGTTCACAGTAAGCCAAGCTCCATTCACCTCATTTGAGAATCAGGGTGGATTTTTTTTTTTTTTTTTTTTTACTTTCAAGAACTTGAGATTCTTGAAATGAACCAGCAGCAGTTGAACAATGGCATTCACCTAAGTTTGAAAGTTATCAGCTATAAACAAAGTAAATGCGCATCCCTCCTGCCACTGAATTCCATGGGTGATGGTTAAGCAGGGGTTTTGTGGAGGTGAGGTTTGGGGAGATTTAGCGGAATGAGCACGGGACTCAATGTCACAGGGCCTGCCTGAAATCCTGGCTATGGAACTCACCAGGTGTGTGGTTTCAGGTAAGTTACTAGCCCTGCGGGTGCTAGTGCTTCTTGTTTGTAAATGGAATAATGGATACTGTGAACATAGGGAAACTGTCAAGGGTGTGTGAACCCAAAAATGCTTTAGACACCTTAACGGGTATGTAGGGCCCCAGAACTGCTTTATGTGCTGTAGAAATAGGAAAGGTTGTAATATGGGGGTCTTAGGATTGATTTTCTTGGCCTGAGTTCCCTCTTGCTCAAAGTTGTAAACCAAAAAGTGCTTGGACAAATCTCGATCAAGCTAAAGGCTTCTTTTGCCAAGGTTGAGGATGCGCTCAGGAAGAAGAAACACAAGTTACTGTAGGATCTGTGGCCTATGCTTTTTTCCAAAGACCGTCTTGAGGACTTCAACATTTAAAGGGGAAAGGATGGGCAAGAGAGGAAGGGGGAAGAAAAGGGGAGGGTAGGAAATGAGTAAGTGGTTCCCTTCCCCCGAGGCTCTGGTTAGCACTCACTGAATCCTTTTTTTTTTTTTTTTTTTTTTTGAGACAGGGTCTCCCTCTGTCACCCAGGTTGCAGACAGGAACAAAGCTAACAGCACATGTTCTTACTTCTTTGTGGAAGCTAAAAATAAAAAATGATCTCATACAAGCAAAAAGTAGAACAGAGTATACTAGACGCTGGGAAGGGCAAGGGGAAGGGAGAGATAAGGGGAGATTTGTTAAGGGATACAAAGTTGGCCCAGCATGGTGATTCATGCCTGTAATCCCAGCACTTTGGGAGGCTAATGTGGATCAGTTGAGCCCAGGAGTTCAAGACCAGCCTGGGCAACATAGTGAGACCCCGTCTCTACAAAAAAAATAGAAAAGTTAGCCAGGTGTGATCTCAGCTCACTGCAACCTCTGCCTCCTGGATTCAAGTTATTCTCATGCCTCAGCCTCCCAAAGTGCTAGGACTACAGGCATGTACCACCACGCCTGGCTAATTTTTGTATTTTTTTGGTAGAGAGGGGTTTTCACATGTTGGCCAGGCTGGTCTTGAACTCCTGACCTCAAGTGATTCACCCACCTCAGCCTCCCTAAGTGCCAGGATTACAGGCATGAGCCACTGTGCCCAGCCGATCCATATTTTACATGTGAAAGTAAATTTACATTTCACATGAGATAAAGTAAGAATGTGCCATTAGAGCTTTGTGTTTGGGAACAAAAGGAAGACTGTTTCTGCGTGACTCAGTTCCTAGCTGAACTTTTCCCTTTAGCATAGTGAGTTTGGTGTCCTGGGATGTGATTTTTTTTTTTTTCCATGTCATCCTTGCTAGCATTCACCATTGTCTCCCTCCTCTCTTTGGACAGTAGGGAAGGCAGAGCGGCCAGGGGTGAGGTCCGGTGGCTGGTCACCGGCTTCTCCTGGTCTGGATGGAGCCTCATTCTCAGGCAGGGATGGAAGGGTGCACCCAGCAAGCCTGCTCTCCTCCTCCCTGTTGAGAGGTTGCCGGGGAGGCCCTGTCCTGTGAGCTCCTAGGAGGCAGGTAGGGCCGGGGATTCAGGGAAGGATGAATGCAGGTACTCCCTGAGCAAGGCGCTGGGTCACGCCTCTCTCTGGGGTTGGGAAGCTGGGAAGCTCTCAGGACATCTGCTGCCATCTCAGGCTCTGCGGGGTGGGAGCTGTGAGGTGTGGAGGGAGGAAGGCCAGACTCGGAAAGTTCAGGCTCCCACCTCTGACCCATCACACTCATGCTGCAATCATGGCGAAGTCACACCCTCCCTCTGAGCCTTAGCATTTAGCCTGGAGTAATCTCTGAGATGTATACTAGCTCTAAAAAGCCAATTCCTGCCCCTTGAACACTCAAAATGTATTATTAGTCCACTCCCATCTGAACTGAATTTTGGGTAGGGATCCATGGGCTTCTAATACTAATCCTTTGTATCTGATTTTTTTTTTGTATTTTGAGCATTTTATTTAACTCTTTTTTGTACTTCCTATCTCTCTGCCGAAATTCACCATCAGGCATGTTGCATACCTTTTCTGGTATATCTTTTAATATAGTAATTATAGTTATTTTTAAAGTTGCTGTATGATAGCTGCAACATCTGGACCATCTCTGAGTCTGGTTCTGTTGATTGCATTACATATTGACAATTTTGTTTGTTTCATCATTTGAATGGCATCTGTCATGTGTAGAAGAAAAATAGAGACTGAGTAAAGTTGTATTTATACCTGGAAAAAAAATGTATTAGTCCACGCTTTTGTGCTTAGATTTCAGAATTTAATGCTACAGGCAAGCACTCACAGACTGATTCTCCCCTCTGACCCCTGAATAATTCTGAGAGTTTCCCAGACCCCAGGCCAACCTCCTCTGTCCCTCCTGCCCCTACAATGTCCTACCCAGGCCCTCTGACTCCCCAGGTCCTGTCTGACACCTGTTGTCTCTTCCCAAACAAAGAGATTGAGGCCCTACATCTCCCTCACAGGCTTATGTCCACCCCAACAGGGCTTTCCTGATACTATGCCCCAACTTGCAATGCACCCCAACCTTTGGTTTAGCCGAAAAGAGTCAAATGCTGGCCACTTGCTTTCAGACAGATGTTGGTAGCTAAAGAAAAGATTCGGGGGTTGTAAGATCTACTCGGACCCTCCAGGCCAGAACACATGGGTGATCAGTGATACCACTGAGGTAGAGGGATTGTGTCATTCTCGGTGTGAATCTGATGCCAAGGGCAGATTAGCCAGCTGGACATGTGTTGACTAAGGGCTTATCAGGGAGCAGGACTCTCTCAGTGTCAGACGGCACAGTTTGGAGGACAGGAGATGGGTCTCGCTGCACTCAGCCTGTCCGAGGCATTTGAAGCAGAGCAACTCCATCTTGAGTAGGGGTTGGGTAAAATGAGGCTCTCAGCCTGTCCAAGGCATTTGAAGCAGAGCAACTCCATCTTGAGTAGGGGTTGGGTAGAATGAGGCTGAGACCTACCAGGCTGCATTCCCAGGAGGTTAAAGCAATTCTTAGTCACAGGATGAGACAGGCGGTTGGCACAAGATACAGGTCACAAATACCCTGCTGATAAGACAGGTTGCAGTGAAGAAGTCAGCCAAAACCCACCAAAACCAAGATGGCCACGAGCGTGACCTGTGGTCATCCTCACTGCTACACTCCTACCAGCGCCATGACAGTTTACAAATGCCATGGCAACGTCAGGAAGTTACCCTATATGGTCTAAAAAGGGGAGGCATGAATAATCCACCTCTTGTTCAGCATATCATCAAGAAACAACCATAAAAAGGGGCAAGCAGAAGTCCCGGGGTCTTCGTCTATGGAGCAGACATTCTTGTATTCCTTTACGTTCTTAATAAACTTGCTTTCACTTCACTGTATGGACTTGCCCTGAACTCTTTCTTGTATGAGATCCAAGAACCTTCTCTTGGGGTCTGGATTCAGACCCCTTTCTAGTAACAAGCTTAGCAACTGGGAAAGGGCCAAGTCCAGAGTTCAGACACTTCCTATAATAAAGCTTCCCCGGCCGTCCTTTCTTCTCTAGTCAAAGGCGTGGCTATGTGTGCAGCCCTCAGAGGAGAGAAAGAAGAAGAGTTGGACACATCGTTAGGGTGCTCCTTCTGCAGATAGGGAAGCTAAGAACGGCATTCAAGGCCTGGCTTGGCCAAGCTCACCCCACAACTGATGGGACCTAGAGTGTTGTCTCCAATCTCAGTGCTGGCAAAGATGGGACACCTGTCCCGACCCAGTACCCTACACAGGCCTTCAGAAGGTCACCCAGAGAGCCAGACACAGGGCTCCCAGGGCGCAGGCCTATAAACAGCATCTGGATCTGGGCATGCACACTCCCGCCCGGCGTACAGGGCGGCGTGCACAATCCCGGGCACAATGAATGGTCCTGTTGGCCAGGAGATGGCTTGTATTCATCTGAATTGCTTGGGTCTGAGCCAGCCCCTTGTCCCCAAGCAATGCCATTTTGGCTATTGTGCCGATGATGGCTGATGATTATCTTGGTTGTTTATCCAGTTGCTGTATAGATTGACTTGCTGAATGTCAGGGTTTGACTGTTTCCATAACAGGAAGCTGCTCACTGTCTCACTGTATTAAGGAACTCTAGTCTACACAATAGAATCCCAACAAAACCCTAAACACTCCATTTGCTGGGGGAGCCTCATTGAATCCAACTCTCATTGTTTCTTTTATAGGCTGAATCCTGTATTTACAGTGAGAGGGGTGTGTGTGGTTGTGTGCGTGTGTGTGTGTGTGTGTGTGTGTGCACGCGCATGCGCATGTGAGTTTAACAAGATATGAAGTCTGGCTTGTCACCTTCCAAGCTCTCCACTTGAACCTAAGCACAGATCAGGGGGCCACGATTCCCCAGACAGAGACCTACTAGGGTGGGAGGGGGTGGGGGACCAGCAGGACCCTGCCCCTGGGGAGTCTCTCTTCAGTCCTCCCAGGGTCACCATGCAGTCAGAGGAAGTTGGAGTTTTTGTTTTCATACCGAGGCACAGTCAAACAGTAGAACAAAACTCCCAAGTCAGCGTTGAACCCAGGCGCCAAGACCCTATGGGGAAACAGAAGATGAAAGGGGAGACATTCGGCGCTGGTTTCTGTCACTGTTATTTATGACCTTCTGGGTGGTTCCATGCTCCTGGGAGTTTCCCAGAAGCTCTCCAGGCACCTGGTTAAATTGCATGGATTCCTTTTTGATTTTTATCTGGCTCTCTCCTCCCATCCTTAGCTGCCAAGGAGCTTAGAGGAGAAACAAATGGAGCATGACTGGAGGAGTCTGATCTCCACGAAGAGCTGCCTGCTTCAGGACAGAGGCTTGGTGCACCCGGCGGGTGGGTAACTAGAGCTGGCCGGGCGCTCCTGGCGGGTGCAGGCCTCCCAGCCTAGTACCTGGCACAGGGCAGGCACCCGATTGCCTAACAACCTGAATGCCAAAAGATGCTTCTGAGCGTGCAGTCCCTTGGGGTGCAAGTCCAGATAGAAAATAAGCCTGGGCTGGGCGCAGTGGCTCACACCTGTAATCCCAGCACTTTGGGAGGCCGAGGCGGGTGGATCACAAGGTCAGGAGTTCAAGATCAGCCTGGCCAACATGGTGAAACCCTGTCTCTACTAAAAATACAAAAAATTAGCCGGGGGTGGTGGTGAGCACCTGTAATCCCAGCCACTCGGGAGGCTGAGGCAGAGAACTGCTTGAACCAGGGAAGGCGGAAGTTGCAGTGAGCTGAGATCGCGCCACTGCACTCCAGCCTGGGTGACAGAGCAAAACTCCATCTCAAAAAAAAAAAAAAAAAAAAAAAAAAAACCAAGAAAGAAAAAAGAAAGAAAGAAAAGAAAAGAAACCTGAATTCTTGGGGTATGAACCCTCCTGCTACTTTTAAGACTTGAAAATATCATAAACTCGGGTGAGTTTTGGCATTTTTGCCTGACGTAACCATTTAAGTCAGTGAAACAACTTGTCAAGTCATCCACAGTGATTAAGTGGAGGTGTGAGATGTGCCTGTCTTCCGCAGCATGGAGGCCATTCCTGAACACCATTCATTCTCATACGGGGAGGGGGAGAGAGCTACTCTACTCAGATGTTAACACACAGATTGTACAGAGGGTAGTGGTGTCCCAGATTGCAGAGGCTACCTGGCGTTAGACGTCCACTACTAGGACCCTTTCTCCCCTTTGCAGTGAGGTGACTGGTCTACCCACAAGGAGGGTGGTGGCAGGCTGGGGGAGAAAGAAGGGGGACTGTTGGTTCTCAGAGGGAGCTGGAAGATACTACAGCCATCATCTAGTTCAATCCATTTTGCAGGACAGAAGAATGAGGCTGAGCAAGTCAAGCAAAGTGCTTGAGGTCAAAGGAGGCTGGCCTGCTCCCTTGGCCTATAGAGAAGGGCCAAAGAGAGAGGTAGCATTCGCCTGAAAAGCCCAGCTAAGAAGGGAGTGACAGCTCTGCCACCCAGGGAACCAAGGAAGCCAGAGAACATGGACACAGGGCTTTTGTCACCAATGACTGAGCCCGGGTTATTTTAAATTACCATGTACATTGTGGCTTCAAGTGTCTTTCAAAGAAAATTCAGGTTTCCCAGGGAGACATTCAAGTTACATAAAGCACAGACGTCCATGCCTTCACCTCTCTTAAATTACGTAAAATTGGAGGTCCTGGAGAGATAGGTGTGCTTGAATCTTGCTTCTTAGAATAAGCTCCGAATTGACAAAGCCTCCCATTCTGTTTGCAAAGACCTGACCTGGGGAGATATAGACACCAGCCAATCCATTAGATCTAAACAGGCAGAAAAGTGTTTTGCTTTGCTTTTTAAATTATCCAACCAAATTCGGAGAGTCTTGCATCCTGGTGCTGACACAGGTAGTCAAACCTCACCCCGATGTTTCACCCTAAATACGTTGCTGAGATGGAAACCTCTGCTTTCACGGAAGGTGCTCCGTGTCTTAAGGATCAAACTCTCATGTGCACCTTGCTCCACTTGCCTTGGAGGGTTCCCTGCAGACAGAGCTCCCATGGGAAAGCTGTGCAGCCCTCCCAGTTGTCATGCTAGCTGTTTAGCAGTAGAGGGCATTGTTTACTTAAAATCCAGGCATGAACCTAGGCCAAGAGAAAGTTAGCGTTCTGACATCTTAAGAGTGGTCATCTGACCAGCTCCCCAGTCTCTCCCAAACCAAGTCCACCCAACCCGATAGATGAGAAGCCCGTAAGTTCACAAAGACCTGTCCTGCCTTACTGAGGAACTCGGTGTGGGTACAGCAGATCCTCCCTATCAAGAAACCCTTCAACCAACCTGCACCCATTGTGTTCCATTTCCTCCCGTTCTGTTCCACTGACTTTGAACCTCAGGTTCACATTGCAGCAGATCAGATTACTTCCCCAAAATGCCTTCCCTCTATTATTCTTGTTTACCGGGCATTCGCTACCATGTTAATGTCTCTAGGGTGGAGGACGGGGTAGGGTTGGAACAGGACAAATTGGGCCTAATTTAAACATTGGCAGATTCAATGTCACATTGTCTGAGAGTTCAGGATAAAGCTTGATCTTATAAATGGTAAATAAAGAGCATTTGATTATTTATTGGGCTTACAAGTAGGAAGCCTGGTTTCTATAAACACATGCAAAAATCAGAGTCACTCTTACCAGGCTATGCTTCTTGGAAAAATGTCCCTAAAACACTTGAAACACTGATAATTCTTTCAATATTAGCCATTTCTTTGTGGCTAATGTTAACATGATTTGTGTTGAGGTTTGGCCTTAGTGTAAGGTGTAGTGTGGGAGGTCTGTGGGTAAAGCTAGCAGAGGGGAAGACTCAAAGCACCCGAGTAACGTGTTCCCACAGCCATCTGTTCATGAAATTTGCAAAAGTAAATTTCATCACAAATTGGTGAAGACTGTTGTTTGTTGTCCCTCTGACTTCCTTTCCATCGTACTTGCCCTATCATTGGGTGGCACTAGAGTGGTCAAGGACATTTTTGAAATCTGCCTAAGGGGATGTTGAGTCGAAGGCTTATTTAGGCGGGTTTAATGGGATCTCATCTGACCATCCATCCATCCATCTATCTATCCATGTATCCCTCATCTATCCGTCTATCTATTGATCTAACCATCTATCTAGCTATCTAATCTATCTCAGTCATCTCTGTAGAATGGTAAACTGTCCTGCTGTGGACATGGCCTGCAGACACTCACTGGGGACCCACCAGTGCCACAAGGTGAAGGTACAAGGCTGGTCACGGGGCCTCTGCGGGAACATGCCTTAGGGCTTCAGTGCATATCCAGTGGAAGAGAAAGAAGATTGGAAATGTGCAGACCCAGAAGGTTGTAAGGATAATTTTTCTGGTTTTGTGATATTTGTGGAGTTTTTTAGCTTTCAAAAATGCACTATTTGGGCAAAACTATAGAGAGAGTATAAAGCTCAGTGGTTGCCAGGGGTTGTGGGGAGGCAGGATGAACACACTGAGCACAGAGGATTTTTAGGGCAGTGAAATGCCTCTGTATTATAATGTAATCAGTGGGTACAGGTTATTATACATTTGCCAAAATTCACAGAATGTTCAACACCAAGGGTGAACCCTAATGTAACGTATGGACTCTGGGTGATGATGAAGTGTCAGTGTAGGTTAATTGATTGTAAAAAATGCACCACTCTGGGGTGGGGGCATGGTGATGATGGTGGGGGAGGTTGTGTGTGTGTGTGGGGGGGGCATATATGGAGATTCTCAGCACCTTCTGCTCAATTGTACTGTGAACCTAAAACTGCTCTAAAATATAAAACCTATTTTAAAATCTGTTATTTGTTGTGATTAACTTCCTCATGCCTAATCAATATGAACTTCTGAGCCTAATTATGCATTCACTGTCTTGGACTCTGCTTCTCCCAGTGTCGAGGTTGTTGGCCACCACAAACCCTGGATCTGTCCTGTGTATGTAGAACATCCTTTCGGTTGCACGGCTGGTGCTGACAACCGAGCCACTTTCCCATTCAGATTGTAGCTGTCTTTTTGCTTGTTTTTTTGAGATGGAATCTTAGCTCTGTCACCCAGACTGGAGTGCAGTGGCGCCATCTCGGCTCACTGCAACCTCTGCCTCCAAGGTGCAAGAGATTCTCATGTCTCAGCCTCCCGAGTAGCTGGGATTACAGGCACGCGCCGCCACGCCTGGCTGATTTTTGTATTTTTAGTAGAGACGGGGTTTCCCCATGTTGGCCAGTCTGGTCTCGAACTCCTGAGCTCTGGTGATCCTCCCGCCTTGGCCTTCCAAAGTGTTGGGATTACAGGCGTGAGCCACTGCGCCAGGCCCAGATTGCAGCTGTCTTGACGGTGAAGCAGTGTCTCTCATTCCAACAATCAGCACAAGGCGGGAACGCGTTCTGCGGCTAGAGGCTGGAGTCGCTGGCCCCTCTCCTCGCACGCCCCGACTTCTCTGCAGGGCTGGTGCCGTCGGGCCTGCCGGGCAGGGTTGGGGAGCTTCGTCCTGAGATCGCTGGTCACTTGGAGGTTTCGGGAGAGGGCGTCCTGCCCTGCCAAGCTGGGTCGCCAGGAGCCAGAAGTTTCCCTCAGTCTGGCCGTGCCCGGTCTGGTGCTTCCATCCTTTTAATGTCTGAGAGGCCTTACTTCCCAGCCTGTTGGGTACGTTTTTGTTTCTAGAAGTTTCTGAGTTTCCTCCTTCTGCAACACAAAATGAATGGGCTTTATATTTTGATATCTCTGAGTTCCTGCTTGGCTAGAGGGAAGAAAATAGTTTTTTTCAGTAACCAAAATTCATGAGGGTGAATTTTTCTTCGCAGAAAAGCTGCCATCCAGGTTGTCCTGGGGGGACGAAGCCCTGTCGTATCCGCACTGGCCAGCAGAGGGCGACACACAGCTGCCTGCAGGGACAGAGCTGGAGAAGGCTCCAGGGATAGGTCCGGGACCAGCGGGGCCACCAGGCAGCGTTCCCTACTGCACCCAGTGCCCCCTGACAAAGTGGCCCCATCTAAGAAGACAGCAAAGGTACCTGGGCCCAAACGTCTGAGTCAGGCTGTGCCGGGGGCGTCAGACTCGGAGCATCCCCTGAGCCCCGGAGAACCAGCCGGGCCCTCAGGTCTCCCCTAAAAAGCCCAGGGAAGGATGCAGGGGAGAAACTCCAGGGAGGAACAGACCCCCCGCCCACCTCCTTCTGCCAGAAAATCCCAAAGACCTCCCTGCAGCGTTCTAGACCCTACACGGGGGTCTTAGAATAGGGTTGCCCAAGAAAATGCAGAACTCCCAATTAAATTTGAATTCCAGATAAAGAACAATTTGTTAGTATGCCTCCACCAAATATTGCACGAAATATGCATATATTTTTAAAAGCAGTCTTTCTTTATCTGGAAATTCAACTTTAACTAGGTGTCTTGTATTTTTTATTTGCTAAGTCATTACCACTCTCGTCGCGAGGCTCCTAGAATATTCTAGTCCAGCACAGACCAAAAGTGGAGTTCCTTCTCCCTTACACCAGCCCGTTCTCCCCAAAACTCCTTGGAGGAGCTTCCATATCAGGCCCGCTCCAATCTAAACCCCTCACTTCAGAAAGGGCAAGGAATAGTGGATGCTATAGGCCACTCGGACCGAGCCGCCCTCATCTCTCCTCTTGTCTGATGGACAGTCCACAAAGACTCGTATTTCCTCGGCCTTCTTTGGTCCTTTCAATAAAGCAACAGGCCTCTGCTTAACAGAGAGGGAAACTGAGGCACAGAGATTCCAACCTGTGCAGGGCATCAACTCAACAGACACACCTCCCAACATCATAGCTGGAAAGTGGGTGCCTGGGCCGGAGTCTCCTTTCCCCCACCCTGAGCACCGAGGTCAGGATCCCACACAGAGAGCCCAGCCATGTGTTCAGTACCCCACTGCCCAGCACACCAGATGGCCGGGACTCAGGGAAAGGCCTGTGAGACTGCCTGTGTGGCTGCCCCCGCCAGCAGGACACCTGGGCCGTCCGTGCAGCCTCGGCGACAGCCCCAGCGGCAGCCTCAGCGGCAGCCTGGCTTTCCTGTACAGCCGCTGCAGGGTGTAGGATGCTGATAACGGGAACAATGCTGCAGAGGAAAAGTGGCAGGAGCAGGACAATGAGCCGGCGGCAGGACTCTCCCAGGCCGGCGGGAGCGAGGAAGGACTCGCGGGTCCCAGGGGCCAGGCTGGAGACTGTGCTGTGGCGGGCGCTTTGGGGACGCCCCAGGCTCCACTCCCCAGGGAGGCAGCCACACATCCCTGTGGGTGGGGCAGGTGCAGACAGGGACTCCTGCCCCTGAGATGGGCCTTTCCTGCCCTCCATGTGCAGAAGGGCAGGTTGCCTGTCGGAGTGAGGAGTGAGCGGCTCCCAGGATAGCCACAGTTCTGACCGCAGGTGATCCAGAAACCTCTCACTCTGTCACTCTCCTGTCCCTCCAACACCCAGCAGGAGGCCTTCTCACTCCCAACCCGTGAGAGCATCTGTGTCCACACAGGACACGAAGGTGGGCCTGCCGGTCACTCAGGTAGGCGGGCCACTGGAGCAGCAGGGAGACAAATAACTCAAGGCTTGGCCCAACATCAGACCATATTGTGGAGATGGCCACATGCCTTGCAGGTGCTGCTGAAACGGTCCCCAAGATGGCCACATGCCTTGCAGGTGCTGCTGAAATGGTCCCCAAGAGCAGCCGTCTCTGCCTTGAGCTGGCTGGTGGCTGAGATGGCAGGAGGGTGGCACGCTCTTTCTATGGCTCATGGTACGCAGTAGGGGTGTGAGTAGGGGTGGATGTGAGTGGCATCTATCATTCCACCCTCCCAGCCGGAATGGGAATCCTCACCAGGGGTGCCCAGGGAGCGAAGGCTAAGCCCCTTTCCTCTGCAGCATTCACAGGGCTGGGGTTGAGACCACGTCTGTGGGTTCACTCCCCAGCTCCACCTCATACTGAAAAGGCCTTAGAGCATCATACAAGATGCAAACAGTATAATGGGATAAAATACATTAATAAGGAACAAAGTTGAGGGGAAAAGAAACACGGAAGGAAGGTAAAATGGAGCCAGGAGTGAGGCGAAGTTCACGAAGGTCACACCATGAAGCCAGCACGGCCAGGTCAGCTGCTAACATAGCAGGAAAGAAAACCACAGCCCGTCGCGGCTGTCCGGGAGGAGGAAGTCCAGGTGTTCTTTTCTGATATTAAACCAAAGGAACTTCTCATGCAAGGTCCTCCTGCAGAGGACGTGGTGTAAACCCGGGAACACCTGCCCTGGGGTCTCACTGTGACCACAGCCTGTCCCTCCCAGGGCTGACTCTGGGAGCTTCTCTCCATGATAGGCAGGGGTAGCACAGGGAGGACCGGTTAGGAACAGAGACAGAGGCTGCTGTCTACCATCCACGTGTCCAGCCCTCTGCTGTGTGGCTTCAGGTTGGGGCAGACTGCCTGCGTCTAGAGAGGTCCTCGCAGTCCTCAGCCTGCCCGTTCCTCAGTGGGCCCTGGCTGGATGTCAGGTAGTCAGAGCTGGAGCCGTTCCTCTGGCCATGCGTGCTCCCAGTCCTTGCAGACCTCCCTGCTGAGCCCTGTGCGCTGGGTGGGGCTGCCACCAGCTTGTGAAAAGCAAGGCGTCTGAGAGGCCATCCAGCCTGTCTCCACCCTGGAGGGCGGGAGGCCAAGGTCTCGCCTGATGAGAGTGCACCTCGTCATGTGGTGGGTCACCTGTCTTCACCTGCCGACCCCAGTCCCCAGAACCTCCCCTGGCGGACACCTGCAGTCACCTCAAAACATCAGCTGTGAAGGGGAACAGCAGGCTCAGCTGGCAGGAGCCAGGGAGGGCAGCTCTTGAGGCCTCCGACTTCACCCCTAGGGGGCCCATAGGCCTCTGCCTGGGTTGGTCAGGTGCATGTTCTATGCCAGGTGCTGCCCCGGGGCCAGTCATGGGTCCCCAGCACGGACCTGCGCAGCTCAGAGGGATTCTAGCACCTTCTCCGGGTGGGGACCAGGAGACTTGCATTTGCTGCCCTGGTCCAGTGGGCCACTGTCTTTCCCTCAGGTACCCAGGGGGACCACACTGGGCCAGGTCCCAGCAGGCCCCTCCCCAACACAATCAAGGCCGTTGCTCCAGAGCTCCTATTACGGTCTGTTTTGTCAGCACTTGGCATGCAATCAACAGTGGTGACACCAATTACTTGTGTCACAGCTTCTAGGGAAGACGGAGATGTATGACACCCAGCATGGGGGCCATCCATCAGGGCCTGAGAGGGACCGAGGGCCTGTCACAGTGACAGGGAGCTGGGTGGCGGTGGGGGTGTGGTGAAGCCAGAGAATCTCAGGACAGCCGGGTGGCAAAGTGCTTTACATCATCAGAATTAGTGTCTGGGCAGGGAGTGAGGCCTGGCTTCCAGGAGCCAGGCATGAGCCAAAATGCTTCCCTCTCCCGCTACAGCTGGGCTCCGGCCAAGCTGGACCCTGGCTGTCTTCCAAGCCTCTGCACTGTGGACACTTCTGTTCCCTGCCCTGGAGTCTCCCCCACCCCAGCTTTTCCTCTTTCTTCAAGGAGCCTTTCCCCATTTATTGCACCCCCAGCCCCATGTGAATGTGCTTTCTTCTTCCTGGCTGAGCAGCAGCAACTTTCAAAACCGGTGAAGCCAATGTCAGCCTGTCACAATAACTAACTGATTAGCTATTCACGATGATGTGTCTGTACCATCTGAATTCCCACAACCACGGATGTAAGTGGGAGGTCAACGTGGAAACTGAGGCACAGAGACATTGCGAACTTTCCCTGAGTCATGCCCTTCGTGAGCAGAGAGTGGCAGAGGGGCAAACTGCAGGCACGGAAGAAGGCGTGACGGGGTCCACCCACTGCACCTTTAGGACCTACAGATGTGCTACTGGGGACCCCAGGCTAGATGAAGGCAGGACAATGGCTGGCTGGATGATCTGGTTCTGGGAGTTCCACCAGCCTCAGGAGGATGTGGGCTTTCAGGGGTGCCTGCCAGGGGAGAGAGAAGCCCGCACCCCCCATCTCTGCTGACTCTCGTGCTCTGCCAGTCTCCGGATTCTCCCCACAAGAGATCCTTCCCCTGGAGGAGCTCTCCAAGTCTCCCATTGATCTTTCTGCATCAGTTTTCTCATCCGTCCAATGGGTCCAGCAAGCCTAGCCTTGGCTCTTCATGGGCCATGTTGAGGGACAGAGGAAATCCAGTTGGGCTTTGTAAAATGTGCAGGGCAACTCACCCGTGAGGTGTTATCTGCTGGGTTCCTCTGATCTGTCTCTGTGGGGCTGGGGAGGGAAGGGCGATGGAACCCTGAGTCGTGGAGAACGTCATGTCTTAGCTATGATTGAAAAAGCCTGAGGCAGGGGCTGGGTGTCAGTGGCTCATACCTGTCATGCCAGAACTTTGGGAGGCCGAGGAGGGCAGATTCCCTGAGCCCAGAGGTTCAAGACCACCCTGAGCAACATGGCGAGACTACATCTCTACCCCAAAAAAGAAAACAAAAAAAATTAGCCGGGAGTGGTGGTGCACACCTGTAGTCCCAGATACTCAGGAGGCTAAAGTGGGAGGATCATCTGAGCCTGGGAGGTAGAGGCTGCAGTGAGCTGTGATTGTGCCACTGAACTCCAGTCTAGGTGACAGAGTGAGACCCTGTCTCAAAAAACAAAAAGAAGCAAAAGGCTGAGGCTGGTGGAGCCCAGGCTCTAAACCAGGACTACGCGAGTCTAGCACATGGCTTTGGTTCTACGCCAGGGAGTGTCGTGGAAATTTAGGGGTGACTCAGCCCTGTGTTTCAGAGCGGAAAAGGACTTCAGCAATGCCATAGGTGAGGAAACAGGCCCAGAAGAGTGAAGGAGCTGGTTCAAGGTTCAAGGTCATCCAGCTTATTACAAAAGAGCTGACATCAGAACCCCCCTCCCCAAGTGGCCAGGAGGGTCCCCCTACAAAGGTCCCCTAGGGGGTCTTCCTAGAAGCCAATAATTGGCGAGTACAGAATTCTGTCTTCAGCCGTGATTCTTCATCACAGAGACGACTTTCACCGCGGCAGTGTTAGGAACTTCTCAATCCACGTCTTCTTCAAGGAATTAACCAAGGAGCGAGGCCCAGGACCTGCAAAGAACTGCACAGAATCGTCTAATAAGTCACCTGCTGTGCTGCTGAGGTGGTTCAGGCCAAAAGGGTGTGACTCGGTCAAAGTCGCACCCCCTGTGCTGGAGAGGAGACCCCGGTGCAGGCCCTGGTTCTGCTCCTGCACTGCCACACCCCCACACCACCCTGCACCTCAGGGCGAGTCACCCACACATAGCGCTACCTGCCAGGAAGGGACTGGCCCAGCCTGGGTCACTGTTCTAGCTGCTCCCTCCTTGATTTTCCTCACTCCTTCCCCAGCTCTTCATTTGCTGCACACCACAGGTCACCTGCAAATGCTCAATAAATGCATCCAGACGCCCAGAGGTGGGGAACCAGGACCCCAGTGCCTGCTGGCTGCCTTGATGCTCCTGTCTTGGGGCTCCTGACTAAGGGCAGGCAAGCCAGGGATGGGAAATGCACAATCAGCACTGCTGTTATTTACGGGGCCCTGTTGCATTAATTAATTAAACAACTTCTGTTTCTGAGAGGCGTCAGAACTGTGCCTGCTTACAGCTGGGGTGCAGGAGGTGGTTGAGACTCCATCCTGTTCCCTGGAAGGAAATGTGGAAACAGAGCCTGGAGTGCCAAGAGAGGGAGTGGGCAGCTCCCCTGTCTCACCCGGCGGCTGCCACCACGCCTGAGTGTAAACGGGATGTAAACCCTGAAAGGCTTTGCGTCCCTGTCTGGGCTCAGCAGGCTGCGCAGAAGGCGCTTCCAGGCTCCGGAGGAACACACTAGAAAGGGGAGGGAAAAAAGGCACAGGGAGGGAACATCACACACCGGGGCCTGTTGGGGAGTTGGGGGCAAGGGGAGGGATAGCATTAGCACAAATATCTAATGAGTGTGGGACTTAAACCCTCGGTTGACAGGTGCAGCAAACCACCATGGCACATGTATACTTATGTAACAAACCTGCACGCTCTGTACACGCATCCCGGAATTTAAAGCAAAATGTTTTTTAAAAAGAATAAAATCAACTGTAATTCCCTCGCCCTACCCCCCACCCCCCTCCTCCCACAAAAAGGACAGCGAAGAAAACACACATCGGCTCAGGGAGCGGCGTAATGGGAAGATTTCAGGGTGATGTATGGTGCTGGGGACGTTATTAATGGTTTGCTGATTTTTACCTTTAAAACCTTTGGGCAGATTATTTATTATGTCCTTGGCATGCCTATGATCTATGGAGAGGCACTAATCTCCGAGCAGGGCCTCTCATGTCCCCCGCTCCTCGACAGCGTCTTAATTAGGCCGGAACGCTGCCCTCCCTGCCCCTGCCCTGTGCCCACCCCCGCGCAGGGAGGTGACGATCTAAAGCTTATGCTCTCAGGGCCATGGAGCCTGCAAACCAGAGAACCTGGTTCCTAGGCCTAACTCGGCATTGACTTGCTGTGTGACCTTAGGCAGGGGCACAACCTCTCTGGGCCTCTATGTTGTTATCTCTCAAATGAGAGCGCTGCACTACTCAAGCCGCAGTGACATGGAGAGACAGCATGGCAGAGCTAAGATGCAGCAGGCGTGTGGCCCTCCAGGTGCCAAAGTCCTGTGCTTCTACGGCATAGAGAATCGGGAAACAGAGGCGGGACTCCAGTGGCTGACTGTCGCAGCCTTAGACACCAAGGGTTTCTGGGTACAGTGGCTGCTAACCACAGGATGGGCCTCTCGAATCCTTGGCTCCCAGAGCTGGGAAGGGGTGGCTGAGCCTCCAGAGACATAAGCATCCTGGGTCATTGTGCTGGTTGGGGACAGAGCCGGCATGAGAAGCCAGGTATAGTAAGGAAGGCCATTCTGACTGGAGAAGTGTGTGACCTCAGGCAGAAACATCTGGAAGAGAGAAAGCCAGACCCCTCATGCTGGCCTGAACACCCTCCCTCAGGAACCCGGGCATCCTGATAGTCCTGGGCTCTCTCTGACACACACAGCCGCGTCCCCTACAAGAAACAAGCCCAACCGACAGTGACCCTCATCTCTCTCAGACTCTCAGCCACTCCTTTCTGGGTCTGTGTTTGGAGGACCTGGTGGCTGCGTGGCCTTCAACCCAGGGACAGGCCTCGAGCTGGCAGCTGGGCTGGCTGAAGCCCCATCCTCACCAAGGCCACAGGCAGGACCTCATAGGCCTGCCCCTCATTAACCAAAGCTCCACATTATTTTTCTGATAGACGTTGAGGAGGTCCCACACTTCCTCCTCCCAACGTCGGCCATTCTAACAACACACTCACACCTTCCAAATGGGTGCCTCTCAGGTCTCCAGCCTGGGGGACATCAGAGTCCTCTCCTCAACTGGGCAGCATTTCTGTCACTCTCAGCTGCCTCTCTTCCCCACACCCACTACCCACAGACCCTTCTGCCCCCCTAATGCATGCACATAACACACATGCACGTGTGCACACATGTGCATGCCATGTAACCTGTCTGTGGTTTCTCGTGATTGGCATCACCCCATCCTAAGGTCCCCTCACCCTCCTAGCCCCAGCTCATGACCACTGGCCATCCTAGCCCAAGCCCTGCCTCCTGGAGAAGCCTCTTACTGCTACTGCCCCCCACCCAGGACCTCACGTGGCACTTGCTGTCCAGGCCACTTCTCTGCATCTCTCCATTTCCTCAGCCACCCTCTGGGTTCGGTGCTGTCACTGTGACCCCTGGGTGCATGGAGTAGGACCGCTGTTCTATTCTGTCACTTATCTGTCAGGAGGGCAGCGCCTGTGACCAACGGACCTCTGAGGAGTAAGAGGTGGCGCACACAGCAGGTGCGCCCAGAAGCGGGGACATGAAGGGGCAGTGCTTTCAGTGCTTTCAGCTCGGCTGCCACATGGCCTGACCCAGAATAGCTGCTCAGACCAGGATGCAGTGGGCACCATCGAGCTTCATAGTAGCGGTGAAGAGTCCTTGACCCAGAAGGGAATGGACTCAGTTTATCCTACAGTTTTCTCTCCTCACCTTCATCTCTTAAATTCAGAACGTTTTGCAGGTTTAATTCCAATGCGCAATTGGGGAGCTCAGGTGTACTTGGAAGCGGAGGTGGGAAATGAGAAAAGGTTCATTGCTACTCGATGGCAGAACAAAAGAGCTGTAAAGCACTGTCTGTACCTCTGGGTCCCCAACACTTTGGGAAGCTGCCTGTCCTGTCGGGATGTGTCTCTCACAAGCCAGGTACAATCTCACGGTGCTGGGGCAGATAGAATGTGGGGCCCAGCTTTTTCCAGGGAGATGAGTCATTTTCCAGCTCCCGCCTTTCCCACCTTTCCACTGCTTAACCCCATGGATGCCTGTCCCTGGCTTTGCCCTTTCTTGGAATTGCTGTGTTTGGCGGAGCTTTGGGAAGTCACCCAGTCCGTGGCTTTGCCTGGAGACAGGGTGCTGCCGAGCCAGGCTGGAGTGTGGGCCGTCTTGCTCCTTCCGGGACACAGTGGGAAGAGTGAGGAATCAGGAGGCGAATGCTCATCCCCTCCTGGCCGTGGGCTCTGGGGCAGGCACGGTGGCCCTGAACGTTAGTCTTTTCAGCTGTAGAGTGGAGCCGTCACTGGGGCATCGGGGGCAAGGCTATTTGTCCTTGTGCGGGACATGCCCATGTACTGCAGGATGTTTGCTACTCCGGCCCCTGCAGGTAAAACAGCTCCGGCGCCCCAAGTCCCTGGGACAAGCAAAAACACTTGACACTGGCTGCCCGTGATTGGAAAACCACAGAATCCCTGTTCCTTAGAAAAGACAGGCCGGTGGAGGGTGTCTGGTCGGGTCCTGGGGTGGGGTTGAGACACAACCCGGGAGAACCTGGGAGGTTCTGTCCTGCAGACCAAGGGCAGGGCTTCAATGTGGCCCAGAGTGTGGCCCAGCAAGGCTCAGCCACAGCAGCGGGGGGCGATGGGGCTTTGAGGAGAGATGATGGGGGTGAAGCCCAGCCCAGGGGGTGCAGGCCAGAGGATTCCTGGCCCAAGGGGTTAGGGCAGGCTGCGTGGAAAAGGGAGCCCCTGCTTGGAGGGAGTGGGGTTTGGGTTCAAATCCTGCCTTCGGCATCTACCTGCTGAATGTCCTTGGAGGAGTTTTTCTGAACCTGTATCTTCATCCAACACAACCTTGCAGGGATGTGGTCAGGATTAAAAGTGACTCTGTACACAAGAGCCTTTGGGGTATACATATTAGGAGTTCAATGAGGGAAAGGAAGTTATACTGGGCAGAGGGAGGAGATTGCATCTTCAAGAACATGGCAAAGCCCCCATGGAAGGAATTCCCAGGCAGAGCTGAGTTCCCCAGGTGAGGACCCAAGCCCAGGGGAAAAGGCAGGTCCAGCTCCCGGAGTGCAGACCTCAGTCAGGCCCCAGATGATCTCAGGGCTGCTTCTATACCTCTGCTCCAAGGACAGGGCTGTCCTGGGCTCCGGAGGTCCCGAGGGCCTCAGCAGTGGGGTCCCGCACACATCCACACACTCTCTGTTCACACACCTTGACCTGTGCCCCTGACTATTCCCTGTTCACCATCCGAGTCCATGCTTGGCCTCTCTGTTTCCACGCTCCTGTGGCCACCTCCATCTGGAACGTCCCCCACCTTTATCTTCCGCATCAAAGCTCATGCCACAAGCTTGGGCCGAGTGCCACTGTCCTACTGCTTTCTGGACCGCCCACTGGGAGGGCTCTGCTGCCTGCAGCGTCCACAGCGTCTACCCACATCCGGCTCCCCTCTCACTGGAGCATATCAGCGTTGGTCTTAGGGGAAGCTCCCCTGCCCCCAAATAAAAATGCCCCAAGTTGCTTTTCTTGGACTGACATACCCAACTCTGCTAGATAAAAAGGACAGAGTGGCCGGGCACGGTGGCTCACCCCATAATCCCAGCACTTTGGGAGGCCGAGGCGGGCAGATCACCTAACGTCAGGAGTCTGAGACCAGCCTAGCCAACACGGTGAAACCCTGTCTCTACTAAAAATACAAAAATTAGCCTGGTGTTGTGGTGCATACCTGTAATCTCAGCTACTCTGGAGGCTGAGGTAGGAGAATTGCTTGAACCCAGGAGGCGGAGGCTGCAGTGAGCTGAGATCTTGCCACTGCACTCCAGCCTGGGTGACAGAGCGAGACTCTGTCTCAAAAAGAAAGAAAAGAAAAGGAACAGAGTGATGACATTTGCCGACAAGGAGCTTCCGTGGTGACCAGGGGCGGCTGATGGCTTAGAAGCCTTGTCTCAGGGCCATCTCAACAGCTCAGTGGGGCGGGGACTATTAATTTCCTCCTTTCCAGATGTAGGCAGTTAAGTGAACGGCAGCTCCTGGCGCAGCAAGGCTGGAACCCCTCGGTGCACCCCAGAGCCTGCCCTCTGCGTCCCCGATGCTGCCTCCAGGACAGGGCCTGGGCAGGATGCGCCTGAGCCACCGTCCTGGGAAAGGGAGTCAGGAGGAAACCTCCTCCTCATCCCTGAGCTTCAGCAAAATATCTTAGTAAAAACACATTTTTTTCCAAGTCATTAACAAGAAGGCTTTTGGTAGGTGTCTGTGATGTGCAGGTCAGCAGGCCGGCAGCAGCAGGGGCCGTGGGCAGCCCTGACCTCCAAGGCAGTGGTGTGGGCCTATGGGCACACTCTGAGCCCAGGAAGGTGCTGGGTGCTCCACAGGGCAAAGGCCCTTTAGTCCAGGCCGGTGTGAGCCCGGGGGTGCTGTGCCCAGGACCGGCATGAAGTACTCCGTAGAGCAAAGGCCCTGCAGGCCCAGGCATCTAATGCTGGAGCGGGGGCTTCCTGTACACAGGGAGCTGCTAGGCTGGGGTAAGAGGAATACGGGTGAAGAGGGAGGGGACAGAGGGCTAGGATCGGGGACCGGCGGGAGGAGAGAGAAGGAGGAGGAGGGGAGGAAGGGAGGTAGGGAAATGGAGTAAGCAGAACCCAGGCTGAGCGCCTGGCCCTGGCTGGGGTGGTGAGAGGCCCTTGGGCAGCTGCAGGCAGAGGCAGCATGGTGAGGTTTCTCTTTTCCAGAGGCAAGTGGTGGCAAGTGGTGAGGACAGAGTGGGGGGCAAGTCTAGATGTGGGGACACCCTGAGGAGGCAGGTGGAGGGGTTGGGACGGCAGGAACTGCTGGGCCTGGGGCAGCTTTGGTAGATTCAGGGCTGGGAGCTGAGGGTGAGGTGGATGAGCCTGGGATGGCTGGGGGCTGGGTCCAGTCATGGGGACAAGAGCAGGATGAGGACGAGGACAGAAGGTGCCTAAGGCTGCTCTGCGTGTGTGGCTCCCAGGCAATGTGGTGGAGGACACTCAGAGAGATCCTGGGCCTGAGCCATGAGCTTGGGAGTCCTCTGCCCAAAACCAGGTGCAGGAACAGCAGAGCACGGATGGGCTCACCTGGGGGACTGAAGGCAGAGGTGGGCGGTGGATGGAGATTGGGGAGACGCCGACGTTCCCCCTTTGAGGTGTCAGAGCTGGGCTAGAGAGAACCCGGAGATGGTCACTGAGCTGGGGTCAGTGTCTTAGGAGTGCTGGCCACCACCATCTAGGGAGATGATGACTGAGAACATCCCAGCCTTTGGAAAATACGATCATAGCCAGCAGTGATTCGGGGCCCAGCGGGTGGTGGGGGCAGTGAGTGGAGAGGGGAGGAGAGGAAGAGGTGATGGAGGAGGCGGGCAGGGCCAGGGGGAGTACGCTCCTCAGCCACAGAGCTGCAGGGCCTCACCCACAATCTGAGTGCCTGGGGCCATGATCACCCCAACTAGGTCTCAAAATATGGGACCCAGGAGGGCACAGGTGGGCTCTGTCAGCCTCTCAGGGTGAGGGTTGAACCAATGGGAGGGTGGAGACCCCTGATCCCTGGAGGAGCACCATAAGGCTGCCGCCCACCCCCTGGATCTGGAGGTTCAGTTCAGACCCCAGGCCAATGACCCCAGGAGGCCAGGCCCCGCTGGCTCCAGTGGAAGTCACGGAACAAGCCAGGGCCACTCTGCCCGGGGTACTTGGTTAGTGAGAGGGAGCGAGCCTTGGTGCCTTTGCAGCCCAGGTGTGTGTCCGTGCAGGCTGAGTCCCGTCTCCATAGACAGGGGCCTGGGCTGCCAGCTGTGCCTGTGGACATGGGGGCAGGAGGGTCAGAGGAGGGAGATGGCTCCGTATCCACCCTAATTGCCTCTCCGGAGAGGGAGACAGAGCGGGAGGTTGACTCTGGCTGACCCCCACTGTCCCTTGGGGAGTCTGCATAATGAGAGCAAGGAAGCAGCCGCCGTCTGTGTGTGCGTGTGTGTGCGTGTGTGTGTCCGTGTGTGTGTGTGTTGGGCCGGGACTGGTGAGAGCCCCTCTGAGGACCACATATCCTGGTGGGAGGGTGGCCCGGCTGTAGAATGCAGGCAGGCGGGGGTTTGTGCCAGCTTTCCTCTGGGTACTTGGTGAAATGCACATTCCTAGGCCTCAGACACACTGGATCAGAATTTCCTAAGTGGAACTGTTCATCCTAAAGCTCCATAGGTGGTTTTCATGTTCATTTCAGTGAAGGAAAAAACCCACAGGCCTGTGAGATCTTTGGAAACCTCAGGAACCTCCCCGTTCCAGGCATGCACTTATGTTGAAGGCTTCCTAAGATTAAGGATGGGTCCCCTTCTCCCCTGGCCAGGCTAGACAGGCCCTTCTGGAGACAGCCTGCCCTCGCGCAGAGACCCCAACGACGCAGGCAGTTTGAAAGGAGAGGAACGGGGGCATGTGGGTGAGGGGACAACTGGTCTGAATGACAAGGGAGTGGCTTTGCTGCCTGCCTGTGTTTCTCTGCAGGGCCTCTCCTAGTTCTGGGATGGGGGATATTGAGTGAGAGATGGGAAAAGGCCTGGAATCTAGTCTGGGCTCAGCCACTCATACAGCTGTGAGATTTTGGACTGAATCAGCCATCAGCCACCTCCACTGAACATCAAACCCCTCCAAGAGCACCGTGCAGGAGCCCTGCCCCAGACTGATAAAGTTAGCATCTCCAGGTGTGGGGCTGGACACGGGTCTTTGGTTCTCAACCCCTAAATGGTGATCCTTTTCTCTGATCCTCACCAACTGGAAAATAGACAGGAGAGAAGGGCTTGGTTCCTTCCCCTTCCCCTTCAAGAAGGAACTCCCCTGGCCAAAAGCTTCTGTGTTATGCTGATACTATGGATGCTTTGTCAGCATTTGAGTGACACATGACATGGGTTTTGATTCGGGGCAGGCTGAGGCTATAGGAATGCCAGCATTTTAAGAGATGCTAGAAGATTGCTGTAGAGAAGGCACAAAAATCCTCTCAGCCATTGGCCCTGAAATTCTTTATCTCCAAGTCAGAAGGAAACAGTGTTGTCCATTAACATTACATTTTTTAAATATAAAGTGCAGACATACTGGGCAGGGGTGGTTTAAAGCGGGTCTGTTTGTAAACTTAAAGGAGAATCCCATGGGCAGATAACTTTTCAGTTTAATGATCAGCTTTATAAACCCAGGTTATCTCTGGCTGCTGATATCTGTACAGAAGTAGAACATTGCTAGAGGCAGAATGTAATCAGTTGAACCAAAAATCCCATTTAATTTACCCCCCTAAATTGTCACTACGTTGCAGTAAAGTCATTCAACAAGGTGTTGGCTACCTTTAGCTAAGGTGTTTATTTACAGGATCTAAATCAAAACAAAGAAAAAATATGATATAATGGAAGATGTGAACTTTGGAGTCTGAAATATCTGAGTTTAAATCCTGGCTTTGTTCCTAACTAGCTGTGTGAGTTTGGGCAAGTCTGTGTCTCTTCTAAGCCTCGGTTTCTCCATCTGTGAAATGGAACACCTACTTGCCTATTTCACAGACGTGTTGAGAAGTTTAAATCTCACAAATGATCATTTATATCAAGAGTCTAGTATGGTACCTGACACATTGTAGGTATTGAATACTTAGCAGTTATAATTAAAATATGGATCCATCCCCAACATGTGTGTAATAAACTTTCATATTATCTATTTCGCAACACTACAATGAGGAAAACATCATTTAGCCCATTTTGCAGATGCTGAAACTGAGTTGGGATCACTGGGACTTGAGCCCAGGTCCTTCAGCTCCAGGTCCCATGCTCTTTTCATTGCATACTCTTAACTAGAGATGGACAGTGCCATTTTAATGAGGTGTCAGGTCAGTAAAGGGGCAGGGCTGGCTGTCACTGGCATTCGGAGGTGGGGGGCAGCAGGGAGGGAAACAAAGGGGTTGGAACATCACTCAGAGAATGAATGAGGACTTCAAATCACAGAAGAGGTGCCCGGTGGATGCTTCATGCCAGCCAGTAGTGACAAGTGCTGCACGCCCCTGCATGTCACCATTTCCAGAACAAGCTCACAGTGCAATCTGTTCCACTGGGGGCTTCTAGCTAAGATGCCAGTTCTGATTGACATGTGACTTGTGAGTGTAATTCTTCACCAGCCCTTCATCCAATATGAAGAAACACTACCCCCCAAATATATCACAGTTTACATATATATAAAATTATGCTTTTATTGTCAACACCTTAAGGAATCACCTTTGCAGAACATTTTTAAAATATGTCTTTTTTTTTTTTTTCTTTTGAGACAGTCTCGCTCTGTCACCCAGGCTGGAGTACAGTGGCACAGTCTGGGCTCACTGCAACTTCCGCCTCCTGGGTTCAAGTGATTCTCCTGCCTCAGCCTCCTGAGTAGCTAGGATTACAGGCACGCACCACCACACCCTGCTAATTTTTGTATTTTTAGTAGAGATGGGGTTTCACCATGTTGGCCAGGCTGGTCTCGAGCTTCTGACTTCAGGTGATCTGCCCGCCTTGGCCTCCCAAAGTGCTGGGATTACAGGTGTGAGCCACCACGCCTGGCACATGTCAAAATGTTTAAATAACATCTCCACTTGTAGACAGAAGACTGCAGACATGTAGAGATAGCAGATACCCAAACTTTGTGTGGATACATTTAGATAATTAGTGGGCAGTACCTGCCATTGTAGCACAGACTCCATTTTAATACATTTGGATGCCACCAAATGCTCTGGTGTATGCAGGAAAGCCAGTAAGAACCAGTCAAAGACATTCTACCCCGTCCAGGAGCTCTCTTACCTGCATGGGGCTCAGTCTAAGCCCTGCTTTTGAAGGGTGTGCAGAGAGGCCATTTTTAAAATCTTACAAATGAGAAATAGAATTTTAAAAAATTATAAAGGACACAGGCAAATCAATTCATTAAAAGAAAAAGCAGCTGGGATCTCAGTAGAAAAATGGGTCAAAAGCATGCACACATCATGTACATTCAAATAGTTTTTTAAAACCCTAGAAAAAATTTTAATTTCATTAGTTATCAAATATATATCTAAGACAGTACTGCATTACAATAAGGTACTATTTTTTTGCCAATAAAATTTCCAAATGATTTTTCAATTTTGATGACAATACCAAACACTGATCATACTGTCATCATGAGTACAGATCTTTAGAAAAAACAATTTGGCTGCAGGATATCAAAAGCCTTAAAAATGTTGATATCCTCAGTAATTCCATGCCTGGGAGTCTATCCTAAGGAATTAATCAAAAGTTCAAGAAAAAAAAAAAAAGTGTTAAGAACAAAAGAAGGGAAACCATGTAAAAGGTTAAAAATAGGAAAATGAGAAAGTATTCAATATACTCATTAACGGCACATTATTCAGGGGTTAAAAATATAGGTTTATGATGATAAATAGAGATAAATAGAGGAAATTCTTACATTTTTAAGTTTTTAAAACGTGTGTGTGTATATATATATAAAGAATCATCTCAACTGTAAAATGGTTAGAAAAGGAGGAGAAGGAAATACATCCAATTGCTAACAGAAGTCTCTGAGTGATGGGATTATTTCTTACTACCTGCTTTTTTGCATTTTCCATTTTTTCATTACAAAAAGTATGAATTGAGGAAAAGCAACTTGGACTTTGGGGCTGAGAACAAACTTTATCCAACGACTCTGAAGTTATCTGCTTTGCCCAAGTATTTCTGCAGAGTCACCAAATACATTCAAGACTAGAAAAACAGTACCTGAAAGTCAAATGAGGTGAGTGCCAACAGAGGCCAAGGAGAAAAGTAACAGAAGATCAATAGGGAGAAGATGGAGAGAAACACTTGCTAGCAGAAAACAAACCCACAAACAAAAGCAAAACTGGAGCCTTTCCAATCAGTTCCATCTTTTGGGCTCTGAAGACAAATGAATGGGAACAGGGCTGGCCTCCGATAACCGGGCAGATCCGCAGACCCCCTTTCTTCACACTGCGTGTGGGACGGGCCACAGAGTTCTCTGAAGCTTCTGGACTTAGAATCCTGGGAGAGCATGGCATAGGCTGTGTCCTTGGCACGTCCTTGGTCTTCGTCCATGTGCTGTGGACATCTCCAGTGGACTGAGCATTGCTCAGTTTTGTAGGAAAAATATGAATGAAAACAGAGCTCCCAAGCTCATGATCATTTTGCAGCTTGATCTTGTCTAGAAATCTAAGTCATCTTGGCCAAAGCCGTCCGCCCTGCCCACTGCCTTGGTGGGGGCGAGATTTCCGAGTGTCTGGTCCTCTTGAGGGTCACAGCCTTCACTGGCCCCCTGCTCTGGAGTCCTTGTGTCTGAAGGGGCCTCTTCTGGCTCAGAAGTGGAACTTTCTGGATACATCCTGGTGGCCTTCCTCTCTGCATGAGGGGCCCCCACGGACTTGGCGTCAGGGCTCCTTGTGTCTCCACATACACGGCCGTCTTCTGAGTCTTTCCGCCAGCTGTCGCCCTGAGAGGATGCTCTGGAGGAGGAGGGGCCTGTTTGGGAGGCTGGCTTTTGGTGGGGAGTGTCTCCACCTGGGGAAGGGGGTGGAGTGGGCCTGTCCTCGGGGACTGGGCTGCTGCTTTCAGAAGCCCCCCCAGACTGGCCATCTCCTAGACTGACCTGAGGGCTCCCCTTTTTCTCACCTTGAGTTTCTCCTTCCGACTCTGGCTGGGCCTCCCCTTCAGCCTCCAGGGCCTCTACACCTTCTGACTCTGGTTGGCCCTCCCCTTCTACCTTTGGGGTCTCTACACCTTCTGACTCTGGCTGGACCTCCCCTTCTGCCTCCTGGGCCTCCCCTTCTGCCTCTGGGGCCTCTACACCTTCTGACTCTGGATGGGCCTCCCCTTCTGCCTCCGGGGCCTCGACACCTTCTGACTCTGGCTGGGCCTCCCCTTCTGCCTCCTGGGCCTCTACACCTTCTGACTCTGGCTGGGCCTCCCCTTCTGCCTCCTGGACCTCTCCTTCTGCCTCCTGGGCCTCCCCTTCTGCCTCTGGGGCCTCTACACCTTCTGACTCTGGCTGGGTCTCTTCTTCAGCCTCCTGGGCCTCTATACCTTCTGACTCTTGCTGGGCCTCCCCTTCAGCCTCCAGGGCCTCGACACCTTCTGACTCTGGCTGGGCCTCCCCTTCTGCCTCCTGGGCCTCGACACCTTCTGACTCTGGCTGGGCCTCCCCTTCTGCCTCCTGGGCCTCCCCTTCAGCCTCCTGGGCCTCCTTTTCTGCCTCCTGGGCTTCCTCTTCTGCCTCCTGGGCCTCTACACTTTCTGACTCTGGCTGGGCCTCCCCTTCAGCCTCCTGGGCCTCCTCTTCTGCCTCCTGGGCTTCCTCTTCTGCTTCTTGGGCCTCTACACCTGCCTCTGGCTGGGCCTCCCCTTCAGCCTCCTGGGCCTCCCCTTCAACCTCTGGGGCCTCTACACCTTCTGACTCTGGCTGGGCCTCCCCTTCTGCCTCCTGCATCTCCCCTTCAATCTCCGGGGCCTGTACAACTTCTGACTCTGGCTGGGCCTCCCCTTCTGCCTCCTGGGCCTCCTCTCCTGCCTCTTGGGCCTCTGCACTTTCTGACTCTGGGGGAGCCTCCCCTTCTGCCTCCTGGGCCTCCCCTTCAGTCTCTGGGGCCTCTACACTTTCTGTCTCTGACTGGGCCTCCTCTTCTGCCTCCTGGGCCTCTACACCTTCTGACTCTGGCTGGGCCTCCCCTTTTGCCTCCTGGGCCTCCCCTTCTGCCTCCTGGGCCTCCCCTTCAACCTCCAGGGCCTCTACACCTTCTGACTCTGGCTGGTCCTCCCCTTCTGCCTCCTGGGCCTCCTCTCCTGCCTCTTGGGCCTCTGCACCTTCTGACTCTGGGGGGGTCTCCCCTTCTGCCTCCTGGGTCTCCCCTTCAGTCTCTGGGGCCTCTACACTTTCTGTCTCTGGTTGGGCCTCCTCTTCTGCCTCCTGGGCCTCTACACCTTCTGACTCTGACTGGGCCTCCCCTTTTGCCTCCTGGGCCTCCCCTTCTGCCTCTGGGGCCTCTACACCTTCTGACTCTGGCTGGGCCTCCCCTTCTGCTTCCTGCATCTCCCCTTCAACCTCCTGGGCCTCTACACCTTCTGACTCTGGCTGGGCCTCCCCTTCAGCCTCCAGGGCCTCCTCTTCTGCCTCTTGGGCCTCTGCACCTTCTGACTCTGGCTGGACCTCCTCTTCTGCCTCCTGGGCCTCTATACCTTCTGACTCTGGCTGGGCCTCCCCTTCAGCCTCCGGGGCCTCTCTGCCTTCTGCCCCATCACTCTGTCCTGGATCTTGGTCACCTCCTGCCACAGCTTCACCCTGCAAGCTGTCCTCATGCCCAGAGCCCTGGCCCCTAGTTTCTCCCCTTTCACTTATGCCCTCTCCCTCCTGCTCGGCTTCCCCCAGCTCGCTGCCCACACTGGTTTCGCTGTTGTGGATTTTCCCTTCCCTCTCCTGAGCCATTGCATCTCCCTCTGCCTCCTCCAGTTTGGGATCTTTGTCTCTGTCGAGTCTCTGGCTTCCCTCGCCATCCTCACCCTGGTCCACTCCAGGCCCATGGCCCAGCCCCGGTCCTGGCCCTCCCTCTGCTCCCTGGACAGTCCTGATGCTCGTGGGGTCTGTGCAGGTCTCGCCAGGGGCCACCTCTGCTGCCTCCCCAACGGTGTGTTCTTCCCTCTTCCTCTGCAGAATCTGCTGCAGGTCAAAGGCCTCTTTGATGGGACCTCTGGTTGCCCCCATTGTGGCCTTGGGGGACGCAGGGCTCACTTTCTTCCTCACACAGGCCTCGCAGGGACAGAACTCCTCGCCCTCCCCCTCCTCACCCAGCTGGCTCCCCAGGGCTGTGCTGAGGGCTGGCTCGTCCTCCAGGGTGAAGGAGAAGGGCCCCAGGCCCAGGGTCCGCTCAGAGAAGGCGGAGAGGTTGCGCAGGCCCCGGAGACGGTGTCTGCGCTGCTGGGTCTGCAGGAGCAGCTCCCCAGTGAGGGCCTCCCTGGGAGGCCCCAGCACCATCCGCCCCGCCCGGCCCTGGAGCTTCTGGAGCTCTCTCTCGGTGCTGTCCTGGAGGCGCTGGGCCACATCCTGCTGCAGCTCAGCCGTCATCTGGTCCAGCAGGTCACTGTCCTGCAGGCCCCAGCGCGCTCGGAGCTCAGCCACTGCGCCGGAAAGGTGGGCCAGGAAGGCCTTCTCCATCTTCTTCAGCAACACGGACACCCAGATGGGGTCGCAGTCCAGAGCCGCTCTGCAGGTCACCGAAGAGCTCCTCTCTGCAGCCCCAAGCAGGGGTTGGGCCTGCGTGTGCTCCTGGCCCATCATGGCGGCTCCGGGCGGCTTTTCCAAGCCAGGCTCAAGCTGGGAGCCACTTTGACTCTCGCTGGCACTTGGGTCCGTCTCGCTGAGATGACTAGCGGGTTCTGTGGGTTCCTCTGTGCCCTCTGGGGGGCACGGCTCTGCAGAGGCTCTTCCTGCTTCCTCCTCCTGGATTGGGTCACCTTCCCAGGAGCCTTCCCCATCCGGAGAGCCGGCCTCTGACAATTCCTGCCGGCCGACGCTTCCTTCTTCTGGAAGCCCTTCCTCTTTGAGACCCTCTTCAAGAGCCTCTTCTTGCAGTCCTCCTTCTGGTCCTTCTTTAACTTCCTCTAACTGCGCCCCCTCTTCTTGCAGCCCTTCTCCTCCTGTTTCTTCTTTAATTTCCTCTAACTGCGGCTCTTCTTCTTGCTGTCCTCCTTCTGTTCCTTTAGTTTCCTCTGACTGCGCCCCCTCTTCTTGATGCCCTTCCTCTTCTGTTCCTTTAGTCCCCTCTAACTGCACCCCCTCTTCTTGCAGCCCTTCTGTTTCTTTAGTTCCCTCTAACTGCACCCCCTCTTCTTGTGGTCCTTCTCCTTCTGTTTCTTCTTTAATTTCCTCTAACTGCGCCTCTTCTTCTTGCTGTCCTTCTTCTGTTCCTTTAGTTTCCTCTAACTGCGCCCCCTCTTCTTGATGCCCTTCTCCTTCTGTTCCTTTAGTCCCCTCTAACTGCACCCCCTCTTCTTGCAGCCCTTCTTCTCCTGTTTCTTCTTTAATTTCCTCTAACTGCGCCTCTTCTTCTTGCTGTTCTTCTCCTTCTGTTCCGTTAGTTTCCTCTAACTGCACTCCCTCTTCTTGCAGCCCTTCTTCTGTTTTAGTTTCCTCTAACTGCACCCCCTCCTCTTGCAGCCCTTCTCCTCCTGTTTCTTCTTTAATTTCCTCTAACTGCACCTCTTCTTCTTGCTGTCCTTCTCCTTCTGTTCCATTAGTTTCCTCTAACTGCACCCCCTCTTCTTGCAGCCCTTCTTCTGTTTTAGTTTCCTCTAACTGCACCCCCTCTTCTTGCAGCCCTTCTCCTCCTGTTTCTTCTTTAATTTCCTCTAACTGCATCTCTTCTTCTTGCCGTCCTTCTCCTTCTGTTCCATTAGTTTCCTCTAACGGGACCCCCTCTTCTTGCAGCCCTTCTTCTGTTTTAGTTTCCTCTAACTGCACCCCCTCTTCTTGCAGCCCTTCTGTTTCTTTAGTTCCCTCTAACTGCAGCCCCTCTTCTTGCAGCCCTCCTCCCTCTGTTTCTTCTTTACTTTCCTCTAATTGCACCTCTTCTTCTTGCATTGTGTTTTCAGCTAACTGCTCCAGGTTCGAGCTCGCCCTCTGCTCCTCACTGTCTCTTTCTGCTTCATCCTCATTGGTGGCACAAGCACAGGCTCGGGAGTTCAGGAAGGCTGGGGAACAACACTGCTGTTGGTTTTCCAGATCCCCTGGGTTCTCAGAAGTTCTGGAATCAGACCTCTGGTTGGAGGTTTTCAGGGGCAGCTCTGTCCCCTCAGGGACCAGGGCACCATCCATGGCACAGGGTACGCTGCTCTCCCCTGAGCCTCCGGAGCCACTGCTGATGTCCACACCAGAGGAGGAGGTGGGTGTGAAGTTCTCCGTCACGGCATGGGACCCAAGGTCTGGCAGAGCCTCGTTCCATGTGAGCTCCCAGAGGCCTGAGTCTAACTGGTCTTCCCCAAGGTCGCATCCTGGCCACAGGTCCTTCGAGATGCTGAGCAGCTCCTGGTACCGAGGGGAGTCTTTGAACCTCACTTTGCTGGCAGGAGACCCAAGGTCTTCATCAAAGAACTGAAGACTGGCCAGACAAGTAATGAGGGCCCCGGCTGAGCGGCTGAGTCTCCTGGCCATGGGCCTAGACACTTCGGGCATGCTGCTGGGCCGGCCCTGCTTGGAGCCCATCAGCGCCCTCATCATCTGCGTGGAGGCAGACACCCGACCAGGAAGTGCCCGCAGGCTCACCCCGCAGCTGGCTGGGTCCTCTCTGTCCGCTCCGGCCTCTGCAGGGGCCTCGGAAACTCCCTCTGGAGCTGCCCCTTGGGGAACACCCTCTCCTGATTGGGGACCAGCATCACTACTCCCTGGGAGGGCTCCCTCTGGCTCCGGGTCCTGGCTGGGGTCCCCTTCCAGGGGCTGTTGTCCGGCCAGAGCTGGCTCCCCCAAGCCTTCTAGAGAATGGTCATCCCCAGGGTCCACCTCGGGGCCTCTCAGGCCACCCCCTGCTGCACCTGTGGTCTCGTCCACCATCTCATATGTCATGAGTACGGGCTCTTCTGGAATGTTGTCCAGCCATTCACGGACCACAGCCTCTGGAGACGAGCGGGGCAGAGAGCTGGGTGACACACTGCTGGCCTCCTCCTGCCCCTGCGGGCCTCCCCAACTCCTCGAGGTCTCCTCCTGGGACAGCCCCCCAGATCCCACATCCTGGCTGGCACTGCTTCTCCTCGATGCCCCTGAACTGGGCCCCAGGGACAGTGTGGGGCCTGCCTGGTATGTCCCCTCCCTCTGCTGGCTCCCACCTGGCCTCCGGGCAGCACTTCGGTGGCTGCTACCGGTGCTCCCACAGCTGGAAGAGCGCCTCTGAGGGCAGGGCCGCCCCCTGGGCGGGGTGGGACAGTACCTGCCACACAGCCAGTGGGCCTCAGGGGAGGGTCCCCGCTGGGCCTCTTCGGCCTGTGAGTGGCAGCAGCTTTGGTGGGGGCCCACCGCCCCTTGCTCAGGCCGTCCAACCTGCAGAACCAAGGGCGAGGAGGGTTGGGGGGTGTCCCTGGCCTGTTCCCCCAGGCTGGCAGCCCCAGATTTTGAGCAGGAGTCGGATGTGTGGGGTGGTGTGGGGTCCGGCGAGCATGTCCTGGACCCCGTGTCCCCTGCCCACCCGACAGAGGGAGCGTTGTTGGGGGAGACCCCAGAAGCACAATCTGAGTGTCCTGCAGGGGTGACAGTGGCACTGCTGATTCCCAGAAGGTCCTGGGAAGGAAGAGATCCCAAAGAGGGAGGTCTCAGGTTCCCGGAGGCCTGTGTCCTGGTGCTCAATGAGCTTCCAGAAGATCGTGGCACTGAGCCATCCCGGCAGGCCCTTCGCCGCTCAGGAGGCCTCGGCACTTGCTTGGTTACAGAGGAGTCCAGCGGGCTGTGGGTGTCCTTGCAGTAGCGACACTGCCTGGGATGGCCTCTCGGGGCCACTCGGCCAAGGCCAGGGCTGCTGGGTGAGGACGTTGCACTGGCCCGGCTTCTGTGGCTTCTCCGCTCCTGCTGGGATGAAGCGGAGGTGGAAGGGGTAGAAGAGGCTCCTTCCGAGTCCCAGGAGCCAGAAAGGCCAGGAACCAGAGGCTCCCTCTTCACAGACGCCCCCCTGGCCTGTTCAGTGCCCCGTCCTTGCATCTCTGCCTGCAGGTCCTCACTCCTTAAAGATGAAAGACTTGGAGCTGGAGAACCAGGGTTGCCTCCCTTGGTGGCCTCCTGCTGAGAGGTCTCAGCCCTTGCCTTGCCTGGGCAGCCCCGGGGCCGCCCGCCCCATTCGCTGGATCCCTCGTGAGACCCGGTGCTGGCCGACGAGTCCGAAGAAGCCCCTTCCTCACTCCGGGCCCTGGGTGTCAGGCGGCCGCCTTGCTCTGGGCTGCCCAGCCCGGCTCCATCTGTGCATAGGCTGGGGTCCTCACCCGGGCTCCCTCCAGCTTCCTGCTCAGCCCCTCTCTGGGCAGAGGGGCTGCCGCTGTCCACCCTGTCTTGCGGGGTCCTGGGGCAGCAGGAGGAGTCTGGCTCTGAGCCCTCGGGGTGGCCAGTGCTGGAGGCTGGGCTGGCACTGTCCAGGCTGCATCTCTCCCTCCCGGCAGCCCCGTGGCCCCACAGGCCACTGCAGCGGACGTGCTGGGCCAGCCCCCACCTCTTCCGAGTCGCCACTCTCTCCTCCTGGGAGGCATGCAGGGGGTTCGTCCAGATTTCATACTTGGGCCCTGGCTGCCCGCCTCGGCCAAAGGCTTCCCCGCATCTCACCCTGCAGGGCCGGGGTCCCCACACCCCAGGCTCCGAGAAGCCCCAAGGGTAGCCCTCCCACACACAGCAGAGGGGGTCCACCTCCCCCAGAATGGGGTCTTCCCCGCTGGCTGCCGTGAGGGCGCTGGCCCTGCCCATCCTCCGGGACCACAGGAGTGTGTCCTCGCCGACCAGATGGAAGCGTACTTTCATCTCCACGGACAGGCTGCCGTCCTCATTCATGCGGACCTTCTTCTTCATGTCATCGCCGGCCACCAGCGGGCCTGGCTGCGCTGGCGTGTCCTGAGGGTGCCTGTCAGGAACAGGGCCCACCGGGGGGTTGCTAGGAACAGGCCTCTCTGGCAGCTGCGGCCTGCTGCCTGGCCGGGACCGCGAATGGATCACACTCGGCTTGGTCTTTGGCCCCCAGCTCCCTGGCACGCAGTGAAGAGGAAAAGAAAAGAGGAAAAGATTGTGAGCCATGGGGACAGCATCAGGCTAAAGGAATAAAATAGTCATGAGCCTCCCATGACCTGAACACCACCACTGCCTCCAAAATGCACGGTAACGGCTGGGCATGGTGGCTCAGGCCTGTAATCCAAGCACTTTGGGAGGCCGAGGCGGGAGGACTGCCTGAGCTCAGGGTTTCAAGACCAGCCTGGGCAACTTAGTGAGACACCATCTCTACAAAAAAAAAAAAAAAAAAAAAAAAACAAATTAAAAAATAATTAGCTAAGCACAGTAGTATGCCCTTACAGTCCTAGCTTCCTGGCTACTCGGAAGGCTGAGGCAGGAGAATCCCCTGAGTCCCCGAGTTCGAGGCTGCAATGAACTCTGCCACTGCACTCCAGCCTAGATGACAGAGCAAGACCATTAAAAAAAGAAAAGAAAAAAAAAAGCATGATAAGGGCAGAGCTATTCTAGAATGACAGTCCACAGAGCTACCAGTCTGTGAACTGGCATCGTCTAGCAAGGAGAACTTGAGTCTGAATTCAGTCTCAACTCTGCCACTTACTAGCTGCATAGTTTTTGGCAGAGCCTGTTTTCTGAACCATAAAATAAGCATAATAATATTGATTGGTTCAGTTCGTATTGATGCATGGCTATGCATAGAAAACTTCCTCTCTAGTTGCTAGCACACAGTAGGCTCTCAAGAGATGGCAGACTTGGCAGGCAGAGTGGCAGTGCCGAGAGCTTGCTCTTGGCCCTCCTCATGCCCACACCCAGCACAGTAGGTGAAATCAATAAACTGCTGCATATGACCCTGATTGTAAACTGTTATATGCTCTGTGATTACTGGTGGTGATTTTTCACCCTCATCAAGCTCCTGGGTTGATAAATGACTTCAGGGAAGGACCTGGGCTCACGATATCAGGTCCTGCTAGTCAAGCCTGCACCGCAGCCATGAAAAAGAGAAGAAGAAAGGGCTGCTGGGGATGCAAAGGAGTTGTTCTAAGAAAAAATGAGCCAGGCGCGGTGGCTCACGCCTGTAATTCCAGCACTTTGGGAGGCCAAGGCAGGCGGATCACCTGAGGTCAGGAGTTCAAGACCAGCCTGGGCAACATGGGGAAACCCTGTCTCTACTAAAAACACAAAAAATTAGCTGGGCGTGGTGGTGGGTGACTGTAATCCCAGCTACTCAGGAGGCTGAGGCATGAAAATCACTTGAACCCCGGAGGGGGAGGTTGCAGTGAACCTAGATCACATCACTGCACTCCAGCCTGGGTGACAGAGCAAGACTCTGTCTCAACAACAACAACAACAACAACAACAACAAAAAAAAAAAAAAAAGGAAGAAAGAAAGAAAAAGAAAAAGAATAAATGAATGAAGCCCCTAAGTGCTTTCAAATTCCATCTCCTGAGCCAACATGTGGCAAGAGGGTAGGGCTAGCTGACAGAGGCTGAGCTGATGACCAGCAAAAGAACAGACCCCAGGTGCACATCTGGGCAGAAGATGACTTTACCCAGTCCTGCCCCTCCACAGGGACCAAACACGACTGGAGACTCCTCCAGGGAGGGGCCCAGAGTAAACTGTCCTTGTGCCTCCAGTGCCTGGCCTACAGTGATCACCGAGCCTGTCCTTGTTGGTGTTTCTGAGCTTTTCACAAAGGATAGTACTTTGTTTACTCACCAAATTTTTCCATTGTCAGACTGCATTTGTTAATTGTGCTTTTAAAAATAAGTGTGTGGTTTTAGAAAATAACATAGTCCAGACTGTGGCTGTTTGGCTGGGTATATGGTTGGTTGGATGGACGGATGGATGGATGATCCGTGGTCATGGTTAGTGTTAGTCCTTTTGACCTCCGTGCCGGCCACCACTGTTGTCTGAGACCATCGTGACCCTGAAAGGATGCAGCGCCACACACAGGGACCATTGCTGCCATGATGTCATGGCCACTGTAGTTGTTTCTTTTTTGAGACAGGGTTTCTGTTCCCAGGCTGGAGAGCAGTGGCACGATCGTGACTCACTGAAGTCCCAAACTCCTGGGCTCAAATCATCCTGCCGCCTCAGCCTCCTGAGTAGCTGGGACCACAGGCATGTGCCACCATGCCTGGGTAATTTGTTCATTTACTTATTTATGTTTGTGGTAGAGGCAGGGTCTTGCTCTGTTGTCTAGGCTTGTCTTGAACTCCTGGGCTCAAGTGATCCTCCTGTCCTGGCCTCTCAAATTGCTGGGAATACAGGTGTGAGCCTCTGCACCTGTGGTTCTTAATAAAATTTATTTTAGATTCTAGAAACTTCAAGTTCAAGATAGCTTAACCCTGTTCCATTATTTATTTATTTATTTATTTTGAGACATGATCTTGCTCTGTCACCCAGGCTGCAGTGAAGTGGTGTGATCACAGCTCATTGCAGCCTCAACCTCCTGGGCTCGAGTGATCCTCCCACCTCAGCCTCCCAAGTAGCTGGAGCTATAGGCATGTGCCATTATGCCTGGCTTATTTTTTTGTATTTTTTTTTAGAGACAGTGTCTCATTATGTTGCCCAGGCTGGTGTCCAACTCCTAAACTCAAGCAATCCTCTCGCTTTGGCCCCCCAAACTGCTGCAATTACAGACATGAGCCACCGTGCCCAACCTCTGTTCCTTTTATATACCAAACACTGCCCTCTCCTATCTTGGTCAAATGTTCAACCCAAGTAAGGTTGACAGTACTGAGAAGGAGGAAGAGGCAAGAGACATCCCAAAATTACTGGGATACCCGAGATTTGGGGCCAAAGGGAAGTTTCCTGAATTACCTGGAAGGGTATCCACTCAACCCTACTGAACCACCATCCAGTGAAAATCAGATGAGGGAAACCCAAAAACCAACTCACTGTTTTTGTTTCTTGAAGTCAGCCCAGATAAAGTTTCAGCTTCACTTCTCCTGGCATTTTCCATGGCTGGGGGTCTGAAGGCCTCATGCCCGGCACACACCAGCACAGAAGGGCTGTGCAGCAGGGCCTGCAGCGAGTCCACCTGAGAGAGGAGCGGGTGGGGTCAGGAGGCCTGGGCTGCAGAAACCCCTCTACCCTGAGGCCTTGGGGGGGAAGAATCCAGTCTCACCAGCCGTGTCCTGATTTCTGCACATCTCACTCCAGACTCCTGGTCCAAGGAGGGGTCTTATCCACTCCCCATAACACCTCCATCACTAGCTGGAGGCTGAGGTCCCACCACCACGATCTCCCGCTCTACCTACACCCCTCCTTCCACCAGGTGTGAGGCCTGTGATCAAAGGGCACTCTGGATGCCCCTGCTGCAAAAGACTTCTGTAGGCTGCATTTCTGCTCACATGTCCACCCTCCAGAATATGTATTCCCTGAAGCAACTGGAGCAGCACGCCCTCCAGCTCCCACAGCGGGGCCCGATTCACTCTCTCACCCTTTTCCCAAATGGAGGAGCCTCTGTGCTGCCTGACCTGTGTTTTCTGGTACAATCTGAGTCTGTTGCCTCTGTCTCTGCCTCTGCCCAAGTGGAGGCGACAGGGGCTAGGCACCACTCTTCCTACAGGGACCCCTTCCCTTCCAGACTCCCGCAATGGTCTCTGGGCTCCTGACCCTCCCCAGATCCATCAGAATGTCCCCTGCCCACTCCTGGGCTCAGGGCAGGCTCAGGGCAGGATTCCATTCCGGGAAACAGGTCCCTGGACCCAGAGACGCCTGCAGATCTGAGGGTTTGCACTACTGATGGGATTACATTGTAATTAGCAATGCTGGGGAATGTACTCCATCTTTAAAGCACAGAGCACGTTCTTTTGCATTCTCTAAAATTATAAGGATATGCTCATTAACAAAAAAATGAAAAAAAGAGGGAATATTACATTCTCTTCCCCAAAAAATGTCATAGAAGTTTGTTGTGCACCAGATCTTTCAGCCTAGGTAATTAGAAGTTTGTTTTAAATGACGAGGTCCATTTCTTCTTTGATTTAGATTCCTAGTCCATCAAAAATTTCAAACATGACCCAAGTCTATCAATTCATGGATGTAGTCATGCTTCTAGGGAATCAAACTCTCCAAGGAAGAAGAAAAAATTGAAGACTAAATGATGCTCCCATTCCTAGGGAGAGGTAGAAGTCTAAAATCTACAGGAAAAGGAGCATTTTCAAGAATGACTATCCAGGAGGGAACCTGAAAGTTGATAATCATGTCGCAGTCCTTCCTGGGGAGAAATGAGGTCATTATATTTACACAAACTCTCACAGCTCTGCAATAAGTCTAGATGAAAATATCCGAAGTCTTTTTTCTCCAGTTCACTCATGTTATACCAGCTCTCTTCCCATCACCGCACCCACTAAACTACAGCTAACTGAAGGTGGGGACCTCGTCTTATTTGTCTGTTTATGCGGCACATGCTAGTCCACGGTAATGCACACTAACTCAAAAGCATCCTTGCATTACATTGTAATTAGCAATGCTTGGGGATGTATTTCCATCTTTAAAGCAGAGAGCTTGTTCTTTTTCATTTTCCAAGCATTAATGTTGGCTCTATCATTGGCCAGCTATGCAACTAGGAGCAAATTACTTAACCTCTGTGCCTCACTTTTCTTATCTGTCCCAAGGGGATAATAATATCAGCTACCAGATGCAGTGGCTCACGCTTGTAATCTCAGCACTTTGGGAGGCTGAGACGGGTAGATCCCTTGAGCCCAGGAGTTTGAGATTAGCCTGGGCATCATGGTAAAACCCCATCTCTACTAAAAAGACCAAAAAAAAAAAAAAATTAGCCGGGTGTGGTGGTGGGTGCCTGTAATCCCAGCTGCTCAGGAGGCTGAGGCAGAGAAGTGCTTCAACCCAGGAGGCAGAGGATGCAGTGAGCCGAGATCGCACCGCTGCACTCCAGCCTGGGTGACAGAGTGAAACTCCATCTCAAAAACAAAAACAAAAAAATGAACAAAAAAGCCCAATAAAATTAGCCAGGCTTAGTGGCATGTGCCTGTAGTACCAGTTGCTTGGAAGGCTGAGATGGGAGGCTCACTTGAGCCCAGGAGGTTGAGGCTGCAATGAGCTGAGATTGTGCCACTGCACTCACACCTGGGCAACAGAACCGGACCCTGAATCAAATATTAGTAATAGTAATTAATAAATTAATAATAGTAATATCAGCTACCTCATGAGTTTGTGTGGTGCATGCTATGCCCCAGACCAGCTGCTTCTATCCCACTCTCTTTCTGGTGTGCGTTCCAGTACTGCACAGGTTTCTTTCTTTGTTTTGGTTTCGGTGGGTTTTTTTTTTTTTTTTTTTTTTGGTATGCTTGTTTGTTTTTTGAGATGGAGCCTTGCTGTGTCACCCAGGCTGTAGTGCAGTGGTGCAACCTCCACCTCTCGGGTTCAACCTCCACCTCCCGGGTTCAAGTGATTTTCCTGCCTTAGTTTTCCCAGCTACTGGGACTGCAGGCACACACCACCATGCCCGGCTAATTTTGAATTTTTAGTAGAGACGGGGTTTCCCCATGTTGGCCAGGCTGGTCTGGAACTCCTGACTTCAAGTGATCCACCTGCCTCAGCCTCCCAAAGTGCTGGGATTACAGGTGTGAGCCACCGCACCTAGCCCAGTACTGCAGTTTAGAAAGCTGCCAGCCCATTTCCTGAACGTGCTTGCAGCTTAGGATCTAAATGCGAAATAAGTCCCACGAACTGATGCACTTGCACAGGGCATGAACACGGCAGTGAAGCAGGGGCCATCTTCCTTTTGTTCCTGACTCTTGCCACAAGCAAAAGGAAGTCAAAGATGCAGAGAGGTGTGTGCTCCTGAGATATCAAAAGATGCCCTCGTTGTTCTAGTACCCAACATCTTCCCATCTGGGATCCCAGCAATGGTGGGGTAATTCAGAGCTCAGTCATTCCAGAGGCAACTCCCCCAGCCCACTTTCCTCATTTCCTAGACATCCCGGACAGGTCGGTCTGTGACATTCTGGGAATCTTTTCCAGGAATCCAGCCTGTGCTCCTCTAGCCTTTCACTGAATCTCTAGGCATCAAACCCTCTGAGTGTAATTCCTTCCTGCTTAAGATGCCAAGAGAGGGCTGGGCACAGTGGCTCACACCTGTAATCCCAACACTTTGGGCTGCCAAGGTGGACAGATCATCTGAGGTCAAGAGTTCAAGACCAGCATGGCCAACATGGTGAAACCTCACCTCTACTAAAAATACAAAAGAAAAAAAAACAAAAAACAAAAAAAACATTAGCTGGGCATGTTGGCAGGTGCCTGTAGTCCCAGCTACTTGGGGAGGCTGAGGCAGGAGAATTGCTTGAACCCAGGGGGCAGAGGTTGCAGTAAGCCAAGATCATGCCACTGCACTCCAGCCTGGGTGACAAAGGGAGACTCCATCTCAAAAAAAAAAAAAAAAAAAAAAAAAAAAAAAAAAAAGATGCTGGAAAGGATTCTGTTTCCTGTACTGAAGCATGGATGATACAGTGTATCACATCAGAGGTGGCTGCAGGCAATGAACCTTCAAGGATAGGAATCTGGGATTCGTGTTCTCATCTGGTTGAAGGTGGTGATAAACTGGTGACAATGGGACATTCATAGCGCATGGCACACAGTGACAAAATAGTTCTTAGGTGGTCCCCTCTCATAGTAGAAAGTAGTGCTTCCTGAGAGCAGGACTTTGACCCTCCACTGGCTGCCGGGATAGCCTCTCACAATGAGAGTAAGAGCTGCAAGGGCTATGAAGGGGGCCGGCTGCTTCTGACTTTTGAAAAATGGCAAGCTCAAGATCTAAGCCCTGGTTCAAGGACGACCAGAGGACTTGGGGGCTTCTGCAACTGCTGTCAAAGAGTCTTTTTTCTCTTGTCAAAACTCAGACGCAGAACTGCTTCTGCTGGTGGCTGAAAGACAACTGAACTGGGTGTTAGCTGTTCCATCAAGCCATAAAGCAGGGGTGGTGTGCAGAAGTGGTCCCTGATCACCAGGTGGAGATGACGTGCACTAGATCAGGCTCAAGAAGCTTGACTGAGGCCTCAGTTAAGTTGCTCGAGCAGGTGGCTCACACCCCAGCTCATCTCCTCCTGCTGCATTCCCATCTCTCCTCAGCACACACCTATGACTTCCTGGGAAATTCCCCCTCCCAGCTAACTGAAGAAGAAAAGATTCAATTCCGGCTTTCAGACGGTTGCACAGAGTATGTTGACATGACCCAGAGTTGACTGCTGCATGACAGACCCGGTTTGGCCATGAAGGGCAGTGGGGAAGGAAAACCCAGGAGACAGTGTGATTTGGTGACTACTCAGAAGAAGCAATGGCAAGAGGTTCTAGAGCAATTTATGGGCAATGGTTAGCAGTTAAATCTGACAATCAAGGGGCTGGAAAGGAAGGGGACTGGAGGATGGGTGACAGGAAGTCCAGAGAAGGACCTGTGAATGGATCGTTGAGAACTGGCCTAGAGGGTAAGAACATTGGTGTCCCATGTGGTTGTTTACCAAAAAGTGAAAATCCTGAGGATGCATTGACCAGCTCTGTAGAGTCAATCATCCTCTTCCTTCAGCCACCCCAGGGCATGCTCAGGCAGTTCCTGAACACAGTGGCACAGAAGCATCAACTAGCAGCAGACGCTCCACTCCATTCAAGCAAACGTGGCTGCCACCTTTGCTCGGGGCCTGATCTGCTAAAAGCAGAGACCAGTGATTCGTATCAGACCTTGAGGGACACAGCCAGACCCCTAGTGGAAAGAACCCCTCTGATTTGGTGGCATTCAGCAATCTGTGCCAACTGTAATCCTGCTTCACAGGTAGATTTTGCACCTGGCCATCATCCTTCTCCACCCTCCATGGACTCACTGAATGCCTTGCTCATCCTTGCCAAAACCTATGAAGATTATTTCCACCCAAAGGACTGATTTTACAGCAAAGATTTGAGAAGATGGACTAACACCCATGAATCTCACGGTGTGGCCACGTACCCCATCATACAAAGTAGCTCTAACTTATAGAACAATGGAATATTCTACGGAAGATCCAGTTTGGACAGCATCTAGAAGACATCACTTTATGATGTTGGGCTGTTGTCTTACAGAATGTGATATGTGCTCTGAACTGGCTGATACATAGTGCCGTTTCTCTGGCGACTAGGACACCTGTGTCTTAGTCTACTACACCTGTGACCTCACTGCAAACATTCTGCTTTCCATCCTAGCAGTTTCAGTCTCTGCAAGCTATACAGTGAATTCCATGGGTGTTAGTCCACTGTCTCACTTCTTTTGCTACAAAATTAGTTCTTTGGATAGAAGTAAGTTGCATGGGTTATGGCGTGGGTTTGGAGGTCTCAGGACCCAAGGGAGTATGTTCCCCCTTAGAAGACACAACAGTGGGCTGGGCACGGTGGCTCATGCCTGTAGTCTCAGCACTTTGGGAGGCCGAGGCAGGTGGATCACCTGAGGTCAGGAGTTCGAGACCAGCCTGGCCAGCATGGTGAAACTCCATCTCTACTAAAAATACAAAAATTAGCTGGGCATAGTGGTGGATGCCTATAATCCCAAGGAGGCTGAGGCAGGAGAATTGCTTGAATCCAGGAGGCAGAGGTGGCAGTGAGCTGAGATTGCGCCACTGCACTCCAGCCTGGGCGACAAGAGTGAGACTCTGTCTCAAAAAAAAAAAAAAAAAAAAGGAAGACACAACAGTGGCCCCATGGAGCTAAAGCTGAGATGGTCACCTGGTACGTACAAGGCTTCTCATGACAATGAACCAGTAGGTAACAAGGAGGTTCTGTGTTGGATGGGGTGGTTGGTTCTGATTGTCCAAGGGGGAAATAGGGCTACTATTACACAATGGGACAGGGAGGAAGTCATCTATTCCCCACGCAGCCCATTGGCTGTCATGTCCAGGGATAAACATGAATAGAAGACCATGGCAGCCCCATGTAGTGAGGAACCCCAAAGGCTCAGACCCCTGAGGAATATGGTTTGATCACTCTGCCAAGTACATAACCATAATCAGCTGAGGTGTTGGTGGGAGACAGAGGAACAGGGAGTGGAGAGTGGAAAGAAGCTTTAAACACCAACGATGGCCTTGCAGTAGATAGTCTAATTTTTTTCACAACTCTGCTAGGTATACATATTAATCCATTTCCCTTTTCTTTGCTCTTTATTTCCTATACTACTTAACATAGGGTACTTTGATGGTGCTGAACTACATAAGTAGACCTTGAGACAGATGATATCAAGGTGAGGTTGTCACAGAATAGAAGGGTCCAGTGATAATGTGGTTGTGGGGAGAAGGTGAATGTGTTTTTTATTGTCGGAGGGAGAGCTCTATTACTACATGAGTGCATGTTGCTGTGGCTGATGTTTATAATGAAGTTTTTGTAATGATGCTATGATTTTTTTTTGAGACGGAGTCTGGCTCTGTCACCCAGGCTGGAGTGCTGTGCACGACCTTGGCTCACTGCAGCCTCTGCCTCCCAGGTTCCAGTGATTCTCCTGCCTCAACCTCTTGAGTAGCTGGGATTACAGGTGTGTGCCACCACACCTGGCTAATTTTTGTATTTTTAGTAGATATGGGGTTTTGCCATGTTGGCCAGGCTGGTCTCGAACTCCTGACCTCAGGGGATCTGCCTGCCTCAGCCTCCCAAAGTGCTGGGATTACAGGCATGAGCCACCGTGCCCAGTGATACGATGTTTAAGAAGTATTGATGGAGTGGTGCATACAGATGTTAAGTAGCAACAGGACTGAATCTTGAGGAGACTGTGAATTAGATCAGTCAACCTCCATCCTCTGCTCTGCCCACCTTTGGTGGAAATTCATGTTCTGCAGAACCTGGAAAGGCAAAAATTACATTCACGAGTGTCCTTAAACTCAATAATCATAGCAGCTTCCAGCAGAGGTAGTAGCTTCCTGCACGTGCTGGGAGCCATTCCTGCAGACCCAGCTTCCAATTCACTCTCTGGCTTCCCACAGATGAAGCCCTCCAATGCCCTGTATTAAATCACTTTCTGCTTGAAGTACCTTGAGTAGTTTGTTTCCTGCACTGAACTCCTGCGATAATAGGTTACTGGATAAGACAACAATAAGAGTACACAAGGCTGCTGGGTGCAGTGGCTCACGACTGTAATCCCCAGCACTTTGGGAGGCCGAAGCCGGTGGATCACCTGAGGTTGGGAGTTTGAGACCAGCCTGACCAACATGGAGAAACCCTGTCTCTACTAAAACTACAAAATTAGCTGGGCATAGTGGGACATGCCTGTAATCCCAGCTACTTGGAGGCTGAGGCAGGAGAATCACTGGAACCCGGAAGGCAGAGGTTGCAGTGAGCCGAGATCGCGACATTGTCCTCCAGCCTGGGCGACAAGAGTTAAACTCCGTCTCAAAAAAAAAGAGTATGCAAGGCACAATGCCTGCCACTTACCACATGCCCACATGCTCTCTAAATGTACCTAAAAACGTGAATTACAGCTGCTTGTTGATTAATTGACTTGACTGAGTGTCTCCATGCTATTCACCTTTAATTAGTAGCAGGGCAATCAAATGCCTCTTTTTAAGGAATAATCTCCCTCTTCCACGTGAGTATTTTTACCTGAGGTCTAAAGAACTTTTTCAAGGAACTGTCAGACCCCGACAGCCTACCTTTTTCCCGCTGGTTGTGTACAGCTGCTTCACAGGGAAGCGCAGGAGATCTGAGGCTTTGCTGAGAAAGGCGGCCAGGTTCCTAGTATTCCTGTGACTGAGAACCACTGTCTGCTGGAGGCGTGGGTCCATGTTCTTAACCAGCAGTATCCTCCGGGGGGTTTTAAGACTCTTCCGGGAGGAGGAGGTTCCTGGGGCTTCACGCCGGCCTTGGATATCCCGCAGCTGCTGAGCAGTGGGGCTTCTCCCCTGTGGCCGGCCTGGCCCACTGGGGGTCTTGGGGTGTTTCTTATCAGAGCAGAAGTAGCAGCCACCATCTTCCAGCTGCTCCAGGGCGCTGAGGCTGTGCAGGCCCCGGGGTGTGGTGACGGAGCGCACCCCAAAGGAGAGAGGCACGCGCTGGGAGAGCTCGTCCATGAGGGCGCTGAAGGTCTTAAAGGCGCGCTGGTGAACGGCCAGGCGGACCCCAGCAAACTGCGGATCCCCTCGCTTGAGGAAGGTGATCTTCTTGGCTGGTGTGACCTTGGTGACTGAGGGGGTGCGAGCCACAGAGGGCAGGAGGCACTCACGGTGGCGCGGGGCCTGGGCATCCCTCGGGGTGCTGTTCATGGTGTGGGGGCTCCAGCAGCTGTAACAGGTCAGAGGAAGAGGGGTCAGAGAGCAGCCTGGGGGACTGACATTTCCTGTCTCTCCCCATCTTTATAGAGGTGCTTCCTGCCCACCCCGAATGTGCTCCACACCACTTAGGAGAGGCAGGCGAATCTATTTGGATGGAACAGAAGGAAAGACAAAAGCTGGGCATGGGACAGATCTGAGTTCAAATTCCAGCCCCGTGGATCCCTTGAGCTCAGGAGTTCGAGACCAGTTGGGCAACGTGGCAAAACCCCATCTCTACAAAAATACAAAAATTAGCCAGATGGTGTGCACCTGCGGTCCCAACTACTTGGGAGGCTGAGGTGGGAGGATGGTTGGAGCCTGGCAAGTTAAGGCTGCAATGAGCCATGATCATGCCACTGCACTCTAGCCTGGGCAATAGAGCAAGACCCTGTCTCAAAAACAAAAAAAAACAAAAAAACAAAAAACTCCATCTCCACCACCTACTCCTGTGTGGCCCAGGTGAAGGATGCAATCTGGATTTTGGTGGCCCCCCATCTGTAAAACGCAGCCATAGCCACACTGCATAGTGGTTATGATCATTAGATGAGTCTAGACATGAAAGCACCTGGCACTGAGCAAGTATTAATTGTTTTTGAGACAGACTCTCACTCTGTTGCCCAGGCTGGAGTGCAGTGGTGCACTCTCAGCTCACCGCAACCTCTATCTCCTGGGCTTAAGCGATTTTCATGCCTCAGCCTCCCGAGTAGCTGGGATCACAGGTGTACGCCACCACACCCAGCTATTTTTGTATTTTTGTAGAGACGGAGTTTTGCCATAATGACCAGGCTGGTCTCAAACTCCTGACCTCAGGTTATCCACCCACCTTGGCCTCCCAAAGTGCTGGGATTACAGGCATGAGCCACCACACCCGGCAATAAATCTTTATTTATTTCCTTCCTCTTGTTTCTCTTGCTCACTTCCACCAACCTTGAACCTTTTTGAATAGTATTTCGGTGGTTTGTCTCTAAGGAGGTGGGCAAATAAGGAGAGGACCATGAAACACACAGGTACAAAGGCTGGACGGAGACTCGGGAGGCTCGGGCAGCATACCCCTGCTCATGAGGTCTCCCTGTGTGGCCCCTGGGGGTTCTCGCCTCCTTGGACTCCCCCTCTCCAGGGGTGAGATGTTGGGTGAGAGGGCTGGAGGGGAAGGCATGGGTTTCAAGCCACACAGGGACGGGGTACAGACAGGGAGGCTTGGAGCTCTGTGTCCTTAACCCAAAGGGGGTGCCACTGTTTGAAGCTGTGTGCCTTCTTCATTATATGTTGAGGTTTGCTTTCATAGAAACATGCTGCCTCTCACATTCTCCTGAAGACTGTGCAAGGTGCATGATAAACCCTACAGGTGAATATCCCAGCCACGGCTGCCATCATTGGAGAGGGGGGCTCAGAGCTGCTGTCCGAGGCTAAGGCCAGTCTCCCACAGTCCATTCCTGCTCCCACTGTCCCCCGGAGAGGAGCCTCACATAGGGCTGCACAGGCTTTCTATGCTTTTCTGTGTTCTTCCCAGCTCAGGAGGCCACGCCTGCTCTGGGCACCTCACCTCCTGCTTCTTGCTCACATGGGAATCCACCATTCCCCCCAGGCTGCCTGGCTCCAAGGGTTTCCTGCAGGGTGGCCCCAGCCCTGTAGCCCTGGCCTGGCTTTCCTCTTTTGAAGAGTTTTACTCAGCCCCCAAAGCCTGGGGAGCCCCCATCTTCAGTGCAGCTTCTCCGACAGTTCCCACCCCTGGGCCTGCGTCCTTTCTGGCCAACTCCACCAGGGCCCAGGAGGCAGAACCTGTCTGTGCTCCCCGGGGCTCCAGCCCCATGTTCCGCACAGAGTCGGGCTGAGAAATGCACACAGATGAGTCAAGCGGATGCTTCCTAGAGCCAGGCCTGTTGGAAGTTGGCCCCGAGCACTTACCAGAGGCAAGGAGTCGTCCCAGCTTACAGGTGGCTCAGCCCAGGACCCCCGTTAGTGTACAGGCCATGGGCAGCCACGGTCCTCCCTGGCTGTGGCCACTGTGCCCATTTCTGGGGTAGCTGGGGCCCCCATCTTCCCTTCTCACCCTCCTCTCCACGTAGCCCCATCTGTCCCAAGAGATAGAACTCTTCTCTCTTTTTCAAAATCGTGGTGCAGAGAAAGACCTGTTAATCTGACCTCATCTCTGACACAAGCTTTATAATTAGCTGGGCTGCCTCCTCCCACCCAGCATTTAATCCCTCGAAGCTGTTCTTCCCAGCCCTCGGCTCACCTTCCTGCAGAGCTGGAGCACTTCCCCCAGACACTGCTGTGGGACAGCCCTTCTTCCAACATCTTTTCATTTGCACCTGCCACTGTGAGCCCACCTTGCCCCCAGTGTCGCTGTGTCTCTCAGCATCATGTCCCAGCATTATTGTATCATCCAGCTTCATTGCCCCTAGAATCACTATATCCCCAGCAGCACCATGTTGCCAACACCCTCATGTCCCTAGTGTCATCATGTCCCTCAGCATCATGATGTCTTCAGCATCACTGTGTTCCCAGCATTAAATGTCCCAAGCATCGCCATGTGCCATGTGCCCAGCACCACAATTACGTACCAGCACCGCCGTGTTCTCACCATCACAATGTCATCAGCACTTCCATGGTCCAACATTACCATGTGCCCAGTACCACCATGTCTTCAGTGTCACCATGTCCCCGAGCATCGCCATGTCCCCAAAATGACCATGTCCTCTAGCATTACCATGTCCCCAGGACCTCCATGTCCCCAGTACCTCAATGTCCTCAGCACTTCCATGTCCCCAGAATCATCGTGTCCCCAGCATTGCCGTGTCCCCAGCAAAGCCATGTCCGTAGCACCTTCATGTTCCCAGGACCTCCATGTCCCCAGCATTACCATGTCCCTAGAATCACATGTCCTTAGAGTCACCATGTCCCCAGCATCACTGTGTCCCCAGCACGGCATCACATGTCCCCAGCATCGATATGACTCATTGTCACCCTGTCCCCCAGCATCACCATGGCACTAAAATGACCATGTATATCCCCAGCACCACTATGTCCCCAGTACCTCCATGTCCCCGGCATCACCATGTCCCCAGCACCTCCATGTCCCCAGTATCACCATGTCCTCAGCACCCCCATGTCCCCAGCATCACCATGTCCCCAGCACCTCCATGTCCCCGGCATGACCCTGTCCCCAGCACCTCCATATCCCTGCATCACCATGTCCCCAGCACCTCCATATCCCTGCATCACCGTGTCCCCAGCACCTCCATATCCCTGCATCACTGTGTCCCCAGCACCTCCATATCCCTGCATCACTGTGTCCCCAGCACCTCCATGTCCCTGCATCACTGTGTCCCCAGCACCTCCATGTCCCTGCATCACTGTGTCCCCAGCACCTCCATGTCCCTGCATCACTGTGTCCCCAGCACCTCCATGTCCCTGCATCACTGTGTCCCCAGCACCTCCATGACCCTGCATCACTGTGTCCCCAGCACCTCCATGTCCCCGGCATGACCCTGTCCCCAGCACCTCCATATCCCCGGCATCACCGTGTCCCCGGCACCTCCATATCCCCGGCATCACTGTGTCCCCAGTACCTCCATGTCCCTGCATCACTGTGTCCCCAGCACCTCCATGACCCTGCATCACTGTGTCCCCAGCACCTCCATATCCCTGCATCACTGTGTCCCCAGCACCTCCATATCCCTGCATCACTGTGTCCCCAGCACCTCCATGTCCCTGCATCACTGTGTCCCCAGCACCTCCATGTCCCTGCATCACTGTGTCCCCAGCACCTCCATATCCCTGCATCACTGTGTCCCCAGCACCTCCATATCCCTGCATCACTGTGTCCCCAGCACCTCCATGTCCCTGCATCACTGTGTCTTCAGCACTGTCTTGTCCCCCGTATGACCTTATTTTGCAGCCATGGGGAAGGAAGTTGCAAACGTGGAAGGTTTTCTTCTTGGGAGAGGTGTCACCTTCCAGGCCTCACTCTCAGAATACCCATCACATTCTCCACACATTGTCACTCATGACTCACTCTCTCATGTATCCAACAAAGATTTCTGAGCCTCTATTGTATCAGGCTCTGCATGGTATCCTGAGATGCAAACACGAGTAGGACATGGCACCGATCTTCAGAAACTTCACATTCCAGTGTGGCAAACAGACATGCTCCTACACACAGTAATAAATGTTCTGATGTGTATATGTGTACATACACACACACTCACACATACACCACAATATACACTGGGTGTGACTGAATGCAGAGTAAAAGGAATGGCCGTGCAGGTCAAGGAAGGCCTCCTAGAGGAGGTGATGCAGAGACTCCTGAGCTGAAGCCTAAAAACAACTTAGGGATTAGCCTCTCTGGCCCTAGGAAGAAGTTAGGACCACAGCAAACAGATATGGCCCTGTCACCTTCTCTGGCCAGCTGGGTGGTGTTGGAAGGCTGGGGGGGAAGGTCGGAGGCTTCTCAAAAGCTGGGATCGGCTGCCGTAGAGTCAGGGTGGAGCAGGGCCATTCTGGGTGCTGGACACCTGCCATCCCTGCATCGGGGTGTTCAAAACCTGGCCTGGAAAACTGGGCTTTTCAGTTCCATGAGCTGACAGTTGTCTCCTTGGCTGAGTGAGTTTAAGTTGGGGTTTCTGTCTTGTAGAGCAGGAAGAGCCCAACTGAGATGTGGGCCCCAGAGAGTGACAAAAGCAAGCACCTCGCCTTCAGTGACTCTGAAGCTGAGTTTCTGAGTTAAGAAGAAGCCTGGGTGGGGAAGGAAGCCGAGGCTCCTGTCAGATCCCCCAATTTGTCCAGTGGATGACAGGGGACAATCACTGCATTCCTACATTTCAGACCGGCCTTCAGAAGCTGGACCGAGGGTGAACCATCAGCTGATACGCAGAGTCGCATATCACTTTTCCCTTGCTGGTTTCCTCCTTTCAAAATCATGAGGTTTCTCCTCCAAGCAGGAGCAGGGGAAGAACTGACCTCTTAACAAAACATGCTGGGTGGGTACCAGGCCAGGCCCGGGGAGAGGTCGCCCTACCTACACCAAGCAACTCTCCACCATCTCAGGAATCAGGCCTCCTACAGGGTCACAGAAGCTCCTAAGAGGGAGAAGATTCTTCCTCCAGTGCGGCTCACCTGTTGTGAGAGTCCAGGAACCTGGGCCTTCAGGGTGCGAGGAAATACTGGGAGGAAGGACAAAGGGAAGAGCAGGCCAGGCTGGAGGACGGGTGTGGGGTGTGGTCCCCGCTCTCCACTCCATGCCCAACTGGGGGTCAAGTGGGGAACCCCGGGCGGCGGGATGGGGGGGTGGGAGGGGAGCATCTAGATGAGGTATGAGATGCTCCATAGGCGGAGGGCTTCTGCCCAGCCAAGCCTCGTGACTGAGCGATAAAGGCGCCCCCCAACCCACCTCCCACACAGGGCAGGGCCTCATCAGGTGTGGGCAGGTAGAATGCTTTAGAGGAGGCTCCGACATTTCACTTCTGAACCATCCAGGCACCCCAGGCTGCCGACAGGACCATGCAGGAGCAGAGGATCTGGCAGGAAGCGGGGAGCTGTGGTGCGTGATCTCGGCGAGCACAGAGACCGAGGGATCCACCCCTGGGGCTGATTAGGTCCCCAGCAAACCCCAGGGCCCACTTGCACCTATCAGAGCCAGGGGAGGCTGAGTCAGTGCAGGTGGGGGGTGGGCGGGGGGGGCAGCACTGTGGGATGGAAAAGGAGGGGGTGGTGCCGGGGATTTCGGGAGGAAGCAGGGAAGGAAAGCAGAGGCCTTCCAGCTGTGTGTGGGAGGGGGCAGAGGGAGCAGAGGGAGCAAGGAAAAACAGATTACGGGGCAAAAGGAGAAAAAATAGAAGTCACAGGAAATGCTCCAAGAGTTGACAGCCCCTGCGGAGGAATGGGCAGGGCGGACCTGCGGGGAGGAAACCGTTTTCTTGGCAGCCCTGGGAGCAGGAGCGGGCTAGGCTGGGTAAGGGGCTGGCAGCGGGCACCGGCAGCAGGAGCAGTGGATTCAGGAACAGAGTGAATAGTGGGAGGATGGGGGAGGCTGGGCTTTGCAGAAAAGAATGCCAGTGGCAGGAACCCAAGCTAGGCCCCAGAGGGCTGAGCAGGAAGGGGGACAGGGCTGCCACGAGAGCTTGAAGGGCTGATCAATATCACACACAGGTCGCTGAAAGAAGCCGAGCATGATAGGAATATGTCCCCAGAGAAAAACACTTGGGGCACGCAGCCCCCAGAGAGAACAAGAGCTGCAGGCACGCAGCAGGGAGCTGGGTCCTTTGCAGGCTCTCCACCACCGCAGGGGTCCACACGGGCCGCATGGGGTCAGGCAGCCGTTTTCAGCACCACCTTCCAGTGGCTCGCACTTGCCATCGGTCATAAGAGCACTGGTATTTTACAAACCAATAAGAAAAGAAGAATGAAAAAAAGAAACAATGACAAACGAAGACAAAGACAAGACATTCATTGCAAAGATGCATCTTGGCTTCAGATATATTAACACATGGAAAAAAACCCAAATCTGCGTATGCGTATTAAAGTTCGGGAAAGACAGAATGACAAAAAGCCAAGCACAAGTTGCTCACATATCCATGAGAAAGCCACAGATTTCAATTGATTCCTGGTGCTGAGAGCATCAGGACAGGTCAGGCCTAGCAGGTAGGTGAACATGACTCGTGAAAAAAAGGAGGGACTACAACGAAATGCTGCTTCACACCATTAGAACGGCTACTGTAAAAAAACAGAAAACAAGTGTTGGCATGGATGGGGAGAAGATGGAACATTGCTGGTGGGAAGGTCAAATGATGTGGTTGCTGTAGAAAACAGTATGGCGGGTCCTCAAAAATGGAACCATCGAATTGCCACATGATCCAGAAATCCCATTTGTGGGTATCTCCCCAAAAGAACTGAAAGCAGGGCTCAAAGGGATATGTGTAAACCCACGTTCATTGCAGCTTTATTCACAGTAGTCAAAGGGTAGAAACAACCCAAACAATCATCCGTAGATGAATGGATTAGCAAAATGCGATACCAACAAACAAAGGAGAACTACTCAGCCTTAAAAGGTAGGAAAAGCTGGCCCATACTGCAACATGGATGAACCTTGAAGACATTACATGAAGAGAAATGAGCCAGTTGCAAAAGACAAATGCTGTATAATTCCACTTGTATGAGGTCCCTAAAGCAGTCAAATTTATAGAAACAGAAAGTAGAATGGGGGACGCCAGGGCTGGAAGGAGGTGGGAGTAGGGAGTCAGTGTTTCAGAGGTGCAGAGCTTTGCCCTGGGGAGTTCTGGGGATGGGTGGTGGTAGTGGTTGCACACCAATGGCACAGGACTGTATGCTTACAAATGGTTAAGATGGCCAATTCTATGTTATGTGTATTTTATCACAATACAAAATATAAAATAACATAAAAAAAAGTAAAAGGAGGGGGTGGGATGAATTACCCTTTAAGAAGGTAATTTGGTGGAGGACATCTTCCCTAAGCCAATTCCTAAACTAGTGAGAGTTTAGGGAAACATCACACCGTTCCACACAACAGAACTCTCTGGCACCCCAGGCTCCGGGCAGTACATTCAGATGGAGAGTAACAGAGCAAGTAGGGAAAAAGGGCTTCACAAGGGTAGTTAGTACTTCTGATGAACAGACACAAAGCAATCCAGCAGCAAAGGATGACCACCTATTGTGTGCCAGACTTTAGACACAGAGACTGAGGCACGGCTTGGGGAGGCAGGCTCATGCCTCCCGGAACTTGTAATCCAGGAAAGAATACAGACAGCACCAAGGTCCTCACTCTTTAGTGGATGAGCAACCCAGCTGCTTCTGGTGGGCTCCAGGTTCATGGGCCCAACTTGGCTCTGCCAGTGACAAGCTGATGGCTTTGAGTGACCTACTTGAGTTGTCTGTGCTTCCATCGTCTGAGCCATAAACAGGCTAAACCACAGGATCACTAGGGTTACGCTAGGAGTTTGTAGGGAAAGTTAGCACATGAGGCTGTGCTGTCTCCCAATCTGAGAGACAATTACCAAAGGCGTTCATTCTTAAAATTGTCTAGGTAGTAGCCTCCCTCCCTTTCAAAATGATGGTGAAAACCATGAACAGCAGCAATGCCCCTCCTGAAAAACAAGCACATTCCCATAAACACAAAATACTGCACACAATTGCAAGAGCATGGGCTCCTGCAGTTCATCATAGATGCACCCCCCACTCCCAGCCCCAGAGATCCAGGAAGCCCAGGCTAAGAACCTGTGATCTAATCCTTGGTGATGAGAAAAAAACAAGGAGAGGAGAAACAACAGTGAGAGTGACAGTGGAGCTTTGGGCTGGCCATGGAGCCCTGATGGTGTGACTTCAAAAGAAGAAAAGAAATCACATTCCTGAAGATAGACACTCTTGTCCAACCTGTAGTCACTGGGAAAATTTTCCCAATGATAGTTCCCGTTCTGTCTGGTAATAAAAGAGGGACACATCCATGACAACTCAGGATAAAAGACTTCGGACTGGAAGAAACCTGATATTGACACGGGAAGTAGAATCCTTGGAAACTGTCAAGAAACAAAACAAAAACAAGTACTAGAGTATCTTCCTGTCCACCCCCCACAAACACACACTTGCTAATAGTCTCTAGGCCACTTATCAGCAAGGGAAGTAGGTTAATGAGATGGCCTGGATTTGCAGAGCTTACAACACCAAGCGGGATGTGCAGCCTCATCAGAGCTCCCTTGAAGGCAGGAAGTGGGTCTGGTGCACCTCTGGCCCTGTGCTTGGCACATCACAAGTGCTGGACAAATGCTTGAAGAATAAATAATGCTTGGCGAGCTGAGCAGGGAAGAGAATGGAGTGAGAAGTACAGTAAGCACAGAACAGGATGATAATTAAACACAGGACAAGTAGAAAGCTCTCTTGCCCGATCATGGAGCAAGTGCATGGAGGAAACATATAAACAGCCAAGGAACAAGCAAATCCAGGGCTGGAGGTAGCCGCCAAGGGTCTGGAAAGTGCATGGACAGAGCACGCGTCCTGCCTGGGGCTACCCGTGGCCCTGAGCAAGTGAGAAGGTGACTAAGAGGGCCTGGGAGCCAACGAACAGTCACAGATAGAGCAAAGAACATCAAGACGAAAAGTAAACGGGAAGGAATAGGGAGGAGCTGGAGAGGAGGAAGGGACTAGATTTCTTTGGGGTGGTCCTGGTGGAACTGGGAGTTAGGATTGGCCAGGCTTTCCTCAGACTCTGAGGCAGATCTCAGCTCAACTTAGCAAACAACTTTAAACCACAGATGTGGTCCCAAGGCAGCTTGGGCGACTGTGCAACCAAATGCAATCAGGAATTGCATTTTATTGTCAGCAACAGAGACCCTCCCCACGAATGACTTAAACCAGGTAGAGGTTGATTTTCTTCTCATATAGAACTAGTCTAGAGATGGCCGCTCACACGCTGGCATGGGAGCTGTATGGTGCCACCCATGTCCCCGGCCTCTGTCTTTCCACCCTGCTGTCCTTACCACTTATTCCCTCCTCAAGATGCCTCACAGTCACAGGAAGGCTGCTGGGGGCCCTGCAGTTTGACTGAGATCCCATTCTGCCTGGCATTAGTGGTCTGTCCCCAAGTCTCTGTGCTCACCAAAACCACTTCTCCCCTGTTCCTGCGTGGCCCTGTCACCACCACATAGGCATCAAGGTGGCTCAGGGAGTCAAAGGTCAGAGTCTTCTGCACTCTGTTTTGCCTTTAACATGCCTTGCTGAGGCCCCATCCTGAGTGGGAGTCAGGTTGGTGGGGGATCTCCTTTAGAGCTCAGTCATGGGGCTTAGCTGGGCAAAGGCCCTCTGTCCTCGGAGCATCTATCTCCATGCCTGAATGGTCCTCCCTTGACCCACAGCTGGGAGTGCAGTGGAGTGGGGACCAGACCGAATCTTGCGGTCTTCCGTCCCTGACGTTTCTTCTCTCTGCCACCCCATCCACACACCAGGTAGGAGGATGGGCAGAGGTAAAGGTACGAACTGAGTTAGCCTCGTATGAGGTTCACCTGACCTCTCCATCTAACAAGTCCTGCCTCCGCCCCACTGCAGAGCTGAGTTCCAGGACTGTCCCTACACGTGCAGAGAGCCGGGAGGAAGGGACGGCAGGGATGTCACTCTCAGCCAGCCTGAGCCTTTCAAGTGAGAAAAGAGAAAGGGGCGTAAAGTTTGAGAGCTGTCAAGCACCGGTTGAAAGAAAATGTCAAGACAAACTCTGCAGAGTGGAGGGTTTTGCTTTCACTTTCTGTTGCCCAGCCTGTAGGGGAGCTGGGGTCCGAGAAGGGAGCTTTGCGCCTCTGCGTAGGCAGCCTCCTGCCTGGACTCTGCGTCCCTAGATAACCATAGGCAAATTGCCCTCTCTTGCTGGGACTCAAGTTCATAGTGACCTCTAAATTCACTTCTTGCACAAAGAAGTGAATTTTTTCATTTTAAAAAATCTGTCCAGGTGATTCTCAGCTAGTGTTGAAATTCACTGAGCTAAAACTCTGGACATGTAGGAATGACAACTGCATGCCAACTCATGTGATGTTAAGTCTACAACAGAGATTCATAGGAGACCGGTCATCGTAGTGGGAGAATTTGGATGAGACTTCCCAGCTGGGATTGTGGGGGCTGGGAGGTGTGCACCGGCAGAGTGGGGCTAAGCGCGGCCCCTTTGCAGGTGGGGTCTTGCCTGAGTGGAGTGAACGCCTGGCTCTCTGGGGGAATGGCTTTGCTGGGTTTGTGGAGAGGAGGTTTGTTTACGGCCGCCACAGTTGGGAGCCGTGGTCAGCTTCGGAGCAGGGCATGATGTTGTGAAAGCAGTGATCACCCAAGATCAACCAGCAGGATATTTTGGAGGGCCCCGGCGAGAATGTTGTCATGGCAACAGCACCTGCAAACACACACGCACACACACGCACACACGTGCACACACACATGCACACACACTCTGGGTAGGGAGCACTTCTTCAAATATGTAATGACATGTGTGAAGCTCTTTTCCGTTTATAGCGGGATTATATATACACATAAACATTATCTCAACTGTTCCTACAGTTACCTAGAGAGATGGCCGGGAAATCCCACTGAACAAAGGAGACATCCAAGGCTTGGCAAAGTTCCACAGTTTGTCCCTGTCCCCCCTCCTCCACTTCCGAGACAACCGCAGCAAGGCTGGAGCCAGCTCTCAAACCCCAAGTGCTGGGTTCTCTCTGCCAGCGCCGCCCAAGCCTGTGGACAAGGGCCGGTTGGAGGCCGAAGGGAAGCGGCCCACCCTGAGCAGACGCAGACCAAGGGCGATGGGTCCTGGGGGGCTCTCCACGGGGGGGAAGACACTGCCAGGCAAGGTCTGGATGCAAAAACAGGAAGGGGGAAGCCAGCACGGGGCGGATTTGGAGTCAGGCCACGGACGTGAGCAAATCACTCCCAGACCTGCTTTCTCTGACACTCGCGGTGGCCCCAGGAACAGAGCAGCTCATTTCCTTGAGAATGTTTTTGCCATTTTGTCATCGTGCTTCACACGGTGGGCAGTGGAGGAGGGAGGCTTCAAGGGCCACCGGAGGACAGGTCCTTTCAAGGAAGCAGAGAGCACAAAGATGGGGCGACCCTGGCCCGGAGGAGGCTTCGGGTGAAGGCAGGAGTGTGGTTTTGCAGTCCTGCCCTGGTTCCAACAAACAAAGGGAAGCAACCAGGGGCACCAACGTCCGATTGTGGGAAATCCCCATTGTCCCTGCTTAGATTTAGCTATACTCTGTGATCCTAGAGTTGGGTTGGTGCTATCTAGAACGTTCTAGAACATTCCTCCTCAGCCTTTTCTCCTCTGGAAATGGAGGCAGCATGTCTGAGATGGTGCTTATAAAGCACCTTTCACGTATTTTCATTTAACGTAACAATCAGTTCCTGGCTATGCAATCCAATTTATTAACGTACACAGATATCTCCACCTAAAATCCTGGGGAGAGACCTCCATCTCATCCTGACTTTTTCCTTTCCCCCTACACGCCTGCAGTCCCTTGTCTCCACTCTTCTCATTCTCCTGCCAACTCACGGCCTGTAGAATCCCGTGTGTGTACACGCCTTATTTCTCCCGCTAGACCAAGGGTGAGGATGAGGCCGCTGACTTCGGCTCACCAGTGCGCAGCACAGTGCACGGCACCTTGTAGGTGCTCTGGAACTGTTTGTTGAGTGACTGAACGAGTAAACGGATCAACATTCATCCGACACAGGGGTCCCCTGATTCCCAGTCTGAGGTTGACCTGATATAGGATGGACGAGGTCAAGATGAGGAGTTGGAAGTCTTTGAGGACCCCTTGATGGCTCTGACACAACTCAGAGCCAAGAATGAGCTACCCCTTTAAGGATGCTCAGCCCATCCTTTAGCACCATCCACATCCACTCTTCTCTCCTTGGGCGGAGGCTGCAACATGAGATGCGTGCTTCCTCACTCACTGCTGGGGGCACAGGAGCACCAATGCCTTGGGGGTCACTTTGAAAGTGAGGGTCTGCATTGTGGGGTTTATGGAAGAGACATGGGCAGAGTGTCCAACGCTCTGCATCCAACAGGGCACAGCAACGTTCCCAGGAGATGGCAGCAGCGATGACTGCATCTTTGGCGGGACGGATGAGAGGAGGCTGCTGGCCAGTGGGAGCTAGAGCTGCACAGCAGCTGCCCCAGGGCTGTGAGCAGGGAATGCTGGCCTCGCAAAGCCGCAGCCAGGTCAGGGATGGGGAAGCAGAGATGCTGACCTCTCCCCCTCTGCCCTCTGATCTCCCGCTGGTGCCCCCATTGACCAAATCCAACCCAAAATCAGAGGGCAAGAACCCTGACAAGGCCACCCAGAGAGGTCAGACCCTTAGGTCAAAGGACAAAGGGTAGATCTGGGGGCTGGGGCAGACAGGGATGTAATAATCCCAAATCCCAAATCACGTCAGCTTCCAGCCAAACAAAACCCTGGGCAAGCACACAAGTCCCATCCCTGCAACCTGGAGTGCCCTTCAGCCCCACAAACACTCTCCATGGCTCTACTGTGTGCCAGGCACAGGGGAGGCCCAGGAAATCGCAAGCCCACTCAGAGGAGTGCAGTGTCCCGCACAGGAGGCAGAACAACTGCTGTTCTGTGGTCATCGTTTGAGTCCGCCATTCACCCAGAGCCACTAGGAGGACTCCAAGCCTCTGGGGCATGACCCAAGTTGCCCTGGAACATTCTCCAGACCTTTGTGCAGACTACACGAGCTTCAGCAACCACTGCTTCATGGCAAGGCATATTCCAATTATTGTAGAGAATCTCCACATAGTTCCATGAGGGACGCATGAATTATATCCCTTTCCAGCCTCCCTGATTTTTTTCAGCTGAGAAAACCAATTGACCAATGTGAGGGGAACCCAGGCTTCAGGACTCTCAACACCCTGTCCTCCCTCTCTCTCTGCCTGTGGAGAAGGGTGCCCAACGGCCTGACCAGGTGGCCCAACTCATCCTGATCCCCAGCTGCAGGCCTGAGGCAGCCTCAGCTCCTACAGCATGGCAGATAGAGCTCAGAGCGTCAGGCTGGACCACACCACAGCTGTCTGAGTAAGAAGAGAAGTGATGGGATCATAACATGGTACGGTGCTCATGTCACACAGCACCTGCCAGAGGAAAAAAGAGTCCCCGGGCTCATCTCTGACACCACCCCACTTATCCACTTCCTAAATGAACTCAACCACGTGCCTGTCACCCTCTTCTGCAAACAGTTCTGAATATGCACTCTCCCAGGACCCGAGAAGGAGCAGCACTGATGATGCTTGAGGGCAGAGCTGCAAGAGGCTGCAACACAGGGACCCTAGGACGAGCCCCACCCTCCAGACAACTGCATCATCATTGGCATCTGCGAGGCTTCTCCCAGCATATGGACCAGTTTTCCGTGATGTGGCGAGTGGGGAAGAGCAACACAAAGAATGCAAAACAGCCAACATGCAGAAAGCGAGGATCAGGTCTGGTGCTGCTGTGTGGAGAGAACTGGGTTTCCATTTCCATCTGGGGACCTCCCCCAGCATTCCTGGCATTGTTGAGGCACTGCTTGCCGGAACTGCAGAAGGCTCTAGGTTTTGCAGAAGAGTGCCAATCACCAGGCTCCTGCTGCATTAGGAACCATCCCCAGGAATGAGTTCACAGGCTCGGGGACGGCTGCTGCAGTGACTGCTATTCCTACCCACACAGAACCCACCAGCCCAAGGGACCCCTGTCCACCTTCAGGTAGAGCAAGCCCATCTGCAGGCATTAGGGTTCTTCCACCCAGTGTGAGTCTACCCAACCCCAACCGGGACTCCCTCTCCTCAAGGGACACCAAGAGTCATTGCCCCTCCAGTCTCCCCAAGACCCTCTTCGCCAGGAATGAGAGGCCCATCTCCCCCAGAAATGCACCCACCACAACCCTGGGAGAGTGCTGGGGCTTCTTAGTCACTCTTTCCCTGCAGTGCAACCTGGGACTGTATGAAAGTGTGTGTGAGCTTTGTCGCATTAACATGGGCTAATCCTCATAAACGCATAGAGCAATGGAACCAGGGAGGAAACAGGCAGAGGCTGGGGACTTGGGTGACGCAGTCTTCATCTGCTTTTGCCACTGGCCAGGGCATGTCCTTGAGGAAGTCACTTTACCTCCCTGGGACCTGACTTTCCCCTCTGAAAAGTGGGGGAGGAAATGGAGGCTCAGGTGCCCTCCAACTGTCCCCTTAGCCTGAGCAGCCTATAATTCTGTCACCTTCTCTAAGAGGGGACCCCTCTGGGCATCCAGAAATGCCCTCCCCTCAGGCTAATCCCTGGTCTTCTTCACCCTGCCATGCCGGGTTACTCCCAGTGCACCCCAGAGATCCAACGCCTCGTGCACTTTCTGCTCTCAGGTGTCCTGACAGAATGCAGCCAGTGCAATCCAGGTTGTATGAGATCAATCCACTCCTCACTCTACAAATCCCTATTGAATACCTACTGAGCCTGGGCACGGTCACGAAAGAAGACCAGGTAACTTCTTTACTCTGTTACTCTCCAGGGGACTGTGGAATTGAGAAAGGGAGGAGTCTTTGATCTACACAGTGCCCAGAGCCTCCACCTTCTCTGCTCTTTTCTTTCCTTCCCTCCCGGCACAGCACTATTGATAGCTAGGAAAGTAAGTGGTAAGAGCAGCAAGTGTTTTTGGAGAGGGTGGTGGATGTGGGAGCCTTTTGTACCATTCTTGCAACTTTGCAGTAGATTTGGAACTAATCCAAGATGAATATTAGTTACTTACAGAGAGTAAGCAGAGAGTGGGGACTCAGGATCAGCAGAAGGCCACCAGGTGGGATGCTTGGAGCCAGCAGACACTGGAAGATCCCCTAGGTCAGGCTGTAGCATCAACCCGCAGACAAAACCATCCCCATTGAAGAGGCTGGCACAGGCCTGAGAGCACAGGGAGCTGGGGTGGGGACGTGAGTCTGGCTCCCTGCCATGGATTCCATCATTCAACAGCTCTGCTGACCACCTGCCTTCTGCAAGATACTAAAATGCTATTTTGGTGTGGATGAGTTGCTTCACCTCTCTGGACTTCAGTTTCCTCATCTGTCAAATGACATTTGCAGTGCAATTGGACTCAGCAATGCTCATGGGCCTTGCCGTTGCTCAGACTTTCTGAGTCTATAACAAGAGTTCTAGGACACCAAATATCTTGGCCTTAAAGAAGGGTGCTGGGGGCATCTGGGGCTGATGACTCTTGCTTTGTCCAGCATGAAGGTGTCAACATGAGGCAAAGGGAAGAGGAGCCCGTCTGCAGGCAGCCAGACCCCTCAGCATCCCAGGGCTAGCCTTTGGCAGCTGTGAAGCCTTGGAGGAATGAACCAACCTCTCTGAGCCTGGTCACCATCCTCTGTAAAATGGGGACATTGCGTCTGCCCTGTGGGGCAGTAGTGGGATTGGCTGAGCCTCGCCTGCGCAGTTGAGGTCCCGCCTTCTTCCCTTCCCCCTAGAATGACATCCCAGGCCCCGGCCTGACCACCAAGAGGACTCTCCTTCACAACGGCCTCCTTGGATGAAAGGCGTGGGGGCAACAGGAAGAGCTGTTGTTTTAACTGCTCTCAGCTTCCTCCCTTTGTCTCGGGCATGATAAACAAGCCTATTCCCCCAAGCCACAGCTGCTAATCCAGCTGCAGGAGGGCAGCGGTCAAGCAATCAGACATGCTCTTCACTGGGATTAGGTAACTCCCAGCCGGGCCTGACCCCTCCCCCGCCCCACAGCAGGTCAGAACCAACTCCCTCCTGGCTATCCCTGGGGTTGCTAGGCTTAGATGCCCCAGGAAGCTGGGCACCTGGATGGAGCTGGAGCAACCAGGACTGTGGCCAGTCTGTCCACATGGCTCCCTGGCTCCCTGACACAACTCCCAGGCATGGCAACCTTCCTTGCCCTGAGGCCATGACAGCAGGGCCCTATGTGGGGCCACTCGGAGGTGTACAAAGCATCCTCACTCACTCTCCCAGGTGGGCCTTGCAGTAGACTCGTGAGGGAGAGAGACAGGCCGAGATTTAGAGAAAAAGATTGCGAGGGTCGCTCAAGGCCATAGAGCAAGCAAGGAGAGAGCTGAGCCTTCCTGATTAGGTTCTCGGACTCAAACTCAACGCTCACAGCAAGGCTGCCTCTCCCCATGTCGTCAGGGGCATCCCCTTCACAGTCCCCAACCTGCGAGGCTTGGCCACGGAAAGCACAGAGTGGCCGGGTCCTCTCGCCCCAGAGCAGAGCACGGGATTTCCTCCAGTAGTTACCAAAGGCACCACAATTAAGCCAATTAGGCAAAAAGACTTAATGAGGACCTCCTGTGTGTGATGTCAATGTAGGGGCCAGAAAACTCCTCTAAGCCTTTTTTGGCATTAAGTGAAGGAATAAACATAGCAATAAAAAATCAAAGCTGGCCACAGTGGTGTGTGCCTGAAGTCCCAGCTACTCTGGAGGCTGAGGTGGGAGGATCGCTTGAGCCCAGCAGTTCAAATGTAGCCTGGGCAACACAGTGAGACCCCATCTCTAAAAAAAATAATAAAATATATAAAAAATTTTAAGAAACCTCCGCGTTTATAGTCCCTTGATCTACTTGATATGTACTAGACACTCTAGTTAATTATAGCTCAGCAGAGTTTTCCTGCAAAGAAAGAGTTAATGTAGCTGTTATTTGTGGTAACTTATCTCCTGCATAGGAGTTTATTTCCCTAGGTTGGTTGAGACAGGAGGGGAAAGAGGGGGGAAGTAGGAAGAGAGAGAGGAAAAATGGATTAGCTTCAAGATCAAAAGATGCTCAGAGATCTGAAAGGAAACAAACTCCAGGGGTGGGGGGGATTTTCAGGACTCTGTATCCTCCTGATAAGGAGCTAGTTCTTGGGACAGCCCCACCCTCCTGCCTGCAGCCTCAGGGCTGGGTCCCTTTTGCAACAAGAACAGGCGATGGTGCCCACCCCAGAAGCTGGTGGCCTGCGAGGCCAGAGCAGCTTACGAGGCACAGCCGCTGATCCTGGGAAGCACGCCCTCAGTTCATGGCGGGAACAACTGGGAAATACCTGCTTTGTTTACACTTTGTCAGGCTTAACACAGTATTTTGTTAGTTTCAGGTAGGGCTTACATCGATTACACACGTGAACACAAAAATATCAGGTAAGCTTGCCCACACAAATGAAACAAACATTCAAACACATTTCCACATATCCACAGGCACGTGTGATTCCCACCGAGGTCTGGTTGAGGAAAAGAGTTTGGGTAGCCTTGATGCTAGAAGTACAAACGGAAGCAAGAAATAGAAACTTCCCCTGAATGCTGGGGACTCAAGGAGGAATCTGAGACAGTTTCATGTGGGAAAAAAAAAAAATCAAAGGAAGAATTGCAATAATTCCCTTGATTATTTTTTTTCCCACAAAATTAGATACAAATTTATACTTGAACTGTTTGAGGGTTGGAATAGTTGGAACTAGGGCTGAGGACAAACAAGGGGGCTCTCCAGATGGAGGGACACAGATAAAACCCCTTTGCTGCCCAGTGAATCATTGAGAAGCTGCAGCTGGGCAGTGGGACCCATGTTCCTGCCTCCACTCCCTGAAAGAGCAAGCAAGCAAGCAAGCATGGGCCAGGCGCGGTGGCTCACACCTGTAATCCCAGCACTTTGGGAGGCTGAAGCCAGCAGATCGCTTGAGGCCAGGAGTTCGAGACCAGCCTGGCCAACACAGCGAAACCCCGGCTCTACTAAAAAATAAAAAATTAGCTGGGCGTGGTGGTGCATGCCTGTAATCTCAGCTACTTGGGAGGCTGAGGCAGGGGAATCACTTGAACCTGGGAGGCAGGGGTTGCAGTAAACCAAAATCGTACCCTGCACTCCAGCCTAGATGATAGGGCGAGACTCTGTCTCAAAAAAAAAAAAAAGGGGGGGGGGGGAAGGAAAAAAGCAAGCCTTGCCTCTGTGGAGACCTTTGCTTGCCCTCAATTCTGCTCCTCAAAACCCCGTCAACAGTGGGAAAGGCTCATGCATCAGAGAGAGAAAGAGACAGGACAAATGAGCAGTGTACAACCAAGGAATCTGCCCACGTGGCTCTATCCTCCATGTGTTAACCTGTCCTGCCTCTTTTCCTTTGCTTCTTGCTGATTGTTTAATTTATTTATTTATTTAGAGACAGGGTCTTGCTCAGGCTGGAGTGCAGTGACACAATAATAGCTTGTTGTAGTCTCAAACTCCTGGGCTCAAGCGATCCTTCTGTCTCAGCCTCCTGAGTAGCTGGGACTCCAGGCATGCACCCCCATACCCGGCTAATTTTTGTACTTTTTGTAGAGATGGAGGTCTCATTATGTTGCCTAGGTTGGTCTTGAACGCCTGACGCTAAGCAGCCCTCTTGCCTCAGCCTCCCAGAGCACTGGGATTACAGGTGTGAGCCCCTGTGCCTGGCCAGTTGAAATTTGTTGAATAAACCATGTTACTGAAGAATCTTATTGCGAGCCTTTCTGTTTCATGACCTCAGGGAAAGCTTGACTGAACTGTACATAGACTACCTTTATTTCAAGGAATCCCCACACAACAAATTTGAAAGATGAATGCCGTTTAACTTGAAAAAGATGAAATGAAAAGTATTTCCAGAAGAAAGGACAAAGTTCCTCCATTATTTTCCTCTTTTCAGGGGATGGTGTTAGTAGAATGTTACATGGGGTGTATTGGTGTATTTATTTATTTATTAAATACATTTTAATACAACATATGCGATTTATTTATTGTATTTACAGGGTTCTAAATGGTCAGGTGTTTTGTTTGTTTGCCTTTTAGTTCTAGTTTGTTTTAAAAACAAAACTAAAAAACAAAGCTATCTCAGGATGACACCCATCATGGGAAAGAAAACATGAAAACAGGCTGGAGGATTTAAGGGTGAGATTGATAATGGCCTTACACTGGCCCAAGGGGTAAAGCTGCATGACCCAAATGACTTCGTTTGTTTCTTTGTCTTAGCAATGATGCTATTCTGACAGTGAGTTCTCGTCTACCTCACATAGTTGGTGAATGAACCATTTTACATAAGTGAATTTCCCAGGCAGGTAACAGAAATTTTCAAAGAAAAGATCAAGATTATTTTATACACTGAAAATCATTATAATTTTGTTTCTTAATACTTTGTGGCCAGGCATGATGGCTCATGCTTAAAATCCCAGCACTTTGGGAGGCCGAGGCAGGCGGATCACTTGAGGCCAAGAGTTTAAGACCAGCCTGGCCGACATGGTGGTCTCTACTAAAAATACAAAAATTAGCTGGGCATGGTGGTAGGTGCCTGTAATTTCAGTTACTCGGGAGGCTGAAGCAGGAGAATCACTTGAACCCAGGAGGTGGAGATTGCTGTGAGCCAAGATCATGCCACTGCACTCCAGCAGTGACATGAGCGAGACTCCATCTCAAAATAATAATAATAATAATAATTATCTATAAGATGTAGGAAAGAGATTGTGTCATAATAGTTTGTGCTATAATATTCCAAGATTGTGCTATGTATTTTTTTGAGACAGGGTCTTTGAGACAGGGTCTGTTACCCAGGCTGGAGTACAATGGTGTAAACACAGCTCACTGCAGCCTTGACCTCCCAGGCTCAAGCGATCCTCTCACCTCAGCCTGCTGAGTAACTGGGACGATAGCTGCATGCCACCATGCCTGGCTAATTTTCGTATTTTTTGTAGAGAGGAGGTTTTTCTGTGTTGCCTAGGCGGGTTGCAAACTCCTAGGTTCAAGCAATCCTCTCGCCTCAGCCTCCCAAGTACCTGGGACTACAGGCATATATCACCATGCCTGACTAAATAACACTAACCCATAAAATAAAATACATTTTTCATACATTGCATGGCAGATGCAGTGCAACGGCTCATCCCACCCTGGGCCATGTTCTTCCATGTTCTTTGCATGTTTTCTTGTCCCTCGCAGTTAGATGAAGTCATAAGAGAAGTTCTCGCCAATGAAATGTGAACAGACATGACATGTGTCACTACCATGTTGCTGTAGTCAGAATAGCAGAGTCCAAATCCTAGAGCAGCTTGGGTCCTGGAGTCACCATCTACAAGACAGCGACCCCTGGGGGTTGTCTGGACTGACAATGACCTTGTATCAATGAGACATAAATGTGTCGGAATAAGCCACTGAGATTTGGGGGTCATTTGTCACAGCAGCATAACTTTGCCTATCCACACAAATGCACATACAAACATGAGAACAAAAACGAAATACACATTTTAAAAAGATGTGAGGAGAAAACACTCCAGACTTTTTACAGTGCTATTTTTAGATGATGGCACCTATAGGTTAAAGAAATAGCTTTTAACCTTTTTGCATATTTTCAACGTTATCATAATGAAAAATGGACCATATGATCAAGCACTTGCACTCTTGGACATTTATCCCAGATAAATGAAAACTTAAGTTCACACAAAAACTTGTACAAAAGTATTCATAGCAGCCTTTATGCCAAACACTGGAAATACTCCAATGTACTTCAAAGAATGAAGACTTAATCAAACTGGTACATTCATATCATGGAATGCTACCATTCAGCATTGAAAAGGAATGAACTATTGATACACACAAAAAATTGGACCCAAATGTTTACCTACACTGTGATTGAATTTACATAACATTCTCAAAATGACAACATTGTAGAAATGGAGAATACATTAACAGTTACCAGGGTTAAGGAGGAATGGAGCTGGGAGGGAAGTGGGTATGGCTATAACAGGCAGCAGGAGGTATCCCTGTGGTGACTGATGGACGTGCCCTGTCTCTTGACCAGATCAATGTCAATGTCTTGGTGGTGATATTGTACTATAGTTTTACAAGATGTTACCAGTGGGGGAAACTGGGTGAAGACTACAGGTGATCCCTCTGTATTATTTCCTATACCTGCATATAAATCTATAATTAATTATTTCAAAATGAAAGGTTTAATTTTTTTCAGAGAAGTTTTTAAAAAGTCCAAAGAGTGACAGAGAGGTATGGTAAAGACTGTTAATATCTACTCTCCTTTTTTTCTTACTCACTGAATTCCTATTTTGGGGGACTGCAATAGATACAGTTAATAAAACTACTGTCCCAAATCCCTTTCCAGGTGAGGATGGTCAATAATTTTCAACTGGAAGTCATTTGGAAGAGCTTCTAGGAAACCTCTTGAAAGGTTGCTAAAACCCTTCCCCCCTTTCTCCTTGCTTCTTCCGGATGCCTGGAACACGTATGCAATGGCTGGGGCTACAGATGCCATTTTGTGACCACAGTGAAACCTAGTACTAAAGACAAAAGACAAAAGGCACTCAGGTGCCAGTGATCACAAAGACAACACAGCAGCGCTGGACTGCCTCTGAATTTCTCGTTTAAGTCACTCAAGTTTTATTTTCCATTAAATACAATCAAATCTAATCCTAATTGGTGCACCATATAATTCATCACATTGCTCTCTGCCTCATTTCCTCCTGCCCATTCCCACTCCCCACAGAGCAAAGGAAATTTGTTGTCCTGGGTTTTGGTTGTGGTTAAGGGTAATAAGTAAGTTTGCAGAATCAAAAGAGTAGAGAGTGTGTGGATTTTTTCACATTAGAAAGCTCTGGAGAAACTTTAAAAATAATAACGATTAGGAAGTTGAAAGTGAAGGAAGAGAGGAGAGAACAATGAGTAGTACCAGCTAAGATCATAAGAAGATTTTAAGTGTTTTGAAAAATTTTGGAGGGAGAAGATAGATGAAGAATAGCTGTGGATGTTTTGCTATGGAATTATCTCCTTGGGGCCTCTTAGGAAGGTTTCAGTAAAGATTTGGGTTAAAAAATTGTTTCAGGCAGGGCATGGTGGCTCACACCTATAATCCCAGCACTTTGGGAGGCCAAGGCAGGAGGACTGCTTGATTCCAGGAGTTTGAGACCAGCCTGGGCAAACATGGCAAGACCCTGCTTCTACAAAAAACACAAAAGTTAGGTGGGTGTGGTGGCATGCACCTGGAGTCCCAGCTACTCGGGAGGCTGTGGTGGAAGGATGGTTTCCGCCTGGAAGGTCAAGGCTGTGGTGAGTCATGATCACACTACCACACTCCAGCGTGGGTGAGAGACTGAGACCTTGCCTAGAAAAAAAAGATTGTTTTAGTATCGGAATGGGGTCTCTCTGATTCTGACTGCAGGCTGAGATGTGCCTGGTACCGTCGGTCTCAATGTTAGTTCTTCCCCTCCTGGGACCTCTCCTAATCCAACATCTGCCATGGGATGGCCAATCTGCTGTAAACTACCTCAAGATTCAGGGATCAGGGATGAGAGATACACTCTCAGCTTCTCAGAAACGAGAGAAAAGCATTTAAGGTAATGTACTGGAAAAGAAAGAAAGAAAAAAAAAAGCTGTCTTTCCATCTGACTCTTTTGCCAAGTAGCAAAGAGTCTGGGAAAAGCTGGAATGTGGTCTTTCCTGCCTGGGAGATGAAAGCCAATCCCTGCACCAGGAAAGAGAAGATCCTGGTGCTGCCAACAACCTAATGTGGGCGCTGGAAAAACACTGCAGCCTTGCCTGGGGCCTCGCTGGCTACCTCTCACCTGGGCAGGTGGTGGTGCAGGGCAGAGCATCCAGTTCCAGGAACATGTTGATAGCACCATGGAAATTCAGAAAATGGAAGCAACCAGGGTGTTACCAGAAACTGATCTGCAAGACCAGGGCAACAAAACTGGCTACAGTCTCTATCAAGCAGGCAGACATGGCCAGGTTGGTGGAAGGAGGTTGGGAGGCGGTCAGAGGAGAAGTAGAACCTTCCCGCGCCTGTCAACAAGGATTATATTGCCAGAGAGTGGTTTGGGAGGTGAAGAAGGCTATGTTGGGTTCCAAGAGCATTCGGCTCAATTCCACCTCTTTCATAAGCTTGCGCTCTGCCCCCTGCCATCTTAACCAACCAGGCCCCAAGCTCCATTCGGGGACAGGGCAACTGGTATCACAGGGTTACTCCCTCAGGACTGGGACTGAGTGACCAACATGCTGGTCTCATTGAGCAGTAAGGACTCAGGGATGTCACATCACACCTCCAGACTTTCTTCTCCAAAAAAAAAAAAAAAAAAATGAGGAGGCTAGACAAGGCAGTTCCTAGAGAATCTGCCCATCCTGAAATTCTATGACCCTACAGGAAGCCTTCCAGGACACAGCAGCCCCAGCTGAGCTTCTGGGCTGGGCTGATCTATTCATGCCTGGCCCTGACCATTGGAGGGTCACACGAGGCCACATCGGTGTAAATCCCCCAGCCCTTGGCTGTGCAGAGAATTGTGATGGCTGAGAATTGATGGATCAAGGTGATGCTGGGTAGATAGAGACCCAGGCACCAGTCCTTCCCCTCTCTAGTTTTGGCCAATTCTTTCACCTCCCTGGACCTCAGCTTTTTAATCCTTTTCCATCAACAAAACCAGAACAAAAACCCTACCCCTCTCACAGGCTGGTGATGCTGTGAAGCTGGCACCAGGAGGATCCCTGAAGCCACACCCACAGCTCCTGCACCAGCCACCCCAGGAATGCAGCCAGGGCTCGTCCCGCAGAGAGGCCTATTCAACTCCTTTCTAATATCTTTCTGATGCTTCTTATGGGGTTCTAATGTACAGCCAGGGATCAGAACCGTATTTTACAACTCTGCACAAGTGCAAGGGCTGTTATTACCAATAATGGTGAAAAATTCAGCCACATAATTTACTTTATACAACACTAACAACCAGTTTGAACGATTTTTAGCACTAATGATCACTTATTTTCACATTGTTTGACACTTCAGTGACCCCACTCACTGACCTCTTAAGTTTCTGTGATGTAGGACTGGGCCTGGTGGCTCATGCCTGTTATTTCAGCACTTTGGGAGGCTAAGGCAGGAGGGTCACTTGAGGCCAGGAGTCCAAGACCAGTTCAAGCAACATAGCCAGATCCCATCTCTACAAAAGATAAAAACATTAGCTGGGCGTGCTGGTGCACACCTGTAGTCCCAGCTACTGGGGAGGCTGAAGTAGGAGGATCACCTGAACCCAGGAGGTTGAGGCTTCAGTGAACTATGATCGCCCCACTGCACGACAGCATGGCTACAGAGTGAGACCCTGTATCAAAAACAAACAAAAACAAACAAACAAAAATGTCTATAATGCCTTAAATTTTGGAAAGAATGAGGGACACAAAAGGAAAAGGTAAAAATTTAAATTAATTTTTATGACTCCCTTCTAAATTAGTGGTTTCCAAACGTCAGCCTTCAACATCAAATAGATCCTAATCACCAGGGGCTGTTTTCCACATCACAGATGTCCAATATCACTTTGTAGAGCAGAGTCCAGCCCTTGGAGGGAGGATGGGAAGTCTGTCAGCAAGCACCCCGGTGACTCGGAAGCACAGTCAGGCTGCGGAATCATTGCCATGGGCATGTCCTGCCAGGAGCAAAGGCCTCTGGGAAGAGAAGGAGTCACGAGGCTGCAAGCATTGGGCTTCCCTGGGCCTCCAGGTCCTCAACCAAGCACAGGGACACCTGCAAGTGACGGCACCAGTGCAAGCGAGTCCAGCCCTCCAGAGTCAATTAGGCCAGTCAGAAGGACACGCTCACCTGTCGGCCACCAGGGACCTCTGATCCCTGCACCGGGCCCCACAGGGCATGACAAGCACAGCACCTGACCTTTCTCTTCCTCCCTTTTGTCTGGGCCACCCTCCCCCTACAGAACGCCTCATCCCTTCAACCCCCTGCGAGCAGCCCTGCCCTCTCCATTCCTTCCCTCCGCAGCGGCAGACTGAGCCTCCCGCTGGTCACCAAGAGAAAAAGAGAGACGCCATCCCAGCACCTCCAAGCTTAAAGTCTAAGCTGGGAACGGGCAAGAACCAGGCTGCACTGGGAAGGGCAGAAGGGTCCTGCGGGCATTGCCCACGAGGCTGCCAAGAGAGCCCGCTGTGCCGAGGATCTCGCATTCCCATGCCAACTTTGTCACCCCACACTCCTGAGGGACACGCTATTCTATCTCCATTTTATGGTGGAGGACGTGGAGGCTCAGAGGTTTAAACTACCTAGACTGATGCAGCGCTAGGGAGGGAGCTGGGGTTTCACCCCAGAAGCAGACACCAGGGCTGGTTTTCTGAATTGCTGGAAGCCTTGTATGCTCTCCTAAGACCTCGCCTTTCATTTAGGAGCCATTTAGGCATCTTAAATGCTAATGGGCATTTAGGATTTTGCCCATCATCGAAGCCCATGAGAGGATGGAGCCAGAGAAGAGGTGACGCAGGCCCTAGAAACATCCAGGGAATTCCAGTCCCCAGTGTGGGCTCCAGATGGGGCAGAGGATAACACGTCCACTTGGCCCTCTGGACTCCCTGTCCCCTAGGAAGTGGTATGAACGGAGGGGACCCAGCCAGCCCCTCTGAAGTCCAGGGCCTAGGCAGGGCCTCTCTTGCCCACACCCACGGGTGGCACACAAGCACTGAGGACAGCTGTAAACCAGTTCAGCCACCTACTAGCTACGTGACTTTAGGCCACTGACTTATCTGCTCCACGCCCTCCTTACAAAACAAGGATAATACTGCTTTCCGCGGAGAGGCCATGAAGATCACAGTGAAGATTAAACAAAGATGGGTATTAAAGGCCTATTGTGTGTCCCCAGCTCTTAGGTACTTGCAGTCCCTTTTCTCAAATGCCAACCTCCCCCCTTCAGTTGTCAGCTTCCTTAGGGGGTCGCTCCAGCGGAAGAAAGCCTCGCCCGAGGCCGAACCCCTGGCAAGGCAGTGCATGACCAACAGAGATCCACGAGGCGCTGTAAAGGCCATGCATCCTCATCCAGCCCCCAGGCTGGGGCAGCAGGAAAGAGCTGTCCCGCCTTCAGAACTCCCTGTAAAAGTGGTTGCATTTCCACTGAGGCGCCACGGCAGCCCAGCTTCTCCCCCATCCAGCCTGCTCCGGGGCCTCCCTACAATGGGGAGTGGTTACAAGGCAACCAAGTACAAATCCTAATGAATGTCTGCCCTCTAACCTTCTTCCCAGGGAACATATCTGTGACAGCTGAGCCTGCTACGGTTGTCGCTGCTACGGTTTGGGTTTTTATTTTTTTTAATTGTGGTAAAGTACACATAACAACATTGACCCTCTCAGCCATTTTTAAGTGTACAGGCCAGTGGCATTAGGCACATTTATTGTTATGCAACCATCACCCCCATCCATCTCCAAAACTCCTTCCATCACCCCGGGCTGAAGCCCTGGATCCTTTGCACACTCGATCTTCATTTATCCTCTCCCCAGCCCCTGGCCACCACCATTTTGCCTTCTGCCTCTGTAAATCTGATGCCTCTAGGAACTTTACAAAAGCAGAATCGTGCAGTATTTATCCTTTTGTGACTGGCTTATTTCACTTAGCATCATGTCTCCAACATTTTAACATGTTGCAGCATGAGTCAGCATTTCCTTCCTTTTTAGGGCTGAATAATATTCGACCTCATGTATATGCCAGTGGTTTTGTTTATCCGTTCACTTATTGGTGGGTCCATGCATTATCTCTACCTTTTGGCTACTGTGAATAATGCTGCCATGAACAAGATGTACAAACAGCTTTTCAAGACCCTGTTTTCAACTCTTCTGGGTATATACCTAGAAGAGCAATTGCTGGATCCTATGACAATTGTACATTTAATTTTTTGGAGTAACCTCCATTCTGCTATTCACAGCGGCTGCATCATTTTATATTCCCACCATGGTGCACAAGGAATCCAGATTCTCCACATCCTTGCCAGCATTTGTTATTTTCTGTTTTTTTTCTTCTTTCTTTCTTTCTTTCCTTTTTTTTTAGACAGAGTCTCACTCCATTATCCCGGCTGGAGTGCAGTGGTGCCATCTCGGCTCACTGCAACCTCCACCTCCTGGGTTCAAGCGATTCTCCTGCCTCAGCCTCCCGAGTAACTGGGACTATAGGCATGTGCCACCATGCCCTGCTAATTTTTATATTTTTAGTAGAGATGGGATTTTGCTATGTTGGCCAGGCAGGTCTCGAACTCCTGAACTCAGGTGATCCACCCGCCTTGGCCTCCCAAAGTGCTGGGATTACAGGTGTGAGCCACCATGCCTGGCCAATTTTCCTGTTTTTTTTTTTTTTTTTTTTGGTTTGTTTGTTTTTTAATAGTACCTATTCTAATGGCTGCTATTGTTTTTCAGTTTAGATTCCCAGTGCCCCCTTAGAGCTGCTCTGTTTATAACGTGTCCTAGGCAAGTCTGACACACACGTGGGCTTGGGACCCACAGCTCTGAAATCCAGCAGTTGCAGTATGTGTTCCAGCACAGATCCGCTATGTGTTTCCAAGCTTTTAAAATAAACATCACAAGGAACAGTGGGGCAGGTCTGGGAATATGCCATCCAAGGCCCTAGGTTCTGTCTCCTTCGAAGTGGCCCCCACGTCTTTGCCAGTAAAATGGGAGCTTCCAACCCAGAGGCAATGAGATCCATTTGGCGTTGCCATTCTCTGACTCTTATATGAGCTTAAGACCCTGACAGGGAACTTAGAATAATCACTGTGGCTGGGAAATCACTAAGATTGGCAGACACCACACACCCGGGGAATTAACACAATGTTCCCCGTTCCCAGCATTTATCCTCCTCTATCCTGCGCATACCATCACTAGAGAAGCCCCTGGTGGTCTCATCCTCACGGTTTCCCATGATGCCTCACAGGAGCTGCGAGGAAGCTTCAGGGCCAAAGACATCCACCGCTCAGGCAGGAGGGGCCAGCGCAGTGAGGGTGTAGGCCCTCCCCCACCAGCCCTACTTTCATACAGAGTGGCAGGGCCACGCCTGAGCCCAGACAGGAGCCTTCTCTGTGGAATAAAAAACCTTGTAGGGGTTTTCCCTTCCTTAGAAAATTCCTGGATTCACCGCTCCAGTGGATTCGCAAAGCTCTCACAGAGGAGGAAGCGTGAGATTCAAACAACCCACAGACATGACTTTCTTCCAGCAAAACCGATTCTACTCTCAAGTCCTTCTTCATTCTCCTCTTCCTCTTGCTGACCCAATGCTTGTACTCACGGCCATTAGCGTTTCTTTCTGAAGCACTCGGGCATGGGTCGGGAGCCTACTCTAGGGACTAGGACTATGTTCAGTTTAGGAGGAAACACAGCACACGATAGCAAGGCTTCAACCTTCATCTGTGAATCCTCAGGATCAAGGACTTTGCCTGAGAAATACTGCGGCCAGCTGAGTCCCATCGGCTGTGGTCTCACTGTGACCTGCTAGACCACAGCCTGCCCCAGCCAGGACAGGAGGCTGCTCGATGGTGGGTTGCTGTCCCTGGCTCCCAGAGAGCTCAGTGTTCTCTTGGGAAGGCTCACAAATACCTATTTAAGAAGCTTCTGGCCAGGTGCAGTGGCTCATGCCTATAATTCCAGCACTTTGGGAGGCCAAGACAGGCGGATCACTTGAGAGCAGGAGTTCGAGACCAGCCTGGCCAACATGGTGAACCCCATCTCTGCTAAAAATATTAAAAAATTAGCTGGAAATTCTGCTAGGGCCCCTTTCTGGCTGTGCTTCGGGCTCCAGGACAACACATGGGATTACAGATGTGCAAGCAATTTCCTGATGCCCGTGATTCTTCCTGGAAGAAACAGATAGTGGATGCAGCTGATACTGTTGGCTGCCTCCCCTTCAGCCACCCCTGTACCACCTCTTTCTTGCTGTCACAAGTCTGTTTGGGTGGCCTGCAGTTGATGGGCCCCTCTCAGCCACAGGGGTTGAACGTGAGCTGGCCTAAGTCAATCAAGCAGTTCCATTCCCCTCATTGTAGGGCACGTGATCCACCCCTGGCCAATGAGAGGATTCTGAGAAAGTGCTTTCATCCATCAAGAGAGACACGAATTTGAGACTCATCTCTTCCTGCTTCTGGGGATTGTCATGTGTGTGTAGAATGCTGGGCGCTGCTGCAGCCCCCACGTGATCATGAGGAGCAGGCCAAGAGAACCCCAGAGTCTCTACTCGTGAAGCCAGAGAGTTAACCCCAAACTTCCCTGCCCCTGGACTTCTTGTTAGGACAACAAACCCCACATTCTTCAAGCCACTTTTAGCTGGGAATTTTGTTTCCCACAGGCAGAAGCATCCTAGCTGGTAATAGTCTCCCAAAATACAGCTTTGACCAAAGGGGCCAACAAGACACAGAGCGGCGTCAGCCAGGGTGTTAAATGCAAACCTGCGTTATCCACATCTATGACAATGAGCTGTCACGTGACCAAGGCTGGCACACCAGTGGACCCAGTGGCCGTTCTGTCACATTGGGGATGCAGAAACTGAGGCTTAGGGCAGTCATAAGAGCAAGACTCTGTGGTTCTTTTTTTTTTTTTTTAATTGAGAAGGTGTCTCGCTCTGTCATCCAGACTGGAGTGCAGTGGCGTGATCTCAGCTCACTGCCAACCTCTGCTGCCCAGGGTTCAAGTGATTCTTCTCCTGCCTCAGCCTCCCAAGTAGCTGGGACTACAGGTGCGTGCCACTACAACTGGCTAATTTTTTTTGTATTTTTAGTGGAGACAGGGTTTTGCCATGTTGGCCAGGCTGTTCTCGAACTCCTGACCTCAGGTGATCCACCTGCCTTGGCCTCCCAAAGTGCTGGGATTACAGACATGAGCCACCACGCCCGGCTGACTCTATAGTTCTTTACACTTTACAAACTGCTTTTATGTAGATCATCTTACTTAATGTTTATAAAAATTGCCATTACTATCCCCATTTTATAGGTGAGCAAATGAAAGCTAATGGGGAACATTAAGCCACTAATAGCTATAGTGTTTTATGGTTTGCAAAGTGCTCTGGGATAATTTGTCTAATTATCACCTTGAGGTCTAGTCTGTAAGGTAAAGGTTGATAAATCAGGAAGCAGGCTCAGAAGGGGCAACTGACTCTGCCAAGCTCCGCTAAACTCCAGGGCTGTTCTTTCCATACCAGAGGTTCTCACAGTGTAGGTCTTGGGCCGTCAGCCTCAGCCTGGACTGGGAACTTCTTAGAAATGCAAATTACCTGGGGGTGGAGCCCAGCACTCTGTTTTACCAAAACCTCCAGGTGATTCTGCTCACACTCACATTTGAGGAGCACTGCAGTGCTTTCTGTGATTTGTCTAAAATGACCTTGCCAGGTGAATCTGGGGCCTTGGTCAAGGACCAAGTGCTCTTTCTAGCACAGCAAATTTATGCTAAACTAAAAAATAGTGTGGAACCCAACCACAGAAATAAAAGCTATGCTCAGGCTGGGCGTGGTGTCTAACGTCCGTAATCCCTGCACTTTGGGAGGCTGAGGTGGGCAGATCACAAGGTCAAGAGATTGGGACCATCCTGGCCAACACGGTGAAACCCCATCTCTACTAAAAATACAAAAATTAGCTGGGCATGGTGACACGTGGCTGTAGTCCCAGCTACAGGAGGCTGAGGCAGGAGAATCCCTTAAACCCGGGAAGCGGAGGTTACGGTGAGCCAAGATTGCACCTCTGCACTCCAGCCTGGCAACAAAGCGAGACTCCATCTCAAAAAAAGAGAAAAAAAAAAGTTATGCTCAGAGCTATTGTTCCACTACTGTAAAATCTCGAGGCATACAGTACACAGTCACGCACCACACAATGGCATTTCTGTCAATGACAGACCTCATCAATGACAGTGCCGCATGAGATAATCATGGTGCTGCCTATACAGCTATGCCATTTTTTCAATCTTTTATACTGTATCTGTACTGTCTCTTTTCCATGTTTAGAAACACAAATATTTCACATCGTGCTGCAATTGCCTGTCGTACTCAGTATAGTACCATGCGGTACAGGTTTGTAGTCTTGGAGCAATAAGCTACGGTGTAGGACCTGAGTGTGTAATAGACAACACCATCTAGTTCTGTGTAAGTACACTCTATGATGTTCGCACAATCACACAGCTGTCTAACAACACAGTTCTCACAATGCATTCCCATCATGAAGCTACACATGACTCCACTATAAATAAAAGACTGTCCTTCAGGGTTGAAGGAAATTATTTTAGGATCAAGAAGCAGGGACTGGCCAGGCGCAGTGGCTCACGCCTGTAATCCCAGCACTTTGGGAGGCCGAGGCGGGCAGATCACGAGGTCAGAAGATGGAGACCATCCTGGCTAACACGGTGAAACCCCGTGTCTACTAAAAATACAAAAAAATTAGCTGGGCACGGTGGCGGGCACCTGTGGTCCCAGCTACTAGGGAGGCTGAGGCAGGAGAATGGCGTGAACCTGGGAGGCGGAAGTTGCAGTGGGCCGAGATCTCGCCACCGCACTCCAGCCTGGGCGACAGAGAGAGACTCCGTCTCAAAAAAAAAAAAAGAAAAAAAAAAAAGCAGGGACTGTAATATGATACACGTCGCAGAGTGGACTCATAGAACTTAGAGCCCCAGCTAACAGTATGGCTGACAAAATAGATATCCATCCAAAAGGGTTGGGGGCCTCTTCAGAAACTGATCCATCATGAGTGGTGGAGAGAAAGCGGATTATACATGTAGATCTCCTGCTATGCACCACACACTTGACGAATGAGATGTCATATAACTCAAATATTCTTCCTGCTGGGTATAACCAGCCCCACAGTATCTTAAAGAATCTGGGACTTGGAAAGCGTCAATGAGTCGCCCAAGGTTCACGTAGCTAGTGAGTGGTGAAATCACTCTTTGAACGAAAGTCTGGTTTTCTCAAAATTCTAAATGTTTCTGGCTACCTCATTTTAGAATTGATCCTTCTGTATTGAAGAAAAAAAAGAATAAAAAAGCCTTCAAAGCAGCCCACATCTGAACACCAAGGTTGCATCTGCAGCCTGAGGGTGGCCAGCTCTACACGTTGAGCTCACGTCCCCCACAGGTTCCCTATCTCCTCCCATCCTCCACGCATACCTGCCCTTCCTGGAGGTCATCATGCTCACTTTTGTAACTAGCACAGTGCCTGGCAGAGCTCTGAATAGAGCAGGTGTCCAGCTAATGTTACCTAAAGTATTTTCACACGTTAATGTTGGAGGAAGGCTCCGGTCTTCGGGGATCGACGACATCCCAGTGGGTGCCCAGTGCCTCAGGCCACTGTTGGACAAATGAACTCCTGGTCTGAGGCAGGGTGAAAACTCTTTTGTTCCTGTGTGGTTGGATTGTATCAGCCCAGCACCTCCAGCAAGCCACAGAGTGGTTGCTCAAGAGCTATTGTTGACAGATTGATTTACTGACTAATTTATATGACATACTTATTCAGTGACACAGGTCTCTTGGAGGGAGTTCAGAGGAAAGTAACCAAGATGATTAAAGGATTGGAAAATGTGTTTTACAGGGAAAGGTTACAGGGACGGGTTATTTAACTTGGAGCTGAGAAAGCTGTTGAACGCTGCAAGCACAGGCCATCGAGCTGGAAAGAACCGAAGGCTTGTTTAGTCCAACCCCCTTGATTTCCACCTAAGAGACCAAAACCCAGAAGCAGAGGAGCAGAGAAGTCTATCGCCAGCCACAGGGGGTCTGTGCTTTGTGACTGCAGGTCCAGGCATCCCTCCAAAACACCAGGTGTCTCCCTCCAACACACACACACACACACACACACGTGCACACACACACCAACACATGCATCACATGCACACACACATCACATGGGCACACACACACCTGTGCACACATGCACACTCATGTGCACACACACACACAAACACCCCCCACACATGCATCACTTGCACACACACACACATCACATGGGCACACACACCTGTGCACACATGCACACTCATGTACACACACACACAAACACCCCCACACATGCATTACATGCACGCACACACATCACATGGGCACACACACCTGTGAACACATGCACACTCATGTACACACACACAAACACCCCCACACATGCATCACATGCACACACACAATCACATGGGCACACACACCTGTGCACACATGCACACTCATGTGCACACACACACAAACACATAAACACCCCCACACATGCATTACATGCACACACACACCTGTATACACATGCACATTCATGTGCACACACCCATACCCACATCACATGTGGACACACACACCTGCACACACCTGCACACTTACGTGCACACCCACTCACCCACACACACACATTAAGCACAGAGGTGCAAAAAACGGCAACCAGCTCTTCTCGTCCCCTCCTGTTAGAAGAGAGCAGCAGGCCTGTCTGAGGTCACTATAATTTGTAAGAGGATTTCTGGAAGATGTTTATATAACTGAGAGGGTACATAAAGAAAGGTGTGGAGTGCCCAACTCGAAGGTGTGTTCTCACCGTCTGAGATGCGTTTCTGGGCTGTGCACCTCCCCCAGGGAAGGAGTCCTGGTGCCTTCCCGCGACCTCCTCCAAGCTTTCACTGTGTAGTAGCTAGGGAAGGAGCCTGGGGCAGGGGGATGAGTTGGCTGTGGGGCATGGCCCCATGGGGAAGTACAGAGCTGAGGCACAGGGACAGTTACCCGCAGCCGCACTGGACCTGGTCTGAGGAACCCAGTCTGGGCCATGGATCTCTGTTCACTTGCCCTTGGAACCATCGATCTCCCCTAAGCCTCAGTTTCTCCGCCAGAAAACTGGGACAGGAGACTGGCACTTGCCCGGCCACTGGGGGTATGTTATTACCATAAAAAGAGCAGACCCCAGTTTGATTTTGTGGCCCTTCCATGATTTCATCTGTCCGGGTCCAGTCTCTTCTGCAGAAATGGGCCCAAGATGCCAGCCTTGAAGCTGGGTAGAGAAAATTCAGTGACCTCATTTATAGGGACCTTCCATGCCCCTTCCTTGCCACTCTCTCTTTTTTGCCCTGGATCTTCAGAGATTCTTGAAGTCTGGGTCCTCTAAGAAGCAAACTGGACCTCTCCCCAGAATCTGCTCCCACCCCAGCCGACCCCACCCTGCAGGAGTCAAGGGGCAGCGGCCCACCTCTCCCTCCTCTCCAAGAGCCCCGAGAACTCCTCGGGAGGGATTTCTCCCTCTCTGGCTCCGGTGACTGCATTGCTCACCCTCCAGGTCCAGGTGGGAGAACCAGACAGGCTGTGATACTAACATCCTGTAAATCAACAAGCAGAAACCTGAAACTCCACTGCGCCGTGTTTAAACATGATCTGCTCCCAAACAGCCCAGCAGGCCTTGCAGAAGAGACCCGATCTTGCGTCACCACAAGCATCCTGTTCAAGACATCCCTCCCAGGCTCTCAGGCTGAAACGCCTCCCCACTTGCTGTGACTTCCCGGAGCCAAGACTCTCTGCCCCTCGGGTGGCTGGCTGACCCTGCGGGACATAGGCAGCTGCTGACTCACCGTCCTCCAGGGAGAACAAGGGCATGGCTCAGCTCCCCCGAGCCCCTAAGCCTCAGGGGGACGTCCTTCGGAGGAAAGTCAGGCCAATGTGGACACCGCCTCCTTCCCTGCCACTGGCTCAGCCCCCCTGGGCCGCAGGGCTGGCCACCCTCCTCCGGACAGTCCTCGGGGCCACTCTCCTTGGCCTGAGAGCCTGAGGCCCCAGTCCCTTGGGCAGGAGCCCAGCCTCCTGAGCTCCAACAGATGGTCCATTTGCACAGAGACCTGCCACCCTGGCCACTCTCCCCAGAGGGAGCTGGATTATGGCAAACCCAAGAGGATTAGCGCGGGAGGCCATCTGCAGAGAGGATAATTAGCTTAGTGGGGTTACACGGATTGTTCCTGGCCCTCTGCCCAAGGGTACACTTTGTCAAGACTGTTAAACACAGCCTGGGGGCTTGCAGAGGAGCCCTCTGAGCACCAGCAAGTCCCACTGTGTTCCAGCCATCTGGGTGGGCCATGACAGGCCTGCAGGACTGGGAGAGCGCCCCGCCACCGTGGTACTGGGCAGGAACTCCAGGTCCTGAGTGGGGGACACCAGGGAAAAGGTGGGGAACTGTTTTCCATCTCCCAGAAGAAAGCAGAGAAGGAAACACGATGATATTGCGTCGGACAGAGGCAGCACATGAAGGCCCAAAAGAAGCAGCCGAGAAGTCAACCCGTCCTCAGCTGTTTTCTCCGCCAAAGTCGAACAGCAGCTTCCCTTCGGAGGGCCCTCCTTCTTCATTTCAGACAACAGGGATCATTTTGGTTTTAGGTTGGCAGCGCCTATGAGGAACCACGGGAGCCTGGAATTTTCAAATCAACTCTCTCGAAGGGCTGGAAATTTGTTTTTTGTTTTTTGTTTGTTTAGAATACATGTTTAGGTGCAGGGCTGCCTGGAGGCAGGGGACAAACTGTGACTTCCAGTCTGGCAGTTTCCTCTTTCCTCCCTAGAAATTAACTAGGTGGAAGGGCAGCCTGTGGAAGTTGTGGGGACTCAGGATGTGTTGCCATCAAGAGGCAAAGATTTAGTGTATGTGTTGTCCGCATTGAACTGATCGGTTCCACAAATGAAATCACTTAAGGCTGGCTTCTGGCCAACAGACACAGCAAGTCAGTCCCAGTGATCAGATGTGCGTGGATGTGGGCTCTGGGGTGCAGACCACACTGTAGGTGAAAGATAGGCTTGCCCAGGTAATTGTAATAAGTTAGCACAAGCATCGTCAAACACAGTAGTGATCAGCTGAAGTCCAGATGCTTCATGCAGAGCACAGAATACAAGTAGCGCAAAGGCATTTCAGATGATGTATGTTTGGTTCACATGTATCGAGCACCTACCTGCAAAGTGTACAGCAGTCATTGCTATTCAGTAAATGCCAGTTCATCCAAATCCATGAACAAGCATAGAGTGGCAATAAAACATTTCACTAGCTTCTTCTCCCCAGGGGAATGTGGGGAAACATTGTAAGTAAAGGGAAAATATAATTTGTTCACTGTCCACACTTATAAAGTAAGGAGAATATACTTAGTGGCCTCAAAGTGGGGTTACCGCGTATTTTATCAGCTAAACCAAGGCACTTTGGGGAGTGAAATAGGACATTATCAATTTCATCTGGAAGACAGGAGTAAACCGCAACTGTCCCCAGGCAATCAGGACCCAGGGCTACCTTACCTTTAAGAATGACCAAGTGCAATATCTCTGATTTTGTGGGTTGCATGATCAAATAGCCTTTGTACTACAGAGAACCTACTTCAATGATTCAAAGCTGCAAGACAGTAGCTAGAACTTTTGAACCTGAGCCTCAGAGGTCTTCGTACCAACCAATAAGAGATTCATGGCTCTATGTTTCCCAAACACCTACTATGTTCCACCTGCCCTCTTAGCCACTACTGAATAGGCAAAGAAACCTCAGAAAAGCCAACATCAAATTGGAGCCGCAAGAGATAAGCCAGTAAGTCAAATACCAGTCCTAGACTTTGACAACCCTTCTGAGTGGCTGAAAGCAGAACATGTAAAGTGACTATTATTGACAGTAAGTGCTATAAATATTCCAAAGCTGGAAAGCCTGTCATGATTGGAAGGAGGACACCATTCTTGAAGGATGAAAAGGAGAGGGCATTCTGATCCAGATGAAGCAGCGTATCTGTGCATGAGTTTACACCTTCTGTTCCAATTTCATAGCCATGAGGGACCAAATGAAACAAAGGAACAACAAAAAGATGTAACTAGGGTTTCCCCCTACACTCCCCAAAAGGTAAACATCTCTATTGCCCAGAATTAGAAGAAAAGCACAAAGCAGTGAGTAGGGCTGAGACCACAAACTGGTTGGGCTCCTGCATACCTTTCAGACACAGAAGCTGTAAAAGGGAATGCTGACCCCTGTGTGGGGCATGGCTTTATGATACTAGATGTCTGCTGGTGGATCAGGGGTTGCCCACGGATCACGTGGCAATGGTTGAAGACATTTTTGGTTGTTTCAGCTGGAAGGGGGCGTGATACGAACATCCAGTGGATAGAGGCCAGGGACACCGCTAAACACTCTGCAATACACAGGACAACCCTCTGTATAACAAAGGATTACCCAGCCCCAAATGTCAGCAGTGATGAGATTGAGAAACCCCAGTTTATAGGAAGCCATTGGTATAATACACATAAACTATCTGAAATATACTTGTGCTACTCATATTCTGGGCTCTGCATGAAGAATCAGGACTTCAGCTGATAACTACTGGGTTTAATAACCTTTATTCTAACTTATAAAAATTACCTGGTTTCTAAGAAGCCATTGGTATTATAAGTAAGAGGAATCAAAAAGATTCAGCTACATGGCTGGTGACTGAGTCTAGAATATCCCCCAATATATTTGCAGAAGAAGAACTCCCAAAATGTCACTAGGAGACTCAGTTCTGACTAGGGAACTGCATGAGGGCTGCCACAAAACTACTACCCAGGGAGGGTAGCAGACAGAGGCGGAGAGAAAACAGAACAAAAGCAAACCCCCTACTGTAGGTGAGCCTGAAACCAACATTTAAAATCACATGACAAACATGATGTAAAGAAAGACAGTCAACAAAATCAGCAATGAGAACATGAATTCACTCCAAATGAAACTAATTTCATGGGATGGTCTGACAAGGACTTAAAATGTGCCTTATCTGGAGCTAGAGAGGGGTAGACAGGAGAGCTCTGGAGGAGAAAGGCTTCATAATTATCATAGAGCAGCCACTGTCTAGAGTTTCAAAAACTGTAGGCGGTAGGTATTATCATACCACTTTCCATATGAGGAAACCGAGTCATGGAAATGAGAACGAATTTCCCAGGGTCATTTGGCCGGTATGTGGCGGAGCCAGAATTTGGGTCTAGGCAGTTTGGCATAGGCCTCCACGCATCTCATCAATACACTGTGCTTTGGGTAGAGAGAACAGCATAGCCCCAAGAAGATATTTTATTAAAGATATAAGAAAAAGAATGAAGCATCAAAAAGGGAATGGAGAGAGGAGTCAAGAAGTAGGAGGGTACAGCAGTGTGAAAACAGGCTAAGCGTGTTTGCAGGGTGCGGGAATGGTAACCCAGCCATGGTTGCTGAGACACCCAGGAGAAGAAAAGGGAAATGGCACCAGCTCTTGGCAGTGCAGGGAGCCCTGGTGGCCTTCAAGAGAGCTGTTCAGTTGAGAGGAGAGGGCAGAAGAGAGATTATAGGTGAGAAGGTGGTGGGGAAATAGAGGCAGGAATTACAAACCTTTTGTTTCGGAAGTAGCCAATGCAAGGCAGGAAAGAAATAAGATGGTAGCCAGAGCACGCAGCCTGTGCCTGCCTAGGGACAGAAGGAAGCGGCCAGTGATGGGGAGAGACTGAGGATGCAGGAGGGAGGGGACAATACAGGTCCTAAAAAGGTGAGAGGAGGAGCCACAGCTTGTTACTGGGGCCTGATTCCCGGAACCAGTATGTAAACCCAGCCACGGGGCATTTACGCACTGAGTAAGAGCTACAGTGGGCTCCACATCACCTGGCACAGCCCAGGACAATGCAGCCTCTGGACCGTCACTTCCTCAGCTGTTCTCAAGGGAATTCTGCCACCACAGGCCCTCCTAGGGATGGGCCGGTTTTCCACAAACTGCCGCTGCAAGGCCATCATTCTCACACGTGGGCACAGCCCCTCCTTCCTTCAAAGGGCACACGCCCTGTCAGGTTCCACCACCATTGGCAGCTCCTTGCTGCCATTGTCCTCGGACCTCATGGACTCACTCCCTCATTCATGAGGAGTTTGGCACCTGGCCGTGCAGTATCTCCCTTTCCACTTTAGAAATGCCACTGTTCCTTGATGCCCCTATGTCTGTGTGGCACCCAGCCCACAACCTGACCTCAGATCCCCTCAACCCAACACCCTCCATCCACACTCCAGCTCACCAACTCACTCCCCATCCGTTCCCCAGGTTTTATCACCCAGATGTGACCAGCTCTAGAAGCCTGAACTCAAAGAGCTCAGTCTCAGGCCACAGTCTCCTGTGCATACAGCTCTCTCCTCTCCCACTCTCAGCACAGGACTGCCCGGTAGCCTTTCAGCCGTGCTGCTCCCGTGCTTTCTCCTGCTTCCCGGCTCTACCGAGGCTCTCTGCCTAGCCCCATTCTCATGGGACACATTCATACACTCTTGCAGATCAATGCAACGACCTACCTTCCTCTCCTCCACTGCACCAGTTGGAAGCTTCTGGAGGAATTTGCTCACTTCTGTGGATTTAAGTTACTTCAAATTCACGGTCTCAGCATTAACTGAGACTTTGATTCATTTCCTCCATGGTTTTCTCATACCCTGGTTCAGTCTTCGATGCTCTTTTCAAGGTTTCTCTCATTCTCTGGTCAGGTCCAGCCCTCACAGTTGCTACTCCAAATCTTCACCAGCTTCCCCGAGTCACCGTCTCCATGGACCTTTGGGCAGGATAATAGGAGGTGAGCTATTATTAACATTGTTCCTCTGCTAGTTGCAGAGGAATAGCAAATCTCCCTGAAAGAAGCTGCTCTCTGTCCTGTTATAGTTCTGTCTCTATGATTGCCTTTACCCAGACACCACAGTAAGCAACATTCTGCAGTCACGTGAGCTCAGATTGACTTCAACAGGAAATCCACCAAGTCTTTACTGCAGAGCTGAGGTGGCTGCTGTGGTTGGATTAGGAGTTTTGTCTTCTTGTTGCCATCTGGATTCTTCTCTTTCCTCCCCCTCTGTACCCCTCTTTACTCCTGGATGGGAAAGATGCTCATTTTTCTTCTCCTAACTTTTGAGAAAGCTCCCAGCTGCAGGCAGCCAGGCCATGCATGAGTGGCCTCTACAGGGCGCCATCACTGGGGGTGTGGCTCACAGGACCCCTCGGAGTTCCCCCCTGGACACAGCTCCCCAAGTGTCTGATCTCTAAGGCCAGACCAATCCTGGAATGAGTGGCAGGGCTTTAGAACAGTGCTTCTAGAAGGAATTGCAGCTAACAGTGAGTTGTGGGCAGTTTGTTACCTACACAAAATGGGACAAGGACAGACATCGTGGGTATGCATTGAGAAACTTAAAACGATTTGACTTTGTGGTGATATCCAAGTGCAAGGACGCTTGGCTCACATTTTGTGTGTCTAATACATTTTTTAATAATTCCTTTCATTGTATTCTTTTAAGTACTGACCGACAATAGATTCACCATTTTTAAACCCAACAAATAGGTTCTTCTTTCCCAGGCGTCGTTGGAGAAGCACGTATCTGCCCTGGGAGCCATCATGTCTTTCCTCTTTCTTTGGAGGGAGCCACCAACCTGGCTCACACCTTTACAAGGCTGGCACCCACACTGCAGTCGGCTTCAGCTCCCGTAACACAGGACCACAGGCCGGGGGCTTAGATAGCAGAAACGTATTTCCTCACAGTTCTGGAGTCTGGAAGTCCGACTTTAGGGTGTTGGCAAGGCTGGTTTCTCTGGGAACCTCGCTCCTGTCCTGTAGACGGCCGTCTTCTCCCTGCGTCCTCACATGGCTGTCCTTCTGTGAGTGTCTGTTTCCTAATCTCCTCTCTTTGTAAGGACATCAGTCCTATGGGATTAGGGCCCTTCCCATATGACCTCATTTTACCTTATTTACTTCGTTAAAGACTCTGTCTCCAAATACAGTCACATTCTGAGGAATGGGGGGTTAGGACTCCAACATGTAAGTTTAGGAGGACACGATTCCCCCCTCACACCATGAGTTCACACACTCAGGGCCCCGTCCTCCCAGCTTTTCATCCTCTCTGTGCGACTCCCACGGTCCCCAGCAGCTCAGCTCTCCCCTTTCAACAGAACCACAGATAAGAGCGGACGCGAGAACCCGGGCTCATTTCCGAAGTGCCCGACCAGTTGTAAACTGGTAAACCCCAGGGCTGCTGCTGGCCAAATTACTGTCATCAGGGGATTCTTTCTTTCATTAATTCAACAAATATGGATCTGGCTTTTGCTTATGTGTCTGACACTGTTCCAGGCAGAAGAGATACCAAATAAACATGTAGTGCTCTCACGGGCTAAGGTTCTGGGTCTCCAGTTCTTCCTTTCACCTCTCTGGCTCCCAGGATTGCTCCCTCCTTTCCAAAGGCTGCTTCAGGCCAACCCTCCCCAGCCTCTGACCTCCCAGCCGCAGCCTCCCCTCCAGGAGAGGCCTTGACTGGAACTCCTCCAGCCAGTGTGCCAGCTCTCCCAGGCATACAGAGGACAGGCTTCGATGAAATTACGTTTCCACGTGGGTCTGAGTACTGCAGGGCCACTCTTGGAATCACTGGTGTCCTGTTCTCTACAGATGAACTTCCAAACCTCTGTAGACCCGCCCCCGCCTCCACAGTGACATCATCTCTGCTCTGTTTTGTAAAGTGGAAATCAGACTGAGGTCTCTCTCTTTTCAGAGATTCAGGTAAACAGGCTCCAGCCCCATCTTACCGGATAGGGAACTTGGCATCTCTCCGCAGATCCATGGGGGCATTTGGGGGTTAACGCTTTCACCTAGTTAGAACCAAGTCTGGTTTACTATGGCCAAATTTCTCATCTATCATCTGTTGGGATTAGGAAAGGCAGCTGAGGTTAGCTCACAGCCCTGCAAGGGAGGACTTTGGGGGTGACCAGTATGCAGCCCTGCACACCAAACCCTCAGGTTCAACCCTCCGTGCATTGAGGAGTGTCCTGGTAGCATCTTCCCTGGAACTCCCTACTGCCTCCACTTCACTCTTGCCTCCAACCTCTTCACTAAGAGCCCTAACTCCTCACCTCTCCTACCCTCCTAGTGTCCTGCCACATCTCTTTTCCAACCAACATTTCCTTATCTCCAGGCAGAAGGTCGATGCCACTGTGGCAGAGGGTGTTGGCTGTCCATGTGACTTCTCTACCTCCTTCCTGGCTGGAGAAGCCACTTTTGTCCAGATATTGGAGCCTCACCCCTTCTTACATAGAGCCCTGAGCCAGCACTGGCTCCAGGAATCACCCACAGCCATCCTTCCCCAACCAAAGAAGCTATTAAAAACAAACTAAAAACCAAAGCTATTAAAACAAGGCATTAAAAAGAAACTATTAAAAACAAAAGACTCTCGCCGGGGTGCATGCCCTAGCGCTAAAGCTCACTTCCACACTGCACTTTCCCACACTAAAGTGAGGGTGGTGCTAGGGATGTCTCCTCTCAACCTCCCCCCACCGCCCACCTCTTTGCCCACCTCACCATTGGTCCCATCACCCTCCCACTTGCCCTGACTCCAGGCACAGTGATCCCCAGCCAGCCCCAGGTAGCTCATCTCCTCTCTCTCTGCCAGACCCTCAGTCCCCAGTTAGTCCTACTCTATGTCGGGTGCAGAGTCACCTTTTGCAGCCAGCTGTCACATCTGGGTCAGGGCCCACCTCTCCTCCATCCCAGTCCCCTGAGGGTTCTGTCTTCACATTCCAGGTGCAGGCTGGTGACATGGTGTACTCCTTCCTTGTCCTGGGAGCTCTGGACACCTGCCTGGGTGCTTTCATTCGACAAATACATTGGAAGGGTCAACTCCATGCCAGGCACTGCTCTGCGCACAGGTCCCCGCAGGGAGCAAAGCCAGGACCCTGCTTTCCTAAGTAACACCCTAGTGGGGAAGACAGACACATAGTAAACCAGTCCAGGGCAAGGGGTAACCTGCTGGGGAGGAGGATGAAGCTGGATGGGGAGGTGAGAGGAAGGGGAGCTGTTGCAGAAGCGTGCTCGGAGGATGCAATCTGAGGATGTGACATTGGATGAAGGCTTGGCCAAAGTGAGCTGGCCAAGCAAGCACCAGTGTTCTGGACAGGAGAAAAAGGCACAAATGCATGAGCAGGAGCATGCCCACAGCATGGAAAGTCCAGCAGTGGGGATTCAGCAGAGGAGATCATGCCAGATGGTGCCGGAAGTCAGGGCAGCGTCATATAAGCCCTCACAGGCCATCTCTGTAGCTCATGCTCTTAGCAGTGTGGCTACTGTTAAGGGCTCAATAAACTTTTGCTGAGTGAGTGAATGAATGAACGCCTGCTTTGAAGCATGCTTAGGTTGACTGTGTCCTGAAAATGTTCTTTCTGGACTGTTTTTCTTCCCCTTGCCACCTACAGGGGCCTGGGCTTATGGTAACCTGGGAGCAAGGCCTATGTTCTGGCTGCTCCTTCCCCAGAGAAATGAAGGTTGCCGACCTGTCTAACAAGCTGCGAGCTCACAAGTCCAAATTGATGTTCTGAGAAAGTGTCCACCATGGGGTAGACTCGAGTTTCAGCACGATGATTTGTCCCTGATGGGAGTTCCTTTTACGTTAATGAGAAGGCTTCCCAGCCCCCACCCCCATGCTCCCACCCTCCCCCAGTCCTGGAAAAGTCTCCCAAGATGACGGCCTGACTGTCCCTTTCTCAGGGACCTGAGAGGAAGTAGGAGGTGCAGCTCACATGGGTGACAAAAGGAGACATCCTGAGGCCTCAACGCCCCCACTTCCTGGCTCTGGCAAATCACTTTACTTCTGCGAATGAGAGCCCCTTGCTGCCTGGGCCACCTCACAACCTCATTTGACCCAACCTGAGCCAAAACAATTCAGGCCTATAGCACCTAGTGCAGCCATGTGGAAACCTAAGCCCAAGCAACAGCGGCTCAACCCAAATGTGGGTGTTTCCTTCTCATACATCATGGAAAGTCCAAGAGTTAGGAATCAGTGATCAGTGCAGCAAGCCTTGGCTGTCACCAGGGACCCTGGGATGGGATGCCCATTCATGTGCTTGCAACATGACTGCCAGAGCTCCAGCAATCATCCCAGCATTCCCTGCTGTAGGAAAGAAAGGGATAAAGGGTAAATGGGCTTCCCAAAGCCCAGAGAAGCTGTCAAGGATCATGTCACGTGACTAGTCCAATCTGCAAGGGAGGCACTGAAATGTCATTTTTTTTTTTAACAGTGTACATTGCTGTTGGCACCCCCCCCCCCCACACACACAAAATGGGAATTTTCTTGTAAAAGGACTAGGAGAGAACAATACTGGATGGATCACAAGCAGTGTCTGCCACAATCCACCCTCTGGAGTGACCCTTCAGCCATAAACATCTTTTTCATATTCACCTACAATTGGCCCTTCCACTAAGGAATAGACAGGGTCTCTGGGAAGGCACTCCTCTCTATCAAGTCTTGATGTGGTCCTTGTAGTTCTAAAAAGTCAAAATCAAAGAGTCTGTCCCTAGCATGTCCTATACACAATGGCAGAAAAGGAAGGGAACTGTAGTAAAAACTTCCTTCAAGAAAAGAGAACTGGCCAGGCGTGGTGGTTCACATCTGTAATCCCAGCACTTTGGGAGGCCAAGGCAGGCAGATCAACTGAGGTCAGGAGTTTGAAACCAGCCTGGCGAAAACCCCATCTCTACTAAAACTACAAAAATTAGCTGGTCATGGTGGCAGGTGCCTGTAATCCCAGCTACTTGGGAGGCTGAGGCAGGAGAATCGCTTAAACCCGAGAGGCAGAAGTTGCAGAGTGGAGATTACACCACTGCACTCCAGCCTGAATGAGAGAGCCAGACTCCATTTCAAAAACCAAAACAACAACAACTATTAAAAAAAGAGAGAGAGAGAATAATGGGAAACACTCAGCAGTCACTGGGCCATGACAATTATCAAATACTCTTGAACAGAAATAATGAGGGATCTCTGTCTTGGCAATGGATTACGTTCTTTGGTTAAAACCAACCTGGCCAATTTGGCTCCAGCTTCTGGGTAAATCTCCCTTAAGCATTAGTCCTCTATTGCTTTTTCTCTGGAAGGTTCCTCTTGGTCTATTATAAAGCTAGCTCGGTCTTCCTAGTTTTGTCTCAGAAGAGTGTTTGGGAGGATAACCTTCTTTATAAATGCACAGCTTTTAAAGCCTACCTCTTATTCATTTGGGTTTCGAGGTTCTCAAATAGTTTCAGAGATTTAAGAGTTAAAGGGTGTTGCGGGTCAGGCTGGGCTTTCTATAGTGAAATGGTTCTCTCAAAACTTAGTTCACTTTAGTTGTAATTGCTTCCAGTTGATTTCATGCAAGTAACACGTGGAACCAAAGATCTTATCCAGGGGTAATTTTGGGGGCTGAAGCTGCTTGTCTTTTACTTATTGGACATAGCCACTGTGCAATCCCCCATTCCCTAGCACTTAAAATATAGCTACCAACTTGAGGTAATTTCTAAACCAATAAGCTCCAGCTAGAAGGTTAAAGCCTGTCTTTGCCAGAAGACCATTGCTTTGTCTGATGAGATAGTTCCTTTATCCCACTGTGGCTGCCATTTTGAAATCACTACTTACACATTGTTCAATTTGGGGTATAGAAGCAGTTGGGCTGCATTGATCCTGCAGGACTCCAAATTGTAGTGTTCTCCTCTGTACACTTAGGTTTATAGCAGCTTATGCACAATAGCTAAAAGGTGGAAGCAACCCAAGTGTCCATTGATGGAGAGGTGGATAAACATAATGTGGTAAATACGTACAATGAAATATCATCCAACCTTTAAAAAGTAGACAATTCTGACACAAGCCACAGCATGGATGAACCTTGAAGACATGATACTAAGTGAAATAAGCCAGTCACAAAAGGACAAATGCTGCATGATGTGTGAGTACTGCAAGCACTCACTTATATGAGGTCCCTACAGTAGTCACATTTATACAGACAGAAAGTAAAATGGTAATTGCCAGAGAATTGGGAGTTAGTGTTCAATGGGTACAGAGTTCTAGTTTGGGAAAATGAAAAGAGCTCTGAAGATGGGTGATGGTGATGGTTGTACAACAATGTGAACGTACTTAGTGCTATAATACAGCACATGTAAAATGGTTTAAATGGTTTAAATTTTATGCTATATTTATTTTGTCACAATTTTTTAAAAGTCATCTTAATATATGAACAACAAAAATTGTAGTGATTTCAGTCAATATAGATTACAGATCACAGGTAGAGGATGTGTCTTCTAGAAAAGCAGTATTTGGCCAGGCATGGTAGCTCATACCTGTAATTTCAACACTTTGGGAGGCTGAGGTGGGAGGATCACATGAACCCAGGAGCTCCAGACCAGCCTAGGCAACAAAGTGAGACCTCATCTCCACAAAAAACAGAAAATTTAAAAACATCAGCCAGGTTTGGTGTCATGCTTGTGTGGTCCCAGCTAAATAGAAGGCTGAGGCAGGAGGATGGCTTGAGTCCAGGAGGTTCAGGCTGCAGTGAGCCATAATTGCACTACTGCACTCTAGCCTGGACAACAGAGCAAGATCTTCTCAAGAAAGAAAGAAAGAAAGAAAGAAAGAAAGAAAGAAAGAAAGAAAGAAAGAAAGAAAGAAAGAAAGAAAGAAAGAAAGAAAGGAAGGAAGGAAGGAAGGAAGGAAGGAAGGAAGGAAGGAAGGAAGGAAGGAAGGAAGGAAGGATTTCTATCTATTTCTGCTTGCAGACTGTCCCATCCTAGTCCAAATTTATTTATCTGTCTCTGAACTTCACTGCTAGCAATCTGGATTCTTCCTACCATATTCTGCAATGCTACAGCCTTGGTTAATGTGTGGTACATGATCCAAGGTACAGCAGGTGACACAGTTTTGAAAAATGTTTTCAAATGCATCACAAGGTCACTAGCTTTTAGTCTGTAATGTTTGATATATTAATATTTCTCTACCTACCTTCTTCATTCAGTCCCTGTCAAATATTAGCTTCTTTCACTTATGGCACCCCACTTCTGGTACCATAGTCATAAGTTAGGAGATGTTAGAACTGTGAGTACCATGACTTAAGTATGGTGGCTTAAACATGAAAGGGTTAGTTTTTGCCATCTGATGAGAAGTCCAGGTATAGTCACTGCTGATATTGGCTCAGTGTCCCATGGTGTCAAGGTCAAGTCCTCTCTGATTAGATTGGTCTTTTCCCTTATGATCCTAAATATGTGCTGAGGCCTCAGCCATAGTGCCCATGTCCCAAGTAGGAAGAGAAGCAGAAAAAAAGGCAAAAATGTGTGTCCCAGCTGGGAATACTCTTCCTAAAAATCTCTCCTGATATTCCACCTAAGAAGTCCTGCTTATATTGGGAGTAATTTTATCATAGGACCACTCCTAGCCAAAATAGAGGCTGAAGAAGGTAGCTTTTGGCTGAGCCTATTGCTCTACCTGCCTCTCCTCCACAAACTATCAGGGTCCATTAGGAAGACAAAAGTAGAGAATAAATATTGGAGGACATAAGCATTCTTTGTATCTTCACTAAAGAAACTCAGGTTCGGCCGGGCGCGGTGGCTCAAGCCTGTAATCCCAGCACTTTGGGAGGCTGAGACGGGCGGATCACGAGGTCAGGAGATCGAGACCATCCGGCTAACACGGTGAAACTCCGTCTCTACTAAAAACTACAAAAAACTAGCCGGGCGAGGTGGTGGGCATCCGTAGTCCCAGCTACTCGGGAGGCTGAGGCAGGAGAATGGTGTGAACCCGGGAGGCGGAGCTTGCAGTGAGCTGAGATCCGGCCACTGCACTCCAGCCTGGGTGACAGAGCGAGACTCTGTTTAAAAAAAAAAAAAAAAAAAAAAAAAAAAAAAAGAAACTCAGGTTCTCTTGACACCATAACCATAAGCCAACATTTCCCAGCTGATCTGTCCACTGTCCTATTAGACTGCTTCCACCTTTTCCTTGGTCATTCTTAGTAGGTAGAAATACTGTTTTGGGTTGCTTTATTATTTTATGTATTTCCTTTAAATTTAAATATGTTGTATTTGTAAACAAAAAGTTACTGTAAATAAAAAGTTACTTGTGCCACATAAGTCCCTTAGGGCAGTATATCTACTAGGGCCTTCCAGAGAAGAAAGCCCAGTGGGATGGATAGATTGACAGATTGTAGAAAGATAGATGATTGACAGATAGTAGTTAATCGATGGTTAGATAATTGATAGATAATAGTTAATTGAATGTTAGATGCTAGATAGATAGATGATAGAAAGATAGATGATAGATGATTGATAGAAAATAGATAACTGATGGATAGATGATTGATAGGTAGGTAGATAGACTGTAGATAGATAGGTAATAGATGATGGATAGATAATAGATACATAGATGGATGATAGATGATGGATAGGTAGATAGATGATAAATGATGGATAGGCAGGTAGATAGATAGATAATAGATAATTAGGAGATTTATTTTAAGGAACTGAATTGGCTTGTATGATCACCTTAGCTGGTAAGTCCAAAATCTGTAGGGCAAGCTTGCAGGCTGGAAGCTCAGGATGAAGTTGATGCAACAATCTTGGGGCAGAAATGTTTCTTTTTCATGAAATCTCAATTTTTTAAGGCCTCCTTTGAGGCAGAATTTTTTTTTCCTGGAAACCTCAATTTTTGTAAGGCCTCCAATCAGTTGAAGGGCTGGAAAAAATTGAGGTTTCCTGAAAAAGAAACATTTCTGCCTCAAGACTTCAGCCTTACCCACAATATTGTGAGCAATCGCCTTAATTTAAAGTCAACTCATTATAGATGTTTACCACATCTGTAAAATACCTTCACAGCAACATCTTGATTCACGTTTAATTAAATTCCTGGGTACGACAGCCCAGTCACACTGACTCATGCAACTGACCATCACAGGCAGGTAACATGATGCAGATGAAGCAGCACTAATACCAGATCAGAGGCTTCAGTTAGAATCCTGACCTTGATACCTGACTACTGGTGCCCCCTTTGCTTCTCTGAACCTCATTCTGTTATCTGGAAAAGTTGAGGGCTTGGGCGAAAGGATCTATGTGCTCGCTTCCAGATGGAATACTTTCAGATAATGTGGCCATCCCAATATACCTTCTTATATTTCCAGCATCCAAGCTCACGTCTTAGCAGGGGCTCAATGACGATGACAATGAAGATGATAAAAACCGTATTGACGATGATAATGATGATAGAGAATAAAAATGGAAAAATTAAGGTCAAATTTTGCATGCAACCAAGGATAGCCAAAAATCCCTATTGTATAGATGATTCTTGTAGCTTGAAGCAAGTGGTGAAGTAAACTCTGCTTTAGCACTAACTAGAAGCCTAAATGTCAAGCCCTACCTGGAAAACTCCTGAATCCTGCAGCAGGGTTGATAGTATGGCCAATTGCTAAGATTAAGTGATTTTTGCGCAAGATATTTAATCCCTCTATACTCAATTTCATCATATATCAAATGGGAATGTTAATAATTATATTCATCTTATAGAACTATTGCAAGGATTAAAAGACAAAATGTATCTGAAGCTCTTGAAATAGAAATATCTACTAACAAAAAACACTCTTCACTGTTGTTTTGTAACTCTGTGAGGTTTTTGTTTCATTTTTATTACCAAACAGGCCGTTAGGATACGTGAACTGAGATCCAAATATTCATCCCACACACAGTAAATGGGAAAAGACACCACAGATGCCACTAAGCTCAAGCCTGCCAGGCCATGTGACTTTTGCATGGCTCTCAGAAGAGATTTGAGAATGTCCATGTTTCTTTAGCAAAAGAACATTGGATGTGGCCAAAATGAGTCAAGAACATAGGTGGGCTCTGTCCATAACCAGTTTTTGCCATCGACATCACTTTGTGATTCTTTTGATTATTCACCAGTAAACTTGTACTGAGTCCCAGCCACCATCCAGGCCTGCAGTGGGCACCAGGGCTCCAGAGGTGACTAAGACATTGTCCATGCCCTTGCAGGACCAGCAGGCTATAGGGGGAAGCCACCATTCAATCAATACACAAAGTGCAATGTCGTGAGAGCCATGACAGAAATGAGCACAGCCATGCAACACAACTGTGCCTACTACGGGCCGGGTATGTACAGCGGTAAATAACACAGTGATAGATAAAACAACATGCCCTCTTTGTCTTCCAATCCAGGAGAAAGCAGCAATAAAGCAATCATCTACATGAAATGAAAAAATCACAACGTGCAAAGTGCTACTGGGGGTGCATTTAGTGCTACAAGAGCACATGACAGGGACTCAGGAAAGATTTCCTTGAAAAAGGGATGATTAAGCTGAGACATGAAAAACCAGAAAGAGTTATCTAGATGAGCGAGGGAGGAAAGAGCATTCCAGGGAGAGAGGGCAGCAGGCAAAGTCCTGGAGGGAGTGTGGGTGAAGCCAAGGCCAGTGGGCGAGAGGCCAGTGTGGGCTGGAGAAGAAAGAAGGTCGCACAAGGCTGGACAGCCACATGAAGGCCTTGGGGCTTATGAATGAGCAGCCATGGAAGGTTTGGATGAAAGAAATTGACATAGTCTAATTTCATTATACGCATGTATTTGTGTGTGTAGAGAAAGGGGAGAAGGTGTAATTTACATAAAATAAAATTCAGAGATCTTAAGTGAGACGTATATATACCAAGGTAACCACCTCCTGAAACACGATGCTACACAGCAGCACCCTATCGAGTGCTCTTGTCAATACCAGTCCATAATTAGATTTTTTTTAGTTACCTCTGGCAACAGTGTGGAGAATGGATGGTGTAGGTGTGGGGATGGGGGCTGGCAAGAAATGCCAATGAACTCTACTTGGGGTGGCCATGGGTTACAGAGAAAAGAATGGGCTCAATAAATGTTTAGGAGGCAGAGTTCCCAGAGCTTCAAGGCAGCTAGAAAGGAGTGAGGGCGAGGAGTCAAGAATGAGGTCTCGTCCGTCGGGCATGGTGGCTCACACCTGTAATCCAAAAGCTTCTGGAGGCAAGGCAGGGGGATGGCTTGAGGCCAGGAGTTTGGGACCAGTCTCGGCAACATAGTGAGACCCCGACTCTACAAAAAAATTAAGAATAATTATCCAGGCATGGCAGTGGGCACCTGTAGTCCCAGATACTCAGGAGGCTGAGGCAGGAGGATCACTTGAGGCCAGGAGTTGGAGGCTGCAGTGAGCCATATTCATGCCACTGCATGGCTTAAGCAGTGAAGGGCACCTGATGAGGAGCCAGGGTTGAAGAGGGATCTGGAGGGTTTTCCAGAATAACTAAGTTTCGTAGAGGCTGTGTTGTGGTGTCAGTTAAGAGTCAGCCAGGTGAGGGGGTTTCGAAGTGCATTTAGGGAGGACCCTGAGAATGCATGAAGACCAGGCAAGCAGAACCAGGGGTCAGGGAGGCGTTCCTCACAGCCCTATGCCGAGCCTGGCCCCCGCCTGCCTTAAGCACACCTGAGACTTCTCAGTCCTGTGAGACAGCACATTTGCATTTGGCCTAAGGTCAGGCTGAGTCTCTGGTAATTGCAGAACAAAAGCGCTGTACTAATACTGACTCTGAGAAAACGGAGCAGGATGGGACAGGGGATGAGAAGGGGTTCTAGGCTTGGGGTATGGAGCCCTATCCCAGCTGCATCCTGCGGAGGTCCTGGGGCCACAGACCTGGGAAGGACTCTAGTGAGGCGCTCCACCTGAGGGCCGAGGCATGGTGTCAGCCTGGGGGACACACCCAGCACTGCATTCAGGACAGCCCCTGCCAGAGGAGCCTGGACATGGAGACCCCTGTCTGACCCTGGATCGGGACTCCTGCCAGTGACACACTCCAAATGCTCAGAAGCCCCCGAGGACCCCTGCAGGCCCGCAGGCATCCGTTCTCTGGGGAGAGGTGTGGTGTGTCACACACCCCAAGGCGAGAAGGGGTGAATACCTCCACTGTGTAAATGTGTGAGTCATTTTCTGTGGATGGACATTGAAATCATGTGGTTGCATAAAGTCATTCAAGACTAGGTGGTCAGGAAGGGCAGTGAAGGCGCTGAAATATCACCATCACGACGGGAGGAAGGTGGGCTGGGCCTTGACAGAGTCACATGGCTGAAGGAGGATGACGGTTCAGGGTGGCTGGAGCCTTTTCCAAGACAACCCACTGGGGAAATGGGGTGACTGGGGAGCCAGGGGTCCTGGGCAGCTGCCCGCCAACCCTAATCAGTAGGCCCAGCTTTTCCTCACTGGGACTCTGGGCAGTGAGGCAGAGGAAGGACTTGACTCTCAGGCGACCGGTGGGTGCCAGGGACTTCCAGGACAGAGAAAAGCAAGGCTGGCCCAGAGAAGGAGCGGACCCCTCCCAAACGTCGCCTTCAGGGGCTTGGGCACTACACTTGGGGACACCCCTGAAGAGCTGTTTGCTGCACCCCAAAGCAAAGTTACGACGCCAGAAACAGGGCCATGGATGCTACTGGCCAGTGGAGGAGGTCGGGGAGGCCAGACCCTAATAGGAGGAGTCAGGGGGGACGTGGAGGCAGCAAGCAGGGGCAGTCTTTTCCGTGGAGACAAACACGGGCCTGTGGGCGGGCAGGAGGCATGAGGCTACAGTCAGAAGAATGTGAGGATGATGGGCAGCATGTGTGCATGTGTGTATGTGTGTATGTGTGCATGCATGTGTATGTGTGCATGCGTGTACACATGTGTACCTGTGTGTGTACCTGTGTCTATGTGTGTGCAAGTGTGTGTGTGTGTGTGTGTGTGTGTGTGTGTGTTTACAGGAAGCCTCAGGACGCTCACTTCCTGAAGGAGAACAGGTTATGAGGGAGAGGCAAGGATTCCAGTCCCTGAGCAGGTGCAGGTGATGAGGCCCAGAGCATCGCAGGAGGGGCCGGGAGGAAAGAAGCCTGGGAGAAACCATTCATGACTTAACAAAGCTGGCACTGGCCACCCCCAGGGTTCCGGAAACTCTGAGTCAGTCTGGCTCGGTCTCCTGGCAACCAGATGCAGGGCCCATGGCACTCTTAACACCCCAGGGAGTGAAAGAAGTCTTCCAATTTCAGGTGAAGGAAGAGAAAATGTGGCTTTTAAATAGAAACCAGCTCACTCTGGGCACATAAGGAGGTGGACACTGGAAGTGCCTCTTCAGGAGACCCTGGGGCAGCCACCCCGGCTGGGCACAGTACCTCTGAGGTGCTGTGACGAGATGTGCGGACCCAAACTCCAGGCCAGGGCTGACCAGCCCTTGGACCTTGTGGGCTGTTTTTCAAGCCCACAGGCAGGCCCAGAGGGGGCAGATCCTGCCTGAAGGGAAGGGAGGGACTGTGCCTGCCTCCCTTGGGACCCTCAGGGTCCTGTGAGCCCCTGTGTGCAGGGAGTGTGCTGGGGGAGGCTCTGTTGCTTTCTAGGGAGTGCTGTCCGGATTAGGCAGAAGAGTGGTGGCAGTGGAAGAGGAGTCTCTGGGGGCCAAGGACATGACTCTGGGCCTCCCTCTGTCACTAAGGCCACCATGGGTCCTCCAGGTGCCTTGGGGTCCTCCCAGCCAGAGGACTCCTTTCCCCAGGAAAGCAACATGCCTGCGTGTGGTGGGTGGGTCTCTGCATCACCCCAAACATTTTTTTGCCACTTTCTTTAAGTGCCACTTGCTTCTCCTACATCTGCTGGTGGCCTATGAGAACTTTCTAGAAGGGCCAGATGAACTCTCAAGTAAAACAGGTTTTTACTTCTAGGCAGGGAAAAAAGTTTACCTTTTCCTCTCGGCCTGCCAGTGTATCTGAATTTTCACCAAGCAGGTCTCATTCCTTCTGCTCATTACATCACCAAGATCCCTCTAGGTCAGTCACTAACACTGCAGTATGAATTTCATTGTCAGTCACTAACACTGCAGTATGAATTTCATTGTCAGATCAATGCCTCCAGTGCAGCTAGTTGAGAGTAGGCTGAGGAAAGTCAAATTTTATTTTAGGGAAACAGGGGAGGGATCATATTTCAGAACCTGAGGCCTGCTGGAGGTACCCAAACCCTGGGCTACAGTGGCCAGCATGAGAACTGTTAGAGGAAGGAAAGTCCTAGAAGAAGAACAAGTCCCAGGAGGAAGAGGGAGTGCTGCCCAGAAATCAAAGCACAGCTCTTCCCACGGGTGCGCGCGTATCTAGTTCCTCTTCAGGGCTATGGAGCACCATTGTGGGGACCCCAATAGTGTCTTACCCAGAAGAGATGGCTTCTTGACTCCTCAACCCCATATCATACCCTGCAACTTTGATATCATACCCTGCAGCCCCATATCATACCCTCCAACCTCCATATCATACCCCACAATCCCCATATCATACCCTACAACCCCCATATCATACCCCACAACTCCCATATCATACCCCACAATCCCCATATCATACCCCATAATCCCCATATCATACCCCATAACCCCCATATCATACCCCACAACCCCCATATCATATCCTCCAACCCCCACATCATACCCCACAACTCCCATATCATACCCCACAACTCCCATATCATACTCCACAACCCCCATATCATATCCTCCAACCCCCATATCATACCCCACAATTCCCATATCATACTCTGCAACCCCCATATCATACCCTACTACCCCCGTATTATACCCTCCAACTCCCACATCATACCTCACAACTCCCATATCATACCCCGCAACCCCATATCATATCCTGCAACCCCGGTATCATACCGCACAACCCCCATGTCGTACCCCACAACCCCCATATCTTACCCCACAGCCCCTGTATCATACTCCACAACCCCCATGTCGTACCCCACAGCCCCCATATCATACACTGCAGCCCCTGTATCAAACCCTCCAACTCCCATATCAAACCTTCCAACCCCCATATCATATCCTGCAACCCCCATATCATGCCCCTCAGCCCCCATATCACACCCTGCAGCCCCCATATCACACCCTGCAGCCCCCATATCACACCCTGCAAACCCCATATCACACCCTGCTGCCCCCATATCACACCCTGCTGCCCCCATATCATGCCCTCCAACCCCCATATCACACCCTGCTGCCCCCATATCACACCCTGCAGCCCCCATATCACACCCTGCAACCCCCATATCACACCCTGCAACCCCCATATCACACCCTGCTGCCCCCATATCACGCCCTGCAACCCCCATATCACACCCTGCTGCCCCCATATCATGCCCTGCAACCCCCATATCACACCCTGCAACCCCCATATCACACCCTGCTGCCCCCATATCACGCCCTGCAGCCCCCATATCACACCCTGCTGCCCCCATATCACACCCTGCAAACCCCATATCACACCCTGCTGCACCCATATCACACCCTGCAGCCCCCATATCACACCCTGCTGCCCCCATATCACACCCTGCTGCCCCCATATCACACCCTGCAAACCCCATATCACACCCTGCAACCCCCATATCACACCCTGCAGCCCCCATATCACACCCTGCTGCCCCCATATCACACCCTGCAAACCCCATATCACACCCTGCTGCCCCCATATCACACCCTGCAAACCCCATATCACACCCTGCAGCCCCCATATCACACCCTGCTGCCCCCATATCACACCCTGCAACCCCCATATCACACCCTGCTGCCCCCATATCATGCCCTGCAACCCCCATATCACACCCTGCAACCCCCATATCACACCCTGCAGCCCCCATATCACACCCTGCTGCCCCCATATCACACCCTGCTGCCCCCATATCACACCCTACAACCTCCATATCACACCCTGCTGCCCCCATATCACACCCTGCAAACCCCATATCACACCCTGCTGCACCCATATCACACCCTGCAGCCCCCATATCACACCCTGCTGCCCCCATATCACACCCTGCAAACCCCATATCACACCCTGCAACCCCCATATCACACCCTGCAAACCCCATATCATGCCCTCCAACCCCCATATCACACCCTGCAACCCCCATATCATGCCCTGCAAACCCCATATCACACCCTGCTGCCCCCATATCATGCCCTCCAACCCCCATATCACACCCTGCTGCCCCCATATCATGCCCTGCAAACCCCATATCATACCCTGCGATTCCCATGTCATGCCCTGCAGAGACCACAAGGTCGGGAGCACCTGCGGAGGCTTCTGAACTGGGAGGAGTTTGACGAACAGAGAGACTCCCGGAGGAGCATCCTGCTGGACACCCTCTACGAGAGCATCATCTTTGCAGTGGGCAAAGGCTTCCCATGGGTGGAGGTGGCCCAGGTGGTCAAGTTCACGGAAGAGCTGCTAAAGGAAACCAAAGGTAAGGGGCATCCAGGGCAGGAGTCAGCAGAGGCTGGTGGGATGGGTGGGTGCACATAGGACTCCCCTGCCATTCACAGCCCTGGCAGCCTGGGAGGAGCCAGGGCCCCTTCCTGCCTTTCCCTGGCATTGGGCCTCCTCACAGGCTTGAAAATTGGTCTCTACCCAGGCTTCCCAAACAACCTCTCTGAGTCTTCACTGGTCTGCCTGACTCTGTAAACCTGAACCACTCCCCGCTGTTGGCACAGCAGCCAGGGGGTTCGCTTTTGGTTTGGTTTGGTTTGGTTTCGCTTAACGTAAATCAAATGTGTCACCTTCCCTGACTTAAAACCCTTCATGGACCCTGAAGGGCTGCATGTTGCTCCTGGTGGGAGATCTGGCTTTGCTGCAAGTCCCAGGGGAGTCCCAGAGCTTGCTCATGCAGAGACGGGGGATGCAGTCAGGCGGGTGCACGCAGGCAGCATTGCTCCCACCCTGGCCCTGTGCTGGGCTTGCATGAGAAAAGGACCTGGTGGCATGAGGAGCTGTGGTCACTCCACCCACCTCTTGGGCAATGAAGTGCAGATTCATTCATTAGGCAAATACATGAGGCAGGCTCTCTGTGGCTCCCCTCACAGTGGTGCTTCATTCCACTGAGAACCATCCGTGGGTGCTAAAGTAGTGGGTGGATGCTTGATGTGAAGTGGGATACTTCCATGCTTTCTAAGAACCTCTCCCACAACATCCTTCCTAGTGACAAAGAGAAAGGAATACTCTTACAGGGAAGAAGCTGACAGCTGCCTGCTTAGTCAAATGATCCAAGTGGCCATTGTCAGTAAGAGGCCACACAGAGAATCCCATGTGCCTGGTCAGGTGCAGCGAGAAACCAGCATCCTCCCATTATGGTTCCAACAAAGACTCACGGCCCAAATCTAATCAAAAGAAAACAGCAAATGAGGAGCATTGCTCAAAGTAGCTCTCCTACCAGACTCAAAGGCCATAAGAGCCAAGGAAAGACTGATAAACCTTTCCAAACTGAAAGCGGCGAAGGGATGTGTTCAAACGTGACCCGTGGCCTGTCTGGGTCTTTTTGCTATGAATGAGGTTATTGGGAGAACTCTGGAAACCAGAGTGAGGTCTGGGGACCTGGCGGTAGTGACACGTTCAGGGTGAGGGTCTGGATCGGATGGTCGTGATGATGAACGTTCTTGCTTTAGAAGATATATGTGAAAGGATGCTTCAGTGGGGTGTGTCGGGTGGGGCACTTCTTTTAAGTGGACTGGGAAGAGTTTCTTTCTACTATTGTTGCAACTTTTCACGTAATTTATTTTGCTTTGAAATTATTTTCCAAAAAAAGTATAATAAGATTTTTTTAAAGTGAGGCACATTAGAGGTCTTCCCTGGCTGTCTGGTCATAATCTCAGTAGCTGCCAATCACACAGGCTGCACGATGCTATGTCTCTCATGCACAAGGCGCCATCCTCAAGGCAGCCATAACTCATCACTCAGTACTGCTGGCAGCATGTCAATGTCCTTCTCTAATCTCACCACTTCTGACCATCCCCAGGGCCAGTACTATTTCCACCCCCCTCTCTTGATTGGTCCACTACTTTCAAATCTTGCATTCTGCAACTGATTTACCAAACTGCGAGTGCTTTTTCAGACACACAGAATGTCCCATGGCACCTCTGTTTGAAGGCATCCAGTGCTCCCAGCCTTAGGCACACCTGGGTCAGCCTTTAATCTCTTCGGCTGCCAGGTTCTCTTCCAATTCTCTCCTGCCAGGCTGCGTTCCTAGCCAGTGGTCCCAGCCTAAAGGCTAGAGCAAGACATGGCATCACTCACAGCCGGACTCAGAGATCCTCGGGACATCTCATCCCCCTCATGCCATCCCTAGCCCCACGGACAGGAGCCTTCAGGGTATCTCTCAGGGTCCCGCCTCCCCACTGCTCACAGCCACATGTGGGTACCGGAGTTCAATCCTGGTGTCTGAGCTCTGGAGGGGTTCGTGGCCAGAACAGACACTGACAACCAGGAAGAGGGATGTCAGCCGCAAGCAAGCAGGTGGGAAGCAAACTCTTTCAAGTCCCCATCAGAGCCTTCACAGGCCAAGCCCTTGGAAAACAGTCGATGATGATGCAAACCCAACTTCAACCCAAGATGAGGGCTCCCTGGAGCTTTCGGCACTTCTGATTGGAGCATGCCTTACCAACACAGCACAGCTATGTCTCATGGACTCTCCAACTGGGTGCACAGAAAACTCCTCTCCCTGACTACAGGGAGCCCCTGGATGCCAACTAAGCTCTTCCAGCTTCTCCTGGCACCCCCTAAGGGACAGGGAATCCCTCCTCCTCCTGCACTTCATTCCCTACATGACCACACTCATCATTAGGAAGTTCTTCCTTGTATCTAGCCTATAGCTGCCTTCTGCCCCTCTCCAAATCTGTCTTCCAGATTCTCAGCAGCCTGTGGGCCCTGAGCATATTTATTGAGCTGCATATAATGCGACTAGTACATCTTTCCATTTGGACTAGGCATCCTAGTACCTTTTATTATTCTTTTTAAAAATTCAAATATTTACTGAAATGCTAGCTAAATTTCTGCTACATACATTTATTTAGAGCTTCCATAAATCATATATATGCCATTTTATTTATTTAACATATATTCATTATTTACCATCGTTTAGTCTTCAGATGCTGTATATAATGAGTCAAATATGCCTGTGTTTACTACCACCCATACCACATCATCTCTTTTTCCATTTTAATGTGATATCCTTCCCATAGACCCTGCCCTCCACCACCTCCTAACTAACCTCTGCCCCCTCTCTCGCTGCCCTCATCCAAGTAGCCTTGTGTTTTTCAGTATTAGTCTTAACATATGGCATCTGGATTCAAACACAGCAATCAGTGAGGTGGTCAGGGATGTGCCATCTCCCCTGTGCTGGTCATGATGCTCCTGTTTATAGAGCCGATGAGGGCACTGGCTTTATCAGCATCAGGTACACAGATTGGCATCAGGCTGGCAGTCCACTAAAGCCCCTGACCATTTCCCCATCCTGCCCTTGTGCCATGGCGATTTCGAATGCACTTGCAGACCCTCACAGTCACCCCCACGGATGCCACCTCGTTCAGACTGGCCTTCCTTTCCTTCCTCCTGAAATATTCTCAGCCTTAATCCTGGCCCATCCAGCTTACGAGTTTCTCCTCTCACCTTCGCATCATCTGAAGAAGTGTGAGGCATGGTTGATACAACACGGACTCGAAACAAGCTCTTAGGTGGGCTTCCCGTGCCTGAAGTTAAACTGGCTGAAAATAGACATCAGGAGGCTGGGGGTTCAGAGGGAAAATTCAGGTCCTACCTGGCCCCTTACTGGGTGCATGATCTAGGGCAAGTCTCATCCCTCTGAGCCTCTGTGAACACATCTAGAAAAATGGGGATGCAGGATCACTCTTCTCCTGGGATTATTAGAAGGATCAAATACGACTGCCTTAAAGCCCACAGCATGGCGCTTGGTGGCTGGGAAGAGCCCAGTGAGTGGCACCTTTATTTTTAGGAGACACAGGGACCTGGGAACTCGAAGGAGCAGGATGTGATCCAGAAACCTGACATAGTCAGGAGTCACCTGCTTCAGAGCAGCCCTAGCAAGAACGAGGCCCAGTAGACACGTGCCAGGGCCCCTTCTCCTCAGCCCCTGCACTGCTCAGTGACCCTGCACTGCAGGAGATGGGGCAGGGTCAGAGCAGGGCCAGGAAGTAATTAAAAAAAAAAAAAAAGCAAACTGCATATTTGTTTCAGCAGTCAGGAGGGAGACAGGAGGCAAATGAGACTGTCCCAGTTCCGCCCAGGGGGTGACTGACCCACCAGGAGAGCTGGCTCCTGAGAGCCATGCCAGGCTGGTTGCAGTGCGGAGAGAGTAGGCAGCCGAGTGCAGCTGGAGCACCCCAGGATGCAGAGCCCCACGAGAGCCAGGCCTCCTGCACCTCGGCTCACCACGGTGCTGGTCAGGATGGTGCCTGCTGTCCCTGAGCCAGGAGGCTGGCCCAGGTGGTGTCCTTGTCAGCACCTGTGTTCTTACTGCCTTGCACAGGGACACTCATGAGAACGTGAACAACCCCACAGTCCCCCAGATGCAGAGGGTAGAATTCCAGCAGCACCTCTTTCCCCGGGTCCTCCTCACTGACAAACGCTGCCGTCACCTCCAGGCCCAGGCTGAGCCCTACATGTTTCTGGGGCCCCAGTTTTGCCATTTCCTAGCTGTAGGACCTTGGCCATTCCCTCTGTGCTTCAGGTCACTCATCTGTAAATTTGGGACAAGAACAGCATCCGTTTCACAGGCTTGTTGAGTTCATTTATGGCCCTGGAAAGGTGGTCAGCATAGAGGAAGCCCTGAAAGTGTGCACTGGAGTCCGCCTGTATGTTACACCCACTTGCAAGGGTCTCAGGAACCCTCCTGGGCTCCACTGTCCACCTGGAACTTTAGGTCCTCTGCCTGCCCCACCCGGACGGCAGTGGCCTAGGCAGTCCTGGGGCACCGCTTGTGGAAACCGCAGGCTTGCCTCCCCTGGCTTTTCTCAGTTGTTTCTGCTCCAGTTCTGCCCAACCCCAGCCCTAACCTTGATCTTCTCTGGTGACATCTAAGTGGCACTGCGCAGGTTTGGACCATAGGCTCTGAGTCACCAGCGCTTATCTATCCTCCATTCCCTCCTGTGCCCTCCAGCCCTGGGTAAATTCCCCTCCTGACTAAGCCTCTGCCCGTCCTTGGATCGCACCACCCAGAGTTGATCTTGGCCCCTCTAGCGCTGGGCCTTACGGGCTAAGCTTCTCTCTCTAGGCCATGGCCATGGCCTGGACACCTCACACCTGCATTTCTGCAGCTGTGTTCCCTCTGGGCCCTGCAGGCGTGCCCAGTCCGGCTCCTTTCCTGTGATGACTGTCTTGTCTGTCCTTCTCATACCCTGCTTCACCAGGCCATCCCCCTTCCCTCTCCACTTAGACCACGGGCCTCCCTGGAGTCCTCAGCTGGAGAGTGAGAAAGGCCTGGCCTGGAGAGGCTGGAGCTGTGGGAGAGGAGTCTGCGCCCTGTACATCTTTGTCCCCTCCGACCCCTGAGTGCTGAGCGACGCATATGGCACAGAATAGGAGTTGAAGGAAGAAATGAATGAACGAACCAATAAATGAGTCAATTCCCAATGCCCATGGAGACAGAGAGTTCAAGATGCACAGAGGAGGCAAGGGCTGGCCTCCAGTGACGCTCCTTGCCCCAGTGACTTGCTCCAATGCCTTGCCCCAGTGACGCTCCTTCCACACTGCACACACCACTGATGTGAGAGGCAGCAGAGCAAACTCTGCAGTCAAGAGGTCTCAGTTGAAATCCCACCGCTGTCACTTCATTGCACAGCCTTGAGAACATTAGTTTCCCTCTCTGTGCCTCTGTTTCCTCCTCTGTAAAATGGGGGCAGTAACAGTTCCTACTTACAGGAAGGAGCAAATGAATCGGACATGCAGCACTCACAGCAGGGTGAACAGCACATAGTAAGTGCTTAATCAATGTTCACTACCCTATGCCTGGAGGCGACACGGGATGGTCCCATGTCCATGTCCACCCATGTCCAAGACTCACCAAGCAGAGAGAAGGTGCCGCTCTCTGCAGTCGTGGTTCAGGGCAAGAAGGAGCTGCATGCGGGCCATCGGGGCGCTCACTGTCTATGCCCTTTCTTGCCTTCCCTTCATTCTGCAGATGGGTTCAAGGCATGGGCCAGCAGAAGGGAGGGCCGGACCACCTCTGGCCTGGACTCTAACCAGCTGCCCACACTCATGCTTGGCCCTGGGCACACAAGGGAGCCATCCTTGCTGCCTACCAGACCAAGAGAGCAGGAAACTGCTGTCCTCAGGAGGGGGCTCAGGTGGCCAGGGGCAGAAAGAGCTGGCGTAGGTGGCAGGTCAGGTCCCTGGCACATTCCAGCTCTTTCCCACCTTGCATCCCACGCTGTCCTCCTGTTGGCATTATGCCTATCTCAGAATGTGGGTGCAGGCAGCCAGGGCAGGGGCGGGGGTTCTGTGTCTGTTTCAGCTAAAATCCATACTGGGCTTTCAGTCGTCTTGGAAGGTGGCTTCTCCAGGGATGTTTTCGTTGTTAGTCTGGAGCTAAGGATGGTTGCGTTGTGTTTGCATTCTAGATAAGAAAGTTGGCAGTCTCAGTGAAGGAGGGTCATGTTTGCACAGCAGTGATTCAGAGCTCTGCCAGGACAGCTACCAGTGCAGCATATCTCCCGGCCCAATCAGGCCTTGGCACAGGGAGGGAAGGGGCCCTTTCTTCAAAAGCTTTGGCTTGCCCTGGCCTGGCAAATGTCTCTCCAGGACATTCTGCTCCCCACACCAGGCCAGAAGAAGGTGTCCTTTCCTTGTGCCTTCTTGGCCAGCCTCCAGGAATCTCTGGGCAGACCATATCCAGCCATCTCCCCCGGGCCAAGGGTGAAGCCACCAGCTGTGACACAGAGCGGGAGTCTTCCAGCTTGGGATGCCCTGGTGGGAGAAAACCACAGGACGGGGGCACAGTTTGCCCACCTTGTCTAACCCTGGTGAGGCTCAGGAGAGGAGAGGGATGTGGGGGCCTTGAGGAGCCGCAGAGATTTAGGGTACCCAGGAGGCCTGCACAGGAGGCAGGGAAGGTGGCAACAGCCTCTCCTGCTTCAGGCTTCGCTTGACAGAAAGCTGAGCCTGGAGGTGTCCCACCTGTGGCCACCTGGCACCTGCAGGACCTCCCCAGCCCACCACCGCTCTGACCTCTGTGCCACTCCACCCTTCATCATCATCACGCGTGGCAGGCACAGCCTCTCTCAGACGCTCCAACAAGACAGCTGAAGCAGGAAGAACCTTTGCATATGGCCAGGCCCCCAAATTCCAGGCCTGGCAGGAGGTGGGCCTTGAGACCGGTCAGTGGAGGCACAGGGCATCCAGGTGAGTGCCTGGTGAAAGGCATCATGGTCCTGGCATCTGCAATTCCACCCATGGTCACTCCTGATTCTAAAGGAAATGTTGCCCAGGTAGCCTAGGACGGGAAAGCAGCCACCTGCCCACAGCAGCCTGGGCTGGCAGGAGGCAGTGACTCTTCCAAGCTCCTGGCACAACAGTTCTTGCTGGGACAATCATGGCCATGCCTAGGGTCTGCCCAGCAGCCCTGAAGTACTCCGCCCTCAATTGGGGAGCCTCCAGCCTCTCAAGACCCGCAAAGCAGAGAGAAGGTGCCACCCTCTGCAGCCTGGGAAAGGCCTCCAGGGACCCTCTTTCCCAACCAGAACCTGACACCCCTCAGGCGAGACCTGAAGGGGTCTTTAAATGAGACTTCATGATTGACGGAGGGTGGAAGTCTCCACGGCAGCTCTAGATCGAGATCTTAGAGGGGCATTTCTTGGGACAAACAGGCAACTCTCCTTTTGTAGATGCCTCCCTGCGGTACTAGTTCACCAGGGCTGCCGCACAGAACCACGTACTGTGTGGGTTCAACAACAAACATTCATTTCCTCATAGTTCTGGAGGCTGGAAGTCCAAGGTCAAGGTCCTGGCAGGGCTAGTTTCTCTTGAAGCCTCTCTCCTTGGCTTGCGGACGGCCACCTTCTACTCCCGTCCTCTCGTGGTTTCTCTCTGTGCACCTGTGTCCCGGCATCTCTGTGTGTGTCCATGTTTTCTCTACTTATGATGACAGCAGTCCTGTTGGCTGAAGGCCGGCCCTAATGATCTCATTTGACCCTAATCAACTCTATAAAGACCCTCTTTCCAAGTACGTCCTGACATACTGGAGGTTAGGACCTCACCACATAAACTAGGGTGTGAGCAGTCCATCTTGTAACACTGAGGGAGGTCACCACTCCTCGGCTGAGCCAGTGTCAGTAAGTAGGCCAGAAATCAAGACGGGGCCATAGAAACCTTCCCCTGCCTTCCGCAAGAGACCATCCATCCCACAGAGGGAGGCCTTGTGTGTCATGTGCCTGGCCTTTTACACAGCTTCTGTAATTGTCACTGCAGTCTGGCATCACAGGTGCCATTTGAAAGATGAAGACACTGAGGTCTGGAGAGATTAGGTAACTTGCCCAAGGCCACACCTCGAGTGAGCGGTGTCGGGATTTGAACCAGGTCAGCACCCACCCAGCCGCGCAACTTTTCATTTTGACCACGGGGACCTGTCCACCCGTCCAGGGGTGCAGGAAGGCCTGAGAAGCAGGCAGCCCAGGAGAGCCCCCACAGCAAGTGGGCCGGGGCTGTGGAGTGCAGACGGAGCAACACCTGGATGAGCCAGGACTGACACCTACTGACTTCCTAACTGGGTCACCCAGAGCTGTTCACAGGAGAGGCTGGGATCCTGGCCCCAGCAGGAAGCCTCCAGGATGGTGAGTGGCCCAGGCCCAGCTGGCAGGGTGAGTTGTGCCCTTTGGCTAAGGTGTCCTGGCCTGGATGTGCCACCTGTGTGTGGGCAGATGGTACACGTGATCTCAGGACCCCTTCCCACATCTGAATTCTCAGGTTATTCCCCCATCAACTGGACATACTGGTCAGCCTTGGAGTCCCCAGCATTAGAGGGGACAAGGTATGAGAATGGGGTAGCCGCATCTCGGCCTGGGAATGGCACTGTGTCCCTGAGACGGTGGGACTGCCCAGTTGCTTTCATCTCCGGGGGACGATGACCATGAGGATGACGAGGACCCCAAGTCAGGGCTTCCCTCACCAAGCTCGAGTCAGCTGAAGGGCTTGGCCAAGATGCACTGGCAGTGCCCCAGTTGTGGCTACAGGGACTGTCAGCTCCGTGGAAATCCCCACAGCTTCTGAGAGTTGAGAGGGGCCCCAGAAGTCTCCGGATCCAACCCCCGCCTGACACACATCCAGGAATCCCGTCTGTCCGGTGTCCGAGCATCCGAGGCCCTCAGCTGTCAGACTGATGGGGAGCACCTCCTCACTTCTGGAGAGGAGACCTACTCTGCCAGTGAGCAGCCGATGCTTCTGGAAAGTTCTTCCTGCTGTTGCACTGAAAGCTGCCTCTTTGAGCCTTCCGCTGGCTGGCCCCTGTTCTGCCCCATTCTCCAGCAAGCCCAGAGTGAACCCAAATCCCTGCATGCTAAGGAGCCGGCCTTCCTGTGAGGCTAGGCAGGAGGTGACCGCAGCAGGACGGGAGCCCCATGCTTCCAGGAGGACCAGGGAAGGGATTGATGATCATAATCTCAGCCATAGACATGGCACACTGAGCCCTCTGCCCATATCATCTCATTTGATCTCCATGGCAGTCTTGGGTGCATGGGTACTGTTGTCTCCATTTCACTAACAAAACTGAAGTTCAGAGAGGTTAGGTAACTTGTCAATCATCACACAGTAAAGCGCAGAACCAATATTAACCTTGGGTCTTTCTGGCCACAGAGTCTGTCCCTTCTGCCAAAGCTTTTTCACATGAATCATTCTAGCTTCCTGATTCCTGAGAAATGGGGACAAGGATTGATGAGGTGCCGAGTCTGCTAAGCGGACCAGGTAGGGGGACCATTGTGGACAAAGAGAAGGGCGTGGACAAGAGCCCATGACAGTCTTTAAAGTATATGGTCCTGGCCGGGCGCAGTGGCTCACGCCTGTAATCCCAGCACTTTGGAAGGCTGAGGCAGGTGGATCACGAGGTCAGGAGATCGAGACCATCCTGGCTAACATGGTGAAATCCCGTCTCTACTAAATATACAAAAAAAATTAGCTGGGCCTGGTGGTGGGTGCCTGTAGTCCCTGCTACTCTGGAGGCTGAGGCAGGAGAAAGGTGTGAACCCGGGAGACAGAGCTTGCAGTGAGCTGAGATTTCGCCATTGCACTCCAGCCTGGGCCACAGAGCGAGACTCCGTCTCAAAAACAAAACAAAACAAAAAAAACCATATGGTCCTGTGCTTGCCCTCTGAACCCTAGGCAAGTGACCAAAAAGAATGTCTTTAAAAGGACAACAAAATATTTCTAATCCTAGTGTTTGAGTAGATTTTCCCTTAATATGGCTATTGGTTTATAGTAGTCCCCTCTAATCCACCATCAGGAATATATTTCAACACCCCCCAGGTGGTGCCTGAAACTGGGGATAGTACCACACCCTATATCCACTACTCACATATTTATTTGTCTCCCTTCACAGTTTCACAGATAGAAGATTTGTTCTTACGTAGTTCTTAGAAACCTCAGCATATGATTTTCTTTCTTTCCTTACGAAATCAAGAACTTTCACCTTTTCACTGAAAGGAAGCACTTGGTAGCTTAGGTCTGGCATATCCAAACTGCCAGCATCACTACTGTTGCGCTTTGGGGCCATCATTAAGTCAAATAAGGGTGACTTGAGCACGAGCGCTGTGATAACTCGACGGTCCTTCTGATACCGGAGATGGCTCCTAAGTGACCAACGGGAGGGTGGCGTTGACAGCAGGGGTCCCCTGAAGGAAGGAGTGATCCACGCTCCATGTGGGACGGAGCAGGATGATGCAGATTCCATCAGGCCACTCAAAACGGTGCAACATCTAAAACTTAGGAACTATTTATTTCCGGAAATTTCTACTTAATGTTTTTGGACTACGGTTGGCCGCAGGTTACTAAAACCAAGGAAACTGGAGCTGCAGTTAAGGGGGGACTACTGTATCTTAACAAATTGAAAAGACATAGTGGATGAAACCAATATGGCGGATCCTCAAAAAGGCAACCATGGAACTGGCATATGATTCAACAATTGTTCCTGTGGGTACACACCCAAAAGAACTGAAAGTGGAGACTCGGGCAGGTGTTCGTACACCTAGGCTCATAGAAGCATTGCTTACAATGGCCAAAAGTGAAAGTCACCCAGGTGAGCATGGATGGATGAATGGATAAGCAGAATGTGGTCTATCCATACAATGGAATATCATTCAGCCTTACAAAGGAAGGCAATTCTGCCCCATGCTACAACATGGAGGAACCTTGAAGACATTATGTTATGTGAAATAATCTAGATGCAAAAGAATAAATATCGTATGAGTCCGTCTATGAGGAACCCAGAGTAGTCAAATTCATAGAGACAGGAAGTAGAATAGGGATTGCCAAGGGCTGGGAGGAGGGGAGTGTGGAATTAATGTTTAATGGATACGGAGTTCTAGTTTGGGCTGATGAGAAAGTTCTGGAGACGGATGGTAGTGATGGCTGCAAAATAATGTGAATGTTCTTAACGCCATAGAACTATACACTTAAAAATGGTTAAAATGGGCTGGGTACGGTGGCTCATGCTTGTAATACCAGCATTTTGGGAGGCCAAGGCAGGTGGATCATGAGGTCAGGAGATTGAGACCATCCTGTCTAACATGGTGAAATCCCATCTCTACTAAAAATACAAAAAATTAGCCGGGCATGGTGACACATGCCTATAGTCCCAGCTACTCAGGAGGCTGAGGCAGGATAACTGCTTGAACCCAGGAGACGGAGGCTGCAGTAAGCTGAGTTTATACCGCTGCACCCTAGCCTGGGTGACAGAGTGAGACTCCGTTTCAAAAAAAAAAAAAAAAAAAAAAAAAAAAAAAGAAAAGAAAAGAAAGAAAGAAAGAAAGAAAAAGAAAACAGTTAAAATGGTCAATTTTAGGTTATGTATATTCACAACAATTGAAAAATTAAATTTAAATCCAAGAATGCTAGTGGACATATTGTAGTGCTGTATATTTCATATATCTTCCATTCACTCCTAAAAAATGACTGTGGTGTACTCTCCTTGGAGTTGGAGGATCTGAATTGAGAACTGATTTCACTACTGAATAGCAGTAGACAAGCCACACGCATGCTCTAAACCTCAGTTTCTTCATCTGTTAAATGGTGTCAAACACGTATTTCATAGGTTGGTTGTGATAATTAAATGAGTTGATGGATAATGTAAATGCTTTATAACTGTAAAATAACACACTAATGTAGTGATAGTATTATTTCCTGAGAGCTTAGCACTGGGGAGCAACCACAGATCCAGAGCTTTCTGGGAAGATTTCCCATTATCTGCCCTGTCGTTCTCATAAGCACCCACATGCTTTTCAGTGCAAGAATCTAGACTTGGGTCTATGGCCATACCACCTTGAACGTGCCCATCTTGTCTGGTCTTGGAAGCTAAGCGGAGTCGGACATGGTTAGTACTTGGATGGGAGACCACCCTGGAACACCTGGTGGTATTTAAAAATTAATTAATTCAATAAAGTAATAGTAAGAAAAAGAGAATCTTGATTTGGATTTGGGAAGTCTGGCCCATCCAGCAGTTTCTTGCCATGGAGGCATCCACAATAGTGGGGAGAAAGAGGATACAGCACAAGGGCCTGTTGAGTTATGTAGTAAGTAGGGGCCTCTTCCCCTACCCTCTGCACCCCATAACTGGGGACCTAGCCCACTCCCAGTTGTCCTGTCCCCTCCACTGTTTGAGTGACCAGGAAAGAAAGAGCCTCCACTACTGTTCAGGTGGGGCTCTGTGCCCGCTCATGGCACCACCATAGGTGAATAGAATCACCGGGCAACTGCCAAGAAGGGATTGGATTGAAGAAATCCAGTCTCCAGGGTTGTTGTCCTAGAGCCATGCTTCATTCCCTGCCAAAGCAGGTTGAGTCCAGGAACCCACACAGCCCACCAGGGAGTAGGAATGCCAGCAGAGGCCTGATGATGGCAATGATGGTGACAATGGCGTTACTTATTGAGTGTTTACTGTGTACCAGGCACTGTGGAAAGCGCCATATATGCATGCTGTCCTGTAATCTTTGAGGTAGATATTTTTATTGTCTCTATTTTACAAGTAAGAGCACTGCTGCCCGTGTCTCTTAGACGGTGCAATCAATATGCACAATGGTTTTTATTAAAAGTCTTGCATAATAGAAATAGATTGCATTATGGCCAGGCACAGTGGCTCATGCCTGTAATCACAGCACTTTGGGAGGCCAAGGCGGGTGTATCTCACGGTGAACCACCTGAGATCAGGAGTTCAAGACCAGCTTGACCAACATGGTAAAACCTCCATCTCTACTAAAAACACAGCTACTTGGGAGGCTGAGACAGGAGAATCGCTTGAATCCGGGAGGCAGAGGTTGCAACGAGCTGAGTGAGATCACATCACTGCAATCCAGCCTGGGTGACACAGCAAGACTCCATCTCAGAAAAGAAAAAAAAAAAAAAAAAGAAGAAAGAAAAGAAATAGATTGCATTAGAAAAACTGCTTCCAGTGTGAAAAGATTCTGCTTTTAAATACTATTTTTTTAAAATCTGTTTACTTTTCTGTGATTTTATCATCATTGCACAAATTAGGAATAACTTATTTTTCAGGATCACCATCTTCTTAAAGTAAATCTTTCATTTAATTATAGCATACACAGAAAAGTGCATACACTATAAATGTTCATCTTGATATTTCTCAGAAAGTGTGCCCATTTAACAGCATCCAGAACTAGAAAGTAGAATTAAAACATTATCAGTAACCGGGCCAGGCGCAGTGGCTCACACCTGTAATCCCAGCACTTTGGGAGGCTGAGGTGGGTGGATCACTTGAAGTCAGGAATTCAAGAACAGCCTGGCCAATATGGCGAGGGCTGTCTCTACTAAAAATACAAAAATTAGCTGGGCATGGTAGTGGGCACCTGTAATCCCCCCTACTTGGGAGGCAGAGGCAGGAGAATCACCTGAACCTGGGAGGCGGAGGCTGCAGTGAGCCAACATCACGCTACTGCACTCCAGCCTGGGTGACAGAGCAAGACTGCATTCCAAAAAAAAAAAAAAAAAAAAAAAAAGAACATTATCAGCAACCAAAAGCCTCTTTCTGACCCTTTCCAGAAACTACTACCGACTTCTAACACATAGTTGTGCCAGTTTTTGAACTTTAATAAATGGAATAAAAAAGACAAAGGAAAAGAACGCTGATGCCCAGAGAGGCAAGATAACGTGTGCAAGTGATGAAGTTGTGCAGCCCGAGGTGAGCCCGCATCTGCCTGAATCTCCAGTCTGTGCTCATACCAGACACACCCCACTGCCCCTGACAGAGGAGCTGAGCTTCAAGGAATGGCCCCAGCGTCAGTGCCATCTTCAGTCCAGGTGTTCCCTAAGCTTAATGGTGGCTGCCGTGTGGCCGTGAATGGTGGCTGAGAACAGAACGTGCAGTTATCGAATCCTTGGTGCCGAAGTCACAGGGCAGGAGGACGATGCATCTCCAGCCAGCGTGTCTTCCTCTGGCCAGTCCAGGCCCATCCTGATGAGGTCACGAGGGATGCGGCGGCCCCTCCTTCCCACGGGAGTGTCAGGCCCAACCAGCCTGTCCTCTCTCCTCTCCCTGAAGTTTACCAGGTGGCTTTGGAAAGGGGTCATCCTGAAGGGACCACTTGTGCTGCAGTAGGAGGTGGGGAGGCCAGCAGTCCAGGGACCCCGGGACAGGCAGGAGCCACAGAAGAGGTCTCAAGCAAAGGTGGCAAGCTCTCAGGGCTGTTGCTGACAATCCTGTCTGTCCCCAGGCCGTGGTCAGCAGGGCAGCCACAAAGCTCACTCCAGGGAACAGTGCCTGGCCCAGTCTCCTGCCCTGGCTCCTCCATTCCCTTCCCTGGGCAGACAGTGCCCCAGCCCACATTTCACAGACACTTCTGACCTACCAAAAAGCACCAGGGCTGGGGCCATGAAAGGAAACAGACACTAACCCCTTCCCTACACAGGGAGTGGTGACGGGGAGGGCAGCTCTACCGCCAGGCTCCTGACCCCTCCCCCCTGGGCGGAGCTCAGGTCCTGACTTTGCCACAGGTTAGCTTTAGGCAAGTCTCACCCTTTTTCTGGGCCTCAGTTTCCCCATTTGTAGAGAAAAATGATTGGACAAGCTCAACATTTCTCCTTGGTCCAGAGACATGTGCTCCTTGGTCCAGAAAGACTATTTGCCCTGAACAGATTTGAGAAACATTGCAAACGCTCCGTGCCTTTTGGTGATCTGCTAAGCTCATTTGCATATTTTGTTGAGTTCATTAGCATATTAAGACTATTTAATCTCCTTGGATCCAACATATCTTAAAGGTCTCTCTGTCTGTGAAACATTCATTTTGATATACAGGTGACTCTTGAACAACACGAAATTTAGGGCCACCAACCTCCCGTGCAGTTGAAAACCCGTATGTAACTTTGAACTCTTCCAGAATTTACTTACTAATAGCCTACCGTTGACCAGAAGCCTTACTGATAATATAAACAGTTGATTCACATATATTTTGTATGTAATATGTATTATGTACTGTGTTCTTACGATAAAGTAGGCTGAAGAAAGTATTAAGAAAATCATAAGGAAGAGGAAATACATTTACCCTTCATTAAGCGGAAGTGGATTATCATCAAGGTCACTATTCTCGTCATCTTCATGTTGAACAGGCGGAGGGGGAGGAAGAGCAGGGGTTGGTCTTATCGTTTTGGGGGTGGCACAGGAAGAAAATCAATGTGTAAGTGGACCCGAAGGAGCATCTGGAGGCCAAAAGTTAGAATTCAGCGCAGGGACTCCTTCCTCTTGCAGTTCCAACCCATGTTGTCCCAGGGTCAACTGTAACAGCTATTGCAAAACATTCTTTGGAAAATGTGACCAATGGGGTTGGAGGTCCCTTGCAGTGTCCACCTCCAAGAATCTACAAAAAGACCTCAAAGCTGCTTGGAGCTGGATGGCCTGGAGTTTGAATTCCTGCTGAGGCACTTACCACCTGAGTGGCCCTCTGCAAACCCCTCAGCCTCTTTGAGCCTCAGTTTCTCTCCTGGGTGAAGAGGGGTTGGTGCCTGTGCCAGCCTCACTGTGCTGGGAGCTGGGAGACCGAGTGACCTAGAGCATGCATGGCACAAGGCAGTGGGTGCTCCCTAACTGAGGGGAGCTCACCTGGGCAGTACAGTCCCTGGCACCCAGGGGTGAAGGAGTTTACTAGTAGAGTCTCCCCAGGAGCACAAAGAGGGCAGAGGGCAATGCGGGGAGACGAAGGATGCGGTTGGGTGGAGATGGTGGGCCCTTGCTTTCGTCTGCTTCCCACCATATCGGGTCAGCCCTGGTAGGCGCTCAGGTGTTGGGAAAGGTGAGCAGTGCCAGGCTGTAGCTTGACTTGGTTCCTGCCCCTGGGAGGCAAGATGGGGGAACCAAACTGGTTTATCGGGGTACCTGGGTCCTCCCGCTCAGGCACACCCAGAAGGAGCAACCTTCCCCATTTCCAGCCCCACAGGGACATGGTGCATCTCCCCTTGCTCGCCCAGCCCAGACTCCAGGTTTGAGGGGCCAAGGAAGCCACTGGAGCCTCCTGGTCCGAGCCGTTTCTGCCCTGATCGTGGAGCTTCTGCTGACATCTGCCCAGCAAGCCTCCCCCGCCCTTCCCCTCCTCATTCCTCCCCTCCCCCACTCCCACTGCATCTCCTCACAGGTGCTGGCCTCCAGGGGCTTGGGGACCATCTTCAGGAAGTTCCCAGCAGCCAATGCAAATGAAGGCCACTCCCTGTTATTGAAGAGCAACTTGCAGGCACAGATCTGTCCGCCCTGCAGCCAGCGGCTTCTCCCTGAGACTTAATCCCTCTGCTTTCTGAGTCACCAGGAACTTCTCAACCCGAGGCCCAGGGAGTGTGGTCCAAGGCCAAGAAAGTATGTCTCATGAGCGGGCTTCCAACAAGCTTTGCTGAAACCCACAATCAGCCAAGAGTGTCTGGGGGCCGAAAGTTAGAATTCAGCCCAGGGGCTCCTTCCCTGTTGACCCAGGACAAGGTCTGCACTTGGTTTGTATGACCTCTTAGGTGCAGGCCACAGCCCGTGGCCATAGTAGGGCATCGGCCAGGATGACAAGCCGCCAGGAAACCCTGGCTCAGCACAACTGCTGAGCGCATTCGCACTACTGAGCCTGGCGGACTTCTCCTTTCAGATCTGGGCTCTGTGTACAGCAGCTGGGGCTGAACAGAGGGGCTCAGGGGCTGGCCTTCGCCAAGGAGGCAGACACAGCCACCCACAGCTGCAGGATGCAGGTGACCCCACCCCATGCTCCGTCAGGCCAGGCCAGGCTGGAGGAGGAGGGCACCTTCCGGTCAGTTCAGAGACGGTGTGATGAGTCACCTGGTGAAGCTCACACACCGTCGCCCCCACACAGGCCCGGAGTCCAGCTTGCTGATCAAAAATGATGGCCTCATGTCTGCTCACCCTCTGGGATCCCTTGATGGGCAGTCTCTGCTGTCCTCCACGTGGTCACCATCTTCCCTCTGGGATGGCACCAGCCTCTCATGTCTGGCCTCGGTACCTCTCCACCAGGTTCTTAACCCTGAGGAATTTGATAATTCTATGTACGCTATCCTCAGAGGTCCTCGTGTTCCGTGATGAAGTCACCTCTTTCACAAGGCACACAGGGCTGTCATGAATGACCCTGTCCACACTGACCACAAGCCCTGGGTCCCCCAGCTCAGTCCCCAGAATCCTGCTTTGCCTCCTGGACAGCTGGGTGTGGCCCTGTGCACACAGCCACGCCGTGCCCCACTCGCCCCAGGCCTTCACCACTGCTGGCCCCTCTGCTTGGGGTGGCCTTTCCCATCGGCCTCTGGACCCCAGCCTGGTGCCTCCGACATGGGGCATGTGCAGATCCCCTGGCCTCTCAGAGCTCCTCCTTCTCTCACTGTGTCCCTGCGGGGAAGCTCCTGCCAACTGACGGCAGGCCTGCGTGCTCTGACGCCCAGCTCTGCGTGAAAGGACGGGAAGGGACACAGCATGTGGGGCCAGGCGGGTCTTTGCTGGCCGGAGGGCAGCAGCAGCCAAGAGCTTCTGGTCAGTGAAGCTGGACCTGGACCCTGCCCTAGGCTGATCCCCTCCGAGGCCTTGGCCCTTCCTTCCGACACAGCTTGTTCCTCCTGCTGCCAGAATTGGCTCCCTGGAACCTGGCTCCACTCACCCCCTACCGGCTGGAAACCCTTCTGCCATGTCGGGGTGGGCCTGGCCTGTGGCGCCTGTTCTGCCAGCCCAGCAGCCTCCATGGTGAAAGCCTTGGCCACAGGCAACATCCCCCAATGCCTGGCACATGGGAATGTTCCCTAAATAAATCCTTTTGTGTGTGTGAAAGACAAGATCTCACCCTGTCGTCCAGACTGGAGTGCAGTGGCACGATCTGCAGCCTTGACCTCCTAGGCTCAAGTGATCCTCCTATCTCAGCCTCCTGAGTAACTGGGACTAAAGGCATGCACCACCATGCTGGCTATTTTTTTTTTTTTAATAGTGCTGGGGTCTTTCTATGTTGCCCAGGCTGGTCTTGAACTCCCAAGCTCGCGTGATCCCCCTGCCTTGGCCTCTGAAAGTGCTATGCCCATTCCCTTGTGTCCATTCAACAAGGCTCTCCTTCTCTGCAGCGCACCTCCTAGGAGCTGGGCACTGCTCTGGCACTTGGTACCCAGCAGTGAACAGAAAAGACGGCCTCTCGCTCTCTCACAGCTTGAGTGCTAGCGGAGGGAAAATGACCAAGAACAAATCACATCAGTAAAATGCGCAAGATCAAAGACCTTGATGAGTAACTCTGGAGAAAGACTCCGTCGGGGGTACTGCCAGACGGTGACCCTGGGGGTGGGACCCCTGCAGGGCAGGGCATGCTAGGGGCTTTCGGGACCTGGCCTACCCAACCTCATCTCCAGCCAGGCAGCTCCTCGCCTGCAGATCTCCAGCCTGCTGACTGCCTTCCTCCCCCACCTTTCAGTCCCTCAGAGGCCCATGCCTGCTTCAACCACAGGGCCTTTGCACAAGCTGCTGTCCCTCCTGCCTCGCTCTTCACCACCTCTTTGCCCAGCAAACCCCTTTGACCCAGTCCATCCCAGCCCCTTTACTGCTCCTCAGGGAAGCCCTTCCTGACCTTCTTCCTGTCCTGTGTGCTGCCAATCCCACAGAGCCCTGTGCAGAGCTAGATATCTGTGCATTTCCTCCCCAGCCCTCCACCACCTCCCTGGAACCTGGAAGAGTTCTTGGCACAGGGAAACCCCGAATAAGTATTTGTTGACAGAATGAATGAACACCTCCACCTTGACATATTAGAGCTGGTTCATTTACTCTGTAGACTTTGACTGGGCCCCTCCTGTGCACAAATCCCAGTGCTGGAGGCCAAGAATACAAAGGTGGCCATCATTTGTTTGACTGTCTCCTCTTCAAGACTGGAATCTCTCTGAGGGCAGGGGTCATGTCAGAAGTCAGCATCTTACCATATGGTATTCTCTCTGTTGGTAGGCCCACTGTCCCTCAAACATCCCCCATAAGAACCTGGGGCTTGTGCCGGTTTCTGGCTTGCACACCCTACGTCTAAGGATGGCCAGGTCCTGCCACTCAGATCCACTCCTTCTGTGCACTGCCCAGAAGACAGAGCCCTGGTTCTGAGTATGGCGTCCATCCAAGGCCCTTGTGTCTGTCTTCCACCCACCTCTCCATGCAGCTCTTGCCATCATCTGCCTCCACCTTTAGATGCCAATGACAACAAGCCTCACCTTGCTCCCACCCAGGCCAGGCTGCTTCCTGCTCCTCTGCTGTCACTCAGCTGGGCTGTGAAGTGGCCCCACCTCTGGGCCTGGCTCAGCCTCACTCTGGGATGCAGCTCACACATCGCCTTCTCTAGAAGGACCCGGTCCTGAAGTCCGTGCTCTTCTTCACCCAACTCTGTTCCTCTTTACTATGCACTGCCATTATCTGCTTGTGTCTCTCCTGCAAGCATCTGAGAGCAGGGGATATGACTTATTTGTTGTCATAGTACTGCCAAAATCTTGCATAGTGCCGAGTAATTAATAGGCAGTAACAATTTATAGGTTCAGTCACCATTTGACAAACTAATCTTGGGTGAATGGAAGGATAAATGTGTAAACCGAAAATATTTGAGACAGGTCTCAATCCATTTAGAAGGTTATTTTGCCAAGGTTAATGACATACCTGGAAGAAAGATCTATTCCTTTCTCAAAATAATTTTGAGGGCTTCAATATTTAAAGGGGAAAGTGGACTGGAGGGGAAAGAAGGAGGGTATGGTGATCCACATGTTGCAAGAGAAAAGGAGCAGGTGCAGAATAATCAATTATGTGTTCCTCCCTTGCTCAGTAAATTGGCACCTTATATAAGATAAGGTGAATATAGAGTAGCTACCTGTAGAGATATTTAACCTTTTATTTGTAGCTACCTGCTTAGGAATCAAAGGAAAGCCAGTTTCTTGTGTTACTCAACTTTCAGGTTAATTAATTTTTTTCTTTTGGCACAGTGAATTGGGTTCCCAAGTTTTTATTTTCCTTTCACAAATGGATAGAAGGATGGGTGAATGGATGGGTGGATAGATCGAAGAATTAATGGATGGATGAATAGGTGAATGGATAAACAAATGGGTGGAAAAATAGATGGGTGGTTGGAAGAATGGATGAATGAATGTATGGATGAATGGATGGATGGATGGGTGGATGGGTGGATGGGTGGGTGGAAGAATGGATGGATGGACGGATGGATGGATAGATGAATGGATGGATGGATGGATAAGTGGAAGGATGATGGATGAATGGATGGATGGGTGAAAGAATGGATGAATGGAAAGATGGACAGAGATGAATGAAGGAAGGAATAGAGGGAAGGCTCTATGGGGGAGGGGAAAGGGGAAGGGAGAAACATTTTTTTGCAAAGGTAGAAATAAATTCTTTCTACAGCATTTATTGCTGGCTTGCATTAGGCTCTGTATGAAGCTGGACATCTTACCCCATTTGACCCTTCCAACAAGCCTATGAAGTCAGTATCACTATTCTGAATTTTACATTTGAGGGAAAAAGGCCCAGTCTCATATCTAAGAGGGACAGAGTATCTCAGACCTCCAAACCTGGTACCCTCACAAGAGGAGTGTAATCCTTGGGCTCCAAGCCTACTGGTTTGCCATCACAGAAAGGAGAAGTACAGCCTCCAGTCTGTAATTATGCATGGTGGAGTGTCCCTCCTTCCCTCCCCCTGGAGGCTGAGATTGCCAGAATCCAGGCGTCACTCCCAGCACACCCTAACATGGCTCCAAGTGGAGTGGTGCCCCTTTTGCTAATATTTTCCCAATACCATGATGTCTCCACCCTCTGGGTACTTTGGGGAGATTCAAGGTGAATATTTCCATACAGAGCAAGACAGTCTCAGGGACCAGCCAAGAGGGAACATGAAGGGACTAGGGGTGGGGGGACTTCAAAACAACCTTGTGGGCAAGGCTGAGACAGTCCCTGCTGAAGGGGCATGCAGCACTCTAGGCGGGGGTGAAGAAACCGCATAGCGCCCCATGGAGGGCTCACACAAAGGAAGAGCAAAGGAAAGGGTCTGTGGACAAGCCAGGTCCCCCACTTTGGGGAAAAGCGTGGCTCCTTGCCTACAACATGCTACTTTCATTGTCAGCAGAGGGAACTGTGGAATTCTCCAAAGTGCATGATCTGGTGGGCGCCTGGCCCAAGCCCTCATTCTTCAGAGGGGGACACTGAGTCAGGGAGCAGGATAGGCTTGGCCAAGTCCACAGTGCAATTCCAGGACAGTGTCTATGAGAACCCAGGTCTCCAAGCCAGGGCCGTGCTCTCCTGCTGCCCTTGACTTGCCTGTCTCTCTGCCTGTTGTCTGCTCATCTACTCACCAGGGTAGGCATGTAATTCAGCCATGGCCCTTCATGAACCACCTCCTCTGTTGAGAACCAAGCAGATGATGGGAGAGCCCTGCCTCCAACCACTGTGCTGAGCACCTGAAAGAGTTGTGAGCAGGAGGAGTGAATGGGAGAGGAGGAGAGAAGAAGTGGGGAGATGGGTCACCCCCCGAGGAGCACTGCCCAAGTGCTACCTTCAGAGCCAATCCTTTGCATGGGGTAAATAATATTTTCCCAACTCTGTAACACAAGCCACCAGCACAACAGTTGCCTGGGCATCAATCACCTGCTTTCACTCTTTTTTTTTTTTTTTTTCTGGCGGGGGGATGGAGTCTTGCTCTGTTTCCCAGGCCGAAGTGCAGTGGCATGATCTCGGCTCACTGCAACCTCCACCTCCTGGGTTCAAGCAATTCTCCTGCCTCAGCCTCCCGAGTAGCTAGGATTACAGGCACCTGCCATCACACCCAGCTAATATTTGTATTTCTAGTAGAGATGGGGTTTTGCCATGTTGGCCAAGCTGGTCTCCAACTCCTGACCTCAAGTGATCTGCCCACCTCAGCCTCCCAAAGTGGTGGGATTACAGTCACCGTGCCCCGCTACCTCCTACTCTACTCTTATGGGAATTCCTTTTCTACATTCTCATCTCCTTCGTGAAGAGAAGTAGAAACAAGATAAAGCACAACTAAAGTACATCTTTAAAACAGGCATCAAAAGACAAAATACTGGCCAGGTGTGGTAGTTTACTCCTGTAATCCCAACACATTGGGAGGCCACGGTAGGAGGATCGCTTGAGCCCAGGAGTTCAGAAAAACAAACAAAAAAGACAAAATACTGGTAATGATAATATGATTATACTGAGATCATATAATCATATTTATATGATTATACTGGGGTAATTATGTAAGAAAAAATGGGATAAGTATAAGTTACTGCAAGTAAAAAAAGAAACGTGGTACACTCTGTATTTTTCAAGAGCTAATGCATGGTAATAAGAATTGCAGTTAGAGCAGGCACAGTGGCTCACGCCTGTAATTCCAGCACTTTAGGAGGCCAAGGCAGGAGGATCGCTTGAGTTCAGGAGTTCAGCCTGGGCAAAATAGTGATAACCTCATCTCTACAAAAAATAAACAAAATTAGTCAGGTATGGTAGCATGTACCTGTAGTCTCAGCTACTCAGGAGGCTGAGGCAGGGGGATTTCTCGAGCCTGGAATTTGGCGGCTGCAGCAAGCTATGATCGCACCACTGCACTCCAGCCTGGGTGACAGAGTTAGACCCCGTCTCAAAAAATTAAATAGAAATAAATATTTTTAAAAATGTGGTGGGGACATGGGCTCTGTGACCAGGCTGTCTAGGTGCAGAGCCCACATCCACTGCCTGGCAGGGCAGCTCTGTCCCACTCCCACTCTGTACCTGGCCCCTGTGCCCACAGGCTGCTCCATTACTGAGGCTGTGATGATCCTGGGGAACAAGCTCAGAGATTACCAGGACCATTTCAACACCACCCACCTGCTGGCCCTCTGTGACTACTTCCACCATACCTTCATCCGCCACTACAAACTCTACCAGTATGTCCTGGGCCAGGACCAGCAGGTCAGCCTGACCGTTGCCCACCTGGAGGTGTGCATGCCACCCCAGCCCCTCCCGCTGGCCGAGGGCATGGACAGGGACTTGTGGACCCACCAGCAGCAGGTGGCCACGCTGACGGAGGCCGAGGCACAGAAGCGCGCCGACGTGCTGCTCCTGAAAGAGGCGCTGCTCCTGGAGCTGGATAGCTCACTGCAGAAGGTGTTCACTGCTGCTGCGCCTGCGCAGCCTGGCCGGGTCCTGGAGAGACAGGTGAGGCTCTGACCACCTGCCATGGGTGGACACCTGGGCCAGCAGAGACATCAGCCAGGTCTGGCATCACTGCAGATGGGAGCTCCTCGTTGGCGCCCATGGGAGGGGGAGAGATGCAGGGAGGAATCAAGGGTCTACCACGGGTTTCTCGGTAGACTAAAGGTAGAAATTCATGTCCCTATTTTAGTGATGAGACGACTGAGGCTCAGAGAACTTTTCAACTCGCCAAGGCCACCAAGCTAGCATGAGGTAGAGTTCACATTTGGACTGAGACTGACTGACCCTGAAGTCTAAGTTCCTTCCTCTGTGTCATTGATCAGTGACAGATTCCACCAAGAGAGGCAGGAAAAAGACTCCAGTTTTGGAACTGCTGCAGTCTCCAGAGCCGGCACGCCCCCAGGCTAGGGGAGAAGATGGAGGAGGCAGGGACATGGGGACAGCTCGGGGAGGGTCATGTGACCAGGGAGACAAAGGGTGGAGCTGGGACCGGGGGAGGACTTGGGACGATCTGGTGGTGGATCTCAGACTTTGGGCTGCCCTCTTGGAGGGTCTGCCAGACCACTGCGGCTCTAGCTGCCAGCATTTCCCACGACCAGCTCATCAATGACCGTGACGACCCAAGCCCCAGGGTAGCTGACTTCTTGAGGGCCTGGCCAAGCCTACATTGGTTTCTTAGCTATACATAGGCACTGAAGTCATCATGGTTGCATCATCTTTGAACATACTTTGAGAGACAAGTATGTGCACGTGTGTGTGCATGTATGTGCGTGTGTTTCAGGCATTGGGGTCGGGGAGTTGCAGGGCCTGTGAGTTCCAAGGGATTTTGGTTTCTGAATCATCAGCTGAAGAGCAAATGGCCCTGGGAAGTATTCCTTTAGGGTTACACACACACACACACACACACAGAGGAAAATCTCTACAGAGCAATGAGCACAGCAGCCTGGATGGTGCTCATCTAAGGTTAAGTCTGCAGACAAGTAGCACATCAGGGGGCCATGAAATCTTAGTTCATGAAGACATTCAATAAAGACCCAACAAAACCCCTGCCACAGTCTACGTCTCTGGTCCCCTGCAGGGGACCTTGCTCTAGCACACGGGGTGGGGCGGGGCATGGCCACAGTGGCCCAAACGGCCCTGCACATCCCACAGCTGTTCCTGCCTGCTCCTCCCAGCTCCCCGCCCAGCCTCCAGCATGGCACTGCTGGCCCCAGCCTGGCGGAGCTGGTGAGCCAGAGCCCCCTACACCATGTGCCCCAGCTATTCACCTGAGATGGGGCACTCAAGGGCATAGAACAAACCCTGCGCATTCTCCTATAGCACAACAACCTTCCCCAATAATTTTTTCTACAAAAACAACCAAGAGGATATGCTGGGGCAAATGCACAATTTTGCATACCTTTTAAGTGAATACAAGATCTCAAAGAAATGCACTATGGACAACCATTTGCTTCCAGTGTGTCCCCTGACAATAGCTCCTCTGCTGTGTGGTTGCTCGGGCAGGGAACCTGGAGAAACACACTTACGTCGTCCGTGTCTCCAGGCTCTGTTGGCCATGACTCTGATGGAGCTGACGAATGGGGTTTCCTGTTTAACTCGGTGGATGGACGGTGGCTGAGTTTCCATTCTTCCTATGGCTGGCTGGGTGGATGACACGCCCAATCTCTGAAGCAATTTCCCCTGTCCCCTCCCATGAAGCTGCCACTAGAACTTTGAGAGGTGAGAATGAGGATGGTTGGGGGCGGGGTATCCAGATGGAGCCTGCATTGACCAGGAAGTAGGGTCTATAGGAAATACGGCACCGGCCAATGGGCCCAGAACAAATGACACACTCAAACAGCCTGGCCATCACTCTAGGCCAAAAGAGAAAAGGGACGGAGTGACTATTGGAATCCCAAAAGAGAGCTTTAGTTATAGGCAAGGGTTGAGGGACAGGAAGTGTGACTACCCATGGTCCGTGGCCATGGCCAGCCCACAGCCGGTCAGGAGAAGATGAGGACCTCCCCATCCTCAGACCTCCTACCCCTAGTTGACTGAAGTCAACCAGAAGCCAGAGGTCAAGGCAGCCATGGCCCATGGGCAGAGTGAGATGGGTGGACAGTGGACACATCCTCATACCCGCAGTAGGGGCTGAGTTGAGAACCAGATCTGGTGAGACCTCCCAACCCCGCTCACCGGCCCTCCCCGTTCCTTCCAGGAGTTGGAGAGCCTTATCCGCCAGGTCATCCACATCCAGATGGAGCTCCTGCAGGAGCTGCTGCAGTGCAAGATCCAGAACACGTTCGCCATCTTGGACCTGAAGCTTCAGAAGAAAACTCTGAACCTCAACGCCCCCACCCCTAACCCGCACCCCATCACCAGTCATGCAGGCCAGGAGGAAGCCCTGAAGCCCCACAGAGTGAACAAAGAAAAGAAAGTGAAGGCAAGGAAGTAGAAGGTCCCGATTGCCACATGAGACTGACTGAGGACCAGTTACCCATAGCCATGAGCCATGCGGCATGGTGAGTTCAGCACCCACCCACAGAGAGACTTCTCAAGATTAAAAGAAACAAACCCATGCCATCAACTGGTCTCTGTCTTGGAAACCACCTGCTACCACCTAAAATCCAATCCAAAGGATTTCCCCTGATGGCTGTGCACCTCTGCTAAGCATGGAGCTTTGCTCTGGGGGTACTTATCACATTCTGACAAGTCTGAGCTCTGCTGAAGATGGAGCCACCCATGGGTGCAAGCTGGTAAGAATGAGGGTGATCCACACACCAGCGAAGCCCTCCAGGGAATCCCATGCCATGTAACAAGAATCTATCCTAGGATTCTTCCTCCTGACATTTAAACCACAGGCTTCATTGCATGCAGCCCAGCCCATAGGTCTCCCGCAAGAGGACCCAGAGCCATGTGCCCTCTAGAAAACTCTTCCTCCCAGGAACATCTGCACTGGCTGGACTCAGGCCAGGGGCAGGTACTGTCCCAGAGTTCGGAGACCTGGCCTGGAGCCCGCTTTGCTGTGGATCTGCTGTGTGATGCTGCCTGTGTCCCTTTCATCCCTGGGCCCCAACTCTCTCTCCTGTCGAGTAGAGGTGCTGTGGGATGGTGGCTCAGGTCCCTCTCTCACTAAGACATCCTAGGAGAAAGACAAGGTGAGGTTTGCTATTCCCATGTGTCAAGGGTTTCAAGGTTCATGGAGGAAAAGGACCTACTCGAAGTCACACAGCAGAGAGCAGAAGCCCTCCTGCTTCCGTGCTGTTTCCCAGGGGCATCGTTCCTCTTACACAAACAGTGGCACACATCCTGGAGTTGTTGGTTTGACAGGTGACCGTGGCCCTTGAAATCAGAACGGTGAGGGGGTCACCACATACTGCCTCTTCCCAAGCCCGAGACTGCCTCTGTCGTGCTCTGCCATTTGCCTGCTGCACCCCTTGTGTCCAATAAGGCAGGCCCGTGTCATTAGCTCATCCAGCCCATCTCTCCTTTGCCACCTACTTTCTAGTTTGTGCCACCTGAGGTGCGCCTGGTGTCTGTGTTTCCAGGCAGAGTCAGTTGCCTTAGGGGGTCGGGGGTACTTAACGAGGCGTGCCCTGCTGAAGGAGAAGAGGAACCCTCTGCAGCGCTGGCAGAGAAGTCTAGGACACAGGAGCCCCCAGCAGGGGAGGCAGCCCTGCTGGGAGCCACACCTGAGACTCTCCTCCCATCTCACCCTGATGCCATGGCCAGGTGTGTTGATCCCCAAGAAGTTTGATGAACTGTCTGATACCTCTTGGGATGGAGGAAGGAGGTTCTGGGAGTTTCTTAAATTTTTTATTCCTTCCTTCCTCTTTCATTCCATAAACATTTTTGAACAACTATATCTACTGTATGGATGAAACAATTATGGTCTTGAGGGAAGTGTGAGAGCTGCCATCGAATTCTGTCTAGGGCCTCACCAGGGTCCCAGACACCCTCATGGCCAGCGTGGATGGGTGTACTCACATGCGTATGTGGGAGTTGGTGGAGGGGCAAGTGGGTACAGCTTCTACCCAGGCCATGTGTCAGAGATCCACACCTGGCTGACTTCACATGACTTCCATGACCATTTGGTAGCATTTATTCAAGGGCAAGCAGAGGAGGCCTGGGGGCCTGGCATCATCTGAGGGGCAAGGTTGGAGGAGAGGGAAGGCCCAGGTGGATCTCAAGGCCTTCCAAACCCATAAGTGAAAGAAGTGGCCTTTGGAAGAGTTGCATTTCAGGTGATGGGGTCCTGAGCCACTGTGAGAAGCCGCCGTCCTCTGTCAACCCCTGCTGGCATCTGCAGGAGTCCCGGATGTGGTGCAGTGTAGACATATATTTTGTGTGTAGCTGAGCTGTATTTATGAAGAGGTCAGGAGGAGTTGGGAGAGTCACAGGGGCCAGAAATGTGGAGGGAAGTCACAGCAGCGAGTGGAAGAAAGTCCTCGGGCCCCATTCTCCATGGAAGTCAAAACTGGGCTTTCCATCTCAAGCTAAGAATAGCAAATGGGTGGTCCCATGGGAAAACTCCTCCCTCGCACCTGCCTGAGGCAGCAGCAGGGAGCACCCTCTTACAGCAGACACTGGGTAGACACTGAGACAACTGTGAGACAGTGGACTTCCCACCCATGCCCCCTACTCATTCAAGGCCTAAACTCTCACACCACACAGGAGTGGAGACCCCAGACTGGGAAATTGTCCTCAAATCCATCTGAAACCAGAATACCAGCGAGAGCCAGTGGATAAAGGGACTATACATTCTGGGTTCTCTGGGGCTGTCCTGGGTGACTCCTGTTATCCCAGTGTTGGGCCTGCTTTGGCGTGCACCCAGCTTTGCATTGTTTAGTGGAGTTCGCTGAAGACTTGCTCTAAAAGAAGCTGGGGGAGGTAGGTAACTCCCCACCTGTGCTTCAGCTCCTGCCATGACTGCATCTCATGGTGTGGGACTCTCCTGGTGTGTAGGCACATGGGGTGTGCCATGAGCAAGTTCTCACCTACGCTTGAGGCTGCAACTGGAAGAGGCAGAGTGCTGACCTGCCTCTCCCTCCCAACACTCTCTTGACTCAGTGGAACCTTTCAAAAACAGCATCCAGGCCATTCCTGAGATACTGAAATGCAGGCAGACACAGGTAACTGAGGAGAGCCAGCTCTTCCCATGGTGGTGGTGCTGAGAGAAGGACACAGCACCTCTGCTCCCACCAACTGCTCAGCGCCTCAGCCACTTGCACAACCGCAAGATGCATGAAGCCACTAGGCTCTGGGGTCAGTGGGAAAAGTGAGAGAGACAAGCCAGGCACGTAGGCAGTATGTCCAGGAGCTGGGAGGAAGAAGTGTTCACAGAGGGGAGTCCCCACGGCCTTGCTGCATTGACTTTGCTACTTACCACTTGCTACAAAGCTACAGTGGTTTAGTTATTGTTTGCCACTGCATTTTCATTTTTCAATAAACCCTTTTGGTAGCAATGAACTCAACAAAAAAGGAAAGTGCCTGAGTAATGAAAACGTAAATATATTGACTTTCCCTTGCCTAAGAAAGTAAATTATGAAACTGTAACATGTACAAAGTTGTTCTCTGCATCTACCATCTGCCAAGAACCACAGCAATACCACTGACTACCGAGAAGTCTGCTCAAAAAGTGTCAGCAGCTACCTCAAAGGTTCACAGGAACTTTAAGAAGCCTTTCCAGGACAGGCGTGGTGGCTCACATCTGTAATCCTAGCACTTTGGGAGGCTGAGGCGGGTGGATCACCTGAGGTCAGGAATTCAAGACCAACCTGACCAACGTAGCAAAACCCTGTCTCTACTAAAAATGCAAAAATTAGCCAGCCATGGTGGAGCATGCCCGTAGTCCCAGCTTCTCAGGAGGCTGAGGCAGAAGAATCACTTGAACCCAGGAGGTGAAGGTTGCAGTGAGCCAAGATTGCACCACTGCACTCCAGTGCTTGGGTGACAGAGCAAGATATCATCTCAAAAAAACAAGAAGAATAAGGCTGTCCAGAACCCAGAATCCACAATTTAACATGCACAGGGGCAACCGAGCAGGTGGCAGTTTAAAATCGAGCTTGCTCTGTGTTCTAAGTTTTCTTATATGTAAGCTGAAAATAAAGCAGTGGTCATTCATTGGATAGCATCTCAGCAGAATTTCACATATGGTGAAACAATGCCAGTTTTAGCGTCACCAGATGCATCAATTGAAACATCAATCAATTTCAATAATGGTTCACTTTATTCATCCAATTCTGGCAAAGTAAAGTTTTTGAGAATTCATTCTGGTGCGGGTGAAACACCTCTCACTACTGCAAGTACTATTGGAACTTCACTTAAAAAGTTCAACATTCAAGATAAAAGCATTCAATTGTAAGATGATTAAACAAATATAAATGTTTGTAGATCTTAGCACCTTTGTCAAAGCAATGGTCTCACTAGTGTTTATAAAAAACAGAACCTAAGGCACAGAAATGTATTTAGAATTGGCTGTTGGGCATACGTTAAGTCATAACTGCACCCAGAGGAACAGAAACTGGAACTGAGGATGGAGAGGAATGGAGAAGGCACTAGGCAACCTGAAAGGGCAGAGTCAGGCTCCTTCTGTCAAGACACTGAGCCTCACAGACAGTTGATGTTCATTTCACAAACATTAATTGACCAATTATCTGTACCAGAGGCTGTCAGGCACAGAGGACTTGGCAGTAAACAAGCCAGACAAAGTCCTCGCTTTTGAGGAGCTCACGTTTTAATGCGGGACGCTAACAAGCAATTGAACATAAGCAGTACTTGGGAACAGGGATGGGTGCTGTGAAGTCTAGAAGCAGGTATCTAACTCAAGTAACTCTGGAGTGTCAGAAGCCTCCCTGGCAACACTATTCCACAGACATGTAGAAAGTGCCTACTGCATGCCAGATACTGGGATGGGTCTCATATGTAAGGATACAGAAAAGACGCATCAGTACCCTAAAGGAGTGGGGGCAGTCTCGTGTTTCTGATGGGGGTTCCCAGCCACAGTGCCTCCCCCTGGCCAAAGGGTGAGCCTTCTCCCAAGTGGACCAATCATCGTGCTCCACTGCCCTGGGCCACAGTGATTGGAGCAGACATGGGCACATGGCCCAAACTGGACCAATCAAAGTACCCCATCTTCAACCCACCCACCACACCCCCAGCCAGGATGAGTGATTCTGGGGGTTTTCTTTCTACTGCTGCCAGGGTTCTCTTCCTTTTGGTTGTGAGGCTTTAAGGATTGCAGGAGGCCAGAGCAGCCTGTAGCTGCGATTCCAGCATTGAGAGAAAGAAGCCAACAGGCAAAGGGAAACAAAACAGAGGAGAGATTGATTGAGAGATTGCTTCCTTAATCCAGTCGCCCTGGAGGCAGCTCCACCTGTCATCCAGCGTTTGGTTGTGGGAGCTGATGCGCACACACCCAGGATTTGACTGAGGTCAGTGAGACAGGCAGGGCAGAGAATGCTTCAACCATGACAGACAAGGAAACTGAGGCTCAGACAGGTAGAAGGATTGCTCAAGGTCACTTGACTAATAGTGGGAGAACCCCAGGCAGAAGAACACCTTTTACCCCCCAGATGACAGCTCTTGCCCCATCCACTGCCTCCAAGGACATAGCCCCTGGGCAAGTCCGTCACCCTGTCCACCTATGTAATGGTCCCTGGGTATAAGGTACCCCTTTGTTCTGGACTCCGAGGAAGACCACAGTGTCCACTCTTGGACGGAAAACTATTCTGGACCCAGAAGCGGAACTTCTCCTCTGAAAACTTGCACATGAAAAGCCAAATGAGGAATTTGAGCAAAACAAAACAGAAGTTAACCATCCTCCTAATACCCTCTTCAGAATGCCTGCCGCAATAACAATGTCCTCTGACTTGGCTCAGGAGGGCATTGGCCTTGCTAAAATGCACTGAGTCCGAATCTCACCCATGAACCTTTCATCATCCACACGCCTCATGGTGTTGCTTAAGAAGTGTCCCCCAGAGAACTCAGAGGGCTTTCTGGTGCTTCCTGTTAAGTAGTTTTCTACCTACTCAAAAGCCTGAGAGAACACAGGTTTTTCCCAGGGCCCAGATTTTTGAAATGAGAACCAAGGTAACCTTGTGTCCTTCCTGCTCAATATTCTAGGAACATGGCTTCCAGCACCTGGGAACTGAAACATAGGTTTTCTAAACCTAATCTGAACCTCCAATACCATGAGGCTATGTTATTCAAGCCCCATAATTTCAGAAGTGTTTCTCAGGAGGCTGGTCTTGCTGTGGGTTTCAGGTTTCCAACAGAATCTGGAAATTCACCTCCCTTGACCCACAAAGTGGAGGAAGTGGCACTGCCCAGGGCTTCTCATGTCAACCGGCCTGAGCGTATTTTTCCTGAGGACTCCAAATGCCTCTGATGTTTATGTGAATGGGTTTAGACCAGACAGGTAGACGAAGGCTTTGGAACTTTTCTGGCAAAAGAACAGAGCTTTAGGTAAAAGTTGGCTGGCCCTGTCCAGGACTCTGCAGGAAGCACTAACTGGCCAGTTTCAACTGGCCAGCCAGGCATCCTGGGTGTCCTGGGGACACTCACGTTCAGACTCTGAACATGGTGGTGGGAACTCACTGCCCAAAAGGAACCCCTGCCTTCAGACTCAGCCAGTTATAGACAGGTGGCTTCATGTGCAGAGCAGAAACCTGAGACTGCAAGCTCTTCAAAGGTCCCTGTCACCCCCAACCCCTCTGTGGGCCACCTCCTACCTCCATGGCCTTACCTCTGATTCCAGCCAAGGTCACAGAAAACTGTTCCAGGTAGGTTCCTCCCACTGCATGTGGCTAGCACTCATCTCAAGTCTATGCCAAATGTCTGCTGCTTCCTCTCCTGTGACTTCTTTGATGTCATAGCATGGGACACCTTCAGGAGCTAACATGGCATCTTCTCCTGCACATCCTGGGGGTGCAGGGAGCTTGGCATTCCATAGAACGACCTAGCCAATGGGAGATGGGAGCCTGTGACCAGCTGCTCCTCCCTTTCTTCCCTCAGGTAGACTTTTTTTTTTTTTTTTTTTTTTTTGATACAAGGTGTTGCTCTATTGCCCAGGCTGGAGTGCACTGGCACGATCACAGCTCACTGCAGCCTCGACCTCCCAGGACTCAAGCTATCCTTGAGCTCAGCCTCCCTAGTAGCTCGGACTACAGCCTTGATTTTCCTCCATATGGGCCTCTCCATGTGGCTGCTTGGGCTTCCTTACAACATGGCAGTTGGGTTCTAAGAAGGAAGAAACAAAAGCTGACAGTTCTCTGAAAAGGGGAACTGTGTCTGAAGGCAGGGGCTCCTTCTGGGCAGTGAGTTCCAGCTAAGTTTTTGCATTTTTTTGTAAATACAGGGTCTCACTTTATTGCCCAGTCTGGTCTCAAGTTCCTAGGCTCAAGTGATCCTCCTGTCTCAGCCTTCCAGAGTGCTGGGATTACAAGTGTGAGCCACCACACCCCGCTAGGGGGACAATTCTGAGCTATAGTTCTATGTTCCTCAAAAGGTCCCAGAGGGACCAAGTCCCAGTCAATCACAGTGGTGGACAACTCAGGGATACACTTTACATTAGCTTTTCCTTCTTCTCCCTCTTTCTGTCTTTGGTCCTCATTCCTGCTACTCCTGGATCACTTCCCAAAGAAACTCTACACTATGAGTAAACCTGTGTCTTGGGTTCTGTTTTTGAGGAGGAACCTGGGCTAAGACATGGACTTCATCTTCATGTTCCCATATGCCAGCATGAGCTCTGTCTGTGCTAGTTACTTATTGCTGCATACCAAACTATCCTAGAACTCAGTGGTTTAAAACAACAATCACGGTCGGGCATGGTGGCTCATTCCTGCAATCCCAGCACTTTGGGAGGCCAAGGCAGGTGAACCATCTGAGGTCAGGAGTTCGAGACCAGCCTGGTCAACATGATGAATCCCTGTCTCTACTAAAAATACAAAAATTTGCTGGACGTGGTGGCGTGTGCCTGCAATCCCAGCTACTCAGGAGCCTGAGGCAGGAGAATCACTTGAATCCAGGAGGCAGAGGTTGCAGTGAGCAAAATGGTGCTACTGCACTCCAACCTTGGCACCAAGAGTGAAACTCCATCTCAAAAAATATTAATAATAAATAAAACAACAATCACAATTTTGCAATTTGGGCAGGGTTCATGTGAACAGCTCATTTCTGCTCTACATGCCATCAGCTAGGGCAGCCCAAAGGGGGCTAAAAGATCCACTTACAAGATACCTGGCCTCTATGGTGGCAAGTTGATGCTGGTTGTTGACAGAGACTGTTGACAGGGAGCCTTGATTCCCTTCCACATGGGCCTCTCCCTGTGGCTGCTTGGGGCTTCCTCACAACATGGCAGTTGGGTTCTAAGAAGGAGGAAACAGAAGCTGACAGTTCTGAAAAGGGTCAGAACAGGCAGAGCATCACTTCCAATGCACGCTATTCATCAAAGCAGTGTAAGGCCTGGCCCAGAGGAAAGAAGGTAGGAAAATAAGACACACCTCTTAGCTCAAGGAGTGACAAGCCATTTTCAACTATTCTTAACCTGCCACAATGGCGCAGAACACTACATTAATGAAGACTTGAATAAACAACTAAGTAAAGAAATCAATTAATTTAATGCAACCAGTCATTACTCAATGGTAACCTTCCCTCAACCCACATAGTCACTACTACTCTTCTGAAATTTTAGAATAAAATATTAATTTGAAAACTTATTTGAGACTAGAAGGTTTTGTGACCTCGGGGTCCTAAAATATTAGAGCTTTGGAATCCTAGGGGTAACCCACCTCAGCCACCTCAGGCTGAGGGAAAGGAAAATGGGAAGGAGAGAATTTGTCCAAAGTCACTGCCTTGGTTATTGGCAGTGCATGTCGCAACACAGGGCCTGGATTCCCACCCAGGTCCCCCATGTCACACCTCAATGCCAGCTTAAGGGATGTGAGGACTGCGGCCTTTCCCACAGGAAACTCCACTTCCTGGGTTCCTCGTGAATCTTCATCCCCAAAAAAGCCACACTCCAAACTGTTGTAAGCAGTTTTTGAAAACTTTTCAGAAACTGGGCACAGGAGGGACCCTATGAACAGGTTGAGGCTGTCAGTGTGGAAAAGAAGCTCAGACTCAGGTCCAAAAATGCTGCTGGGTGGCACTGCCCACTTCATGCAGGCCAAAGGCTGGCCTGCTTTGGTGCCAGTCATGGGCCAGTCAACCACACTGACCTGGTCAATCACACTGATCCAGTCAATCACAATGATTCAGTCAAACACACTGATCCAGTCAATCACACTGATCCAGTTGATCACACTGAACTGGTCAATCACACTCACTTGGTTGATCACACTAATCTAGTCGATCACATTGATCCAGTAAATCACACTGACCTGGTCATTCATACTAATGAAGATGATCACACTGACCCAGTCAATCACAATGATTCAGTCAAACACACTGACCCAGCCGATCACACTGATGCAGTTGATCACATTGATCTGGTCAATTGCACTGATCCAGTCATTCACACTGACCCAGTCAATCACATTGATCCAGTCAATCACACTGAACCCAGTCAATCACACTGATCCAGTCAATTACAGTGACTCAGTTGATCACATTGGCCCCGTCATTCACACTGATCCAGTTGATCACACAGACCTGGTCAATCACATAGATCCAGTTGATCACATGGATCCAGTCAATCATGCAGACCCACTCGATCACACTGATCCAGTCAACCACACTGACTTTGTCATTCACACTAATCCAGTCGATCATGCAGACCTGGTCAATCACACAGATCCATTTGATCACACTGACTCGGTTGATCACACTGATCTAGTCGATCACACTGACTTGGTCATTCACACTGATCCAGTCATTTTCAATGGTCCAGCCATTCACAGTGACCCAGTTGGTCACATTAACTGCCACATTGATAGTGGGCAGCTTCCACATTTCATGAGCATTTGTGGAAGTCCTGGAATGTGCAAGGCACAGAGGAGGATACAAAAATAATATAATGAATGTAGTCTCTCTCTTGAAATTGAGTAGCTACCACGGGTCAGGCATTTCATTTCATTATCTTCATTTTATGGATAAGAACTGGGTAATTTCTGTTGTTCCCTAGCTACTAAGCAACTGGCAGGGGTTTACCCCAGGCCCAGCGGACCTAACCGTCCACTCCTTTCCCTAAATCACCCTGCACACTGGTCAATGTTCTCCTCTTCTAGGAAGTTTGATCAAGTCTGAAGGCCAAAATACCCCACACTCAATCCATAAGGAGATCATACCCCCCAACACAGAGGCAGAACCCATCACACAAGAGTCAGGACTCAGGCACAGGAGGCCTGGGAGGGAGGCTGGGCAGGGCCGACCCTGAACTAGGCAGAGGCTGACTGTGGGAGGAGACTGGAAGGTAGTTAAAGGCAGTGGTCAGAGACAGGTTGCCTGGGGGAGACAGGGGGAGCCATGGGTTCCAGAATTTCTGTGTAAGGGGGCAACTGAGGAGCTCCTGTGCACCAAGTTCAAAATCGGAACTCAGAGACCTGTCTCAAAGCTGCCTTCACACAGTGTACCCTACTGTCTTTTCACCGCATGCATACCAAGGCGCCACGTGCCCTCTACCAAGCCTGTGTTGGTGCCAACAATCATTAGTGGGGGAATGTGGCCAAGGGCCCTGAATATAAGACTGAGACTCTGAGCTCTGGTCCTGTTGTTTGGAAGCCCCTGGGATTCCAAGATGGGCAATGACAGGACAAAGCAGGAGGAAAAGTGCCCATTTATGGAGCAAGCACTTGCTTTGAGTCATTTGACCACAGTGTGAAAGTCAATGCACCTCTCCACTGGGTGAGGGGGTCTCAGGATCCCAATTCCTCCAAATGAGGAAGCCGGGGCTCAGGGGAATGTAGTGACTCACGCGGGTCTCAGCGAGCAGGTGGAGGAGCTGCGCACTGGGCCTAGGTCGCTGCCCTTTGAACTGCACTTCCCTTCCCCTCAGCAGTGAGCTAGACCGGGCTCCACCGTGGGGCATAGGAGCCAGGAAGACCACATCCTGCAGGGCCACAATCCAGCTGGACAAGAGAGACACACTTAGCAAAATGCCCACCAAAGCCGCCTGTGCAGTTTCTAGCAAAGGGAGGCATCTACAGGCCAGGGGCACCCCGGGGCCTTTGCCCCTCCTCCTCAGGAAGAGAGGTTTCCGCCCTGAGCAAGACGGCACACGTCAGAGGCTGAGGCCGACCAGGGGCCAGTTCCCAGCACTCGGGGTAGCTGGGGCCAAGCTGCTGACTCACCCTGTAGCCCTCAGACAAGTCACTTCCCTCTTGGGTACCCAGCATGGAATTGAAAGTGGGCACCCCTATGTCCCGGGCTGACAGAGAGGCCTTTCCAACCAGGGCTGACTGGCTGGGTGGAGGGGGGATTGGATGATTGTCAGCAGAGTGGGAAACATGTTCTTTGGAAATGGATATTCAATGGAATAACAGAACTTAACATTTCAAAAGTGAGAACACAGTGGCTCAAACCTGTAATCCCAGTACTTTGAGAGGCCGCTTGAGCCCAGGAGTTCAAGACCAGCCTGGGCCTGAGCAACATAGCAAGATTCTGTCTCTACAAAAAATTTAAAAATTAGCCAGGCATGGTGACACACACCTGTAGTCCCAGCTACTCAAGAGGCTGAGGTAGGAGGATCGCTTGAGCCTAGGAGGTCGAGGTTGCAGGGAGCCGAGATGGCACCACTGCACTCCAGCCTGGGTGACAGAGCGAGACACTCTGTATTAGTCAGGCGCTCTCTCTCTCTCTCTAATATATATTATAATAGAGAGAGAGAGAGATATCTCGCTCATATGTATATATGAGATACATATATATATGAGTTATTAAGTATAAACTCACACAACCACGAGGTCCCACAACAGGCTAAATTAGTCTGCAGGCTAAGGAGTAAGGCAAGCCAGTCCGAGTACCAAAACTGAAGAACATGGAGTCTGATGTTTGAGGGCAGGAAGCATCCAGCACGGCAGAAAGATGTAGGCTAGGAGGCTAGGCCCATCTCTCCTTTTCATGTTTTTCTGCCTGCTTTATATTTGCTGGCAGCTGATTAGATTGTGCCCACCAGATTAAGGGTGGATCTGCCTTCCCCAGCCCCCTGACTCAAATGTTCATCTCCTTTGGCAACACCCTCACAGACAGACACACCCAGGAACAATACTTTGTGTCCTTCAATCCAATCAAGTTGACACTCAGTATTAACCATCACACCCTCTTACCTCAAAATAAAAAAAAAAAAAAGCAAGTTTCCAAAACAATGCAAACCCAACATTCTAAAAGAAAGCTAAGATATTTACATAAGCACACACATCTGGGAAAAAAAAGTCTAGAAGCAATACAACAGGATATTAACAAAAGATGTCTTTGCATGGTGAGAGATAGGGGAATCTCCCGCTGCACACTTTCTCTTCATTGTGTCTCTGTACTTCCAGGTCTCCTACGTGTACCTACACAACATGTTTAACAATAAAAGGTTTGTAATTGGGCTTGGAAGAATAACTGACCAAAGTGCCACTTTACTTCCAGAAAGAACTTAGCACCCTTATTACTACAGAGTGAGCAGCTCACTCCTTACTGAGATAAATACTAACATGAATCATCAGTGTCAGCCCTGCCAGGATCTGTCCCAATGGGGTCAACAGGAGAGCCAGATTTTGTAAGTGTGTGTGTGTCCATATGTGTCACATATTTTCTTCCTAATCACACACTTTGGTGAGGACAGTGTTACAAATAGCATTCCTGACTGATGGAAAGGGTGGGGTATGGACACAGCCCAGGAAGTGGCAGGGATCCAGTGAAGAATTAAACTTTTCCAGGGATCATTGAGAGGAAATTGTATTAGGAATTAACATCTCACCCTCGGCCCTCTCCTAAGCCATTCCCGTTGCTTCTATCACCATAATCCGAAACCTCCTGGCCGAAAGTAGGACCAATTTGCAGACAGAAAAATTGAGCCACAGAGAAATGAAACAAATGATCTAAGATCACATGCTGAGCAGAGGGCGGACCAGTCAGTGTTTGCACCCTGGGTAGCTATTCAACCCTCTAACAAAGGTTGAATATTGATTGGACGCCTACTATGTGCCTGGCATGAAGCAGGCCCCATGGCATGAAAGATACGTAAAATGCCTTTCCCAGATAAATACATTTCCAGACTAGTGGGAGGAGACAGACTTAAAAACAGAGCTTGCATCATGACGCTGTGAGAGCTATGTGAGAGGCTTGTGAGAATGTACAGAAAATGGGCCTGCAAACTGCATGGCTGGAGACTGGGCGTGGGTAGGCTTGAGCGGGTGGAGGGCTGTTGCAAAGGCTCTTTGAGAGGAGGAACACTGTGCTAGGTCCTGAGACAGGCGCAGGAACCTGCCGAGAAAAGGTGTGGGGAAAGGTATTCCAGAGGGAACAGCTTATGCAAAGGCACTGGGGTATGAGGAAACATACCCTGTTTGGAAATTGGCAATGCCCAGAACCCACAGTGTGCTGTGGGAACTGCGTAAGGTGATGAGGGCCAGGTAAGTTGGGACTGGATTGTAAAAGGCCTTGAATGTCCCCCTGTGAAGTTTAAGCTTTACCTTATTGGCAGGACTGGGCAGATAAAACTTTTTAAGTAAAAAGGAAATGTTGTTAGATCTTCCGGAAGCATTATCTCTCTAGCTGGATGGGACAGGGGAGACTAAGGGTCATAGTCAGTGAGTGACGGGGTGACTGTCTGGGGCGGACAGTCATGTTAGGATTCAAAGCATGGAATCTGGGAGTCCATGGGGCACGGAGCCCCTGCCTCTCCCAGGAGACCAGCAGCAGCCTCACACCGGACCCTGCCTGGCAGGGAGGGTGCTCCTGAGTGCCAGGGTTACATGAGGATCCACAAGGTTGGGCTGAGATGACAGCGGCCTCTTGCCCCATCCTGTCCAGCCCAACACCCAAGATGGAGGGGTGGAGGGATCAGGTGATGTGGGCAAGGCAGGGCAGAGTTCCCAGGAGGTGGGGCCAGGGCCGGTTATGCATGGGAACAGGGCCAGGCCAGGTGTCTGGGGGCCTCTTGCCATGGCCTGGTGACAGAAGGTGGGGCAGCAGCCAAGGGCAGCTGAGGCAGGATGGAGATGGTGTCATGGGAGGTGTTCCCTGCCTGGATGCAGTAACTGTGGCTCCAGCCCAGCCGTGCACAGCACCTGAGGCTCACCCTGCCACGGCTGTGCACAGTAGGACTCCCACCCAGGTCACCCCCCAGCTGCCACCTCCCTAGAGATCACCCCATGCCAAGGCCAGGGTCAGAGAGGAGGGGATCCTCCCCTTTTCCGTGCTCCCTTTTCACAGACTCAGAGAACCAGGAATACTCCAGCTTTTGGAAACTGTGGAGTCCTGCCTCTGAATTTACTGAGACCCAGAGAGGGGAAGCAACTTGCCAAGGTCACACACTGGGCAGCCCCACAAAGCATTAGATGAAAAGACCTAAGTAGACCCCAACCTTCCTTCACCCGCCCCTCCGTGCTCGGGAGACACAGGCAGTGGGGGCAGTCCAGTGCCCGACCCCTGGGTGCAGATGGTCTCACTGCACGGGGAACTCCCTGCCTGCCTCTGGGCCACCCATTGGCTGTTTCAGGACCTCAGACTCAGCTGCGGTTGTGGGAGGCTCACATCCAGGAGCAGCCCGAGAGATGGCTGCCCCTCCTGGGCAGGAACCGGGGCAGGAGACAGGGAGAGACTAAGGGAGCCGGGGGCCAGGCTCCCACCCCCTAGCCATGTGTGTGCTGCTCCATGGATGGAGACCCAGCCCACCCAGCTGTGTGGCCTCCCTCGGCCCTTCACCTGGCCTCAGCTCCAGCTTTGCCACCTGTGAAAGGACAGAAGCATGCCTGAGTGAGGATTGCCGTGACGGTCGCATGAAATCCTGAGGTGAGGACGCACCTCGCAGATGCGAAGGGCAGAGCTGCCGCCTGCTCTCCAATGTGCCCGTGCAGTCAGCTCTCAGGGACACACGTGCCGGTGTTGTCCCCAAGGCAAGCACAGGTTCATCTTTTCTGGCTGGTAAACACTCCCTTCATGTACCTTTTGTTACCAACAGCCAACTCCCTGAGGAAGGCGGGAGTGCCTGTGTCAGTGGGGCTCGGAAGGCAGGTCTGTAGGGAAGGTGGGGCCCACCTACAGGTTGGGGGGAGTCCCTTGGGCCCAGGGCCCACTGGAGGCTGTGCTGCGGCAGGAGGCTTGTGTGAGAGCTGGCACAGCTCTGGGGAAGCTCACATCTGCGACTGTGCCTCTGAGCAGGCTCCTAGTCTCCCAGGACCTCAGTCCTTATTTCACAGCTAGGGCACTTGGCAGATGCTGCAGGCATCCCTCCCGGCCACAGGCCCCCTGACCGGCCCCTCTCTTGTCCCTCCATCTTGTGCACCTCCCTACCCCCAAGCTGGAGCCACACATCCCAATCCCCCAGGGCAGGAGACGAGACTGGCCCTAGAGGGCAGAACAGAGAGTGGAAAAACCAGAGGGTCGGTCCAAGATGACACTGAGAAGGGGGAGCTCTCCCTCTAGCTGCCGCCCTCTTCCTCAGCAGGGACTGGGACTCTGGGCCGCCCTTGGGAGTGGCCAGAACCCCTCATCATTCCTGATGCTTCTGGAAGGGAGGGAGACCCTGAGCTCCCATGTGGCTCAGCCCTTCCAGTCACAGACAGGCAGCGAGGCTCAGGGAGGGGTGGGAACTCATCCAGGCCACACAGCTCAGGGCGGAGCCAGGGTGGTGTTGGGGTCCCAGGATGCCAGCCCCTGCCTTTTCTCTGTGCCAGCTTGCCTCCAAAGCCCACAGCCCTCAGCTCAGAGGATGTCCTTCCAAGATGGACACAGAGACAACAACTGACCGGGTGGAAGGAGGCTGGTCCATGGACTGTTTGTGAATAAAGAGACCAATTTTCTAAGCCCAAATGCTAGGCAGGGGGTCTGATAAAGACAAATGATGTGCGGTCACTGCTATCCTTGAAAATGGTTGATTTTGGAGCAAGAAGGCATCCATTCTGGGGGACCGGGGTGGTGGGGCCCTCAGAGAGGTCGAGTGCTCCGAGGCGGGACCTTTGGACTGCTGGGCCCCCGTCGGCTTCCTGCGGCTGCTGGGACAGGGTGGGGAAGGAAGGCCAGCCGGAGCGAGCTAATCTGGAGAAGTGATTTTCCTCCTGGGCCAGCCCTTCCCTGGGCAGGGCGCTCAGCAGGCTCGAAGGTAGGGCGGCCAGGGCTCTGCAGGGAGGGCCCGGCTTATCAGGCAGGAAACACTGGGCTCTGGCCACATCCTCCTGCTCCTGGTCACAGCAGCTCCCATGGGCAGGAAAACACTCAGCAGCCACTGCTCCTCGGCCTTCCCCGGCCCCTCCTGTGAGCCTTCCTCCTCCTTGGAGACTGGAGTACTCTGTGCTGGTTCTGCCGCCCCCAGCTCTGCCTGCCCCGCCAGGTGCCCTGGACCACCCGCTGCCTACTAGGGCCCTGAATCCTGGTCACAGTACGGCAGAAACCCGACTGAGGGGCCTACAGTGCTGGGGATGTCGGGGTGGGATCCTTGGACCCATCTATGCCAGCCCGGGCTGTCAGAAGCCACCACCTGTTCCCTCCCACGGTGGCCCACAGGTGCACACTGGGACGCCCCCTCCTCTGGGGCCTGTTCTCAGCCCTGCTGTCCTGGGCCAGCACCCACGGAGACAAGCTGGGCTTCAAGCAGCATGACAGCCAAGGCCTTGGGAAGTCTCCTAAATACATGGAAGCCCTAAGCTTCAATATCCCCTCCCGCCTGCACTCTCCGGCCCCTTCCTCGCTTCACCCCACACCTCTGGAGCTGTGCTGCCAGCCCCTGCCCCTGCTGAGACCCTGGTGCAGCCGAGCCCTTCCAAAAGCTCCGCTTTGGCGGCTTCTCTCCGCAGCCTCTCACCCTGGCCCTGGGGGATCCCACCTCCCCAGCTCTCTCCCTACCACCCACGCTCCCCACACAATCCTTCACCGACTTCTCCTCTCTGCTTTGTGCCCTGGGGAGGACACCATTCCCTCTCTGGGCCTCCATTTCCTCTTTCATCAGATCTGGACTTGACAGTGACTCCCGTCAGCCTAAACAGTCAGTGATTTTATTTTTCAAGGTTACAGACCTTGATTAGGGATTACAATCTCCTAATTTCAAGCCTTGGTTCTTTCTGGCACCAATGCAACGCTGCTGTTTACCTCTGGATGCCTCCGAATGGCCTGACGGGAGGGCAGGATGGATCCCTTGGAGTCTCCTGTCTCCTGCAGATCTTATGATGTTTCATGCTTTCTGTGACTTTCGTGGTGCCCTGACCTGTGGGAGCCGGTGCTGCTGTTTTTCAGGGAAAGGAATAAAGAAAAAGAAAGTTCCGTGGCTCCCAGGGATGGGGATGGAGGAGCTACGATGCCCTCATGGGTTCTCTGACAGGATGGGAACACCAGCGACTGTGCTGAGACAGCAGGAACCCAGGGATGCCTCTGGCCACCCACCCACTTTGCACGACCTCTCAGGCCTGGAAGTCACAGCCTTACCTTGCAGGTGTCAACAATGGAACATCTAAAACCCAATGACGAGTCTCCCTGAGGCCCCTGGAGGCGGCAGACCTTTCATTCATCAGAAACCGTGACTTTTCTGGGTGGAATATTGTCCATTTTTTATCGTCCTCCGTCCATCTTTGTCCCAGACCTGCGCCACCCCACGGCCCCTCAGATAGATAGAGATGAGTGACCATAAGAAAGGACAGTGGCCAGGGATGGGGAACCAATCACCATTTGAGCCAGGAGTGAGCATGAGCCTCTGAGAAATGACTACACCCCACACCTACATCCAGAACATTCCAGAAGCACGTGCAGAGCACCCCCTCTCACCCCCTGCTGAAACCCCACTTTCCTCTCCCAGTCTTTTGTAATGAGCCTTATCTTCTCCCTCCCACCCCCACATCCATGTGACACTCGGCCTCTAAGGGGAATGCAGACCAGAGAGGGGGTCTGGAGGAAACCACAGGCTCTACCCGAGCCTCAAACACAGTCCCCAGGGGAAAGAAGGGTGACTGCCAGCCTTCAGGGACCAGGATTGCTCCGACCTCCGCAGATGACGTCAGCAGACGTGGACCTGGACTGCAGCAGAAGGGACTTAGGTGAGACGGAAGGAAGGACTTTTGGATGATGGAGCTTGTTAGACAAGCTTATAGAAAGCAATCCCTCTTTCTTTTCAGGATTCTCCAGCCAAATAGAAGCCCATCTGCCAAGAATGGCAAAGAGGTCATCCTCACTAGAGGAAGGAGAATGGGCTAAAAAAGGACCCAAATGGTCTCTTTCAATCCCACTTCCGTGGCCAAAGAAGGAAACGGACAGAGTTCCTCTATAATCCACATTAGGTTTTTTCAGGGGGTCCTCTCCCCTCATTTCTGCCTCACAATCCATACCAATGTGACAATTGCTGAACACATGGCTCTGGATTTTTCAAGCTAGTACCCACCTCCAGGCCTAAAAACATCTAATGATCTCAAGAACTCCAAAATAGGCAATAGCTCTCCTATGCATTCACATAAAGCTCTGCCTCTAAAATGCATACGAATCCACTCACTACCTCCTTAGATGACAGAACCGGTTCAGGGATTTACCCAAGTCCCAATTAAAATCCAGGCATGGGTAGGGCCAGACCGTGCCCCCAGGTCCCGGCTGCTTTCGGGCATCCTCCCCCTGTATCAGGAGCTCCGAGCGACCTGAAGATGCAGCCAGCAGCATGGGCGCGTGTACCTGGGAAACCTGGGAGGACCAATCCAGTTGCCTCGGTAACTCACAGAGCAATCCTTTGCCCCATATAAGAGGTTGATGCTTAAACTCAGGATAAAAACCACTTTCACACATCTTGGGCTGAGAGCAGTAGAAACGGGTCAGAAGCCAAGGAAGAGTGTGTCATTCACGGTGGTGTCTGGGAAAAGGGACGCTTTTTGCTATTGGAAGCCGTCAGGAAGCGCAGGAGAAGGCAGAGGTGCCAGGACAAGTGACGCAACGGAGCCCAGTCAGATTTCAGGCAGTCTTATAAATAGTCTTCAGACTTTAATTCTTCCCGTTAAGAAAAAGTGAGTTCATTCTGGGAATGGAATGGAGTCATTTTTCCTTCGACAATCAATTGAGACTCTGGGAAACCAATGAACCATTTGAAGCAAAGCCTGCAAATATGCTCATGCGCTTAGACCCAGTGACCTCCTGCTGGGAATCCAGCTGTGAGTGCAAACCAATAGACTCACTGCGGTGCTGTTGATAACGGCAAAAGAGCAACAATTTAGTGATCTGATAGCAAAGGGATGGTCGAAAGCTCCGTGTATTCACTGCGGTATTCTGCAGTCATCAAAAATGATAAAAATTAAGATGGATATGAATGTGGTAAAATTTCTACAACAGAATATTGAATGGAGAAAGCTGAATGCAAATGGCATCTATAGCTACACAATGTTCACAGCATGTGTGCATGGATGTGGGACTAGGGAATTCAGTGTACAAACATGAGTGTATTGAAAAAAGGTCACGGAGTGGGTGGTTTTTCTCCCCCCCCACGTTTTTTTATATTAATCTTTCAACTAGGAAGAGAACATCTTTTGCAGAAAAATGAAATTTAATGGCACAGAAAAAAGTTTATTTAATATTATGGATAAAATGTCTATTACAGAAGATATGTATATATGCATTATATCTACATGAAAAAAAGAAAAAAGGGCTTCAGAGATATATACCCAAAGTATTACCATTAATGTCTCTAAGTTGTGGAAAATCGATGACTTATTTTTTTTTCTTTATGATGTTATTTTTTTCTATACTTCCGACAAACACTATATGTCCCTTTTGAGAATTGAAATATCAGTGAATAAACGGATGGATGGATGGATAGATAATAGATGGGCAGGTGAGAAGGCGGGTAAGGTATGGGATGGATGAATGGAGGTGTGGGTGGGTAGGAGGATGTATGACTGGCTGGCTGGATGTACAAGTATACGTGTGGGTAAGCTGATGGATGAATAGAGAAAAAAGAAAGAAAGAAAGAGAGAAAGGAAGAAAGGAAGAAAGAAAGAAAGAGAAAGAAAGAAAGAAAGGAAACAGAGAAAGAAAGAAAAAAGAAAGAAAGAAGGGAGGGAGGGAAAGAGGGAGGAAGAAAGGATAAAAAGAGAAAGGGAAAAAGAAAAAGAAAGGAAAATAAAAAAGAAAGGAAGAGAAAAAGAAAGAAAAAGAAAAAAGAGAAAAGAAAAGAAAGAAAGGAGAGAAAGGAAGAACTAAAGAAAGAAAAAGAAAAAGGTAGGCTGAATGCCTGGCTGGATTGATGGATGGGTGTGTATGGATTAAGGAGTGGATGGAAGGATAATTAAAGAAGGAAAGACAGAGAGAGATGGGGTGAATGGACAGATGGATAGATGATAGATATATAGACAGACAGCTAAGTAGATTCATATAGATGTCTCTCTCTTCTTTTCCTTCCTTCCTTCCTCCTTCCTCCCTCCCACCCATCCCTTCCAAATTCCTTTCACTGGGATGAAACCAGGAGCACAGCCTCCTCAAAAGGAAAGGGAGGCGAGAGCGATGACAGCAATCTTCTGCCCTCAGCCCTCTTCTGCTGCTCCACGCTGGGGTGGGAGAGGAGTGCTCTCCCCGTGTCTCCGTGCCCATCTCCCACCCCAGTTCTGCCAGGCTACGCTCCAGCAGGTGCAGAAGAATAGTCGTGGCCACATCAGACCCAGCTTCAGAGTCCCAAGAAGGACACACACAAAGGCCCCAGGGTCTTGGTTTCCAGGGAAATGGAAGATAAAGTTAGGGACGCAGAAGCGTTCATTCAGGTCTTTACCACCAAGATTAACCGGCATACCTACGAGGCATCCCAGGTGATCTTTTAATTTATATATTCATTCATTTGTTTCTCCAGCAGCCTCTGTGGGTCACCTGTGGGAGAGAGTGCACAGGGCGGGTGGTTCCAGGGCTGGCAGTGAGCGCAGTAACCGAGGTCCGCCCGAGTCCTGTGGCTGCCTGGGGAGGACAGTGACTGGCCCCCCTCTGCTGAGCGAGGTTGGGCGTGTCTGAGCTGACTAGGACAGTGAGTGTGATGTCACCAGATGATGACGGAAGTGAGGGTCGCCCAGGTCAGGGAATCAAGGATTAGCATTGGTGAAAACACAGGAGCAGAGAGAAGGCAAGAATCTCCCGGGCCCCACAGGCTTCCCTGTGGTAGGGTACACTGCAGCAGGCAAGGGCTGTGTGAGAGGCTGCCGGAAAGAACAGGGTCAATCACAGGAGTGCTCACATGGGGACTGAGCCTGGTGTTCTGAGGCTTATGGCTTGCACAATTGGGGCAGGGGGTGGGGAACTCTTAAAGAATACAAAAGCATTTTCCTTTTTGCAAAGGTTTTACAAACCAGTGGCCATGTGAACACATGACTAGGCCCCTCCCAGGACCCTGCACAACGAGGGGCCCAGAGTGGGAGCCACAGTGAACCCACCCTGGTGCTACCTGTGTGCCCTGGGCAACGAGCCAGTGCTGAGGGACCTTAAGGAAAAGAGTGGAACAGTAGCACACAGGATTCAGAAAAGGAACTTCTAACTGTGCATTGCCATCAATTCCCATTGGCTAAAGCAAGACATGTTCTTTGCACCAGAGGCAGCGATGTGCCCAGAATGGGCAACTAAAACTCAGAGATGCCTCTGGCTCCTGGGCACGACTGTCTCACCCGCAGCTGAGCACAGTGGAAGAGCAGCCCGGTTGTCAGCCTGCTTCCTGCCTTCCCAGAGACAGAAACCATGCCCCCACAGTGTGTCCTGGAATGAAACATGCCCACGAGGCGGTGATGGGATGATGTGCCAGGCAGGCACTGCTAGACAGGAGCTCCAGGCAGCTGGTGACTCTGCAGACTGGCACGGGCCACGGCCGCAGCCACCGGCCTGGATAGCAAAGTCTTCAACATCATCTCACTCTGAGCTGTGATTTCCTCTCCTCTTTTTTTCTCTCCCTGGGCCGTGATGGGTATGAACTAGACCGCATATGACTCCATGCCATAGTAAAGTGGGAAAACTCAGGCAGCACCAACCCCAGCAGTGAGACCGACTAATGCTGCCAACACACATCTGACGATGCTAAAACCCAGGTAACAGGACCACACGAGCCAGCCACCCTTCGCCCACGCCCACCCTGGGCTTCCACGTCCCCTGCTGCACAATGTGGTGGGTGGATGACGGGCCCCACCTGGGGCTGTGGATGAGAAATAGCCCATAAAACTTTCCGTAAAGCTCTGTACACCTATAAAGTGCTATTAAAGTAATGACTATAGATTAGGATCAAAACTGAAGGGAACACGCATGCCCATTTGGGCTCTCCCAAGACCCACTCCTTGGCCCAGAGGGCCTGGGAAACACACGGCTGCCCTTAACTTCAGCAAGTTACAACTGCTTCCCCATAGACAAAAGCCAGACAGAGGTGACCTGCACAGGGACTGAGTCATCCTCAGTTTCTTCCAGTGCTTTTTGGCTGGGATGTTGCTCCTAATCCTCACTAGATTTGCATCCTTTTATTATTACTCTGTGTGCTCTCCTGCCTTCTCCACAATGTCCCAGTGAGTTCTGAGAGCCTGTGATATATTTCCACAGCACATCCATAAACACAGGTGTGTTTCCAGATTATTTCAAAAAGAAGAAAAAAAGTGACAGTATTTTTTTTTTTTTTTTTTTTTTTTTTTTTAAGAGTCTCACTCCATCGCCCAGACTGGAGTGCAGTGGTGCGATCGTAGCTCACTGCAACCTCCACCTCCTGGGTTCAAGCAATTCTCCTGCCTCAGCCTCCCAAGTAGCTGAGATTACAGGCACCCGCCGCCACACTCACGCCTATAATTCCAGCACTTTGGGAGGCCGAGGCAGGTGGATTACTTGAGGTCAGGAGTTCGAGACCAGACTGGCCAACATGGCGAAACTCCATCTCTACTAAACATACAAAAAACAGATTAGCTGTGACAGTCTTAAGTAAGCAAACAAGTAGACAAAACTTACTTTCATTCTTCAGACAGTCTGATAGTCACCTCATTCCACTTATGAGTGTAAAGTGATCACGAGGAGAAAATTGTTCTACATGTAGGTCATGAGTTGACATTTTCTTTCATCATCAATAAAAACAGCAGGTTCTAATGTGTAAAATTTGGATTTATCTCTTTAGCATAACTCATAAATGAAATAAACCATCCCTACCAGATAACAACTTTTTAAAATAAAAAAGTTGATGTAGAAAACATTTTCATCAATACCGCAAGTAGCACTCGATGTAATATTTATGTCTTACTTGGAAACCTTTTCTTTTTGCAAAACTATAGTTCAAAAGACAGAACAGTCATGGTACAAAAACGTTTATTTAAATTAAATATTTTCAACAAATTAATATTGACAACTGTTTCAAAGTATGTGTCATTCTTTCAAAAAAATGAAACAGTTTAGCTTAATGGCTGTGATGCTGTTTTATGAGATTATTCATACATGCTCTGGACTGCACACCAGTCAATCATATCATCAACAATTTACTATTTATTACCAAATGGCATATAAAGTAATAGCATAAAGAGTAATCATATCTTATAAGTGATTTTACAATAGGACATCTTGAGAGGACAAAAAGGATTTATCAACAATACAAAACATAAGATAAAAATAATAGGAGATTATATAAAACATATTTCATACAGGAAATAATATGCTAAAATAAAAAAAAAAAACAACTGTCTTTCAGCACACTGTTACACATGCTCCTTCAAAGGAGGTCTGGGAGAAAGATGAAAATGTTTTGGGGTCAGTTGTCCAGGGCTCAGAAACATTTTTGGAATCACAGTGAGTTTCTGATTTGTGGGAAGTTGCTCTAAAGCACTGGCTGAGGACTTTGCCTGAGGACCTGGCTGGTGAGGAAGACACACTCTCACTGCAGCTGGAGGAAGCACGCTTGGGCTAAGTCAGGGGCTGTTTGAGTTAGTGACTAGTTCAGCAGTGGAGGAAGAGTAGAAAGAAGAGAAGAAGAAATCCCAGAAAAGACAGTAAAGAAACTGGAGACGGCTGGGAAGGAAGCACCTTTCAAATCTACAGAGGGGAAAGTGTGTATCCAGATTTGAGGACAGTGACTTTGCTTGGTTGTAAAGTCCTTTTAGGAACCCGGGCTCTTTGGATCATCAGAAACAGGCAGTTGGCAAGAAGCTGTCATTGTTAATAAAAATATCTGATTTAGACTATAAGAGTTGCATGAAGTGGGCATGTGTCTCTCACACTCCTTTTATATATTCAGACTGTGTAGATTCTTTTTTTTTTTCTTTAAATGGAGTTTCACTCTTGTTGCTCAGGCTGGAGTGCAATGGTGCAATCTTGGCTCACTGCAACCTCTACCTCCCAGGTTCAAGACATTCTCCTGCCTCAGCCTCCCAAGTAGCTGGGATTACAGGCGTGCACCACCACTCCTAGCTAATTTTGTATTTTTCGTAGAGACAGGGTTTCATCATGTTGTCCAGGCTGGTCTTGAACTCCTGACCTCAGGTGATCCACACGCCTCGGCCTCCCAAAGTGCTGGGATTACAGGCGTGAGTCACCGTGCCCGGCCTAGACTGTGCATATTCTCTTGAAGTGTGTGTATAATAAAAAAGAGACAGAGAGAGAGAGAGAGAGAGAGAGAGAGAGAGAGAGAGAGAGAGAACTGCTTTAAAATGTATATTTAAAATAAAATAGTTTTAACTCAATCCCATTTTCTGTAATATAGGTAGCCATACTGGTTAATGTCTCAAATCAGGTTGACTGTTTTTTGTCAAATTGTGAGTCCCTTTGGAATTTTGTGGTCATTTTGGAAAGGAGTGCAGAAAGTGCAGAAAGCCTCGTGGTCCTTGGGCTGTGCACACAAAATTATCACCAGATCATAGGCTAGTGAGCTCATTAATGAGTCAGATTTCCCCATCTTCCTTTATTAACCTTGAGAGAACCCTAAATCAGAAAACTGTGGACCAGAAGGGACCTTGGCTATCAAGTCTGCCCCACCATTAGTTTCCACGATGGCTACAAAGAAAAGAGGTCGGTGAATATTCTACTGGGAGACAGCAACTCTCAGGGGCTGGAGGAAAACTCACTTGAAGGAATATACTTAAAATGCAGACTGCAGGGGCTGGAATGTGGGGAAGGGGATGGAGGCGGCACTCGGATAAGCAGAGTCCAGCTTAGGCCAAAGGCTCTGGGGCCACAGTTCAGACCTCCCTGCCCTGAGTGGTGGGAGGACAGCTAGTGTGGCTGCAGGGCTCCCCCACCCCCACCCCCCCGCCACTCAGGGCACAGGAAGGAGAGGGTGTGAGGGCTGGCTGGACACGGCGCCTCCAGCTCTATGACACACTGTAGCTGTTGTAGTACGTGGCCGTGGCATCAGCCAGGACAGAGATGAGGCTGGTCTCTGTGGGACCCGTTGGTGTCACCTGGGAGACGGGGACATGCCCACTGAGGGCCACGGTCCCTGTGGCAGAGTCTGGGTGGCCAGGAGTGTTCAAATACTGGTCGAATTCATTGCGATCCATGTCCCCCAGGAGTTCCACCTGACTCAGTTGATCCAGGGCATCGAAGCCAGGGTGCTCAGGAGGCGGGGAGAGCTGGCCCAGGTGGGCTTGGAGGTTGGAGTGGAGAGGGTGGTAGGTGGCCGGGGAGTAATAGGCAGGAGATGGGGGACAGCCGGGTACAGGGGACATCATGGAGACGCCGGGGGACTGGCCAAGGGCCAAGGAGCCCAGGGAATGGCTACAGTGGAGAGGGCTGGGGGCGTACTCTGGTGAGTACGGGGGCCCTGGCAGATGGGGGATGCGGCGGGGGTGGCCATGCTCCTCCTGGCAGGGGGAGGAGAAGAAGGTCTGCTCCGGCTCCAGCACGTCCAGGGGAGACATTTCAGGAGGTGTGGGCAGCCCGTACGGGTACGTGTCCACACTGCTCGGGGTGCCGCCGCCGCCACCACCAGCCGGCCCCTCGTGGTAGCAGCCCCGGAGGCTGGGCAGGGCAGTGCCGGGGGAGTACTCACCCCTGTCCTCCTTCTCCCCCAGCACCCCCCGGCTGCCGCTTCTCTTCTCCGGCAGGGCGTTCTGGTCGCGGGAGAGGGAGCTCAGGAGAAAGCCGGGGTCCACGCGCTTGCACAGCCGCTTGGCCTGCTTCTTTCTGCGCGGCCGGTACTTGTAGTTGGGGTAGTCCTGCATGTGCTGCAGGCGCAGCCGCTCCGCCTCGTCCACGTACGGCCTCTTCTGAGACAGCGTCAGTGCCTTCCACGACTTTCCTGCTCACACAAGGCAGAGGAGGCCATGCTCAGTGTTGTGCCCCCTCAGACATTGCACATGCACACGCGTACACACACATGGGCACATGTACACACACCTCCCTTCACCCTCTCAGTCACAGAGGACACGGGCACCTCTTGCACCCTCTTCCCAACCCAGATCCTGCAGACACAGTGAGGCGAAATCAACATTCTGCTTGCATCCATAAAGCCAGATCGTGCACTGTGCACACAGAGAGCATCGCCTCTCATGTAAGAGCCACCAGAGCATGCCCAGGCTACAATGCGGGGTCCCCAGTGAAAAAAGCCCACCTGACCATATTCAGCTACAGGAAGAAAATACCTAATGATCACGATATTGATTGGGGCTCTTTTTACCCTTCGAGGGTCCATTCTAAACATTTGTGCATTCTCATGAAAATCTCTGCCTTCATTGATTAGTGCAGGCTAAAGAGATACTGTCATAGTTACCTATGGCATAAATCTCACAGCCCTTTCTGGGAGGGAACTCAGGCTCAGTCAATAGTTTCACAGATGTCAGTAAATCAGAGATTTTTCACTTAGGTTAACAAATGCCTATTCCTTACCTCTGAAGGTCAAATAGGACCCTGCTGGATGACCGAGGCCAGAATGCTAACATCTGCTTGCAACACATGTATGCATGCCCAGACACATGCGTGCACACACATATACATGCAAACCATCAATTCCAGACAGCCATCTTTTGGGGACCCTTGACAGTGCCAGGGCACCTGCTTAGCCACAGATCCCCATGCAGAAGCCATTCCCTGCACTTTCCTGAGTCTCTATTTTCTTCACTATAAAATAAAGATATTGTGACACTCTCCAGCTCCAAACTCTCTCTTTAAAAATTATTCCATGCTTGCAACCCACTGCTGGCTGCGCTGGATCTTCTATTCACCATTGCTTGCTTGTCTGTTGTTTCTCAAGTCCCCAGAGCATCTTCCCTCATCTCTCAGTGTGCACTGCACACCCCTCCTGCAGTGTTTTCTAGGGGGTGGAGGGCTACTTGGGTTTCTTTGCTACCTCCTAAGGTGGGCTCAGGATTCTACAACTTTAACATGTTCTCCCATGACGCTAATGTGTCCTGAAGTTTGAGATGCATTAACCTAGAGGTTAAGGCCTAAGGAAAGGGCTATGTGTTCCATTCAGCACATTCTGCACAGGGGCAGGTGCAGAGCCGTGCACACAGCAGCCCTCAGTACCTCTGTCGACTGGTTCCTTGGGCCGGGGCTCAGAGCCAGGGTAGCGCAATGATTACGGGCATTGTACCACTTGGATGAGTTTATAGAAATTCTGTGGAGCTTTCAACTAACATCATTAGCTATCACTTAAAAGGGTGACTTGAAAGTGTTAGGAGCTACAGATTCAGGGCTGGTCATCAATTCCCAGCCTGTGGCTGAGGCTACAAAGCTGTTGCAAGCGACCCAAGATTCAGGTGCACCCCATACCCTGTCCGTGGTCTCAGTATAAAATATGGCCCTAGCTTCTAAATGTATCTGGATGTTATATGATCAATAAAACACGTGTTCATTTTAAAATGCTACCAAATGTCTCCTTCTCTTTATGCACTTTCTCATTCATAATATGTTAAAAATACCAGTGTGACTAGGTCACATTTTTAATGTTAAGGTTTGGAAGGTTTATAGTGGAAAAAGTTGAGACTTTCATATCCAGGCTTTTCCTCTCAGGTCAGAAAGGAAAGAGCCAAGAAGGAAATGTCACACAGGTGGAGGGGATCATCCTGCTGCCCCCTGCTAACAGGTGCACAAAGTCCATATTGTGAAAAGCACCAGTGTTGCGGTTTCCCTCACCCAGTGCCAGGAGCTACATGGCTCAGCAGGAAGGAATCTGTGTCTTTTCTGCAGAATGAACTGTAACCTCCTGAAGCTGAAGTGTAGGCCCCGATTGGGACCAATTCACAGGAAGCATCTGTCTCCTGTGTCCCTGTGCCTGCCCCTTTCCTGGGAGCAGGCTTCCCCAATTCCGAAGGGCCGCGCTTCTCACCCTTCCCTCCTCCCCAATCCCTGGCCCAGGCCTGCACAGAATTCCTTCTCTATCACCCTCACAGCAGTGGCTTGCTTCCCCCCACAGCGGGCATGGTCAACAGGCACAGTGCCCAGGGTCCGTGGAAAAAAATGTTTGGGGATCCACAACAAACATATTTTCATTTCTTTTAAAATCTAAAGAAAAATATAAACTAATCGGTTAAAGAAAATGTTTTATTATTGTACATATTAATATATTTGTCTTTATGCCAACACTGTGTAAAATAAAAATGTTACTGTTTTTTGATGAGGGAAAAGGCCCCAGAAGGCTGCAGACCACTAACGCGAGTTGGTGAAGCCAGCCACGAGGCTGGGCCCTTTGCAACCAGCACTCCATCAACTGCTTTACGCAGCAGCTAAACTGCAGGAGCGCTCGGCCGGCCTGAGGCTTTGACAAGCAGAAAGAGGGGCGTCAGTCCTATCTCCAAAGTTCCGCCCCAGGAAAGAGCCCTGAGCTCTGAACTCCGACGAAAAAAAGAAGGGCTCTGTTCTGGGCAGGGTGGGGTTTGGGAAGGGTAAAGACCGCCTCGGGTGCCCACGCGTCCCTTCTTATAGGACCTGTCTCCCGCTGCGTGCACCAAGTGCTTTGAAAGGTTTTCGCCGATTAAAACGAATAAAAACCGCGTGGAAAGGCAAAGAAGTTAGGGGTTAGGTAGGGTCGAAAAGTACTCAGCTCGACACCGGAGGAAAAAGAAACCCCCACAGGAACTCCGGTTGCTCGGGTGTGTCCTAACAGCCTCACTCTGGACCTCTTGGACCTGGTGGGTCTGTGTCCCCAGCCCCTGCGGGGACAGCCCAGGAAAAGGCCGGGTTCCAGGACAGCCCAAGCATCCGAATCAAGTTATCTACACCCCCGAGGCTGAGAATAGATGAACGAATCGAGTCTATTGGGGTAAGATTTTGTTTTGTTTTTCTCTTAATTATTTAGTTAAAGCAAGGATTCGTTCCACAGGGTCTCTCTTCAGGAATATTCGTTAATTATAATTTCATCTGTGACAGCCTTCTTCTGAGATGGCCCAATTGTAAGGTCCAGGGAATGCTGGGTCTTCCCGCTTCGGTATTCCTAGCAAACGCGGGTTCCACCCAGCCTCGACGTTTCCGTCCCTGCCCTGTCCATGCGCGCCGGTTCCTGCGGCCAGGCTTCCCAGCCTGGCAGCTGCCTCGTCTCCCCGCCCCCTGGGGCGCCGACCTCCGCTCCTGTCCCAGCAAAGGAGCCTCCCCTGCCTGCCGCGCCAAGTGCCCCCGCTCTGAATCCTGGGCACCGAGAGCACCCACGCTCGCGCAGACGGCCAGCCACGCGGGCACGAAGAGGGCCCTCGCCCCGCGTGCAGGGTCGTCCCCAGGCTCCGCGCTCGCACCCGCCCTGCCGGGCAGCCAGCCGCTCGCCGTCCGCCCCCCGCCCCCAGCCCGCCCGACAGCGCGCTCACTCACCCAGCATCTTGCTGAGCTCCGCGTTGTGCAGGTCAGGGTTCTGCACCGCCAGCCGCTTCCTCTCGTCCTTGGCCCAAACCATGAAGGCGTTCATGGGCCGCCGGATACGGCTCTCGGAGCCCTTGTCCCCCGGGGGCCGAGGGGCGGCGGGCGGCGACTGTCCATCCGACAGCTCGGCGTCCAGGGCCGGGCACTCGAGCCCCTCGGGCCAAGGATAGGCTCCCAGCAGCGAGGCCATGGCCGCACGCGGGTCGCCTCGCTTAGCTTGGCGGGGCCTGCGCGGACCTGGCCCTCGCACGGGTCGGGGCGTCCAACTTGGCCCGCAGCCGCGACCCGGCCCCTGATTTATCAGCTTCGGGCGGCCGCGTCCTCCAATGACTCTCCAAGGCGGCGCGGCCCCTCCCTCGGTGTCGGCACGGGTCCCCTCCCTGCGTCCCGGGCCGCCGCCGGGTCCCCGCTCCAACCTGCCGGGAGGAGGAGGGAAGAAGGGAGGGAGGCAGGGCCTCCTCCCCGCACCCGCCCCCGGCCCGCCCCTCCACCGCCAGGGGCCCGCCCGGGGATCTGCGCCGGGCTGGCCCGGGCCGCCTCCCGCCCCCTGCCGTGGACCCGCAGGTGCCGCAGAGCCGCAAGGCAGGCGCTGGAGGCCCGCTCCAGCCCCGGCCTGCCCGGGTCAGACTCCACCACCCCTCCTGCGCGTGGAGCCTCGGAAAACCCAATCCAACCAGGTTTCGCCGAGCCCGCCTGGGCGTGAGAGACACTGACCATGAACCCCTCAGATCAGCCGTTCTTAATACTCCGACTGCCATTCCTTTCTAAAATGACCGGGTTTCGGCCACCGCAGCCCCAGTCAACTTGGGTCGCCACAGAGGCCGGCCGGAGCCGGGGCTGGGGACTGCACCCCGCCTCGGGTTCTGTGCAGTGTTCACCCAAGGCCCCGCGACGCCCTGGCCGCCCCTGGCTCTCAGGAGGGCGAGGCCGGCGTTCTGGTTCTCAGCCACCTGGTTGATTTCTCCTCTCACTCCACCCGCACCCAGTCTCCGGGGCCAGGCCTCCAGCTCCCTCACTTCTGGCTCTTCTCACCCTGAATTTTCGACTTATATTTTCTCTTTCCTCCTCGGATTGGCAGTCCGGCTTCTCCGAAAGGAGTCGCTCCTGCCCTCTCGCGTCCCCCCTGGCTGAGCTGCGACCTGCTAACTCCCCCAGTTTCCCTCATCTGCACACCCTGGTGTACAACGACCGTGCGTGCCGGGCCCGCGTGCAGCCTGGGGACTGCGGGCTGGGAGCTCACGGCCGTCGCTTGCCCGCGCTCACCGCAGCACCCATGTCACCCGGCCCCCTGTGTGGAGCGCTGTTCCCGCACTCTCATATAAGCGCAGGCACACAGTAGGCGCTCAAGGCCTGAAGAATGAGTGAGCAAATATGGCTCAGACACGTACTGAATGAAAGTCGGCAGGTTTGACTAGCTCCTGGAATTCAATATTTACTGAGCGCCCTCCATGTGCCGGGCTCCACAGAGGTGATCCTGGAAGGAGGCAGCGTTGTGGGGGTGGGGGTGGGGGTGCCGTGGGATCCGGTGTCAGAACCTGTCTTAGTGTTTAGGTGACTGAACGTGCGACTCTGGACAAGTCACATCTCTCTGGATCGCCTTTCCTAATCCTAACACGGGGCGATGATAAGACTGACCTTTCAGGGCTGTTGTGAAGATTCGGTGAGACAAATGTAGAGAAAGCTCCAACCCTTCCTGTGATGCTTGACGTTAATACAACTCTAGGCATGAAGCCTGTGAGCCTGAGTCGGAATTTCAATGTCCCCGCGCGCAGCAACCGATGCCTTGCATGCAACATGCAGCGGGCCCCACGGCTAAGACCCGGCAAGTGTAAGGTGAACTGCAGCGCCTCTCTTTTCACGTCCTAATTTTTACCTCTAGAGCCCGGGACAATTTTCATCCGAGAACTAGCTTTTCGAACAAAAGAGATGGCTGGGCTTGCCAGGATTCAGTAGCAGCACCCTGGGCCGGTGCGCCCCAACCGCTGCACTGGCGGGCCGGGAATCTAAGGGTGTGGGGCTAGGCGCGCGCTGCGCAGCACGGGCAGAGTACAGGGTGCCCACCGCTGGGGCAGCATCCAGGAACCAGAGGCGGAGCGGTGGGGGACCCAGTGGGGGCCGTTTGCAGAGAGTTTGTCCTCCATCTAGGCGGACTTCCCAACCCTGTAAAGCCCAGGCCATCTCCAGTGGCCGACCCCTTTCCCGCATGTGCCTCCAGCAAAACCCCTAGGCCAGAGTGCGCCTCGTGGAATCCAGGGCCAGGAGAAGGGAGCTCTTTGAGAAAGGGGAGAAAGAGGGTCCCATTTTGGGGCTTGAGCTGCGGCGGAGGATCCAGGGAAGAGCTCGTCCCCGACCCTTTCTGACCCTACTGAGCTCCAGGGCGGGGGCGGTGCTCAGCAGGGTCGGAGGCCACGAGGGGACAGCGCCCCCTTCCCGACGACTGGCGTCCCCACTCCCCGCCCCAGCCCGTAGCGCCCTCCCTGCATGGCCCCAGAGCAGAGCGCTCAAGCCATGGGGCCGCGCCCGGGCACCAGGTTAGGAAGATGCTTCCTTCCCAGGGAACACGGAACGGTCAAGTTAGATCCCAGTCACGGACGGCAACAACAGAGAAAACAACGGGGACGGGGCCAGAGAATACGTGTTGTGATTGTTGTCTGCACTTATTTAGTTTCTTGCTTTTCCTCTGCAGAGAGCTTGCAAGCCTGGGCTGTCCAGGAGGTGATCATCAACCTTCCCAGCGCTGATGCGGGCGCCGCCCGGAGCTCGGGAATTGCCAGCACCGCAGTAGCCGGGCTCGCTCACTCCATTCCTTCATTCCCTTGCGTCCACGCATTTATGCACCTTGGCAACCGTATGCTAGCGCGCCCTGGTGCAGGCGACGCCAAGGGACGCGGGGTCGCCATAACCTCGCCGCTTCTCTGGTCTCTGCGAGCTTCAGTCCTTCCAGAGCTCCGCGCCGACCCTACGCGACCCCAAAGCCTGGAGCTCGGAGGGCTGAGCTAGAGGCGGAGGGAGCCAGCCCTGGCATGCCGATACTTGTGTCGCCAGCGCTGGGTTCGGGGCTGCGGCCAGCTGTGGGTCCAGCGGCTCTTAGGTCGAGGCTAGGCGCGGCGAATCGTCACGGCGCGGACCCTGAAAGACCTGGCAGAGAAAGGTCAAGGCCCAGGGCTACCGGGTTGGATCTTGCGGGGCTCTGACCTTCGGCGAGACCGGTCAGAGGCAGCCAAGCAGAGGCGGAGAGGCAGGGCCGGGTGTGATGACGCAGGGCACACTGGACAACGCGCGTGCTCCACGCAGCAGGCCTGGCCGCACCACCGGAGCTCACGCCTCCCGCGCGAGTTACCTGAACTGCACTCTCTTTAAAGATGTTTTCTTTCTTCCTTCTTTCTTTTCTTTTCCTTCCCTCCCTTCTCCCTCCCTCGCTCCTTTCTCCCCGACCCCCTTCTCTGTCCGTTTAGCTCGGTAGTTCTGTGAACATTGGTTTCCAAGGACACAGGACCTGAAGCCAGAAATCCCCAATTCCGATTTTCTGCAATTCAATTGCGTTGTGATAACTCACTTAACTAATCTCGGCCTCAGTTTCTTCACCAGTAAAATGGGGATAATACAAGGTGGCCGACACAGTGTTTGTAAAAGCTCCTCGTAGAGTTTTCTGAGTTGTGAAATATGAAATCGTGAGTGGGTGAAAACCTAAAAAAAAAAAGTCGGGCCTCCACAACTTTCCTCTCCAGGAGCTTTTCTCATTCTATTCCGAACAGAGGAATTTCAGCTGCTCTGGGGTGCAAGGGGAGAGAAATGGGCAGAAAGAGGGGGGGGAGGAGGGGCAGGAGGAGGGAGAGGGGAATCCAGCTGCAGTACCCCTGGTACCTGCTCCGAACCCGCTGCGAACCCGGAGCTCTAAGCCGGACCAGGCGCGTCCTGGGCCAAGGGCCTGCCTCGGGCGGGGCCACCGCGGATACTCCGGAGGCTCGCGGCAGCGCCCGCAGGCGTTGGGTGCAAGTGTTCTGTGTTTGCTTTTAGTTCCTCACACCAGGCTAGAGGTTGAAGTCATTATCATCACCATCTTCGCTCACGCTGATTTGTCTGTACTTGATTGGCAGTCTTTGCAAAGCAGGTTCCCATTCACTGGCTCATCCCCGCCTCCACACAACCCTGGAAGCAGAAGGCTCAGAGTTTTAGGATTGAGCCATTTCCCAGACAAGGCGGGTGAGGCTGCGGCTACAAATGCCAGAGCACAGACCCCAGCGCGCGGCTCCTGACCTCACGCCTGGACTACTAGGTTCCTGTGCGCCCAAGTAGTGCCCCAGCTTGAGGGAACGGCTTCTAACCAGCTGCTGCGACGCCTCCTGGCTTTGCGCTCCCTCTAGCCTGGTCTCTGGAAGTTCCACTGCACCTTCCCTCATCCAAAGGGTGCCTTCAGTTTAAGGCGTGTCCTGAACAAGGTAACGTGAAAAGTAAGGGGCCAAACCCTGCTGGCCATGGCCGAGGTGCGGGCTGGAGAGAGGGGAGACCCGGCCAGGCCTGCCAGCCCTGCCTCCCGCCCGTGCGGGGTCCAGGAGTCTGCAACTCGGGTTTTCTACATGACGCTGTAGTGGAGTTCCTTTTTCAACCCACGGAAATCTCTCCATAGTCATCTAAGAGAAGCCCATCAAGTTCCTAATTTAGAATAACTGTCTGTGATTAAAACAGCAGATATTGGCCAGGCACAGTGGCTCACGCCCGTAATCCCAGCACTTTGGAAGGCAGAGGAGGGCGGATCACCCGAGGTCAGGAGTCCGGGACCAGCCTGGCCAACACCATGAAACCCCATCTCTAGTAAAAATACAAAAATTAGCCAGGCATGGAGGCATACGCATGTAATCCCAGCTACTTGGGAGGCTGGGGTAGAACTGCTTGAACCCGGGAGGCGGAGGTTTCAGTGAGCTGAGATGGCGTCAATGCACTCCAGCCTGGGCAACAAGAGCAAAACTAACTCTCTCTCTCTCTCTCTCTCTCTCTGGGCAACAAGAGCAAAACTAACTCTCTCTCTCTCTCTCTCTCTCTCTCTCTCTCTCTCTCTCACACACACACACACACACACACACACACACACACCGAGCAGGGATTTCAGATGTACACCTGCAGCTTCACTGCACTGACTGAAGCAGGCAGAACAAAAGGACATTAGGTCAGTTTCACAGAATCTGAGGTCCAGTAGCTTTTCCACATGAACCTAGGGAAAAAGGAATGTTGTTTTCAGACTAGATTGCTCCTGAATGTGGGTAGTACAGACCCCTTATAACATCAAAAGCTTTTTGTAGTTGCTTAAAATACTAAGATACAGTTTCCCTGGGTCAGGCATTCCTGGTTACTGCAGAGGCCCCCCTGTACACACATACTTGTGAGCACCCCTAACCCACCACTTGTCTCTGATGAATCATGTCTCCAGTGGATAATACCTAAAACCTCCATGGTGGGAAGAACACTGACTTGGAGCCAGAAGCCACAAGGCCAGTCCAACCTGCCACTACTGTCTGTGCACATTTTAGCAAGTCACTTCACGGGTTAACTCACAGGCTCTGGAGCCTCAGTGAGGCCCCGAGAGATGAAGGACTTGCCACGTTTTGTCCACTTGGATAGCACTGAGATAAGCTGATGTTCAGTCTGTGATTTGTGTTTGCTTCCCCCTAGCACTGAGGGACATGAGTCCCAAGCCAATAACACCCTTTTTCTACACTAACTTTCTTCCACTCTACTCTGAACAATTATCAGATTTCCTTTAAGGGGTCAAGTGTGTCAGATTACTGCACAGAAATGATCTTTATTTGATTGGTCAGAAGCTAGACTTTCAGACAAATTTCAGTAGAAAAATTAACAAACTACAAGATAAATTAGCAGTTGGTTTGAGGGGATATTTATTTATTTTTATCCTATGGTCTCTTCTTTCCAAATGTCTAAGATGAAGAAGTGAAATTGATTAGAAACAACCCATAATAATACAACATGGAAAATAAGCTTTTTCTTAGGACATTTGTACACACATCTGACTTCTGGGTAAATAGGATATCAGGCTAATGATGAGACAGCCTAGATAGAGATCTCATCACAGAGAATTCTGTCATCAGTCAACAATTCCAGTGTGAGAAGTTGAGGATACTTTGTATTTGTTTAGATTATGAGATTGCTTTATTGTGTAGATTTCAAACTACTATGTTCTGTTTGTAAGATAAAATGTGTATTGAAGTACAGCATCTCTACAGAGAAGTGCATGGAGTTTTCACCAAGTGAACACACCGCATAAGCAGCACTCAGATCAAGTAACAGGTGTTGCGAGCCCTGATATTTTTAAGGCTCCCTACCACTAAGTTGTGAGCTCCCTTAGAGCAGGGACTGAGTGCCATTCTGGTTTAAGATATAGTACATTAATAGAAAATTTGAGCATGGGTTGTGTCTGCTTCACTGTGTCTGAGTCTGGAAAGACGTGAACAACTAGAAGTCACCTGAATGGCCAGAAGCTAGAATTATCTGGAGGCTTCTTCACCCACAAGTCTTGCACCAGAGGAGGGGTGACTCAAAGATTGGGCTAAGTTGTGACTGTTGACTGGCATGTCTACACATGGCTTCTCCATATGTTTTTGGCTTCCTTTTTAGCACGGTGGCCTCAGAGTAAATCTTACATGTCAACTTGGCACTCCAAGAATGAATGTTCCCATAAACAAGCCAAAGGCTATATGGCCTTCTAAGACTTAGGCTCAGAAGTCACATTACATCACCTCTAACCGATATTTGTTGGTCGAAGCAGTCACAAGTATGTCTAGATTTAACCAGAGAAAATATAGACCTCCACCTCTCAAAGTGGGGCATGTCACAGAATTGTGGCTGTGTTTTAAAACCATGAGGTATGTGTATGTGTAGAGATGGTGGAAATGAGAATACCAGAGGTTTATCACAGACAAAGTAGCTAACTTTGTAACTCATAACATTCTTTCCCACCCCAAGGCCAATGTCAGGGCAAAGGAGTGCACCTTCTTTTTCCACACACTTAAACGAAGCCTTACACAATGCCATTCCTTCAAAAGGTTTTTCAAAGTTCCTCAAAAGAAACTAATAGAAATTGGACTATAGTAATTTCATTTTTGAGACAGAGAATGCTGAAGCACAAGATGTGCTTAGAAATATAAAGCAATTTAAAGGATAGGGCTGGAGCTGGGCATTGAAGTTGTATTTGAAAAAAAGTTTAATGAGTTATGGTTCTATATTTGGAACTCGAATTTTTAGGGTTTGATCAGACGGAGTTGTCAAGGATATTTTGAAAAGAATTTCAGTGCAGGTAGAGAAAATGAGTTCTAAGCCCTTCTTCAACTAGCTTCTCAATAGCCACCATCCCCTACGTTTCTGACACTGGATCTAGTTCATATATTGTGTGGAGCAGTACTAACCACAGTCATGCTTACCTGTGTAAATAGAATTTTTAAGGTGCTCTTACACATACCATCTCACTTCATTTTCAAACACCTTATAAGGTAATCTGGGAAGGTGTTCGATTATCGCTCTAATTTTGTAGAGGAGAAACTGAGGCTCATAGAAATAAAATAACAGGTGGCAAGTGACAGACCTGGCAAAATGACTCCCCATTCAAGGCTCTCTCCAAAATATCATTCATTGCTTAATTCTCCATGGGATTTAGGGCTTGACTGAAATGAAGTTGGATCCAAACAAACAATATCACATATAAGAAAGTAAGTTTTAAATTATAAAAACTTCCACTTCTGCTTATGCTGGAGTAACAGGGATCAGATTAACCCCCCACCTTAAACAAATACAAAACTAAACAATATCTGAGTTTTCAGCTATTGCACAACAGACAGTGCACATAGTAATTCTGGAAAAGAGAAACAAATGAGGTGAACCCAATACGTGCCCCTGATCATTGTCTGGAGAAGGTCTCTAGGCCATGATGCAGGGAAGGGGAAAACAGAAACCAGGGTGATGCTGAGTTGAAGAGTCAGAGTTCAGAGCTGAGAGAGGATGAAGCAGAGAAGAGTTTGCACAGACAGGGGTTCAGAGATCTGAAGAGAGGTCTGCTGGAATTTCTGCCTGACAATGATCTGCACGTGTGTGTGAAAAAAAATCCTAAGGCCATGGAAAGAACCACTGGAAAAAAATTAGGTGGAATCATCTCCTGAGCTCATACCAGGACAGAAAGTTTCTGTTCCCACAAGTAGGGTAGAAAGAACTCCTACTACACGGGACATCAGGTAGGATCCTCAGAAGACTACTGTCTGATGGAAAAAGAAACAGGAAAATAGAATCCACAACCAGAATGAAAATCAGTCAATAGAAATGGCACCAGAAATGACAAAGATGATGGAATTGGCAGATATGGATGTTAAAAAAGTTATTTTAAATATACTCCTTGTGTTCAAGAAGGTAGAGGAAAACAAGATCACAGTTCTTGAAAACAAGATGTAAAAGATCTAAAAAAAAAAAAAAAAAAAAGAGCCAAATCAAAATTTGAAAGGTAGAATATTTGAGTTACAAAATACCCTATAGAGGATTATCAGTAGATTAGACATTGCAAAAGAAAATATTAGTAAACAAGAAACATGCCAATATAAATGATTCCAAATGAAAAACAGAAAAAAGACTGAAAATTAACACAGAAGTAACAACTTGTGAGACCATATTAAGTGGCCTAACATAAAAGTAATTAGGCTCAGAAGAAAAGGGAGAGATTAGAAAAACATATCTGGGAAAATAATGTTTTTTAAATTTAATGGAAACTATAAATTCACAGATTCAAAAAGCCCAACAATCCCCCTCCCCAAAAAAAAAACTAAAGTAAACCATACTAAGGCACATCATAATGAAATTGCTGAAAATCTTGAAAGCAACTAGAGGGAAAAGGACACATTACACACAGAAGGAAAAAAACAAAAACTAAAGCAGACTTTGTGCTTGAAACTATGCAATCCAGAAGACGATGGAATAACATTTTTTAAAGTACTGAAACAAAAAAATTTTAAAACCACTCAACCTAGAATTCTATATCTAGAAAAATTATTTTCTAAAATAAAAGCCAAATAGGACTTTTCAAACACACAAAAGCTGAGTGAATTCAACAGGAGACCAACATCATGAAAAATGTTGAAGGAAGTCCTTGAGGCAAAGGATAGTGACATAGATGGAAATTTGGATGCACACAAGGGAATTGGTGAACATAAAATACTTTTCTTCTATTTTTAAAATCTGTTAAAAATATAATTGTTAAAGTAAAAGTAATATATTATTGAATTTATAGCATATGTAGAAGTAAAATTTTATGACAATAATAGCAAACAGATCAGGAGGAGGGAAATGAAAATATATTTTTTGTTAGGTTCTTGTAAATATATGTGAAGTGGTATAACATTATCTGATGATAGACTGACCATTTAAGATGTAACGTTAAGATGTAAGACCATTTACTGTAAACGTTAGAGCAACCACTTTTTAAAAAGAGCTAATATGCCATCAAGGTATATACAATGGAATAATAAACTTCTCAATTAATCAAATCTATCCAAGACAGAAAAAGATGAAAAGGAAGCAAAGAATAGATGAGACAAATAAAAAACAAATAGTAAGATGTTGGATTAAAACACAACCATAATTATGATCACACTAAATGTTTATGGCCTAAATATTACATTTAAAAGCAGGGATTGTCAGATTAGATTTTAAGAAAAAGCAACATAGAACTACATGGTTATAAGATGGTTTAAAGAAATCCACTTTAAACACAAGACACAGATTAGCTAAAGGTAAAAGGATGAGATTATTTTATACCCAGTCCAGCATGTAAGGAGATTGGAAATCATTAATCCCATCCTAACAAGAGAAAAAGCTGAACAAACTGAAAAATGACAACTCTTCTTGGCTCCATCAAATAATGCAGGTCATAAAGCAAGCCACTGTCCTATGTTTGAAGAGACAAAAAGGTGGATACACAGATCACAACTTACCAGAGCAGAAACCCATGAGCAGAAACCTCCACAGGAGTCAGTACCAGGTTCCTCTTATGCAGTACATCATGTTTGGGTTTTAACAAAAAATGACAAGGCATATTAAATGGCTCACAGCACAGTTTAGAGAAACAGAGAATGAAAATCAAACTCAGATATGGCAGGGATGTTGGAATTATTAGACTGGAAATTTAAAATAACTATGATTAACATGCTAAGAGTTCTAATGGAAAGGTAGACAACATGCAATAACATATTGGTAATGCAAGTAGAGAGATGGGGATTCTAAGAAAGGATCCAAAAGATATGCTAGAAATAAAGAGCACTGTAACAGAAATGAAGAATGCCATTGATGGGCTTATTAGTAGTCTAGACATGGCTGAAAAAGAATCAACGATCTTGAAAATACGCCAGTAGAAACTTTCCAACCTGAAAAACAAAGAAGACTGAGGGAAAAAAATGGAACATAATATCCACCAACTGTGAGTCAATTACATAAAACATACACACAATGAGAATACCAGAAGGAGACCAAAGAGCAAAAGGAACAGAAGAAATATTTGAAGCAATAATGATGGAGAACTTCCCAAACCACATATTCAGGAAAGTCAGAAAACACCAAGTAGCATAAATGCCAAAAATGACACATAGGCATATTGTATCCAAATCATGGAAAATAGAGACAAAGGAAAAAATCTGGAAAGGAGCTGGAGGAAAAAATCACCTTCCCAATAGAATAACAAGGATAATAATTACATTGGATCTCTTCAAAAGCCATATAAGCAAGAAGAGAGTGGAGCAAAATCATTTAAGTGTCCAAAGAAAACCCCACCAACCTAGAATTCTGTATCTAGCAAAATTATCCTTTAAAAGTAGAGGATAAAAATTTTCTCAGATCAATAAAAAATTAAGGGAATTTGTCATTAGTAGATATGCCATGCAAGAAATGTTAAAAGAAGTTCTTCAAAGTGAAGGAAAATTATATAGGTTAGAAACTCAGATCTGTATGAATAAAGACAATTAAAGAAGGAATAAGTGAAGGCAAAATTAAAACATACTTTTTCTTCTTCTTCTTTTTTTTTTTTCCTTGAAACAGGGTCTCACTCTGTCACCCAGTCTGGAGTGCAGTGGTGTATTCATGACTTACTGCAGCCTCAATCTCTTGGGCTCAAGTGATCTTCCTACCTGAGCTGCCCAAGAGGCTGGGGCCACAGATATGCAATAGCACACCTGGTTAATTTTTTTATTTCTTGCAAAGACAGGGTCTCATTATGTTGCCCAGGCTGGTCTTAAATTGCTAGGCTCAAGTGATCCTCCCATCTCAGCCTCCCAATGTGCTGGGATTATAGGCAAGAGCCACTACACCTGGCCAACAGGTAATCAGTTCGTTCAAAGTAATTAAAATAACGATGTATGCAGTGATTATTATAGCTTATGGACAAATGAAATCAATGACAGCAATGATATAAGAGACAGGAGGGAGAAGTCAGAAATACTTTATTATAAAGTACTTAAACTATCTGTGAAGCAGTATAGTGTTACTTGAAGGTAGACTTGAATTAATTGTAAAATGTATATTGCAAACTCTAGGGCAACCACTAAGAAAGTAAAAAAAAAAAAAAGAAAGAAAAAAAAGATAATTAAAGGATGGAGGAAAAATGAAATCTAAAAAACCCTCAATTAAAACCCCAAAAGGCATAAAAAAAGTGAAAGACAAAAATAGAAACAAAGAATGGGGCAATAAATGGAAAACAGTAACAAATATAATACATATTAATTCACCTATATCAATAATCATGTTAAATGTCAATGTTCCAAATACACTGTATTAGGCCATTTTCTGTAAAGAAATACCTGAGACTGGGTAATTAATAAGAAAAGAAGTTCAATTGGTTTATGGTTCTGCAAGTTGTACAGAAAGCATAGCAGTATCAGCTTCTGGGGACGCCTCAAAAAGCTTCCAATCACAGTGGAAGGCAAAGCGGGTGTAGGTACATTGCATGGCAAAAGCAGGAGCAAGAGAGAAAGAGAAGGAGGGGAGGTGCCACGTACTTTTAAACAACCAGGTCCCAGGAGATTTCACTCACTATTATGAGGACAGCACCAAGTGGATGGTGCTAAATCATTCATGAGAAATCTACCTTCATGATCCAATCACCTTCCAGCAGGCACCACCTCCAACATTAGCGATTACATGTCAAAGTGAGATTTGGGTGGGTATAAATATCCAAACCATATAATACACCAACTAGAAGACAGAGACTGTAATAGACTTATCACAAAACAAAACAAGACCTAACTATAACTTGTCTACAAAAAAACCCCCACTTTAAATATATAGACACAGATAGAGTAAAAAGAGAAAGATATACTATGCTAACACTAAGCAAAAGAAATCTAGAGTAGTTATATTAATTTCAGATGGACTTCAGAGCAAGGAAAATTACCAGCGATAAAGACAAGCATTACATAATAATAAACGGGTCATTTCTCCAAATAGACATAACAATCCTTAATGTATATGTACCTAACAACAAAGTATCAAAATACATGCAGTAAACTAATAGATGTCCAGGAGAAATAGATGAATCCAGGATTATTGTTGAAGACTTCATGATTCTCTTTCAGTAGTTGACTGACTCAGCAGGCAGAAAATCAGTAAGGGCATAGCTGAACTCAATGGCACCTTCAATCAACTAGCTATAGTTGGCATCTATATATTACTTCACCTAAAAACAGAAGAATACACATCTTTCTCAAGTTCACATGGAACATTCACCAAGATAGACTACATTCTGGGCCATAAAATACACTTAAACAAATTTAGAAGAAGAGAAGCCATGCAATGTATGCTCTCAGACTACAATGGAGTTAAACTAGAAACCAATAACAGAAAGATAGCTGGAAAATCCCCAAACACTTGGATATTAAACAACATGTTTCTAAATAACACATGCATCAAATAAATAAATCTCAAGAAAAATTTAAAAATACTTTGTACTAAACAAAAATGAAAATGTAACTTATCAAGGTTCATGGAAAGTAGAGAAAACAGTACATAGAGGGAAATTTATAACATTAAATGCATACTTTAGAAAAGAAGATATAACTAAAGTCAATAGTGTAAGCCTACACCCTAGGAAATGAGAAAAGGAGGAGTGAATTAAAGTAAGCAAAATAAAATAAAATAATAAAAACTAGAGCATAAATCAATAAAATTAAACACAAAATATCAATAGAAAAAAATCATCAAAACCAAAGGCTGGTTCTTTGAAAAGATCAATAAAATTGCTAAATTTCTATCCAGGCTAACTAAGAAAGAGGAAGAGAAGAAACAAATTGCTAATATCAGAAATAAAAGAAGGAATAACTATTGACTCCATAGACATTAAAACATAATAAAAAAATTAAAAACAACTCTATGCCCCCAAATTTGATAACCCAGATAAACTGAACCAATAGATACAGAGAAAGCGTTTGACAAAATCCAGTACCCATTCATGATAACAAATCTCAGGAAACAAGAAACAGAGAAGAACACTCACAATTTGACAAAGAACATCTACAAAAACGACACAGCTAACATTACACTTAATGGCAAAAACCTAGATGCCTTCCTGTTAATATCAGAAATAAAGCAAGGGTAATCCTTTTCACTACTATTTTCAACATTGTGTTAGAAGATGGCTAATGCAACAAAATGAGAAAATAAAATAAAAGGTATACAGATTGAGAAGTAAAAGATAAAATTGTCTTTGTTCATACATGACATGACTGCCTATGTAGAAAATCCCAAAGAATTGACAAAAAAGCCTCCTGGAACTCACAAGCAATTATAGCAAGATTGCAAGATACAAGGTTAATATACAAAATTCCATTGTATTCCTGTATGCAGCAATAAACAGTTTGCATTTGATATTAAAAACATAACACTATTTACATCAGCACCAAAAACCCGCTGTAATACTTAATTATAAATCTAACAAAATGAACTATATAAGATTCATATGAGGAAACGTACAACACTGTAATGAAAGAGATTGAAGAAGAACTAAACAATTGGAGAGCTATTCTCATTTCATGGACAGGAAGATAATATTATTAAGATGTCAGTTTCTTCCAACTTGTTTTTTAGATTCACTGCAATCTCAATCAAAATCTTAGTAAGTTATTTTGTGGATATTCACAAACTAATTCTAAAGTTTATTTGAAGAGGCAAGAGATCTAGAATAGCCAACAAAATACTGAAGAAGAACAAAGTAAACACCTGATGCTACCCAACTTCAAGACTTACTAACCTTATAGCTATATAGTAACCAGGACAGTGTGGTATTGGTGAAAGAATAGACACATGTATCAATGGAATAGAATAGGGAACCCAGAAATAGACCCATGGAAATAAAGTCAACTGATCTTTGACAAAGAAGCAAAGACAATTTAATGGAGAAAGAACAGATTTTTCAATAATTATAAAACAGGTGAACCTCCTCATGCAAAACAAACAACAAAGAAAAAATGAATCCAGACACAGACACTTACACCCTTCAGATAAACTTCTGGGGGACACATTTAAACCATAGCACCAGTTTTCCCAACATTTGTTGAAAAGACTGTCCTTTCTCCACAGAACCATCTTGGCACCCTTGTTGAAAATCATTTGACCATAAATGTAAGGATTTCTTTATGACTCTTCCTATTCCACTGGGCTCTATGTCTCTCTTCAAGCCATTTCCACATTGTTTTGATCACCATAACTTGTAGTAAATTCTGAAAAGAATGTGTAAGACCTCTAATTTTGTTCTTCTTTTTCAAGATTGTTTTAGCTATTCCAGGACTGTTGACATCCCATAAAATTTTCAGGATGGATTTTTCTATCTCCATAAAAAAACTGACATTGGGATCTTGATAGGGACTGCATTGAATCTGTAGATTGCTTTGGGTAGTAGTGACAACTTAACAATATTATCTTCCAGGCCATGAAGGGATGGACGTCTTTCCATGTATTTGTGTGTTTAATTTTTTCTAGTAACATTTTATAGTTTCCATTGTGTAAGTCTTTCATCTACATGGTTAAGTTTATTCCTAAGTATTTTACCTCTTTGATACTACTGTAACGGGAAATTTTTTAAATTTCCTCTCCAGGTTGTTGCTTGTTAGTGAATAGAAATGCAACTGATTTTTGCACGTCAATTTTGTGTCCTAAAACTTTGCTGAATTCTTAGTTGCAGAAGATTTCTTATTGTGTCTGTGTGTTTAATCTTTAGGGGTTTCTACACTGTAAGATCATGTCACCTGTGAATAGAGATAGCTTTATGTCTTACTTTCCTATTTGAATGCCTTTTATTTCCCCAATTCTTGCCTGATTGCTTTGGGTACAACTAATAGTACTATGTGGAATAGAAGAAGTGAGAGTGGCCATTCTTGTTTTGCTCCTGACTTTAAAGTTTTTAGTCTCCTACCACTGAGTATGATGTTGGCTCTGGGGCTTATACAAATATTTGGCTTTTAGTATATTAAGATTTCATTCCTTTTATTCCTAGTTTGAGGTAGTTTCCTTTTATTCCTAGTTAATTGTTTTTAAATCAAGAATGTTGATTTTTATCAGGTGCTTTTTCTGCATCAACTGAGATGATTATATTTTTCTCCTTAATTCTTTTAATGTGTGAATTACCTTGATTTTTACATGTTGAACATTCTTTGTATTTTAGGAATAAATCATACTTGATCATGGTGTAGAATCGTTTTAATAGCCTGTTGAATTCAGTCTGCTAGTATTTTATTTTATTTTTTTAGAGATGAGGTCTCACTATGTTGCCCAAGCTGGTGTACACTGGCTATTCACAGGTGCGATCATAGCACATTACAGTCTCAAATTCCTAGACTCGAGGGTTCCTCCCATCTCAGCCTCTCAAGTAGTTCGGGACTACATACATGTGCCATCATACCCAGCTAGTATTTTAAATTCTGGTGAATTTTGTTTGCTAGTTGAGCATTTTAAAATCTATATTCAAAAGGGATGCTATTGTGTAGTTTTTTGTGTTCTAATCTGGCGTGGGTATCAGGGAACACCAAACTCCTAGAATGAATTTGGAAGCGTTTCCCCCTTTTCAATCTTCAGAGGAGTTTGAGAAGAATTGGTGTTAATTCTTCTTTAAATACCTTGCAGAATTCATCTGTGAAGCCATCTGATCCCAGGCTTTGTTGGGAGGTGTTTGGTTTTGAAATCAACCTCCTTACTAGTTGTAGCTCTATTCAAATTTCCTATTTCTTCATATTTAGTATAAGTAGGCTGTGTATTTCTGGGAATTCGACCTTTTCATCTTGGTTATTCATTTTGTTGCCATACATTTGTTCATAGTATTCTCTTATAAACATTTTTCATTTCGGTAAAATTGGTGGAATGTCCCTGCTTTCATTTCTGATTTGCATTTTCTCTCTTTTTCCTTAGTCAATCTACCTAAAGATTTGTCAATTTTATTGATCTTTTCTAAGAACCAATACCTGGTTTTGTTGATTTTTACCTATTGTTTTTCTATTCTCTATTTTATTGGTATCTGTTCCAATCTTTTTATTTTCTTCTTTCTTCTCATTTTGGGTTTTGTTTGCTCTCCTTTTTCTAGATCTGTAAGGTGTAGAATTAGGTTGCTGACCTGAGACCTTTCTTCTTTTTTAGTGTAAGCTTTTACATCATAAATTTCCCTCTTAATACTGTTTTTACTGTGTAAGTTTTTGTTGCTGTATTTTCATCTTTATTTGTCTTAAGATCTTTCATAGTTTCCCTTGTGATTCCTTCTTTGACCCATTAGTCATTTAAGAATGTGTTAATTTCCCCAAATTTGTGAATTTTTCAGTTTTCCTTCTGCAGTTGTTGCCTAGTTTCACTCCATTGTGTTCAGAAAAAATACTTTGTATAATTTCAATCTTTGAAAATTCATTAAGGCTTGTTATGTGGCTTAAAATACAGTCTTTCCTGGAGAATGTTCCATATATACTTGGAAAATCTGCTGCTGCTGTTCGATGGAGTGATCTGTATATGTCTTTCATGTCTAATTGGTTTATACTGTCGTTCAAGTCATCTGTTTCCTTATTGATCTTCTGTCTGGTTATTCCATATATTATTGAAAGTGGGTACTGAATTCTCCTACTATTATAGGGCTATTTCTCCATTCAATTTGGTCAATGTTTTTTTCATATATATTTGTACACAAATGTTAGAACTTCCTATGTTCTAACTGACCATAATCTAAGAACATAATTTTAAAACATAATTTAACTTTTATGTTCTTGCTATCTTCTTAGTGAACTGACCCTTTTATTATTTAATGTCCTTATTTGTCTCATGTAACAGTGTCTTAAGGTCTATTGTATTTAAAATTATAGCCAACTTTTCCCCTCTTTTGGCTATTTGCATGGAATATCATTTTCCATCCTTTTACTTTCAGTCTCTGTCATGAGATCTAAAGTGTGCCTCTTGAGGACAGCACAGAGTTGGATTCTATTTTTTTAAAATCCATTCTGCCATTCTATATCTTTTGATTAGATAATTTATTCCATTTATATTTAAAGCAATTTCTGATAGGAAAGCACTACTTTTGCCATTTTGTTGTTTTCTGTATATCTTATAGCTTTCTTGCCCCTCACTTTTTTCATTACTGCTTTACTTTGTGTTTAGTTGACTTTTTATAGTGGCACATTTTTATTCTCTTCTAATTTTCTCTTTTATATATACAGAGTCTCACTCTGCCCAGACTACAGTGCAGTGGTGCAGTCATGTCTCAGTGCAGCCTTGACCTCCTGGGCTCAAGCAATCCTCCCACTTCAGCCTCCAAGTTGCTGGGACTACAGGCATGCACCACTATGCATGGCTAATTTTTTTTCTACAGACTGATCTTGAACTCTGGGGTCAAGCACTCCTACTGCCTCAGCCTCCCTAAGTGTTGGAATTATGGAATGAACTACTGCACCTAGCTTATTTTGTTTGTGGTTATTGTGGACATTAAATATAATACGAGTTATGGCACCTTAAATTGATACCAACTTGACTTCAGTAACATTAAAAAACTCTACTCCTTTATAGATCCTCCCTCCACTCCCCGCTTTGTGTTGCTGGTGTCACAAGTTACAACCGTATGTACTTTATATCTTTTTTTTTGAGACGGAGTCTCACTCTGTCACCCAGGCTGGAATGCAGTGGCATGATCTTGGCCTACTGCAACTTGTACCTCCTGGGTTCAAGCAATTCTCCTGTCTCAGCTTCCTGAGTAGCTGGGACTACAGGTGCACAACACCATGCTCGGCTAATTTCTGTATTTTTAGTACAGATTGGGTTTCCCCATATTGGTCAGGCTGGTCCCAAACTCCTGACCTCAGGTGATCCACCTGCCTGCCTCCCAAAGTGCTGGGATTACAGGTGTGAGCCACTGCAGCCCATCTATATCCATTACTATAGATTTGTATTTATTTTAATAAATTTGCCTTACAAATCCTGCAGAAAATAAAAAGAATTACAAATCAAAATTAAAGTAAACTTTTTTATATTTTTCCATGTATTACCTTTATACTTTGTTTCACATGCCTTCAAGTTGCTGTCTAGCATCCTTATATTTCAACTTGTAGGACTCCCTTTAGTGTTTATTGTAGGGTAGGTCTAGTAGTAATAAACTCCCTCAGTTTTTGTTTATCAAGAAATGTCTTAATTTCACCCTCATTTTTGAAGGACAGTTTTACCAGAGATTAAATTCTTAGTTGATAAGTTCTCCCCACCACTTCATGACTTAAAATATATAATCCCACTGCCTTTTGGCTTGTAAGGTTTTTTTTGCTAAGAAATCCACGGGTAGTCTTATTGAGGATCCCTTGTACATTGTAAGTTATTACTGTCTTGCTGCTTTCAAAATTCGTTGACTTTTAACAGTTTGATTATAATGTATCTTGGTGTGGGTCTCTTTGGGTTTATCCTACTTGAAAATCTTTGAGCTTCTTGGATTTGTATCTCCATGTATTATCTTAAAATTGGGAAGTTTTCAGCCATTATCTCTTCAAATAACCTATCCCCTTCTCTGTTCTCCATTTTCAATTTCTGTAATGTGTATATTGGTCTACTTGTTCAGGTCCCATAAGTCCCTGAGGCTCATTTTTTGATTTTTTATCATCTTTTTTTTTCCCTTTTTGTTCTCAGACTTGGTAATTTCAAATGACTGGTGTTCAAATTCAATGTTTGCTTTTTTTCCCCTCTGTTCTAGGCTACAGTTAAGCCTCTAGTGAATTTTTAAATTCCCTTAAGTATTTTTCAGCTTCTGAATTTGTTTAGTTCTTTTTTAAATATATAATTTCTACCCCTCTGTTTATATTCTAATTTTGTTTATATATATAATATAGTATATATTTACATATTATTTATTAAATATAATTTAGATATATTATATATATTTATATAATATATAAATATATATTATTTATATATTGTAAGCTCGAATTTCTGGACACAAGTGATGCTCCTGCCTCAGCTTCCTGAGTAGTTATAATATATAATTTAGATATTTATATATATTTTTATATATAAATAATATATAAATATATATATCTAAATTATATTTAATTTATTATATAATTTTATATAATAAATATAATTTATATATATTTATTAATTATATATAATTTATAATTTTATATAATTATATAATTTAAATATATAACATATAATTTATATATAATTAAATTATATAATTATATAAAATTATATAAATTATAAAAAATTATATAAACGTATATAATTATAAAAATATATATTTATGTAATATATAAAAATATAAAATATAAAATTATATAATTTATATATAAACTATATATTATAATATATAAATATATAATTTATATTTATATATAAAAATATAAACAAATTATATATTTATATATAAAAATATAAATATATTAGATATTTATATATTATATAGATTATATATATTATAAATATATATATTCTCTATATACGTGTGTGTGTGTATGTATGTGTGTATATATACTACTTGGCCTGGCAAGTATTGTGCTTTTAATTTTTATTTTCACCTCTCTCTCTCTCTATATATATACACACACACACACACACACACACACACACACACATATATATATATATATTTCCTGATTTCCTTTAGTTTTTTGCCCATGCTTTAACTCTTTAAGCACATTTAAGATGGTCATTTAAAGTCTTTTTCTAGTAAGTAATCTGTGTGTTTCCTCAGTGACTATTTCTGGAGGTTTATTTTGTTCCTTTGAATAGATCATGTTTCCCTGTTTCTCTGTATGCCTTGTAATCTTTCACTGAAAAAATGGATGTTTGAAGAACACCTCTTCCAATGTTTGAAGGCTAGAGTTATTTATTATCAAGCCCCTGAACCTAAAGATCGGCCCAGGGTAAAGGCTTAAGGGCTGCTCAGGTCTTCCGGGCATGCATCCTATCTGGGCCTATGTGTGTGTATTTCTTCTGGCTGCTTTCAAATGTCTTAATTTTCCAAAGCGTTCAACCTCAACTTTTTCTCAGAGCCTTAGATGGCCTATTGTATTCCTCTGCCCATGATCTCTTGCTCACAGTTGTCCTCAGATCTACAGTTCTCCTATGGTTTTCACACATCATGGTGTACCCTGCTTCCTTCTGAGGCTTCCAGCCTAAGCTCCAAACTATGCTACCCTTCCATCTGAGCCAGGTGAGACAGATACCGGTTTGTTGGACATCCCACAAATAGGCGAGAATTATACAAAAATTTCAACTCTGCTCTTTCTGGCCCAAGGGAGAGAGTCAAAAATTGGTCCTGTTCCTCTGGCCTTCACTGCATGGGTGAGGCATGGGCAAGTAAAAACAGCACTAAATTTCCTACCATTCTGAGTGTGGCTTTTTTCTGATTGGTATTCGCTTGGTTGTTACAGATCTTTGGTTGGTTTCTAGGGCTCTTTAAAGTGATTTCAGTCAGTCTGTAGTTGCTTATTTGATGTTTTATGGGAGAATAAGAGCTTCCTGGTCTGCCATTTTGTTGATGTCCTCAGTATTTTAATCTTTTAAAAATGGATTGTACATGGTATTATGCCTTTTTTTTTTTTTTTTTTTTTTTTTTTTTTGAGACAGGGTCTTGTTCTGTTGTCCACGTTGGAGTGCAGTGGTGCAATCAGCTTACTGTAAGACCGAATTTCTGGACACAAGTGATGCTCCCGCCTCAGCTTCCTAAGTAGCTAGGACTACAGGTGCATGCCACCTTGTCTGGCTATTTTTAAAACTTTTTTGTAGAGATGGCGTGTTACTATGTTGCTCAGGCTGGTCTCAAACTCATGGCCTCAAAGTGACCCTTCTGCTTTGGCCTCCCAAAGTGCTGGGATTTCAGGAGTGAGCTACCTTGCCAGGCAAATATTGTGCTTTTAATTTTTATTTTCAACAGTTCATTAAAGCATAAAAAATTGTGTGTTGTTCTTGTATCTTGTAAGCATGCTAAATCCATTATTAGTTCAAGGAGGTGGTTTAGGTAGATTTCTAGAGGTTTCTATGTAGAACAATCACCTTAAAACTCAATAAAAAAAATGCAATGAAAATGCGGTCAAAAGATTTGGACACTTTACAAAAGAAGATATAAGAATAGCCAATAAGCATATTAAAAGGTGTTCAGCATTATTAGCTATCCAGAAGAAAATACAAACCAAAAGCAAAATGAGATACTGCTATGCTTTAGGATGACGAAAACTTGAAAGATTGAGAATATCAAGTGCTGGGGAGGTTGCAGAGCACACAGAACTTTCAAGAACTTCTTGCAGGGATGGAAAGTGGTACCTTTTAGAAAACTGTTTGACAGTTTCTAAATTAAACAATCATTTGTCATATGACCCAACCTAGGCATTTTCCAGAGGAAATGAAAGTGTATGCCCAAAGAAGGACTTGTATTTCAATGTTCATAGAAGTTTTATGCACAAGAGTCCAAAACTGCAAAAAAATCCAAAAGTTCAATAAACTGTTATCTATCCATACAATGGAAACTAGCTAGCAATAAAAACTATGGACATTATTGAATCTCAAAAGTATTATGCTAAGTGGGAGTGATTCTATGTATATGAGATTCTAGAAACAATAAAATTATAACGGTAAAGAGCAGATCAGTGGTTGCAAGGGGCAAGGGCATAGGGGAGAGAGGACCAACTGTAAAGGGGCTTGAGGAAACACACTGGCGGATAGAAATGTTCTATACCGCAGTAGTTGTGGTCATTACACAACTGCACATGCTTCTCAAAAGTGACCAAATTGCACACTTCATAGTGGTGGATTTTATTGTTTGTAAATTATACTTTAATAAGTCTGATTTTATAAATGCAATCTTGAGTAGTAGACAGATTTCTTTGGCCTGTAGGTGCCCACTTACCACCCTGAAAGGCCCCACTTGCCTAAAAATAGAGAAATAAGAGGAAATAATTTCATTTATTCACTTATTCATTTCATCATTTATTAACTTTATTATTTATTTACTAAAAGTATTTCTTAAACATGGATTAGGGGACAGACAGTACCAGGTGTTGGGACAGAGTGGGGAGAGCTGCTCCTGTGATAAGCATGCACCCAGCACTCCATGAGTGCAGAAGAGAGACATCCAGCCCAGACCAGGGTGTCAGGGCAGCGGGTGGCTGCTGAACTAAGTCCTAAATGATGAATATGTTGTGCTTTTCCCCTCAACATGTTCACATAATGATCCTAGGGAATAGCTGGGAGGCTCTTGTAGCACAGAAGAAAGAGTGGACACTTCAAAGTCATGCAGGTGTGGGCTCCAGTCCTGACCTGGCTGTTTGCCAGCTGTGGAACCTTGAGAAAATGTCAATCAACCAGAGTCCCATTTTTTTCACACCCAGAGTCAGAGCAATCATAATTATCTATACATTGCTCTGAAAATAAATTAGAAAATATTTCTCCTTTTTTTGAGATGGAGTGTTGCTCTGCCACCAGGCTGGAGTGCAGTGGCACAGTCTCGGCTCACTGCAACCTCCGTCTCCTGGGTTCACACCATTCTCCTGCCTCAGCCTCCCGAGTAGCTTGGATTACAGGCATGCACCACCATGCCCAGCTAATTTTTGTGTTTTTAGTAGAGATGGAGTTTCACCACGTTGGCCAGGATGGTCTTGATCTCTTGACCTCGTGATCCGCCCACCTCGGCCTCCCAAAGTGCTGGAATTACAGGCGTGAGCCACCGCACCCGGCCTAGAAAATACTTCTAAAACATCTAGCTCAATAAAGGATTAGTCATGATAATGAGACATACATATCAGGTAGCCTCTTTGGTCACCATAACCTCTTCCCACCATCATGGTCAAACACTAGGAATGAAAAATGCAGGATTTGGGGTTCCTGAAACTCAAGACTCACACAGTGTCACAGTCAGTAGAGTTGCAGCCAAGCAGTTTTTGCTGCTGGCACCCGTCAGGAACCAGCCAGAAGAAGACCACAGCCCAGGGAGAGGCCACGAGATGCCACCCACCCCTTTTCTTCTGTCTAAGGTTGTTCTGCATCAAATCATTGCCTTGTTTTGCACCTCTCTGGTGAAATTTCTAAGCTTCCTTCCAGTTCTAAAATCCAACGTCCATGAAGCAAAACTCAAAACACAAAAGTCAAACCCCAGCAAAGGGGGTTCAAAGTCATCATTCCCGAACTTCACTGTGAAGAAAAAAATGTACTCAGGCACAAGCTCCTTCTAACTCTGAGCTTTCATGCCCGTGCATCCACGCACAGGTGTTTCGCTGCCCTTAGACACCAAATGAGCATTCCTTGGCTTGAAAACTCTCTTAAGGCTGACAGCCTCCTTTTGAATTTGGATACATAAAATTGTTAATATCCAAAGGAGGCACATGGCTTTGTTTTCCCAACTTTAGTGACACAGTTAGCTAAATGGCGAGCTCTTGAGAGCTGGGACCATGTCTTTTCACACCTGTATTCCCAGCCTCCAGCACAGAGCCTTCACCACTGAAGCTTGTGGAACAAATGACTGAACACATCTGATGGTGCTTTCCCGCAGCATTTTCTACATCTCTCCTCTAACTCATGTTGGCACAAAGGTACACTACGTGCCAAAATGGACGAAATCACACGCAGAAGAAATTCAATTATTAAAAACAAAAATCAAACATAGTCCCCATCACATCTTTAAGATGAAAAAGGGGTTAGTCCTGGGGGAGAGAGCCCGGGGTGATGGACGTCACACCCTTCTGCCACCCTTTATGAACTGGCGAGCCTGGCCAAGGTGCTTATCGACTCTGAGTCTGTTTCTCTACCTACAAAATGAGGAGCATAAGAATGCAGCTCTTACGGGGCTGTGGTGAGCAGGACTGCTTGTTTCAGGGATGAATACTGGGAATGGTCCCCTGATTTGGAAGACCTACTGGCTCATGTGTCCTGAAAACACTCTGATTGTCCCTATTCCAGCTCAGTTAACATCAGTTGTTCACTGCAGATTGCAAGGGCCTTGCCCATCACAGCAGGATTTTGTAATCCCTCCAGGCTAAATTGCAATAACTTGCTCTATTGGGGCTGCCTAGGAGTCCCGGGCAAGGGCAGGACCTGAAGCCTGTCACCTGAGCGAGTCTGAGTCACTGTGCCCATGCCTCAGTCCTGCCCCAGGGCCTGCACAGGTTACCACCTCCAGTGGCAAGCCCTGAACCTCCCTGGGACTCTGCTGTCTCCAGGATGACCTGGACACACCTTCCTGTGGCACACCCTGGAGCTTGTTGGTCCTGGGTAACAGTCACAGGAGCAGGTAAAAAGTGGCTCAGGAGCCTTAGGGATGGCTCTGCAGAGGACGGGGCCTGCCGGTGCCAGTCCCTCATCGGAGAGAGGATGGCAGTTGCCCTCCTGACCAGGACTAGGCTCCCTAGTATCATGTGAGGAGCACTTGGCATTTTTGAGAAAGACTTTCTTTTTTCTGAGGCAGGATCTTGCTCTGTCACCCAGGCTGGAGTGCAATGGTGCAAACATAGCTCACTGCAGTCTCGACCTCCCAGGCTCAAGTGATCCTCCCACCTCAGCCTCCCAAGTAGCTGAGACCACAGACACGTGCCACCACGCCCAGCTAATTTTTATTTTTTGTAAGAGATAGGGGTCTCACCACGTTGCCCAGTTGGAGGTCAAACTTTATTGCCTAGGCCACTCTTGAACTCCTGGCCTCAAGCTATCATCCTGCCTTGGTCTCCCAAAGTGCTGGTGATATGGTTTGGTTCTGTGTCCCCACCCAAATCTCATCTTGTAACTCTCCCGCCTGTTGTGGGAGGGGCCCGGTGGGAGGTGATTGACTCATGGGGGCGGGGCTTTCCCGTGCTGTTCTTGTGATGGTGAATGGGTCTCACAAGATCTGATGGTTTTAAAGAGGTGAGTTCCCCTGCACAAGCTCTATTTTTGCCTGCTGCCATCCATGTAAGACAGGACATACTCCTCCTTGCCTTCCACCATGATTGTGAGGCTTCCCCAACCACGTGGAACTGTAAGTCCAATTAAATTTCTCTTGTAAATTTCCCAGTCTCGGATATGTCTTTATCAGCAGCATGAAAATGAATACGGCTGGGATTACAACTCTGAGCCAATGTGTCCAGCATTGACTTTATTTTCTTAGAGCCATTTTAGGTTCACAGCAAAATTAAAAGGTACAGAGAATTCCCATATAGCACCTCTCCTACACCCAGGCATAGCCTCCTCCACTATCAACACCCCCCACCAGAGTGGTACACTGGCGACCATGGATCGAGTTACCTTGCCACATTATCATCCCCCACAGCCACAGTTATGTTAGGGTTCACATGCACATTCTATGGGTTTGGACGGATATACGACGACACGTGTCCAGCATTCTAGGATCATAATTTCCTTGTCCTAAAAATCCTCCATAGCACTTCCTTTTCATTTTCTACTCTTGTATGTGTGGAGGAAGAGAAGAAAAATGCATGGCACGCCTGCTCTCAGGTATTTTGCTGAGCCGCATTTCATTTAATCCTACAGCCACCCTTTGAGCAAGGAAGACTTGAAAACAAGGCCCTGGGAATGAGTTTGCTGAGATCCCGGTGGCCAGGGGACAGTTACAAGGAAGACCTAGGGAGACACGCAGACGAATTCAGAATCAAGCTTTCAACCAAGGTGAGTGAAGAGGTCTCATCTACTGAATGCAGTTCTGGGAGTCAAGGGAACCTCAAGTGCGGGGGCCAGGGTGTAGCCACAGGAGAGCATCACTGGTCAGACATCTTCATCCTGGGATATACCTGAGGCCTCCAGAACATGGGTTCTTGACTGGGTATGGTCTGTTCATTTGTATTCATTTAAGAATTCTGTTAGCTGAGCATGGTGATGTGGGCCTGCAGTCCCAGTTACTCAGGCATCTGAGGCAGGAGGATCACTTCAGCCCTAGAGGTCAAGGCTGCAGTGAGCTTTCATTATGCCACTGTACTCCATCCTAGGTGACAGAGCAAGATCCTGTCTTTACTCTAAAAAGAGGAGAGAGAGAAAGGGGGGGATAGAGGGAGAGAGATAAGAGCGAGCGAGCTGTACCTTCCTTGTGCCTGGCACCGTCCTGGTGCTACAGGAATGCAAAGATGAAGGTTGCCTTCAGAGGTCCTAGGGTTGAATGGGGAAAGTGACATACCCCAAAACACAAGTAGACTTTGATGAGCGCAGAGAGCACTATGAACATTCAGAAAATGGAGACTGCTTCTGGGGGCCGGATCAGGACCGGCTGGAGAAGTGGACGGCACCTGTGGCAGGCCTTGAAGCCAGTGGGTGGAGAAGGGAAGCCTGGTCAGAGCCACAGATATGCACCAGGGGAGGACTGTGGGCAGGAGGCAGAGCCGGGGGTGCAGGTCTGGGGGAGCGGCATTACAGAGGGAACAATGGGAGGCGCAGGGCAGCACTGTCCTGGCAGGGGTCAGACAGAGGGGTGTCGAGCTGGGAGCTCTGTGAGGGCAAGGACCTACCTAGTGTACAGTGGTGGCAGACACTTGATTAGGTTGGACTGCTGATAATGCCTCTTGATGTTGGGGTGAGACTAAATGACAGCATGGGGTGCCTGTAATAATAATGGCAGGGGGGCAGACAGGAGGCAGCCTGGAGAGGATGAGTTCCTCTTAAGACCCACTGCATCTGACAGGCCCTCTGGACGGTTGGTTGGAGATGCAGGATGAAAGCTTGAGACTAGTGGGGACAGAAATGCTGACCTGGGAATCACACAGAAAGCAGCAGAAACCCCAGCCGTGCAGATGTACATAGAAAATGGATAGTCAGAGGACAGAACCCACAGCTCAGAACCACTCAAGGGCGTCCCATCTTCCCACACTTAGCTGACCACAGTAGGAGGAAGAGCCAAAGAGTATTCAGAAAAGGCAGAGACTTAAGAGTTGCATGGAGTCGAGATAGTTGGAGAAGGAGACTAAGTGGTCTGAGATGCAGTTACTCACCGGGGCAGCCACATACCTCACAAAGGTGAAGATGAGGGTGCTTCCTTCCGTCAAGGTGCTGGGGTCACTCTGGATTGCTCAAGACCTTGATTCTCTAAGGTTTGAAGACCGGAGTCGGAGTTTGCCTTCAGCAGTTTTCCATGTAACAAATGTGTGTTGATACCTGTCTTTGTCCCATCCAGGTTTGAGGGGCATCCCCAGTTAGTGGGTGGAGGGAGGCTATCTGGAGGCCACCTCTCCTCTCCCATCCCTGTGCACGCCATCTGCACACTCAGTAGATCCTCTGGAGACAGGAGGGGCAGGAGGAAGTTGGGCTTTATCTTCAAACTGACCTGTTAAGAGCCATCCCACGTAGGTGAAACACATTTCTAATGCATTCTATGTGCAGAAGGCACATAATATAATTTTGTGAATTTATCGCAGAGTTAGAAATGTTGTTAAATGTAGACGGCTCCTCCTCAGGTTCAAGTAAAATGAGCTGGCAAAGAGCTTCTCACAGCTCATGCATGAATGCCAAAGGGGAGAGGACATTCGCTAGCCATGGTGGAGGAGGCTGCGTCCTGGGCATCAATGTGTTGAGATTAATCCAGGACACGGCAGTCCTTTCTCAATGACACACATTCATAGAACTTGAATGTGGGTAGGCTCTGTAATGAGTCAGTCACTCTGTTGTCAATTGGCCTGGAGCCGGGAGTCGGTGTTCAATAAATGTTTTCAGAACAAATAACTGCTTTCAGCACCCACGCACCTTTTACTAAGGAAACTCGACATAGAATATACAAACAGAAAATTTCAGCTATAACTGATTACAAAATTCTCCCCCCCAGCTGAAGACTTCACTGCTGCTTTCCTTAAAAGTTCACTGCTAATGCCTGCGCAACAGGTCAGCTGAGGTGGGAGGACTCGCACAGCCTGCACCAGCCCCCTACCCACCTGGTCCTTAGGAGGCCCTTCTTTACCTGCTGTCTTTCTCTGGCTTATTCCTGCCTCTTACTGGTTCCATGAAGGCTTTGTGTATGCCACTGCAGTATATTCAGTATTTCCTAAATAGATCGGACACTTTTATGCAAGGAGTTTAGTCATCGACTTTACTAGGACACGGTACTAATTTGCTCATTAATAATCGAGCACTATAAAATCACACACCGGGCACCCGACCTGACCTCCTGCCCTGCCTGCCGGCACAACAGGCTCCGAAATGCAGCGGCTGCAGAACCAGCGAGATAAACAGGGTGGTGACGAGGAGGTTCTTACTCCAATCTAAGTACAGCCGCTGCCTGCTGATCCCAGGGCTGAGATCACTCGGACAGACTGTGCCGAAAGCCTTCCCTGATGCTGTTTCTTCTCAATAAACAGGTCTCGGCATGTGCCTGCCAGCCAGTGAACAGGTGGAGGAGGAGGGAGGCAGAGGGATGGCCTCTGCTAGGAAAGAGATGCTCACTGGGATTTCAACTCTCAAAAGCATCAATAGTTTCTACAAATTGAAAATACTCTTTTTCAGAATTGCAAACAGGGTTTAAGAAGCCGACTCACCCAATTTCCCACCCACCTCTTGACCAAGTTGGAAAAGAAAATCCATTGGGAATGTCTCACGTGCAGCATATCTCAAAGTATTTTCTATAGCTCATCCGAATCATACTAACTCAAATCAACTGTGAAACTCTTTGCCGTTTGCCTGCTGCTTTCAAATCCATTCCCAGTGAAGAGTAACAATGACACGTGAAGAGCATCTGCAATAGGGAGCCTCGCAGGTGGAACTCGCTGTAGCAAGGATGGAGGAAAAGGGGCGCGGGTTTGTGACTACGGTAGATAGTGGGCTGGGGCATTGCGGGGCCTCTGGGAACAGCATCAGTCTAGTTATAAAAAGGCTGAGAGCCAGGAGCAGTGGCTCATGCCTGTAATCCCAGCACTTTGGGAGGCCGAGGTGGGCAGGTCATCTGAGGTCAGGAGTTTGAGACCAGCTTGGCCAACATGGCGAAACCCTCTCTATTAAAAATACAAAAATTAGCTGGGCGTGATGGTGCACACCTGTAGTCCCAGATACTTGGGAGGCTGAGGCAGGAGAATCACTTGAACCTGGGAGGTGGAGGCTGCAGTGAGCCAAGATCACACCACTTCACTCCAACCTGGGTGACAGGGCGAGACTCCATCTTAAATAAATAAATAAATAAAATAAAAGGCTGAGGGGCCCTTCTGTAAAAGGGGATGATGATGATGGTTACCTCCTGGGTTGTTTGAGGACTACATGAGTTGACTTATTTGAAGTGTTTGGAATAAGGCCAGGCATCCAAGACCTCATACAATAATAATAATAATAATCATCATCATCATCCATTAAAATTAACAGAAAAGGAGAGAAGGTTACTGCAGGACAACACAGAAGAGCCTCTTCAGTCGACAAATATTTCCTTGGGAGCCGCTTTTCCTCTTTAAACTGAAAGAACCAAGGAAAGCACTGAAGACTAAAATTAATGTATTTTTATCTGGCAAAATAATTCAAGGCAAAAACAGGGTTAATATGCTATCCATTTTTAAAGTATCAAGCATAAAATGCAATTCAGAGTATTTGTTTTGTTGTTCTAATTTCCACTTAGATCCAGAAAACCAAGTGAACTGAAAAACAGATACAGAAAAATGAAAGCTGAGGGTATCTAGAGAAAAGAGAGTCTCCACCTCCTTTGGAACAAATCTGCTCTTTGCTGAGTATGTGACTCATTCTCAGGCTGCCCACTCAGTTAATAAAATAATTCAGGAGGGGTCAGAAGCAGTGGCTCACACCTGTAATCCCAGCACTTTGGGAGCCCAAGGTGGGTGGATCACTTTGAGCTCAGAAGTTTGAGACCAGCCTGGGCAACATGGCAAAACCCCGTCTCTACTAAGAATACAAAAATTAGCAGGGCGTGGTGGCCAGCGCCTGTAATCCCAGCTACTCAGAAGGCTGAGGCAGGAGAATCACTTGAATCCGGGAGGCAGAGGTTGCAGTGAGCTGAGATTGCACCACTGCAGTCCCTCCTGGGTGACAGAACGAGACTCCCCGTCAAAAAAAACAAAAACAAAAAACAAACAAAATATTCAGGAGGCTTTTCTCCAGTCTATGAAAACAATCATCACCACATTTTACATCCTCTCAGTAAAAGTTGCATGTGGGCCAGGTGTAGTGGCTCACACCTGTAATCCCAGCACTTTAGGAAGCCAAGGCGGGAGGATCACTTGAGGCCAGGAGTTCAAGACCAGCCTGGGCAACATAGCAAGACTGTATCTCTAGAAAAAATAAAAACATTATCCAGGTGTGGTGGCGTATGCCTGCAGTCCCAGCTACTGGGGAGGCTGAGGCAGGAGGACTGCTTGAGCCCAGGAGTTCGAAGCTGCAGTGAGCTTTGATCAGGCCTCTGCACTCCAGCCTGGGCGACAGAAAGAGATCCTATCTCTGGGGGGAAAAGAAAACCCAACAGTTGCACGTGAACAATCTTACAGTCGGGCTGCCTTGGAATTCCTAACTCCGGGAACTACCAGCTCCCTTCGCTACCTCCCTCCTCTGGTCTTCCCATCCAGCCCCTTCACCCACGCCTGACCTAAATGCATTCCACCTGCCTCCTAAATACGCCTGCACACAATTTGGTATATTCTCCCGGCTCTAATTTTTACTGGTAAAGGAAGTTAAAACAAAAGGCCAAAAAAAAAAAAAAAAAAAAAAAAAAATCAAAAACAAACCCCAATCAGCATCTACTTATTTTTGAAAGTTAGCTCCCCTTAGGTTCCAGGCATTCCACTTATTTCTGGATCTCTGGTTTCACAGGCAAGATGGGACAGGCAGACAGAACTTGGGCATGTGCCCTCTGTGGAGAAAGTGACTTCAGAAACCTCTGAGGCTTTATTAGCCTGCGATTCTAAACTCGGGGGGACATGAAAAACTCAGAGACGAGTCATCAGGCTCTATCTTCATAAGAGTCTTTTTTTTCCTCTCTCTCTCTCTGTGTGTGTGTGTGTGTGTGTGTGTCTTTTCAAGCAAATAGCACTGCGCAGTATCCTTAGAAACTACAGCCAAATGTCCTTCACGTATTTTCTCTACATTTCAAGAATCTCAGGACCATGCTTCTTATCTAATGTGTGACCTTAAGAGTTAAAAATCAAGGGGAAAAGGTCACAGAATTGGGGGCAAGTTTGAGTTCCCGTCACCAGTCACAATCTCTAGATCAAATGGAGGACAACACACTGCCTGGGACCTGGCCAGGTTTGCCTGAAGCAGGGCCAGGCAGCCTCAAGGCCTCCATGGCAGGCTGGGGATATGGGGACGTGGGAAAAGGGGGTGCAGGGAAACTGGGAACTGGGGGGGGAGCGTGAGAAAGGGAATAAACGTGTACGCGGATGAAGAGGAAAAGCAGGAGGAGATGAAGGCAGTGCAGAGGGCAGAACGGCAGACACGGGGCCGGGAAGGTGGCAGGGCTGCACTCCAGAACCTCAGCTGAGCGTTTTCTTCTCCTGTGTCCCAGGGATGGTGTGAAGTGTCTGCAGGCGTCTGAGTGAACCCACAGGGAGAGTTCGGCTGGCACACAGGGAGATGGGCCAGGGCGCGGCAGGCGAGGGCAGCACAAGCATGGTGCTGCGACACCACTGCTGGCAGCAGGGTTGAAAGGCGTCTTTTGCTCTAAGGACTTTCATAAGGCAGTCCCAATCCAAAGACCGACCTTAGTTTCACGGCCTTAGCCTCTCAGTTTCTTAAGTCTTCTGAGGACCTCCTGATCATAATGAATAAGTCACTATTTACAGCCATGTGACAGATAAATCAGTATAGATGATTTGTCCCAAAGGGAAATACATCAGAGTACCCACACTCGGCACAGGAACAGCACGAGTCCTCCTGTGAGAGCTGAGAGAGGACACTGGCCCTGAGTCTGTCCACTGCTGAAGCTTGGCAGAGGCGGGGGGAGGACCTCAGAGCAGTCGGCTGCCACTGCTTAGTGGAGGGGAGGGCGGTAAAACGTTTCCCCATCAAACCAAAACACAACAAAAAACCTCTCTGATTTGGGAACGTAACCATATAATTTCCACTTGGCAAAAATGTTGGTTGGCTATAGAACAAAAAGAACAATCTGAATCCAAGCTATTGCCTCTTAATCCTTTAATTAGGCCGAGTCTTTCAGAAGAAAGCACCATTCATTGTTACTGAAGGGAACCAAGAGCAAACAGAGATAGTGACACACACACACACAGACACGCGCATGCACACACGTGTGCACACTTACATGAATGCATGTATTTGTAATGATTATAATTAAACACTCTTGCTGAAGGGCTCAAAGTTTACAAGAAAATTTATTTGTGTCTGAGAGCCACTATTTAGAACATTAAAAAGGCCCTCCTGGGAACGTAACTTGGGGGAGATGTGGTGAGAGGGCGGGACCCAGCAGCCCACAGGCATGTCACAAGATGCGCCCAGACGCTCTGGGGTGAACTCTGCTCTGACTTCAGGCCAGAGGTGTCTGCCCCGGCAGTGCCCTAACAGCTGAGTGGTCGGAAGGCTCCGGCTGGGGAGGATTCATTTGGAATCTTTCTTCTTCTTCTTCTTTTTCACTGGCGTTTCTTCTGGCGTAGCGTCCTCTGCTATCTCTACTGGCTTTTGCGGCTTTTTCTTCCCTCTCCTCTTTTTGGGCTTCAGGATGAAGTCCCCGCCCTCAGGTGGCTGCACATGGTCCCCTGCATCCAGAGCAGAGGCCTCGGAACTCTGGTCCCAGCAGGGGCCTCTGAGCTGCTCTTCCGCTGGCCCGCTCTTCTTGGCCACTCGCTCCTGGGCTTTGGCCCTCTTGGGCTTTCCCTCCATGTGCCTCTTGGCCTTAGGCTGGGGGTAACTCTCCACATCTTCACCTGTGGCCTCTTTGTTTCTTTTCTTCCCCCTTTTGCGTTCCATCTGCGTCTCGGAAGTGTCAGACCCTGGAACAGGGACCTGGGGCTTGTTCTTCAGTGCTGCCATCCGCTTGGCAAAGTACTCCTGGATGGTGAAGGCACTGGTTGTCGTGGTTTCATTCTCATCTGGAGTGGAGGGACTGGCATCGCCCTACAGTGCGCAGAAGAGTTAAAAGGCAGGTAAGCATCAACTGTTCATCCCTCACTGCACCCAGGAGGCACTCACACCCGGTACTCACACCCGGCACCCACACCCGGCACCCACACCCGGCACCCACACCCGGCACTCACACCCGGCACTCACACCCGGCACCCACACCCGGCACTCACACCCGGCACCCACACCTGGCACCCACACCTGGCACTCACACCTGGCACTTAGGAGACAAGGCTGAGTGCCAGGCTTCTTTCGGTCTCTCTCCCTTCTGGTCGGCCTGAACTGCAGGCCTGGAGCAAGGCGGCCACACACTCTGGCTGAGTACTAGGTGGGGTGGTAGATGACAGGCAGAAGTTAATGTCAGAAGGGAGGTGGCAAGCCACCTCGATGGAATTCTGAGTAAACATCTCCCTAGAAACAAGTGTTGTGGTGACTAAGCTCCCAGAATCTCCCATCAGAAACAGGGACACTGGCGTTCCAGAGCTTCGTGATTTTGTTAGACAATGATTTCACCTTCATTATGAATTACACGGGCCTCTGTGTTGATCTAGAAACTGAAGACAGCACCTAGATAGGTTAACCTTCCATGAGGACAGGAGCCGCATTCCACCCTGGAACCTGGCTTGCCGGGGGCACCCTTTCTCACCCAAAGGCGGAGTGTGGCCGCTCTGGCAGCTGCTCCTGAATGGAGTGCAGAGTGGAGACTCCGCGTTTCTCAGCCTCCTCCCCGAAACAGCGGGCCAGCTTGGGGGCTCTTTCCCTCAGCTGGGGGTGGGGAGGAGGGAAATGCCCCCTCCTTCCCTAACAAAAACTAGATACTCAGGACTGTGTTCGGGCTGTTCTTACATTTGAGGAGTTACTCACACATAACAGCTGAGATGAGGATTTTAATTTTAAATGAGTAAACTGCATTGTCAGATAATATCCGCTATGAGAAAAAATGTGAAAAAAGTATATGTCTAAAAGTACATTTTGCTGTAAAGCTTGAGAAGCGGCAGAAAATTCCTAAGGGGAGAGGCTGGGATAAAGAATGAAATGCTGGAATCGCCATTTGGGTTGAGGCTGACAGTAAGGTGAGGAGGCGTGCCTGTGAGGCAGGAAGTGCCTTCGGGTTGAAGACTACAAGGAATATGCTCGGAGTCAAATCAATGTCTGCAGCAACTCTGCCCACAGAGACTCTGGAAATAAGTCATTAAGCTACCATGCTAAACTTAGGTTTTCATAGTCGCCCGGCTTCTTCCTTCATACCCATTTATCTCCCAAGAAGAGGCTGGGTGTTCCATGCTTTCATGGTGGGAGGGTGGGAAAGGGCTCCTGAATAAAGCAGTCTCCAAATCAGGATTCTACTATGATCCTAAACTCGGCTGGCAAGGTTCTGCTTGTGCAGGTAACTGAATTACAAACCACCCATAAACAGACCCTGTATTGTCTTGGCAGAGTGGTCCTCAAAAACCAGCTCGGTAGAATCCAAGATAATGTCCCGCTTGCAGTTCCAGCAGAATCGATATTATTACATATCAACGGACAACTAGGGCTTGAGTGGCAAGTGCCTCAGAGAGCTTTCACAAAAGGGTACGTAAAAAAATCTTGTGGTCAATTTTGGAATTTCAAAACAGGCAGAACATGAGGAATAAATCAACTGAGTTTTGGGAAGAAGTTTTAATTTTATCCATCACTATTCAATTTGTGCTGGAATTCCATGGGGTGATTTTGGGAAAAATAAAAAATATCTGCCCCCAGGAGATTTGTCTTTTTGTTCTTCAAATGTTGAAAAAGAGCTGAAATGCTGCACAGCTGAATGAAGGATCTTCTCAAGGCTCTCCTGGTGCGAGCCAATCCCAGCCTCATGAACGAGAGAGATCCTGCCACCTACAGACGGGCACGTCACAGCCACATGGAGACAGAGACAGGCTCGGTGACCAGCCACCCTCACAGCCACACGGGGACAGCCTCGGTGACCAGCCACCCTCACAGCCACACGGGGACAGCCTCGGTGACCAGCCACCCTCACAGCCACACGGGGACAGGCTCGGTGACCAGCCACCCTCACAGCCACACGGGGACAGGCTCGGTGACCAGCCACCCTCACAGCCACACGGGGACAGGCTCGGTGACCAGCCACCCTCACAGCTACACGGGGACAGGCTCGGTGACCAGCCACCCTCACAGCCACACGGGGACAGGCTCGGTGACCAGCCACCCTCACAGCCACACGGGGACAGGCTCGGTGACCAGCCACCCTCAGAGCCACACGGGGACAGGCTCGGTGACCAGCCACCCTCACAGCCACACGGGGACAGGCTCGGTGACCAGGCACCCTCAGAGCCACACGGGGACAGGCTCGGTGACCAGCCACCCTCACAGCCACACGGGGACAGGCTCGGTGACCAGCCACCCTCACAGCCACACGGGGACAGGCTCGGTGACCAGCCACCCTCACAGCCACACGGGGACAGGCTCGGTGACCAGCCACCCTCACAGCCACACGGGGACAGGCTCGGTGACCAGGCACCCTCAGAGCCACACGGGGACAGGCTCGGTGACCAGCCACCCTCACAGCCACACGGGGACAGGCTCGGTGACCAGCCACCCTCAGAGCCACACGGGGACAGGCTCGGTGACCAGCCACCCTCACAGCCACACGGGGACAGGCTCAGTGACCAGCCACCCTCACAGCCACATGGGGACAGGCTTGGTGACCAGGCACCCTCACAGTCACACGGGGACAGGCTCGGTGACGACGGCGGGCTCGTTTATGCAACAGAAATCTCACTGACAGTTTTGCAGCACTACAGGCGCCTGCAGTCTGTGGGCCTCTTTTGGAATGTATTTGTGAGGCTGGAACTCACATCTGAGTCGAATCCTATGACTCCTTACCTTGCTTATCTATTTACTACCTTGTGAATTTCTGATTTTAACCACAGGAGCTAAGTGCTGGTATTAATCACATTTTTTATTATCAGGAAATACAAGACCATTTTTGAGTCACTTGTTGAATTCAGTGGGTCTTCCTAATCCCAGAAAGTAAGTAGGCTCATAATCAATTCCTGGGATGTAAGTTTAATCGGCACGGGCCACTGCACAGGCTTGGCAGGGCATGGAGACAGGCTAGAGAGGGGCCAGCACCCGAGTCCTACTTCTTCCCAGCAAAGTGCTGGCCACATAATGACTGGCTAGAGAGAGCTGCTTAATGCGGAGGTAGCCACCCTCCCACACCACAGAAATGTGCCTATTGTATAACACCATGGACTCAAAGGAAAAATACACTGAAAATCTGACTCCTGCAGGAGCAATGGCCAGGACTCATCTTTTTATACACTGAAGTCAGAAACTCAGTTTCACTGCAGAGATTCTAATCCTGCTTCTGCATTCTTGACCATGGCATCACATAAAAATATATACATATTTTCAAGAAAACTAATGCTTTTGTATCTGGTCTCTATCAAAGTAAACAAGTATTGAGAAAAACAAGTTACTTTAAAGTATTTTGAAGTGACAATAACTTGCATTTTCCCACATTTCCATTAAACACACAATACAACCTCAAAAAATAAAATCTGTAATATTTAAATGTGACATTCACTGCTTCATAAACGTTGAGAATGTCTGTTTGCTAACTGTGTTCCAAAAACTAATGAAACAAATTTAAGAGTAACTTGAAAACTTCTGGTTCTATATAAAATACTACTAAGAAATATGGTTAATTATCTTGCCAAATGTGATTTAAGCTCAGGGATTCAGGAAATGTCTCTCTCTCTTTTTTGAATTCCAATGCCTGCTGTTCAACTAAAGGAGTTTTTTGTCACTAATGGCAAAAACCGTGAGTACTTTTGCACCAACCTAATAAAACAAGCAGGATCTAGCCTTGTCCGTTCGCAGCAAGCCTCACGGTCCTCTCCCTTCCTTCAGCGCTAATGAGTGCATCGCACGTGTCAAAAACATTTGTGACTTTCCCAAATGGTAAGTGGGCCTTAATTTCTACCCAATCAATAAGCACTTGTGGGTTTGAACTGAGATGACTCTGGAGCACCTGCTCCCCACTTCACAGAGCCCTGAGAGTTGAAAGCCAGGCCCTTGGGAGCACCCTGCTCACTCATGTGAGGAAGCTTCACCCAAAGTGATCAGGCCCGGGGGTCCTGAGGAAGGCAGCTATCACCACTGTGCCAGGCACTTGACATCAAGTGGCATCTCAGCCGACTCTTGCGGCCACCTGAGGAGAGGCGCGTGAGACTCCTAGCACTTAATCCGCAGAAGGTCTCACAGCTGGAACACGGCAGGAGAGAAACAGCCCTAAGGCTGCTGGAAGCAAAGCACTTGCTCCCTCTACCACAGGACCTTGACTCCTAGCTCCCATCTCATGGACTGCCTTGTCACCTTTCCTCTCTCTTCAGAAGCCACCACCAAAACTAAAGTATGTATCAAGTGACCACATAGTCCAGAGACTGAGGTCCACACTCACCTAAGTTGACTGATGCAGAAAAAATATCCACAGAAATAGTACTTTCCAAAGAGAAGAAAAACTACATCATCTTGGTTTGCAATTCATATAAATAAAAAACAGCCTGAAGCCAGGCTTAAGGGTTTTATAATTTATCAAACTAGCATGTACAGTCACTTGAAAAAGTGTGACTGTTTCAAAGCAGAGAGTAAAGCCCAAGTCCACAGCCACACGGGGACAGGCTCGGTGACCAGGCACCCTCAGAGCCACACGGGGACAGGCAAGAAGCCGTCTCGAGCAGATGCTGGACAGCTTCCACTGGGACACTGCCAGTATGGAAAGGTGGCTGCTCTGGTTCTCTGACTCAGTTTTCTCATCAGCAACAGGTCGATTCAGGTGGTTCATGGGCATACACTGTGTGTCATGATTAGAGCTGGAGAATCTTAACACCATCTCTGGCAAGTCCAAATTACCACTGAGGAAAAAATAAAGAGTGGGTACAAAGGCAAGCTGACCCTGCAGAGAGTCCCTGCAGGTGTCAATTACAATACACCACAGTCCTCTCTGGTCCCTGAAAGATGTCTGAAGCTACACATATCAACTCTTCTCAGAGGTCTACAGAATTACAGTCTATCTGCTTCTTGTAGGATCCTCTCTCTGGAGACTGTGCAGCTCCACGAGTATCTGCGCAAGCTCCTCTGGGCTCACGGAGGACTTTGCTCTTGTGTCATTCAAACGTGTATACTGAGATGGATTATTAATAAAATGCCCAAATAGAGAGGATTCCCCATTATTCTCAAAAGAATCTTTTGGGGCAAGGAAATGAAGCAGTCTGTACACAGGCCTTAGTGAAGTGCCTAGAGCAGATGCACATTACTATAGAATCCCCCTACTTATGATCAACACGCCAGTCCAGGGAATAGACTTCAAAGGCAAGTCTTTCAGCTTGCCAGCCTTGCTCACACATCACCACTGATCTTAACTGAGAGGATGATGGAAGCTTTCTGATTTCCATGTTAAGACACGGAGGTCATGCTGCAACAGTAACTCTTCAATGAACTTTGTTAACAAAGTAGACACCCCGAGCTCAAGGGTAATGGATTTAGCAACTGGGGTTGTGAGTCCTGATGGCTATTGCCTGTGATGAACAAACGCTCACTGCCACCACAGCCTGTCTGTCATCAGCCTGTGCTGGGTTAGTCCGTGAAAAGTTAAGAAAGCTTGGCAAGTGAGTGGTTTGACAGAACATTCTGTATCTTTTCCAAACTTTTCAGTAGGGCAGTTCTGACAAACACAAATTGTGTACCCCTTCAGGTATGAAGTGACTGTGTGACTCCTCGAGACAAAAGGATTGTGGAGACCCACTGTCAGCTGTGTGTGTCCTTTAAACTCCTCCAACAGAAGGGGCAGGATGAACTAACCCAGTCACTCCCTATGCTGGCCTACAATGTCCTTCCACATCCCCTGTACACAGTCCCATGCATCACTTTCTTGAAGATCAAGTGTAAAACTGCTTCCTTCCACAAGTCCGATCCCATGTGAACATCCTTTCTTGTTTATTGCCCATAATAGCAATTTGTTGCTTCTATTTTCTGTATTTGTTTAATTTGCTTTGCAAGCATCTTCCCAAGGAAACAAGTTTCTTGAGGACGGGGTCATTTCTATTTCATTTGTATTCATACAATCCACAACCTCCCTAATGAGGAACAAGGTACAGTAAGTGCTCAACAAAGGCACAAAGACACCAAACCCAGCTGGACCAAGGCTGTGAAGAGCTCCCACCACCACCCACTGGCCCCAAATGTTTTGTGTTTGTCAGCACGAACTTGTCTGCATATAAGGCAGGTCTAATGTACAGAAGGGGCATGGGAGGGTAAGAAGAGAATCAGCATTTTGAGTGCAGATTCTTCCCATCCACATGAAACCACCCCCTTCTCATCAGACAGCACCTTCCCTTGCCTCAGGATGCAAACTGCTTCTCTAACTACTGCAAGGTATATCTGAGTGTCCTCTGCTGTCAGCCAGTTCCTTCCTGGCCCTTAGCAATAAATAGAAACTCAGTCCAGTGATCCATCCATTTCTTCTGCTCCATCATTCCACATGTTACCATAGTTGCCTTGGAGGGGATAAGTCCATTGGAAAAAAGCAAAGTACTGTGTGGTACGGGAACTGCCACGTTTTTTCTGTGGGATTAGTTGAACACAAGCAATGCCAGTAGGGACTGAACTGTTCTTGCTAAAGAAGACAACTGTTCTTGGTAAAGAGAAGAGAGTTCTCAGGCATATTAGATACAAAGGTAAGCAGCTCATTTGGAGAACAGCAGTGGGATGCAAGTTCCACCAGCAGCCTCTGGTAGCAAGCTGTGAAGGCACAGCCTACATTATATCTTAGCTGAAAACACAACCTGGGCAAGCTGATTCTAGGGAATCATTGAAATGGGTTTGCCACTGAAGGCTGAGCTAGGCAGTGATTCACAGCCATTCGTCGGAAAGCCTGCCCTGAACCACCATGGCGGGCGGCCCTGCTCTTCTATGAAACCTCTGTGGTTTCATGCTTTTCCTTTGTGGTTTCTACATAACTGAAAACATCCAGTGTTTTACTGACGAACAGCTATTTTTACACTCACAAAAAGCTTTTCAAGTGTGAAATCTCGTACATTTTTCAAGACACTCATCGCTCACATCTGGAATTAGGCTAAACACACACAGTCTCGGCAATGAGCAGCAAAGGGAATTTGCCTGGGAGATGCAATCAGTTTTAGCATTAGCAAGTATCACAAGAGTCAAAAACAAATATAAAACCCCATCGACTGGAGCTGTGATTTGAAGTGGTGTTAAAAAGCAAAGATAAAATAACAGAATGAGAATTATGGAGCAACTCAATTGGAAAACACAGAAATTGTGTGTGCACACGTGAAACAGGTGTAAGCACCTGTGGCGTGTATTAGAAGCCCACTATGCAGGGGTTCCAGAGGGTTCTCTCTAGACAGACTGGTGAACTATGGCCGTGGGCCTAGTTTTTAATGATTTTTTTTAAACCATTTCTAAATGGTTAGGAGGAAACAAAAAACTTATGACATGTAAAAATTACATGAATTTCAAACACCAGTGTCCTTAAAGTTTTGAATTTCCTCAGTAAAAATCTTGTGAAAATTTGTTTTCTTTCTCATTATACAAGTATATGCAATAGGTGCTAAGTAAATATTTACTGAATAAATGTATTATAAAATCGGCTCTGCGATTGTGAATATAGTACTGCTGACTTTTGGAAGTGGCAGGTGCTTTTCAAGTGCACACACACAATATACCTTTATATACACGCATGTACCTATACACACGCATGGAACTGGAGGACACTGGGCTTTGACAAAGTCCTCAAGCTCTGTCTCCTGCCAGCGACAGAATGCCTACCTTTCTGAACTGTGTCAGCAAGCAGCAGAGAGGCTGCTAACTGCTGCCTGCTTTTGAGTAGCAAAAGACAGCAGACAAAGAAAAAATTTGTTTAAAAAGTGATCTGACATCAAAGAGAACTCTCAGCAACCCAGTAAGTATGCAGATACACCTTTCTAATAATCAGGCATCAGAACTCTGCTTGGAATTTACAAACTCAGACACACCGGACATCGGAGAAGATAATACGAACTAGAAGGGACAGAATAGCTTGCTCTTCCCTGGACTTTAGTAGAGAAATACACAGAATGCCAAATTCCTCATATGAAGGCCAATGCTAACAGAGCTGTTAATTTTATGTCTTTTTCTTTTTCTCTTTTCCCATATGCCTAAACAGCTATTCCGATTGCCACTTATTAGGAAAAGCCCACACAAACATGTTTGAAAAGGATGGTTCTCTATGGCAACAGCTTCTCAAGTAACCAACATCAGGATCACTGACAAGAGTCATCCAGCTTCTGTGGAAAAAGAGGGAAAGAAACAGGAACAGGCTTCCTGCCTCCCTAAAAGGTCCTCAGGCTCGGAAAGTTGCAGTGACAACCATTCCCGACACTCTGGCCATGAAGATAAACGAGGCTCCTCCAGAGCTGGAGATGATCAATGTGACACAGGCCCCAACTTCTGTGAATGATGTCTAAAAATAATCCAAATTAACTGCATTTTAAAATTCCAGGTCAACTGGTTCTCTCCCCTGCTCTCCAGAGGCAGGACAAACAGCTTTGATAAACAGCTGAGACCCAGCATTGGCCTCTCACAGAACAGAGCAGAAGCTTCCAGAGGGTTCTGTCTCTTCCATCTTTATCCCACATGAAGAGGTGAAAATTGCTAAAGAACCATGACAACTCGAATGCAGGTTCCTTACTATAGAAGGCAAAGCACATCAGTTCTTGAAGATTCTAGAAAATCTAAAGTCTTCTAATTTCTAAAAAGAATAAGGTCTTTGTTTTTTTTAGACGAAGTTTCACTCTTGTTGCCCAGGCTGGAGTGCAATGGTACAATCTCGGCTCACCGCAACCTCCGCCTCCTGGGTTCAAGTGATTCTCCTGCCTCAGCCTCCCAAGTAGCTGGGATTACAGACATGTGCCACCATGCCCGGCTAATTTTGAATTTTTAGTAGAGACAGGGTTTCTCCATGTTGGTCAGGCTGGTCTCGAACTCCCAACTTCAGGTGATCCGCCCGCCTCAGTCACCGAAAGTGCTGGGATTACAGGGGTGAGCCACAGCGCCCAGTCGAATAAGGTCTTTTTTAGAGAATAAAATCTTTATTTTGAAACTAGGAATAGGGTATGCATAGTTATATGGAATAATTAAGTAGTCATGATTGTTTATAAAAGAAAGGTAAATTAGGTGAATATAGTTGACTAATACAAAAAGTTTCCTCTTTCAATTTTTGTAAACTACATAAGGCTAATATTTTCATATACTCTTTCTTTCACCAAAATCAATGTAGCAAATAAAAATATTTAAGAAATATTTTTAGGAGTAAATTTGGCAAGGCAAAGTCATTCTACGTTTAAAAGATATTGAAATTAGTAAGAATAAATAAAATTCTGAACTTAGTCATGTTAAAAAAGTAAATGATATAAAATAATACACCAGATAGTGTTCTTATCACAATAAAAAAAGACAATATACCGGCACAACTTATTTTTAGCATAGACAAAAACTAAACAACAACAAACCAACTACAAAACCAATTCTACTCAAGAAAAACCCTAACCAGTTACACTGAGACGGTAATTCCAAGGAGCTGATAAAAAATAAAAATTGTTACTGCTATTAAATATATAATCCTATAATAACCTCTTCTCTTAGTTTTACAGAAGCTATAATTTGTTATTTTATAAACACAAAATATACTGAAAGCTTAAGTGAAAAAGTACAAGAAACACTATCTCCCTGCATGCTCAGAATCCAAAAAGGTTCTTGCAGCAAGACGTGCCTCATTTGCAACAAAGCATTGCTCGCAGTCCTGAGCCCACCCAACCACCAGAAATTCAATGCCCTCCAGTATCTGCTTCTCAAACTATCAGCGGTAAAGGATTAGTTCTGTCTGTTTTGTGTTTTGTTTTTTTTTTTTTCTTTTTGCCTTTAAAAATTTCCAATCCATTACAGGATTACAGGGCAAGATTTTTATACAGTTAAAAAAGTTACCAGAAAAATGAAGTTTTAAACAGATATCTAAAACCCAAGTCCTAAATTATTGTCAAATTACTAGAAAAGCTTCTAAATGCTTACTCTTAATTTCTGTCTTTATCTTGTCTATGGACCATACTTTGAGTGGCACTGCTATCAAATATCAGCTAGCAAAGGACAGAAAACAGGTGCTCAATTTAAGACAGTAGAAGTGGAACTGAACTGGCTGTCAGAAGATCGGACGCACAACGGACAGAACGTGTGATCTAGGACAAGTCCCGGGACTTTCCAGGCCTCAAATGCAATCATTTGCAACACAGAGAAATAGGGCTCCTCAGTAACTTTTTTCAACATAGTTTCTTCACATGCCTTTCTTCAAACACAATCTTAAACAGAAGGCCAATCTGTACATCTCGGGGAGCTTTGGCTGCAGCGGGGCGGAGGCAACCCAAAGCTCATGTCCCAACTCTCCCCTCCAATCCCCTTGTAAAGGCCCCTGGGGACCCTAGAACTCTATGGAATCCAGTTTGAAAATCGACAGCTATATTTTTAAGGTCCATTACAATTCTAGCATTCATTATAGCCTAGATAAGTCCATAGCACTCAGCAAAAGGAGAAGGCGAAAGCTTTTGAGAATAAAATTGGTCTTTGCCTGGGTGCGCTGGCTCACGCCTATAATCCCAGCACTTTGGGAGCCAAGGTGGGTGGATTACCTAAGGTCAGGAGTTCGAGTGCAGCATAGCCACCATGGCGAAACCCCACATCTACTAAAAATACAAAAATTAACCAGGCATGGTGGTGCAGTCTGTAATCCCAGCTACTTGAGAGGCTGAGACAGGAGAATCTCTTGAACCTGAGAAGCAGAGGTTGCAGTGAGCAGAGGTCGCGCCACTGCACTCCAGCCTGGGTAACAGAGTGAGACTGGTCTCAAAAAATAAATAAATAAAAATAAAATAAATTGGTCTTTAACATTATGTAATATACATAATTCTTAACACTGTCATTAACCTTTGGAATGTCAACAACTGGCAGTCAGAACTGTACAGTCAACCAATTTCTTCCAAAAATGGTAACCAAGAATCAAGACTGAACTCCCCAATATTGTAAAGTCTCACTTTGCAAAGTGGGTCCTCCTGAGGCTCACAACGGCTGACGATGACCTCAGGCTGCCCACTCTTCCGGCTCTGCCTCGTGAGGTCAGGAAGGGACCACAAGGAAAGGGAAGCAAGGGACGGGATGGTGCTGCCCAGACCTGTCACCACAGCTGCCACCCTGCTCCCTTCAGACTATGGCTGGAGATGCAGAGCTTTGCCTTCTCTGCCAACCCTTCCCCCATACTGCAACCCAAAGAAAGATCCCCCTTCTTCCTGTTTTCATGACGTCACAGAAGGAAAATCTGGGGAGGAATGTTATTTCTGCTTTTCTGGCAAGAGAGAAGTACAGAAGGAAAAATGAGCCGGTGTTTCCCTCCACTTCTCCTGCAGTAGACCATGTGTATGTCAATTTCTTACTATCACAAAAGCTCTTAAAACCACTTGCTTCATGTGTCAACACACGAAAAGCCAAATCTAATCCTTTCAGGCCAAACCTATGTCCTGGTGAAGCTCTAACCAAACAAAACAGCCCAGCGACTTCCAACCCTTGGGCGTGTTGGCAGGCCCTGCCCTCACCCCCACTGCTTTCTCATATCTTCTTTACGAGTATCTTATTATGAAGTTATGTTGCTGATCTACAAGACGACAAACATTTTCACTGGTACTAAAACAACTTTCAAAAAAGTCATGACCCACTTTCTCCTTTCTGGCTCCTCTAGAAAGTAGAGGCAGGCCCAAGCCCCGTTTGAAGTCCTTGCTGCCGGGAGATGGCCAGTTTATGTCTCTTGTCCTAGAACAGGAAAAGGATGCACTCTCGGCACCATGTGCTAGGGTGAGATAAGACCAGAGATTCTGTCCTCAGCACCTTATCAGCTTTTCCTGCCACTTTCCAGAGCAGACAGCACCATGGCTGGCAATGAACGAAGCTAGCTGAAGGGGGGCTGGGTGTGTGAATGGCTTGGGGACTGCAGGGAGTGAGGTAGGCAGGGTGTAGATGAGAAAAGGAAAGAGAAGAGGTTCTTCATGTATCTTAAAATGGTTTGGTCCCCCCCAAAATTGCTTTTTTTTTTCTTTTTTTTAAACACATGGATTTTGCATCTCTGCTGAAACTGCCGCAACCAGGATAGATGTTTTTACAAGGACTTCCGTTCTTGTTCGAATGAACCACCACTTTCATTGCTTCGCGCCCTGCCCCTCACTGCCTTGTGCGACTGGCTCCTGGGCACGTAGCACAGGACGGATCTGCTATCAGATGCTCCATGGAATGCCTGTGGGGCCCAGGCTGCAGAGCGAGTGCCTTCCATGGGCACGTGAGCCTCTATCTGCACACCCAGTGATCTCCTGGGGCCAGGACACACTTGCTCACATGGGACAATCTGCCTCACAGTGCAAAGGAACAAGGGACGCTACGGGACACTCCTTCAAATACAGACGAATGGCATCGATGAGCTGCTTTGTTCTGCAACAAATAACATCTGCGAATCCAAGGATTATACTCTTTAGAAACCCTGGTCTTTTGGGGTTGGGTTAGGGAAGGGGTGAATAAAACTCTTGGAAAAAAAATCTAGACTAAGCAGGAAAATTTTAATTTGGTTATGGTCTCAGTTATTGATAATGAACTCATGAAAGTTCAGGTAGAGTATCCCTTATTTGAAATGCCTGGGTTCAGAAGAGTTTCAGATTTTTGATTTAGGGATATTCAACCTGGAATAGCAATATAAATATACTAAATTGATATTCCAGATTGAACATCCCTCTCTTGTTTTTGCAATTTGTTGTTGATGAAACCAAACCACATGTTCTGTAAAGTTCTCTCATAATCGGATTTTTGCTGAATGTATCCCTGTGGTATAGGTTAACACATTTCTCTGTCTCACGTATCTCCTGTTCGGTTTGAGTGAGAGGCAGGCTTACTTCCTAACGGAGCACTTTTCCAACGCCAGCATGTTGTTTTATGAAAAACTCGGCTGGATTCATGGTCTAAGGAAGTTTGGGAAACAAGCCTGTGCTATTCCTCCCTTTGATTCATAACGCACATCACCATTTGAGACACGTGGCGGCTGTTCAGCTTCAGAGTGGCCCACATTTATTTGATCCGGGAACATTTTTGGTACACACCCACCGGCATCCCACGAAATCAGTGCTCTGCCGAACTGACTTTGAAAGGGCTATTCAAACAGATAGTTCCATTATCTGGATGAAATGAGTCGTTCTCTTGTTAAATCTTATAGTTAAATCTTTGTTTTGTCCCAGACTGTCCAAGAGGGTGGGCTTTTACCAATGTACGTTTTTGCAAAAATGACAAAAGCATAGCAGGGAAGTGAAAAGAGGGCCTGGTAAGCATCCCACTATGGACACTAGTTTGCAGAGCGCCTCCGGGAGGAGAGGTTAGCTCTTTCGTAGTTATCACATGATTGAAACGGGAAGGTCTGTTCCTAGGTTTAGAATAATTATGCTTCCATTTTGGAATGGAGGGTAGCGGAGAAATAACATATCCTAAATGATGCCGAGTATGGATGTATTTTCTTTGTTTACTTTTAAGACTGCCTACAATCTAGCCGTATTTTTAAAAGGATTATGCAGTAAGCAGCAAGCCCTGCAGAGTCTGACAGTGAGATGACCACTGTGAAGAAGAAAGATCTTGGGCATCAGGTTCCACTTAAAGTCTGTGCAAAGTTCAAACCACAGAACCAAGAATAAATGTATAAAATAATCAAGTGAATAGCATATGGAACATAGAAGTCAATGGACACATAACAAAATCAAGTTCAAAAAAGCAATTTCTAAAAGTGAAATGAAACAAACTTGATTCTGCAACTAGCTGGGGAAGAGCCACACAAAAAGAAATTCCAAATGACTTGAAACATAATAATTTAACTGTATAGACTGAATAGGAAATACATAAAGACAAAAAGAACTGCCACACACCCAAAACAAACCCTCTGAATCTCTCTCTCTCTCTCTTTTTTAAAATGACCAAGTTACTGGCCTTATTCTGTGACTACTGTGTGTATAATGGGAAATAAGCAAATGAGTACTGTGATATTTTAATGCTTTTATTTCTGGAACCTGTTGATTCCAGAATCTTACTGTGGGTAAGTAAAGATAAAAGATGAGCGGGGTTAAGTCCTTTTGGTCCTGAATCTAAACTAGCAATATGACTATAAACTCAGGATATATTTTATTGTAAAGAAATTATAGTTATCTACATGTAACAAGGCCTCAAATGAAGACCAATCTAGGAATAAATGAGCAACCCCCAAGCCTAGATTGTGTCGCTAAATATCATTTACCACAAAAAAAGGAATCAGGGAGAAAGGGATGACTCCAAGTGTGGGGCAGCAAATGTACACAGTGGGCCTGGAAACTCTTACACTAGATTGGAAGGAAGCTATCAAATACCACTTAGGGTCATGTCAACAGTACTCAGGTCATTGTCTGTGTATAGAAATACCACAGATTTTTGTATGTTGATTGTGTATCCTGCAACTTTACTGCATTCATTTAGTTCTAACAGTTTTCTGGTAGTCTTTGGGGTTTTCTACATATAGGATCAGGTCATCTGCAAACAAGAGATAATTTTAATTTTTCCTTTCCAACTTAGAGACCTTTTATTTCTTTTTCTTACCTGACTGCTCTTGATAGTACTTCCAGTACTATGTTGAACAGAAATGGCAAGAATGGACATACCTGTCTTGTACCAGATCTTAGAGGGAAAGCTTTCACCTTTGCCCCACATCAGTTATGACACTAGCTACGGGTTTTTCATAAATGGCTTTTATTTTGTTGAGAAATTTTCTTTCTCTACCTAAACTATTGAGAGTTTTTACCAATAAAGGATGCCGAGTGCTTTTTCTGTGTTGACTGAGATGATCATGTGGTTTTGTCTTTCCATCTGTTAATATGATGTGTTACACTGACTGATTTACATAGTTAAACCAGCCTTGCACACCAAGGATAAATCCCAAACAAATGAAAACCTAGCTGAAAAATCAAGAAAACAATCCCATTTATGGTAGCATAAAAAAAAAAAAAAAAAAAAAAAAAATCAAAATACTTACGGATAAATTTAACATAGGAGGTAAAAGACCTGTACACTGAAAACTATAAAACACCGATGAATGAAAAGGGACATAGATAAATGGAAAGATATTCCACATTCATGAATTAATAGAATATTATTAAAATGTCTATATTACCCAAAGCAATATACAGATTCAATGTAATCCGCCAGAATCCCAATGGCATTCTCAATAGAAATAGAAAAAACAATCCTAAAATCCATATGGAACCACAAAAGACCTTGAATAACCGAAGTAATTCTGAGAAAGAAAAACAAAGCTGGAGACACCACACTTTCTGATCTAAAATTATACTACAAGCTATAGTAATTAAAACAATATAGTACTGGCATAAAAAACAGACACATAGACCAGTGGAACAGGATAGAGAACTGAAATAAATCTAAACATTCACAGTCAACTAATTTTTGACAAGAGCATGAAGAAGACATAATGGGGAAAGGATAGTCTCTTCAATAAATGGTGCTGGAAAAACTGGGTTTCCCACGTAAAAGAATGAAATTGAACCTTATAACATACACAAAAATCAACTCAAAATGGATTAAAGACCTAAACATAAGACCTAAACCATAAAACTCCCAGAAGAAAACACAGGAGAAAAGTTCCTTGACATTGCTTTTGGCAATGATGTTGCGGATATTATACCAAAATCTCTGGCTACAAAAGCAAAAATACGTAAATGGGACTACGTCAAACTAAGAAGCTTCTGCACAGCAGAGGAAACAATCAACAAAATGAAAAGGCAACCTACGAATTAGGAAAAAATGCTTGCAGACCATGTATCTGATATAAAGTTAATATCTAAAACTTAAAAAGAACTCATGCAACTCAATAGCAAGAACATACATAACCTGATTTAAACATGGGCAAAGGAGCTAGACGGGCATTTCTCAAAAGATGACATACACATGACCAAAAGATGCTCAACATCACTAACCATCAAGGAAATGTAAATCAGAACCACCATGAGATATCACCCCACACCCATTAGGAGAGTTACTATCAAAAAGATAAGAAATACTAAGTGTTGGCAAGAGTGTGGAGAAACAGGAACCCCGTACACTGCTGGTGGGAATGCAGATTGGCATACCCTTACAGAAAACAGTGTGGAGGTTCCCAAAGGAATCAAAAATAGAACTACCGTATGGCCCAGCAATTGCTCTTCTGGGAATATACCCAAAGCAAATCAAATCACCTTGTGAAGATAGCTGCACTCCCATGTTCATTGCAGCAGTCTGCATAATAGCCAAGACATGGAAACGTCCTAAGTGTCTGTCCACAGGTGAATGGATAAAGAAACTGTGGTGTGTATATATGTATACGGTGAAATATTATTCAGCCTTTAAAAAGGAGGAGATCTTGCCATTTGCCATGACATGGATGAACCTAGAGGACACTATGCTAAGTGAAATAAACCAGACAGGAAAGAAAAATATTGCATGATCTCACTGATATGATGGAATCCTTTAAAAAAAAGCAAATATACAGAAATAGAGAGTAAGATAAAACAGTGGTTACTGGAGCAGGGTGGGGGACAGAAATGGGGAGATGTACATCAAAGGATGCAAAGTAGCAGGTGTGTTAGTCCCCACGCCGTACTTTAGATCTCTGAACTTCAGATCGAAGGTATGGCGTGGGGTCTGTGGTTAATAAGAGTATACCCTGTCAGGAGCTTCACTAAATGAGATTATAGCTGCTCTTGCTATGAAGGGAAAATCGGTAACTATGTCATTATATATATGTAACTCATAACATGTACACGTTACTCAATAAAAAAAAATTTTTTTTTAAATACTCAAAATGCCAGGCACAGTGGCTCATGCCTGTACTCCTAGCACTTTGGGAGGCCGAGGGAGACAGATCATCTGAGGTCAGGAGTTCGAGACCAACCTGGCCAACATGATGAAACCTTGTCTCTACTAAAAATATAAAAATTAGCCCGGCACAGTGGCTCACACCTGTAATCCCAGCCACTCAGGAGGCTGAGGCAGGAGAATCACTAGAACTCAGGAGGCAGAGGTTGCAGTGAGCCGAGATGGTGCCACTGCATTTCAGCTTGGGCAACAGAGCAAGATCTGTCCAAAAAAAGTACTCAGGAACCAGGCTCCCATTGGGTAGAAATGGGAAATTTGATCACCAATAAAGATAATAACTGCAATGTACTGAAACATCAAACATTTCAATTCACTAGCAAAAAAAAAAAAAAAAAAAAAGGAAAACTCTCCAGTTTTCTTTGGAGAATGCTAGAGCACCTCCTTGTTTGGAAATTGCTAAATAAAGGACATAAATATTTATCCTGTCTTTTCCATATAATCTGTTCCTCAGAGTAATCTACTAATAAGGGGAAATACACATTCCAAATTTCATTCTAAAAATGAAAGAGGAACGGAAAGAAATATGGAGGGAGACTCTACAGATTGAAAGAAATTTAAAAGATACATCAACCAATTGTTATGTGTGCCCCTTATTTGAATCTTAATTCAATGAAAATGTAAAGAAAACTCAAATTTATGACATTTATGAACACTGAACTTTGAACACTTATTAATAGTATGCAATTACTATACATTTTTATAGAGTATAATGGCATCAGAGATATACATTTTTAAAAAAGAACCTCTTAACCTTTGGAGATAAATACTCACGTACTAAAATACTTGTGGATGAAATATTGATTTCTGGGATGGATTTGTTTCAAAGTAACACAGACAGGAGAAGTGTCTGGAGCACTTACAGACTAGCCATCAGTAGGGCTGTTGTTCCCCAAAAGGACCTGCGCTTTCAAGAACCCGTGTCTTTGCAGATACGGTATTTTTTCTCTCTGGAAAGCCTCTGAACCTGCCAGTTGCTGCTCCTTCGAGACACACGCAAAGGTTATCTTCCTTGGTCTCTGCAAGCTGAATCCAGTGCTGCATCACATATGCCCCCAGTCGTCTGGCACAGCACTCAAGGCCTTTGCTCCGGTTGACTGTGAATGTCCCAGACTTCCTGACGAGGTTGTGAATAGGGATTATACCTTACCCATTTAATCACCTGTCATGAAATAATGCTACCGGGTAGCAAGAAAAACATCTGAGTTAAGTAGGAAAAGGAATTGGAGGGGACAGGGAACCAGAAAGGAAAATGGTTAAAGCACTATTACATAGAAGAACTATGAAATAATGAGATATTACCCTGAAGGGAGTCATTCTAAGACTATAGCCTTGTGTAAAGACACTGAGTCAATTCAAGTCTGATCCTATACTTTTAAAACACAGATGACTAGAAAGTAGGCTCTGTTTATAGATCACTTGTAACCTCAACTCAAAGACAGCTGATTTTATTCACTAATTTTAAGAGGGTGCCACCACAGTATGAGTCTAACAGCGGTTAAAGCCTTCTAAGAATCCCTATAAAGAGTCTAAAATAAACTGTGACCAATGATGATAATGTGTCATGCATCATGATTAATCCAATTCAGAGTACCTGAGGTCTATTAAAAAATAAAATAATATGAAGGTCATGCTTCTGCCTGTATAATAACACATAGATCTCCATAGCAGGGAGGACACAGGGGCTGAGAGTGAGGAGGCTGATCTAAAATGAAATGACTGATTTAACTAAATGAATAATGTCACTGTTTAACTTTATAAAGCACATCATACATTTTAGAAGATTTTAGTGACCTTCCTTAGGATCACAAAGTAAGCAGGTACACAAATCCAATCTGAAACTTTAACAATTTGGGAATCAGAATTGGATAAATTATTTTAAAGCTGATACTCTATTTACAAGTTTCAGTGCTACCTAGAAATAAAAGAAAACTAACTGCACTGATTCCCAGAGTCTACTCAACAATTTCCTACAAAAGCCATGTTCCTTTTAGAAACGGTGCTGACATGAAAGGTTCAGATTTACTTAAAGTAGCTTTCCCAGGTCAGCTTTTCTGCTTGCAGAAAAATAAACCTCACAAAACCTAGTTTACTGAAAGGCATAAAATAAGTTTAAGCACTTGTTAAAAAGCTATTTGGAGTTCAGGCCCACAAAATGCTTCAAAACCAGTCAGGTAAAACTTAAAACCTCCATGTGATTTTAAGAGTCAGAATGAGAATTACAGGAGCCTGGACTAAAGTTAGGGGACAGAGGTAACTGGAGGGGGGATGTCATTACTGTTACTACTTTGCTTAAAACAAGCCTTTTTGATGCAGGAAAGATAAACTTGTCAAAGAACAACAGATGACAAATCAAAGACTAAAGCATTTCAGCCTTGTGCTCTTTGGCAGAGACTGCCCGCTGTTCGAAGAAATACAAACTCTGAGTGAACTTCCTAGAGGCGCAGGCGGCTTCAGATAAGAATTAACAGAACCTTGAGAAACAGAAGAACCTACCAGCACTCTGATCCCTAATAAACATAAAGAGCATATCATTTCAATCTTACCAAGGAAAAAAACTTCTTTTTAGATAATTCCCATAAAGTTTTAAGCTAGTTCAAGATTGTGTTTTAAACAGAAATTTCTGGTTGTCACAAAGTAGTTCCAATGGAATTATATAAGATTACAATTTCATGACAGATAAGCAACAAGAGATATTGTAAACTACACTTAGAGCTATTTAGGATTGGTTTAAGCTGCTTCTTGCATTATTCTATGGAAGGATTAGCCTAGCAAGTTAACCCATCAGAACCTTATTTTAATACTTTACTTTAGAACCAGTCTACGAAAGACAAGATTCTTAGACTCCATCCAACCATGCTTCGATGATAAATATCCAAATGACTTAATTACAAACAGTTTGAATTACAAAGAACTCCTAAGGCACAGGAAAATGTTTATTTAAATTACTATAAAAAAACACTTTCAGGTAGCTTCAAGCAATAGGATAACACTCACTTATACAAACATTTGCTGTACTAATTACAATTAGTTCTTATTATAGCAATCCCACTGGGACAGTTTGAACAATAAGCTGGGGTTGAAGCTGTTTTTTCCTCTAGAACAAAAGTTCTTAAACCCCAAACTCAAATAAGAAAGATCTTAAATACAAATGCTTTTCGCAACCCTGAGCTAATTCGTGTTGAAAGACCGATTTTTAAGTACCCAGTGTGTGGAGGTCTGTTGCTTGTGTATGTATACCTACATATACATGTGTACAGCACCCCCCTCCATGTAAGGAACAAACACTACATACTCTAATGGAACACAAATAATGTACTGAGAAGAGTTCTTTTCTCTTTAGCTAGACAAGTGTTTAGGTTTGTTACCATGAAAATCAAATTAAAGATGGAAGGATTCGTTACCTGAAAAAGATTCTGGACTGGGTATATCACCACTAGATTAAGGGAGTGTATATGACGAACGCAGAGCTAGGCCACGGTGAGTAAAAAGGTTGTATGTGGATCCACTAGTGTCTTTGGTTTATAATCCTTCTTTATTTTTCACATTTTCATCGACTCAAAATGCCTTGTTATCTTACAAAATTATTCTTAATCATTTGTTCACTTCCTTGCCAATATATTTAAAGAGATGTTACATTTTAGGTGAATTTCTTGGGACTGATAAACCTGATAATTGAACATCAGGGTTAGGTCTATAAATGGCATCAATACCTTCCTGAAGTCAATACAAAAGTGAAGAGGCCTTGTGATTCTCTTGCATAGCGGGGAGTTGCATGGTTCACACGTGACATTTCCTAAGCAAGGGGAGCCAAGACAGTGTGAGCAGAACTATAACCCTGAGAAAGAAAGAAAAAGTTCCAAGTCTCAGTGTGGCTGCAGTATAGGCAGGACCCCTCCAGTCTACTTTACGAAAATTAAGCATGAACTATGCCCCCGCAGGGTTGGACCCTGTGACTGGTCAATGCAGGGGCACAAAGACTCTTCCCCCTCCAAAGATCTGGGGCAGTTGGGAAGAGCTCCCTGTGGAGTCAGCTGAAAACTTCAGTGTACACTGCAGGCCAAATCCTCTCCCTGTGTAATCTTGCTTCCTCCCTCTTGCTCCCCCAGCAGGCAGTCCTGAAAGCACTCCTATGAACTTTCTGCAGGCCAACTCCCAGGACCCAACCTGCAACCGCACTTGCACCCAGCGCCTCTCCCCAGACAGCCCTCAGCTGGTGGCAGATTGCACCCCACTGTGGACCGCTAATGGGGAGCCTGTCCATTCAACTGTCTTTGAACATTTTTAAGACTCCCAAGTAGCCCCCCGGTCTGAGTGAATTATCTCATGAGGAAACAATTACTGTGCGTGTGGAGGGGTAGGCAACATGTATTCTGGGTGCAAAATGACACACATTTTAACAGCTTGACTCTTACCCAATTTTTCCCACGAGCTCTGTTATTTTTATATTTTTATAAAATATAATATTTTTCATGAATGCATAAATTGTGTTATAGCAGAAATGTCTATATTTGATATTATATATAAATGTATTTATATATATATACACATATATACATATTTTACACACACACACACACACACACATTTTTTTTTGTTTTTTCAAGAGACAGAGTCTTGCTCTATCACCAGGCTGGAGAGCAGTGGCACAAACACAGTTCACTGTAGCCTCGAACTCCAGGGCTCAAGCAATCCTCCCACCACAGCCCCCCGAGGAGCTGGGACTATAAGTGCATGCACCATCACACCCAGCTAATTTTTAAATTTTTTGTAGAAATGGGATATTGTTAGGTTGCCTGGGCTGGTCTCCAACTCCTGGGCTCAAGCAATCCCGCCTCAGCCTCCTAAAGTGCTGGGATTACAGGCATGAGCTACCATGCTTGGCTGACATGTCTTCTATTTGACATTATTATTATTTTGAAAAAGTTTACAACATTATTATCTTTCAGATTACACTATAAGCTACATGACAGCAAGAACCATTTACCTTTTGGTAACAAGAGCCACACCAGGGAAATTAAGGATAAATGTGGATTCAGCAGGGACGGTAATCTATGTGGTAAAGCCAGTCAGTGTAGGGTCTCTTTACAAAGTGAAGATACTAAAGCCCACTGGGAAGGTGAAATCAATAAAATTCAGGATATGGGAAATTCTGTAAGATAAGGAACCCAAAGTGACTTCAACGATAAACTGCAAAGAAAAAAGTGAGAAGGAATGAGAGCCTATCGGTCAGGAGAGTCTATCGGTCAGGAGAGTCTAAAAGACATTTCCGAATAATCTATAATATACAGACCTTGTTAGATTCAAATACATATGCAAAGTAAAAACTTACTAGACAGCTGAGGAAACTTGAACATTGACTGGATTTGATGATACTGAGAAACTGTGGTTAATTTTTTTCGGTGTGATAACAGTATTGTGATTGTGTGTTATGGAGACCTTATCTTTTAGGTATGTAATACATACAGATAGAAAGATATGATGCCCAGGAATTGCTTCAGTAATGGGAAAGACGGGTGGGAGTACAGCTGGAATGAGGCTGGCCACAAATTGATCATTGTTAAGCTGGGTACCAGGCATGGAGAGACTCCTTTATTATTCTCTCTACTTTTAAACACATGTAGAGTACTCCATAAGCAACAGTTTTAAAAAGTGAATGTAGGCTAGATACAGTGGCTCACATCTGTAATCCCAGCACTTTGGGAGGCCACGGCGGGCAGATCACATGAGGCCAGGAGTTGAAGAACAGCAGTTGGAGACCTGGTGAAACCCTGTCTCTATTAAAAATACAAAAAAATCAGTTGGGCGTGGTGGTGCGTGCCTGCAATCCCAGCTGCTCGGGAGGCTGAGGCAAGAGAATCGCTTGCAACTGGGAGGCGGAGGTTGCAGTGAGTCAAGATCGTGCCATGCACTCTACCTTGGAAGACAGAGCAAGACCCTGTCTCAAAAAAAAAAAAAAAAAGTGATTGTATATCTGTTGGTATAATATCGTTACAGTTTTTCCTGGAGTGTAGTAAGTAACCCAAGGAATCTGTGTCTAAGTGAAAGTGGTCACAGAAAGTGGCCTACCTGAAGCCTGGCAGTTCCATTATCCTAGGAGAAATAATCGTGGACTCTCGCAGAAAAACAAGGCTGAGGGGAAGCCAACCAAGGCAGAAAGGTGACCCCATCTGTGCGCTGACTCAGACAGCAAAGCGGTGGGTTTCCCTTATGAGATCATGGATTGGCCGCCAGTGACCGCTACTAATGTTAGAACAGGGTTTTTCCCTGAAAGAGTCACAATTCCTCTCCCTGGCAAAACAGGAACTGGTCCTAACAGGAATATTATGTAATACCAGAACTGAGGAGCTCAGGAAAAGCAGGATGAGGGTGGGGGTGGGGATGGAAGAGCAGAGCCCTTTGTGGGAGCGTGAAAGGGACAAGCCCAGTACCGGCTTCCTGCCAGCCTCCCCTTCCCGCCTGCAGCACCTTCTCTCTGGGGATGAGCAGGGATCTCGCAGGCAGACAGAACATGGAGCGGGAATAAAAGAATCCCACCTTCTCCAAGGCTGACGGTAACTGAGACTGTAACTACAGTGTAACTGAGGGGACCCTGCATATAGAGATGGGCCAGCAAGAGGAGGAGCTATGCTGGACGAACGTCCTTTTTTTTTTCCAGATGTAATAAGGTATAAGTGACAGGAAAACTCTATGTTTAAGGTGTGTCATGTGATGTTTTGATCTACATACACATAGTGAAATGATCCCCACAGTCAAGCTAATTAACACATGCATCACTTCTCACAGTTACCTTTGCGAGTGGTGAGGACACCTAAGATCCACTTTCTTAGCAAATCTTGAGTACACAGTGTGTTCTTATTAACTGTGGTCACCATACTGTACGTTAGGTTTCCACAACTTACTCATCTTAGCCTCTGTCCAGAGGGGAGCTCCCTTGCAATGTAGAGGGCAGTGGTCAAAGGAGTAGCATTTTAGGAATGTCCTCAAATAGCACAAGGACGATAAACAACACACGTCACAGGCCCAGTGGCAGAGCCAAAAAGGCAAGCTGCTAAAGAGACAAAGTGTGTTCAATTGTTTTTCAAGTTCAATATTGTCTGTATCCGATGACCCTGCTTCTGAGACAGACAGGAAGGGTACACACCACTGAGACCACACGCACACACCTCCATGTGCCCAGCTTTTCACTGCAGTTATCTCTGGCTGTTTGGATCATGGATTTTTCCCCCTTCTTCCTAATGTATTATGTATAGGTCATGATTTTTCTAGAGTGGACAGGTACTGCCTTTATAATTTAAAAATAGTTGAAATTAAAACTCACACAGAAAAAAACCCTACAAGCCTAGGGCAGAGTGCTCTCTCTGTGAGGACAACTGCATTCAGGAGGCCAGGATGCCGTCACAGCCAAGCCGCAGGTGCTGGCCCTCATCTCTGGACAGGACACAGGTGGAGGTGCCATCTGCACTCACTCTCAGGACTCAGGTTGCCTCCTCATCCCTTTCACTTCCAGAAGGTCCCCATGCTTCTCTCAAGGTTCCTCCCCCACTACACCCCACCGGCTGTGTCTGTAAGGGATCTAACAGGGCTGAATAAAAGTCTTCTAGCACAGCAAATGACAGGAAAAAGTGTTCAAATGAGAACGAAGGAGGCTTTTCAGGAAGTCACAACCCGATGGCAGAGAGGGCTTTGACATGCATAGATGAGTACATGAAAGAAGTGAAGGACCTCGCAGCATCAGGTCAGATGTGGAGGAAAAGTTAACAGCACGAGCGATGAGATGACAGGCAAGCGAGGGGGAGGAAGCAAGGGTGTACCAGCAGAGGCTTCACATCCCGAGCTGCTCCCCTCCGCATGTCTGCCCGGCTGTGTGCTCCTCTCCCGGGAGCCATGCCACCATCCATCCAAGCTGTCAGAGCCTCAACTTGTCCATACTGTCGGCCCCCAGTCCCAGGGCCTCGACCTCCCAACATGCCCCCACCAAGCTGCCCCTTTCTCTTCAGGTCTTGCCACCACTGAGCAGCTCAGGCTGAGGCTCAGGCTCGGGCTCTGGCGTCCTCTGGAACAGCAGCCTCCACCTGCTTGCCTCAGTCTGGCCCCTCTCTGCCCTCTTCTTAGTGCCTTATCTCTGCTGCTAGAGGGATCTTTCTAAAATGCAAAAGCAACTAGCCCCGTCCCATACTTCAAAGCCCCCAGCAGCTCTCAAGTACATGCAAAACATACAGTCTATCCTCCCTGCAGATGTCTTTTGGGGGCTCTCAGGGAAAAAAATTCCCCCTCCCCCCACTCTTTTTTTTTTTTTTTTTCAGACGGACTCTCCCACTGTTGCCTAGCTGGAGTACAGAGGCGTGATCTCAGCTCACTGCAACCTCCACCTCCCAGGTTCAAGCTATTCTCCTGCCTCAGCCTCCTGAGTAACTGGGATTATAGGTGCGCACCACCACACCAGGCTACTTTTTGTATTTTTAGTAGAGACGGGGTTTCACTATGTTTGCCAGTCTGGTCTCAAATTCCTGACCTCATGATCTGCCTGCCTCGGCCTCCCGAAGTGCTGGGATGACAGGCGTCGGCCACCACGCCCAGCCAAAATCCCCTCCTTTTTAGATCCCAGCTCATTTTTCAACACCCACCCAAAAAGTCAAAATTAATTCATAACAAGACTCTTTTTTCCAACATCCAGCTGCACCTAAAGCATCTGAAGCCTCCAGTGGCTCCCATCCTTTCTTGGTGGAAGCACATAGTGCAAATGCTCTGTACACTGCATCCTCAGGGCACCGCAGGGGCAGTACGAAGTGACCAGCTTAGGGACGGCAGCTGCTCCAGGATCCTGGCCGCGAAGAGGGCTGAGGGGATAGATCCCTCGGATCACCTACCATCCACTCGTGGCATGCCAGCTGGTAAACTCTGCCTAAGAATAAAGGTGACTGGTGAAACCAGCTTGCTGAGCCACAATTCGAATTTAGGCTTCAGTGCAAAGTTGGAAACATAGCTGTATTCTTTTAAAAGGACTAGTGGGTTGTTTTGGTCTGGGGAGCTCCGGCCCCCATCTTTGTGGCTGCTGCTGATGTGCTTGGGGGATCTGCTGGCCCCCTGGCTTTCTACACGGAATCTGACTACAAACCGTAAACCCTGGAAGAGATGCCAGGGTGGTGGCGGCGACCTCTCTCCAGTACTGCACGTAGCAAAGGACTCGAATCTGGCCTGTGGTGCTGCCATGGTTCCTGCCCGGGAGCGAGTGGACATCTTGCCCTCTTCCAGGCTGACCAGAAGCGTGTAGCTTTTGGAGGCCCTGAGACCCCCAGGACAACATGCCCCATCTCAGTCTCTCCACAGAGGTTCCAGTTACACCCAGGAGTGATGAGACTCTTAACTCCCCGTGCTGGCCAGGACAGCCCATCTCTCCCGCTCAGGACCAGCAAGGGTAGCGGTGGAGCTTGCCTGTGTTACGATCAACCACTGGAGTCTGAGTCTCTGGATAAAGGTCCAGCTATTTAGAGACCTCGAGAATTATCCTCTCACCGGACGACAACAAGCCCTGCAGATGCGCTGGCCTCGCCCTCCCCGCACTCTCTGCGCTGGATGGGCCTGCGGCTGCAGGTTCCTCTCCGCCCTCTTTCCACTTCACATCCACACGCGATGCAACTTCTGCTTGAAAATCCTCCTGCATCTTCTCTTACTGACCCTTTTGTCCTTATGGATTAGCAAGGACAAGACCTCCTCCAGGAGCGCAGGAACCCACCTGAGAGGGAGGTGCCCAGGGGCCACGTGCACGCCTTGCCTCCAGCTCCAGCTCGACAGTTACCAAACTGCATCAAAATCATTGACTGTCCCTCTCCCGTGACACTGTGTGCTCCCTGAAGGGACAGACTGTGCATCTTCTTCACAGTCCATGGTTATGAGTGCCTGGCACCACTCAAGAGTGGTTCTGGGAGAAATGGATGAAAGCAGATTTACAGCAAACAGAAATACTCTCAGGGATGGAATTCATGAAAGATTTGCAGATGGCACACCACATACACGCCGCAGGGACTCTGGCAAAGGTATTTTTAGCATCTTGAGATTAAATGGTTTTATCTATAGATGAGTGTAATAGGAAAAAAAGAAATACTTCAGGGACAGGATTGTTTAATTGCTGTGATGTGATAAACAGCAGTCTACATTGTATTCCTCATGGGATAGCTGTCATCTGTGTGAATTACTTAGATCACAATGTTTACTATGTTAGTTAGTGTGAATATATACAATACACCATCTCGTTATCTGAGACGCCCCCTTACCTCTCCCAGTCAAGCAGCTTTCATTCCCAGGTAGAAGCTGACCACACACCGTGCCTCATCCCTTTTCCAGACTGTCTTGTTCCCACTTCCACGGATTTGCGAGATCCCGCTCCCAATGAACGTGTTTCACGGCACGCCATTCTGACCCTCACTAACATCTGCTGAGTGCCTACTATGCATGAACACTCAGCCGGGGCAGATACCCATGATGATGAAAGCATGATCTTCCCCTTGAGGTGCTTCAAGAAGTGTAAGCTTGAGGAGCTCCTGCCCTCAAGTCTGTAACTCCTAGTGTCTGCATTCTCTAAACTATTTTAACAAGAATATTATCTACATGATGCTCAATTAGCTGGTCTACAAACCAAATTATCATTGACAAGTTCTTCTGAGCCAAGTTATGCTCCCGAGCTTAGTTTGCCCAAATGTTTTCACCTAGACCAGGGGTGTCCAATCTTCTGGCTTCCCTGGGCCATGTTGGAAGAAGAATTGTCTTGGGCTATCCATAAAATACACTAACAGTAATGACAGCTGGTGGGCTATTAAAAAAAAAAATTGCTAAAATATCTCACAACATTTTAAGAGACTTTACGAACCTGTGTTGGGCCACATTCAAAGCCGCCCTGGGCAGCATGCAGCCCACTGGCCATGGGCTGGACAAGCGTGACCTAGACCATTACCTTTCTACCAAAAAGCTTCTAAGGAATTAATGCTGAAGAAAGGACACAGATGACCACTGGAACGGGGGCATTTGTTTTAATTTTAATTATGAAAGGTCGTTAATTTCAACAGCCAGGAAAAAAAAAAAAAAGACCTTACTTGAAAAATAAAAGTATAGTGAATTTACAAATCATTTTGCCTCAGGGATCTCTGTCAAAGCAGCAACATGAATACACTTAATGCTGTTGTAACAAATCATGACAACATGAGTCACTCAGGAGCCTTTCAGTATATTCTTTATTACCTATACAGATTTAACTTAAGATAAACTTCAAACAAATACTGCAATAAGTATGTAGTAACAGATTCAAAGAGGCAAAATAATTCCATTGGGGTGTGTAAAAGCTATGCTGCTTAACAGAGCTTTTGTGTAAGAAGAAAACTACATTCAAAGATCTGGAATGTTTTAAAATTTGAATAAATGTAAACTTTTAAAAAATGGACTTGCTAGTTGCTAAGGAGTTGTCACCACCAGAATAACTCTTTTCATTAATTTTTCTCTTCAAAAGTGAGAATGTTATGAAGTGGCAACGAAGGGGTATTTTTAGAAATGGGCTCAGATGAACCAAAATATTATTGCTCAATCACTGGTAATCTATCACAATTAAAAATTTAAATTACAATTTTTAAAATAAAATTGTAAATTATATTTTAAAACATACAGATCTTAAAATCTCAAATACTTCCTTTAACCTACACAGAAAAGTAATTTTTGCTTATTCGCAAAAAGTAGCTTCATCATATATTGACTTAAAATATCTGAACAGTATTACAAAGTAAAAAGGAGCAAACCCTTCCCCTTCGCCTGTTACTACCACTTTTTTTTGAAACAGTTTTGCTCTTCTTGCCCAGGCTGGAGTGCAGTAGCGCAATCTCGCAATCTCGGCTCACTGCAACACCTCCGCCTTCCGGTTTCAAGTGATTCTCCTGCCGAGTAGCTGGGATTACAGGTGCCTGCCACTACGTCTGGCTAATTTTTGTATTTTTAGTAGAGACAGGGTTTCACCATCTTGGCCAGGCTGGTCTCGAACTCCTGACCTCGTGATCCGCCCGCCTCGGCCTCCCAAAGTGCTGAGGTTACAGGCATTAGCCACTGCGCTCAGCTGCTGTTACTACTTTTAAATGAGTGGGAAGATGTGTTCAAATTAGACTTTTAGGGGTTTAAAACTAAAATCTGAGTGCATGTATGTTTTTCAGATTGTACTTTGTTTTTAGTGACATCAATATAACAAGTGCTCTGAATTCCTCCCAGGAATAGAAAGACCATTTATCTACTGTATTTATTCAGGGCAAGCTTCCTGTCTGTGTCAGACTGAGAAATTTAACATTGCTGAAGAACGCAGGCAGTGATAAAGGGGGTGATGCTAGAAATGAACACCTCACATGTTTCCAAATACTTTTAAAAAGGACGAATACTATACTCATCTAGAAAGTGGCCATTTTCACGATATTGATTCTTCCTATCCATGAGCATGGTATGTTCTTCCATTTGTTTGTGTCCTCTTTGATTTCACTGAGCAGTGGTTTGTAAAAATGGCCATACTGCCCAAGGTAATTTATAGATTCAATGCCATCCCCATCAAGCTACCAATGAGCTTCTTCACAGAATTGGAAAAAACCGCTTTAAAGTTCATATGGAACCAAAAAAGAGCCCGCATCTCCAAGACAATCCTAAGTCAAAAGAACAAAGCTGGAGACATCACGCTACCTGACTTCAAACTATACTACAAGGCTACAGTAACCAAAACAGCATGGTACTGGTACCAAAACAGAGATATAGACCAATGGAACAGAACAGAGTCCTCAGAAATAATACCACACATCTACAGCCATCTGATCTTTGACAAACCTGAGAGAAACAAGAAATGGGGAAAGGATTCCCTATTTAATAAATGGTGCTGGGAAAACTGGCTAGCCATAAGTAGAAAGCTGAAACTGGATCCTTTCCTTACTCCTTATACGAAAATTAATTCAGGATGGATTAGAGACTTAAATGTTAGACCTAATACCATAAAAATCCTAGAGGAAAACCTAGGTAGTACCATTCAGGACATAGGCATGGGCAAAGACTTCATGTCTAAAACACCAAAAGCAACGGCAGCAAAAGCCAAAATTGACAAATGGGATCTCATCAAACTAAAGAGCTTCTGCACAGCAAAAGAAACTACCATCAGAGTGAGCAGGCAACCTACAGAATGGGAGAACATTTTTGCAATCTACTCATCTGACAAAGGGCTAATATCCAGAACCTACAAAGAACTCAAACAAATTTACAAGAAAAAAACAAACAACCCCATCAAAAAGTGGGCAAAGGATATGAACAGACATTTCTCAAAAGAAGACATTCATACAGCCAACAGACACATGAAAAAATGCTCATCATCACTGGCCATCAGAGAAATGCAAATCAAAACCACAATGAGATACCATCTCACACCAGTTAGAATGGCGATCATTCAAAAGTCAGGAAACAACAGCTGCTGGAGAGGATGTGGAGAAATAGGAACACTTTTACACTGTTGGTGGGATTGTAAACTAGTTCAACCATTATGGAAAACAGTATGGCGATTCCTCAAGGATCTAGAACTAGATGTACCATATGACCCAGCCATCCCATTAGTGGGTATATACCCAAAGGATTATAAATTATGCTGCTATAAGGACACATGCACACGTATGTTTATTGCAGCACTATTCACAATAGCAAAGACTTGGAATCAACCCAAATGTCCATCAGTGACAGATTGGATTAAGAAAATGTGGCACATATACACCATGGAATACTATGCAGCCATAAAAAAGGATGAGTTTGTGTCCTTTGTAGGGACATGGATGCAGCTGGAAACCATCATTCTTAGCAAACTATCACAAGAACAGAAAACCAAACACCGCATGTTCTCACTCATAGGTGGGAACTGAACAATGAGATCACTTGGACTCGGGAAGGGGAACATCACACACCGGGGCCTATCATGGGGAGGGGGGAGGGGGGAGGGATTGCATTGGGAGTTATACCTGATGTAAATGACGAGTTGATGGGTGCAGCACACCAACATGGCACAAGTATACATATGTAGCAAACCTGCACGTTGTGCACATGTACCCTACAACTTGAAGTTTAATAATAATAAATAAATTTTAAAAAAAATAAATAAATAAAGTAATTACTGATAGGGAAAAAAAAAAAAAAAGAAAGTGGGTATGCATTCAGAGAATCAGAAGATAAAATCCAAAATTTTATTGACTTTATAGATGCAAAATTCTAAGATTAATTCACTCAAAAAAAATCACTTGGGTTGGGTGAAAATCCTAATATCAAAGTAAGAAAATTCACCAAATCTACATGGCGAAGGATTATTAAACCTCTGCCTCTGCAGAGTAAGTTCATAGAAATGTCTTTGACCCGGCTACAAACAGAGGGCTTGGCTGGCTCCCAGGATGTCTTTCTTAGCTGCCATAATCAATGAAGCAGAAAGGGTCCTTTCTAAAGATGCTGGCAAAATTTTTAACAATCAACATCACCTTAAGTAAAAATTAAAAGTTTCTCTCCCCACCACCAAGATGGCGTGTCGCTCTGTCGCCCAGGCTGGAGTGCAGTGGCGCAATCTCGACTCAGTGCAACCTCCGCCTCCCGGGTTCAAGAGATTCTCCTGCCTCAGCCTCCCAAGTAGCTGGGAATACAGGCACACACTACCATGCCCAGCTAATTTTTGTATTCTTAGTAAAGACAGGGTTTCACCATGTTGGCCAGGCTGGTCTCGAACTCTTGACCTCGTGATCTGCCCACCTCGGCCCAATAAAAGTCTTTAACTTGTGACTTTATGACTTACTTTTATAGTCACTGCTTGTAAGAAAAAATCCCAAGACTCTCAAAGCATACTGTATTACCTAAATAGGTAAAGTTAAAAGTAAAGTGATCTTACTTTTTAAACCAAAATCTCTGTTAGGGAATGCCAAATATTATGATAGTTAGGAAAAAACAACAAAAAGGCCCTTATTCACAAATCCCATTTTATTTTATTTTATTTTATTTTATTTTATTTTATTTTATTTTATTTTTTTCATGATGCCTAAGCTTCTGTCCCATTCAACTGAACAAAGATTTGTATGGACAAATAAAATAGAGTAGTTGCTTTAGTTGCCTAAAGGTGGTTTAAGAAAAACTATTATCACCACAGAAGAAAGATACAGGTGTTTCAAAAAGCGAACTGGTTGATGACTTTGGAGGCCAAGCGGTAAAAGAACTTAGAGATTTGGAGAACCAGTCAGTTCAAATGATAACGGGATGCAAGATTCTGAAAAGAGCAGATAATGACTTAGAAGAGCACACAGAATTGTATACTGCTGAGTGCATGGAAGGAGCTTGTTTGCTCAGATAAGAGAGGCTTCCAAGAGACTGTGAGCAAAACCCAAGAAACAGGGCAGCTTGGGGGAAAAGAACTTCCATCGGAAGTCAAAGACTCCAGGCATATGAAAGGCACAGGATCTCCCAGGGGGAAATGGAGAGTAAAAGAAGTACGATTTGTTTCATTTCAACGAGAACAGAGACAGCCGCAAGAATCCGATGAGTTCCATTTCTACCTCTCGTACCCAGCCTTTACCATTAAGACTCACTCAGCCATCAGCCCCCCTTCCAGAGAGCAAATTGGGAAAGGGAATGAAGAACTCTCTATTAGATGATGACTCAGCTAGTCAGGCTGCCTTTTGGGTTGCTGTTCTATTTGTTTAGTTCTATTGTGATAATAGATTTTCTTTAAAAGATATAACATTTAAAATATGGGAAGTACTAGGAAACAAACTTGTTCACTCCAGACAGGTGATAAAAATCCATTACTCTGCCTACATTTTTTTATCTGATTTTTTTTTCCCTTAGTAACCTAGTGTAGCTTTCCTCAACTTATTCTAAGGGCTGTTAAAAAAAAAAAAAAAAAGGAGAATTCCAGTCAAAAAAGTAACATTAAGTTTTAGAGCTGAACCATGTTCATTACCATATAAAAGGCTCTAAGAAGGATACAATGAAAAAGTTGTTAAATATCTACATGTTTAATCCGTGTTTCCCAAATGTATCTGAGCATGCGACAATGACAACCATCAGCACTCCCCTCCTCCCATGCCAAACATCTACCAGCAACACTGATGGTTCCAAGGAACACATTTTGGGAAACTCTGCCCTACAGCAATGCTGACAGTAAGAACCAAGCAGAAGAAACAGCCCCACAGCTTGAATTGAAGCTGAGCCAGTCTCTATCTCCCCTACCCTGCAACACACGTGAACCTGCAGTACAGTAAAGCGGGTGACAGAGAGTGTTGCTGCTGTGGAGGGAGAGGGGCCTGGTTTTTCATTAGGGGTCTTCACGCTCACTAGTCTGAGTCTTCAGCCAGCTCACTTTAACTTCCTCAAGAGTAGTTCCTACCTCTCACAGCTGGTGTCTCAGGGACCTAAAAGGAAACAGTATTTTGACCGCACTCTAAAAACCAAAAGCTCCCTCAAATACAAGGCACTGCTGTTGTTAGTAAGTCACTGACTGTGTGACAGAAAGGGTGTGCTGGAAGACACTTCTACTGCACTTAGCTCAAGCCTACTAGCAGAGCCTGAAATAGTCGACAGTGGCCTCTCCTGAGCTCAAAGTTTTGAACACATAGTTATAGGAGACAATATTGTTGCTTAAAACAAAAAAACCAAAAACTTTCTAAAGACAAACAGAGCCTAAGTCATGTAGATTACTATAGCTTCAGGAATATTTGTAAGCCACTATTTTATTGAAAATGAAAAGAGGATCCCTGAATCAGAGATTCAGAAGAAATCTAAACATTGAGGACCACCAGGGGTGCCCGAAATTCACTTTATTTCTAGGGCTTCATCATCACAGCAAAAGGTGCCTCAGACCACCTTTTCATATTTTCAAATAATTTGAAGAGAAAGAAAACAGCATATTTTCAGTCACAGAAATGTATTAACTCATAATTCGTAATAATTTATTCAAAAATTTGAATTAGGAAACGGTATAGCAGGAACTAGTGAGCTCTCCGCTGTCTGACGGAGAGAAGAAATCTGCACTAACGCAACCATGACAACCACGTCAGAAGAATCTCAGCCATCTACTAATGCATGCACGCAGGACATTCTCAGTGATGAGCTAAACAGTGCCTGCTACTTCACTCTATCAGAAATAAAGCAAGTGTCCTTACAGTAAAGAAAATAATGAAGTACTGAACCGGCTTTCCAGGAGTAAGAGCTACACTAGAAGTGAGGAATAGACGGGGAGACAGATTCCATCCTGGAACTGCCCCATCAACACACGAGTTTCTGGGATGTTTGCAAGACATGAGTAGGCTGCCTTTGAATAAACTGCTCAGCCAACATTTTTGAAAACTTCACTGAATTTCTTTTAGAGTCCATGTGGCCTGGGCAATGCTCATTAAGCGTCCACTGAAGTGTGCATGTACGCATGCCCACATGTGTGCTGTTGAGATAATGAGAGCAGCACAGGCCCCAGCCTTGAGAAATGATTACTTCAAGTTGACTTCCACCCCTTCCCAAATCCATTTCCCTCAAACATAATTGGAAACAACTCAGAATGAGACTGTGGCAACATGTCATTTTTACCGGTTTTTAACTAGCATATGATTTAAAAACTCAGGATGAAGTTACACTTCCACCTGATATATAAAAGAAAATATAACAGTGGAAATTACTAAAGAGGAGAAAAATCATTTCTTTTTATCAATCAAACATGTAGCCAGGACTCCTGGGTAAAAAAAAGCCAACCAGGCAATTCAAAAGCTGCACTGATGGCCATTTAGGAACAGTCTCTTTGCAGTAAGCCAGGTAAAACTAAAATCTTTCCATCTCTTCCTCAATTACTTTTGCAACTCTCTCAAAAGGTAGAGCCACCTTTTCTAAATTCAGAAAAGGTGAATTATTTTCAGTCTAATGGTCTGGTCAGTGTTTCTGAAATTACATACCATATTACCTGGGAGCCTGTTAAAAATGCTGATTTCTAGTGTCCAGCCAGAGCCTACAATATGCATTTCTAATAAGTCCACCAGGTGATTCTGCCAGCTTAGAACTGGAGTTGGTGAATCAACTACTGCTCAGTAGCTCCTCCTGGTGTTAGCTTTTCAGAAAATAATCAGTTTTCCCAAATTGTGCACAACAAGCAATGATTTGATATTAGAAGAATCATTATCCAAATCATTAGTGTGATCAGAGAAAAGGCCATCTGCTTGCCCTCTGAGAGAAAAATCCTCCTCCCTTTTCTTAATTATGTAGACTATTTATGACTCTTAAATTACATATTTTGTCTGCACATCGTTTTCTGGCCTTTCTCTGTGAGAAAGGTTGTCCCTCCCATCACACGATTTGTAAGAAAATGAGTTTGTACTCACACTTTCACAGCAAAGACATTAGAGGTAAGGACCCTTCCTACTTTCTTGGGAAACTGATAAGCTGTATCATAATATTTAAATTTTATTTCAATAAATTACACAGTATTTAAAGAAAGGTTTTCTAGTTTGTCAATTTTTTTTTATTTCAGTGCATTTGGAATCTCTATCTGGACAGAATAACTGCAAAAAGTAATAACTCAGTTAAATAATTGTATTATAAACCTGAACTTAGGTTTTATGCTGTTAACTATATTTGAATACAATCATCAATTTAAGATGGTCTCAACAGAACTGATGAGACTTTAAAGGGTGCGTTCATGCGTCATGTGTTTGCTGTTGCTTTTTTTTTTTTTTTTTTTGAGAAAGAGTCTTGCTCTGTCGCCCAGGCTGGAGTGCAGTGGTACGATCTCAGCTCATTGCAAGTTCCACCTCCCGTGTTCATGCCATTCTCCTGCCTTTGCCTCCCGAGTAGTTGAGACTACAGGCGCCCGCCACCACACCCGGCTAATTTTTATATTTTTAGTAGAGACGGGGTTTCATCGTGTTAGCCAGGATGGTCTCCATCTCCTGACCTCATGATCTGCCCATCTCGGTCTCCCAAAGTGCTGGGATTACAGGCGTGAGCCACTGCACCCAGCCTGCTGTTGCTTTTACAAGCAAACAGTTGTCCTTGAGGCCCCCAGAGGCCTGACAGTTGCTGGGGAAATGATGGGACAGACATGCCTGCTCCTGTTTCCATCCTTCTTCTGCCTGGCTCTGCCATTTCTCTTACTGTGCATTCTAGATCTGCCATCAAAGATTCCAGTTCATTCCCCAACACACCTGCTTGGCTTATGGAGGTCCATCTTCAATATGGTTTGAAATGGACAGGTGAGAGGCCTGACTGCGAGAAAGCATTCAGGGAAGAGCGGAGCCACTCGGACCACATTGGTGACCAACCCACAGCTGTCTAATCTCACTTATTGTCCCTCTCTAAACTGGGGTGCAGTGGACAAAACCACAATCCCTGCATGTCTGAGTGAAGGGACATGACACAGGGCCATTAGATAAGAGGAGCCCACTGGCATGGGATCAAGGGAGGACAATGTCCAAGGACTATGGGCTGGAACATGGATCCTGGGAATTTTACTGGGCAAAGTAGGTTTTTTCCAAGTTAGGGCCACTTCCCACAAAGTTGAACAGGGAACATGTTCTCAACCAGGGTCTGAGTTAGTCCTTACTGGGCTATTTGTCATTCCACTAGCTGACTACTAAGGCTCAGAAAGGTTAAATTCCTGCCTAAGGTCATATGACTCATAAGGGCAGAGCCGAGACTGCGATCCAGGTCTGCATGATGACACAGCCTGGACTCTTTCTACTACACCACACCATTCTCGCGTCTGTTACTACTAGTCTTTAGGATTGTTTTCCTTCTCCGTTTTGATGGAAATAACATTTTTTATCTCCACTGTGACTTCCACAAAGTGAGACCGTGGGTGCAGGAATATTACCTAACAGGAGTCTGATGTACAGCATTTGGTATTATTCTCAAGGATTCATGAACAAGAACACTGCGTATATATAAATGAACTTGTCCGACTTAAGAGTCACCCTGTTGCTAAACCACACTGATGCAACTGGATGTCGCCGTAGGGCTTTAAACAATGTCAATGATAATTATTTTGTGGTTCTTTTACTGAAAGTGCTGTTATAAGTAACTTGGGTTTTTCTTGGTCATGGTCACTCTAAAACAATAGAATAGAGTTTATCTACATGATCTAACTGAGAATAAAGTAAAAATGCTTTTTTTTTCTCCTTTATTTGAGAGCAAGTCTCACTCTGCTGCCCAGGCTGGAGTGCAGTGGTATGATCTCGGCTCACTGCAGCCTCTACCTTCTGGGTTCAAGCAATTCTTCTATCTCAGCCTCCTGAGTAGCTGGGATTACAGGTGCACACCACCACACCCAGCTAATTTTTGTATTTTTGGTAGAGAGAAGGTTTTACCATGTTGGCCAGGCTGGTCTTGAACTCCTGACCTCAACCGATCTGCTTGCCTCGGCCTCCCAAAGTGTTGGGATTACTGGCATGAGCCACTACGCCCAGCTGAGAATAAAGTAAAAACTCTTTTTTTTTTTTTTTGAGACAGAGTCTCGCTCTGTCACCAGGCTGGAGTACAGTGGCACGATCTCGGCTCCCTGCAACCTCCACTTCCCGGCTTCAAGCAATTCTCCTGCCTCAGCCTCCCGAGTAGCTGGGATTACAGGCGCCTGCCACCATGCCTGGCTAATTTTTGTATTTTTAGTAGAGGCGGGGCTTCACCATGTTGGTCAGGTTGGTTTCCATCTCGTGACCTCGTGATCCGCCCGCCTCGGCCTCCCAAAGTGCTGGGATTACAGGCGTGAGCCGCCGCGCCCGGCCAAAGTAAAAATTCTTAATGTTACACCAGCCTTAAATGAAAAACGATGGCACTCTCTTCTCTTTGCTTTCCCACCACAGACCATACCACCTGATCCAGGCGCTTAGCTTACAGGACCCAAATATTAAAGTATGCAGATGACAAATCTGTCCCAGCTCTCCTTTCTGCAAGATGGACACTGAGTCCGTGTGAGATGGTGGACCCTGGGGGAGTCCTTGGCATCAGTCTCTTCAGCTCTATTTTCTTAATAGATGGATAATGGAGTAGAAGCTCTATATTTTATCATGATCTCAGCAAGATAAAGAGAAATATATTTTAGGAAGACACTGCTGGTAGAAAACTGAATTCCAGAACACAAAAACCTCAGTGAACTCTTCCCAGTACCACAGATTAATCATGCCCATCCTGCAGAAAGGGAAGGAAGGGGGAAGTGAATAGAGGAAAGGGATGGATTTCCACTGATGGCTTACGAAAGCGTGCTTCCAACTCCCCTCCCATATGCTAAAGGAGGAGAGGATGACGGTGTCCCAGCTATCTGCTTAGACTTACTTCCTCCAACACAATGATGACTGCACATTTGCTTTATGCCTTAAAGAGTCTCCAAGTACTTTCAACCCATACAATTTCATCAATTGGTAAGGTGAGCATAGGCTGTCATCCACATTTCCCAAGTGAGGAGGCAGAAGCTCACAGCAGGCGTGGTATGCTCCCCTCACCTAGAAGCAAAAAGCCAGAATTCTCTGCCCAGCTCTACAGTGGGCAAGCTTAACCTCTACAAACCTCAGTTTCCTTTTCTGGAAGTCAAGGGAAGACCCAGATGGTCTTCTCCAGCTACAAAATTCTACCACTTGCCCAAAGTCACGCTGAGGGTTCAGTGACAGAGCTGAGACTTGAGCCTAAGTTTCTGACTTTTAAAATAATCGGTCCTTACAGAACTACACCAAACCACCTCCAGTGAAAAAGAATTTCTGGTATCATTCTAACCTAGCTCCTGGATGCTTTAAACCTGTGAGCGGTATCTCAAGAATCTAGACTGCTAGGAGAACAGATTTGCCTAAAAGATAAAGGCACCTCCATCGCTGCCCACGGGTATCGTCCTGGCCCCATGAGAGACCTTGTCACAGGAAGTGGCAAGGAAAACATCAAATGCACAAGCACCACTGGAATGCAGCAATCTCACAGTACTGCCCTGTCCCTGCACTGGAGAAGCAGAAGATGTGCTGCGAGCCGTACAAGTGCCAGCTGTATCCTACTGACAAACTGGAAGACGTACAAAGAAGAAAAAGCAAAGGGCCCAAACGCTTCAAAGAAATGAACAAGTTAAAAAGATAGTTTGGGGGATGGAAGGCAGAGGAAAAAAAAACTTTAGCATAATCAAGAACTTCTTTGGAACAAGTCGAAAAGCCTGCAGCATTCAATGCCAGGGACTCCCTCCCCTGTAACAGAGAATTGCTTTAGGGGGAAGCTCAAGAAGCTGACCGCACCTGGGGAACCGTCGCCAAGGAGACAAACTTCTGTGACTTACACACAGCAGGTCACTCATACACTAATGACATTCCCTCGGAGCACTTCACCCCACAGACAAGAACAAGGCTGACATGTATGAAGACAACCTTCACTCTGGAGACATCAATCAAATTTGGATATTCCAGGCCTGGAATAGCTTTGCATTCCACTCCATCATTTATGATGAAAAAATTGCTTTTTGGGCTTGGTCCCATTTTGGAACTCCTACCTCTTTGCCAGAATCCAGTATCAACAAAAACCTACTGGTTACTCGGCATTCCCAAATCTTCCTAACTGCTTGCTATACCCAACCTTGATTTCCCCAGTAGCCAGGAGTGCACAGAGGGCAGGGGCCCGGAGGAACCAGGCACTCTACTGCTTCTGCACCTCACTTCTGTCCCATGGGATCTGGGCGAAGATCTCTGTGAAGGGAATGTGCCAGTCCTCCGAGGTGGGAGATAGGGTGCTCTGCTCAGAAGACTGGGGAATTATATTCCAGGAAAGAACCAAGATATGGATTCTCTTGGGACAACTATCTTTCTTCTCTTTGTTTGCTTCCAGCCCTGACTTCTATTAATATTAGTACACACAGCAAGAAGACTTATTGAAGGGATTTAAGGAAGAAATAAACTAGGACGTATGAGGGCAAAAATAAATTGAACACTAACAACTTCACACTTGTAGGATGACCATGACATTGTGAACTTAAATGTCACACAAAATTAAACCATTTCTGTGGTGGGACTAAATAAATGTTAACGTATTATTAGTAGATTAAAAAAACTTTTTTATTGTGTGAAAAATTTCAAATGTACAAAAATATTAGTGAACCCTAATATTCCTATCAACAATTAACAAAGTTTATCACACCATTACATCATTGCTTTGTTCTTTGCTAAAGTATTTTAAGGTGAATCCCAGATATCAAGTCATTTCATCCTGAATGCTGCAGTAAAAACCACTAAAAAGTATGGAAATTTCCTTACACAATCACAGTGCCATTAGCACATCTAACCAAACAGATAATAATTTCTTGGCATCTAATACGATCTACAATCAGATTTCCTCACCAGCTCCGGGATGTCTTTTTATGGTTCAAATCAGCTCATAAATAAGGTCTATACTAGCGTGTGATACTTGTATCTTCTAGGGTTTTTCTAGTTACCACACCCTATTCTTTCCCACAATCCCATATTTTTTTTTCATTCCATTGACTTGTAGGAATTGGGTCAATTGTCTTGAGCTCTGTCCCACATTTTGGATTTTTGTTTGTTTCCTTCTAAGATTGCATCTCTACAACTTGTATTTTCCATGAATGAAAAATACTTTTAGAGATTTGATTAGATTTAGGTTCAGCTTTTTGGCAAGAAGAGTTCAGATTTATACTGCATTATGTCAGGAGCACACAAGGTCTGATTGTTCTACCTCTGTGGTACCAAGGCTGAACCATAAATAGTAGGTTCTTTATTAAGCTGAAAAATACTCTTTTTCTGTTGAAAACAGATTTACTATGAAAGTGTATAACTCTTAGTATACACTTTTTTTTAGTATACACTTTTTTTTAGTATAACTCTTGGTATAGTGGATAATGTGTCTGGATTTTAGTAGGAAGCAGAAACTTAATAATTCTTTCATAGGGCTATCAATTAAGAAGCAAGGAAATCAACCTGCAATATAAAACTACCCTTGATTCCCATGAGTATTAAAGAAGTTCAAACCAGCTATCATTTTAACTATACCAATGAACTCATAGTTACCTAGTTACCTAGTGAACAACTACTAATGACCCTGAGCCAGGGCCTATGAAGGGACAAAGGCATGGCTTCTGTCATAGGGGTAGAAGAGGAAGACACACTGTTGAAAGGACAGCACGCAAGGCAGCAGACAGTAATCAGCAAATTCAGACCAAGGCAGAGCGCAGTGAGAGGCAGGATGGAGACGAGGAAACCTTCCATGAAGATGTCACTGCGGTGTTAGCCGCTGGGGGCAGTGACTCGCATTACCAGAGCCTAGAACAGCGCCTAGCACAGAAGTATTTAATAAAAACCTGCCAAATAAAATAATGAGCCAGAACGTGGTCAGGGTCCTAAAAGAAGCGGCAGCAGAGTGGGTGACAGAGCTGGGTGAGAAGAGTCCCGGGAGGTCTGTACCAGGAGCCAGCAAGCATCAGCATCAGGGAAGCAGGTTAGCATGAGCTGGGCAAGGGTCTGGTGTGTGCATTAAGGGAGCTGCATCTGTCATACGCTGGACACTGCTGACATAGGACAGGAGCACTGGAGAAGAGCCGATTTTGAGAATAAGCTCTCAAAAATGCTCTGAAAGGATGCCCTGCAAGTAGGAAACAATGGGGCTGAGGAGGCCACTTAGGATTATCATTTCGGGTCATGATGATTAGGAATGGTTTCACTGGAAGGAATGAAAAAGTAGGATGGATGCTGGAGGTGTTAAAAACACAAAATCAGCAGGCCCTGGTGATGTCAAAAGAAAAAAATAAATCGCAGATCACACTTAAGATCCAACAACTCTAGGTAAGTAAGATATCCAATGATAAAAAATGTGCTTAGTGCTTGTACTTTTTCCCCCACAACTCTGGGTATGGGTTTAATCTACTCACCATCATTCTCACAGGAAGTGACCCTGTCTATGCTTTAATCGAAAACTCAAGAAGGACCCAAGAAGACTTGGCTTAACACTACAAAGGGAGCTGCCAACAGACCTCGGACTGAAGTGAAGACTGGTGGCACTCAGCTCATTCCTCTTTTCTCTTCCACATCACAACTATAGTTTCCACTAATCTTTCTCAATAGGGCAGTTATTACTAAGAAAGGCAAACCTGCAATAGGTGAGGCCTGTCTCTCCTGGCAGAACACCTCACATTCTTTCTGTGGGAAAGGAAAATGGAGCCAGGGGCAACGTATCTGACCTGGTACAACCTCCTGCAGGGTGTGCTTGGAGGAACCATCCACCAGAGACAGCCTGTTGGCTACAGGAGGCACATGCAAAAGACATCCACGTCAGGGTAATAACGACCAGCATGTATTTATGGAGGCTCAGAGCACTTTCTGCAACCCACCCCATGTTTCAGTAAGATAAGTTAGGAATGGCGTATTTCCATGATATACTTTAGACAACCAGAGTACTTGGAAGATTCATGCTTAACTTGCAGGAAGAGGCCACACTAGTGCTGAGGGGGAGGACAGAGCACAGGAAGAGGCCACACTAGTGCTGAGGGGAGGAGGCAGAGCACAGGAAGAGGTCACACTAGTGCTGAGGGGAGGAGGACAGAGCACAGGAAGAGGCCACACTAGTGCTCAGGGGGAGGCCAGAGCACAGGAAGAGGCCACACTAGTGCTCAGGGGAGGAGGATAGAGCACAGGAAGAGACCACACTAGTGCTGAGGGGAGGAGGACAGAGCACAGGAAGAGGCCACACTAGTGCTGAGGGAGAGGCAGAGCACAGGAAGAGGCCACACTAGTGCTGAGGGGGAGGACAGAGCACAGGAAGAGGCCACACTAGTGCTGAGGGGGAGGACAGAGCACAGGAAGAGACCACACTAGTGCTGAGGGGAGGAGGCAGACCACAGGAAGAAGCCACACTAGTGCTGAGGGAGAGGCAGAGCACAGGAAGAGGTCACACTAGTGCTGAGGGGAAGACAGAGCACAGGAAGAGGCCACACTAGTGCTGAGGGGGAGGCCAGAGCACAGGAAGAGGCCACACTAGTGCTGAGGGGAGGAGGACAGAGCACAGGAAGAGGCCACACTAGTGCTGAGGGGAGGAGGACAGAGCACAGGAAGAGGCCACACTAGTGCTGAGGGGGAGGCAGAGCACAGGAAGAGGCCACACTAGTGCTGAGGGGAGGAGGACAGAGCACAGAAAGAGGCCACACTAGTGCTGAGGGGGAGGACAGAGCACAGGAAGAGGCCACACTAGTGCTGAGGGGGAGGACAGAGCACAGGAAGAGGCCACACTAGTGCTGAGGGGGAGGACAGAGCACAGGAAGAGCCCACACTAGTGCTGAGGGGAGGCAGAGCACAGGAAGAAGCCACACTAGTGCTGAGGGGGAGGACAGAGCACAGGAAGAGGCCACACTAGTGCTGAGGGGGAGGACAGAGCACAGGAAGAGGCCACACTAGTGCTGAGGGGAGGCAGAGCACAGGAAGAGGCCACACTAGTGCTGAGGGGAGGACAGAGCACAGGAAGAGGCCACACTAGTGCTGAGGGAGAGGCAGAGCACAGGAAGAGGCCACACTAGTGCTGAGGGAGAGGCAGAGCACAGGAAGAGGCCACACTAGTGCTGAGGGGAGGACAGAGCACAGGAAGAGGCCACACTAGTGCTGAGGGGAGGCAGAGCACAGGAAGAGGCCACACTAGTGCTGAGGGGAGGACAGAGCACAGGAAGAGGCCACACTAGTGCTGAGGGGAGGACAGAGCACAGGAAGAGGCCACACTAGTGCTGAGGGAGAGGCAGAGCACAGGAAGAAGCCACACTAGTGCTGAGGGGAGGAGGATAGAGCACAGGAAGAGGCCACACTAGTGCTGAGGGGAGGAGGACAGAGCACAGGAAGAGGCCACACTAGTGCTGAGGGGAGGAGGACAGAGCACAGGAAGAGGCCACACTAGTGCTGAGGGGAGGACAGAGCACAGGAAGAGGCCACACTAGTGCTGAGGGAGAGGCAGAGCACAGGAAGAAGCCACACTAGTGCTGAGGGGAGGACAGAGCACAGAAAGAGGCCACACTAGTGCTGAGGGAGAGGCAGAGCACAGGAAGAGGCCACACTAGTGCTGAGGGAGAGGCAGAGCACAGGAAGAGGCCACACTAGTGCTGAGGGGAGGAGGACAGAGCACAGGAAGAGGCCACACTAGTGCTGAGGGGAGGAGGACAGAGCACAGGAAGAGGCCACACTAGTGCTGAGGGGAGGACAGAGCACAGGAAGAGGCCACACTAGTGCTGAGGGAGAGGCAGAGCACAGGAAGAAGCCACACTAGTGCTGAGGGGAGGACAGAGCACAGAAAGAGGCCACACTAGTGCTGAGGGAGAGGCAGAGCACAGGAAGAGGCCACACTAGTGCTGAGGGAGAGGCAGAGCACAGGAAAAGGCCACACTAGTGCTGAGGGGAGGAGGACAGAGCACAGGAAGAGGCCACACTAGTGCTGAGGGGAGGAGGACAGAGCACAGGAAGAGGCCACACTAGTGCTGAGGGGAGGAGGACAGAGCACAGGAAGAGGCCACACTAGTGCTGAGGGAGAGGCAGAGCACAGGAAGAAGCCACACTAGTGCTGAGGGGAGGAGGACAGAGCACAGGAAGAGGCCACACTAGTGCTGAGGGGAGGAGGACAGAGCACAGGAAGAGGCCACACACACTAGTGCTGAGGGGAGGACAGAGCACAGGAAGAGGCCACACTAGTGCTGAGGGGAGGACAGAGCACAGGAAAAGGCCACACTAGTGCTGAGGGAGAGGCAGAGCACAGGAAGAAGCCACACTAGTGCTGAGGGGAGGAGGACAGAGCACAGGAAGAAGCCACACTAGTGCTGAGGGGAGGAGGACAGAGCACAGGAAGAGGCCACACTAGTGCTGAGGGGGAGCAGAGCACAGGAAGAGGCCACACCAGTGCTGAGGGGGAGGCAGAGCACCATCTCCTTCACTGCACAGCGGACGCTTTCTCAGCTTTCTTTAGGCTTGGATCTGACAGGCTGCAGCCGGAGCTCATGGACGCACATGTGAGGGAGAGGCCCGCATGAGACCACGGCCCTACTTAAATACAACTCATAAGGAAGTCAATCTGAGGGGCAAACAGAGTAAGTTTTTGTGTTTTCTGTTTATGTTTTAAAATGGGAATGATGCCAGGGCTAGGATTTGAAAAGAGCAACCACTCCCACCCCTCCCACATCTATTGAGATAAAATAGTTTATAAGATTTTGGAATTGATGGATGAGAAAAAGGGTTGTTACACTTTAAAATAAATATTTCTTTTGAATTGAAAGGGTTTTCTCTTACTCTTTCTCCACTCTTTTCCTTCAATAATGATTTTCTGAATACCCTGAGCCTAATGGCCCAACCACTTTCCAGAGTGGGGAACAGCAGTGTTTCCTCTACAAGAGAAACATGTGAGGCAACAGAAGGTATAATCCCTGGAAAAACTGACCCCCAGAGGTTCTGCCAGCAGGACCTGGGATGCAGCGGAGGGCAGGGGAGGCGCTCCTGACAGTGGGGAGGCGCTCCTGACAGCGGGGAGGCGCTCCTGATAGGAGGGAGGCCAGGGCATGTAGGAGGACCTCCCTCTTGTCCACCAGAGCCCAGGTCCATGGGCCCAGCAAGATGGCTTCTCTAGAGAAGTCAAGACCCACTGACAGAAAGACCCGCTGACTCTGACATCCGGGGGTTCCCTAAGGAAATGGCCAATTCCCCATCTGAGAAGGCTGCCTCTGCAAACAGATTCCAACTGGCTCTTCATTAACTGACTGTTAAATGAGAGTGGACAGCAAAGGATCATCGGACTATGTCGGGGAAATCCTCCGTCATGAAGGCAGCAAACCAAAACCAAAAGAAAAGAGGAACTCAGAGGACAAAGACAGAAAAACAATCTATGAATCTGTGAAAAACACAATGCCTCCAGAGGCCAGGTAACATATGGTTATATCCATGACACAAGAACAGGACATTATTAAAAAACAACAAACAATGAGATAGTAAGACATAGCTCTTGAAAATTAAAAATATGACAGCAAAACTTACCTTATAATAAAAAGGTTGGAAAATAAAAACCAAGAAAATGCCCCCCACCCACCCCCACCAAAGTAGAACAAAGATACAGAAAAACTAGAGACAAAAGGAAAATTTGAGGAGGAATTCAAGATGTCAGTGCAAATACTGGCTTCCTGACAAAACAGAGGGGAAAAAATTATGAAAGAGCTAATTTTCCAGAACTCAAGAAAGGACATGAATCTTCATATTGAAAGTTCTACCAAGTGCCTGGTAAGTAAAAACCCCCAACCAACTCATATTCCCATGAGGTTTTAGAATCTGAACATGTTAAGATTCTAAAACCTCCTTGAAAATGAGATAAACAGGTCTGTGCAAAGGACTAAAGAAAGAACTGCAACAATGGCTATCAAAAGACACTAGCTAATACCTTCAAAATGCTGAAGGAAAATGATTTCCAACTCAGAATTCTATACCCAGACCATCTGCCATGGAATTAATAGAGATTTTCAGACCCATGCCCTTCTCAGAAAGCTGTGGAAGATGAGTAAGGAGACAGAGGAGCTAAAAGGAGCAAGGCTGGGGAAAAGTCCAGGAGGCCAGGGAAGTGGCCGAGCCAGCAACCAGTCCTGAGGGAGCCAGGAGGCGGAAATCTTAGGAGAGGTCTCTTGGGAGACAGATCCAGTCAACAGATGATCTGATGCAGCTGATACTCTGCAAGTTTTATATTAAGAGGCTACCAGAGGGTCTAGAGGGAAAAAACAAAATCACACAGATATATAGAATGCTTTTGTTTCCCATCAGAAAACCAAAAATTGTTACAGGAAATGTTATTATTGCACACTATTTGGCTTAGCAGGGTACGATATTTACATAGCAATAAAAATATAAACCCCAAATAACAAATTCACTAATTATTATACAATACAATCAGTAGTTTGAGTGGTGTACAGGCCCAGATCTTAATCTACCAAAACAGAAGTCCACATTTTAAAAATTATGACATTGAAAAATGTCAGTGCAAGTTATTATTCTAAAATATGAAAGTAAATACCAAATAACTGAAGAAGAATTGAAAGTGCTGTAGGGAGGAAGTTTGTGAGGTGAAGTGGCAAGGATGACTACAGAATGCTCTTTCTTTAAAAGCTGTTTGGTGGAGCTTAATTTTTTTACAACTACGTGCATATATTACTTTGATTAAAAAATAACAAGCATTTAACACATACTCTCTTTGTATGAGTCATTGTTCAAATGCTTTATAGGTGATCTCATTTAATTCTGCCTAATAGATGATATTACTATTATCCCTGTTTTAAAATATGAAAATTAAAGTACAGAGAGCTTACATGGCGTGTCCAGTAGTGCAGTGCTAGCAACTGATGGACCCAGGATTTTAACTCACGCAGTGTGGACCAGAATCTGGAGATCTTAACTCGCAAGGAAGCCAGGAAAAGATAATTTCATCTTGGGAAAAACGATCTGATTTTCACCTATTGGTAAACCTAGATAGTCAAAACCAATCAGCCTATCTGACATGAATAAGTAGGAAGCATTTATTTTCTCATATCTAAAAATCCTATATTTTTCTATCAACAACACAAAAACACAGCCTAAACAGCAAGAGCAGCAGAAAAGGAAAAGTTGGAAAAAAAAAAATTGCAGTCACACAAACTGTAGTTAAAAAATGACTAAGTTTCCTTGATATATGAATTTCTTGGAAAACCATTTATCAACAGCCTGTTTCTCTCTAGCAGAGTCCCTCAAGCCGAGAGCCATGTCATTCCCCTTTGACTGATTAATTAGCCAATCAGGGGACATTTTTCATTGTGAGATATGATGGTTTATTTCAGCTAATGCTTGGTCTCTAATGGCGACACATTAAAGCCAACTCGGCTATTTCAGCCCTGTGGAGTGACCAAAAGGAAAGAACAGAAGATAAATCAAAAGAGCTCCCTTCAGTTCCCCTTCAGTCCTTAACAAAACCCCTAAGGAGCAAGTGGCTGGAGGGAAGATCCTCTACCACTAAAAAGAAAAAACAAGTAAAAGAAAGGCACACATGTCTTCGAGCCAAAGAGTAGCCTTCCTGCTTCTGAAGAGCAATAATTTATCTGTTGATTTACAGACCACTGATAGAACAGGCCCCCAAAAGTCAATATCTAGCTCTTCTTCCTTTTATCAAAAGCTGTGCTCAATAGAAAATCTAGCTCTGTAATGCTTCTTACTCACGGGGCTGATTTTCCCTGCACTCGGAATTGGAAGAGGCTGTGAGTAACCCACCTCAAGCACTATTCACACCAAAGTCACTCCCCCAGCCAATATCCCACTGCACTGCAGGTTCTCTAAGCTTCTTACCTGTCCCCATGCTGTGAGGGCACTGAAAACACAAAGAAGTAGAAGTTCAAGGGGAGGACAGATGGGAATATTCACATATCCAGGACAAGAAGCACATCTTCAACACGTCCACTGACAATAGTCACCAAGGTGGGTCTAAGGAGCTGGTCTTTGCTATGCAGTCACACACTTTATCATCACCATCTTCATTCATCATTCTAATTTTATGAATCTTGGAAGCTGTGTTAGTCTGCTTTTGTACTGCTATAAAGAAATACCTGAGGCTGGGTAATTTATAAAGTAAAGAGGTTTGATTTTGACTCACAGTTCCGCAGGTTGCATAGGAGGTGTGCCACTGGCATCTGCTCCTGGTGAGGCCTTGGGAAGCTTCCAATCATGGTGGAAGGAGAAGGGGGAGCCAGCCCATCACATGGTGAGATGGCAGGAGGAGGTGCCAGGCTCTTAAACAACCAGATCTCATGTGAACTCAGAGAACTCATTCGTTACCATGAGGATATCAAGTCATGTGTGAGGGATCCGTCCCTACAACCCAAACACCTCCCACCGGGCCACACCTCCGACACGGGGGATTACAATCCAGCATGGGGTTTGGAGGGGACACACCTCCAAACCATATCAGAAGCCTTCAGACAAGACACCACTGTTTCCTTCCTTCCCAATTGATTCAACGATGACTTCCACATGGCTAGTTATATTCCTGGACACCACTGGCATTTGTGTTTGAGGCCAGGACGAGTCATGGCTCATGCTGCTTCTGCCTTTTGATGCCTTGTCCAGCGAGAGAACTGCCACCCTTCAGGCCTAGCTCAATTTCCAATTCTTCTGTGTCTCTATGTCTCCTGACAGACTCAGTGAGCATTAGCAGCTCCCTGCCTTTGTCCCCACATGTTTAAGGCATATTTCAACAAATGAATTCAATTCAGCAAGAACCTTACTGAGAACCCACTCCATGCCAGGCATAGTTCTAGATACGAGGAAATATAAAAATTCCTGCCCTTACGGAGATCCCAGTCTCCTGAGGGAAGGCAGGCAGTCAACTAGGGAACCACTGAGCATGTCAGCGGGTGCTCACTACTCTGAAGGAAAACAAGCGACCAAGGTCTGTACTTCCACCCAAAACTGCAGAGAACATGGCATTAGAAGGTTATTGCCTTAGTCATTACTTATCTTCAACATCAATTAAACAAAATTGATGCGTTAGGAAGTCCTGTGCCATTGCCATAATGGCAAAACGGCGGGCAGGAGTCACTTCACTAGAGGACTTTGAGAAGGACATGCTTCTCAGCAATGACCCCGTTTACTCAGTAGGTTTATATCAAATATTGTGACTATGCACACATAGATACAATTTTCTCTGTTCTAAAGGATGTTTCACAGAAATTATTACTGGCTATTTTAAACTGTGAGAGTGTTGATGCTGACTGTGATGACAGTGGTCTCAGCAGCAGCAGCTAACTAAGAGTTTTACGTGGCTTATCATTTAATCTTCCCTGGATCTTTTATTATCCCCATTTACAAATGAAGCAGCTGGGGCTCAGAGAGGTTAAATAACTTGCCCCAAATCACTCAGTCTTCAAACTACTCTTGGGCTCAAAGGCAGGCATATGAAACTCTCAAGTGCCTATTCACAACACTATATGGCCCTGAGTGAGTTGCCCTTTAGAAGAAACCAGAGTAGAACATTCATTAGATGACCTGATTTCCTCATTCTACTGGCTCAGATGGTTCTACCAGGTATATATTTTTGATACCAGGTACCAATGTCTAATCACAGAACCACAGGAAGACAAATCCTGAGACAGCCATTTCAGTTATCCACACAACAAACCATCCTGACACTCGGTGGCTTCAAACATAACAGCCATTTCCCTGTTCACCCTATTTCTGTGGGTTAGCAATTAGGAAGGGCTGGGCTGGGCAACCCTGGCTCAGGGTCTGTCACGCGGATATTGTCAAAAGGTGGGGAGAGCCGGCAGAGCCGGGAGCTGGCCAGGCACGCTCGGGGAGCCTGCATAACTCACTGCTCATGGTCTCTCCATGGGGGCTTGCCTGGGCACTGGGCCTCCTCACAGCTTGGGGCATGGGACAGCTGGACTATTTACATGAAAGCTTCAAGAGCAAGTGTTCCAGCCAATGAGGCCTCAGAAGTCACCTGGCACCCTACTGCTAGACTGTCTTGGCTACAAGCAAGTTCCAGGCCTGCCCAGGTAGAGAGGAGGGGACCGGACTCCACCTCCTGGTGCGGAGGCGGTAAGGGCCCACCTAGAAGAGCGTGTGGAATGGGAGGTATCACTGACGCCATCTTTGGAAAACAGAATCTGCTACACAAACTATAACTCAAGACTCATTTATAGATATCTGAGTTTACAGATAAAATAGTAACACCCTACCCAAGGTGAAAGTAACTTCGCCTTGATACTCCACAGTTCCAGTTGCTCTTTCAAGTCTTGAATCTGCTAAGACAGATGACTTGCTATTTTACCTGAAGTCTATTTGATCTCTTGTTTGCACACATCAAGACCCTTTCACATTTATCTACTGGATAAAGGACGTAAGTAGATAAAGCCAAAATTGCTCAAGTATGTAAGAATCAAGAAGAATCCAAGTAATGTTCTCTTCTTTGTTGTCGAGGAAAACGTAAAACTTCAAGTCAAGTCTTAAACCTGCCAGCACCGTTTCAAATGGGATCATTTCACATCTTCTCTTTACTCCAGAATGAGAGAAGGACAGAACTGGAAGGGCTTGAATGCATTTAGCTGGGACTCTTGCCTGGTACCAGAACCTGCACAGGGCACTCCCAGGAGGCGTGCACTGTGCCCAGCAGCTCTGCCAGCCCATGCAGGCTGCTTCCTTTTCCTGAGTTGTTACCTTTCTATGAATTTCATCAGTCAGTGCTAGTTCTTCCTTTGTCCAAACTGTCACCCTGGTAACTATACCCAATTCTTCCATCTGTTTCTGAACATAACATGCTTTCCAGGCGCCATTGTCCCCAAAGGCCATTCTCTGAACGTACTCTTTGAAAACATGACCCTCAGGCCCCCAAAGAGCTGTTAAAGCACAGTCACTTGTGAGGAACACAAGTTACAAGTCTGTTGCTTTCAGCAAGTGGGCACAGCCTCCCTTGCACATCCCAGCCTGCACTCAGGACAGGTGCCACAGGACATAATTTGGCTTAGGTTAAACTTGTGGTCAGGATACATGTCCTACCTTCTAACTAATTTTCATCTAGCTGCTACCAAGTTAGATCTTTCTAGAACTAAATGAGACTGTATGTACCTTCATAAACTTTCACCTTAAAGCAGTGAAAATGTTTTGGCCAACTGTCCCAGCTAAGAGAGATCATTTTGAATCAGGATTCTGTTATCAATGGTCAAAATGATGACAAGAATTACTAAGGTCATCACTGTTGGGAAAAAATGAATTTTGGAACTCAAGTGTATTATTTGTCTTGTTTGTGGGCTTATATTTCTCCCTAACTAAAGGTTTTTAATTAAAAGATTACTTTGGTGTCCAGATGTGGAGGAGGGGGAGGGTGGGCAGAGCGATGGGTACAGGAAGGGGGGTCCACATCCTGCAAAGCCCTCATGAAACTCACCTAACCATAAACATTGGGTATCAGTGTGAAAATTCAAAACAAAAGGAGAAATGCCCTTCAATTAAAAGGCACTTGAAAAATTAAGGCAATAAAGACTCTTCTCAATGATCTTCTCCATGAGGAACTTAAGGCATTGAATCCAACCAGAAAAATAAATGGTCCAAGATACCCCATGAATTCCACCAAGCAAAACAGAAGCGTCTGCTTGGAATTCATTTTCAGACTGGATAATCAGCAAGCAATGGGGAAAAAAAGGGGACTGACAAAGAGAGGTGAGAAAGGAATACAAACTGCAAATAAGTCATGCTTTGCTTCAAAAAGCAAGTCAGCAGAAGAATTTCAAGGAAAATGATTATTGATTTGGTATCCTGGGAGAGTGTAACTCTCATGAGGGTTCTAATTCAATCAGGCTAGAAAGGTGAAGAAATGGACAATTATTTTGCCAGGAGCCCATGCCAGAAGCATGCTAAACAGAGAAACGAAGTGAGAATGCTGGTGACACATTCTCCATCCTCACTCCGGTTTCGGAGTATTTTCTCTAGTGATAAGGCTCAATCCGGAAACAAGCTGGAGAGAGGAAGGAAACTGGGAAGGTCGGGGAGGGAAAAAAATGAGAGAGGAAAAAAAAAAAGAGTAGCAGGAAGTTCAACCAGATAGGAACTGATGGAATTTGTTTTTCAGTGTCTCCAACTTCAAATTGCAAACCAAGTGAGAAAAGACACACACTTATGTACACAGGCCCTGGCAGGCACTGGCCAGCACAAGTACTGCCGCAGGTCCCAAGGGGCCCTGGGAATCTCAATTCATTATCTTCGATCATTTCTTTGTCTCCATAGAAAGTGCATACATCTCCAATTTAGGTGCACTCCAAACCAGAGTTATTATCTTCCAATCAATATACAACAAAGATGGTGGGAAAAGGAATAACTTGGAAATTAGAAATGTGCAACCAGCCGTCCCCACACAGAACAGTTTATGAGAAGTTTTCTGAGCAATTGGCAGTTCATGATGATCTTTCACTGTTGAAGCCAGTACTTCTGAATAGCCGGATTCAGCGGGCAAACAGCACCTCCTGACAACTTCTGTGTCTGGAGGAAGTACTAAGCACCAATAAAGTTAGAGGAGAGTCCTTCAAGCAATAGGAATGCTTTATCTTCTGAGCAAAGAAAAACAGCTAGAGCTGTGAAAAACTATTCCAGAGTGAAATGCAAGGTCTGAAAGCCAGTTTCTGGCAAACTGGGTTGATTTTTAAAAACATAAAATGGTGTGAGCGAAGATTTATTCAATAATCCTTTCTCCAGAACCCACAAGTAGATTGTGCATGGCGTGCAATGTAGATTATGAATATTTCCTACTCTCAGAGAAGAAATACTTATCGATTAGAACATTTCAAAAGGAAACGACATTTCAAATATCAATGATGACGCTATACGAACCGTGATTTTATGGTAACAAAGTCCATTTTTAAAAAAGAGATGAATGATGAGGCTTCAACTGACTGAATCCCTACCATGTCCCAACGACTGGAGCCAGTCACATGGTGGGGCCTAGAAATAAGAACACAAATCCTCTCTAAGGTGTTCGCTGGCCAGTGTACACCACAAATGAAAAAGTCCACATGTAAAACACAATGAAGCAATTTCTTCTTTTTCTTTGTTTTTTTGAGACAGGGTCTCGCTCTGTCACCCAGGCTGGAGTGCAGTGGCATGATCATAGCTCACTGCAGCCTCAATCTCCTAGACTCAAGCAACCTCCCATCTCCAGCCTCCTGAGTAGCTGAGACTACAGGTGGATGCAACTGAGCCTGGCTAATTTTTAAAATTTTTTTGTAGAGACGGTGTCTTACCACATTGCCCAGGCTGATTTCAAACTCCTGAGCTCAGGCAATCCTCCTGTCTCAGCCTCCCAAAATGTTGGGATTATAGGCATGAGCCACTGCGCCCAGCTAGCAGTTTCTTCATTAGACACAAAAAGGTCAGAGAGAGGACAGAAAACATGATTTAAGTTTCATAAACATGTCCTAGAAATCTTGCATTTAGCTTGTATTGTTGCTGTTTCATTTTGATGTAATTTTCTTTTTATTTCTATACATTATATTCAAAATAATTAAGAGAACACATTCTTCACTTGGCATAGTTTGTTCCACTACACAAAGTTCATTCCTACTATGCTCACAAAGGAATTTTACATTTTAAGTGATTTTTTTTTTTTTTTTTTTTTGGAATGAAGACTTTTAAATGCATAGTCTTAAATTTTAACGCTTCTTTTTGGACCAAGGACACGTTCAAAAATCCAATGAAAGCTCTGCCCGTGTGCCCCCACATATTTTGCATGCAATTTAAAAGAGGTCACAAACTCACTACAGTGAGTTTACCCTGAGATACTGCCAACACCATGAGCTCTCCAATGCCAGCACACTATAGATGACAAAACTGTCACGATACCACTTTGTACTTATATATCGCTTCACAGTTTAACATACCTCTGAAGTTACTAAGTAATGATTTAATCAATTGGAGTGAACTTTAAAGACGTCAACTGATTTGATCTCTATAAGGAGTTCTCTAAAGACTCATAAAATAGAAAATAACACTGAGCTTGGCTAAGTGCAGGAAGTAGATCACGGAAACGACAACCGGCCTTTAGCACTGGGTAGTGACCCCTGCAGATCTGAGCAGCCTCAGCGTCAAACTGAGAGACCATGTGGTCTGTACACACGATATTCCACTCCTAGTCAGACAATTCTGTCGGCAGCAGTGGTTGCCAGGATCACGGGCAGTGCTGGAAGGGTATGCAACTATGATTGGGGTTAGCATGAAATAGTTCAGGATCTTCACTGAACTATTAGTTCAGGTGGCAATGAAACAGTTCAGGATCTTCACTGAGATAATAACGGTTACACAATCCACAAATGTGATAAAGGGGAACAGAGCTATATGAGCAGATGGCACCAATGCCCATTTCCTGGTTTCATCATCCTGTACTGCAGTTAGGTAAGATGTAACCACTGGGGAAAACCAGATGAAGGGTACACGGAACCCCTCTACTATCTTTGCAACATCCTGTTAATCTATAAAAAGTTAAGGAAAAAACCCTCACGACTATTAATCAAGGGCTGCAGATGTTTCTTGGATATAAATATATTCAGATCATCCAGTTCAATAGAGAGATGAAAAAATACACAAGCAACACAACATCAATGCTCCAGATGCTCAAGTTCTTTCTTAATTCAGCCTCCAGCCCCAACAAGGAAGTCAAGTCGTTCCCCAGGCTGGTCCAGACACCTAGTTACATGCTTCTCAACCCTAACAGCTCACCTCTGACTACAGGTAACAAAGAAGTTTTGAAATTTAAACCATTATTTTCTACAAAATAGGAACAGCCAATCATTTTCCCACAAAGTTACGATACAGCATCAACCACTGGTGTCTCTGATGAAGCTCAACAGAAGCTGCTAAGGCCTAACTAACCCCCTTCAACGTAGATTTTTTGTTAAATGTGAAAGAGTTCATTAACTTCGGCAGGACTGCGGTATAGGAGAAAGAAGGCTGATTTTGAAATTGGAGGGACACAGATTTAAAGCCCATGTGTGCCATTTTGGAGTGTTCTAACAATTCTGTGTTTCCCTTTCCTCACTGCTACAGAGGGGATGCTGACGCCTATGTGACGGGATTGCTGCGAGGATGAAATGAGAAAAATCCAGCAGAGGATCTGGCACACAGGTGCTTAATAAAATTGGAATTCTATGATGGCAGTCAGGAGCTGTAGAAATTAAAATCAGTAGGCTTCGCTTAATGCAAGGGTGATGCTGTTACCCAAGCCAAGAATGTGGTTAACACCAAGGTTTTGGAACTCGGGATGCTGAAGACAGATCAGCGTCAGCACCTAACTAGAGCACCCACAGAGCTACTGCTACCTTAACGGCCCACACTACCATGGTTTCCAGGACTCTGGAGGTAGGTGGCCTCCAGCAACACCTTGGCCTCTGCAATGCCAAATATAAATCCAGGCCGACGCGGCTATGAGAGTCAAGCGAACAACAACATGCAGTATTCCCGCCCACTGAGGATGGGAGCCGAAAGAGGTTGTATTTTCAAACAGATCTGATCAAAGGCCTCCTGCCTTTGACTATAAGGGCTGTTGTAACTAACAAGGTAAGGCTTCTTAGCAATAGTCTACTCAAGGAAGGTACCAGTATACTCAATGAAAGCAAACTTAACATATGAAAATCCACATGGATGTCAAAGATAAATTTAGAGGTCATTTTGCTTTGTAGAAAGAATATTCTGTTTGTCTTAAATGTGATAACATTTAAATAGATTCTGTTTTCTGCACACATGTAGGCACACGTCTAATGGAAAATACTGTCTAGGCCTGACCTCCTCAGTGTGGCACACGGGCCAGCAACAGTGTCACCTGGGAGCTCCTCGGATGGGGACGTGCAGGCTCTCAGCCCCCGCCCAGGCTTCCTGAGTCGGAATCTGCAGTTTGACAAGGAAGCCCCGTGCACACAGCAGGACTTGAGGAGCTCTGTCCTCAGGGTTACTCACAACCCCAAAGCCAGAAGCTCTCAGTACAGCTGCATGGCAGGCTTTCCCCGGGTTCTCAACCCTCGCTCCTTACCGAACGTCAGAATAACTGCCGGAACAGTTGGGGAGCTATTGAAAAAAAATTTTTTTTAAATTTTTCTCTTTTTGTAATATAGATACCTGGGCCCTGACCCAAGATTTAATTTAATCAGTCTTGGGCAGGACCCTGGCATTAGCGTTTGTTTAAAGCTCATTAGGCAATGCCAGGGCAACCTTGTTGAGAACTATGGCTACAGACGGGGAGCAGGGCCTGGTAGAAGACTGCCTCACCAACAGGTAGGACCTAAATTCATCACTGGAAGAAAACAATGAACTGGAAGAGAGAGAAAGGTGTGACTAACGGAAATCTTGCACAAAACACCATGTTGCATCAAGGTTGATCATCTCTACACCAACTGGACCAAAAGAGATTTTCCCGGGGCTAGCATTAGGGAACTGCTTCTGAAGCTCCTCAAACACAGGTGGGTGTCTCACTTTAACATGACTTAGCCACCAGAGTCAAGTAACACCACATAGTGCTGAAAATCTCAAGGCACCCAACACAAATAAATTCTCAAACAGAAATCTGCCAGAGGATCAGAAACCTCTGATCTCTGACATCTAACAGCTTTCTGCACCAACCACATAAATTCTCTTAAAGTTCTACAAAAGCCAACAAGTAATATTCTCCGCCCCCCCCCCCCCCCGATCTGTTCAACTGTACCTTTTCAAAGAGGGTGTCCGGGAGGGCAAAGGCTGGGGGTGGTGGGTGGGCGGCAGGGAGAAGAGAGAGGATCAGCGTGCGGGGATGTGGAAGCACCAGTGCAGAAGGCACCGTGCGCCCCACGGGGCTGGGGAGATGGGGGTTATCTCAAGGTGTGGGAGGGATGTGGAGTTGATGCAAAGGCTCAGGCTGTGATCGTGGGGTGGGGGCAGCTGTTGGGCAGACCAAAGGAGATGGAGTGCAAGAGGCGCGGGACTGGAATTCCAGTTCTTCCTGAGGACACGGAGACGACTGAGAGAGTCAAGGAGGAGGGGTTGGAGGGGAGCCTAGGATAAGCCAGAGGCCATGTCCTCAGTGAACAAGGAAGAGTGGCCTAGTCCAGGTCTCACAGTGGGCACTGAGGGCAGAGGTGCAACCAGAAGCCAGCCTGTCTGACCACGGCTCTTTCCAGCAGCCCCTTGTGAAGGAGCAGCCAGCCTGGCCTGATGTCAGAGCAGCTCCTCCCTAGTGACCACTGCCTAACCCCGTGACTCAGCACAGTCCATGCAGGCACCAAAGCCAGGTATCCTTTCCCAGCCTGCTGTTTCCATCTGCTGAGGGTACAGGGGCAGACAAGGGCTAAGATACCCGGGAATTTAGTCCCAATCTGCACAGGGAATCACCAAACAAGACTTCCAACCACTGGTAATTCTGGACTCTCTAAAAATTATTACTATTAAGAAACAAATATCTACCACTCTAGAAATAAAGATTTCTGTCAGTCTGGAAAAATGCCAGGAATTAATAAACCAAGTCTTCTTTTTTGCTCTATGGTCAGCAAGGGCCCTGGCTAGGAACCAATAAAAGAACATCAGTACAACATACCAGGTTAGCTGAGTAACAGTGGTCACAACCATATGTTCCAGATTTTCTTAGACAATACCAGTTCTAAGTATTTTTAGCCTGTTATCTTCAGAAATCCATATTTCAAAATCCTGATATATCTCAAACTATATCCAGGGCTGTCTCTTACACTTAAAAACAGCACAAAAAATTCTTTGCAATATTATACAGCCCAATTTAATAATTAGAATGAGAAATTATGGACTTCATTCCATTAAGGGTGCAGTTTAGTCACCCCATTCTTTTCTTCCAGTTGTAAAGCAAAAATATTGAATAATAGCGGAAACACCCCATCGAACCCCCTTACAGATGGTGCTGATCTAGCGCTGCCTCAGATGCTGTTAGAATGGAACAGGCTGGTTCTAGAGAATGAAGGTGACATGCTTCCTCCCACCTCCATTCCAAACGGAGTAACGCAGTTGGAGCAGAACGGACAAAATCCTTCCCGTCTCGGCCACGGAAGAGATATTTTCCCCTCCGATTATAACGGCAATGAGTATTCTTCCCCAAGTTTAATCTAGTTCTCACACCAAAACCAAAAGAACAAAAGCCAAAAACCAGAAAACACTTATTCTTTTTTTAAAGATTCCTTATAAAACATTATCTACCCACTAACATTAGTAAAAGGATCATATCTAGGCTGTGTATGAAGCCTCCAAAGTGTTCTGGAAACTTTGTCGGAAAAGTACTAGTCCTAGATAGAAACAGTCTCATACACAGGTGAAAATCAGACAGTATTAAAGCGGAACACAGACACTGTACTGGGCTTTATACCTCGGGAGTCTTCTTACTCTGTCTTTTCCCAAAAATGCAGTCAAGATCTGTTTTGCTCCGAGATGACAGATCCTTCCCTAGAAAAACAATGTGATGCTTTCAGTGAGACCGCTCTTCCTAAAAGAAGGAGCACAGACATGAGTTACGGGGCACCTCAAAGGAAAATGGCTTTTGGGAAAGAAAGAAACAACTTTGTAACTACTGACTTTCTACCCACTGTTTCATTACAACTCTTCCATTAGTAAACAAAATTAATTAAATTTTAAAAACAAGTAAATGTTTTAGAACCAGAACTCTTGACATTCACTTAATTATAGAAACAACCCAGAGCATACTGACTGCAAGGAAAGCTAAATTCTACAGCTCACTCTACTCCCGCCATGCCCTCAAGGTGCAATTCCTGGGTCTCTGGGTTCCTCATTTAAAAATAGATCTCATTTGCTTCAGAGACATGAGCTACTTAAAGATTATGAAATGCAGATTAAAAAATACTACTAGATACATAGCTTCAACTCCACATATGCACATGAACGAGAACGTATCATATTTGACATATGGGAGCTTAATAATTAACTCAACAAACATTTTAAAAAAATATATGTAAATAAAAAATACTGTATAAGGGTGACAGGGTTTCAGATTTTTCTTCTTAAAATGTTCTTTACTGCTCTAGCTATATTGTCTCTAAATAAAAGGCTACATAGGGAGAGCAGGAAATTAAATGGCTCTATGGTTCTTATTTAAAACACTAAACTCTTCAATTTCAAACCCATGAACCAACTAATTTAAAATTCACTTCTTTGGAATTTCCACTTCTACCCAATAATCCTCTGTGAGCAGTCGGCCAAATCTATTCCCATTGTCAACGGCATGGTAAATGCATTGTAAAATGTAACTACTCCATGTAAAGGCTTGAGGCTCTGGGCGAGGGAGGTTCTGGGTCAGACACAGGAATGTGAGTTTCACGCTGGAAGCCGAGTTCCACCGTCACAGACTCACTCGTCGTCTTGGTTTCCTGTAGCACACTGACTTGGCAAAGTAATGTCATGACCCAGAAGGTTCTAGTTCACTGACTATCACTGGGGCACTTAAATATGACATTGCTCAGTGACTCCGTGAAATTAAAAAAACAAAACACCCTTCAATTTAATGCAAAACCAGGTGCCAAAACCAGTTTCCAAGGCAGCAGTACCAGAATAAGTGGCCCAGGCGGTATGACCTGTTCCTCCCAGGAGGGCAGGCTCCCTGGGCTCTGCCTGCTGCTCTCCTTCCTACCTGAGCTTGACACTAAGCCCTCCTGCTTCTCATTTATGATTAAATAGGACCTACACAAAAAGACCCAAGGGAAAACCTACTTAAGAATAGACAATGCACATCACAGATAGTGCAGAAAATGAACCGGGAAAGTGGGGAAGAAAACTGGTTGTAGCAGGAAGAGGTGGACAAACTCATCGGAGGTGTAGAGATGTCCTCACAGCTTTGCTGCCAGCACAGCCCATTTTCCAATGCAAAGCACAATTTGTACTTCAGAAAAGGCAGCTGTACTTAATTCAAAATGTGTACTGGCCATCTATCCCTAACCTATCCTCTGGAATACGGACACTCTAGAAAATGCAAATCAAGATCTCTTTTACAGGAATTCGACTAAAAGGAATGCTGGAGGGATTAAGGAAGAGAGGGTACATGCGAGATCACAATTCTAAAATACGATGTCAAAAGACAAACACACAGAGATTCAAAACAGATCTGAAAGTCAAAGGGGAAACTGTCAAGCTGGCAGAGACAGTAAGCTATACCAATGAAGGTGCAATTGTGTCTAAAGTTTTGATGATGGATTCTTGTATCAGAAATTTTTATCCTTTAGCAAAGTTCACTTAAATAAGTGTAGAAACCAGCATTGTTACAGGCTTTGCTCTGGATTTGATCTGGAAAACAAGAACACAGAGAAGAAAGAAGAGTCAGAGACCAGTGGAAAGGAATATAAAAGGTGGATAAAAAGGTGAAGATGGAAGTGACCTTGAGATTGTTACTAATTAATGGTCCTGATGGAAAGCTTATAAACACTAGGAAATTATGGCCACTTGTGAATAAATACCACAAATTTAAAAAGTATTTAAAAAGCTTATTTGTTTCATTTCTGAATTATGGTCAAATCATACAAAATACTGTTGATAAACTTAGAGAAAATGACAATTAAGAAAACGGAATAGGAAACAGATCTATCTGGATTTGGTTCATCTATTAGTCTTCAATGCATGACATTTGCAGAACCAGTAAGAAAGGCCTCCGAGAGTCAGACTGCAAGTTCCTGCAAGGATGAGCAGGTGCTTTCATGGAAGAACACTCTATTTAGAATCGTTTTAGCTGTTGTCTAATAATCATGATTATCAGTTTCCCAGTCTATCAGAGTAGCTACTGGGAAGGGAGGAAAATTACTGCTATAGTCAGACACATTTACAATACCAAGAAGTCCACATGGGAGGCAACTAAAACTTTTATAGACACGAGAACTTAGGAATCAAGATGATTTGGAAACAGTTTAGCAATAACCCAACAAGTCGTATTAGAACTGAGGCTCGAAAAACCAACTCTACGGAAAAGCAGAGTTGAGCTGCCGAGAGTAAAGAAGCGAAGAGCAAGGAATATGTTTGCTAAAATAAAAAACAGTTAGGGTTTATATAGGTAGCTTTGATTGTTTAGAAAATTCATTTTCATTATTCAATCAAGAAGGACAAATAAAATGAAATACTTTTATTTATTTATTTTTTTAATTGCAAACACACAGAACTGGCAGTCAGCTGAGGGCAGAAGATAAGGGTAACTCCACTAAAAGCCACCGTAAACTAGAAAAGTGAGAAGAGTCAGTGTGGGTGACACAGGTCAGACCCTAATAACCAATAATAGGAGTCAGAATTTTCAAAAAGCCTACAAGGTGCTACTTGATATTTATTTAAATGTCAAAAGAATCAGAAGAGGAAACTGAATGCTCCTCACCCCCAGTGTGCGACTGAGGGGCGGGGCTGTCTGCGCTGTGAATACTAATTCTGTATTTCCCGACCAGGAAGCTGAGCACCTGAACACCTGAACACGCGTTAGGCATGTCGTTTCCTTGTTTAAGAAGCATATAAAATAGCCCAAACTCTCATAGGAATAAGAAGTCTGCAAGATTCCCAGGATAAAGCTGCACAATTACAGTTTACGCAACTTTCATCGAACGACTGCATAACTGAGGGGAGGAAGCACTGCTCTCCTGCCAACATCTCAACATCCAGTCAGAAAACCTCAAAAATGGCTTTGTATCGATTGACATTTTCCCCTCTGCAGATATAGCCTCTATCTGCAGACATCTTTTAAATTAAAAAAAAAAACTCACAAACCAAGCTGGAGTTGGGCTTTTAAATAAGCATGGATAAAACCGACTTTTAAAATTATACAATAAATTAGCTCAAGTTAGAATGATAAACTCAGGACCAGGGAAAGGAATAATTATATATCAGAACTAAAAAGATATAACCAGCCAGGTGCAGTGGCTCCCACCTGTAGTCCCAGCACTATGGGAGGCTAAGGCAGGAGGATCACTTGAGCCCAGAAGGTCAAGTCTGCAGTGAGCTGAGATTGTGCCTCTGTGCTCCAGCCTGGGCAACAGAGTGAGATCCTGTCTCAAAATAAAAATAAAAATAATGATAAAGTCAATATTTAGGCAGTAGCTCTTACCAAGCTATGTAAAATTTCCATCTTCCTGTTTGATTTCCTGGACCATACATGAGTGACAATATGAATCATCCTCATCAACTAAGTGAATGAGTTACTGTCATTATGAGCATGCCCACTGGTTAAAATCTTTATGGTCTATAATGCTGAAAAAGCAAAAGTTCCATAAATGGGTCACTTCTTATACATCATAAAACAAAACCTACCTTAGAACTTAATAGTCACTTACAAATGTATCCACATTTTACAAAAGAGGAAACTGAGTCTGAAGGGAAATGGGTAGGTGACTTGTCTAAGCGAGTAATGGCCAGAGTCAGATTTTCTGTGATCTAAGATAGTCCATCCTAGAGGAAACTTTAAAATAAGCTTGCACTGAGGACTGAAAAGCTAGATGGTAAACCATTCTTTTCTTCACTCCCTGGACTTGTGCTTCCTTCTCTCTCTCCTACATAGGCCCAGTCTGCATGTCCTTCCTGTCTCCACTCCAGCTACTCTCTGCAATCTGACAATAGATCCGGGACGCTTTCTGTTCTGCATACTGACTCCCCCTTCTTCCCAGGCAAGGCTAATAGATACAGAACCCTCGCTGGAAGACAGAAAACAAAGGCACAAGTCACCCAGCAGTCTGACAGGGTCACCCAGCAAAGGAGTGGCTTAACTAGAAATAGAAAGCAGATGCTCCCGGCATCCATTAGATTAAAGCAGATTACAGAGGCTTATCCCAGCCTCAGCAAATGCTTCAGATGAAATCATGCATGCAGTCTGGCACCAAAGGGAAATCAGAAGATTCTACCTGTAAAAGTGAAAGCGTAAAATGCTGCCACACCATCCGAAAGTTACAGCTCACTGAGTTTTATTAATTTGCTCTGCAACAGTACCTTCTGTGATCTTGCTTTTTTCTACAGTCTAATGAAAACAGAAGTGCTATTTCAGGGATTGAGTATGAAGTGAGCATTTACCCTCTCCTCAAAAGAACTGAGGGCCAACGAGGCCTATATTCTGATCCGTAGCAGGCTGGGGTGGAGAAGAACCCCAGTCAGAAGGGATACAGGTGACAGCCAAGAAAGTTCCGCGTGAGAGAAAGAAGGGATGAAGCGGAAGAGCCACGGCTGCTGACGAGAAAAGGGAGGCTCAGCCTCTCCCTGCACACAAGCCCCGATCCACTCAGCTCGGCCACGGCCTCTCACCTCAACCAAACCCAGTCCTTACTTTTGGGCTCCTGGCCCCAAATGAAAAACATCATCAATACTTCAAAGTAGTGGGAATTCCAGCTCCCACTGCTATCCAGGCTGGTTCTACAAGTTAAGAGCTTCCCAGCAATGCCCTGATATGCACGACATTCATAGAAGACCAAAGCAAAGAGATGTGCTTTTCCTGGCATATCGAGGTAAAACACATCCAACCTCCCAGGAAAGAACCATCAGTAGAGACTAGATATGAAAGCATCAGCATCATCATCATGCTTCTTATGTGTACTATGTAATAAGTAGGTTTCTAATTCATGATACTGTTCTACAGGCAAACAACTGGGGAGTTGATGCGATTAAGTTCAATTGTTTCTTTCCAATGCAGGACCGCCACCTAGTGGCTGAAGAGGACAACCGCATGCACAAATGATTTCACACACTGGGAAGGGGCTGGGGAGGTGGTGATGAAGGAATAGGGATTCTCACCCAGTTCTCAAACGGCTTTCTACCCAACTCGGCAATGACCATGGAATGCCTACGCTGTGAAATGGATAAATTACGTGGAATAAAGGGTCAACCAGGGAGTGTGTTTTATCACACTGGAGGTCTCAACATAGAGCATAATTCTCTCACTTGGCATATTAAGAGCTATTTAACACCAACACTCAGCTGTGAAAAAACACAATGCAGCTAAAAATGTTGGGCAGGAAATAAAAATTATTTTCTGACCTAGCTACATAAAGTCCCTTTCTCCTCTAAATATAAGCTGATTCCATTTTTTAGCTCAGCCACAGGACTCGTTCCCAGTCTAAAGCCTAACCTGGATCCCATCTCAGATTTCCCAGATCTGAATTCTAACAAGACCCTCAAGCACACCACAGTCAATGCGAAGACTCCAGCACTGTTTCAGAGCAATTCAGTCGGGCTCTCCATAAAGCATGAAGTCACTGTTGGCCAAGAGCTAAAATGCTTCAAGCAACTCAAGACAAACACACAGATTTCAACAACAAGTAAAGAAATGCTTAATCTTACCTTTTGTGAATTTCATATAGTGAACACGGTTTTTGGAGATTTTGGACTTTTCCTCAAGGCTAAAAGATTTCTTTTCCTTCTTGTCTGAGGAATCTTTAAAAAAAGATGAAAAAAACATACATTAAAGTCTTTGTAATCCAATCTCATTTATTCTCCTAACAGTGGATAGTCTTTAAAGAAAATTTTAGGAACCATATCATTTATGATTGAACTCTTTCATTTCTTTGCTCTGCAATAGCACCCTTCTGCTGGATCTCTGTTTTCTTTCTACGGGTCAAATGATTAGAAATATTTCCTTAATTTGCATACTATGGATCAGGCCAAGCTGCCCTCCAGAATTTAGAAAATCCTTGAGGAAGAAATGAAAACTTGTGTTCACACAAAAACCTAGACACAAATGTTCATATTAGCCTTATTCATCAGCAAAATACCAAAATCACGCCCAAGTCCTTCAACGTGTGAATATGCATGAACAGCCGAGCAACCCCTGGGCCATCCTTGCAGTGGAATACCACTCCACAGTAAGAGGGGCGGCCGCTGCCACTGCAACAGCCAGGACGAACTCCAGGGTGCTGTGCTTAGTCAAAGAGGTCCATCTAGAAAAACACATCATATGACTCCATCTACAGAACATTCTCAACATGACAAAACTATAGAGAGAGAGGACAGATGAATGGTTTCTCGGGGACAAGGATAAAGGTACAGTGAGTACAAATACAAAGATGAAGCATGAGGTTGCTGTGCCGTGGAGGCCAATCCTGTATCTTCACCGTCGTGGGTGCAGCCTGAATCTACACTTGTGATAAAATTGCACAGAACCATACACCCATGTACAAATGAATGGAGGCCACAAAAATGATGAAAACTGGATAAGGTTTGTGGTGCAGTTAACAGTAACACCAAGTGTCAACTTCCTGGTTTCGAAAAGCCACAGCAATATGATGTCTCTCCACCCTGAGAGAACAGGGGAAAGACGTTCAGGACTCTTTGCATCATTTTGCGAATTCCTACAAGCCTCTAATTATTTCAAAATAGGAAGTTATTTTAAAAAGTGAATAGAGGTAAAACAGGTTAAATGATCATCTAAATACAGATCAGAGATGACGATTAGGTGACATGTGACGGAGCAGCACTGGCTCTGAGCCACCTCCTCAGGGTTTCGGGGAGGACCACTGGCAAGGCAAAAGGAGCAGGAACACACCACTGAGGAAGACATCCGAGTGGGAACTCCTTTGACAGAAGGGAAAATGTGAGCCAAAAAGTAGTCCCTTGCCTGAAATACCAGAGCAGGTTCATCTGGGGTTAGAGTCAATTATAAATTAGCTAGCCACCTGCATTCTCTCACCTGTATCTGCTTGTCAAGTTCAGATAGAAGAGTGCCACAGAAACAGATCACAGGTAGAAGAGAGACTAAATTTTCCTATAGTTTTAAGAACATTCAACTATGAGGTTAGAGAAACTGGAAAAAAAGTGGCCGGGCGCGGTGGCTCACGCCTGTAATCCCAGCACTTTGGGAGGCTGAGGCGGGCGGATCATGAGGTCAGGAGATCGAGACCATCCTGGCTAACACAGTGAAACCCTGTCTCTACTGAAAATACAAAAAAATTAGCTGGATATGGTGGCGGGTGCCCATAGTCCCAGCTACTCAGGAGGCTGAGGCAGGAGAATGGCATGAACCCAGGAGGCAGAGGTTGCAGTGAGCCGAGATCGCGCCACTACACTATAGCCTGGGTGACACAGCAAGACTCCGTCTCAAAAAAAAAAAGAAAAGAAAAAAAATCCAACCAACCAACCATCTTCAGAGGATATAAGAGAAGCTGGAAAAAAAGAAACTCTCACCCTAATACTGGAGCGAAACAAGCACGCGTCCATTTGATAGCATGTGACTGCACTGAAGTCCCTCCCAGGAGTGACTATTTCAAAGGTGAAATGGGAACTATACAGCAGGCTCGGAAGAACGTGAAGGCAGATGTTCCACACTTGAGGCAAAGCCCAGCACGGGTTCATTATTTCCACAAGCTGAAACATTCTCTTCTGCAGCCACTTCCCAGGGACACCTTGGATTTTTTTGCAAAGACATCCTACTAGTAAATTCTTCTCTTTTGCACTTCATATGGCACATAACATTTTCAATGCTGATGTTCCAATCACAGATCACAGAGGAAGTTATCAGCTTAAAGTGGCTCCTACCAACTGCAAGTGTATGAGGGACTAGGCGCTGGACTGGAGGCTTTCCAAGAATTCTTGGATTTCCTTCCCACAGCCACTCCATAAGAGAGCTGCTGTGATGCCTGAACTCACCACAGAGGACGACACTGATAACGCACACCCAGGAAACCACCGTGATGGGACCGATGCCCAGAAAGACATGACTGCGAGGCCACATCCTGAACCACCGCACTGTGCCCTCACAGAGTAGCTCTCAGCCTTGAGAGGACAGAAGAATGACCTGGGGAGCGTCTCTACCTTCTCAGTATGCAGGTATCAAGAAGGATGCGTGAGCACCACCAGGCCTTGAGGAATCACTTTCCATCTATTTGTTCACGTGCACTTGTGCCTGAAACTGCTCAGAGTCTGAGTTACGCGTCAATCTCGCTGTCCTTTCCCAGGTGCCCCCTCCCACTTTACAAAGGAAAGGCACAACTTTCCTCTTACTGGGATCAGTGAGGGACAAGCGAAAATACTGGTGTCAAAGCAACAATCAAAGCAGCTGACCTAGCCCCCACACCCCTACGCCAACCCAGCTCGTCAGGAGGTACACTGCTAAAGAGATGTGTTTAATAAGCATTCATTAAAATTTATAACAGATCTGCTAATTTTACTAACTGTAATCTACTAATCATGAGGGCAGGTACAGTGGCTCACACCTATAATCCCAGCACCTTGAGAGGCCGAGGTGGGTGGATCACGAGGTCAGGAGTTTGAGACCAGCCTGACCAACATGGTGAAACCCTAGTCTCTACTAAAAATACAAAAATTAGCCAGGAGTGGTGGCATGTGCCTGTAATCCCAGCTACTCAGGAGGCTGAGGCAGGAGAATCGCCTTAACCTGGGAGGCGGAGGTTGCAGTGAGCCAAGATTGCGCCACTGCACTCCAGCCTGGGCCACAAAGCGAGACTCCATCTCAAAAAAAAAAAAAAAAAAAAAAAAGAGAGAGAGAGAGAAAATAAAACCCTAGATTCCTTATCGAAATCCTTCAGAGTAAAGTAAATTTCCTAGCCTTAATCGTGGTTTATAGCTCTAGACTTGCCAGTCACACTATCAGGAGGCTTACGGTGCTGAGTATCTCTACTTGCTTTTCTCAGATGTTATAACGCATTTAGTCCTCACAACAACCTTCCAAGGATGATACTACTGCTTCCATTTGACCAAAACGGAACTCGAAGTATAGCCATGTTCAGCAATTTACCCAAGGTCGTGCAAATGAAGAGTCAGACCAGGATTAAAATCCAGGCAGTCTGACTCTGGTGTTTGTCTCTAAACCACTACATCCTATTTAATCTCCAAGTCTTATACGGTCATGCTTACATTCTTACTTTTTTTTTTTTTTTTTTTTTTGATGGAGTTTCACTCTTGTTGCCCAGGCTGGAGTGCAATGGTGCGATCTCACCTCACCGCAAACTCTGCCTCCCAGGTTCAAGCAATTCTCCTGCCTCAGCCTCCAAGCAGCTGGGATTACAGGCACACACCACCACGCCCAGCTAATTTTGCATTTTTAGTAGAGACAGGGTTTCTCCATGTTGGTCAGGCTGGTCTCGAACTCCCGATCTCAGGTGGCCTGCCTCAGCCTCCCAAAGTGCTGGGATTACACCGTGCCCAGTCAAGCTTACATTCTTATCTGTATTTCTACTGAGTTCAAGTGTGATCATAAATATCAAGATGTTTTCTCTGTATAATTAGTAAGGAATAGTGTCCTTGAACTTTACTACTTCATAGATCCTGCATTTCCTAATATGAGTCACTCAGTATTTTCAGAAAACATTTTCCTTATCTTTTTCTTCTGCTAATAAATTATTGTCCTTCATATTAGAACCACACACAGAACTGTTAGGATATTTTAAAATCATGATCCTATGGATAAAGAAAACTGTCCAATTATACATTCCAACAAAAAGTCCAATCTGGTTAGAAAAAGTACCAACAAAGCACCTTTCCCTTCATGCTTTTGGGCTCACTTCCATACACAGCACTGCAATAAACCTTCCTATGGTTAGATGTGTGCTGTGATTTTACCAGGTAATTACCAGCATATTCTGCTAGGTACATCCAAGCAGGACTGTGCCTGACACCTCTGCAGATCCTAACACCTAAACTGGTACCCAGCACACAGTTCAATAAATATTTGCTGAACTCAAGTCTAATTCATTATTTCACTCTACAAAATTCTCTTTCCATCTATCACATATCTTTTGATTATTCACACATGATACACAAGGAATAGATTGTTTATAAACTAGAATGTTTATAAAAATGCTTGCAGATTACAACAACAAAATCCAATTAAAAAATGGGCAAAGTATTTAAATAGACATTTCTTCAAAGAAGATATAAAAATGGCCAATAAGCAGATGAAAAGATGCTTAATATCGGTCATTAGGGAAATGGAAATCCAACTCACAGCGAGACATCATCTCACACCCATTAGGATGGCTACTATCGAAAATATGAAAGATAAGTATTGGCAAGGATATGGAGAAATTGGAAATCTTATGCACTATTGATGTAGTCACTATAGAAAACAGTATGGCAGCTCCTCAAAAAGTTAAAAACAGAACTACTATATGATCCAACAATCCACTCCCGGCATTACCCAAAGGAAAGGAAATCAGCATGTTGCAGAGGTGCCGGCAAACCCACGTTCAGTGTAGCACTATTCACAACAGCCAAGATATGGAATAAAAATAAGTGTCCACCAACACATGAACGAGGAAACAACATGTGGTGCATACACACCATGGAATACTATTTACCCTTACGAAAGAATGAGCGTTTTCCATTTGAGGCAACATGGGTGAGCTTGGAGGACATCAAGTGAAATAAGCCAGGCACAGATAAATATCGCACATTCTCATTCATATGGAAAAGCTAAAAGAGTTGAGCTCATAAAAGTAGATAGCAGAATAGTGGTTATTAGAGCTAGGTAAGGAGAATAGCTAGGTGGGAATAGCTAAAGATTGGTTAATGGATATAAAAGTCCCACTAGATAAGAGGAAAAGGCTCTAGTGTTCTATAGCACTGTAGGGTGACTATAGTAAATAATATTTTATTGTGTATTTTCAAATAGCTAGAAGAATAGATTTCAAATGTTCCCAACACAAAGAAATAAAAAATGTCTGAGGTGATGTGTATGCTAATTGTGCTGATGAACACAACACATGTGTACATTACAAACTGTGCACAGGTATTGACATATCACACTGTACTCAATATATATGTAGAATTATGTGTCAATTAAAAATAACAAAAGCAAAAAACAAAAAGTAGATAAACATATTTTCACTGACAGCTTATGTCATCCAATTTCCCTACCTGCGGTTTCCTGCCCATGGCAAGTGTTCAGTTCAGCCAGAAGCTGGTTAAAATCATCCTGATGGGCAATCCAGTTGTCCTGAAAATATCAAAGAAATGAATGAGAGGTAAGCCTGTAGTTTACCTACACTGACTGAGATGATATATTTTGGAATCAAGGAAATCCAGTGGTTAAGAAATTTTAAATGTTATACCAAAATATTATTTGATAAATTTAAGTGGATTCAAGAAACAATATAAAGTTAAAATGCTCTTTATCAAGGTCAATATTAAAAAGGGGCTTCCTGGAAGCTTAAGGCCTGATTTCAAAAGTGAATGACTATCAATCAAGTCAATCTATAGTAAAGAATCAACAGGCAATGTGTGTGCTAAATGTTAAAGTAAAACACAATAAAATTACTGTTTTTTTCTCACTAGGGGAAATTCCATAGTTCAAAGGACAAGAACCATGACAGACACAGAAATGTTCTTCTTTGCTCAGTAGAAATTAAAATATTCTAATTACTTGCATCAACTCCAATTTTACAAAACTCTGAGGAAGGGGAGGAGGAAGGACCTCAAGTCCCCTGAATCAATGAGCATTCATTTGTGAGGTGGTTACCTAATAAGTTCATTATTTTATGAGAGAATGAAGATCTCCCAACCCGGTGGGAAGCAGGGTTTCAATGTGGGCAGCTGCCTTACTCACATTCTTATGCATTTTTAAGAATACTTAAGGTAAAGCAGTATGGAATAGGTTTACTGGGCAATGCTTCTTCTAAGAAAATAAGTATATCTGTGTCATCTATCCCTCAACAACTACATTTGAAATCAACCTTATATAAACTCTTTCTTTAGTGGCTAAAAATTTTAGCTCCGCCAATCCACTACTCAGAGATACTGAACTAACCAAAGTAATTCAATTTACCTAAAGTAATTCTCCAGATTTCCTACCAGATTCTGTTGGCTGCAAAAACTGAGGAAGAAAACTTCCAGTTTAGATACTTTGCAAAAGGGAACAATGATACTAAAAATGAAAAGCACGGTAGGCCACGGACTTCGAATTACAGTGCCACGCATTCAAAGTGTCAGTGTTCAAGAGGAAATGTGAATAAAATGAAATGCTGCACCAACAGTCAGAAACAGATGAATCAATCAACTGACAGGACTAAAATTTTTACATTTACAAGACTAAAGTCAATTATGCAAAGACACCCAGGAGGCACACTGCTGCTCACTTCATTATTGATGGTAGCTCCGAGTCCCAGGTGGTTATTTTTCACTTGAACTTTAATATGATCTGTAGCTCCTTGCTCCTGAGCCCCTAAACCCTGTGGAGATTAAACACAAAGAGAGTTAGAACATGCCTCTCACTGATACTCAGAAGCAGAGCACTGCTACAAAACTCACAGATGCCCATGGCAGGTGTTCTGAGTGGATGATTCTCTCCATTAAATACTTTCACAAAACAACACGGGGCAGGACTCTAAGTCCTCTGTATCAATCAGCACTCATCTGTAAGATTTTCCAGGTAAGGGAAGATCAAGTGCAAAGACCCTGGATGGGAAAAACTCAGTGTACTGGGAAACCTCACAGGCACCCGGGTGGCTTCCGCAAATGAAGGAATGAAGGAAATAGGATGACGGAGGGGCTAGATCTCACATAACCTATGGGAGGAATTTGGATTTTATTTTAAACACAATGGAAAACCACTGGTCTTTTAAGAATGACATGATCTAATTTCCATATTTTAAAAGATCATTCTGGCTGCTGTATAGCAAATGGGCCAGAAGAGAAAAAGGAGGGAGGAAGGGAGGCAGTTGAGAGTCTAACGAGTCAATGAGTGCAACTGATGACAGTGGCTGAAGCAGAGCACCGCCCTGCATGGAGAAGAATGATGACTGGGGGTGCAGGAGGTGAGAGGGTGGAGGAACCAAGCATGACTCTCAGGTTTCTGGCTTGTGTAAGTGGCAGATGGTACCACGTATGAAAAATGGGGAAAACTTGGGAAAAATATATTTGGGGGAATCAAGAGTTTTATAATAGAAATGATACCCTTGAGATGCTTACTCAAGTGGAAATATCAAGTAGGCTATTGAATTTACAAATCTAGAGCTCAGAGGACAGAACTGGACTAGATACAGAAAAATGACAGTTCCCAGACTTTAGCTAATCCAAAGTGTTGCAAGGGAATGAATGAGAACACTGGAGCAGAGTGCAAAAAAGGGCCTGAGGTTGAGCCTCAAGGAGCTCTAATAATCAAAAGTCTACAGAAAGAACAGACAGCAATCAATTTAGGAGTGGCAAGTGAGGTTAAAAGGAAGAACAGAAGAGACAATAGTACCGTGGAGGCCAAGACAGAAGTATTTCAAGGAGAGTAGTCAATTACATCCAGCACCACTGAGGAGTGAAATAATATGAGAACAAAACAAGGCCCCACTGGATTGGCACTTAAAGATCACTAACAACCTCAACGAGAACCATTTAAGTGTAGAGATATCAGCAGAAGCTCTACTGGAGTCACGAACAAATGAAAAGGGAAAAAAGCGTGTAGCCCTAGTTGCACAATCTACAAAAGATGCTAACCATGGCAGCTTAAATGATAGACAGTTGACACTTATGTTCAATCCTAACTTACCATCATAAGGTCACAACAATTTTTGATTTTGGATCAAAATCACTTACTGATCCAAAGCGTATGTTTCTTCCAGTCTCCTAAGAAGGAAGTTTTCCCCTAATTTCTAATCTCTTTTCATAGCTCAGATTTTTTCTGCTTTTCTCCAAAATACCTTTCCTTTAGACCACCCCATCTTCTCTAGCATCCTCTGGCCAAACTTGGAATCATCATTACTCCAGGCAGTGTTCTGAGGATCCACAGCCCACTTCTGCTTCCGCCGACCTAGAAATGAAAAAGCATCTCATCAGCAATGCACTACCTTTCAGACCTGGAAAATACCACACAAACATACACATGCATAACTTTGTGTATTTTATGTATGTTTGTAAGATATGACATACATTACAACACAGAAACTAATTCAACCCTCAATAGAAAGTTAACAGACTGGATCATTTATCCTGGTTTCCCTAATAAATGTACATTCTAGACATATAAGTTGACCTCTTAAGATTAAAACTGAAATATTCCCTCATAATGTGGCAAAGCAAGTACTCAATACACTGGAGCTGTGCCTTCCATACTCCACCATCAGTACAACTGAAAGCCCCTGTGGACACCAGCGTCCTCATCACCATCAGCAGTGGTAGTGGCAGCAGTTACAGCTTCCACTGCCATGCGTTACTACATACAAAATAATATGCAATACCAAGGATGCATTTAAAATAATAAATGCCAATTGTTCAACCTGAGACTTGCTCCAAACGCTGTACATAATAAAGATTCACAGTAACCCAACGAGGGTGGATAGTACCATCGTCACTGGCAGATATGAAAATCTGAGGCTTAGAGAAAGAAATTTGCCCAACTTCCCCAAGCAAAACCCAGACCCTTTAAACCAACCTTGGTCCTACTGACTTCAAAGCTTATATTCTTAATCCACAACATAGAATAGTCATTACACTCTTGGGGAGAGTCAACTGTACCCTCCACACATGTGACCTACAGAAAATAACAATTCCATCCCTCTTACAGAGATGCCCTGAAGCCCTCTGACTCCCCTTTGAACTTCTAGAATAACTTACCTGTTTCTTAACATCTACTGTATTAGAGCTATTTACATCCACCTTTCAGGTTTCCCATTAGACCATCATGTCGTTAGGGCTCATATTCATGTCTTTTTTCTGAGGCTTCATTGCAAGAAATAAAAAAATCACTGTGCCCACAGCAGGCACTCAATAAATATGTGAATAGAATAAATGAATAAAAATGAAGAATGGAAAGAGGGAAGAAAGGAGGAAAGAAGAGAGAAGAAAAAAGGAAGGAAGGAGTATAACTGAATTAAGGGAATTGCTTTGAATCTCATCAAAGCAACTTTTTTTAATGCATATAAACTACTGATCATTATGAACTCAAGTTTATCACTGTAGTTTTAAGGAAAATTATGGCAAAAATAAAGAACTCCAAAGGTTCAAAGAACAAGAATATGAAACCCAAAAGTAGACTGTGGCCAAATGAGAAATTTGGAGGTGTCATTACCATTTATCTGCCACATCAATGTAAGCACATTGTCTCACCATCAACACAACCCCTCCTACCTTGGCCATCTCATCACATAATTAAAAAATAACACGACCCCCTGGCAAAGGGGCTCACTGTGCCACACATAAAATCAATAGAGGCCCATAACTATGCACCCTCCAGCAAAAATAGGAAACCCTTTACAAATACACAGGCAGAAAAAAAGGCCACTTAACAAAGCAAAACAAGCTGGGCTCGAATTTGTAGTGTTTTGCAGAAAAAAAAAGGTGACCCAAAAATGTTCCATCTAAGTTACCACTTCACTTATCTTGGCAAATACTCAGCATAACACTGCCTCTGCTAAGGAACAGCACACCAGAGAGAAGCCTGTTAGCCAGTATTCTACATGCAAGCTGGCATCAGGGTGTCACAGTTCATGTGTCTATGCAGTGCTTGCCAGGGTTCTTTGACTAGGGTTTGTATGAAGGAGACAGTTTTGAGAATAAGCTCACACTCTGCAATAAGAACTGCACACGCTTCATGTTACATACTTATATAAAACAAACGATAATGCCTACACGAGAGATTAGCTATTCGAGGTCAGTTCCTCTCCCCCGGGGAAATGGCAGTTAGCTTCAATCAATGGGATCACACCAGTGTTTCCAAACAAGGATACTAAAAGGGAAGGGGGGCAGTTTCCCATTGAAAATGAGTAACACTGGGTTAAACAAAATACTGAAGAATCTCCTGGAAACTTTACTATGCAAATGTGTAGATCCTCTTAGGGGAGGCCAGAGCAGGCCTGCCTGCTCCCCAGACTTACTTGACCAGAACCCTGCTTCCCTGGAACACTTCCCCGCTCTAATGCCACGCAAGTTTGCAGGTGTGGAAAATCATGGTAAGGAAAAGACTGCCTCTGAGCTCTTCCAATTGGCTCACCTTTTACATGTCCTTTGTAATTCTCATGCCACAGTCTGTTCTGTGCTCAGATCTCAGCTTTGTTCACTAACACAGCAGGCCTGACTGCTATCCTTTGAAAGGCCTGTTTATAACAGGGAACCCAAGGGTTCCTACCATTCGCAGAACTGATAAGAGTGGCTCATTGTTCCTGTTTACACAAATGATATGGTTTATGCTGAATGCCTGCTTTCCTTCTAGGAGCCTGGAATTTTGGTGCCTGCCAGGTAGAGGGTGTCTATGTGACCAGCCCCCAGGAAATCCCTGGCACTGAGTCTCTCACTAGCTTCCCTGGTGGGCAACATTCCACATTTGCTGTCCGAACTCACTACTGGAGGAATTAAGCGTGTCATGTGTGACTCCCTGGGGCAGGGCTCTGGAAGCTTGATGCCTGCCTTACTCTGGACTTTGTCCCATGCATCTTTTCCTTCTGCCGGCTCTGTTCTGCATCCTTTTGCTGTAATAAGCTTAGCAGTGAGTGCGACTACATGCTGAGTCCTGTGCCTGAATCCCCCCAGCACATCACTGAATCTCGGGATGATCTTGAGGACCCTTGACACGATCTGGAATAGCAGTGTTTACAGCATGGCGCTGGACTTCAGGTAGAATACCCTGAATCTGCAGAATCACTATTTGGGATGTATTTAACCATCCTTTAGCAGCTACTCCTATGTGGAGATCTAACTGTAAATGGATCTGTCGGGATACTTTTGGGCAAATCCAATAAAAACCATCCACACAACAGCTCAATGCCACATGACTTATGCTAGGATCCCATTTACTCTAAAGGGCGTGTTGAGTCCCAAGAGCCAGGAGCAGAAGTTTTAAACAATCTCTCAAAATTCAGAGGTTGATCAGAAGGAGCGAATTGTTACACTAAATTAAATTTGGCCTGAGGAGGCCTCCGTACTTGAGTCCTTACGTGAGGAACTACAACCTACGTTAGAACTTAAGCCAAGCGAAAGCCTATTCGTAAGAGTATATTCTTGTAACATAAAACTGAGTCTCAATCCTTTACAGCAGCTGAGCATCAATCACAGGCAGCCAGCTGATTCAAATAAGGCAAATCAGAGCGGCAACCCTAACCAAACTGTCACTTCCGTTTACTGTCCATAAATACCGCCTGACAGCATAGGCTTGGAGTTCTTATAACCTGTTTAGTTCTGAAGGTTGCCTAGTTCTTGAATCATTCTTTGCTCAATCAAACTGTTTAATTTGTCTAAGGGTTTTCTTCTTAACAACACCAATCCTAAATATCTAATTACAGAAGATGCTATACCCCTTTGGCAAATTATGGAAAAAAAAAAAAAAAAAACCACAAAATGTTACATATTATAATGACAAGGATTTGACAATTTGGAATAACGTTGGGAAAGGAGAACTGAAAACACTCTCTTGAAATCATGCAATCTGAATTACGGATGTCTACAAATAGCATTTTTACACCTCTATACTTCAGATTTTTCCAACTATGTGCATGTTCACCATCTCATTGATTTAAGGCCACCTGGAGATAAAGATAGTAAGAGAAGATTTTAGTGGCCTCACAAACACCGATCAAAGGAACAGACATAAATGAATAGCAGAATTAGGGCCAAAGTCGCCAAGTGCATGCTGAATTGAGCAAACATCAAATACGGAAACCAGAAGAGATCTTAGCTATCTAGGCTCTAACCCTGACTCCTCATTTTTTACTGGTGAAAAAATAGAACCCACGGGTTCAGTCTAAAACATACTCATTTCTATGGGTCTCTGCTGGTCTTACTGGCAAGAATATAAAGATACAGAGATAACTGGATCAATTTTGCCATTTTCTAGCTCAGTGACTAGGGGCAAATTATTTTCCTTTGAACGTCAATTTCTGCCCCTGTAAAACCGGGATGGTGACTGACCCATTTTGTTTTGTGCTCCTAGTCCTCCATCCTCTTAGAAAAGAGTGCTAACAGCATTTATTTCACAAAATCGCTGTGCTGGGCTGGTTGATCTGTTAAATAAGCTGTTTCTGTTCATTGCTCACTATACAACTCACAAGAAGGACCCGCTTTTCAGGATCAAAGCACGACTGCCATCTGGTGGCAAGCGACCTTAGCTGCAGGCACAATTCAGAAGTTCAGCAGCCTCTCCAGAGACAGGGGTTTCACCGGCCCCACAAAGTGAAGGTAAATGTCAAAGGTAAACAGGCAGGACCGGGCGCTGTGGCCAACAAGATCAAAAACGCCGATCTCATTTAGAATTACGCATTAGCCCTGCACTCCCCTGCTAAGTGGCTGACGTCCCATATTTGAGACTTCTAACTCCTTTGCTTTTCTTTTTCTGGGTCCAAGACATCTTGGACAATGTGATTACAGTTTGAAGTGATCCTTCTGCTCAACCTTCTCTTTTTAACCTGAGGAAGCTGAGGTCCGGGGGCAGTGAAGCAACCAGTCCGGGTCCCCACAAAGGGCGGCGGCGGGGCCAGTCGCGGGACCCGGTGTTCTGACCCACTTCGCGCGCGCCCCAGGGTGACTGTGAGGAAGGCGTCTCCGGGAGACACTCGAGGTCTTTCTCACTAGCAGACCCGCGGCCAACTTTCGGGGAGCTCTGCGGCGAGCAGGACAAGCAGAGCCAGGCTCGGCTCCCCGGTCCCCCGACCCCATGCGCCAGGCGCGCCTGGAACCCGCGTTCCCAGTCACTCGGGACTGCCGTGCGGGTCACCCAGCATCTTCACCGACGCGCCCGGGTCGGGCCTCTGCTTCTGACACTCACGCTCAGCCAGCATAGACATGTCGGAGAGCCTGTGATACCGCGGCCTCTGGACCTGGGTGACTGCGGCCACTGGACGGGCAGGAGACTCCAGGAGAATCAGGACCAGCGTAACTCCCTCGCAGGCTGCTGCAGACGGGACGCGTGCTGGTGACGTCAGTGGCGCGCGACTCGCTCCTCGAGCACGCGGCGGTGAGAGGGCGGAGCAGGGCGGGGCAACCTGGGGCGGTGACGGGACGACCAGAGGCTGAGGGGGCGGTGGCCGCCCGGCGGGAGGTGGAGAAAGGAGTACGTATTCGCTCATTGGCTGGAGGGAGTGTGCGTACTAAGTGATTGGATGTGAGTAAAGCCCGCCTGGGCGTGTCTGCCGCGGAGTACGCGCTCACGTGGGTTACCTGTAGGGTCTCCATCAGGAAGCCGTAGGTGCCGGCAAGGAGGGTAGTGGAAAGACGTGACCTGCCCTCAAGCAGCTCAGCCTCACGGGGAAAAGAAATGTGTAAAGAGCTGAAGTTAGGGTCATCAATGTTGTATGGACAAGGAGTTTGAAAAACTTGGCTGGAGGGGAGGACTTTGTACTGTATTGTCCCATCTCTTCTTCATACCCTACCTCTGCTTTCTGAGATAAACAGATGGATGATAGATGGATAGATGGATGGATGGATAGATAGATAATTAGATACCAGATAGATAGATATTAGATACCAGAAGATAGGTCTGCTATCTATCGGTTTTTGTGTGGGACCCGATGGATGGATGGAGGGATGGAGGGAGGGAGGGAGGGATGGATGGATATGATAGATAGATATTAGATACCAGAAGATAGATCTGCTATCTATTTATCGGTTTTTGTGTGGGACCCAAACTTAAACAGGTAACTAGTTCTGGGGAAAATGTTATCTCTTTAAATAATGGGATGCCTTCAACAAGGCAAAGATTTTATTTATTTTCTCCACCACAGTGCACACACTGGAACGTTGCCTTTATCATATCCATTTCTGTATTCGTACCAGCACCTCGCAAAATAATGTGAGTATGGTAAGGCTCCATAGATGTTTGCAACATTTAATTAAAGTGTCCCTGTCTCCAGGGGAGTTCTAATAAGATCCTAGCGATAACACTTTTAAGTATGGTAAACACATGTTTTTGGATGAGTGACTCTCCGTAAACTTCAGGTGACAGTGCACACAGAAGCCTTTCCTACATAAAAGGAAGGTAAAAAGAGACAACTCAGACGCCAAGAAAAGCAATTGAAGGACTAGATTCTTGTTTACAATGAAATTCTCCCTTTAACTAGGAATCTGTACGAAAAAGGTAAACTCTAGTTTCATAAAAGTTAGAAGAAACACAAAAGGATGCTTATAGCTATCAGTGAATACTCGGGGGGTGAGGGGAGGCAAGTGAATGGAATCTTCCCAGCCAAGGCAGGGAAACTGTGACATTGTGACATAGGGAACAAGGTAAAAAGTAGGGCGTTGGACTCAGGTAGGCAGGATCACAAAAATCTCAGGATAATTAGCAGATCTATTTGATTATGCCAGAGAGAGTGGAAGGTAGATATATAGAATGAAGGACACTGAATTGGTCGGGAAATCAGTGTATTTCAAGCACCTCCTGTGTTGGTGTATTATTTCAGAAAGGTGATTTTGTCTCTAAGATGGTCAGGAAGATTGAGACAGACATTTATGGCCTGTTGCCATGGTTCAGGTGGTAAATGGTTGAGTTATCATTGGATCTTGTGTTACAATGAGGTGTCTCCTGGAAATGCTCAGATGCCACAGAGGAATATAGTAGGAGGGACTCTGCCTTTTGGTAAATGCAGGATGGTTTCCAAATTTTGTTTCAACCCCAGCATTCTGTATGGCTATGAAATATTAATGGAGATCATCTACTGAAAAAGAATATTATTAAGTTTGGGATTTTAAAAAAATTACAGAATCTTGTTTGTATTTTAAATCTTCTGGCTACACCAGCAGAACTAAGTAGTTGGGAGAGACTAGGTTTGGCCACCCCCCAAAACCTAATATATTTACTGTCTGATCCTTTAAGAAAACTTTTGCGGGCCCCTGAATTATTCAAAAACATGATGCTCAGTGAAAGAAGTACATGGTATATGATTCCATTTATATGAAATTCTAGAATAGGCAACACTAATCAGCATGTAGGACAGATTTGAGTGATCCAGGCCAGAAGCCATTCTGTACAACAGAAAAAGCCAGAAGATGTATGAAGAGAAGAAGACTGAGATAATGAGGGGTAGGTCTCCCAAAGGCAGGGCATCAGAGGGAACACTTACTCACTAACAGCTTCTGCTGAGGCGCAGGAGAGGCCCTGGGGCCCCAGCGAACTTGCCTTCAGAGCCTGGCTGCACTCTTGGTCCTTCACTCCCTGTGAGGTCCAATTATTTGTCTTTTTTCCTCCCTTGGTTCATTTAGCTGAGAATCATATTTCCTTTTCATACTTCTAATATACTTCCCATTACATAAGGTAAGCCAAGTGAGTGTTGGTTCTTACAAGCAGAAAAGCGAAATACACATAAGAAAGTGCTTAAGATACATAAAGAGGAAAAAAATCTCTAGGACACCAAGTTGTACCAATGGTTTGATCATTCATAGTTCATTTAATATCAGTAATTAAAAAATACATATTAAAGTCTAAAAGGTAATACTCTAATTCTTAACTGAAAACCATTTCTAGTTGGTAAGGTTATGGGTTATTGTTTGATCTTCCTAATGCTTTTTTTTTTGGTACATTTTTCTTCTGGAAGTGAGTCACAGTTTCCTGCATCTTTCACACTAGTAACCTTTTTATTTTACATCTGACATTGTGAGTGTTACTTTATTGGGGGCTGAAGGCTTTTGTATTCCTTTAAATATTTTGTTCTGGGATACATTCCCCTTGGGGAAAATGTGGCCTTTGCAAGCCTTTTGTGTAAGCTTTGCTAGATGGGCCCACAATAGTCTTTAAGTTTAGTTATAATCTGGTCCCACTATTAAAGCAGCACCCTATCAAAGATTCTGCTTGATGCTCCATGTGTTTAGAAATTATTTCCACTAGGGACACACAAATTGCTTTTGGTTCTGTACGAGCTCTGGGGATTGTTCTGCCTGCTTGTCTGGTGGTTCTTTCCCACTAGTTTCCTCCAGTGCAAGTGCTTCTAAATCTTCATTTGAAGACTTGAGGAGACCCTTCTGCAAATATCTGGAGTTTCCCTTGGTATAGTTCTCTTCTCTCTGACACTCGGCCCCAAGAATCCTAGATTTCTTGATGTTTGTCCCCTAGCTCAGTGAGACTTCCAGGTTCTGTCTGAGTTCCTTCTCCCGGTACTGCAGCCTGTAAACTCTTCAGGCCAGAAATGAGGGCTATCAAAGGGCTCACCTCCTTTATTACCAAATTGTTAGAATTGCAGTTCTTCACTGCCTTTTGCTCAATGTCTCAAAACCATTATTTTGTCTATTTTTCCCAGCTTTGTAGTGAAGATGAAAGGGTAAATCCAGTTTCTTTACTCCATCATGGCCGGAAGCAGAAATTCCTAATACTCTTTGACTATTTCAAATGATCTACAATTTGTATACTAGCTGTGAGTACTTACAAAAGTCAAGTATTCAAAAAGTGGAATCATTCTATCTGTAACTGGCAAATTAGAACTGTAAAGGTTTTAAGTCAACAAACCAAATTTTGCCTTTGAATTGAAACCACCTTTGCAAAAATTGTAACAGTGAGAAGATTATGACAATGAAAGAGACCTGACCTAACAAACTCCATCTTGCCTTTAATCTCCAAGCTGCCCTTGTTCGTTCCTGGAGGTAGGCTGAACTAACTTTGGGAGGAATTTAGTTTATAGTTTAATTTTAAAACATGGATGCTAACAGCCCCTCCCTGAAACAGCCCCACCATGGCTCAAGTGTAATGCAGCCAGAGGCCACAAGACTACTAACGTCCCTGTTTGCTCCTATAGATAACATTACTATTATAAAACCTAAGGTTGGTATTTTATAATAGACCAAAACATTCTGCATTCTGATGGATCCACCGGAGCCACCCAGGCCAGTAAACTGGCTCATCTGGTCTTGTGGCTCCCCACCCAAGAAGTGGCTCATGCAAGAGGAGAGCTTCGACTACCTATGATTTCATCTCCAACCCAACCTATCAGCACTCCCCATTCCCTAGCCCCCTGCCTGCCAAACTATTTTATAAAAATTTCAGTATCTGAATTTTTGGGACAGCTTATTTGAGTAATAATAAAACTCCAGTCTCCCATTTAGCTGGCTCTGTATGTATTAAACCTTCTATTGCAATTCCCCTGTCTTGATAAACCAGGTCTACCTGGGTAGCCTGCAAGAGAAACCCATCAGGCAGTTACAGAATCAATGTTTTTTTTTTTTTTTTTTTTTTTTTTTTTTTTCCAGTGATGACAAATAAACCTGAAATGACATAATGCAGAAAAATAAAATATCATGTGCTCTGAACGACTGCTGCTGAAAAAAAAAAAAACAAACTAAACATTTGACAGAACATCTTGAATTTTAGTAGATTGGTGTATATTGTAGATGTTGGGGGTGGCAGGGTAAAGGAAGAGGAGAGCATTTTTTTCATGTATTCAAAGCTAATTTTGCCACTGGTATTTGCTGTAGGTCTCTCCTGCACCCTTCCCCTGCCAACATTTTGGGTTATTTCTCTAATTTGCCTAAAGAGAACTGATGCAGCCTATGGCATCTTTTTGTGTGTGAGCATCCCAAAAAACTGTCGCCATCACCTTGGCTCTTGACCAGTTCACTTTTTCTTTGACTGTACCATTTCCATGTCTTGGTAGCCATTGCTTTGATTGTGCTTTGTCTTCAGGATTGTACTGGTAAAGCTGTGGTTTATCTCCTGTTTCAATTCTTCAAAGAAGTGCTTCAGGATCTTGATTCCACTTATTTATAATTTCCACTGAAAGCTCTGCTCTTGTCTGCAGCTGATCTGGGTATAATAGTTCTGGCACCCATTGAATGGAAAGATTGCTCAACTCTAATTTTTCGGTCAGAGTTGTATACACTGAACCAATTGCGATGTCTATGGTTTAGCTATTGTTTCTCCTGTAAATAATTAGCCCTCTTCAATTAGTGCATGAACGAGCTTACTTTTTTCCTTGCAAATTAATGTGGATGGTCTACCATTGCAGGCGTAATTTTTAACATCATCTTGTTCCTTCTTAAAGTAAGTTATCCACTTGTAAACTGCTTATTTCTTTGGGACATTGTCCCCTTAAACTTTTTATAAAGTATCAGTGAGTGATTTCACCATTCCACCCAAGCTTCACCACAAATTTGGTGTTTGTTCTTGCTTCAATTTTAGCAGAATTCAGGTTGCTGTGAAAGGGGCTCTTTCAAACTGATGTCTTAGTGCCTCAAACTAGATCATGTTCAAACATGTTATAACAAGTAATTACAAGTATATTTTGGTGCAAAAAATTTGAAATCCATGCCTAATATGACTTTTCCACAAACTTTTGGAAGACCTCTCCTATGCTTATGCATACACTCCCCAAATGTATCAATCCAGTTGCTATTGCCCAAAGAACACAAGGCTCATCCCTCCATGGAGGGTTTTTCCTGCAGCCCCTGAGACTTCTCACTTTCTCTGACAGTCCTATTGTCATGTCGAAAAGGCCTGCCCACTTAGTCCAACACACTAGAAATGGATGATTGATAACAAGTTTATTTACCCATCTCCTGGGGGCAAAGTCTCAGATTTTGTGAGGTTGTTTGCTCCTGCAGTCTGCTTTAAACTCAACTTTCTGTTGCTTGTGTCTCTGGGTCAGAAGAATTTGTCAGTGATAGTGTTTTTGATAAAGTCTTATGCCCAGTTAATGCCAACTCAGGGCTCTCATCCCCTAGGGCTCCTGTAATCATTTTTCTTGTCTTCTCTTGCAGTTTCTATATATTCTAGAAGTTCAAAGAAGACAGACTCTAGCCAAGAGCAGTGTGAAGAAAAGAAGGCTGTATATTGATCGCAGTCCAGGGATGCCTTCTGGCTTCCTGGCAGCAATTCCGGCCTGAGATTCCTTCTCTGTCGTACTTCCTGTCAATGTTGTATGATATCAAGCTGTAGCCATCACAAAAGGACTGTGAACACCTGTAAATCCCAACCATCAAAAATCACACTGAGGAATCCAAATTAGCATTATTATGTCAAAAGAAAAATCTGATTTCCCCACTGCCTTATAACTGCTTTCTTTATTGCCCTAAACTAGCCTTCCCTAACCTTTGAGTGAGATAGTGACACTTTAGTTTCTTATATTCTAAAATGTTTTCAGGGACAGCTGATGGCAGAGGAGAGGGCAGTGAGGATAGGCAGGGAGACAGATAGCTGCACAAGGAAGGTATAGGGTCGAGGTGGGAGTCAAGATGATGAAAGGAGAGAGGGATGGTGACTGATTTAGTCACCCATTTGAGAGGATCTCCAGACTTGCACTGCTGGCTAAGGATGCCTATCCTAAGTGAGAAAGCATCATATCAGGCAGGAGCTCTACCCTGGTGGTTAGGGGTGGACATTCTGGAGTCATCTAAGGAGGCTTCCCGAGCCTCACTGTTGGCTCTCCCTGACCCCTTCTAAAGCTTTCTTTCTAGCTTCTGCTGCCCTCCAGGTAAGCACTCCACAGCCTGTAGAGCTCTGTGAGTATAGTCTGTCCTTCCCATAGTGATTTGCCTTGGTGCAGTAATTAACAGAATGAGCTCCAAAGTTAAGGGTTCAGATCTGGCTCTGACACTTGCAATTATGTCCCCTCTCTGATTCCTCATCTGCTAATCCATGGGGTTGCTGTGAGCACATGGAATGCCTCATGATACTGCAAGGGGCCACTGCCAGGTGCCCTGAGAATTACAAGCAGCTCTTGGTGCCTAATCTGCTCCATCTCTTATTCTTCATATTCTTTGTATGTCTTCCTCTGCCACTTACCAGCTGTTGACCTTGGGCAGATTACTAAATTTCCTATGCTTTTCCCCATTTATGTAAGAATAGCAATGGTACCTAACTCAAAGGTACTATAGATGCTATAGATGGAACATTGGTTTCCTCCTTAAAATTTACATGTTGAAATCTTAACCCCTAATGTGAGAGTATTTGCAGGTGGGACCTTGAGAGGTGATTAGTTCACGAGGGTGGAGCCCATGTGAATGGGATTAATGCCTTATAAAAGAGATCCTAGGGAGTCTTGTCCCTTCCACCCTCACCAGACACCAGTTCTGGTGAAGTGGTCCCGTCACCAGACACCAATGCTGCCAGCACTTTGATCTTGGACTTCCCAGCCTCTAGAACTGTGAGAAATAAATTTCTGTTGTTTATAAGACTGTGTTACCCACTCTGTGGTATTTTGTTATAGCATCCTGAATTGACTAAGACAATACATGCATTGCTATTCAATGAAGTGATATATACCACTCAGGACAGCAGCTGGCACGGAGAAGGAACTCAGTACATGATGTGCCTGTTTTGAGTGCACACAGTTTTGCTTTGTTTTTAACTACACACCAAGGCCACTATCTTGATCTGTCCACAACTGATGCCCATGTAGGTAATAGATGAGAGATTCCTGGGTGGTTGGGGGTAGTTTCTTTGGACATAGAACCCTTCAGAATCATGACCTGTTACATCATTAGCTGGGGGTTGTTGCTGATTGAGGCGGATGATAAAGAGGAGGCCATGACCACAGAGTACAAATACTTGCATCAGGCACTACTTTAAGGAAATCTCTATAAGTCTTAGAACACTTTTATTTATACAGTGTTAATTTATACATAGTCACTTTAAAAAACTTTGTTGCAAGAGATATTAAGTCAAAACCATTTGCAAAACTGTAGCACCCCATTTTTTAAAATCCCACTTTTAAATAGAAAAAAGTATATATAATAGTCTATATATGCATACATATATGGTTTAGTATATGCATGGAAAAACTGGGGGAAACCCTATTCCAAATTGTTAATACTGATATTTTTAGCAGAGGAGGGGAAGACATTACAGAAGACATTTATTTTCTACAGTATGCATTTCTATATTGTTGCAACTTTTAAATAGTAAAAATCCCATGTTACTTCTTTATTATATCAGAATAGTTTAAATTCTCCTATTCATTAAGTTGAGAAAAGGGGCATGCAACTGTGGAAAGTGTGGTCTGCACATGAAATGGACATAAGTGTCTTGCCTGGAAATTTAACTCCATCTCATCTACTCACTCCAAGGCATGCTGGAAACCCATTACAAGCACCCATGACAGAAATCTGTCAACATTTTGGAAACCACTTGACCCCTATAGGATGTCTATGTGAATGTGGAGCTGTTGAAAGTGTCACTCAGTTGGCCACAGTTGGGTCCTCTGTAGACGCCCTGGCTTCTGGTGCACGTAGTGTGTCTGCAGCAGCTCTGCTCTGCCATTAATCCACATTTTATATTTGTTAGTAGCTCGGGAGAAGTTGGGGTGGAGTTAAGAAGACATATTCTGTGGGCTACCCTCCGGCTTACTCCTCCATTAGACAATTAACGATGTACTGAATTGATGGGGTCAGATTCCAAGACATCAACTGGACCACATTTTCTAGTGGTCAGAGTCACTGTGGGTGGCAAAAGTCACAAGCCACACACCTAGATGTGGCTTTCTCTCTGATGGCAAAAGGAATGGGCTGAGCCAGAGTTGTCTCTCTGGGAAGGCTTGCCCATCTTGCTTTCCACCTCTCTCCCTCTCTGTGAGTACAAGTGTGGCGGGTGTATAGATCAGCCAGCTGGGGAAGCAGTTAGACTCAAGGCAGACAAGCAGCCTCACTTAGGCGCTGAGCCTGGTCATGGACTCCAGTTTGGTTTACCAGAAACCATACATGAGGGTAAACACCACATGTCCAGGTCATAGCGACCTACAGTGAAGGGAAGAGCTTCATTCACTGATGTCAGCTCTTGCTTGGAGCCACTTCCTTGTTCACAGAACAAATGATTCTTTGAAGTCCAACTCTGCATGGCACACCCAAAGCCAGTGATGACTGGAATGCCTCCTGACTCCAAAATTTGACTTCTAACGGAGGATGAGGTTTACAAAACACTGTTTTTTGCAACCGAGGGTGGGAAAGTCCTCACTTTTCCACGGTCTTCACAGAGTGAAGATGTCATGATATAGGCACCTTCCAAAGTGCGCTGGTCCCTTCCAATCCCAAAGATCTCTTCCAGCGTCATAGGACTCATTCTCTGTCACTGCCTGACCTTCCTGAATGCTTTTGTTGCCATCTTCTGCTTGCCGTACACTTTCTTTTATTTAAGAAATGTTTTAAGAGAGCATCTCACTTGGTTGCTCAGGCTGGACTGCAATGGTGTGATCATAGCTTACTGCAGCCTTGAACTCCTGGGCTCAAGTGATCCTCTCACCTCAACCTCCTGACTAGCAGGGACTACAGGTGAGCACCACCATGCCTGGCTAATTTTTAAAAAATTATTTTTTGTAAAGATGGTCTCACTATATTGCCCCAGCTGATCTTGAATTCCTGGGTTCACGCAATCCTCCTGCCTCTGCCTCCTAAACTTCTGGGATTACAGGGATGAGCCACTGTGCTCAGCCATTCCATGCATTTTTTCTTTTCTTTTTTCTTGTTTTTTTTTTTTTTTTTTTTTTTTTTTTTTTTTTGAGACAGTCTCGCCCTGTCACCCAGTCTGGAGTGCTGTGGTGCGATCTTGGCTCACTGTAACCTCCACCTCTTGGGTTGGAATGATTCTCCTGTCTCAGCCTCCAGAGTAGCTGGGTTTACAGGCACCCGCCACTACTCCCGGCTAATTTTTGTATTTTTAGTAGACACGGGGTTTCACCATGTTGGCCAGGCTGGTCTCGAACTCCTGACTTCAGGTGATCTGACCACCTCAGCCTCCCAGAGTTCTGGGATTACAGGCATGAGACACCGTGCCCAGTAATTCCCTGCATTTTCTTTTCCCTCCCTTTGCTATTATTTCTCCTCCAGACGTGTAGCCTTAGCTATCACCTGAACTTGTTTGGTCTTCTCTTCTCCTTATAGTCTCATTCTCTTGGAGAGCTCATGCTTTTCCATGATTTCAGCCACCCTGCCTTTCTGATGTCTCCCCGTAGATCTTCTGGGCAGGGACCTTCCTTCGAGCTTTTGTGCTCGCTGCACTGCCTGCCTTGCCATTAGCACTCACTTCAGTGCCCTCTCTGTCTCTGTCTCAGGAGCTCTTCCTCCTGCTTTGCTGTTCCTAGGACTGGCACATCCATCCACCGTTAACTAGATCCCACAGGGCTCCATATAGTTCTCCATCCATGTAGGGCTGACTGCAATCAATGAGTGCCTGTTTTGCTTCCCAGGAGGGGGCGTGTTGAGTTTGGGAGTGGGAGGCAGCAGGCTGGCCAGGGCCTGTGGTGGGAAGCCCATGAGTCTGGGGCCCACAGCAGGCCAGGCACAACTCTGCCACTCCCCAGGGAAGGAGGTCACCTGGCCTCTGTGAGGCTTCGTTTCTGTATCTGTAACATGGACAGAAAGAGTATAGAGCGGAAGCAGTGAGGGGAGGTGGGGGGGGGGGACAATGTACTTGGAAGTGGATTGTGAGTGATAAGGAAGGAGCAGGCAGTTGTGATGATGAGTCTGTGTTTAACCAAATCAGCCCCCAGAGCACTGTGGCCACATCCCAGATAGTTTCCATCCTAAGCTTTCCTTCTCCCTGGGCCTAGGACCCCTGTCCATATAAGAAAGTCCAGATGAATGCTGAGCTTTGAAACAAGAAGCCACGTGGGAGCTTTCCGTTTGGACAAGAACTGCCTTTGGCGGAATTCTGAGCACTCCCCCCTCCCATGTTTTAAGAATAAAGGCTGAGGTGGGAGTCAGTGGGTAGGGAGGGGCACCAGGCAGATTAGAAAACCCAGGTGGGCTGGCGCCGGGCGGGGGTGGGTATTGCTAAGTCATCAGTTATTTAACCTTATGGAGTTTTATTTAACCATCTTTGTTTGACATGTTTTATATATATCATTTTATTTATTCTTCACCAAGTCCCTGTGAATGGGGTGGTACTATTGTACTCATTTTAAAGATGAGAACACTGAGGCATGGAGATATTAACAAGTTTACAGATAGTAAGAGCCAATAATAATAACAAACCCAGGCATTCTGATCCCAGAGCTGGAACTGTTTGAATAACTGATTATTTTGGTACCACAAGTATATGGCTGTCCCTGTGGAGTTGTGGTCTCCCCTAAAAGGTGAGGCTATTTTTGGCATCAGTCACCAGGGGGAGAAGAATCAGGGTTCTCAGTGGCAACAGAAAGGGGCAGGGAAACAGCCTGGTGGGATTCATCCCTCTTGGCCTCGTTGGAAAAGCCGGCAAGCTATTGAGGGAAGGGGCTGAGAAATGGAGAATTTGGGGATGGTGTCTGGAGGCTGTGCCAACCCACTGGGCCCGGGGCGGAAATAGCTCAGAACACACGGGAGAAGGCGGGCAGGGGGAAGGCTCCTGGCAGCTCGGCTGTTTCTATTTCCTTGTTTAGTGGTTACTTGTCACCTGTGACTCTTACCCGATGCTCAGTGAGGGCCCTTGGGAAGATCCAGCTCACCTCAACTGTGCTTGTAAGGTTAAAAGAGAGCAGCGCGAGGAAGGGAAGGGGTGCACGGGAGAAGGGAAGGGGAGGGCGGGGAAGGGTGAGGGAACGAGGAAAAGGGATAGGGGAACGCGGGGAACGGATGGGGAGCACCGGGAAGGGAAGGGGAGCTCGGGGAAGGGAAAGGAAGCGCGGGGAAGGGAAAAGGAGTGCAGGGAAGGGAAGGAGATCACAGGGAAGGGAAGGGGAGCAAGATGGAAGGGAAGGAGAGGGCAGGGAAGGGAAGGATCCGCGCGGGGAGAGGAAGGGGAGCGCCGGGAAGGGAAGAGGAGTGTGGGGAAGGGAAGGGGATCGCGGGGAGGCGACGGACAGCGCGCGGAAGGGAAGACCACATTGGTGGTCTCGGAGGTTCCAGGGAAGGTGACCCTTGGAGAGGCAATGCTCGCCCCACATGGAGATTCACTCTCCAGCCTAAACCCAGCCGACAATGAGGATTTTTTCCTGCTGGGAGGAGTCATAATTAGACCTAAACATTAACAGCAAATCCAGGACCATCCCTCACACAGTAGGAGAATAAGGGAGAGAATAAAACCTCCCGGGAGTCTAGGATGTAATTGGACCTGATTTCCCAAAGGAACATATGTTTTTTCTTAACCTTATCCAACATTATTTTGTGATTCTAGGCCCTTGGTTGGGGCCTATACAGGACGAGCTACTCCCAGAAAACGAATAGAAAAGAGAACATTTTCCGAGTGTTCTTTTTCCTCCTTTCGGCTTCTGTCTCTGTGTTATTTCCAGGCAGAGGGCAGGATCCCTCCGATTTTCCATATTCATAGGTCAGTTTTGAAAGCTCCTCCCCAGATGCGGAGACCACATTCCCCGTTCAGAAGGAGGTGGATGGGGAGAGTCTGCATAAGGAGATGGGAGTATAATTCAGGTGGAGTTGGATTTTTTCCAATGTACATATAAAAATCCTTAAATATTGCTTGGTGCTATATATTTTTCCTAAGTATGACGTCATGTCGAAGGAGCCCCGGAAGCCTCTTCCCTTCTTCATTTGTGAGACCAGCTTCCACTTTCTGTGACCCCCGCATGCTGCAGCCTCCTCTGGAAACTCAACATTGGGCTGGATCAGTGCTCCCTCTCCAGCACTGGTGGAAGGCTGTGGAGGGGATCTGAGCAGCAGCGCTGAAGGCCAAGGTGTCTCCTGCAGCCAGGTGATCGTGGCCCAGGGCTCCAGGGCTTCCCTTGCCCTCCCTGCCTCTCTCCTACAACCATTCTTGCCTCACAGTTTTGCAATCATGGTGCTTGTGTGTGGGAGGGCAGGGAAGGCGGGTCTTTCCCTGAAGCAATGTAGGTAAAAGCCTTGATGGATGTAAAGTGAGGGTCTGGGGAGCTAGGAGAAGAATGTGAACTTATGGGAGTGCATGTGCCCCCAGCACTACTCTGAGAAAAAAAAATGCCAGCTCGCTGCACCAGATGGAAGCCATCTTTTAAAGATGAAGACAGCCACTAGACAACCAAGCAACAGGAGCCTTAATCTTAGAGTTCTAGCAGCCAAGGAGGTGTCAGGCAGGCCCCAGGCCACATGGAATTCTTTGCCCCTCTCCCTGAGTTTAGGGTGGGAATGATGAGGTGAGCCACCCCTGGTGCCCAGGGGCAGTCACTCCCTGCCTGTGGCATTGAGGTTCTGAGAAAGGACCATCATTCAGATCAATGGGTTGACACCTGGGTGCAGTGGAGATCAGGCCAGGCCTGGGAGAGAGTAAGCAGGAGAGGGAGCCGGCAGGAAGCAGGAAGCAGGATGAGGAAGAAGAGAGGGCACAGAGGATGGGGTGGCTCAACTTCCATTTGTCTTGACTTTAGAAGTGTGTCCAAACGGACCTCCATAGTGCATGATTATATGGCTGGGGCCAAGGGCCTGGGGGCTGATGGGCGGGCCACCTTGGAGTGGGGAGCCCTGTGGGTCTGTGTGTGTGCGCGCGCATGTGCCAGCAAGTGCAAACTGGACAGCAGTTCACTATGTGACAGGGTTTGCTCACAATAGTCCCCCGGCAACCCCAACTACCAGGGAGCCCAAATGTCTCCATTTGCCACAGAGAAAAGAGGGTCGGCTATAAGCTGAAGGTTTGTGTACCCTCAGAATTCAAGCATTGAAATCCCAGCCCCTAAGGTGATGGGATTAGGAGGTGGGGCCTTTGGGAGGTGATTATCCATGAGGGTGGATTCCTTACAATGGGATTAGTGCCCTTAGAAAAAGGCCCAAGGGAGCCTCTTCACAGTTGGAGGGCACCTTCTATTACTGAAAAGCCCTCACCTGATGCTGAATCCCGCCGGCCTCACTTTGATCTTGGACTCCCCACCTCCGGAACTGTCAGAAACACATTTCTGTTGTTTATAAGCCCCCCAGTCTATGGTATTTTGTTACAGCAGCCCAGACGGGCTAAGACAGGGTCCAGATTAACAAGCACAATTATATGCTGGCAAGAGGCAGAATCTTAAATCCCAGACCTAAATTCCCCAAGAGCCAGAATTCAAAAGAGTCCTCTCTAATTGCCTTTGATGAGAATTCAATTTAGGAAGGATTCTATTAATAGTTTAAACTAACCAGGAGGCGCTTCCCATATCTTCTCTGCAGAACCCAAATTCTCTCTAAACAGCTGAACCTTCTGCAAGCTGAAGATTCCTCATCAGTTTAATAAGAGGTTTGGAAAGGAGATTTGGAAACGAGTGGATAGGAGGGGGCTTTCTGTTTCTTTCCTGGTAGACGTGTCCCCAAATTGGCCCCTTCTTAGGCCCAAAGAGGCATTTATTTGGTATAATTGGTGACTGATTCCTTTCTAAATCTTGGATTAGGACTTGAAATAATCTAGTCACAGTCCCCCGCCCAGGAGCCACGCGTGTTCTCAGGATAGACTGAAGAGACTGGGGTGCGGGTGATGGAGGAAGCGAAAGAGGCCCCTCTACTTGCCCCTCAGTGTTTCTATCCTCCACGGTGTTCTATTTTCTGACAAAGACAAGCCTGAGCTCTGGGTGCCTGCCCTGAAGGACACATACCCAGGATGCACGTATAGAAGATTCTGAATTGAAAATATTGGGAAGGAGGAAGGGGAATGGAGAGAACAGGGACGTTGAGGGAGAAGGATCAAAGGGTCGATTGTTGAGAACGTGCCGTCTCTCCCCAGAGTTCTGGGTGCCCCATTTAATGAAAGCTGTCTCTCCTCCTCTCTCTTTTCTCTCTCTTCAGAGGAGGTACTTTGGGGCAACCTTCTGCTGAGGAGAAAGGGCTCATACTGACATGGATTCCTTTCAAGTAGTTGTTCCTCCCTTTCCTTCCAAAATGACACATTTTGAAAGTGGAACAGGTCCAAGCACGCAGAGAAGAGTGGAGAATAATGTGAGATATGCTCACCACGCTGTTTGCCACATATGTTGTGAAAAATGTTTAAATCAAGCCTCTGGATACAATCACTTTTGACATGCCCTCCCTCCCTCCTGGCTCTCCCTGGTCTTCCTTGTACCAGTCACAGCCTCACTCCATCTCCACCTGTCACCCACCATCTGGGAGAGTCTAGAATGAGTATGCTTGTATTCGATGCTGTGTTTCCCTTAATTGAGCAGTGAGAAATCCTCCTAATGGGGCAATAAGAAACCTCTGCTGGATGTCCATGGGGCTTGGTCTGAAGGCAGTTTGCCCCAAGGATTTATTTGCAGAATTTCCAGCAAAGGCATTAGGGGGGAAAATGTTACATTGAGAAAATACAACCCAGGACTTCTCTGCCTCTCCCCAGACCCTCATTTTCAGCACTGAGTTTTCTCTCCAGCTTCTTCTCGTCTTAGCTTCTTTGGGGTTTCGCCTACCAGGCCCCTCTCTGAACCTCCAATTGCCAGCCTGCATTTAGGCTCTGGGAGTGGGTAGCTCTGCTCTATGCATGGCTTTTCCTACCTGGCAGAAGATGTGTGTCAGTCAGAGGCAGCTGGTGCCTGGAGACGTCACCACCCACTTACCTTCTCAATTTCCCTTTAACACCTCTTCTTCTCTTGGTGCCAGCTGCTTCTAACTTCCAGGTGCAGGAAGCATTTGGTCCACCCTCTGTTCACAATGGATGCCCCTCAGCTGCCAGAGTTTTCTACTCCACGATGATTTGCCCCTCCCCGACCATGCATAAAGGAAAAGCCACACACACGTGCGTGTTATTAAAATGAACTGTTTATATTATCTCCGTTGAGTCAATACATTATAATGTATTAAAATGGAAAGGTACAAAATTGAAATAAATACTTTCTGATTCATGTATAAATCTTTTTTTTTTGTCAAGATGACTTTTATCATCAGTACATGTCACAAGAAAACATTTAAAATGACACTGAAACAATCATTGAAATCATGGTGCATGGAGGAAAAAGGTAAAGAAAACAACTTTTGGCTTGTTTTGGCATGAGACCTTGATACAATTTGGGTTCCCCAAAACCATGTGAAGGGTGGTAAAATAGAAATGCTCAAAACTGACTTAAAAAAATAAACAGGCTTTACAAAAACCCTCTTTTTTCTTAACCCAGCCACTTCTCGACATGGTCTGCACGTACAGTAGATACATTCATTATTGTCCAAGGGAAGACAGTAACTGCCTTTCATTTTAAAGAGCTTGGTGGAGAGGCTGAAGAAATGTGCTGTAGCTGAAGGTGAGTAGAATGTTCCAGAGAACAAAAAAGTCTAGATGGTCTTCAGGAACAGCACTGAGCATGATGGGGGGAGGGTCTCTGGGACGAGAGGTGGAGGTGGAGGAGGGTGCGGAGTCCAGATCTGAAGCCATGGAGACTGAGGATGGAGTTGGGTTGTCAGTGGTGAACGTGGGTGCAGGGATCTCTCCGCCTGAGCAGTCCTGGGTTTGTCCTCAGCCTGGGAACGTTGCTCTTTCAGCAAGAGGCAAACCCTGGGCTTTGGAGACGGGGCTGGGGCTCTTTTGAGGCTTAGCAGCAGTGGGGAGACTGGGGACAGGCTTGCAATGGATTCCATGGGAGGGGCTTCTCTCCTGGTTCTGACTGCTTATTAGGTGGTTATTAAGGCAATAAGGACTTAAGCAAACTAGAAGTTAAGGGCAGCTAAGTTCAGCCAGATCAAAGGTAAACAAAAGGTGAGAAGGAGTCCCTTTCTCCTCAGCTACCTTTCCCCCAAGCACAGGAGGCCTCAGCTCCTGAAGCTCTGAATTTACAGTACACAGTAGCAAACGGCTTGCCCTTTGGAAGGCTCCATGGAAAGAAGGCTTATCCCTGACTTGGGGCAACTTGACCGAATTTTCTACTCTCCAGAATCTCTTTTCTGTGGTCACCCGACTGGCGAGTGGAAGATGGAAGCACCAAGGTTCCTGCAGAAGATAGATCAAGACCTTTGCTATCAACCTTTCAGCCCATCCCAATGGCCTTGAATGGCATGTGTCCTGGAAAGCCAGGCCTGTGTGCCTGTATGCCCCAGTGAGACCTATGCTCAGCTGGAGAAGAGGACAGCCTTTCAGGGTTCAGGAACGTTCGCCCTAGAACAGATGGAATGATAGCTACAATGTCCTTGGGAATGTGAGGTCCTGGATGAGTCTCTGGGGAAGTGAAAGAAGCTCCTTTAACTTGACTCCACTCACAGGGCGATGTGCAGGAGACAAAACAGAATGGATAGAGGAAGCGTCTCCTTTCTTCTTGCTCTAGAGTGAAGGAGATGGACAGTTACCTTGAACTGCTATGGGAAGGATGAGCATGGAGAGCTGCCTGTTATTCTGAGCCAACTTCTGGCAAGATGCTGGGTGAGTCGACTGCCTGGAATGGAAGAACTGGCTCTCAAGCAGTTGCTGCTGAAGAATGTCAGCAAAGGAACCACACACCACTGTGGTAAGCCAGGTGGAAATCCCTCCACCCTCTGGCATGGGATGGCAGTCTAGAAAGGACTCTCCATGAGATGCCTGGGGCCTGAGGAGGCAGAGGCATGGACACACTGTGCTATGATGACTTAGAGACACCTGTGAGTGGGACATTCGTGGGGATGAAATGGGTGCAGGGAGAAACGGCAGTTGTAATGGCCAGCCATCTGGGGACCAGTTCCCTCCCTGGCCTTTCTTTCTCTGGTGGAACCCATCCTGTTTTGGTCCTAAGAAAAATGGGTGTCATTGTATCCAGGAATCTAAGAATTATAATAACAAATTAATAAAGTGAATGTGATATTCAAACCGTGAGGGTATGAACAACATAAGATTTGATGATCATTGTCAAAATCAGTTGGTAGGTCTGTGGAACTTTATTGTGCATTTCGACTTTGATATGTGTTTGAATATGTTTTCTAAGTTATCCACAACCCAAAACAGAACCCCTTGGAGGTAACCTAGTGGAATCTTTCATGTTACAGACAGAGCCACTGATTAAGGATCTAGGGTCACACAGGGAGTCACTGCAGAATCAGTACTGGAACCCTGTGCTCTTTCTGCAGGGATCTGGATATTTTGGTTGGATATACATTCTTACATCAATGGATGTTCTCCAGCTCTACTCTTACATGTTGAAAGGCAGGCAGCTATTTTTAAACATCCTGCCTATTAGCCTTAGGAACATAATAATAATGGCAAGCACCCTTATTGCTTCGCTGAGCTGCAGATACCCTTCTAGGGTGTGAACAGAGCTCAGTAAAGACAGCAGCCTCAGGTCTGCGTGTTGCTTTGAGCCACAAGCTAGTCTGCAGGCAGCAGCCACGGGCCGTGCCTGTGTTAGGTATATTTAAGAACATTAGGGAACACAGGAATTACATGGACTAAGTTTAGAAAACAAATAGTAACATACATAAAGGAAGGCTTGATATGGACTGCAAGGACGTAGAGCAGGTGCACATGCGTGCACTACCAGAATGGCTACACGGTGGGAAGGAACTCCGGAACCACGTGAGAAAGAGTTGTTAGGACAGTGCAATTGTGAAATACCGTTTCTGACTCTAACACGTTTTCTATCACTCTATTTTAAAATAGATAATAATTATAATTTTTATTAATATCAAACAAATTAGCTTTGGGACCTATGGCCCTAACTTAGGGGTCACAGCTGCAGTCCCCTTCTTGCAGAGCTGGCTAGCTGCACAGATAACTGCCCCCAGCGTTGGTCAATTCTGGATGCTCTCTTCTCCCATAAAGACACCAGGGAGTGCTCTTCAGCCCCAATGTTTCAAAGGGAGAACCTGCACCCACCCTAACTTCTGGTGAGACAAAGCACTTATTATAGCTGTTCACCTCTTCACAGGGCACCCACCACCAGGAAAGGTCACTAAAGGTCCTGCCTGGGCCCCTGGCGTGACACAGGGTCATGGTCAGTCTTCTCTGGAGCCTGAGTCTGGGCCTGGTGGGGAAAGGGGATGTCACTTATAAGGGAGTGGGGGAGGCGGGGGCGGAAAGGGCTGGAATGGCACCTTTTTAAAGGAATAAAGCCCTTTAAGGATCTTCAACTCAGGGACTTGGTCTCTTTGAGAAACAGCACCATAATCTAATTGGAATAAAAAAATTATCTATTTAATTAGAAAGAGACTCTTAGGAACTGGAGGCTGGGGAAAAAAGTGAGGACTCACTGGGCCCTTCTCAGGGATAACAAAGAATCAAGGGCCTCAGCAGCAAATTACAGGCTGTATTTTGAAAATTCAAATAAAACCACAAAAATTTAAATAAAAACACATTCTAGACTATGTCTTTGTAAGCTCTGGGGGACAAACCTCAAAGAGTCCTCCCAAAGGAAAACAGACCAGCTAAGCCAGGTGCCTCCAGGCTTGTAAAAGGGGGAAAGTGAGGCCAGGAGGCCAACAGCCATTTTTTAGAAGAATGACACCCCAAGAAGTTCCTGGTCTACCATTTTGCATGAGGAAAAGACGCTTTGGCTTCTGGTGGCTCAGTTGAGATAAAAGCAGAGAGGTACAATAAAAGGAATTTATCACAAATATTAGGAATACCTGCTTGGATTAAAAAGTTGAGGGTTTCCTGAAATGAGCTCTGCTAAAAGGCATCTGAGAAATCAGATGCCTCTGGAATGGAAGACGTCCAGGAAAGTTGAGATGGCTGAACAACAGGTGGGGTCGCTGGGTGGATGGATGGACCACTGAGATTTTTTAGGAAAAAGCTGTTCTCAGAGGAGATTTAGTGAGGGCAGTTTATAGGTTTAGATTCTGCTGTTCCTTATTTTCATTGTTCTTCCTCAACCCTCAAAAATATAGATTAATGAGACATTGGCTCATTTCACATCCTAAATCTGAATCCTCTTCCCTTAGCTAACACGGGGCTGGGAGAGGGGAATGTGAACATGTGTGTTCATATTGACCATAATCATTGAGAAAAGAAACTTAGGGACTTCTATCAAATGTGAGAGTTTGGGAATGATATCTGAATTTCACAAATTAAAAGGATTCTGAGCTGCTGGTTATAGTCAGGAGGGGGACAAAGGAGCATCGGGAAGCAGGGTCTGAGGGGGTCTCTGCTCCTTTTGAGCTGGGTTTCTTTGGGCAAATCACTTCATCTCTCTCTGGGCTTCAGTTTCCTCATCTGTACAGGGAGGAGATGGAACCCCACATGCTCTAAGTCCTTTCTGACATTTGACATTTGACATTTGTAGTCTATGGTCCTGGAGAACTGATATCGGTCTGGAAAAGACGTGAGGCAGGGGCTGAATTCTAGGATCATGAAGGGCTCCACCAGCCTTTCATCCAAAGAGGGCCAACCTTGTTCCGGGGGAATGGTGAGTACACTTTCTAGCAGGTTCCTTGGGACTCCTGACCAATGTCAGCATGTCCACAATGCTCCATCTAGATTCTGCCTTTGAAAGAGCCAAACAGGAGAGCAGTAATGTCTGCCACATCTTTGTGGGATCCTGCCCTTTTGTAGTCAATCTCAACGCAGGGAAAGTAGAAAGTGCATTAGAACCTAATAAAAATTTCAAAAGATCTTGAAAGATGCCCACCAGCAGCGGACAGTGACACAATCAGTGCCCATGGCCAGGCACATCATGGAGGCTTGCAGGAGCCATGAGAAACAGGTTTGTAAAGTGCTCTGAGCTCTTAACTGTGAAGAGTCAGAGAGGCAGAGGCATCACAGTCCTGGTTTCCACTTGGCTGGCCATCAGGATTAACATTTCACTGCAGAGCCAATAAGCCCAAGACTTCAGAGGACTGGCTGTGTCTCTAGATTTGTGGAGGGGGAATGGCTCACTGTGGAGAGGTGCACTATTCTGCCAAAAGACAAATGTCTGCAAAAACACAGACACTGGAAAAATCCTAAATAGATTAGAAGCACCTAAATAGTGCTTCTAATAACTTCTGTGTATGCTGGTTCCTAGCACTGGGAGTCAGGGAGATGTGTCTATCAGAGTTTGAGTTGGAAAAACATAGAATGGCAAACTCCTGTGTGCCCAGGGGAAAAAAAGAAGTCCATGATTCTGACCTCTTTAGGAAGAATGAATGAACTGTGTGCCAGAGATTCACCTCTATTTCCCAGAGATATTGCTTTCCAAATCTACGTCCTTTCAAAAGCTATGCAGAAGTACCTGGCTGAAGAGATGACTTGAGATCCCAGCAAGAAGAAAATCAGGGTAATGTTGAACCAGAATAGTTTGTGCCTTTTAAGACATGCATTTCTTCTGAGCAAGTCCAGATGTCCAAGGGGGGAGAGGGGATGCTGCGAGCACTGTCTCTAAACATACAGTGATCCAATCTCTTAAGTAGTTAAAGATCCAGTTTTGCTTTAAATGCACTGAAGGCCCAAGAAAATTTAGATGCCTCTCTCACCTAACACTGCCCTTCCTAATCTTACCTAGAGTGAAGCTGAGGCAGAGCCCATTTTTCTGCAGCTCTCCTATTGAAATGGTGACACTTCTGGGAGGAAAACCCAAGATCTCTCTCTCGGAGTCCTCCAATATCTTTCATTGCCTTTTTGCTTAATTCACATTTAAAGCCTGCCTATCTCTCTGTAATATATTATATGCACTATTTGTATAAAATATAAATACTTCTTATATTTCTGCTTAATTTCCTGTCTTTTATCCTCCTTTATATAACTAGGTTAAAAAAAAAAAAAAAAAAAGATGTTCATGACAAGGGAAAAACCACAGTACTGCTCAAAGGAATAGATCTCCAGAAGGAGAGATGACAGCCCTTGTCCATGGGCCCCAGGGGTGCTTCAGATCTGGACTGTACAGCAAATTAAATGGAACACATTTCAACAGAAATCGGCAATGGAGACATCTGAGCCAGACGAAGTGAACTTCCACAACCTGGTTTTAAGGAACAGTAAATACAATAGAGATAGATAGATACACTATGCTGAATCTTGAGTACTAAAACAAGTTATAAATAGAAATATGCTAACTTAAAGAAGACATACGTCATAGGGATTAGTCTGGTCAACAACCAATTACCATTAGGATCAAAAAGTAAACCTGCCTTTTCACTGAGTGCCTCCACGACATTTCTCAATGCACTAAGTACATTTTAACCATGCAAAAATACACAAACGTCTTAACTAGGTTTTGTTTTGTTTTGTTTTGTAAAAAAAAATCAAACACCAACATTATGCATTTTGTTAATTATATTGGTTAAAGTAACAGCCAGTGGCTGCCATATATCAGATACATCATATACATATTTTTATACAGAATCCGGACAACACAACATTACACATCAGAGAGAAAGAGAGAAAAAGAGAAAGAGATTATTTGTTCCTTTGTGGGTTTTTTGTTGTTGTTCAGTAAAAAAATAAAGTAAAATGTGAGAAGCAATGCTAAGAAGGAAAACACTTCAACGAGTTAGGAATACATAGGGAGAACTGCTAATCCGAAATACAGGAGGAAAAGAGTTCATATTTAGGTCTGTGTCTAGAATTTTCTTCACTAAGAAATAAAAGAGTACAACCGGTGTATTGGTTTGGAAAAGCAGAAAGAGCGAAAACATCATGCTGTCTGCCTCCCAGCACGTTTCCAGCAAGAAGAAAAAAAATCATAAGCACAAATTAATTTCACAAGTTTTGTTTTCAAAAATGTCCTCCCTTACCCAGGAAGCTTGGTAATGCAGGGGTGGGGGGCAGCTCAGTTGAGAGTGTCCTTGGCAAAGGTTTGGCCAAAACTGTTGGCCTTAAATTAGTTGGAGATATGAACTGTCTGTGGGAGTTCACGCAATGAAATGCGACATCAGCTTGCTCCGTCTAGGCAATATTTCCTGTTGCCAGCTCATGATCTGGCCGAAGACACAACCCCCATGACAGGCTCTGCTAGCCAGGCCCCAGTCCTGCCCCTTAAACATCTGGCATCAACACAATCTTAGGAATTCAACCTGAAAAGAAAACGAGACCTTGAACACAAGCTATGGAAGCACTACCGTGATCACGGTTAGATACAAAAATGTGAAAATTCAGATGTAATCAAAAATACAAAATCAGTTTCAATAAGATTTGCTTTTTTTTTAAACCATTACAGTGCAAGGTTTTTCAAATTACAGTAAAAGTTATGTGTCTGCTTACAGTAACTAGAGTAAATAGCTGATTTTGTTCTGCTAGAATCAGAGGTCCCTGATAAGTGAGAATGCACCAGTCTGAAATCAACCCAGCACAATAAATGGATATCTGAACATAAACACGGTTCATTGTCGTCTTTACCCCTTTAAATTATAGTAACAAAAGAATGATGTCCTTTGCACAACTCATTAGCATGATGTTCTTCTTCCATTAAAAACAATCGTAGTAAATAGATGGTATTAAAATTCCACAAGAAAAGGACTGGAAAACCGGGGCTGACCAGTGGAGGATCTGAAGGGAGTTTCCCATGTCACTGAGCTTTTCCCATTATACTTAATTTTTTTTTTTTCCTAGCATAAGCCTCTTTGGGCAATGTTGCTTTGTGTTTCAACACCCATCACCCACACCATCCCAGGCTGTTGCAAGAGGAAGAGGCACCACCTCACAGAATGAAAGGAAAACATAATGGGGTCACCCCCGAGGAAAGAAAAATGGAATAAAATGAGAGTTGGGAGGCCAGGCTGGGGAGGAGCCTTCAGTTGATAAACGAATGACCCTTGTCAAGGCCGTTGTGTCTCAGAGTCTCACGGTCAACAAGGAAAGAAAGGGAAAGTCAAGAACCCAAAAGACCATCTGGGAATAAGAGTTGCTGTTCACCAAGAGCCTCACTTTTGGGCAAGTGGCTGGCAGAGAGTGAGAGACTAAAGGAAGTGATCAGGCAATGGTCTTCACATGCATGCCAAGGGACAGGAGGAGAGGCAAGGGGGACTGAGGGAGAATCCTCTTCTGAAATTTGTAGCAAGAACTAGTCTGGGACAGGTTGGGAAAGGCAGAATGCATCAGAATGCCTCCAGGAACCACCACTGCATGCCCAAGAGGGTGGATGATGGCCCTTTGGCACGGACCACAGGCTAGAAGCCCACAGAAGTCACATATCATCCCTGTTCGTCTTTGGCCTTCCTCATGTGGCCCCTCTCTAGCCTTATCCTGGCTAGAAAGGGGCCATTTTCTAGAAAGCCACTCTTTGAGCCATTTGGATTGGCCCCTTCTACCCCACTCTAAGTCACTCCTAATTGCACAGGGCAACTCTTCCTAAATTAAGTGACTTGGAAAGGAGGCAATTTTAGACAGAAAGAGGCTGCTGTTGAAGGAGTAGGGGAGTGGGACTGGCCAGCCCTGTGTAGGGTGTGGGCAGCACCTTCTCTCGTCTCCCCTAGGATGTAGCCTGTGGTTTGATCCACCTACCTTCTACTAGTGACCTGCATTCAGGTAAGAGAACCCTTTGCTCACACCCATGGCCCAAGAAAGGGAAGAAATGCAAACTCCTCTGCCACATTAGGAAGTTTTTCTAACTTTGAAATAGAGTGTGAGATGTTAGCGTGAGTTCAGGAAGCACTCGATCATTTGGTTAAAATCTCACCATTGCAGGAAGTTTGGACTTCCTCTAAAAGTTTTGCTACACTCCTCAATAAGAAAAAATGATCCCCCTGACCCTACAGGCTCAGAACCCACCAGCGTCCACACTGGTCTGGTTCCTTCTCTCATGGGTAGAAGTGGACAGCTGTGCTTAGTCCAGCACAGGGCCTCCTCCAGCAGGCACATCGGGGTTTATTTTAGGAGTGAGAGAATCAGGCAGAACCAGTGCCCCCATCCTTTGCTTTTTGCATAAGGTGTTCACACTTATTCATTCCTTGGGCCAGAGGAGATCCCACCTTACTTGCCTTCTGAATCCCATCTCTTACTAAGCTTTCCCAGACTTCAGTTTCCACCCATGACCTATCATAGTAAAGTGGTTGTCCCGGAAACTGTCTTTGTACTCCTCACCCATCCCTGACTCAAAACGCAGCCACCACTTGGTCCTCTGCAGTTCATAGGTGGTACCCTCTGCTCATTGCTCTGAGCCCCTTTAAGTGAGTAGTTCTGCAAAGCCAACAAAGGAGCCACGGAGCATGGGTCTTCCCTCAAATGGAGGGTTTTTAAGAGGTGCAGGCTGCTTTGGCTGAATGGCCTTAGCAAACACCATGATGTTCTTCTGACATCAATCCCCAGAACTCTGCCTTACTAGATCAGCTCTCTCCAAATGGTGTTTCTCTGATCTGGCAGTTTGGAGATGAAACCATGTTTGAGGATTTGTGATCATAGACGTATTTACATAAGGAAGTGGACAGAATAAAATTAGGAAATGAGATGATGTGTAGTGTGGCTTTAAGGGTAAAGATATGCTCAAAGAATCCTGAAAATGCCCCAAGACAAGGCTGTGATGTCCTATGCTTGGTACCTGGGACCATCTGGTTCTATTTACCATTGATTGGAAGCCACCCTGGCTGAAAGACATTCCCAGGCATGGTGGAGAACAGGCATTGTCAGTCTAGGGCCTTGATGGTGAGGTAGGTGGTCTGCTGCTCCTCCAACTCTCAAAAGTAGGGGGTTTGGATATCACAGATAGCGGCATTGGATTCGAAATTGGACCCTAACCCCTTTATAGTACTGTGACCTCCGGTGGGCTAACCGCTCTGAACTTTAGTGTTCTCATTTGCATGTTGGGTATGACTTTATTATTCACAGTGTTGTTGAGAAGATCAAATAAGATACTGCATGTGAAAGTGCCCCACAGGCGTTTAGGAACTGTGCTGGACAACCTTATTCACCTCTGTTAAAAAGCATCACAGCCTTCCCCGGACAACCTCAAAGTTTGATACTTTTCCATACCTGAAGCATTTTCTTAGAGAGGCGGTCGTTTGCTAAGTGGAGTTCTAAGGACAGTAGAGTTTGCACAGTCTTTTGCTTGGCTTTGTTTTGTTTGATCAATAACCTCTGTATATCCCATACGACTGATTCTCATCTCCTGATTAGTTAATGCTCTGGTCTGCACCCCAGAACATTACAACTGCTTGACATCAATAACAAAAAAGAGATTAGAGGAAGCAATATGGTTTTTGTTTTTGTTTTTAACCTTCAAGATATATGTTTTGAGTATATTTATTAGGGTGAGCAGTTGGCTTCATCTTTTTATTTAAATTTTTTTTTGAGATGGAGTCTCGCTCTATTGCCCAGGCTGGAGTGCAGTGGCACGATCTCAGCTCACTCCAACCTCTGCCTCCTGGGTTCAAGTGATTCTTCTGCATCAGTCCCCTGAGTAGCTGGGATTACAGGCGTGCACCACCACACCCGGCTAATTTTTGTATTGGCTTCATCTTTTAATGCAAGAGAAAAATACAGTTGAATTGATTTAGGAGATGTTTGCCTTCTATGTAAGGAGGATCTCCTTGGGTTCTTATGCTGATAGACATTAGCATGGGTTTAAGGAGAAGCTAAATTTTCTTCCCATTTGTTGGATGAGTGGGTATTGATAACAGAACTTTAGGATGGGAAGGAACTTTAAGGAGTGTCACCATTTTGCAGAAAAGGAAAGTGTGCTTGGGCGCATGGAGTGTGTTAGTGACAAATCCAGGACTCCAGCTGCTGCACTGGAATGTAGAAATGGGTGACCCTGCTTGGAGGGGAGGTAGGGCTGGATGAAAGTTCTCTGTGGTCCTGGGATGCAACAGCATAGCTTCCTAACTCTCTAATTTCTGCTGACAGACGTCATTTTCAACTTGCTCTCACCCAGTCATTCTTAGAGAAATCACTAGATAAATTCCTGGTGGACTTTTAGTGGTCCAGTTTGCCAAATAGAACTAGGAAATTGGGGAAGAAACAATAACTATGTCTTGAAGGTTAAAAAAGAAACAACACTATTTCTCATCATCACTAACCAGTGGGGACTTTTTAAAAAGGCACTCACCATTGACCTAACCTGTAGTGTTACAAATGGACTCACTTGGAGATAAATATGTAATATTTTGGAAATGGGTGCCTGGTAAGTGATGGATGCAATGAATGTGGTATGTCCTGATTCAGAAACTCTTGTGATAAATCACCTCAAGTCATATCTTAGCATTTGCCATGAGGTTAGAACAGTGACAAAGAAAGAACGAATGATTCTTAAGTGGAATTGATGAGAATTCATTGTTGGCCTAAAGGGGCAATGTGGGATTAGCCTGGAGCTTCTTATCTCACAGGGAATCTTTCAAGGTTAGTCGACTGATCCAAGGTCTGTGTTGACGCCTTTGTCATGCTGTTGTGTCCCATTTCTCTCTTGTCTCTTCCTAAGAGAATATCCTTCTCTCTTGTTCTTTGTAACCCATGTGCCTATTCACAGTATATTGCTTAACCTAAACTCTGTAAGTCCAAAAGGCTCAGGATGGAGGCATGGGGTCTGTGGACATGCAGAAACAATGGCTAGGAATGATAGCAAGAAAGGCATAGGGATGTTGAGTTTCAGGTCCTTCTTTCCTTGTAGTGAGGTAGTAACAGGACCTTTTCTTCAGTTTCCAGATCAAGGATAACATGATTATGTTTTGCTTTCTTTCTAAAGCAATCTCTCTCAAAAATAGAGGAACCTTTTCCTTACTCTCCCCTCCCCTTGTCTTTTCTTGCTGTGGTTAGGCCATCTTTTCCTATTTGAGAAGGACGCCTGGTGGTTGATTAAGAAGGAAGATGATTGTAGGAAGCATCCTCTAACAATGGCTATCAAAGGAGCCAATATATTGGTGCACACTGGGAGTTACTTTTAGGGAAAGAAGGTGGCACATGTGTTAATTGTTTCCTTATAACCTTCCCTAATGTCCTTAACCCAGGATGTGCCATTCATGAGGAATGTTCAACAGTCCTTAATGCCCATGTCATCTCCTCTTTCTTTGAGCTTGGTGGTGCTAAGGTGCCTTCCTTTCCTTTGAACTCGAGAGAGCTTTATCTGCATTCATTAATTTCATCTTACTTTTCAGCCCTGGATGTACAGATGTTAGCTCCCCACCAGAGTGTGAATCACTTATGGTCTAGTCACATGCCTGGGATCTTAGCTAGATGAATAATGAGTGTGTAAGTTAGAAGACTAATGAACAGAAGGAATTGACTGTGCGCGAGTCCAGGAATCTCACTAAGCCCTAAGTTCTCAAGGGAAGAAATCTCTGAAATCTCTTCTGTTAACTTCAGGGAGGTGGCTGCCAGTTTTGACAGCTGACATGGGGCAACACCAAGGTCTTTGCAAGCTTCCTGAAGCCAAGCTAGAGCCCAGTACTTCCGGTCAGCAGTATTGGAGACAGCAATTTTAGCTAGAGGCAGAGATTTGCTGTTCAGTTCCTTTTAAGCAGTTTGGGCTTCAAAATATAATGATGCCACCCAATGCCTGATTTCTTCTCTACAACATAAAGATATTCTGCCAAAAGATCTTCCTGGGAAAGATCAGAAGAACACCAATTGGCTTTAAAAGTAGCTTCTCACAGGATCTATTTTACATATTATTTTCAGGGAAAATCTTTGGAAACAAAGAAAGAAAGGATGTCTTTTCCATATGTCAGTCTCAGGCTGGTGCCTCAAGGGCCCCTGCTCCTAGACAATCTCTAGATGGGTTGTTTATTCACAGGTCAAACCATCCTTGGCTGCTGCAGGCTGAGATAAAATGTGCCACGCAGGGAGGTGGCCTCTCAAAGTTCGGTGAGGCAGCAGGAAGAAAAGAAAGGTAGAACGTCCCATCAGTCAAGCAAGGGAGTGTGTAGGCAGAGGTGTGGTGGAAAAGACCAAAGACTTTCAGCCAAGACACTTGATCCCACATCATGGTTTTATCTCTTATGAATCAAGTTGAGCAAATCATTCAAGTTCCTAGGTCACATTTTTCTCACCTGGCAATTAAAGCAATGTGTTATACTTCTCTAGATGAAAAAGGTCATTACAAGGAATAAGTAAAATAAACTAAGAAAATATATAGAAAAGCACTTAGCAAACTGGCATGAAGCAAATGCTCAGTAAATATGAGTTAAATCTGAAATGAATGAGGGTTTGGGTAACACACCCTTGAGCAGACATCATGGGTGTGGGGAACATGGGGTCCAGTGAGAGTCTGGGGTCACCCTCAGCCTGTGGTGCATGGTGGTCAGGCTCAGTAGAGCCCCAGATGGTGGGTGGTAAAGGGAATGATTAAAATTTAATATCTTGAAGCTTGGAGTTTAAAATGATTTGTGTAAAATGGAAGTCCAACTTTTCTGAATGTATGCTTGGCTGACATGGTTTGTCTATCAGCCCCAGGGATGCAGGTGGTCACCATCCCACCTATTCTGAAAAGATTCCAGGCCATGGGCCAGCAACAGTAGAGTTATTTTATGGAAGTTAAAGAGAGAATAATTATAAGGAACAAGACTGAGGGAAGTTGGGAGGTTCCAATTGGGATTCCAAGCCTGCTTGTCTCATTAATAAGTTCTAAGGTTCAGAACTGCCATCCCCTGCATTTCCACTTAGACGTGCTGCAAATCTGAGGTCAAAGGCCAGGCCACACTTTAAAAGCTTAAATACCAGTTGCAGGAGCAGTACCAGTCTGTGGGGAGGTCCTCACGCTTGTCCCAGTTCTCTGTGCCTTTGCATCTCTCATCTCAATGTCTGCATGGTTTTGGTTCTGTGTTTCTTAAAGTCTCAGAAGATGAAATAATGTGAACAAACTGTTGAAGAATCTGTGTGTAGCGCTGAGAGAACTGGGGACCATTGAGGAAAGGATCAGGAAAAAAAAAAAATGTCTTGGCTTCCTTTTCTATATACTCTTCTCACGGTATCTGGAAAGACCTAGAACCACTACACAAACTATAGGAGAAACTGGGCCTTACCCCACATCCCGAATACTCAATTCCTCATTGGGAAATGCTGTGACCACAGTAACCAGCTCCTTGGCTGCTACAGTGAGGGCCTGGGGCCAGCCAATGTCTGCATGGCTCAACCAATTCTGGGAGATTGCACTGGCCTCAAATATTCCAGAAGCTTGACTGACCAGGGTTGAACTAAAACCCTATTAAGAATCAGAGACTGGAATCTTCTGTGTCTCTTGGGCAGCTTTGGGCTTTAAGAAATTCCATTTTTCATTCAAGTTCCTTCCCTTTGGCCTCAAAAACTCAGTGGTTCCAGAAATCACATGTAAAGTGGTCCACTGACACCTTCCATTCTTCTGATGTGCCCTTGCAAATCACCACTTGAAGCCTCATTCCTCCTGTCTTCCACCACATGTGGAGGACTAGAGGAGTGGGTTTTAGATATACCAAAGCTGCAGGGGCTTAGCTTTGAGCCAAGGCATGCACATGGATACATCTGAGCAACTGCAAGTCCAACTGTTGGGGTGTCCATGAAGTCTTTGAAGAGGGAGTGCAGTTATCCACAAGGAAGAGCCATTCCCTGAATCACATTTCGAAACCAAGGGTTAACCTAGTTTCAGCTGAAGGGCTATTCTTTCAATAAGGTTGGGTGAATGTTAATAGACAGTGGAAGACATCACATGACTTGAATATGTGCTACTGAAAATTGTGTTGCTTTCTCATAAGAAAGAAATCAACATGGCAAGTGAATGAATGATTTATCATGACTATGGGCATGGCCAGCCATATTCACCCATTTGCATGCAGGCTATAAATCCTTCAAAACACAACCCAAATGCCATTGTTTCAAAGCCTTCCCTTCTACCTTCACTTGGAAGTATTTCTTCCTGTTCTGGATGTCCATAGCATCTTGCAATTCTGCTTAGGCTCCATTTTCCATTGCAGTATGGTTTTTAATGTACCTTTCTTATCTCTTGTATTACATGCCTTGAGATTTATTTCATCTTTATATCCCTATGGTTCTAGCCATTTGCTTGATAGAGCAAGTGTTCAATAAATATTTGATAATCAAATGATTAATTGAATTTGAAGTGGGAATACTGTTCTGGCAAGGAAACTCCAGTGGGATAAAATAGATTCATTATCTGTCACATTGTCCTTGCAGGGAAGGTCACTGGGAAGACCCAGTGGCCTGAGAACATACAAAATGTCAAAAATCATCTACCAGAGCTGTACAACACCTTGAGTTTAAGGTAAAAGAAAATCTTGCATCATCTGCCACATCCCAGTGTAATACACCGGCTTCCTCTGGTCCAGTGATTTCAAAGCTCCTAAAGCATAGAAGCTGTTCTTGTCCAGAAGCAGAAAACCAAGAACCCAACTAGGAAGTCAGAAATTGTTTCCAAATTGGAGATTTCCTTGGGAGTTCAATAGCAACTGGCAACATTAACAGAACTGAAAGCATCTCTATCTAGAATGATTACATCCTGGGGACAGCACCTTCTCCCTTTCCAAGCAACAAAGAGGTGTAATAATGAGATTTAAAACAAACAAACAAAACTACAGCATCCTTCCAGCAGTGCAGAAAACTCCCCACAATAAGTCAACAATGGTTATGCCCAAGGACCAGCCCACTCTGCAGAAATATGGTCTACAAACAGAAAAGGAAAGGGAAAGAAGAGAATGCTTTTTACAGTGAACCGAAGTTCAATTCCTTTTCCCTATTCCTATACTGGCTCTGACATATCAGGGATTTCCTCTCAACTAAGGGAGTTTTGCTCATGAGTGAGCAGAAGGTCACTATGAGAACAAAACTAGCTGGTCTGGGTCAGCAGTCCTGTTATTCCATCTCCTTGGGTTACCCTTAGAGTTTGGTCCATTGTGGACCCTTCCTGTACAAGAAATAGATTAAACCTCATGCTTAGGGCTACGAACATGTACATCTAAAATGCCTTAATCACAGATGCAGCAAGAAATTCCTTCTACTAACTCTGAAATTCCTGTTATCTGTGCCCTGGGGATCACTGGGCCTGGGAGTCCAGGGAGGGTGGCACCAGGTGTGGAGAGGGCCCAGAACCAGCATGGAAAGAGAGTTCAGTCCAGTATTCAAACTTCAGAAGGGTCTCCAGGAAACAAGGCCTCCCCTGTGGAAAAACTGGGGAACTGAGATGAACAGAAAGACAAGAGTCAAGATGAGCAGGTGTAGGTGGCTCTGTAGCTAATTTTCTCAAGGCATTGGGTGGGGGTGAAAGGTGGTGATACAAGAAAGGATCCTCCCAAAGTCTCCCTAAAAACAGGCTCCTCTGAGTGCACAATGGATATGTCACAATGGATATGAAAGAATAGGGAATCATAAGAATTGTGTTTTCGAGTACCTACAGAAAACAAGCAAAACATTTCTTTCTTAAACATTTAAATTAAATTAAAACATTTAAATTTAAATTAAATTCTTAAACATTTAATTATTTCAAAGGAAATCTTGGAATCTTGGGAAGCTCAGTGAGGTGGCAAATTCCTCAGAATCAAAAAACCAACTTTGAAAGCATACTGTCATTGTGCCCATGTGTGTGTTTGCGTGTATGAATATATCATATATTCCCACTCACCTACTTATGTGTGTGTATATATATAAATATATATATATTTATAATTATATTTTTCCCTTCAAATCAACATCATTGTGTTCTACCTTCAGTACATATTTTATCTGCATTTCAATTCATAGACAGACCTTTATATCATAAAAAGAAAGAAATAGTCAAGAACAGGCAAAGTCTAACCTAGCCAGGTTGTTTAAAATGCTGACTCAGCATCATTAAAGAACAAAGCAAACCTCCCCAAATACAAGTTAACATGTCCATTACTAATACATACCAGCAATTATTTATGATAATCAAAAAAAGAAAAACCAACACATTATGAAATGTTCATTTTTCTATAGCATTGCATGTATTTTATGGATAATGTCACCATTTGTGGAAATAATTCCCCCTTTCAATGACCACTTTTCCATAGCTCCCTAGAACTGGGTAATAATAAAATACTTAAAGGTTTTTACTGAAGTATCATTTTTAAGGATCTTTTATTCTAACTTACAGACTTTTCCTTATACCGTTTAAAATATATTGAATGAATTTAAGAAAAGCCTTACATTTTGGCCAAAGACACAGAAAAACAAGGGTGGTTGAACCGTACAAATTATTTAGGGCTCACAGCCTACATGTGCTTAGCTAAAGGACAGTAATTCTGTTCAAGCACATAGATAAAGGGAATCAATTGCAAACAATCCACCTTCTATTCACAATCCCTTGTACTGTAACTGGTCAGGATTCTTCTGAACACCTTGAGTCTTTATGGCATCGCTGGCTTATAGACTACAAAAGTTTCCAAATCACCATTCCTCTTAACATGTGGTATGAAAGAGAGTTCCAGAAGGTTTAGAGAAGAGGTGGGGGCTGGGCACAGGATAGTTCACCACCAAATAGCACAACACATAAAATCAACCTAGGGAAAATGGCGGAGTCAAAAAGTCAAAAGCAGCCACGTCACACAAGAATGCCAGGGAGTCAATGAATACCGAATTTCATGCCAAGAAATTGAAATTTTAAAAAGAAATAAAGTTGGACATAAATAAATATCAAAAGCATCAAGAAGTCAAAGCCAAACCAATGTTTCCTTTTTCCCCCTACGCACGAACCTTTTGTTCTAAACCCAAAGCCCAATGGCATTGAGATCCATAATTTTTTCTGGAATATTCAAGTCTGCAGAGATACTTCCCTTCCATTTGATCACTTGAGTCCACAGAAATAAAGCACCTTTGAAACCAAGAGTTGTTCAAGAATCCTAGTGTCTTATTCAATGTGTCAAAAAAGTACAGTTAAAATAATTAGAATAATTTATCAAATGACAAACACAACAATATTGACTCTCATGAATAGGCAAAAAGGTTCCCGAGACAATTCACAACTAAGGAGATAGAGCACAATAAAAGGCTATGATATTTCAGGAATATTCTGTGTTATAGCTTTGAACTTTATTGCAAAGCAAAAAATATATATTTATATATATATATTTTTATCTACATTTCACCTCTGACATTGTACACAACACGAAAGCACAGGAAACCAAAAAAATCATAATGAGGTAGATACATAACACTTACAGATGGAGGAGACTAAGATTTTAAATTTGGCTTAATACTGCGGTCACCAATGTATGCATTTTCAATACAGCAGCAAGCATTGATTCACAAGGCAAGAAGCCCCGTGGTCTCAAATCCAAAAATAAGCCCCATTAAAAAAATACCTGCTCCAAAATGAAAAATATACATATATATTTCTTTAAGTCAGGGAATCAGATGTGTTCAATTGCAAACCCTGGTGAAATTAAGAAAGTCTTTGTTTTTGCTTTTTGTGAACAGAAAAAACAGAAGTAATTTCAATTTTTCTAATTAGGAGTAACCCATCCCATAGGGTTGTTCTATGTATTCTTGCCAGGTGGGGTTGGAGCACCTTGTGAGCTCAGCAGCCCAACATCGATAGTAAGGGAGTCAGGATTTCTTCATCTTCCCTAGAGTCAGAACTCACTTCTACAGCCACTGTGTCAGGGACCACTTTGAGCGCCCTTGGCACCTGCTGGCTGGAAATCAATTTGGCTGTAATGGATCTGGCCCAGCTTTTCCTCTCTTGGGTCATCTGCACTCATAGTGGTTGAAGCAAGGTCTACCAGATGGGGACATTGAGGTGGTCCCTTTCTCCTTCTCATTTCCAAGAACAACCCTTCCAATGGAGAGCTCAACAGGCCACCAAGAAGGCTTCTATCAGCCTTGATCTTACTGTGAATGCATTTTTACTATAAAATGCTCTGTCAGGCAGTGATAGCTACTGCAGAGACCTCTTTGTCCTCATAGTTCTGTCCTGGATGGAAGGAAGATGGGGTGAGAAGAAAGCAGACATGGACATTGGCTGGCTGAGGCAGTGACTTGGAGAACAGAGCCATGAAACCACCAACCAAAGAAGGGTCAGCCCAGATCAGTACAGGTGGCCAAAAGGGACCTAAGGGACTGGAGCAAGAAAGCCAAGGAGTAACTTTTGGGTTTGTTGGATGTGGCTAGAAAGCTCTAGAGATTCTGGAGAAAATGTGGAAGATACAGGGCTCAGAGGCATCTGTAGGGCTAAATGCTGAACTGAATCAAGCTCCTGGGATTGTTTAGTGGTTATTTTTACTCTGGACATGATCCTGCTTTTGGCGGGATTTGCTGTTGAAAAATAGCTGGGAACAGTTGCAGCCCAGGTTAAGGGGAAGACTGAGGGGTCCTAGTGTAATGCCTGGTTCATTTGGGGATGATGGTAGGTTGGGAGAGGGAACTGATGAGAGAGACCCTTGATGAGAAGCTGTATGAACTTTGGGAGGCATGAAGTCAGCTCTGCTGGGCCAGACCACCCTGTCCTCCCAGAAACCGGATTGTAGGGCCCATAGATTTGTGCTTTGTCTCCCTGCTGGACTGTGAGTGCCTTAAGAGACAGTCTTTCCTCTGTCTTCCCAATGTCAAGCAGAGCTCCTGCTGTGTGGAGGCCATGATCCCGGTTGAATTGGGTTTTTGGGAAATGCAACAAGAGGATTGGTTTGGGGAAGAGGGGAAGGTATCAGCAGTGCTCTGAGGGCTTTGAAGACCCTGTAAATACATATTCCCCTTGGAAGCAATACCCAGGGCCCTCCTCCTGCCTTCCTCAATCCATTTCAAATGAAGACTTACATTTGAATTTTAAACATAAAACATTGGACCTGATGAATGGAAAGGAATGAGAAACAGTTCATTTGAGTCTGTGTAATAACAGGACACAACAAACATGAACAGCTGCTTCCAGTGTCGATGGGCTGTGAGGTTGGTGGGAGGATTGCTGTCTGTCTGGAGCATTGAACTTCAGGAGGCAAAGACAAGGTAAGATACAATCTCTACTCTTGCCTTCAGGAGGTTCTGGGCAAGACAAGGCCAAGGGCACTTCCAAGTATCCCAGAGATCATTCATCCAGAGGCAGGGGCTCTGTCCCCTTGGAAGCCCAAAGCAAAAGAAACTAGTCTGGATCACAACAGGCAGCAGTAGGCCAGTTCTAAGGGAAGACTATTCAACTACATGGTACTGAATCATGAATGGAAGCAAGGAGCTTCTGTCCTTGGAGGCCTGTGACAATAAGTTTGATAGTCTTTTGTCAGTGACTGTGTGAGTGAGCAAAAATTAGGTGGTGTCCAAGTCTCCTTCAAACCCTGAGATTCCACTGTTTCTTGTGCTCTGAAGAAGCCCCAGCTACACTCAAAGACTGAGGGATTTTCCCCATGGGTAACCACTGGTCATTGGCAGGATTAGAATAATGTGTGTGTGTGTGTGTGTGTGTGTGTGTGTGTGTGTGCGCGCACACACATCCTCACTCAGAGGGTGCCTGGTAGCCATTAAGCTGACGTAATTGCTGTAAACAAACTTATAAAACACGAGACTGCTGGTGGAGGAAGAACATGGCAGTCTTATCATTCTCCTCCCACCAATCTCTCTAATCTCCTCTTTCTTCCTGTCCATTTCTGCTCTTCTCCCCACCACCCTCTCCCTTGTGCTCTTCTCTCATTTCTTTCTCTCTCTTTTTTTTTTTTTTTTTTTTTTTTTGAGATGGAGTCTTGTTCTGTCACCCAGGCTGGAGTGCAGTGGTATGATCTCTGCTTACTGCAACCTCCACCTCCCAGGTTCAAGTGATTCTCCTGCCTCAGCTTCCCAAGTAGCTGGGATTACAGGTGTGTGTCACCACACCTGGCTAATTTTTATATTTTTAGTAGAGACAGGGTTTCACCATGTTGACCAGGCTGGTCTCAAACTTCTGACCTCAGGTGATCTGCCCGCCTTGGCTTCCCGAAGTGCTGGGATTACAAGTGTGAGCCACTGCACCCACCTCTTCTCTCATTTCTATTGTTTTTAATCAGTTCACATGGAAGTGAAAATCACTGTCTTCAGTCTGCGAGTTTGATGTCGGTATTTGCATTTGTTGACTTAGGGTCCTAGAGTGGTTTCTGTTCCCAAATCTGAAGGTATCCATTCATCATTCAAGACATTTTATCAAATGTATTTGCCTGGCTCACTGTTTTCATACCTTTCTGGTTTGGATCAATCACAGAGGTTACCAAGTTCATGTCTGCATTTCAGAGATGGGGACACTGGGGCTCATAGAAGGTGATGGCCAGCCCAGGAGCAGACGCCAGTTCCCAGACCCTGGCATGGTCATCCCCAACCTCAGCCTGCCTTCTCCCCAGTCCAGCACAGTCCTTTCTGGACTGCTCCTTCTCGCTGCTGAGTCACAGCCACCGTGTGCAAAAACCTCCTCAGAACTGACCCTGTGAAGCTTAAATTTCTTAATTTGTTCTAACTCTAAGTTCTCATCCCCTCTATATCCTTAGGGAAATAATCCATTTATCTGAAAGTCATCTCTGAAAGTCATGGAGAACAAAAATAAAACAAGACAGATAGGAGACACTGAAGTTCTCAGGACAACCAAAACTGACACCTCAAAGTGCACCCAGGAAGGCTCCAGTTCCACGGGGCTCCTCCAGAACATAACTGAAGGGGTAAGGCTCAGGGTGACCTCTGGAAAGCAGGCATCCTTTTCCACGGTGACACTGTATTTCATTAATCGTCCCTGAATTTTTCCCACTCTTCTCCTAGCTTCTCTGGCCAACTGAAAGCAAACAAAACCGCTCAGGCTTCCTGGATTTAGTCCCAAACATTCCATGCCAGGCACTGTGAGCTCCCTGGTGTTTGTGAGCTATGGGGAGAGGGATGAGATGGAGCTCACCTGGAAGAGGAGTAGGACCACTAGGGATGAAGCAGAACTGAGATACCGAGGTCTGCCCCCAGCTGAACCCCCAACTGACCATGGGACCCTGTGCAAGTGTGAAGACTCCCTGAGCCTCGGTTTCCCCATTTGTAAAATGGGGTGGGATGTCTCACCTCACCAGATGATCCCCAGGATTTAGAGAAGATGATTTGTATGGAGGCATCGGGCAGAGAGCCTGATACATCCGTGGTCCTTGGTTACTGTCAGCAGATTCTTGGTCCTCTCGTCCTCCCCAAGAGGGCTCTGCTCTGTGTCACTGATGTCACCTGCTGACACCACACTGGACTGGTTCTGACACATGACATTCCTGAGACCCCAGTAATTCTAAACGCTTCTTTCCTCTAACGGAACTGTCTCCTACTCCTATCAGGGGAAGCACAACATCTCTGACCAGATTCCTTCTTCAGAAGCAGCCAGCCCTGCAGGGCTCTGGGCCGCCCCTGACCTCTCTGGCCTGGCATTCAGGACTGTACATCCATGGGCCACGTAGGATCTCAGGGTTCAGTGGATGGCAAGAACCCACATAGCACAGGGTCAGACTCATCCACTCTGATGGGGAAGATTTTTCCAGCAAAGGCTCTGTTTACACTGGGAATGAATTGTCAGGCTTCTGAACAGGCAGGTTTCCTGGGTCTAGATTCAGGCAGAAACTCAACAATGGCACAGACTGCAGCAGTGGGCATGTCCCTTCCCAGAGAGGCAGGTTGTCACAGTCCCCGAATGGGTATTGGGCACTTTGATTTAGCTCTGGGCAAGCAAGGAGTGAGGGATCTCAACCACTTTCAACTTTTGGCCACTCTTCACTCTGCCCAAGGTGAGTGAAGACCCAGAGGCTTGAGTGCCGATGGGGCAGGCTAGAGGGGACTGGGGTCACAGGCCCAGACCCTGGCAACCTCCAAGAGGCCCCTCTAAATCTACAGCTGATTTTTAGGGAAGGCCAGGAGTTGGGAAATTCCATGGTGTCCTGGAACAGATCCCCTGTGGACTTCCTGAGCCTTAAAGACAAGTCAGCTTTGGGGAAGCTTCTTGGGGTCTGGTTATGCAGGGCCAGGCCCCAGGACAGCTCTGAAAGTCTCCAAAATACTCACTTGAAGGAGAAGAGGAACCCTTTATTCCTATAATATATAAGGAAGAAAACCAAAGAATGAATGAGAAATTCCCAGGATGGGTCTCAGCAGATGTGATCTATGGAACAAGACAAAAGTAAATAAATAGCTCTTTGTTCAGATCCCCTGAGTAGCTAAGAGAATATGCAGGACTGGGGGAGGCAAGGAATGAGGCCACTAGAGACAATGCACCTCATCAAAGGACTGACTTCCTTCTCCGTTCCAAAGAAATTTCATCTAAGCTCCCACCCGCCGGCCGCCGAGTGGAAGCATGTTGTGCTGGAGCAGTTAGGCAGTGTCTGGATTTCTTTTTTTAAAACTGTCTTGGATGGCTCGGCCACCTTGTGCAAGATTTGTAAACCATGTGCAAAACTCAGACTTGTGCAGACAACCAGAAAAGTTGCAAAGCTGCCTTCTGCATACAGGGCTTCCCCTGCCGAGTTTGTGCTTTGTGTAACCCTGTGACCTCTCTTCTTTCTCTCAACTATTTTTTAAAAACCTCTCAAAGTCTTGCTCAGCCGAACTGGCTTGATGGTAGTTTGTAAATGTGCTAGAAACTGCTGCTCTCCTCTGCAGCTATCAGTATGTTTCAAATGCTTCCAAATGGCACGCAGTCTAGAACCAATTTCCTGAGCACTTTTGACATTGGGCTCTCAAAGATTCCCTTTATATCTAACTTTCTAAATGAAAGCAGATGCATTAACCCCACGCGGGCAAGTTGTCATCAGTGGCTGGCGGGGGAGGAGAGGTATTAGGAGTCCATGGTGCAACAGAAGGGACATGGGATTTGGCACTGGGTGGAGTAGCTAGGAAGGACACAGTTGGCCTAAAGCTAAGGCAGAAAATACTAGTCCATCCTCTGGGGATAGGTTACTCCATAGAGATGACCACAAATAAGGAAAGAAAAACACCCAGGTCAGGTCCTCCCCCGAGTCAACCAGATTCCCTGCCATGGTCTTGACTCAGGACCATGATGTAGGTACTAATTCAGCTGCAGGTACACACGATCTCCCTCCCCCGGTCCCAGAGGTCGCATGCTCATTTTTCCACTTAAGCCAAATTTTTCTTCTTGCCTTAAGTTAACACATCCCCAAAACATATGTAAAAAGTAGAATCTATAAAGAAAATAAATATTTTGAGCCAAGAAGAGGATGAAAACAAGTTGTAAACATGGAACCGAAACAGAAAATACACATCAGTTCACTTACAGAACCAAACGAGGTTACATTGAACCATTTCCAATTAAAGAAAAGGAAATTATTTTTTCTTTAGCTTTTAAATTTAGGAAAAGAATCACTGTAGCATGCTCACCTTGAACCAGGGATTGGATATTGTGGTTCTTGTAGAAAGGAAAAAAATCTGTGAGGGTTATGGAAAACAGTTTGGAAATCTAAGGTGAAAGGGTCGGGAGAATAACTGGAAGATTGCATAGTTGTGAAACAGTGGCTTCTCATCAAGGTGAACAAGTGCATCATCTGATAAAATAGCATTTGATATATATTTTTTCCTGTTCATTTCTGTTTGCGGTATTTTGTTCTCTGTCCACCAGACATTTCATACACTGAAACATATATACAGTACACACACACACACACACACACACACGCATGCTAGCACGAAACACCTGAAGTACACACCCATCCTTTGAAAGGACCCCACACCACTAGTTCTGGCAAAGTTTATATTCACCCATCATACACTTTTATCACATCCTAACCCACTTCTGGTCAAAACTCATCTCTTGGATTCTTTCATTAGTAACTAAAGGGGGTGGGCTGTGGTGGAAAAGGATGGGGACATGAAGGAAAGCCTCAGAAATGGCTCTCTTCTCTTGCTGAACTTCTGTGGAAATGCCTCTCCTTTTGGTTAGGGGGACACTATTTTTTAAGAGATGGGAAAAACAACTGCCTCTTTTTAAAAAAAAAAAAAACTTTCATGAGGTAAACATTATTAGTTAACGCCCTAGGCAGGGGACAATTTTACAGCACTGTAGAGAAATCTTGGAATAAAGAAGAAACAACACAAAAGCATAACATCAGTGCTCCGAACATTTAAAAAGCACATCTATGTCTTGATTTATTCCCCTTTCCTCTCATTCAGCCTATTCCTTCTACTAGCATGTGGAACAGAACAGAAAGATGAATGATTTCCCATCTCACACTGGGCATCCCTTATCCCATCCCCACCGTAAACCTCTCTTGTACACATACTAAAAGTTGTGAATTAACCGACAAAATAAAGATGACCATACTGTACATTTTCCCATTCTATCTGCCTCAAGCATATATATATGTATATAAATATATATATGATAGTTTACATTAATATAAGAAATAGCAAAGGTCTTTTCGTTACACTTTATACAGAACCTCTGCATCTTATCTTTATTTTCTATTCTCTCTGTCTCACTTTTTGGATAAACAATTGGCTATAGCAATCTATAGTAAGGCTTCACAGAAAGAATTCTGCATGTTTTGTTTTTCTCTAAGAACCAAAGTATATAAAATGAGGTTTGATTCTAGCACCTTATACAGTATTAGTGATGTTGTTCCCTTGGGAGAAATTAGCACTACCCAACGCCCTAGGCGAATCTCCACCAGTTACAGAATATTTAAGGTATTGCCAAAGGCAGGACAGAAAACATAGCAGAGATGGAGAAACGAGAGGCGAACAAAACCAAACCCCAAGATTTAAGTCTTAGCAACACATAAACAAAATCTTAAAAACATGTCAAGTTGCTGTCTCCAAATTAATAATGATCTAGTGATTCAGTATCATCAATTAATCCTTTTAAGTTACTCTTCCCCATGAGGTAAGTAAATATTATGATACTCATTGTAGATGGAGAACCCACGTGTGGGCTTTATGCAGGTCACAGGGAAAACTGAGTCAGGACACGAAGTGAGGGATGCCCAACTTCCAGCCTCTTATTCCCAAACTGTCCCCTGCCACCTTTGATTGGTGAGTCAAGATTTTGGGGAAAGCAGCTTATTGGCCACTAATGGGGAAGCAAAACAAACAAAGAATTAAAAGAAATATATATCAGCACCAAAGGAAGTTCAAAAGAAGCTGCACTTTGCTCCCTTATCAAATATTCTGTGCTATGGAGACAGCAACTTTCACAAGAAGGATGAAGAAAACTTGTCACAGGAGAGTAACCCATCTCATCTGTTGTGCCTTTCCCAAATGTCAATACCCTCAAGAGAGCCATTAGTTCCAGTTGAGTAGTATATATTTTTGCAGAGGAATGATCAACTCCCACCAAAGCTGCATCAGAACCTCAATTATATAGTTATATAACTATAGTGATATATCTATATCTATATCTATGTATATATTTATACATTAAAGTCTTTTACTGCACTGGCACATAATACCATTTGCTGGCATTGCTGTTTGCTGCAAGTGGCCGCCTTGAGTGGAGTTACACAACAGAGAAGCACCACGAGAAAAGGCACCACAAGGTTCGAGAAGTTAAATTGTGTGTTGTCACTGCCCTGACCTCGCCATGGTGGGGGAACAGAAAAGTCTTTTGAGCAACTGATTCAAAAGCTCCCAGCCCATGTGCATCTGTCCCTTCAAACTCAGCAGGGAGAGAGGGAAGAAAGAGCATGACGTTGTTGTTTTTAATGCAATTTTCTTTTTGGCTAATAGAAAAGAAAAACAGTTTCTTTTTTTTCTTTTAAAAATAAGGGGTCTCAGACACTGAAAACCCAGCTCTCCTAAAACAGGAAGGAAAAAAAAAAAAAAAAAAAGTCTTGTGCTAAGGAAAGCCCTACATGGAAATCTGTCTTTCTAGCATAATTACTCAGTTGCAATGCAATTGAAAAAAAAAAAAGAAAGAAAGAAAATGAAGGAAATTACATCCATAGGCACAATTTGCCACAAATAGCACCAGGTCTAGATTAATGAGGACAGACAGATGTCCACATCTGTCCACATAGCTGAGAACCATGGGTGTTGACTTTGAGTCAACATTACTCCATCCTCATAGTCTGGCCAAGAAAATGGAAGTCATTGGCCATCTGGAGCACCAAGAGTTAAATGTGCCACTGATGAACCAGAAAAGGAGAGGAGGCAGTGGAGGACTGCAGAGTGGATATTAAACGGCATTTTAATTTTTATTAGCATACTTGCCGGCCTTGAAATATTCCGTCCTAGGTTTCTCCTTCCAGGAAGGGAGCCACGTCCCACGTGGGAATGAGGAACCTGTATCTGTGTCAGGAAGATCTGAACATGGTGTGGGGGATACAGGGGCCCAGCGTTCTCTCCAGTCATTGTCCTTCCTGACTCTAGGTCTGGGCTGGACAAGGGAGGTCAACTGGCCATGCTGGTGTGAACTGCAGGCTCCCACGACTTACTTTCCACTGTCCAAGCTGGTGGTGACAAGATAGGAAGACCCGGGGCCAGGATCAGAATGGCTCCCTGTGCTGGGGCCTTTCTTCCCAAATGTGGACCAATGCTTCTCTCAAAGACAAGAGGCTGCTTATTGGGTGGGGTGGGGTCCCACCCAATAGCCTCTGTGATATACTTATTTCCTTGAGCTGGAGGTTTTAGCTAAAATAGGTTTTCAAATTCTGATGCTTGTCTATACCAAAAGTGATGCTCCCAAGTGCAGTATAAGGAAAATAAATGATTCCTATCACCTTCCAACAATCTCAATTATTTACCCAAGTCTACTTTTGCTGTGTGGAAAACAGGGCCAAACAAAAGACTTCTGCCAGACCAGTTCTCCATTTGCAAGGAGGTTTCCTTAGCCCCTTCATGGGAACAGAAAAGTCACCTCACCCCCACCTCCCTTTCCCTGGGTCTCCTCTTAGGCTATTTTCCACAACACACCTACAATAACAGACTGGAGTGTCTGGGAGTCTTTTCCTGTGGTTCTAGGACAGTGGTCTCTGCCCATTTTGCTGGCTTCCATGCCTCTGCCTTTCCAATGATCTAAGGTTCTTGGTACTCCAAGAACCAGTCCAGCAACTGTACTACGCGAAGTCTAAATGGCAATGTGCATTCTGAGCTGCTAGGAGTGGGAAGGGAAGATTTTGCTCTTAGCCTTTACACCTTGGGAATTTTCATTCAGTACTTCCCTCCCCTCCGGCTTTATCTATGGGCAAAGACTATGTTTTGCATGTAATGGGTGCTCAGTTAAACTAATTAAGAATAAGGGCTTCTTTCGCCATCCAAAGGGTGCATTAATTACATAGCATGTCATCAATCACATGCATAAGGGCTCTCCCTGACCTGTCACACAGGGTATCAATAAGCAATACCTGTGTAGTTTGAGGGTGATCAAGGGCAAGGTATTTTCTAGCCCTCCCCTAAAATTTTGGCTAAGTCACTTCCACAGAGATCTTCCCCAGAGAGATGAAGGCTAGAAATTGGCTCATTTCTATGCTTTTAGGTCGAGACTTTGGTTAACAGGTGGTGGTCATGAACCTGCATCTAGGAAGGTCCAGCTCACAGGCTTTCTCCTTAGCCTATAGTTTACTATAGACTATTTTTAACACCAGCAAACTCCAGAGTAAAGGAAAACATGGTATGAGCTTTGGAAGCTCTATTCTACTCACTCAGCTCTTCTCAGGATGTAAGAACCAACCATGAGGATTAGATACATGGAGGCAAAGGGAAGAAGGAAAGAATCCCAGCTGGAAAGGGTGAGTTTCATACGGTGACTAAAACTTCACACAGTGAGCAAACTTCCTGTCCTAGAGAAACTGGAAGAGGAACAGGGGCACCCGCCATTAGCTTGGAGTTGCCAGGTTCTCAACCTTTCCTCGTACGGATGCGTGCTTGCTCAAGCACAGGTTCCGTGGTGGCGGGGGGGAAATATTTGGAATCTCAAAACTAATGATGTTTATGACTCTGCTTCCTGAAAACCCACAAATACACACACAAACCTGTTTGTCAGACAGCCCATGCTCAGGGTGGACAGGAGCAGTGAGACTATTTTGTTAGCCCTTTAGGGAAAATTACAAATTATATGCACTCGAGGCTTTGAATTACCTGAGAAGTTCAACTAGTTTTGCTTTAGAGAGCGTCAGTTAGCAGCGTCTTCAGCCTTACAGAGTGAACATGGAAAAGCTTCTTGGGAGAAAAGTATCCAAGAAAAGCTAAGCAAATTCAAAAAAGAAGCCCATGAAAATCACCATCGTTATGAGAAGAGAGATTGGATTCCAGTCTCCTGGCTTCTGCTGGCTGCCTCCCTGCGGCAGGTGGAGGGGTTGAGAGAGCCCGTGACCAGGCACAGGAGAAGCCCAAAATGACCCTGCAGGGTGAAGTCAGTGAGGCCAGAGCCAGGACCTTGTGGCCTGTTCTCAGGCGCACACAGAGCCAGAAAGTGCTGGAAAGTTCAGCCCAGCTGCAGGGAGAAAAATGGATTTCCTTTAAACAACAAACCACCACCAGACATCAGGAGACGACAGTGACACCCAAGGGGGCTCCTTTCTTTCTTCCCCTTCTCTCTCTCTTTCCTCGCTTCCTTCTTGCCTTCTTTCCGTACTCTCCAAACCCCAACTTTTTTTCTGCAACAAATGTGTAATTTTTTTAAAGTAAAAGAAAACCACCATGTAGAAGGCAGGGTGGCACCATCAACCCTTCCAGCATGACACTGTCATCTTCCCATGTCCTTTTCATATTTCTTTCTTCCTACCCCAAGAAGCCAATTTTCTGTTACACCAGAAAAACCAAACAAAAAGATTTCTTAAAAACATGTCTTGTCACAAAAGAGTCCATGTAAGGAAAAAGATAATGAAAACTGTGTACAATGGGGATCAGGGTTGGAGACAAGAGGTTGTGGAAGCTGGAATGTATTTGGCCATCGTAGGGAAAGCAGAGAGTCAATTTGTTGTCCTCACTACTGCGGCTACCATGCCTGGTGAAGGGAGAGGAGATGGAGGGGAGGAGACAGGACGGATGGTGCTGGCACGACCGTCTGGAGCCACTGGCTGTATGCCACACCCTGAGTGTCAGGAAACACAGGCTGTGCACATGTGACAGTTTAAAGGAGGGGATCCAAAGTTACCTCTGGGGATCTGGGCTTGAAAGGGTTTCTCCAGGCTTGGACAGACCCTGTGATTGCCTCACACCTGACACCAGGTCTTCCAGGTGGACTCTTATGAAGCCCCTGCCTGGATCGGAAACATCCAGAGACCATGGATCCCAACACTGCAGGTGGCCTCCCTTGCTCCTCCAGCCAGAGGAGGAGGCCCAGAACCAGACCCTGCCCCAGAAAGAAACTTAGGGTTCAGCGTGCCCTGCTGCATGAGCACCTGCTTCCTCCAGCTCACCTGAAACGCTCTTCTCCCACATAACCAAGTAGCGTGTCGCTCCAGGTCATGCCAATTCTGTCGGAGGGCAGAAGGGGCTCTGGGTGGCTATTCATGCTGTGGGCACCTGGGTTTCTGCTGAAGTCTATCTGGAGGACCCCAGAATTGTCAATGCTGCCGCTGCTGTGGGGAGGTACCCAGAGCTGCTGAAAAATGCATTCTGCCTCCCACAAAGCAATTGCCCTGCAGTGTCCCCTGTCTACCAGAGATGCCAGGAGGACTTCATATTTAGGCAGGGAAGACACTTGCCCCGAGTCCTCATGGCTTCAAGGGGCCAGCCTCCACTTCACCTGCAGAGATTGGTGGTGCAGAGGAGCTGGACAGAGCAGGTTTGGTTGTCACTGGCCAGAGATCTTGGCAGCCAAAGATCATCTACCACTGGCCAGTCTCAGAGTGGTAACGTCCAAGCTTACTTGTCCACAGCACACTCCCCTCTTTTCCCCTACTGTGGCGACCACTGCGCTAATAGATCGGATGTACTCAGTGTGATTTACATTCCAGAATGTCCAGGAGTTGTTTAGAAAACTGCTTCCTGTGGATCCCAGGTTGTTCTGTGAATCTGCTGAGAATACTGGTAGCAACTAGAGAATCTCTCAAGTCCCAGTAGAACCCTGCTATTGGCTTTCTGTCACTTATGGAGGAAGTGAAGGCATATACCAGCTCAGGGGTTTCTTCATGACCCTGTGCCTGGGAGAAAGGAAAAAGCCATCTAGCCTAGGTCAATTTCAAGCCCGGCAAGAGCCCTAAACATCAGAATACTCTGTTTCATCAAACTGTTTCAGCCCTTTAAGAAAAAGATACATATGAATACATACAAGTAATATGCCCAAGACAGGCACATTTATGTATCTCGATGGATCAATAAGCTTTGGATGTAGTTATATGGTCATGCTCTCCTCTGTTCTCATAATGTCAGATCATCTCAGAGTTTATGTGGTTTTCAGCTCTCTTTCTCTCTCTCTCTGGAGTTTAAAAATCAATGCTAATTTCGAACAAATACAAACGAAGCCATCAACAATGAGCAGGTGCCATGAGGTTAGCGGTCAGCAGAGGGAGATGTGAGCAACCACATCACAGGGATTGTTGTTATTTTGAAGAGCGAGTGCCCTAGACAGCCCAGTCTTTGGGAAAACAGCGTTTTCACTTACTGGTCCACATTAGCTTCACAGGTTATCAGTGAGTGTCCCAACTGCCTAAGTAACATCACCTGTTCCTCTCTCCAGCCCTCCACTTCTTAAAGGCTCCACGAGGACCCAGGGCCACGCCTTTTAAAGGCACATGGATTTAAAAAAAGGAAGAAGCAGAGCCTGTCCTGGGCTTCAGGCAGGCTAGGCCCAGGGCAATGCTGGCGGCCTAGGGCAATGCTGGAGGCCCTCTCAGTGGGGGTGAAATGACAGCTCCTGCAGGGGTGGGGGCGTATTTGGTGGAAGCATGCAGCAACAGTGGTGTCAAGGCAAGTGAAAAGGCTGCAGCGGTTGCATTTGGACAGACAGCTCGGACCTGAAGCAATGTGCGTGGAAGCATGGGCCTCGAAGAAGGCAGGCCTTTTGGAGTCAACGCTGGGGCCCACTGGTGAACACAGGCTGGAGAGGGGCAGAGACGTGGCTGAGATGCTCAGGATGATCTGGGCAAGTTGGCAGCACCAAAGCTGAGGCCCCCCTTTCCTTGAGCCTGGGTTTGGTTAAAAGGAAAGGAGCGTAGCACCTCAGCACTACCTCAGCTGCCTAAGGAAACTCACCACGGGCCTCCGCAGTCCCGTGTCCACGGTACAGGCCACCATGGACCTCTGAGTCTCACGTCTCTTCCAGCAACCAAAGAGCAAGTCAAATCACCTTCCCTTTCTCCCAGTCCTTTCTTCCCTCTGAAAGGAAAAGAAAGTAACTCTCTTCTTTCCTTAAAGGCTGGCATCATATCATGATTTTCAAAATAACAAGTGGCTTCTCTCTGGTTCTAGTACATAGAGGAAGCCCTCACTGGCTTCTGAGGATGTTCTTCTGTGGCAGGAAGATTTCTGAGGGTTCAGGGAGACTGCCCTAGCAATACTGAAAGGACATTCCTAAAGCTAAAAGGCTCTGGGAGCATTTCCAGAAAGCTTCGATTTGGGGCTGGAATTCCAACCTGCTTAGCTCAGTAGGTGGTTTGGCTCTTTGTAGAAATTTGTGAACCTCCAGCATGGCACTGTACAAATAATTTGAATCCTTCAACGTGTGCTACAGTTTAGAATTCAGACTTGGTTCACTGAGTATGTTTGGGAAGGGAAGAACTTTTTGCACATGGAAAAATGAATGAGAAATTTTAAAAGGCTTTGCTTTATGTGAGGCAGCTAAGAAATTGAAAACTCCTCCCACCAAAAAAAAAAAAAAAAAAAAAAAATGGCAGTCACATGTTTTGATTTGTTTTCGAGTAAAGACCCTTGTCTTTGGAAGCCAAGACTTTCCAGCAAACAACAGTATACCAGACTCTTCAAGGAAACCAACCAACCCCAAATCCCCAGCTATTCCAGGACAGCATAAGTGAATTGTTCTCTGGGTCTGAAGACAGAAGAAAAAGGCTATGGCAAAACTGAAGCTGAGCCTACAAGGAATAACTGAAATAAAGAACCATATGTGCTGGTCACAAGGAATTTTCACTGCTATTTGCCTTCATTTTCCCACAAAGGAAGTAGAACAACCAGTATTTGTTTGCTTCCCACAAGAGCATTTTCTGATGGAAGCCAAAGAATTTAAAACCCTTCCTTCTTGTCTAAATATCTGAGAAGGAAAGGAGAGTAGCTTTTCTGGGGCAGAAACAGAACTCCTTTCTTGACCCACATTGAGACAACTCTGTTATTCTGTCCTCTTGGAATCTTTTAAAATATATCCATTAATCGAAAGAGAGTGGAGGAACTGGATTATGTTCCCTTCCTCCACTGCACCTTGCACACAATTGGTGTTTAGATTTTTAAATAGGAAGCAAGCCTGATCGTCGTAATACTTTTATCTTCAAAGCACTTTACCAGTCATGATTACTTAATCCTCACAACACCCCTGTGAGGTAGGTAAACGATATTCTTCCCATTTTACAGAAAGAGAAATTGGCCCTAAGAGTGACTTGACTTAGGTCTGTAGAAGGATAAAGTCCTGGATTTTTTACTTCCAATATCATAATCTGTTCTTGAGAATGTGCCTCTCCTTTCTTTAGATGTTTTCTCTGACCCTTTTGTTTAAGAAATAAAATGCTTAAGCATGTCACTCCGTAAAATCAATTTCCTCTGTTTGAAAAGAATACGTTTTTCTCGTTTTGCCCCAGAGAGTATAGGAAGGAATGCCTAGATGGCCACTAATGTTCTCCTCCCACATACTTCCGGGAGCCTCCCTCTTCGTCACTATTCTTCCTACCCATCTACTGAGTCCTGTTGTTCCCCATGGTTCCATGTGTCCATCTTCGAAGTTCTTGTTCTCAAATTTGGGACAGTTCATTCACTGTCCATCCCAGTCAAAAGCGGGTGCTGATGAGAACGGAGAATCAGGTATGAGGTCTCATGTATTCTCTCCTTTTGTTACTATCAGAAATACCTTGTGGAAATAAACCATCCCAGCAGGACTTGACCTGTCCACAGATCAGTCAGATGCACGGTCAAGCACAAGTCATTCCTGAATTCCAGACTATGATCTCGTCCCTTGTGCTGCCAAAACAATCATATTAACCTCAGAGAGCAGGGTCAGAGCAGGAGGGAAAGGAGTTCTGGTCAGGGCTCCGCTGGGAATGAGCAGGAGGCGTTGGCAGCAGCCACCGAGACCTGCTCGTGTGAGCTCCATCTCGTTTAGGGACAGTTCCAGGAGGGGCCTTTTTTTCTTGGTGAGAATTTCTATATCAAAATACACCTGAACTCCAAGGAAAAGGCCAGAGCCAGGTTGACTGATGCAGAACAGTTGAAGTTTCTGGAATTTTTCTTTCCAAGAAGGTTCTCAGAGCTGATAGAAAATCAGCCTCACGGCTGGCCCTCCTGGAACCCCAGTGCCTCCTGGGCTCCCACCTGCCCTCACTCCGGGTTAGGTCCGAAGAAGAGCAGAGGCTCTCAGGACAGGTCTGTGTTCTTGCTCAGAGTGTATCTTGGTATTTGAATTGATAACAGTCAAACCATAGTCAAAAGAAAAAAAAAAGGAAAGAAAAAGAAATTCAATGTAACACTTCCAATTGAATTGTAAGAAAAAAATACCTTGTTTTAGAAAAAAAAATTAGTGCTATTCTCCAGTCCTGTTTGTCTCTGAATCCTTGCCTGCAGGTTCCGCTCAAAGCACACAAGGGAGGGAAGAAAACCCACCATTGGGACCCACATTTTGGCAGATGGAACAATTGTTTAAAAAGAAAAGGATTCGGTATTTTTCTTTTTCTGTACTCTGCAGAGAAGGAAAGAGAAGGTGAGTCCATTTGATGAGGTGAGCATCAAGATTGAAAAAGATTGGAAGGAAGAACAAAGGTGAGAGAGATTTCCTGAAGAGCTTGCAACCACCTTAAAAACAGTCTCTAAATACTCTCCACTCACTCCTCTTGTCTGCCCAAAGCTCAATGAATATCAGTGTTCAAATGCATCTTTCTATACATTCTCCGATACTTTAGGAAGAATTAACATCAGGAGATTTGGTGTTAGAATTACAAGTGGCCGGCTCAAGATAGGTGACCAAGGGTCACCTGACCAGGGTACCACTGACCTGGGTTCACAGTGCTATGAAGTCTCTAAGAACTACAGGTATGTGAGACTCCTCTCTGTCCCGCCGTGCTCCCTGTTCATCCTGTGGCTTCCGGGTGCCACCGCACCTGGAAAACACTCTCTCCTCCTGTGGTTCCATTTCCCAAGAAATGAGGTCACCACTTTTTCTCATTTGACGGCTTTGCTACAGGCAACATGACGAATCCTCCAAGCATCCCTGAGCAGGAGAGAAGGAAGAGGTTGGCCTTCTTTCTCTCCACTTTACAGATGGAGAAACCAAGGCACCGAGAGGTGAAGTGAGTTATCCACAATCACAGTGGGGACCCTGAATCAGCCTGTGACATTTCCTGATCTTTCTGGGTCTAAAGGAAAGCCCCTAGGAAGTCTGCAGCTAAAACAAATCTCCCGAGCCCACTCTAGCCCGAGGATCCCAGAGCTATGTCGAAGATGGACAAACAGACTGGGGAGCTCATCTAACAGATGATGGGTTGTCTGTACCCACCGTGACAGATGGCCAAATGTTGCTTACAGAGGGATGTGCACTGGATTACCAATTGGCACTACACTAAAGGGAAATTATTTCTTTGTCCTCACTGGTTTGAGAATGACTTTTAGGGGTAGTTGGCGTCCTGGGATTTGTGTTAGGGAATGACAAGGGCAGCATCTCCTCCTGGGACCTGCGTACTGTTCTGCATGTGATGGGGCAGCCTGGGGCAGGTGTCCCTAGGTCCTGCCTGCTCATGTCCAATGTGGTCTATTCTTAGCTCTTGACACAAGGTGTTGGCCAAGAGCAGGAGGAACTCCCACAGTGGTCCGTCTGCTGCCCTCGGGAGCTGTCATTAATAGCACTCACGACCTTTGTCTCCAGGATATACCAGCCATGGTCTGCCAGCCAGTGCAAGGAAAGCCACAGGAGTAAGGAGCAGATGGTGCCAGGGAGAGCTGAATAAGGCAGACAGGACCAGGCGAGCCAAGGAAGGAGGCTGCAGCAGGATCAAGGCAGCACCCTTGTCTTTTGATATTTGGCCAACAGCATGAGATGCAGTGTTTAAGCAAGAAGTGAAATGTTTAGAATAGCTAAGGATGGGTGAGAAAGGAGCTTCTGTTGCCACCGCAAGAATTCAGATTAAGCATCATCTTTTTTTCCCAGTGAAGGGGGATAGAAAAAAATCTCTGGGAGGGTAGAGTTGCCTTTTTATCTTTTTACATGCTTTGAAATGGGGACAGGCACACATGGATTGAGGATGCTGGGGGAAGTTCTCTTGCAAGCTCATGGGTTTGTAACCTGTGATTGGCTGGCCCCTGCCACTTCCGTGTTCTGGAGGTTGAACCGTGGGTGAGAATGGAATGTTGCTTCTATGACAATGGCCAGTTTGGGCTGAGGAGAAAGGGACAGAACCTTAAAGAGGTTCCCATTGTGCTCATCTGGTTCTCAGCTGGACCTTGATAAGAGGAACCAACATTGATTTACGTTCACTCCCTAAGGGATAACTGTGTTGTGCTTGATGAAGGGGGCTGCCCAACAGGGTCTAGTGACCAATAAATGTTTGAAAGTGAAATGAATAGAACTGTTCCCTGTAAGACTTGTCCAGCCCCTGGGCCCACCCCTCTGGGTCCTTCCATTTCACTCCTGCAGTCTTCCCCAGGTCTCCCTTAAGCTCCTCCAGATTTCCCTGACGGTTTCCTAGTTCACACTGAGAGTATCACATGGATCTTGGTGAAATTAATGGCAATAAGCTCTCTTCCTTTTACATTATCCGAATTTAAATCTCAACCTCCACAACCAAATCTGGTTGTGTTAATATTTTTCAGTTTGGCAAAGAAAAAATAGATTTTAGCTTCTTGGTAAGAAAATCAAATTAAAGGTACACAAGGAGATTCCCCTCCTTCAATCATGAAGCCACCATCCAGAGCAGCTGTCATCACACATACAAGGCCTGGAAGGGCTCATTTTGAGTAAGGAGCCACTTTTCTTGGCAAAGAAAATGCTACCATCTGTGCCAAACGAATGCGGGGTGACAGTCCCCAGCCCAGCTCATCCGAGCGAGCCAGGAGCATGAGAATATGGCCTGCTTCATTCTCTTCTAGGAGCTGATATCCTTTGCTCCAAGCCCAAGGCTCTGAACCTGCACACTGTCATGCTCTTCTTGCTCTGTCCCTGGATCATGGAGAGAGGACCCTGTGCTAAGGTCTGGGGGCATCAAAGCTTGGGGTTGGTTCTAGCCCTTCCATGAGCAAGCAGCAGACCAGAAGGAGAAAAGAAAGGTGGTGTTTCCTCTACCTGGCTTGTGAAGACTGCAAAGGGGTTTAGGTGTACAGCAAGAAGTGAGGCCATGGCCCACCCAGTGCAGCTTCAAACCAGATCCACATCAGGGACCTTCTTTTCTGCCCCCATGACTGTGCAGTGGGAGGGAATAAAACTGGAGGAAGAATGGAGAAAATGATGTAAATTGGCGCTTTTCTAAAACCTGTAAATTCTTTCTGAGAATCAGACTCATATCCGGGCAGGGTCAGACATCCATGGCATGAGACGCCCCCCAGCCAGGGGAATCACCTTCATGACCACGGGCCAGACAGGATCATGGGATTCCGAGGGGCCACCGCTGTGGAGGGACTGGGTTAGAGCCATGGGGACCATGGGGTGGTCTTGAATGATTCTGTGCCTGGGAGGTGTGGTGTGGGGGGATCCCCAGGCCATGGGGAAATGTCATCTTCCCTGCCCAAGGGTGTGCTGTGATGGCAGCATGTCTGGGCAAGGGAGATGGGGCCTCTTTCATTCTGGCCCCACATCTGCTTGGGTGAGTGTCCTACCAGTGTCCTGGTACCCATGTTGCTGGGACAAGCCTGACCCTGCAGAACCAGGTGACACCTTCCAGAGGCAGAGTGCAGGAGAGTGTTAGAGACATGGGAAGCTTTGGGGTGAGTGAGGCCAGAGGGGGTTGATCTGATGGTCTGAAGCCTCCCTAGCACCCCACATCATGGCCTGAAGAGACAGGGAGCCCCCATTCCGGATGTCACAGGCTTCAGGCAGTGAACTCAGGGGACATCATCCCGATGTCATCTGATGGGACTGAAGTTTCCTTTTACGCAGAGGCTGGAAGAAGAGGCAGACCTGCTGAGCAAGGGAGAAGCAGAGTTTGCAGAAAGGACTCTAACACCGTTATAGTTTGGCAATACTACCACATTTCTGAGAAGAAAAAGTAGAGCCAAATATTCTATGTGGTTAGAGGAATAAAATATGGGGCTTAGTGGGCATACTTGATGGGGGAGTCATCAGGGAATGAAAAGGAGATAGTTTTTGTATTCTCTATCTCTGGGCACCAATGTGCTTACCAGGCCTTAATACTGGAAATGGATTGATTTTCTTCAGGAAGTCCTGGGAAAGAAATGGGCCCAGAGACTTAAAATTTTAAAAAAACCTAAAAACATCACGGGCATTCCTCTGGGAAGCAGCTGAAACAGCAGCCCTGGAGGGTTGTCAGGGACTCAGGCAAATGAAAGATTAAATGCTGATGCCCACTGTGGGACAAAGAGCGACCCTGTCACGGGGCGGCCTTAAGGATCTGGGCTTTCAGGACCAAAGTCATCTGGGTCCGGAGACACGGTCCCCAGGTGGTCTCAGCACTGAGTGTGTATGGAATCCTGCCTTGACGCCCAGGACCATTCACTGGAAGGGGAAGGGCCTCGGGGGAAGGACCCCAGGGCAGATGATGCCAGAAAGTTTCAGGGTAACTGGGAGTGTGGGGAGCTGCTAGAGGCTGATGACAAGAGGACACTGAGGACAGCGATGGCCTGGTCCTTGCCATCAGGTCTCCCCTGCCTCTTCCATGCCTTGCTCTCTACTTCTTTCCTTGCTTTTCTTCCTTTTCCTGCATCTCTACAAAACCAGCTTTCCCTGCTGCTGCTCACAGATGTATATTTTCATTTTCTTTGTGAAGAAAGTACTGGCATGATGGAGGAGTTCCAGGGAGGGGCGAGGATGCCTTTTCAAGTGAGAAGTGTGAAATTAAAAGATTGCTGAAATGTCCCATGATCTCCTCATTTGTTCCTAGTGGCTAAGACCCTGGAGGCCCTCCCTGAGTTGGAAGTTGCCATCCCAACTCCTGGTGCTCCCAGTCAGCTCAGCATCTACCGTTCTCTTTGTAAGTTTCATGTAAACATGGCAGGATGCACACACATGGACACACACGTGCTAATTGTGCAAGAGTGAAATAGAGGTGGCGAATTAAAACCTGTGACTGCGCTGAAACAAAAAGAAGGAAGAAAGAAAGAAATCCAAGAACAGACACACAAGCAGAAGTGGCAGAAGTCCCGAGGGGATGCATGAGGGCGTTTCAAGGAAGATGCGCTAAGGACAGACATGGGCCAGCTCCAGGTGCACAGAGCCCTAGACCCAAGGCAGACAACAGGTGGGACCCCACCAGCTAAAGCGGATGCCCAACCCTCCAATGGCCTCACCTTCCCCAGCCTAGCAGAGTACATCGCAGAGCTCAGGCACGAAGCCCTTGAAAGGCAGCAGGCTGGTGCGATTCAGAAAAGTGCCTCTGACTAGATTCCAACTCCCAAGTGACTCTCCAGGGGCCCGCAGGTGGGTCCTTTGATGGGCGTGCAGAGCCCTCCTGGCTGGTTTTCATTGCTGCCTGTGTGTGCTCTGTTCGTCCTGCTTCCTAGAGTTAGGGGCTCCTCCTCCTCCTGCCCACCAGGGAGGCCCGAGGGGACCCCCGGGTCAGGGACGGGGAGAGGACAGCACCACGATGCTTAGTAAGGACGCATGAAGTCCAGGAAGTCCAGACAAAGAAGAGAGCATTCAGTTTCACAACTGATATTTGAAACTTGTTCTTTAAAAAAAAAGGTTTTAGATAAACAATGAAGGGGGTGGGAAGGAGAAGCCTCACTGAATAATAATTGTTTTTTTAAAAAAAAAAAAAAACTCCACAAACATTAAAAAAATCCCTCAGTTATTGAACTTGTGTTAAGAATAGTTCAATGTGAGGTCTTGCACCCTAAACAGGTATATATTTGGAAAAAAAATCGCAGCTACACACAGCAAAGACTAACAGTATTTACTTAAAAATATTGTGTGTGTCTATATATATATATATATATACTTATATATATATCTTTTTTGTGATTTTTTTCTTTTCCTTTTTTTTTTTTTTTTTTTTTTTTGTTTTGTGCCCAAGTAGAGATACGATGGGATTGAAATGATGCCCTAGAACAGAAATATTCTTTAAAGGAACAATACTTTGAAAAATAAAAAGTTTTTAAATGGTTGAACATACTTGCAACACCTGCAGAAATTCAACTTGATACAATGAGAAAATAAACAGTGGAATCAAATCCTCACCCAAATGGCACGGCCTCTAAGGCCTGGAGTCCGCTGCTGCTGTGAGTCTCGCCACCCAAACCAGGGCTCGTGGGCAGGCGGCATCCCTTCCCTGCCACTCCAGAGCCCCTGCCCCCATGCTCTGCTGAACCAATCCGTAATCCAAGTCCATCTTACATCAGTTTTGTATATCTCTGGCAAGACTTTGCAGCAGGGACACACACATATATACGTGTGCTATGGGCACACACACACATACACACACAAACACACACATACTACACACACAAAATTTCCCACTCAACCCAGATGCACCAGGTGAGCTGAATGATTTTCAGCCAACCACAACGGTGAAAGACAGAAGCACCAAACAGTCTTTGAAATGGGTCAGTTATTACAATTTTGACTTTTTATATATATGTATATATATATATTCTAGTTTTCCTCTTTGTGTTATTTTTTTTTTTTTAAAAAAAGCACAAATGAAAAATGAAGAATTCTTTCCAGATCAATTTAAGGCTTCCCACCAAATGGAAACAGAAGAGGCTTTACACAATATCACATGTGATAAATGTCTACCGTTCACAGCCTTAAAATGATGGAACTAATCATTGTTGCCAGTCACTGATTAAGTATTGTGCCTTTAAATTGATGTCGTTCTTTTTGCTACTATGCTGAGTTTTATTATTACTGATTATGTATATAGAAATCTCCTTTAATTTGCTTTAGAATGTCCTGTCCTTACCGAATTATTGGGGTGGCTTTTTGTTTTGTTCTGGTTTGCTTTTCACTGGGAAACAAATGTGATTCTTGCTAGGCAAATGCTGAAATGGCACATAGTCAGCCTTCAAGTAGCTGCTCCAGCCATTTGAGTTTCAAACAGCCCTCGAGCTCCTAGAAGGCTCTGCGAAGTGGGGAGAAGGTCCGGAGAGGAGGAGGAGAAACTGAAAAGAGGGACGGGTTTTATGCTTTCGCTTTTGGTAAATTTGTTTTCTTCAATACAAATAATCAGATAGGAAGAATAATTGCTTTATGTTGTCTTTGTTGGTTGGTTTTTGTTTCACTTTTAGATTGTTTCATTTGATTGTTTAATTTCCCCTCTCCTGGTGCAAAAATCACCAGAGAGTTTTGCATGAGAAAACGTGACAGTACTTAATGAAACTCAGCACCTAAGGGCATAAGGCAGTTGAAGGTTTTTTGTTTGTTTGTGTTTGTTTTGTTTTGTTTTGTTCTTTCAATCAGCACCAATCCCATAAATGATCTACACTTGGTGTAAGGTAAAAAACATTTTTTTTTTCTTTTGGAGTGGAGACAACTCCTCCCTCTCCACTCTATGAACCATAGCGTGGGATTTTTCAATACTGTTTCTTATGTGTAAAAAACAAAAGAAAGGTTTTCTTTTTGTTTTTACTTACAAAACATAGAGAATATCTTTGTATACATACAGCGACTGGAAAGAAAGCTTATTTGAAGGGGTTGTGACTTATTAATTTTTTTTTTCTTTTGTAGTGGTGGTGTTGGTGTGGCGGTGTTGGTGGTGGTGGCGGTGGTTCTGTGTATTGGGGGAAGGGAGGGTTATATTTCTTGCAAGCGGTGTTTGCCGCAAACCAAACTTAAAGTCCCCTTCTCAATTTGGGTCAAGATGCTCTTAGAGTGAAGACTCATACTGTAGCAACTCATAGAGGAGTGGTCCGTCTCGATATCGAATGCCTACTGCGGTGGGGGTGATGTACTGCAGAATGTTAATAGTCCTTCTCAGCCTCCTGTCTACAAAATGAGCATCCCAAGCTGGGTATCGCTTTCTTGGCATGTCAATCTTAATGAGGGGCCCTTCTGGGAGGTAAGGACGCCCCAACGGGGTAGGGGGCCCCATGGGTCTCACTTGGAAAACGGGCAAGCAAGTGTCAGCCGTGAGATCCTCCTGTTGTTCCGTTACGGCTCTGGTGGGCGTAACCTGGGTCCCCCGGTACCCAGGGATCTGAGGCGCCATGGGCTCAACATCGGGGGGCAAAGGGATGCCCCAGAGCAGCTCGGCACAACAGGAGCTGGCAAGGATCTTAGCTCGTGGCCCCATGGGATGCAGCACACCATAGTATAAGAGCATCAGTGCGATCCCAGCCACAAAGCTAATAAAGACACAACACAGTGCTGGCACCGCATAGGAGTCAGTGGTCTCCGGGTCTCTGTAAAAATACCAAAGGAACGTCAAGGCAGCATTCTCGGTCAAGACTATCGTATAATATGCAAACATTCGATATCGAGTCCGCCCTTCCTTGACGTTAAACCAGCAGAAAATGTACACGATCCCTACCACCATGTTGAAGAGGATCTCCTCCCACTTGGACATGCAGAAGTCTGTTCCGCCATGGATGATCCAGAAGGCCATGGCGCACCAGTGAACCACCACGAAGATCCCAAAATAGAGCTGGAAGATGGAAGCAAAGAGGGCAAAAGAGATCACTCGGGATGAGATGGTGAAGAGGCGCCAGAAGAGCTGGATGACGGCCCCTCTGTAGCTCATGCTCTTCTTGTCGTCCCTGGAGTCCCGCAGCAGCTTGTGATAGGAGGCTAGCACCCAAGCCAGGGACATCAGGGAAGTCACAGAGGAGACACCTGCCGGAAAGACACAAACCCACACAGTCAAAACCTCGGACATCAACCGCAGGGCACAGCGAAGCTGCCGGCTGAGGAGACGCCCACATACACCACGATCTAAAGGAGGAGGGAGAAAGAAACACAGAATCAGGAACCGAACTCGGAGGTCACAGCTGCTCCCTACGCTGACAACTCGGGAGATGGAGCTTTTGTTTCAACAACCCCATTTGCCATTTTGGGAGCTCATTGGCTCAAGGGTGATACTGAGCCAGTGTGTTTTGCTAGGGGGCTGAGAGGTGGGGCCACATCTGCCATGGGCAGGCCTTTGTGGGTTCAGTCTTAAGGAATCATGCGATTGTTGTGGCACACAGATGTGCAGCTGGCATTGGTGTCCCTGTCAGCAGTAGCCTGTTCTCTTAGAGGAGCCCACAGGAGGAATCACCAATGTGAAGACCAAGGGTTTACCCACTGCCTTGAGTTCCACACTGTTCTCCTCTGAGAAGGTGCTGGAATCATGCTTCTGCCTTTTTCTCACCTCACTCAAAGTCCCAAAAGTCCCTTTCCTGAACCTTCTTCCAGTTAGCTTCTCCCCCACCTGCCACTCAAGGCCACCAAGATCCAGGACACTGGGATATCCCGCCCGTTTCACAGACTTCCTCTCACACCCACTCTGGTCTTTTCGGTCTCTCCACAATCCCTGTTGCTTTCTCCAACCGACTGCTACTCAGAGTGCTCTTAAGCCTTGACTTGTGAAGCTCTGTCCTTCTCTGGTTGCCCTCTGGGTTCAACAGTGGTGTCACTCGGGCTTTGGGGGTGCCTCTTCCCCTTACTCATTTTCCAAGGCTTCTGAGGCCTCTGCACTTTACTCCCTGCATTTCCTCCCACAATGGGCAAATATTCAGAGAGTTTGAGTGTGCCTAATCCCAAGTCATACTCATATTGCCATAGAGCAATTTTATATACAACTCTGACTACTTGATATTTGCAACTAAACCAAATGAAACACAATCCATTGTTATTGAAGTCTCCCCAAATCCACCCGTGAACAACCAGTCATTATTCGAGTGCTGTCATACAATCTCCATTTAAGCAAGATTCCCCCATTACCAACCCCCAGCTCCCCGTGCATCAGTTGCACAGTCCATCTGGGGTCTCTTTTGTTGGTCTTTTCTCCCAAAATTTCACAACTAAATGTAAGTAAATGCAACAGGAGGCCGAATGCTGTCCCACTGGCAATGACCTCCCTAGGAAAGCCTTACCCTCCCACAGAGCACAGTTTCCCCACAACATTCTTCCAGGTTGAAATCAAAGTTACCCAGTCATTTTCTCCCTTAAGCTCAAAGGTCAGATCCAGAAGCCTCATTCATCAAGACACCAGTTAATCTTCCCCAGACCGCCAGGCTTCTGCTTGTCTCTCCCTGGGACCTGCCCAATTCCCCACAACTCTCCAAAGCCCGATGAAGAATCCAAGTCCTCTGCCACGTGACACTCTCCCAGCACTGGCTCTGCTTCGCGCGTCTCACAAAGGCCCCCTCCTTCCATCATCTCAGATGATGCTCAGAGTCCTAGCTTGAAGAACAGGCAATAAAAAAGCCTGTCAACTGCTACAATGGGCATGTGTCACTTTGACAGTAATAACAACCATGGAGATTTGAAACAAACAGGGGCAACACGATCCCAAGTTCTCCATGGAAATCTATCTGGAAAACATCTAAAGAGCATTCATGGCAATTTTCCTTTCACTTCTCTAGCAAGTTCTGGACATGACACATGTCCTGCCTCCCTTGTGGTACACACAGGGCATCTCATGTGTGTCTGCAGAGGCTGCACATGGTTGGTCAGGGAAACTTTTAGTGCTCACATTGTCTGTTAGGCTGCAGCAGGGAGGAGAACTTCCCTTAGGAGTAACGTGATGTAGGTTGCAGATTTCTGGAGGGCAGAGGATGTATAATTACATTTTTTTTTTTTTTTTTTGAGACAGGGTTTTATTACCCTGTCGCCCAGACTGGAGTACAGAGGCGTAATCAGTGCTCACTGAAGCCTCAACCTCCTGTGCTCAAGTGATCCTCCCGTCTCCCATACCTGGGACCACAGGCATGTGCCAGTGAGCCCAGCCAACTTTTTTATTTTTATTTTTTGTAGAGACAGAGTTTCTTCTTCTGCTTTTTTTTTTTTTTTTTTTGAGATGGGAGTCTCACTCTGTCACCCAGGCTGGAGTGAAGTGGCATGATCTCCACTCACTGCAACCTCCACATGCCAGGTTCAAGCGATTCTCCTGCCTCAGCCTCCTGAGTAGCTGGGACTACAGGCACACACCACCATACCTAGCTAATTTTTGTATTTTTAGCAGAGACAAGGTTTCACCATGTTGGCCAGGTTGGTCTTGAACTCCTGACCTCAAGTGATCTGCCCACCTTAGCCTCCCATTGTGCTGGGATTACAGGCGTAAGCCACTGTGGCCAGCCTAGAGACAGAGTTTCAACATGTTACCCAGGCTGATCTCAAACTTTTGGCTCAAAAAATCCTCCCACTTTGACCTCCCAGAGCGCTGCGATTACAGGCATGAGTCACCGCGCCTAGCTGAAATCACACCTTCATAGTCTGGACCCAGCACTGAAGCACCCTCAAAAATTTCCATTAAACATCCTCCTGACATCCTCGCTCTCCAGCCGAATTCATTGCTTGATGTTAATCATGAACGTCTGGTAGGTCCTGCCAACCCATAGTAATCAGATGGGAGTTCTACGGGAGCTGGGTGGGAAGAAGGCTTGATTGTTGTGTTCCTTCTGATAAAGCAAACTCTATTACCTTCTACTCAGAAAAGCAAAAGTGCTGAGCTCATAAAGCAAGAAGGCGTAGCTCAGCTTCTGCTGGGGCCTGGTCAGATCCAGTAGAGTTCTGAGCATGCTTTGAACAGACTTGCGGTGCAGAGTTAGGATCACCCTCAGCCTTCGTTGTTCTGACTTTGCTGTTCTCTGTGCTGTGACATTGGCCCTGTTCACACCAATTATGAATAAATGGGAATTCAAATGCCCCTCAGCCACAAATTGCAAAGCCAAATAGAATTCTTCTCCATTCTTCCGCCTTCAGAGTTACCTACCCCATTTCCAGATGTGTGGCTATGGTTCTGAAGACTGGTGTTCTCTTCCTGCCACTCCCTTCATGGCGGTGGTGCTGAAACTACTGTTGTTTCAGCTGACCAGGCACTGCAGTTGAGGCTTCTAGAATTTCTCCCAAGGGTACTGCACAAACATTCCTCAGTGTTGCAAGACATCACTGCTAACTTAAAAGGAGGGCTTGGGAAATGGTCCCATGGAAGACTGTGATTCCAGGCATCTGACTGCGGAGTCTGCTGGAGAGCTAATGGCCAGCCCAGTTTTAAGTCTCTGCTTCATCTGTTCCTGACTTGGTCAAGTTATGAATGGCAAAACCTTCTATCCAGGGGAGCTTCTCAGACCACCCACTTTAACCCACCTATTCCACAGGAAGCAGAGGTGCAGGGGCTTGGGTAGCTTCCTCAAGACTGTCCTGAGAACCACTGGCCATCTCTATGAGGACGGCATGCTTCCTGCCATGCCACTCTCCATCCTTTCTCCATCTGGTCCCTCTGTCAGTTCAGTTTTCCAGATATGCAGCAGGCAACACCTTTCTCAAGGTCCTTTGTACTGAAGGTCATCAGCCTTCTCCAATGGTGGGAGCCTGTTCTGGTGTCCAGCCATTAGCTCTTCAGAGTTGCAACGCCAGGCCACATCCTTGACACTGTGAAATGCTCCAAACAGTGAAAGGAGAAGGTGAACTTCCACCACCTGCCCAAGATCAAAAAGAACACCTTTGGCCACACAGAGCAACGGGGAGTGGGTGTACAGGCCTCGTGCCCCTGAAGTGCCTGCCCTTCTCTCTCTCTGCCAGCAACAGAGGCAAAGATGATCCTGTAAGGAGGGGAATTGCCTGGGGGATGTCAAAACTCTTACCCCCATCACTTTCTAATCCACCTCATCACCAAAGCATTCCCCATTCTATCCAAGGCTCTGAGCACATTTTTGGGGACCAGAGCTGGTGCAGTTGGTAGGCTGAGTTCATCCCTGAGAAGAGACCAGGAAAGCCAGGCCCACTTCAGGACCCCATTTGGGAACAGGTTTCTACTGAATGCTTAACAGAGGGTAGTCCTTGCCCTGGTGGGACTCAAAAACCTGTGATGGAGGGCATCAATGAACGTGTCTTCAGCCTGCCCCCCAGGAACTCATCTGGACCTGTCTGTGACATTGTCTACATTGTTACGTTTGGTCAAGGGACCAAATGTTCATCGCTCAGCCACTTCTGCATCTTTTCCCTGAACAAGTCCTGCAGCCCCCACAGGACTGTCACTGCAATTCTTCCTCAGAGGGCCATCAGCAAAGGGTGCCTTGAGGACAGCCTGTGAATTCTGGGGACTCAATTGGGGCAGGAGATGGGAAGCTAGGACAGAAGATGCACTTCTTGCTCTGAACCCTCCCCATCCGTGCACCTGGTTGTCCCGGAGAACCTAGCAGGATTCACTGAGCATCTACATGCATTTTCTTATTGAGAAGGGCCTGGGGAGGCAGGTGCTAAGTTGTGTCTCCCCCACAAAATCCATATACTGAAGCTCTAACCCCTAGGACCTCAGAATGTGGCTGTGTTTAGAGATAGGGCCTTTAAAGAGCCGATTAAGGTAAAACGAGGCCATTAGGGTGGACTCTAACCCTATGTGACCGGGTCCTTCTAAGAAGTGGAGATTAGGACACACACAGGGGGATGACCATGTGAGGACACAGCCAGAAGACAGGCGTCTACAAACCAAGGAGAGAGGTCTCAGGAGAGATTTCTCAGACCAGTAGCACCTTGATCTGCAGTGCTCTGTGACCGCAGCCTGAGCAGACGCATACTGTACGGACAGAACCATGCACAACCACCGCCAAGTGATTCATCTTCAAAGCTTGCTGTGTGTTCTGTTACAGAGGGAGGGAGTGCAGGTTCTTCCTTCTCTGCAGTGGCTCACTTGGAAAATTTCCTCTTGTCTGAAGTCAACTCAAAAGTCAATGCATTCTCCTAGGTAAGACCCAAGCACACAGGAACCGGCTGTGGAGGCCCCCAGTGAAATTCCTGGACAGGCCTGGGAGCATCCACGGTTCCCTTCCACTTCCAGCTCCATCGCTTTCTGCATTCCGAAGATCAGACTAGGAATTGTTATACACTTCACGTTTGGCTGTGACAAGCTCTGAGCAGTGACCTTCACAGCTCCCTTTCCCTGGTGCAGACCAGGAGGCAGGGCTGGCAGCATGCCCACTGAGCTGACCTTAGTGCAGTGCAGCTGGCTGGGAGGTCACTGGACCAGAGACCCCTGGGGCTGGGGGGCTAGGGAAGGGCAACTCCCCAGAGAAAGGCTTGGAGAGAGGGCCTTTGGGCTCTGATCACCAGCCCTGGGGTCTCAGGTTCCAGAAATGGAACGGCCACTCCTTATGACCAATGGCACAAAGCCAGAGGGGCAGTCATCAGGGAATGTCCTATTTGGTGGTTTCAATGCCCAGGGGTCATGGCCAGTTGGGGAACAAAGCAAAACGTGTGACTATGGGTGCCCTACCGAATGAGAAGCACAGTGACAGGGCATCTTGCAAAGGATAAGATCCTAGAACCTGGAGGGAGCAGGTCAGGCGGGAGAGCAAGGAGGCGCCACGGAAGGGGTCAGGCCAGGCAGGGAGGCTGTGACCAGGATGGGCCAGGGTGGAGCTGCATAGGGGACCAGTCACATCTCCAATAAGGGTACCTGAAGGAGGAAACAATGTCCAGAGCTCCCTACAGGCTGAACGCAGCACCTGGAGGAAGGCATGCTCCAGAAAGCCGCAGGAGTGCCTAGAGATGGTCACCAACTGCCCCTGAGCCAGAGCGGGGCTCAACTGCAGGAATGTGTTTTGCAGAATGGGAGGTGAAGGCCCAGCCCTGCCTCACCCGCTCTCTGCCCGAGAGGTTCAGCTCATACCCACCGCTAAGTCATGTGTCGGAAACACACTTGATGAAGAGGGACCTAAGTACGGGGCAGGACAGGAGTGGGAAGAGTCAGCTGTGTGCAGCTCCCCAGATCCCAGCTTCCTGCCTCTTTCCTCCCCAGCTCCTTCTCCCTGGTTTGTTCCCATCAGTGGGCAGCCAGGGTCAAGGTTCTCCCATTTGTACAGCATACGCCCTGGACCCTGTATCCTCTCCTGAAACTGTCCCTCCTCTCCTTGTCTCATCTTCTCCAAGCTTCCCGAAGGCAGGCCACTTGCTCTCCTCACTCTCCCACCACCTGCTTTCCTCTCAAATCAGCCCCAGTGGAGAGCTGTCGCTCAGGTCGTGCGGCATTCGGAGGACTGCCTCGGTGCTTCTCCTCCTGGCTCTGTGTGACAGCTGGGATTGGGATCTGCTCTGTCCTTCACACCCCACCCTTAGCTGTTCCCCAGTTCTCTTCCTGCTATCTCTTGAGCTCTTTATGGCAGCCTTTTCCTGCCAGGTTTCTTATCCCCATATTACAGATGAGGAAACCAAACCAGCAGTGAAGAGACGTCAATGTGGCCACAGCCATATCCTGATATTTGCATTCTATGCAATTCTGTGGCATTGTACCCCAGTGGGCTGGTTCTCTAGAGATGCTCCAAACAAGACACAGGCTTAGCTGGTTATCTGTCGGTCTGCACATCAAGGACAACATCTCCCTCTTTCAACCTGGGCCCCCTCCCTCCCTCCTGGGGAAGCTAACATTTGGGGGATCTCCACCATCTGCTCTTCAAATTCCTATTTTGTATTTTTCCCACAATGAGTTCCTTTTAGACAGCAATTCTTCCCCTTCCATCTGTCAAACTTCCCTCTGTCTTCCCACATTTTAAAAAAGTCCAGTTTCTTCTTGGAAATGTTCCCAGAAAAGGATAAGGCAGCTGCGTCCACTGCCTCTCTAAGCATAACCCACTGTCTCCCATCCTCGCCTCCCCCCAGGAGATACGGCAAGGGAGTGATGTGACAAACGTACTTTTCTATTTGGGCAACCAAGAGGGAAGAAAACAAGCATCCTGATGCCTTCTATGAGCCAGGCTCAAAGCTGTTAAATAATCTGCCCAGGGCCACACAGCTAGTAAGCAAGAGAGCTCATACTGAAACCCGAAACTATTTCACTCCCCAGAATCTGGATCTGCGCGTGCTGGAGCTGGCCAATTGTTAAACTGTGGGCTGGCTGATGTCATGTTGCACGCTTGAAATTGGCATGGTGGGAGTATTTACACCACAGCAATTGGCAAATGGTACAAACCAGAGCTCCACCAAATCCTGCTAAATGTTGGTTGTTAAACATTTACCAGCACACCACTGGTCAGGATCAGCCATCCTTCTTAAAAAGCTTGGTGAGTGTCTATGCAAATTAGAAGGGCCTGTCTCCAAATTCAATGCCTATTCTACATTCAATGCTGTACTTCTAGATGTGGTCTTCACATGCAGGGCACTACCTGGTTATCAGTCAGAATTAAATTCCTTAGTGCTAATGAGAAAACAACAACAAAAAAGCAATCTTCTTTTAAAACTTTTGTTGAAAATATGTACACAGGAAATATTAGGCTGGTGAAAAGTAATTGTGGTTTTGCCATTTTAATGGCAAATAACTTCAGGTCTAATGGGTTGCTTTGAGCATAGTCTTTCATAAGCACTGACATACTAATTTTCATTACATTTCTGTACTTGAAGAGGGTGTGTTTCAGATGTGAGGTTTCCACATGGGTTCACTTTAACGCACCTCTGACATCTCCAGATGAACCCTTAAGAAGGGTCAAAGAGTCCAGGTGCGGCAGCTCACGCCTGTAATCCCAGCACTTTGGGAGGCCAAGGCAGGTGGATCATGAGGTCAGGAGATCAAGACCATCCTATCCTGGCCAACATGGTAAAACCCTGTCTCTACTAAAATACAAAAAAAAGATTAGCTGGGTGTGGTGGTACGCACCTGTAGTCCCAGCTACTCTGGAGGCTGAGACAGGGGAATCACTTGAACCCGGGAGGTGGAGGTTGCTGTGAGCCGAGATCACGCCACTGCACTCCAGCCTGGCGATGGAGCGAGGCTCCATCTCAGAAAAAAAAAAAAAAAAGAAGGGTCAAAGAGAAGAGATGGCAATCACATCTGTGGCCCTAGCCCTCAGGACTGACATACATGTGGCTGACGAAATCAGGAAAAACCCAAGGCTGATCGAAGTGATCCCGTGTAAACATAAGAAAGGAGGATTTGGGTATCTCAGGAAAGCCAAAATCTGGGCGATCACACCATCCCCTGGCTGGACAAAAAACTCTTTAATATAAGCAAGATAGGCCAAGGGAGAAAGAATATCAGGTCTTACCACAGTTTCTATGAAATCTCTCTTTTTTTTTTTTTTGCTTCTGAATTCATGCATATCATGTCATCTGTTAGTTTCTAGTAAGTTCTTTCCTCTACTGAGCAGCCACCTTGACCCAGACTCTATGCTAGGTCAATTGTTACTTCAATTGTTAAATTAACTCAATTGTTCTTCCTTACCATGCTATCAGCAGCAGTAGACTGATTTCAAGATGAAGAGACTGAGACTCACAGGCTAATTAAGTAACTTTTCCACATCAAGCAGTTAAGAAGTTGTAGAACTAGAATTTGAACACAGGCCTGTCTGAATCCAAAACTCAGATTATTTTTTGAATCACTGGGAAAGATCTGTTTCCATCCTCAACCACAAATTAAAGAATTATCATTGAGGCTTATACATCAGTTTCTTATTAATTTGGTTATCATATGTCAGCCCTCTGATCATCTCTGTGAGCACTGACAAAGTCAAACTTGTGGGTCTACACAGTGAAGGACCCACCCCTGGGAGGCCCTGCCTGAGTGTTCAAGCCACTGCAAAGCTGGCAACACTTCTGTTCCATCTGTCTTGCCTGAATTGCTGGAATGGCCTCCTAACTGGCCTCTCTGCATCTGCCCTCATCCCAACACTCTATCCACACTACAGCAGCCAACATGATTAAGCTACAATGTTTTCCTCCACGTGGCTTCCAGTGCCTGGTAGACCATCAAAGGTCACTGATTTTCAACACGCCTTTTGTGTGGGAGGATGTACACGCCCACCCTGCTGGACTGAGGTGTGGCTGAGACTTGGTCTGGCCAGACACGTGGGCAGAAGGGATGTGTGGCCCTGCCGGGCAGAAGAGCGTGCTCACCCATGCTCCAGGAAGAGGCTGCTCCACCGGGACCCGTGACTCACAGGTAGCGAGCATGAAGTAAATCAAAAATGCTTAAGGCCACTGGAACTATGGAGGTATTTTAAACTGCAGCATGGCCAGCCTGTCCTCACTGATGTGCTAAGTCACCCCAGGTAAAAGCTACAGTCCTCAGAAGGGCCGACAAGGCTGCCCTGCCTGTGTGTGTATATATATGTATATATATGTATATATATGTATACACACACACACACACACACACACATATATAGTCACCCATGGAACCAGCCTGCTTCCCCGTCCCAGGAATCTCCCCCTCCAACGGGTAAGCTGTTCTTAAATCTAATCTGTCAAGTTCCCTTTGCCCTCCCTGGGGTCCTCTCCTGCTGGCCCTTCAGACATGCTCCAGCCACACTTGCTAGTTCCTCTGCCTGGAACGCTCTCCCCCTGGTATCCCTACGTTGTCACACAAATGTCATCTTCTCACCAAGACCTTTATGCAAAGATCAGCTTCTCAGCCAGGCCCTCCCCGACCACCACACTTAAAACTGCAACTCCCTGCCATGCTTTGAATGTGTCCCCCAAATCTCAGATGTGGGGAACTTAATCACCATTGTAGCATTGTGTTAAGAGGTGGGTCCTTCAAGAGGTGGTTAGGCCATGAGGACTCTGCCTCCTGAATGGATTGGTGCAGTTAACACGGAAGTGGGTTGGTTATCCAGGGAGTGGGTTCCTGACTTTTAAAAAGTAGTTTGGACTGGGCATGGTGGCTCACGCCGGTGATCCCAGCACTTTGGGGGGCCGAGGCAGGCAGATCAACTTTTCTCTTACTCGTTACTTTTGGTTTTTTAGTTCTACTATGTTCCATGGTGAATGCTAGCTCCCTAGGGCAGGGCAGGGATTTGGTTTGGTCCTTCTGGTCAGGAGTTTGAGACTAGCCTAGCCAACATGGCGAAACCCCATCTCTACTAAAAATATAAAAATTTAGCCGGGTGTGGTGGCGTGCACCTGTATTCCCAGCTACTTGGGAGGCTGAGGCAGGAGAATTATTTGAACTGGGGAGGTGGAGGTTGCAGTGAGCTGAGATTGTGCCACTGCACTCCAGCCTGGACGACAGGGCGAGACTGTGTCTCAAAAAAAAAAAAAAAAAAAGAAAGAAAGAAAGTAGTTTGGCCTGAGTTCTCTCTCTCTCTCTCTCTCTCTCTCTCCCCCCACTCTTGCTATGTTAAGACACAGCAAGGAGGCTCTCACCAGATGCAGCTTCTCAATCTTCAGCTTCTCAGCTTCCAAAACCATGAGCCAAATACGCTTCTATTTTTTATAAATTACCCAGTCTGTGGTATTATAGCAGCAGAAAAGGGAGTAAGATCTCCCTCAAGACTCCCTCCTGCCGTCTTGTTTTTTTTTCACCATAGCATTTCGTACCACCTTGATCAACTTTTCTCTTACTCGTTACTTTTGGTTTTTTAGTTCTACTATGTTCCATGGTGAATGCTAGCTCCCTAAGGGCAGGGCAGGGATTTGGTTTGGTCCTTCTGGAATTACATGCAAAACTGTGTGGGTTATTTTTCTCATGAAGGAGTCCACAGCTATTCTTGAATTCTTAAGTAGGCAAACAAGGGAAGGGATCATGGCCCCCATCCCTAGCCGCCATGACCTCCCACAATGCTCTCCTAACGCGGGAAAGGGAGTTCCCTGGGAGCATTCATTTATGCCTTTGTCATTTAGAAGAAAACCTTGGGGTTAAAGACAGGGAAGAAAAGGAATTCACATTTCCTGAATGTTTCAGTGCATCAGACATTAAGTATGCCAGACTCTGTGCGTATTTCATTGAATTTAATGGGATAATAATCCCATGAGAATGCCTGTCAGTGTCCCTATTTTACAGAGGAAGGAATTGAGGCTCAGGGATGTAAAAGAATTTGCCTAAGATTACTGTATTAAGCAAGTCTTTTTATTCTGAGGCTTTCACAACTCCGGGGTGGGTTGGCGGGGGGGTGGGACCTTGCTGACCCTGGAGGGACTGCTCCACCCAGGGTTAGCCAATTCTTAGTGAAAGTAAAAAACTTTTCTGTGAGCATGCCTTTCATATGCAGACCAATCCATCCAGACCCACATCTCCCAGTCATCTCCTTAATGGGCTCCCACCCTCTCGGTCACTATCCACCTGCCCTCATCTCCCCAGGGCCAGGTACCAGACAACTAGAGACAGCCCTGAGGCCTGCAGAAATCAATCAGACTAGCCATCCGAAGCCAGACCTCCTGTCTTACCTGCTCCTTCCTGTGAAGACCACAACAGGGGCCTTTGCCCTTAGCTCTCCCCTCTCCCCTCTGTCTCCTGACTCAATTGGGTGCTTCTCTGTGTGCCCCCTGCACTGTGGCATGCCGTGTCCCCTCCTCTTGGAATCTGTGAGTATATTAAACTATCTTTTCTATGCTGGCTCCCTCTGATCTGTTGGTTCTGCCATACCTAAATAATGATAAAACCTATATTTTGAGACCGTTACAAAATTAACAAGCTGTTGGAGAGGGGATTCAAATCCAATACACCCAAGATGACTTTGATGTCCAAAGTCTCAAATGCTGTGGAGTTACAAAGCTGAAAGCCCTTCCCAGCAGGCTCAAATCCGATCTCCCATTCATGGGGCCCAGGGCTTCTGTGTCTGGGTCAGGCTCCTGGTCCCATGTTCAAGATCTAGTGACAATAATTTGCTTCCTGAGACAGGAGGGCAAAGTGGTTCTGAGGGTGTGCTCCAGAGCCAGGTTAGCTGCCACCATCTTCCTGCCACATGAGGCTGGATACCATCCCCATTTCCTCATCTGCAAAAAGGCAGTAATAATTGAGTGCCCCCTCATGAGGGTACTGTAAGGATCAAAGGTCAAGTGGCTATGAAAGGGCTTAGCTCAGTGCCTAGCACAGAGCAATGTACACCACCAACATACAGGTGGGTGCCAAGAGAGACACATAGCCCACATACACATGCCATGTTTATCCTTGCTCATGTCATTCCCTCTACCTAGAATGATTTTCCTGATCTTTGCCTGGCCAACTCCTGCTCATCCTCCAAGCTCAGCCCAGGCATCGCCTCCTGCTGGGGACCTCCTCTGAGCCCCCCAGGATGCACTGATTCTCACCTCCATAATCTCAACAGCATGCTGTGCATTTCTCCCCCATATCAGTTTTTTATTTTATTTTACTTTACTATTACTTTTTTTTTTTTTTTTTGAGACGGAGTCTCTGCCGCCTGGGCTGGAGTGCAGTGGCCGGATCTCAGTTCACTGCAAGCTCTGCCTCCCAGGTTCACGCCATTCTCCTGCCTCAGCCTCCCGAGTAGCTGGGACTACAGGCGCCCGCCACCTCGCCCGGCTAGTTTTTTGTATTTTTTAGTAGAGACGGGGTTTCACTGTGTTAGCCAGGATGGTCTCGATCTCCTGACCTCGTGATCTGCCCGTCTCGGCCTCCCAAAGTGCTGGGATTACAGGCTTGAGCCACCGCGCCCGGCCCTACTATTTCTTTTTAAAGATAGAGTCTTCCTCTGTCCCCAAGACTGGAGTGCAGTGGTGTGATCGTGGCTCACTGTAATCATGAACTCCTGGTCTCAAGCAATCCTCCCACCTCAGCCTCCTGAGTAGCTGTGACTACAGGTATGCACCACCACACCTGGCTTTTTGTTGTTGTTTGGGGAGATAGGGGGGCTCTTGCTCTGTTCCCCAGGTTGGTCTCGAACTTAAGCCTTAGTCTCCCAAAATGCTGGATTACAGGTGTGAGCCACCATGCTTGGCCATAGAGACTATTTCATAGTCACACTTTCTGTGCAGTCTCTCTCTCTCCCTTCCATAACTGTGACTTCCCCGAGGATAGCGCTAACATTTATTATTGATGATAGAAGCACTGTCTTATCCATTCCTGTGACCTCCATGCCTGGCACAGAGTGGACACCCAACAAATGATTCCTTAGCTGACACCTACACAGACACACTTTCCCAATCAATGCCACAAATGCAAAATCCAGGTGGCGACGCTCTTGATGCCCTGACCACAGGATGCTGTGAACAGAGCCCCCTTTTTCTGCTATCTGCCCTGGATTCTCTGAGGTCAGCAGGGCACAGTTCCTTCCATTGCTCAGTGAAATCGACCTTCCCCAATGTGATAGTTTCCTAGGGCTTCTGTAACAAATTACCACAAACTTAATGGCAGAGAAGAACACAAATGTTACTAGCACACAATTCTAGAGGTCAGAATCTGTAATGAATTTCACTGGTCCAAAACTCAGCTGTGAGCTGGGCTGTGCTCTTACTGGAGGCTCTGGGGGAGAATCTGTTTCCTTGCTTTTTCCAGCTTCTAGAGCTGCCTGCATTCCTTGGCTCATGGCCCCTTCCTCCATCTTCAAAACCTGCAGTGTAGCATCCTCCAATCTCTCTTTTGGCTCCATTGTCACACTGCCTTCTGTCTCTCTGATCTGGATCTTTCTTATGAGGGTTCCTGTGATTATACTGAGTCCAACTGGATAATCCAGAATATTCTTCCCATCTCAAAGTTCTTAATCACATCTGCAAAGTCCCTTGTGCATATAAAATGACATTTATAGGTTCTGGGGGTTAGGAGATAGACATCGTAGGGGGCCATGTTCAGTCTACAACACCCAGAATCACCCATTTAACAGCAATGCAATGGTTCTTAACCAGGGTGATTTCGGCCCCTAGGGAACATTTGTCAATGTCTGGAGACATTTTTGATTGTCATAACTCGGGGTGCAGGTGCTACTGGCATCTGGCAGGTAGAGGCCAGGGATGTTGCTAAATACTGCAATGCCCAGGAAAGCCGCTCACAACAAAGAATGACTTGGCCCCAAATATAATAGCGCTGAGGTTGAAACTGTGATAGGGTATGTCCTCAATGTTCTATATCAATTCAAAAACAAACAGTGAACTTGACTGTGTCTAATAACTGAAGATTTAGACCTTTCAAAGAATTCCGCCTGAGAAGTGGTGGGTATCCTAAGGGGCCCAGAGGTACAGCTGCAGGGACCTTGGGAAGGCCATGAAGACAGCATCTGTCCAGCTCTGACAAACAGTAGCTGACTGGTTCCTAAAGAACCTACAGTTCCTAAAGAGTCACCAGTGCAATCTTCAGCACTGGTCTCAAATGCATTTCTTCTACAGCTGTGAGAAACTACATTGTGGTTCTCCTGGACCCTGGGCTCTTCTGAGCAGCCTACTGGGGGCTGGCGGCCACTCTGGGAATATGGTGGACAACAGGGAGGTACCAGACCTCCCCTCAAGGAGTTTCAAGGTCAAACACTATGGTTTAAAGGGCCCAGGAGGAGGAACGCTAAATCCAGCCCTCTGCTTCACTTGTCTCTTCTTTCTAAGATTCTGTCAGGGATCTCAAAATACCATCTTCACAGCCAGCTGCATAAAGGCAAACTTTAGAGATTCTAGAACAAATGTCAGCCACCCAGCTGGCATGGCACAAGGCTCAAGGGTGCCTGGATCCTGGTTGGCCTGGAGCAAATTGTGGAGATGGCTGTCTGCTGTCCCTGGAGAGTGCCAGGAAATCCATTCTCATTGAGGAGCAACAGCTGACCAGGCACAATGCCCTGTTGCTCTCAGAAGCGGCTGTGTTTTGACAGAGGCAGTGAGATGCTCTGGAAAGGACATGGGTTCCGTACAAACAGAGCTGGCTCAGGTCCAGCCATGTAGACCTGGGCAAATGCACTGACTCTCCAAGCCTCAGTTCACTGTTTGGAAGCCATGGGTAGAAACATGGATTCTGAGTATATATACATATAGAGAGAGGTTGTGTATGTGTGTGTATATATACAAACACACATATATATACACATATATATATATAGAATATGTATATATATGTAGAGAGAGGGTGAGATTGTATATATACCTGTGTGTAGAGAGAGAGGGTTAGTGTATGTGTGTGTGTGTGTATATATATATAGAGAGAGAATATGTATATAAACACAGAGCGTGAGATTGTATAAAATATGTCTATAGAGAGATGGATGGTAAGTATATATATATACGCACACAGAGAGAGAGAGAATATGTATATACGTATATAGAGAGAGGGTGAGATTGTGTATATATATATGTAGAAAGACAGGGGGGTGAGTATATATATATATATAGAGAGAGAATATCTATATATAGAGAGAGAGAGAGGGTGAGATTGTACATATATATGTAGAGAGAGAGGGTGAATATATATATATATAGAGAGAATATATATCTATAAAGAAAGAGAGGGTGAGCATATATATATACATAGACAGAAAGAGAGAGAGGGTATGTGTATATAGAGAGGGTGAGTGTGTGTATATATATATAAAGAGAGGTGTGTATCTATACAGACAATGTATGTATATATACGGAGGGTATATGTACATATAGAAAGACAGGGTGTGTGTATATGTTTGTGTACATATAGAAGGTGTGTATATAGAGACAGAATATGTATATATAGAGAGGGAGGGTGAGATTGTATATATATATATATGTAGAGAGAGAGAGTGAGCATATACATATATATGGAGAAAGAAAGAGAATATATATATAGAGAGAGAGAGCACAAGAGAGGGTGAGTATGTATACACACACATACATACACACATGGAGAGAGGATACATATACATAGAGAGGGTAACTATATATATGTGTGTGTGTATATATATATAGAGAGAGAGAGAGCACTAGAGAGAGGTGTATATATAGACAGTATATGTATATATAGAGAGGGATGGGGTGTGTGTGTGTGTATACATATTATATGGAGAGAGAGGGTGTGCATGTGTATAAGTATACAGAGAGAGAGGGTGTGTATATACATATATAAAGAAAGTGTGTGTATATATATATAGAGAGAGAGGGTGATTATATATAGAGAGAGGGTGAGCATATACATGTGAGAGAGAGGATAGGTGAGTGTATACATCTATATATATATAGAGAGAGAGAGACAGAGGGTGTGCATGTGTGTGTGTATATATATAGAGAAGGTGAGCATATATGGAGAGGGTGTGTGTGTATGTGTATATATATGTGTGTATATGTGTGTATATATATATAGAGAGAGAGGGTGAGTATATATAGAGAGGGTGTGTATGTGTGCATACATATATATAGAGAGAGAGGGCGAGTATATATATAGAGAGAGAGAGAGAAAGAGAGAGGGTGTGTGTGTACATATAGAGAGAAAGAGGGTGTGTGTATTTATACATATAGAGAAGGCGAGTATATCTATAGAGAGACGATGAATGTATATACATATATATAGAGAGAGAGAAGAGAAAGAGCGTTTGTATGCCTGTATATATATACAGAGAGAGTATATATCTATATAGAGAGGGTGAGCATATCTATATATATATGTAGAGAGAGTATATATATAGAGGGTGTGTATGTATGTCACCTTTTCTGTGTATGTATGTGTGTGTGTGTGTATATACATATAGTTTCTGTATTCATACTCAATATATATTTGAAATTACATTGTTCATATACTTGTTCATTGCCTGCCTCCACTAAAACGTAAGCCCCAGGACAGAGATCTGTCTGCCTTGTTCATCTCTGTACCCGCAGAGCCTGGCCAGGGTCCCCAGCATCCTCTGTGAGATTAGGCAGGTAGGGTTATTCTCAATTTATAAGGCGAAAATGAGGCTCACAGAGGTTAATCGTGGCCCTGCCCCTTAGCCAGGCACTCTGCCGTGAGTGCCCTGGGAGACACAGCCTGCCAGGTGAAAGCACTTCACTCAGCCAAAGCCTTGGTAAGGGTGGAGGCCGTGTGCACCCCTCAGCTATCGCTGTTGGGCGCTTCCTTTCTGCCAAGAGCAAATGTCATCACTTCTGCTTCCTAACACCCCTCTGCGATAGAAGAGATCACTAGGGTTTACAAACACGATCACTGAAGCTCAGGGAGGGAGAGGGATCGGCCCTGGTGCACTCAGCCGTCAATGCAGAGCAGGTGTGCAAAACCAGGCCCCTTTGCCCCCATTAGGGGCTTCACATGGTGTTCAAGGGAGGCACCTTTCCTCTCAGGTGAAAAGAAGTCTGTGGAGGTTCCTGATAAGCAGAGAAGGACCCAAAGTCCTTGGCGACTGCTGGTGAGGGCAAGGGGTGAGGAAAAGGATGAGGTCCCAGCAGCAGCACGAGGCAGGAGGACCTGCAACGGGGGCCCCACGATTGTGTTGAAGATAACAGGTTTGAGAAGCCAGCAGTACTCGCACCAGGGCCTGGCAGCCTGGGGTGCAAGAGGCCGGGAATGCAGTCAGGACTCTCCTTTGGTCAGGTCCAGGCCCAAACCTTGGCTTGGGATGGTCCTTGGGCAAATACCAGACCCCTGGAACTCCTCTTGGTGTTCTGACCAACCTACACCTCAGACTGGTCCAGTAACGAATGGGTCTATGGGAGTACACTTCCCAGATGAAAAAGGTGAAGCTCAGAGAGTGCCCCCCTCCCCCGGCCCACCGCCGTAATCACCCGTAACCATGCTTCCCTGTCTTAGCAAGGCAGGGGGTGGGACAGCTCACAGGGAGTCACCCCGGTGTCCCTTCTGGAGCCTCTTCCTGAGTAGTGCATCCCCAGTAGTGAGAGGGACATAAACAAGAAGACAGTATTCGTGAAACTCCTGGGCTTTTCTTGCTCAGATTCGTAAATAACGGGAAAGATCTGTTGGAGGTCATTTAGCCACGGTCTCTCCTGCAGCTGGAAGCTCCCACGAGGTCTCAGGTTCTTGATGGCTTCTGACGTGAGTGTCTTATAATTAAGGACCGCTGCTGCCTACATGTTTACTGTGACTCCCCCAACGCTCCTCTTCCTTAGGCCAGAGCTGAAATGGGCTTCAGGAGGCGTCTCCTGGCATGTTTCTGGGGCCCAGAGAAGATGAGAGTGGAGAGATCTGAGCAGTCTCCCTTGCAGCGTCCTGGCTCATCTGACTTGTGAGGGGGGCTCCTTAACCCAGACTCCCCATGTGGGAAAGTGGGGGAAATCTCACAGAAGAGCAGCTCCCTGGGCAACACCCTTGGGCAGGCCGGGCTTTGGAAGCAGAGGGCTCCCCGCTGGCCTCCTGGGGAGCTCCTGGTACCCATTACAGAGGTCCCCCTCCTCTCTCCCTCCTGGCTGCCCTCAGACACTGGAGCTCTCCCTTTGCTCAAGGCCTTTGTCTGGGCCACTCCTCTTTCTCAGGACACTGTCCTCCAGGTGTCTGTCAGCCTGGCCGCCTCCCCTCCCACACAGCTCAGCCCCGCCCTCACCTCAATGGTGCCTTCCTGGTCTCCCTATTGAAGACCAATAGGGAGCTGCATACAGCTATTCACTGCACAGGGCTCTGCCTCCCTTCCCTTCTCTCTTCCCAGCTTTCTTGCTCTCCGAGCACTCCATTTTCTAATAGAGAAAACATTTGCTTTGTTTATTGCCTATCTCTCTACACAAAGCAGAAGCTCCAAGAGGGCAGGGTTTTCTGTTTTGTTCATTGCTATATCTGTCCCCAGCTCTGGGAACCGTGCTAGGCACACAGTAGGTGATTAGGGAAGTTATTGAATAAGAGAGTCAGTGGTCCACCTGCAGTAAATGCTCAGGCTACTGAACTTGCCGGTGTCAGAGCTGCCCCCACGAAGCCACCTCGCTCACTTGCACTGGCTGAGGAAGCCTGCGCTCATGTCTCTCTGTTCCAGCATTTCACGTGCAAACATTTCCAAGTCCCCAGTTGCTGCTTCATCTGTATTCACTGTCATGAAACCCACTGAGTTTGCCTTTCTCCTGTTTTTGTTCCTGCTGCTTTAGGAACCCTCCCTCTCGCCACTAGTTGGTAGGGCGACCTCAGTACAGGGCCTCAGAACGGCATGCAGGTTCAAGCCAGAGTGGTGCAGTGCGAGTGTTTAAGTCTCTGTTTAAAATTCTTGCAAACTCTGTTTAACAGGGTAATGGTTTAATGTATTGTTTAACAAGAAGCCATTTGGAGCTAGAGCAGGACTTGCTATAGACGCCAAGCAGATTCCAAATGGCATCTCCTCAAAACGAGAAGAGAAACATAAAGTTAGAGAAAGGCTGTCCCTGGGGGAAGTGGGAGAGGCTAAGTCCATGTTCTGGTGGGAGGAGGCAGGCAGGTCTGCTCTGCGTCTCTCTCCATCTCAGCTGTGGGTGAAGATGCAAGCCAGCCGGGGAAAGGGGTCAACAGGGAGTTGGGCATCTTTCCCTTGATTTAACTGCTCAGGGCCACGGCACAGCAATGCCACGAGGACCCAGAAGTGGAGCTCGTGTGCTGGCAGATGTATGTGCTGCTAGGTCTGAAAGCCCAGTGTTCCTTGGAGATGGCCAACCCCAAGACTGGCACCAATAGCCATGGAGAAGGAGGGGCTGTGCTCAATTTGGGGTCCACAGGCAGCTGGAGCACTGGCAAGTGGCCAGGACATGGCAACTCCCTGCAACTCTGGATCAGGTGATTCATTATGTAATGTCGTTTGATGTAGTGGATTGGTTGTTTTGGGACAAATTCTACTTCCCATTCCTAAGGAAATGGAATGGAAAATTCATGACTCTGGTGCTGAGCTCAGATCCAATACATTCACCTCACACAACCAAATCACCACCCCTTTCTGGGTGGCAGCTTCACCCCATTTTAACCAAGATCCCAAAGTTTGAAGTAATCACCTTTTGTGTCCTTGATTTAGAGAGGGTGACAGCTAATGTCCCATAGGAACAGGACTGGAAAGAGACAAGAAAGTATTTTCATATAAGAAAAAAAGAAATCTCCCACAAAGAGAGACGTGGATGTCTTTCACTGTGGGGACAGGAAAGAGAGGAGGCCATTCAACTGATCAGCTGATCCAACTGATCCAACAACTGATCCAACCACTAAGAGTCAGGCCCCCTCGGCCCTCCCTCCACCTGGGGACAGAAGCAGGCTTTACCCATAGAAGGGATACTTGGTCAGGGGGACAGAGCAGTGGAGCTGATGCTTCCTGTGGGATGCTTTTCATCCTCACCAGGGAGAAAAAGAAGTAAGTGCTTGCCAGGCTGCAGCCAAAAAGAAAGGCACGGACATTTCTGCTTAACGGGAGCAGAGAAAAGCAAATCGTCCTGAGTTGTTTGGACGCAGTCAGTCCAAGCTCTCGCTGGAAATAGAGGTGAATGTGAAGCTCAAACACAGGCCTCTGGAAGGGCTTTTGATATAAAAGGAGCCTGCAAGTAAAGTTGAAAAAGAAGAAAACTAGCAAGGAAGTTAGCACTGAAGAGACACAAAGCAAGATCCCTAATTTTATCTTAGAGCTCCAGGTTTGTTTAAAGGACAACCAGTGTTTATATGCAGGGTTTACAATTTTCTCATGCTTCCCTGTCTTAGCAAAGATGCTTTTCTTTGGTACAAATTTGGTACTGGTGTCTGTGGTTATGGACGTCTAGGTGGGGAGCAGGGAACCCTCTGGGAGAGGCATGGCATTTGGACGACGTCTTCTAAGTGTTGTGTGACCTGCTCAACTTCAGGCCCAGGGTGGCAAGAAGTATAGGAGGCTTTTCTAATTATCCACCTTGCTGTGTGACCTGGGAAACTTCCTTCCCTCTCTGTGCTTTGGCTTCCCTGTGTTAAACTGGGAGGGGGCTGGATGGCCTGATGGGCAGCATCTCCCCCACCTCCACTCCCAGGAGCTCCTGCCAAGTGCTGCCTGGTGGACTGGGACCGTGCGACTTTACGCAACATGTCGAGGTCTGCTTTTGATCACCTCTGAGAGAATTCCTTGCTCTAGGAAGAAGTGTGTTCCCAATGTGTGTCCCCTGAGCAGTAATGGCCTACATGGCACCAGCTGGCCACATTCTGGGGTTGAGGTCACTCTAGGTTCCAGCCCTGGCACAAGCCTGATCCCACCTGGGGATGCCCAGTCTTGCCCCCTGCTGAGTTAGAGTTTGAGGGGCACACATTGGCTCAGAGGATATCTGAGGGCACCTGAGGTTTCCTCTGAGGGTTCCTGAGGTGCCCTGATTTTTCAGGGCCAGAGAGATCTAAGGAGACCGAAGAGACCTGCACCATATTGGAAATGTAGGACACTGGGTTTTCACCGTGAACCTCTCACTAACTGAGTCCATCACCTTGGACTAGTCCCTTGATCTCTCTGGGCTTCAACTTCCTCATCTGTAAAAGAAAAGGGTTGAACTACACATTTTCTCAAATCCTTGTTTCCAGCACAAAGATTCTGTGCTTTTATGGGGAGATAGGTAGACAGGCAGCCTTAGAAGATGCTAGAATCTTGTTATCTATCAATAATCTCAGGGTCTTCCAATGTTTGGGGGCCAAAACGATAACAGTATCATCCCACATTCATCTCCTTCTCCAGAGCCACCCATCCTGTCCTAAAGTCTTTGTCTGGATAAGCTCTTTTGACCTCTGGGTCAGGATAGAAATGATCTCCAAGGAAAGGCCAGGCAAAGGGCGGTGAGCCCATATGTGTCTTTCTCACTAGCAGGGTCCTGGGGAGCTGGAGGGTCCTTGTCCCAGACCCATCCCCTTGCTTCCTGGCCAGGCCAAGCTTAGCTCCATAGTAGGGCAGTGAGGCTTCCCCCTGAGTGCTTGGAAGAGGCTCACCTAAGAGGCTCTGGAAGACTCAGAACATTTGCAAAAAGCCAATCGTTGGCAGAGACTTTGGGAGCAAGAGGCAGATACATCGCCTTCTGACCATGTCAGTGTGATGGCATCTGGGGCATGCGCACATGTGTATGCTGGAGCTGACATGCCCAGCTTGGCCACGGCACATGCCACCCTCCGCTCCATCCCGGCAGCAGTGGCCAGTTCCCACGGAATCCACACCAATCTATCTGTCTCCTCCAGACTCAGCCACAGCCGTCCTTGCTTATGGGCACAGGCTTTAGAGCAGGACTCCCTAGGTAGAGATCCCAGCTCTACCACTTCCAAGCTTGAGGCATTGTGCATGGTACCCAGCCTCTATGCACCTCCGTTTCAATGTCTGTAAAATGGGAATAAAAAGTGTCCACTTCAGAGGGCGGCTGTGGGACTTTAACTGGTTCCTTAATCCATGTAGCCTCCCCGGACTAGTCTCTGGCACACGGCTGAGCTCCCCTAAAATCTTAATGAGCATTTTTGACATCATCATTTTCATTGTTCTCCTCATCACCACCGCTGTCCCACACTCGCTGCAGTACACCCTGTGCCCTGGGCACCAGATGCTCTCAGTCTGCCCTCTCCATGCTCTTGCAGGCCTCCATTCCTTGGTGTCTGTGGTCCCACTGTCCAGAAAAGCCTCCCAATATTCTCCTTCAAGTGAGCTCTTACTCATCCAACACGAACCAAATCAAACGTTACCCCCTCTGTCAGGCCCCCAGAAACAGTTACTCCGTCTTCCATGCTCCCGAGGAACTTGTGTGTGCATCCGTTACAAAATTTAAGATGTGGAGTGCCAGACTATAAGCTCCTAAATGGCAGGCATCTTTGCAAACCTATCCCCAGCAGGTCTGGCCTGTGGTGGGTGATGCTGTGATGATGGGGAAGTGGCCATTAGAGCCCTATAAGGGGAGGACTCCTCAGCAGGAGTGTGGCCAAAAAGGTCGCCCCAGGCCTTGTGGAGGAAAGGAGGTTCCCCACGCCTGGCGCCTGCCAGTGTTCATACAGAGCCACTGGAGAATTTCCAAAGGAGGGAGGAGGACAGAGCCATCGCTCTTCATCCATTCCCCAACCCCTGCTTCCCCATAGATCTTCCTCCCAACACACCCAGTGAGAAACCACCACCCCTCTTTCTGTTACCACCCCCAGTGGCCCTATTGCATCCTCTTGGCTCGTGCTCCAGAACAGACCTCAAATCTGTCCATTGCATCCTTCCCCAAACACTCTCCATCCCATAACCTCACACCTGGCCCACCACAGCCTCCAACAGGTGCTCCTAGCCCAGCCCTTGCTTCCCTCCCTGTGCAACAGAAAAGGGACCTTCTTCAAAAGCAAGGCTGGCCGTGTGTTTTTCCTCTGCAGCCCCTCCCACTACCCTTGGAATAAATCCGAGCTCCTGGGGTCCCCCAGGCCCTTCCCAATTCCGGCCCTGCCTTTCTCTCCATCCTCTCTCACCCCAACTGTCAAGCTCCAGTAATGCTGGGTCCTTTCACTTTTTGGAACAAGTCAGGCTTTCCTTCTCTCAGGGCCTTTGTGCAAGCTCCTCCCATTGCCCAGAAGGCTGTCTCTGCTCTTCCCAAGTTGGTTCCTGCTCATCATTTGTACTCAGCGTAACTGGCAGCTCTCTGGAGGGGCTTTTTCTGACCCCCTGCCTAAAGTAGTCTTTCTCCAACCCAACCCAATTGTCTGCTTCAATACACTTACCACCAAGTGTTGTGTAATTGTTTTTGTGCTGTGTCCCCCGACAGAATGGGAAATTCATGACAGTATGGATCATGCCTGTTATGCTCCCCATTGTTCCTCCACACATAGCATGGCTCCTGGATAACACATCTTTGTTGAGTGGCAGAGTGTATCATGTAGCCAGAATATGCCAGGTGACGCACTGTGGAGGTGGATGTGGAGCTCATTAGACCTTCGCAACAACCCAAAAAGTACTTGTTATTCCTAATTTACAGATTAGGAAACTCAGGAAATTAACTTGCCCAGTGCCGTAAGGTCAATACATGGCAGAGCTGAATCTGCATGCAGCCCTGTCTGACTTTTCATACTGTACTGAACTGCTTTTCCAACCCTGTCACAACCCAGAACAGGAACAGAGCCTTAGCAGACACAAGACTCACCACCGGCATAAATGTGACATGTCAGAATTTTGTGTTCCCATCATTTCTTTGTTATTCTGTTTACTTAAACTTTCAAGACATCAGGCTTAAGGAAGACCCTGCAGAAATGTCCAAATGACTCCAGCATAATAATTGGATGATATATTACTATTATTTCCCTTGAGTCTGTATTTATGGGGAAACTGGATATAAGTGTGTCTTGCAGGCTGAATATTGTTCTCTTAGCCCAGTGATTAGAGAGAAACAGATGGTGGAGAGATGGCAAGGGAGGGATAGACTGGCATTGGCAAATCCATGTAAAACTCACCCATTAAAGTGGTAGTCATAGCGATCTTTCCAACCATCTACTAGCCCTAATGGTACACAGTGGACAGGAGTCATTATAAAGCCCACCAAAGCAAGGTCAGTGAGCCACAGGTCTCACCAGCAAAGCCTGAAGGCTAATTCAGAAGGCACATCTACAATAAAAGCACCACTACCACCACCAAGAAAATAGCCAGACATCCTACAAGGCGCTTGACATTTGTCATGTTTCATGCTCATAACAACTCTCTATGATAGGTAATAGCATTATCACCATTTTATAAATGAGAAAAATGAGGAACAGACACGCTCAGTAACTTGCCTAATGTCAAAAAGCTGTCAAGTAACCCCAACTTTCCACGCTGCAACCCTCCAGGCACCCATGTGACTGGGAGAGGCCATGCCATCAGCAGGTCTGTTCCAAGTTCACAAATTTTCTCTCCCCTCTTCCAATTTCTGATGATTAAACTGATTTACTTTAAAGCTTGTACACCTCCTGCAGCTTAAACAGATGGGAATGGCATCTACTAGCATAACAAAATTGTCTGGTGATGAGGACTCAACTCTAGAAGTTAAGTAAGAGAGAAATGCCAAGCCCCTTACAGGCAGCCCGTGCTCAGTGATGTCTAGTGTCCTTCCTTCCTAAAAACCCAGCTAATGCTTTAGCCTCCTTCTTGGCTTACAGATCCACAACCCAGTGGCAAGGATGGCCACTGGCCTTTGTTTAGTCCAACAGGTCCCAAATATATTTAACCACAAAAGGTTGTATTGAGAAACACCCATTCCACATTCCAAACAAACTTGGTGAAATGCTCACCTGTCCTCCCAGCTTCCAGCACAAAACCAGGGGATTGCACGGAGGAGGAGCCAGGAGGCGCTTCCCTGGGGGTGAAGGCCCAAGAGTAGCATGACACTGGGTCACTCCTGGCTCCTTTTCCAAGGGGTCTGCTCTTGGCAGCATGCCCAAGTGGCCCCTGGCTTTGCACAGACCCTGGCCCCAATGGGCTGTCACATGAGAGGACATTTAGGAAGCAACATCCACTGCCCCTTGGGAATCCCCAATGGCTTTCCTCTCCAGAGATGTGGTGCCCAGCCCTTTCTGTTTATAGTCTGAGAAACTATTAAAGAAAGGACAGGCATGACAAGGAGGCTGGGACACAGATGATCCAGAAGGCCAGAAATGGGGAGAAATCTCCCTAGGACCTGGAGTATGCCAGCCCATAACTCCTGAAGGTTGGCGTCTTTGCAAACCCATCCCCAGCAGGTCTGGCCCATGGTGGGTGGTATCATGATGATGGGGAGGTGGCCGTCAGAGCCCTATAAAAGGATGACTCCACCTGGCCCTGGAAGTGATAAAAACAGCCCCTTACGTGCCCGTGGAGTTTGCAAGTTTACAAAGTGCTCTCTTGTGCATTATATAATTGCATCCCCACTGAAAATTAGGTATTATTCTTCTTTCTTCCAGTATACCAAAGAGAAAATGGGATTGTGAAAAGACAAAGGTCCAAAATCACAAGAGGGTATAAGTGGTGACCAGGTCCCTGGATTTAAAATGCCCCATCGGGAGCCTACCTGTGCCCCACCCTGCTACCTGCCCTATCTGGGGTGTCAAGACCTGGCCAAAGGTTGGAAGAGGAAAAGATGAGAGGAGGCATAACTTGGCAGCCCTGGTGGTACAGAGTGGGGAAGATTTGAAACTGAAACAGCAAAAGGCAGTTTAAATAAGCAGAGGCTGCTGTGGTTTGAAGGTGTCCCCTCCAAAGTTCAGATGTTGCCAGTGTGACAGGATTAGGAGGTGGGACTTTTGAGAGGTGATCAGGCCATAAGGACTCCTGTCTTGTGAATGGGATTGAGGGCCTTATAAAAGAGGCTTCATACAGCATGCAGCTAGCTTGTCCTTCTGCCCTCTGCCATGTAAGAACACAGTGTTCTTCCCTTCCAGGGGATGCAGCCCTCATTAGGCAGCTGAACCTGCAGGCACCTTGATTTTGGACTTCCCAGCCTCCAGAACTGGGAGAAAATAAATCTCTGCTCTTTATAAATTATTCACTTTCAGACATTTTGTTACAGCAGCACAAACAGGCTAATCTGCAGTCTCAGACAGCAGCTGAGTTGGTTTTGAGAAATAGAAAGACTCAGATGGGAGAGAAAGGTGTCCCTCTCCAGTGCCAGCAAATCTGCCCATGAGAGCATTGTTGCCCTGGGCTGCAGGGCAGCAGCCCTGGGATCTGAGGGCAGGTTGGATATGGAGGGAACCAGGGAACCAGGCATTGCCCTGCCAGTCAGCAGCTCATCCTGGCACTAGGAGCTGCTACCCAGGGTCAGCGCTCACTTCCACAGAGCTCCTTTATGGTTAGGTTTGTAGAGCAAGAATGCATATTTCAAAGACATCCCTAGGATGCTGGTCTTGCTCCAGAATCAATCATCACGTGAGTCTCTTGGTGCTGAGAACAAACGATGTTGTTCAAATTGCTGCATGTCCACATTCACACAATGTGTTTTCTCAGAGATCCTGTGAGGCAGGGACTCCCATAGCCGCAGCTGTGGGCAGCCAATCCCACCAGTTCATTGCCAAGTATACAGCCTGGGTCCTCAGGCATCCTGAAGATGGAGCATCACCAAGGTTTCCCTGTGTTCCCAAGCTCTTCTCAGTCCCCAGGAGATAGTGTGCGTGCATGTGAATGTGTCCAAGAAAGAAGGGAGGGACCGGATGAACGGTCAGCCCTGCCATCCTCCACGTGGCTTCCTGCTTAGCTTCTGCATGTCCCAGCTGGAGCTGGACATCAAGTTGGCTCCTTCCAGCTCTCCTGTCCAGGCCTCGGTTGCTGGTCCTGTAGGCACTGGCTGGGCTGTCACTCCAAGAAGCTGGAGTCCCTGGGCCACCGGAGGACTCTTCCTGACAGTGAGGACTGCAGATGCCAAAGGGCAGATGTTGGCTGGTGTCCCCCAACTGGCAGCACCTGCTGAAGATCCCCAAACTCCTCCTGCTTCTGTGGGTGCCCAGAAGACAGAGGCTGTGGCTGCCTGGAGCATGCAGCCCATGCTTCCTGAAGCCTTGTCAAAGGGCGGAACTGGGCCCTCAGCTCAGTGTGGGTTTCAGGCCTGGCTTCCCCTGTGTCCAGTCCAGGGGTCACATGGCCCCTTTTCCTTGCTTCTGTGATGGACCAGCAGGACTGCAGCCAGCACTTGGTGGGATGGACAGATACCCTGGGGCCCCTTTTTCCACCAGGCAGCCTCCATTGAGGGCTGTTCTTGTTCAGTAGATGGGACATGAGGCTTCACCTGAGCTGAGTTCATACAGGACAGGCAAGCCTGTCAGCAGCACAGCTGGGTTCATAACCAGGTCCCCAGGCTTTGAATGCCACCAGCAAGCTACCAGCCTGAACAGCTCAGTCTTCCGCTGGCTTTTGAAGATTAAATCCCCTTTTTGCATAAGCACCTAAGGGGATTGGAGCCTACAGAGGGCCAGCTTGGAAAACGTAAGGAGGCACATCTGTTCAGAGAAAGGCCTGGGGCGGCGTGGCTGTTCTTGCCAGACCGTGTTGCTGAGGAGGTCCGTGTGGGTGTCCATGAAGGTGGTGACAGAGGGCCTGCTGGGGCACCAAGAGGACCTGCAGGGTCTGGAGGTGAGAACCTAAGAGACCAGGAGGTCCTGCTGGCCAGGGAGAGCTGGGGTACGGACAGCAGACCCCTCCCCACGGCTGCCTGGCTACCCAGATTACACATGCTCACTGAGTGCTCTGCAGTCAGGAACTTCTGGGCTGAGTCTCTTCAGCAACTTCTTGCCTTGATAAACTCAGTACCTCCCAGGACAGTTCATGCATGGCTCCATGGACTGTCTCTCACCTGCTGAATGGATAACCGTCTCCCTGCAACTTCTACCCTTTGGGATGATCCTTCTTGCCCATGACATCCCTTCAAATGTCACCCCACGTGTTGCCACTTCCAGCCCCCTCCTCCTCCTGGGCCCTCTCCCCTGCTGGAACTTCAGTGGAGTTACTTAAGCTGCTTTACAAATGGGGCTTACACATGAGCTTGGTTCGAAGCAAGAGCACCACAGTTTAAGGGTCTGAAACCATTAGTGCTGCCCAACACGACGGCCCCTTGTGGTCCCGTGCTATCTCTGGCCTGCGGCTCCCCGTCCCATAGACGTGCAAATGCCTGGCTTGGGTCAGCACCCAAGAACAGAGGCCACTGCCCCTGATGGGGAAACCCAGAGCCCTCTACCCTGCTGCGTCCTGGCTGGCTCTGCTCTGCTCACATTAACGAAGCGGCCTGGAGGTGCCAAGCCAGCCCACACACATTCAGGACATGCCTGTGCCGCTCTTGAGTGCGGTGCGGGGCCCATCAGCACTGCACTGGGGGCCGGGCGTCCTGGGAACTCAGGGCAGGATGGGCAATGCCCACAGAGCGTGCCAGGCACACAGTGTGTGGGGGGTGCCCGTGGTCCCCAGGTGGAGGGCATGCCGGGGTGGCAGGGCGCGGCCGGCGGGCACTCACAGGGCAGGGTCTCGGCGCTGTTCTTCTGGATCATGATGCAGAGCTGTAGCACCAGTTGGGGCGCGCTCTCCAGGAAGGTCTCCAGGAGGCGCAGCATGTTGACGTCTGCATATTCATACATCATAGCCCAGTAGAAGCGTCGCTGGTGTTCCTTCCGCCGCTGGCTCTGAATCCCCAGGTACATGGTGCGGATATACCTGCCCGGAGAGATGGGGAGAACACAGAGAGCATGGGTGGGTGCGGGGGCTCCAGAGGACCCTTGCCATCCCCCTAAAACCAAGAGACCCAGCATTCCCCGCCCCCTGCCCCGACCCTGTGCTCTGAAGTTCCCAGAGGCTTGGACGGGGCTCTGGGGGTCTCCCGGCAAAAGGACATGATGCTGAGGCATGGGGGAGGGGAAGGGCAGGTCAGGAAAGGATTTGACCCCTCATGGGCTCCTAAGCAAGTCCTCCTCCTCCTGGTCTCCATTTGCTCATCCAGAAGATGAGACTGTGGGGCACGATGCCCTCCCAGGGCCTGCAGGTAAGCATCTCAGCTGAGCCCTGGGACAGGGGTGGGGTTTCTCAGGTTCAGGACCCTGGCGGGAAACAGTCCAGCAGGGTCGTCACCTCTGTTGTTCTGGAGCAGGAAAGGCAGGGAAGGGGGTGAACATCTGTGAAGCTCCTACTACTTGCCATTCACTGGCTGGCCATGCCCAGGTGGTAAGTAGGAGGGTATAGTTCTCACATGCGACAGACAGGAAATAGCGCGGGCTCAGAAGGGTCACCCCCACTGCACAGGCTCGTGTTGCTGGATAGTGGAACAAGTAGGAATCACACCCAGGCCACTGGACACTGTCTCTGGACATCAGGGGGACCCAGGGCCTGCCACGGAGTCTCCGTCCCAGCAGGGCCCAGGACACAGGTGCAGATCCACTGCCCGCCCTCTCGGGACCACGCCCAGGCTCTGTGTGGGAGGGCCGAGGGGCCAAGGAAGCAGGTAGGGGGAAGAGCAAGGCTCACAGGTCAAGCAGGCCTAGACTCATCACTTGCTAAGTTGGGGACCTTGAACTAGTTACTCCAGCTCTGTGTCCTTGTCGCTCATATTTCATATGGGGACAGAATGAGAGCATCGCAGGGTGCATGCGAAGATTGGTGAGATGATATGCACACTGGCATCCCCCCAGGTCGCATGATAACCCCAGCCTCATTTTCACCAGAACTCTCTGGAACTGTGTCTCCAAGGCAAGAGAAGGACTTAAGGCACCATCCAAACTCAGCCAACAAGCTCCAAGTCTGGTCCAGGGGTGAGGGTATGGACAGGGCTCACCCAGAAGCAAGGGCCAGAGTGCATAGCTCTGTAGGCCCAGTCAGGATCAAAAACAGGAACCATAAACTGGGTGCCACCAGCAGTGGGAGAGAACCACACGCCTGTCCTTGACTGTCCTGTGGGATGGACGTTCTAGGACCCGCTACTGTGCCCTCTGAAATGCTGAGCCTGACTTGTAAAGATTCAGTGCATGGCTGATGCCCTATCCAGGCCCAGCTGGCCTTGGGTATTACCAAGAACCCACTCAGGGCTGCTGGATGGTCCGTTCTGTCGCTGCCACACCGCCAGCAAGCTCCCAGCCACTGCCCCTCTTGCCTGGAGGGGTGCAGGAGTCTCCTCACTGGTTCTCCATTGTCTACTCTTACCCCTGAACAACCCATTCTTCAAACCGCTACTAAGCCACAAGGGTGACCTCAAACACACATGCCAGCTGCAGTAAGCCCTGCTCGCCATCCGATGAGGGGTACCTGGCTTCTCTCTAGATTCCTAAGGGCCTTTAGGGGCCTGGATCCTGAAGGGACCCAGCCAGGGAAGCTGCAATAGATACCTCATTTCTCTCCAGACCCACCCCCTGAGGTGAGCAGAGACACACCCTTACTGAGAACCAGAGGCTGGCATTGCAGTGATGGCCCCATCAGGGAGGGACATGGGAGGAAGGTCAGGACACCAGAACCCCCGGGCCAGGTCCTTCCAGGTATACAGTCCTTGGGGTCCCTGGCCCACCTTGCGGGTCGGGTCTGGTTATCACCATTCAACACATGGGGGAACTGAGGCTCTAGCATGAAATAAAGCACCAAATTCTGGTTCTGTTCCAGGTTCTTCCACCTGCTGACTGTGGCATTTCCACAGGGCGTTACCTTGCTCTGGGTCCCTGCCTGTGAGTTCACAAAATCAGGAAACCAGGGAAGAGGCTCAGGAAGAGGAACGGGGAGGTTGCACCTGGTCTCAGAGCTCACAGTCACTAAGAGAGGCGAAGGGAGAGACCCAGAGAGATAGAGGCAGAGACAGAGATAGACAGTGAGACACACACAGAGAGACAGAGAGAGAAGTAGGAGGGAGCTGAAGGAGAAAGCAAAGGTAAGGGGAGCAGTGTCAAATTTGGGGATCTGAAGGAGAAGACTGCCTGGAGGAGGTGAAGGCAGAAAGAAATGTGTGCAGGGAGGTTCCTGGAAGCAGATGTCATCATCAGTATTTTGGGAGGGGCTGAGGGTGAGCCCCTGATGGAGGGTGATAGAAGGGTCAGGCTGATCAACCATGATGGCAGTGCAGGGAGGCAGGGCATCAGGGGACACGAATGCTCCAGCTGAGGCACTGAGGCAGGGCTGTGCGCCCAGAGCTTTGGCACCTGTGTCCAGGAGAGACCTGTGCCGAGTGGAGCCTCAGTGCGGTGGGTCCCCCAGATCAGAGCTGCTCCCTGTGACCCAAACCCGGCTCTCTCAACAGGTGGCACCTGCAGCACACAAGCTATGAGCCATAGATCATTCCAGGCCCCAGACCACAAACCTAACGGTCTCAGGGATACACTCAGACTATACAGACTCTGCTTCTTCTAGCCTCACAGGTGGTCCAGCGGCTGGAGGAACGGTCATACAGCAGCACTAACCCTATCCATCTGGGTCCCAGGTCAGTAATGCCAGTGCTCAGGTTCACCCAGGCAAAGAGAGCACCGGTTCTACCCCTCGACCCCACGTTCTCCCCAAGCCACAGGCCCCTCTGCCCACCAAGGAAGGGGAAAAGGAAAACAATGAGCCCAGAATATGCCAATTCAACTGGAATGCCTGCCAGGGGAGCCAATCTTGACGCTGTCCTGGGTGTGAGCACCCCAGGGTGTGGGAAGAGACAGGGTGGATATAGGCAAAGCGGGTGCCACTCCTCCTTGAGCCAAGGTGCCCTAGAGGGCACCACGGTCCAGGCAAAACCAAGTTTGGACAGCATGGTGCCTCCTGGGTCACCCACACAGGCACTGCAGGGACTGTAGTAGGGACTGATCACAGCTCCGCCCAGGAGTTCCTGACAGCCAGGCCTCAACGCAAATGCTCAACCTTTCCAACTGCTCCTGGCGCGGCCCCTCCTCTGCTACTCTTAAGTCCTTGGGTCCCCAGTAGACAACCGAGGGGTACTGGTTTGCAATATAATTGGGTCTGGACACTGGTCTAGTCCAACCCCTACTTTATAGGGGAGGGCCCCAGTGCCAGAACGCAAGCCACCGCCGACTCAGTCACTCAGTGCTGTGGGGCCCAGAGCAGACCAGAACCCAGGCCTGACCCCATGACCTTGCTTGTCCCCCACAACACATGCAAAGCCCCTGCCTCTCATGCAGGAGGATCCTGGCAGCTCCTGCAATCACGTGGCGGCTGCTGTCCTGGAGGCTCTAGGATTCTTCCTCCTTCTCCTAGCTTTCCCTGGTGTCTGTCTCCCTCAAGATCTAAGGAGCTGCCAAGAAACAACCAGGCAGATGGGTGGGGTGGGAGGAAGGCATAAGGCATGCCCCCCCCCCCCCCACAAAAACCCCTGGGCCAGCGCTGCTCTCCCTCGGTATCTCAGTTTCCTGGGTGACCTCTGAGGTTGCCTTGAGGTTGCGCTGCCAGCCGCCACCTGCAGGGCCTCCCACATCCCCTCTGCAGAAGCGGCCTCGGCGCGCGGCCACACGGTGGCGCCAGACCCTAAGCGTCGCGGAAAGACGACTCCAGGCGGGTGATCTCATCCTACAGGCCCGCGCCCTCTTCTGCCAGGGCACGGGGTGCAAGCCCATAGGTGCCCTCCGAGGTGGGAGGCAAGGCGTCTGCAGGACACTCAGGATTGGCTGCCATTCCTCCAAGCCCCCTCCTTCTCCACCTTCCTGGAGAGTTCCAGAAAGCTTCCCGCACCCTTCTCCAGGAAGGTAGCTTGGGAGTCAAAACACTAACTCTCCTCCCCGATTTGCTCCCAAAGTCGGTGTCACCTCCTGTCACGCCATATCTCCCCTACGAGACTCGGATCATGAAATGCACGGGGGTGAAGGCAGCAACGCCACGTGTCCTCAGGAGCACGGGCTCAAGAAAGCTGGGCCTGGTCTATGGTCTGCAGGACTGGGCAACCTTGAGCAAGTCACCTCCCATGGCTGGGCCCCGCTATTCCCATCACAGGAGGGGCAGGCAGGAGGGATCTCCAAGCCTCTGCCAACATCTTATAACTTTGTCTTCTTCAAGTCAGTGACCTCACAGAGCACAAAGGATGGCCTAGCATCTTTACAAACAATAATGTCTCATGTTTGTGTGACATTCACTTGTGCCAGGCTCTATTATGGGCATTTGGTACCTATTACCTCATTTAATCCTCACAACACCCCTATGAGGTAGCTGCAATATTACCTACCAATTATTCATTTTACAGGTGCAATATTATGGGTGCAATATTACCTATCAATATTTATTTTACAGACAGCAAACTGAAGCACTGAGGTCAAAACATTCGCCTTGCTCTTCCCAGCTAAGTAAGTAGCTGAGCAGGGCTTCAAGCCCAGGCAGTCTGGCTTCGGGGCCAGTGCTGTTGACAGCTCCTGCCCACGCACCTCCCAGAGGTAGACCATGTGTCTCCTTACTTCTGAACTCAGTCCAATTTGCCTGACAGTGGGGAAGAATGGAGTTTGCCCAAAACACCTGGGCTCCCGTCCAGTTCTGCCACCTGGCTGTGTTACCTTGAGGGACATCTCCTAACTTCTCTGAGTCTTAGTTTTCGCATGTATAAAATGCCTAGTCCAGAGTAGAACCCCAGAACATGTTGGACAAATCAGTGCATACCATAGTGCCCCCTCAGAGGGTCACAGGAGCCTTAAATAAGACCATGCCTGCGAGCACAGACAGGAGTTTAGAAGTCGCCATGCAGATGGCAGCCATTACTGCTCCCTGAGGTGCTCTGTTCCTGTGTTCCCTGCAGCCCACTCTGCTTATATCCTTCCGGTTCTGTCTCCTTCCCTTACTTTGTAAGCCATGGAATTGTTTAAAGCTCCTGTTCCCTCCAGCAGAATTATCTAGTCCTCTGAGCACAGCTTTTTTGAGGGAGACACAGTTGTCATCTTCTTTTTCCTGCTGGCTCATCTGAGGCTCAGAGAGACTAAGTGACTTCCCTGAAGCCACACCATCAGTCTTGGTTCAGGAAAATCAAAGAAGGTCTTGCCCAAACTATGTTGCCCCTCTGGGATTGGCTATGGCTCTGCCCAAGACTGGCTGGGGTAGAAAATAAGTGATTTCTACAAGGGGCAGGGGACTGAACAGATTTGCCTATCTGGGCCCACAGTCTCCAGCTGCTTCTTATGACACTCTCAGAAACAGCATTGAAATTTCTGATTGTGGATAACAACCCACCTTCAAAGCCCCAAACAGGGGTGAGCTCAAGTTTTGTGGGGTCTGAGACTTAGAGAACCCTTCTTTAAGGAAAAGAGTAAATTCTACCAAACACTTGAAGTGGAAATTGCACCAACTCCACATACTGTTTTCCAGAAAATAAAAAAGGAAGAAACACTTCCCTGTTCATTTGATGAGGCTGGCATTACTCTGATACAAAAGCCAGTCAAACACAGTACAAGAAAATAAAACTACAGACAACATCTCCCATAAACATAGATGCAAAAATCCTCAACAAAATATTAGCAAATTAAATCCAGTAATATATGGAAAGAACAATGTACCAGAGCCAACTGGGGTTTATCTTAGGAATGAAAGGCTGGTCCAATATTCAAAAATCAATCAATGTAATCTATGACATTAATAACCATACAGCATAACAATTGATGCAGAAATAAAAGGTAACACAATTCAACATCCATTAATTTTCTCAGCAAACTAGAAATAGAAGGGAACTTCCTTAACCTTATGTAGATAAAGGGCATTTATGGAAAACCTCAGTTATCTTCCTTAATGATAAAAGACTGAATACTTTCATCTTAAGATCAAGAACAGGGTTATGATGTCTACACACACCACTCCTATTTAACATCATACTAGAAGTCCTGTTCAGTGCAATAGGTCAAGAAAAAGAAATAAATACAGAAAGTATATACAGATGGCAAAGGAAAAGGTAAAACTGTCCCTACTCGTAAATCACATGATTGTCTAGATTGAAAATCCTAAGCAATCTATTAAAAAGCTCATATAAATAATTAGTTAATTTAGGAAGGTCTCACAATACAGGGTCAGCCTATAAAAGTCAATTGCATTTCTATAAATGATTAATGAATAACTAGAAATTTAAAAATTAAAAATATATACCACTTAAATTAGCTCCTAAAATGAAATTCTTAGAGACAAATCTAATAAAACATGCAGGATTTGTATGTCACAGCTGCAAGATGCTAATAAAAGAAATCAAAGAAAACCTAAATGATAGAGAGACATACCATGTTCATGGATTGGAAGATGCACTATAGTAAGATGACAATTGCCCTCAAATTAATCTATAGATGTAACACAATTCCCATAAAAACCCAAGTGGGATTTTTTTTAAATACAGACAAGCCAATTCTAAAATTTATATGAAACTAGAATAGTCTAAACAATTCTAAAAGAGAATAAATTTGAAGAACTCACACTACCTGATTTTAGGATTTACTATAAAGCTACAGTACAGTGTAGCATTGGCCAAGAGAGAAGCACAGATCAGCAGAAGAGAAGAGAGTCCAGAAGAAGACCCACATAATTATGGCCAACTGGTTTTTTACAAAGGTATAAAGACAATTCAATGTTGATAGTATTTTCAACAAACGATGTAGTAATAATTAGTCATTCATATGCAACAACTAACTTAAAATGTATCATAGGTTAAAGTGTAAAACCATAAAACTTTAAGAAGAAACCATAGGAGTGATTTCTGTTCCTTGTACCAGACAAAGACTTCTTAAATATGACAGCAAAGGCATGATCCATAAAACAAAAAAAAAAAGATAAACTTTATCAAAATTAAAATCTTTGCTCTGTGAATGACGTTGTTAAGAGAATGAAAAGACATGCTACAGATTGGGAGAAAATATTTCCAAATCACATGTCAAAGAACTTGTAGCCAGAATAGACAAAGAACTCTCAAAGCTCACTAGTAAGAAGATAAACAATTCAATTTTTAAAATGGGTATGATAGTTGAACAGATATTTTACCAAAGACGATACACACAATAGCAAATAAACATGGGGAGAAGGGAGCTCACCGTTACAAATAAGTAGGGAAACATATATTAAAATCACAGTGGAAAAAACCCACAATAAGATAGTACTTCTTGTCTGTTAAAATGTCTAAATAAAAACCCTGACACTATCAAGTACTGACAAGAATACAGAGCAACTAGAATGCTCATATATTGCAGTGGGAATATAAATGCCACTGACACTCTGGAAAACAGTGGACAGTCTCTCATAAAGTTAAACGTACTCTCCCCATATGACCCATAGATCCCTTTCTAGATATTCTAGAAATGAAGACTTATGTCCACACAAAAATGTGTACACAAATGTTTTAGCAGTTCTTTTCATACTTGCCAACTATCCTTCAGCAGGTGAATATATAAGCAATTATGGTAATCCATACTGTGGAATACTACTCAGGAATAAAACAGAACAAATCACTGATACACACAACAACCTGGATGAATCTCCAAGGCATTATCCTGAATGAGTGAAGTCTGTCTCGATAGTTGTATACAGTGTGATGCCATTTATATGATACTCTGCAAAGGCAGAGAGATGGAGAACAGATTAGTGGTTCCCAGGGGTTGAAATTAAGGAATGACTTGCTTAAAAGTGGGCACATGGGAGAGTTTTCTGGGGTGATGGAACTGTCCTGTGAGCTGATTATAGTGGTGAGTATGTGAATCTGCATATGCATTGAAATTCAAAGACCTCTACAAACACACATACAAGTCAATTTTACTCTATGTAAATGTTAATTTATACAATTGTCCAAAAAAGAATCTTAATATTTTAAAAAATGTAAAGAAAAAGAATACAAAATTACATATTCAAAATTGAGTACAGGGTCCCATAAGAGGCCCATATAAGTGAGGGGCCCTAAAGCTTAAGCTTCAGTGGGGCCGCAGGAAATCCATCCATCCTTGAGCACCGTCTGGGAGGACCTTTTCCAGCTTTTCCCAGGACCTGCTTCTGCAGCCTTCTGGAAGGAATGAGTTCACAAACCCTGGATGGAAAGGCCCAAAGGAAACTTCACTCCCAGCACAAGCAAGTATGAGGGCTTCAGAACCTCCACTCCCCAGTAAACAGCTAACAGGCCCAACCAGGCAAGAAGGAGGCAGGAAGAGCCCTGGCAGAGAAGAATCCAGGCCCGCCCACCACACTTCCCGCTTCTCTCCCTTCTGACAAATGTCTCTTTGGGCCTGGCCCCAAGGACCGGTGACTGAGAGGAACACTCTACTGATGACTTCACAAGGCTACCCTGACCTGTCTGAGGAACAAATGGGTGGCGATCACCAGGATTTAAGGAACAGCTGCTTCCCCAGTCCTATCCTAGAGGCCCAGTCCCCTGGGGCCAAGCCAGCTCCTGAGACAGGTGACCTCACTGCCTACTTGGGCAGCTGACCTGTGCCCACTGGCCTTAGCAATCTCTAGCTCTCACCCCTCAAGCGGCTTCTTCAGAAACCTGATTCCGTGAACGCTTGTATCCCACCTGGGGATTCACGCAGAAGTGGCCTAAGACTCCAGGCTGGCTTTGGTCCTTAAAGCTTCCCCTAAGTCTCCAGATTCTTGAAATTCCTGCCCTAATGCAGAGCTCTGCTTTCTACCAGAGACCGGGGCCTCGCCCACCTTCAGGCCTCCTGGGCGCTGTGAGCAATGTGGAGCTGTCCTCAGAAGACATTCTCGGAGCCGCGGTGGCTCAGGCCGGTTGCTCTGGCACTCGGGGAGGCGAGGCTACATGTTCGAGGCCAACCTGGTCAACATTGATTGAAAAAAGACATTCCCGAGGCCAGGGGCTGGGCCCTGCTGCCTAGGAGGTTGTCAAAGTGTCCTTGAGAGAACCGCTCTTCACTGTGCATCGCCAGCTTCTCCATGGGTTTCAGGGGTCCACAGCAGCTGGCCTCCCCCTCCCTCAGGTGTGTCCCCTGACCGTGCACATTGTAGCACAAGGGGTCTCAACCCTGGCTGCACCTGAGAAGCACCCGGAGTGTTTGCGAGAAATCGTGCATCGATGTGTAACACAATGTGCACCTTTCCAGGGAGGGCTGGTGGGCAGGATCGTGTCTGTGCTGATCACTGGCATGGCCCATCATGTAGCAGAGCACCTGGCACATGGCATGCCCTGGACCCACATTAGTGAACTGAAGGAATGGGGGAAGGGAGAGGGAGAGACAGGGAGGGGGGGAGGGAGGGAGGGAGGGAAAGAGAAGACAGGGAAGGAGGGAAGTGCCTAAGCTGAGAGGCGGCATCATGAGCAGGAAAAAAGGAGGTCTGGGCACCACATTCACAGGACTCTCACTGCAAGTCACTTAGCACCCCTAGACCTGCCTTCCTCCTTGGTCAACTTTCGAGAATGCCACATAGCGCATGCTTTCAGGGCTCCGGGTTCAGGGCCCGCAGTGGTCACTGTGGACAACCTACAGTGTTCCCTCCAAAGCCCATGTGCCAAACCGGGAGGGCTGCAGCCCCAGGAAGCCATGGGAAACTGGCTGGGCAGAGGCCATAGTAGGCCCCGATTTTCCCCTGTGACCCCCAAGTGGCACAGCAAGCCCTGGCAGGAGGCTGAGTTCCTCAGGGGAGACCCCTGTTGGATCTCTTTGTGGGCACCTGCAGACGGCTGGTCCGGGAGCAGAGCTGGTTCAGAGCCACGCAACACAGGTCCCTCCCTCCTCCTGGGGCTCCCAAGATCTCACCAGCTGCTGGCTTCTCCCCACTATCCCAGGAGCTGCCTTGGCCAGCAGCAGTGTCACATATTCAAGACATGAATAACTTGTACGCGACAACCAGCAGTACCCCGAGACGCCACACACGACAACCAGCAGTGCCCTGAGATGCCACACACGACAACCAGCAGTACCCCGAGACGCCACACACATCCTCTTTGCAATAGGCTGGCGGGCCCATCACCAGCAAACTGCTTTGTTCCATATGTGGCAGGGGCTGTGACCCACTGATTCTTTCCAGCAGAAATCGATTAGAAGGGCAGCCCCTTCCCTTCAGCTGCTCCTCGCCGTCAGCTCCAGGCTAGGTTATGAACAGGAGGCCGAGGCCGGGGTCATACAGGGACATAGCTCTGGTCCCAGCAGCCACAGTGGCTGGCCACCAGGCAGGCTTCTCAGACACCCAGGGAGAGGGTGAGGGGGCTCCTCGATGACTCCTGGAGGGGCCTCAGTGGAGGGGAGTCTGATGAGGGTCCTTTCCCACTGCCTCATGACACGGAGACCCCGCCAGGCCCTGTCCAACAGGCTCCTTCTACCCTCTCTCCTATCCGGCCTCTGGGTTCTCAGCCTCCTTCCACCAACACCCTCCACCTGTGCAATCCTTCAGCCTGCGACTGTCTGCAGGTTGGTGCCCGGGGACAGGAACAGAGGGGACAGTGTTACAATCACAACCACACAAAGGGATACCGCTTAGGAGCACTCAGCATGTGTGAGGCCTCCTGCTTCTGCCCCGACCCCAGGATGGGCACCATGGGTCCTGTGGAGATGGGGAAACTGAGGCGAAGGGACTGGCTGATGTCACCCAGCTGGGTCTGCTGACCCCATGCACTGGGCTGTTGCCAAGCACCTGCGTGAGCTGAGGTTAAGGTCAGCCACTCCTGCAGGACCTTCAGCCCTGTAGGCAGTTCCTGAGCCTGGTTTTGCCCTGCACTGGGTCCCCAGCCCCTACCTGAGGCCTGCTCCTGGGAAGATCCATGGGGCCTGTGCTGAGTGGCTGTGTGGTAGGGCTGGGCTTCAGCTCCAGCCTCCTGTCCTCAGAGCCTACAGTCTGTGTGGCTATGTGGCCTGGGTGCTCATGGGTGCTGAGTGTCGTGGAGGTTGTGAGGAGGCTGGGGAGCTGAGATCCCTTCAACAAGCAGGGCCTTAGACCATGTCAATTGCAATCCTTGGACTCACCAAGGGAGCCCTGGAGGCCCCAGGCCGAAGGTCACAGCAGCAAATAGAACCCCGATGGCCCCTGCAGGGCTGCCTTTGCTCCAGCAGCCAGGCCTGTGGGCTGCACTCCGACCCCTTCGTGGCCAAGAACTGTTCAAGCTGTTTCCAAAAAGGCCCAGAAAGCCGACCTCAAAGGCAGAGCACAGCTTTTCTCTGAAGCTGATAATGACACAGTTATCCCCTTTGAGGGATTTTTACTCAAACCGTCTTTACCCTTATCCTGGGAGGATGCAGTGTGCGCTATCTCACACATACACACAACCGCACCCATACACACACCTCCCACATGAATGCACACACTCGAACATACCACACACAGATGCATACACACACTGCATTCATACTATGCATACACTTTACACACAGGCTACTCAACACGAAGCACATCTACCCACGGTCACACTCCACACAGCTGCATTGTGTTTGACAGAGCACACACGCACACACACATGCAAATCACCAAATATCCACACATGCAACACACAGCTCAGCTTCCATCTGTTCGGACACCTGTGGACACACAGTCACGTCCGCCATGGCCCTGCAACCAGAGCCAACCTGGATTGCTGCAGGCAAGGTCTGCTGCCTGTGCTTCCCCTCCTGCTCCCAGTCACTCGCCATCACCGTGGCCTCCACAGGGAGGCAGGGAGACCGGGCACACAGAACAAAAAGCCAAACCCACATTCAGCTGTTGGACTCACCTCAGAGAGGACAGCAGGAGCGCTCGAATTACTAAGTAAGCACGAAGTGAGCAGATCCAGTGGTTCCGAATTCATTATCATGCTGCCCCCATTATTGAGGACAGGGCTAAGCTAGTTGCCACCAAAGCACTCGTGAGCTCACTGATACCCCAACTTGCCAATTCTCCCCTGTCTTCCCTCCGCCCTGTTCGCACTACATCTCTTTCTCTTATCCTGTGCCTGGCTTATTTGGGAGTCCTGACTTGTAGCCGCAGCAAAGCTGTTGAGACATTGCAAGATCGCATTCTCGCCTGACGCATCCTTCTGAGGGTGGAGCAGTTGCCTCCTTGTGTGTCCTTTCCATGTCTGACCACATCCCAGGGCGGCAAGGGTCTAGGGCCAGGCGGCCACATGCAGTGGCTGCAGGAGAAAATGGCTCACAGGAGGGGCCAAGAGGCTTCAGGACCTCAGGCTGCATGGCCCAGTTAGGCACCGTACCTGTCTGGGGCTCTTCTACTTGCCTCCCATTCACTCTGCCCAGGTCAAAGCCTTAGTGGCTGCTCCCTGGGATCACGGCTCAGGAGCAGGCTGCAGGACAGAGCAAAAGGCCTTGGTGCCCTGCCATACCATTCACAGATCTCTGGAGCATCCCTCTCTGAACTGTCACAGACAGGACAGGAGACAGCCTGTAAGCCTTTGCCAGGCAAACAGGCAGTTACTATGATGACCAGTCCCATCTGACAGATGAGGAAGCTGAGGCTAAGCTAGATTAAGTAACCTGGGTCGCCCCCATTGCCTCTGCAACCTGGAGTTCAGTCTCCCATGATTGACTCCGACCTGCCTTCCCGCCTGTCCCCCATGACTGCTCCTGCCCTCCAGCTACATCCACGGCTCTCCATCCCCAGACCTTCCTAAGGGTGCCCCTCTCCGTGTCTGCTCCTGCTGTTCCCTTTGCCTGGAGATCCATCCCTGGGCAGGACCAATCTCCCTGCCACATGCCTGCTCCCTGATCTGGTGAAATTCCTCCCCTTGCTCATCCTCCCATAGCTCCCATTTCTGTACCAGGCACAATGGAAGCGTTCTGCATCTATCAACTTGTCTAAGCCTCCAGGAAGCCTTAGGATCGTCCTCAGATGAAGAGACCAAAGCAAGAGGATGTGGCTGCCGGGGTTCACACCCAGGTGATTGACTCAAGAGGGAGTGCTTCTACGCCAGGGCACTGTGCTCTCCTGCTCTCTTTCTCTCGTTCTCTCCCCCTCTCATTCACTCCTGTCCACACCTCTATGAATGAGATCATCTGCAAGCCCCATTTTACAGATAAGGACACTGAGGCTCCGGGAGTTCAATGGCCCACCCATGCTAGAAAGCCAGGCGGAAGCCTCCCCCTGCCTGGCTGTGATGCTTGTCTCTGTTTCCCACCCCTGGAGGCCTCTCTCCTCCAATATCCGAGCTCTCCTTATCCCCCACCCTGCACCCAGTCACTTAGGAAGAGAGAAGCCTCTCCAGTTAGATTTTAACCCCCAGGAGGGGCATCCATATACCCAGCGCCCCTCGGCCCGCCATGGTAACATCCAATCAGAGTGCACTAAAGTGAGTTTTGCCCCAGCTCTGATGACTCTGATGGAAGCTGGTCTCCTTTGACCAAGAGCTGCCTGTAACTCTAGCTTCGAATACATGAAATAGATGTTCCCAAAGGTAGATGACCAGGGGTCGCAGCTAAATTCAAGCAGGAAAGATTTGGGTTGAACACAAGAGAGAACATAGTGACCAGCACAGCTGGCTGAACCTACAATGAGACAGGTTTCCTGCCCCTCCCTGGACACTTTAAGAAAACAGAAACAAACCTGTCCAATGCTCACCACACACAGAAGGCAAGGGTCAGACCCAATGACCTCTCGAGAATTCTCTGCACTCCAGCCGTTCACCACACACCAGGGAAGGGTGCCCCACAGCCACGCACAAATCGCACTTTCAAACTCCCTCAGAACCACTCAAAGGCAAGGTCTGGCAACGCAAGGGGCTTGCAAAAATAATGCACCCATGTAGCCATGACCGGGGTCACAGACCTCTGGTTCACAGACTCTGAGTATGAGAACAGACTCTAGAAACTTCCACAGCCTGGCTGGCTCTGAGAAACTTCTATGCTCTCCTCCACCCTGCACACACCCCACCCCCCAACATACCCTAGAGCAAAGATGCCTTCTGCACAAGGAAAAGGTGGGGGCCCAGCTGCCAGCCCAGCCCCTGAGAGCACATCAAATCAGAGCTATTTTTAGCCCTTCTTTCCAGCATCCCTGACATCAGCTGAACAATGGTGGCAGGCTCAGGGCGCATGTCTGAGAATGCAGGGATGAAATGGCATTTCTTTCCAGGGGCCCAAGGGATATGGCAGGCGAAAGCACCCCGAGGCTTCTGGGAACAGAGGCAGCTGCGGTAGACGTCGCCATGCAGTCTTTCTGGATGTAGGGTCAAGATCACAGGTGACTTCCCTAAACATCCTAGGGCTCAGGAGAGCATCGCCTAGATGAAACTGGCTCCACCCCATGCCACCCAGCCTCATTTCCCCACCAGCACAGTAGGGCTCAAGCCACTATGGCCTTCTCCAAGATGTTGCAAAAAAAAACTTGATTTAGAAGGCCAACATGCTGTTGGGCACGGTGGCTCTTGCCTGCAATCCCAGCACTTTGGGAGGTCAAGGCAGGCAGATCACCTGAGGTCGGGAGTTTGACACCAACCTGGCAAACATGGTGAAACACTGTCTCAACTAAAAACACAAAAATTAGCTGGGCATGGTGGTGCACACTTATAATCCAAGCTAACTGGGAGGTTGAGGCAGGAGAATTGCTTGAACTTGGGAGGTGGAAGTTGCAATGAGCCGAGATGGCGCCACTGCACTCTAGCCTGGGTAACACAGCGAGACTCCATCTCTAAATAAATAAATAAAAATTAAAAGACCAAAATGCCTTGGCAAACCCATGTGTCGGAGAAATGTGGGTTTCCCTTTGTTTCCCCATCTAAGCTCCCAGGGGGACAGGGACCAAGGTTTTGTTTTCTTGTTTATCTTTGTATCTCTGATATGAGGCGCACTACCTGGTACTTACAGGCATTTGATGTTCTCTAATGAATGAATGAACACATTGGGCAACTTCTTAATGAAATCCTTGAACTCTGGAAAGTCCATATATCTCTATTCCAAGCCCCCAGGGCAAGGGTACTCAAAGACCTTCCCTTCTCCAGACTCTGGCCTAGCCTCGCGTCTCTGCTGGGGAACCTGAGAGCAGGGCGGTGTGCAGAGCAGCTCATGGGGACTCCCAGCTCTGCTCCTCCCTTCCCTCTCCTGTCCCCAGGTTTCACTCTCCAGCCCAGCCTAAGTCCCCAACCTGGAGTGAATATGGGGAATGCATTTGATTCCTCTCTAGCCCCCACGCACTCTTTCCAACCAAGCAAGACAAGCCCCTTGCTGGTGGTGCCTCGTGATTTTTGGTGAGGAGTTGTGACCACTGCCATGCCCATGATGGGAAAGGCCACTCTGACCTCACTCAAATTAGAGCTAAAGACCTCCTGACCACACGCTCCTCCCAGTGTCACTCTACCTGCAGCTTGCTCAGATGAATCTGACAGGCCCCAAGTAGCCCTCTGTGCACACAGGCTGCCCATGGGGAATGGGGCTGAGACTGGCTCTGCCCGCAGGAGGGGAAACATGAATAGGTGATCCAAGCACTTCACAGCTAGGAGAAAGGACCCCCGACCCAAAGTGAAGTCACCCACACTCCACTGGGGCCTTTGGTTCGTGTAATGGACACAAGCACTTGAGCAGGCTGCAGAGCCCACCAGGGCAGTGGACATGCTTGTACCCTTATGTAAGCCTCAGGTGCAGGGTGTGGCTGCAACACACTACTGTTCTTTTTCGGCCCATACTGGGCCTATCATTAATTAATTTATCTAAAACACTAAGGAGGTTTTTCATCCGCCTCTCCCACCTCTGGGGGTGGCGTGTCCTGTGGTTTTCCCTCCCTGTGGACGATGCTGTCCCTCAATCTGCCCTAAACATGCCCCTTTATGACATTCCTGAGCACTCTACTGCAGGGATCCAAACCCCTCTCAGTTGTATTCAAGCACTCAGCAGATATAATTCAGCTCCTACTGCACGCCAGGCCCTAGGGTAGGCACAGGGGACCCAGCATGGTCCCCGTCCTCATGCCGTTCACAGACCAATGGAGGAGACGCGCATCAGGAGCTGGCAACAAGGTTGGAACAGCAGGAGAGGCTTCTAATTCCAATGCTAGACATGAGATATTTCTATCAGAGGCATCTGAGCTGAGTGCTCAGGGATGGAGAGTTCACCAAGCAGCTAAGGGAAAGAAGGTGCTGCAGGTAGACAATTCCAGAGGATCAAAATCCCCCAGGTTTGCGTGGGGAGAGAGAGAGGAAGGAGTGAGGGGAGGCCAGGCTGGACAGAAAGGGCCTTGGGAGCATGGATGCATGCAGGAGGCAGGCACAGTGGGGATCAGATGGCATGTCAGGAGGCTCACTCTGGCTGCAGTAAGGAGATGGGTTGGAGAGGAAGACACAGTAGCCCCAGGGACTATGAGTGAGGAGAGCTTGCTCCATGGTGGTAATGCTGGTAAGGGGGAAATCATAGCTCTCAGTGGCAGAGGAAAAGCCAGAAAATGAAGACAGGTCTGAGGTTTGGTTTGGTTGATCAGAAGAATGGTGTTGCCATTCACCGGGATGAACCAAAAAGGAGAGAGAAGGTTTGGGAGTGAGATACCTGGGGAGCGTCCAGGCCAGGAGGCCATGCGTTTGTCTCTGTGAAGCACAAGATGAAGATGTAGGCTGGAGATGCAGACAGTGGAGTTGAGGAAGCACAGATAGCAAATCTGGGGGCATGGTTGGGGTCACCCTGGGGGATCGAGGGAGAGTAGCCCAGGATGGAGCCCTGAAAATGCCATTGCTTAGCCTCCATGGAAGAGGAAGGTCAGAAAGGACCAAGATGGCCCTGGTGATCAGGGAAGAGAAGCACCACTTAACCAGACCCAGAGAAGGAGGAGAAAGCTAGTGCAGTGTAGCCGCCGGGGTCCTGGACTGGGCTTGAACTCAGGTATTGGCAAAGGTGATCTTTCACTCATCGTCTAAGATGTTTTGCCTGCATCTTCTCTCAACCTTCAGGTTTTGAGGCTGAAAAGTCCCGGCCTTTTCATCCAGTCCTGTGAGAACAGCCCATCACCATGGGAACTGTGGATCCCTTTGCTCTGGGCTCTGCTCAGTTCTGCCCTCATTCTGGGAGCCAGGAGGGCTTTGGGGATGTGACCACACAGGTGTAGGGACCCAAGAGCCGAGGGAAGAGCCTTCCTGGGCGATCTTTTCAACTCTGGGCTCAAATGCTCCCTACCTTCTAGGATGAAGTGGCTGTCAGGCCTGGGATTGGGTAAGCAATACCTTTCAAAGTCGTGTAGCCAAGTCCAGGGTGCAGGGTGGGTTCAGGAGAGGGTGACTGCAGAATGGCCACCTTTCCCTCAGAGAAGAGGACTCAGGATATAACAGCGGCTGCCATTTGTATGCCAGGCACCACCAAAATATCTCACTGGTTCCTCACAACAACCCTGTGAGGTAAAACCAGTATCCCAGCTACAGGCGGAGAGGCTGGGCTTTGGAGAGGTTTGGAAGCTTTCCCAAAGCCACACAGCGAGAGAACTAGAGCACTGGGATTTGGGCTCAGGTCCATCCCCATCCAGGAGACAGACCCTCTCCCTCAGCGTCCTGCTGTCCCTCATCCCATGCAGCTGTCAGTCCTGTGGAAGACGCCAGCACCACATCCACTGTGTGTGCTGAGACTTAGGCTCTTGAAACCTCTGCCAGCTGAGAAGGTTGCTATGTTCCACTGCCCCCTGCCCTGGGTGAGTGGCCTCAGGAAGCTCTTCCCCTGTGTTTCCTTATGAGTGAGATGAGCGGTGAAGACCAGGTGAGCTCTCAGGTCCTGGCACTACTCTGAGTCTGCAGACCTTGTAGGGCCTGGTCAGCTGCCCAGAGATCTTTCCAGCTCAGTAGCTACCCTACAGGACCTGGGCTATCCTTGCAGGACTTGGTTTGTCCCATCCTCTAGCATCTCCCACCCTGCAGGACCCGGTCTGTCCCCTCCTGTAGCACCCACCGCCCCCCACCCCCAGCTGGCTGCTTTCCCACAGGGAAGGCCCAGCACCTCCCGTCCCGGCATGTAGCTGTGGCTCATCAAGCCCTCCTTGTATCTGCATCCACCAGCCCCATTCTGGGAAGATACGCTCATCTGTGTTGCTTCCTGGGACCTCCCTGGGAAATAGGCTCAAAATAGAAGATGGCATTTAGTGGAGTTTGCACAGCACCACCCAGGGTGGGCAGTGACATTTCCACATCTTAGAGCCCAAATCTTCAGGTGATTGCCAATTCCCAGCTCTGCCCTGGGCGGTGCAGCCTCTCAGGAGGCTTCCCAAAGTCAGACCTGGGGCAGGGCAGCAAAGGCCACATCTCTGCTGAGTGAGCCTCACACTCACGCTGCCCTCTCCTGGCAACGTCTCCACATGCTGCTGGAGACACCCAGGGAGTCCAGGGTGAGCACTGGCTAGAGGAACCTGGGTCCCGGGGCTGCCTCTGCAGGGCCGGTTCTAGGGCCTGGGGCAAATCCCCCCTCCCAGCTCCCACTTCCAGCATCCTCCTCCATAAGACAAAGAGCAGAACAATTGTTTCTAAGTCCCTTCCACGTCTTGAGTCCTAAGGGCCAGCTTAGCAGGCTTTCCATAACTGCCCTGCAGGGAGAAGGCCTGGTGACCCAGCATGGGCCCCCTTCCTCTGGGGTGCAGCAGCACCGTGGATGAGGTTCTGAGAGGCAGGGCAGCCCCTTAAAGACTTAAGCAGGATGGAGAGCAGGGGCCAGCCACACCACAGAGTCAGGGCTGGAGCTCCCCGGGGCTCTGAGCTCTCGCTTTGTAGCCAGGAAGGCACACCTGTTCCTAGAACAGTCACCTGAAAAGAGGACAGGGAGGGCCCCCGTGTGCCAGACCTGAAACCAGGCACTCAAGGCTAGCGGGGGACACTGTTAGTGCTCTGATAGGGGAATGTGACTGAAGGCAGTATGTCTATTGTTATCCGCATTTTATAATGGGAAAACTGAGGCGAGCACCATTAAGTAACTCATCCAAGGACGCAAAGTCAAGGACCGGTGCCTACAGCCTGTGCTGTGCCCAAAGCATGGGGAGCTCTGAGGGCAGAGGAGGGAACTCCTAGCCCAAGTTGGGTTGGATGGTGCGAGGAAGATTCCAGGAGGAGGTGAAGTCTGAGCAGCATCTCTGAGCTGGAGCAAGAGCCCACTTCCACAGCCCGGGAGTCCCTTGCCCAGCCCAGCCAGCCTCGACTCAGGGGTCCGCAGGCTGTGCTCACAGCTCCTCCAGCATGGCCCTCTCCTGGCTCCTCTGCATGAAAAAGAACCCACAGGGCTGCAGCTGGAAGCTTTCTGAGGTCAGAAACTGAGCATCCTTGCCCCTCCACCCTTCCTGGCCCAGGAATGCATGCACGCGTGACCCATGGCAGGATGGATAGAAGTGGGAGTGGCCGAGACCAGAAGAGGTCACAGCGGAGAGGGAGGGGCACCTTCCCAGTAGGTGGGGGTCCGACTCCACCCTGTCGCCGGTCAGCAGCCCTCGCCTCCTGCTGCCGTCACCGCCTGGGCAATGGATAGTGCAGGGGGCTCCTCTGTGCTCCCAGCCCCCTGCCTCCTCTAGGGCCCTGCTGAAGCCAGTGTGGTGCAGGGCCAAGCTCAGAAGGGCCTCATTTCCCCAGGGAGTTTGAGCTCCTTGTAGAACCTGCTAGAAGCAGAGCACACCCACGCTGTGCCAGGGCTGGGGGAGGGTGATTGTGGCAGAGATCACGGGTCCAGGCCTTTCCTGTCATTCCCACTGACCAACCCTGAGATGGCAAGAACCACATCAGCATCTTGAGCCTCAGTCACCTCATTCGCAAAGTGGGAACAAGAGTCTCTTGTTGGATTCTCTCTTGACTTCCAGCAGGTGCAAATGAAGAAAGGGATGTGTCTCCACAACAGTTTTAGTCTGAAAACCCCTGACAAGAACAGAAAACCTAGTCTCCTAGACAGAGAATGCTTAATAATTCATTTGTTCATACCTCAGCACATTCCGAAAAGAATTTGAGATGGCGAGAACATACGATCCAGTTGGCAAGCACCACAGGCCCTTGGCTTGCTGGCCAAACCATCGCCTCCCAAGGTCATCCAGGAGTAATTGTCGAACACTTTCCAGGGCAGGCAGCTTGCTAGAAGTTTCTCAGATGCCGTCCTATCAAAGCCTCACAACTGCCCATTGCACAGGTACTATCACTACATTTTTCCACACACGAGAACCCTGAGGTGCAGAGATGGTAAGTTACTTGCTCAAGGCCAAACAGCAAGGATGGGGAGTGGGGATTTCCATCCAGGACTGACTGTGAGCCCCAGAACCTCAGTGGCCTGCTCTGACGTCTTCCTGTGCTTTCCAAATTGTCAAGGGCCAAACGGAGTCACCCATCCATCTACGACCTCAGGGCTGCTGTCCTGGGCCAGTCCCTTGCAGCAGGTGCCCAGGAAGTCTGGAGGCCACAGCACCCCAGGTCCCTGCCCTTGGAACTCAGTTTCCAGGCAGAGGCAGACAGTGTTCAAATGAGCAAAGAGTGTTGGAAAATCATGCTGGGGGACAAGGACTGTGGGGAAAATAAAACAGAGGGATAGAGAAGTGTGTGTGTGTGTGTGTGTGTGTGGCCTCCACAGTGGTGATGGGGGAATGCACACCAGAATGGGACAAGGTGCTGAGCAACACACGGGTAACAGCCAGGCTGCAGCTCAGAGAGGGGAATGGGTTTGCGGTAGAATAGCAAGAAGACTGGGGAGGTGTGAGTGAAGACAGAATGACCAGCGGCTGCATTGGGAGGAACTTGGTTTTAGTCCCAAATAGCAGTAGTGGCCTCCGGTCCATTTCACACTGCATGGCTTCTTTCTGATCTTGCCCTCTTACACAAGCCCTGCACTTCCCCAGACCTCAGGGTCTTCACCTGAGAATGGGAAAGCTGGTCCATGACCTCACGGCCCATCATTCTATTCTGCTCCAGAGTCTCATCTTCCCCTGGGAGTGGGGACCTGGGAGGCTGCCACCCCTTCCAAGTAGGCTGCAGCACAGCAGGTGTGAAGCGGCGCAGGCAGAAGTCACCCTAGATCCATGTCAGTGGCACTGGGAGAGGGAGAAACGAGATTTTCCTCCTGACCTGGCCTGAGCTGGGAGTGGGGAGCCTGGGCCTGGGAGCGGGCAGGGGTGGCAGCTGTTATGGGGATGCCAGGTCGGGAAGAGGCCCCTGCAGAAGGGCTGAGCTGAGTGGGGACGACAGGAGAACCAAGAGGCCACAGCCAGCCCCCTGCCCTCCTCTAGTTGGCTGAGAAAAAGCCAGGATCAGCAGGGGAGATTGTGAGCCAGTGGGTGGGGCAGTGGGAAGGAGAAGGACCAGCTATAAAGGGCACATGCAGCATAGGTCCAGAGCATGACCTCCTGCAGCCCTCCTGCCCCTCTCCAGGCTTTTCCAAAGCCTCTATCCCCACCCCAGGCCTCAGCCAACCTGCTTCAGGGGCTGCCTCAAAGCTCCTGCCCAGGAAGGGGACCCAAGTTCACCCACAGGGCTCCCTGTGACATTCCTGCTCTGAAGTGATTGGGTAATGGGGTAGTGACCCAGGAGGCACCCAGTCAGAGTAGAAAGAGGCCCACCTACCACCCACATCATCCATGAGCTTATTGTATGCACAGTCCATAGACCCCCAACAAGCACTAATACAGTCAGTACGTCAGAACCTCTCATATTTTTAGCATCCTGTGATGTGCTGAACTGTTATTTCCTAGCATTATTATATTTGTTTTTTCTTTTGTTTGAGACATGGTCTCATTCTGTTGCCCTGACAAGCAACATCACAGCTCACTGCAGCCTCAAACTCTTGAGCTCAAGCAGTCTCAAGCAATCCTCCCACCTCAGCCTCCCCCATAGCTGGGACCACAGATATTATGCCACCATGCCTGGCTAATTTTCTTTATTTTTTTGTAGAGATGATGATATAGTTTGAATGTGTATCCTTGCCCAAATCTCATGTTGAAATGTAGTCCCCAGTGCTGGAGGTGGGGCCTGGTGGGAGGTGATTGGATCATGGGGGCAGATCCTTCATGAATGAACCTGAGTCTCCTCTTAGCACAGGGGTCCCAACCCCTGGGCCATGGACAGGCACCGGTCTGTGGCCTGTTAGGAACCCGGCTGCACAGCAGGAGGTGAGTGGCAGGTGAGCAAACATTACCAACTGAGCTCCGCCTCCTGTCAGATCAGTGGCAGCATTAGATTCCCATAGAAGTGTGAACCTTATTGTGAACTGTGCATGTGAGGGATCTAGGCTGCGCGTTCCTTATGAGAATCTAATGCCTGATGATCTGTCACTGTCTCCATCACCTCCAGATGGGACCATCTAGTTGTAGGAAAACAAGCCCAGGGCTCCCACTGCTATGTTGCCGAGCCCCACACTATTATATTTGAATCTGCAACAATTCAGTGGGTCTGGTACTATTCATCTTATTTTACAAGTGTGGGAAAAATCTAGATGATCTGAATCCTCTTGCCCTCCTTTATATAATAGCTGTATTAATTTACCCTTTTAAGACGTAAAATTCACCAGTTTCAGTACTTCCACAGAGTCGTGCAACCATTGCCACCACATAGTCCCAGAACATTTGCATTATCCCAAAAAGAAATCCTGAACTCTCCAGCAGCTGCTGCCTGTTCTTTCCTCTCACCACAGCCTCTGACAAGTGCTAGTCTACTGTCGTCCCTACGGATTAGCATATTCTGGACATTTCATGCAAATGGAATCATGCAATATATGGCCTTTGTGCCTGGCTTCTTTCACTTAGCATGTTTCAAGTTTCAGCCACAGTGTAGCATGCATCAATACTTCATTCCTTTCTATTGCTGAGTAATGTTCCATTATATATATATAATATTTTGTTTATCATATTCATTAACTGATAGACATTTGAGTTGTTTCCACTTTTTGCTGTTATGAGTAATGCTGCTATAAACATTCATCTACAAATTTTCATATGGACATATGTTTTCAATTCTCTTGGGCATACACATGGTAGCGCAACTGCTGGGTCACACGGTAACTTTATGTTTAACTTTTTGGAGGAACAAGCAAGGCTGCACCATTTTGTATTCCCACAAACAATGCGAGTGAGTGTTCCAATTTCTGCACATTCTTGCCAACCCTTGTTATTGTCTTTTTGTTTTTAGCCATTCAAGTGGGTGTGATGTGGTATCACAGTGTGGTTTTGACTTGTAATTCCCTAAAGACTAATGATGTTGAGTGTCTTTTCACGTGCTTAGTGGCCATTTATATATCTTCTTTGAAGAAATGTCTATTGAAATCTTTTGCCCATTTATTAATTGGGTTGTCTCTTTATTATTGAGTAGGAATTCTCTATTAATTCTGCATATAAGTCCCTAATCAAACACATGACTTACAAATATTTTCTCTCATTCTATGGGTTGTCTTTTCACTTTCTTGATGGTGTCAAACTTTCTTGATGTTTTCTTCTTTGAAGCACAGAAATTTTTCATTTTGATGAAGTTTAATCTGTCCATGTTTTCTTTTGTCATTTGTGCTTTTGGTGTCATATTTAGGAAGGCTTTGCCTAATCCAAAATCATGAAGGTTTACGCCTATGTTTTCTTCTAAGAGTTGTATAGTTTTAGCTTTAACATTTAGGTCTATGATGCATTTTGACTTGGTTTTTGTGTATGATGTAAGGTAAGGGTCCAACTTCATTCTTTTTTTTCCTTTTTCCTTTTTTTTTTTTTTTTTTCTGAGACAGAATTTTGCTCTTTTCTCCCAGGCTGGAGTGCAATGGTGCAATCTCAGCTTGCTGCAATCTTTGCCTCCTGGGTTCAAGTGATTCTCCAGCCTCAGCCTCCCGAGTAGCTAGCATTACAGGCAAGTGCCACCACACCTGGCTAATTTTTGTATTTTTAGTAGAGATGAGGTTTCACCATGTTGGCCAGGCTGGTCTCGAATTCCTGACCTCAGGTGATCCACCAGCCTTGGTCTCCCAAAGTGCTGGGATTACAGGTATGAGCCACTGCACCGGGCCCCCGGCTTCGTTCTTTTGCATGTGGATATCCAGTTGTGATTATGGCAGTGCAAGAACAGCCTAACACAGATGATTGCTGCTCACTGCGGTCTTGACCTCCCAGGCTCAAGCAATCCTCCCACCTCAGCCTCCTGGATAAATGGGATTACAGGTGTGTCCCAACATGCCCAGTTAATTTTCTTTCTTTTTTTTTATTTTTTGTAGAGATAAAGTCTCACTATGTTATCCAGGCTAGTCTTGAAATTTTGGGCTCTTGTGATTCCCCCCATGTAGGCCTCCCAAAGTGCTAGAATTACAGGCACTCACCACCACGTCCAGTCTCTGCCTTTTCAAGGTAACATTTATGCAGTGAGGATTCTAAGTCAGATATGGGTCTAAGCATGTCATGTGTATTAACTCACATAACATAACCTATGAAGTATTCTTCATAGTCCCATTTTACAGGTAAAGAAACTGACGCAAGTAGTTTGCCTAAGGTCACACAAGTAGTAGACAGCAGAGCTGGGAAGTGAACCCAAGCTATGTGGTTCTGTTTCTCCCGCCAGACACCCATAGAGATGCCAGAAACATGGGAATGAGCTAGCCTGAGTCTCCTCTTTCTAAATAAGAAGTTGGGGTGCAAAGAAACTTGTCTGAGGCTCACTGTAACACAGGTAGGATGTGATCCAGGCCCACACTGGACACCTCCTCTTCCCATGCGGCCCTGGGTATTTATTTCAATGTCATGTTGCCTTGACAAAATGCTGAGAGGGAAGCTGTGGCCATGGGGTGGTTCCTTGTTGCCCTGGGCTACAGGACCCTGAGTGGCTGCTGGGTGAGAGGGTGAGGGTACGACAACAGAAAGATGGAGAAGAATGGGTGGGAACCCAGCTCTTCCCTTTACAAAGGAAGAAGGCTGAGCCCTGAGAGGGACGTGCCTGCCCAGTGCTCCTGGCTCCCTGGCCTGCATTTCTCCTGCCACCTTGCTGCTCCCCCCTCACAGGTCCTCTCCTGGGGCCCAGTGCTGCCAGGAGGAAGTAGGCAGAAAGGAGCTGGGACCCTCTCTTCCTCTGACAGTTTTCTAGAGCTGATCCTCAAAAGTGAATGTACAGAGCCTTCCTCTGTGGCCTCCCTCACTCCGGTTGTCATCACAGTCATTTCATTTCCTTTTTCTGCCCATCTGAGAGGCACCCCGGGATGGACAGTGGTGGGGGACACTAGTGGCTTACTAGGCCTCTATCCCTGGGTCTTGGGGACCCATCTTCAGGGTCTGCCCAACACTCCATACAAAGCAGGCACCACACCTACCCCTTAGAGAGGTTCCCCAAGAAGGCCAAGAGTTTCCCTGAGGCTGGAGAGGATGAAGGGCCCAGGCCTCAACTTGGGAGTTCAGCCAATTATCGACAGAGAGGACAGTGCTAAGCATGGTGATCAGATACCGCTGGAAAGACAGCTCAGGGACAGCTCCAGGAGTCAGGAGTCTACAGCCCTCTTGGGGCTTTCCGAGCTTTCCAGCATCATCATTGCCTTTAGGAGAACAGGAGATGTCAAAGGGAAGCATGGCACCAATGGTTTCAAAGGGCTTGAGCCAATAATCACAGCACAGTGCTGGGCTGCCCCTTTGCACCTCTGCTGTGGCCAGTGGGGACAGAAGGAATTGAACTAGAAACTGGGATTAATCTGTCTTCAGCTTCCCAGATACAGGTAAGACCTCTCTCCTCTTCTGGGCTTGCAAAAGCCTGAAGGCGAGAGCTTCCTTAAAATGTGTACCCTGCATCTTGCTTTTCTCACCCTAGTCCTGGCCCTGTCCATAACTCAGTTATTTTTATTTATTTATTTTTTTGAGATGGAGTCTTGTTATGTCACCCAGGCTTGAGTACAATGGTGCGATCTTGGCTTGCTGCAACCTCTGCCTCCTGGGTTTAAACAATTCTTGGCCTTCAGCCTCCCGAGTAGCTGGGATTACAGGCACTTGCCACCACGCCCATCTAATGTTTGTATTTTTAGTACAGATGGGGTTTCACCATGTGGGCCAGGCTGGTTTTGAACTTCTGACCTCAGATGAACCACCAACTTCGGCCTCCTGAAATGCTGGGATTCCAGGCGGGAGCCACCGTGCCCGGTCATAACTCAGTCTTCAACCTGCCCCATCCAAGCTGTGTTCCAATCAGGAAAGCACAGGGAGGCCTTTTCCTAGGCAATGGGTTCAGGTACAGCAGGTGGGTACAGGTACAGTCTCCTCCAGGCGTGTCCCCAGTGGAATACCCCATTCCCTTCCTTCAGGCCCTTCTACTCTCTGGGGTCCACAGAGCTCAGGGAGCCTCTTGTGGCCCATGATGTGCCCTTCTCCCCACCTGCTCCCTAAGCAGTGACAGGCTGCAGTGACTGGGGATGATACATCAATGTCTTGTAGGCTCCCAAGAGACAGACAGGCAGACCCTGGTATGCTGATGGCACAGTCACCAACTGGAAGGAAAATGAGAGGAGACTGCAGGGCAGATGGAGCTTCCACCTGCCAAGAGCCGCTGATGCCCAGTCTTACTCCGGCAGCATGGCCCCTTCCCTCCTGGCCATCCAGGAGTGGGGAATGGGACTTGCCAATGCGGGGGCTCTCCTTATCCCAGGATGGGCCTCTCCATCCCTCCTCAGAACAAGCGAAACTGGAGAGTGGGGAAATCCACACAGATCATGTTGGTTTGGGTCCAGAAACTTGAACTAAACCAAATTAGGATCCAACAACGATATCGAATCTAAAAATGATCCCCAATGTGATTTTTAAAAAACTGAATCAAAGTGTTAAAAAAAAAAAAAAACTTGGTGACTATAGTTAGATGTGTAATTAAACTTTGGTGCTTTCTATATCTACTGAACTGAAAGGAAAAAGAAACTCACATGATTTGGAAAGTGGATTAGCCTACTTTTATGTTGTGTGATCTTGAGTAAGTCACTTGCCCTCTCTGGGCCTCAGTTTCCCTCACTTGTGTCAGACTGAAAAATCTGAACAGCTATCATTGCTGTTTACCTAATCCCTGAGTCTCAAAATAGTCTTCAAATGGACTCTGCCAGCCCTTCCGTGAGGTGCAAGTTCCCGTTTGGACGGCAACCAAGCCAAGTCATCTGGAGGAGAAACGTTCTCTGTGCGCCATCTGTGAAGAGCCTGGGAAACAGAGGCCCGAGTGCTGGGGCTTGGGGCGACTGCGACTCTTTAGAGCCGGCACTAATGCGATTATGGGATTAGGATGTTCATCTTCATTTTCACTGTGCTTCATTTGGTGAAATCAAAAGTGACAATGGGTTACCCGGTGGGTGCTGCCATTCTCCCAGGAGGGCACACATCCAGCTACTCAGGGCCCGGGTCATCCTGAGAGCTGGATATCACTGGCAAGGCTGGTGGTTTAGGAGGCTTTCATCACCTGGGACACGGCGTGCCAGCACCCATGAGCGAGAGAAGTCAGAGAAGACAGGGTAGAAATGTGTGTGATCGCCACGGGAGCCAACATTCCCCTTTGACAGAGGAAGACACAGGCAGGAGTGCCTGGACTCAGCCTGGGGCACCCGCTGATGGAGGCAGTGGCCATTTTTGCCTGCATTTTCTCAACTGTGAAATGGAGCAACTCAGTCCCCCTTCTCTGTCCTACAGAGAAACGATGGGCTCATCACTGGATGAGAAAGTACAACTTAGCTTCCAGAGCTTCTGCAGAGAGCAAACAGAACAGAAGCCTTTTAGGAACTAATATTGTCATCCCAGTCATTATCCAGCTCTGAGGGAGCTGAAGGCCTGGATGCCTTATCGTGAGAGCGGGTCTCACCTTGTGTGCAAAAGCTACATCTGCATTTCAACAGGAAGGCATCAAGCCTGAGAATAGGGCCTAATCTGCCCACAGACTGGCGGAAACCATGCAGGGCTTCTGTAACCAGAGTGTGATGCTGACACTCTGGGTTGTGACCACCTCTCCTGGGTCACTGTGGGTGTTGGCTCACTTTGTGGGTCCTTGGACTGAGCTCATGTGTAGATAATGACAGTTCATGCAGCTTTCCCTGAATAACTTCTCCTGGTCACTGGATCTCTCCAGTGTCCCTCCCTCCCCACTCTATGGCGAGGCCTGGCCTGGAGACCACAGAAGTGGGAGAGGATCTAGGTCCCTTCTGCTTGCCATGTAGAAAGGGACACTGGTTCTCTGTGACCCAGAGGTAGTGGGCATAGGAGAAATGGGTAGATGTTATAGGGAGACTGGTTTTGGCCAGTATCTTAATCAGCTCTTGTTACTATAACAAAATACCCCTGTGTGGCTTAAATACTAGATGTTTATTTCTCACAGTTCTGGAGTCTGGGAAGTCTGAGATGAAGGTGCCAATGGATTTGGTTCCCGGTGAGGGCTCTCTTACTTGCAGACAGCCACCTTCTTGCTGTGTCCTCACATGGTGGACAGAGAGAACAAGCTTGCTGGTGTCCCCCTCTTCTTATAAGGACACTAATCCATTGCTAAGGCTCCACTTTCATCATCTCATCTAAACCCTTGATTTCCCAAAGGCCTCACCTAATACCATCCCATTGTGGGTTACCCTTCAATATATGAATTTCACAGGACAGAAACACTCTGTCCAGGGCATCCAGTATTGGAAAAGACAGAGGAACAATCCTCTCAGAAGAGACACCACCTTGCGCCCTTTCCTCTGGTGTTCCAATGGCAGGAACCCTCTAGGAGGAATCTGAGAATGGGTGGGAAGTGGTTCTCCTTCCAAACATGAGTTTCCGTGACCAGGGCTGGAACTACGGCGAGGCAATGAAATGCCTGGAGTGCAGGATTTAAGGCAGCACTCACTCTCAGGGATCACTCCTGGGAATGCAAAAGCCTGAAGGTGAGGGGGGGGCCTCCTTAAAATTTGCACCCTGGCACCTTGTGTGTCTTACCCTAGTCCTGGCCCTGTCCATGACTCAGTCTTCAACCTACCCCATTAAAACTCTCTTCCAATTAGGAAAACACAAAGAGGTCTTTTCCTAGGCAGTTAGTTCAGATACAGCAGGTGAGTGCAGATATAGCAGGCGGGTCAGAAACAGCGGAGGTACAGTCTACTCCAGGATGTCAAGGGAACTCTCAAGCCCATTAACCCATAAACATCAGGCATGGTCGTAGCATTACCCTGGCAGATGACTGCCCCAGTCTCTAGGTCAAGATGCGTGCTTACTTCCAAGGCCGGGGGAGGAAAATGATTAAAGTAAGAGAGAGGGAGGACTTTCCTTTGATCAGGGAATATTCCCACGCCTCCACAAGAAAGGAAGAAATGCAAACTCATCGAATTTCCACTCTAGGTCAGCCGTCTGCCGCTTCTGCATCGTTATCATATTTGATCCTCAACACAGCCCAGCCACAGGGACATCATTCTCAATTTACAGATAAGGAAACTGAGGCTTTGGGACAAAGGATTTGTCCAGGGTCGTGGAGAATCCGAGAATCATAACCTCAGGTCCGAGACCAAGGCCAGCGCCTCACAGTCCCAAGGCAGGAGGTATCATTCCTCCTCACTCCCTCATCTAATCACCCTTTCACTCCTGCAGCACACACAGTGTAAGGGCCTGTGGGAACTGAGAAAGTTAAAAGTCAACAACAAACAAGTAAACAAACAATAAGAGCCATAAATGAAACATGAGAGACAGGGAAGACCAGGCCAGACTGGCTAGATGGGGTAGGGCCAGGGGCATTTTTCCTGAACACTGAGTGAGGAGGAGCCAGCCAGGCAAAGATCAAGGGGCAGAGGGCATGGGTGCTGGGGTGCAAAAGGTGAGTATTGGAGGCACGGCAGGCAGAGACAGCATGACCCAGAGTGAGGGTGGAGGGGAAGGCTGTGAGCGGATGAAGCCCAGCAGAAGAAGTTGCGTTTTTTTCTAAGTACAAAGGGAAGTCACTGAAAAGATTTAAACAGTGAAGCTGCAAGATCCAATTTACCAATTAAGAAGATCACTCCGACTCTGGTGTGCCCACCAGCCGGGACGCTGGAGGCCATGTGGCAGCCAATTGCTCACTGGCAACATGCCAGGCAAGAGGAGGTGGTGGCTTGAATGACAGTGGGAGCTGTGAGTCAAGAGACATTGACGATGCTGCAGAATGCCTTTTGGGCAGAGCTTGGGCCTGGCGTCCTCAGAGTGCGGCTGGGGGTGGCTGGGGAAATAGGAATCGGGGTGGAATCACTGAAAGCCAGAATCCAGGCCCGGCTCACAGAGCGAACACACAGTTCACACTTGATGAGTGAATGAAGAAACCGAAAGAGAAATTCAGGACTGTCTTTTTGGGCAGAACCTCCTTCACGTGGTCCCACCCACATGGGCGGCACACACAGACCCAGCACACCACCAGCTTCCTGGCAACACTGTGGGCAGTCTGAGAGGCGGGCAACTGCAGCCCAGCGAGCTGGAAAAATGGGATTCTGAACTCTGGTTTGCTCCTTTTAGCTTTTGAATGCGGAGCCTCCATCGCCTCATTTGCCCACAGTTGCCCAGTTCTTATGCCAGGCAGGAGCAAACCTGCCTTCTGAGGGGAACGTCGCCAGGAGGAAGGGAGCCCAGTGAGAGTGGCTGGTCCTTCCACCACCTGAGGGGCCCAAGAATCATTGTTTCATGGACAATAACATGGGACATTTAGTATTCACCCAACACAAATGCATGGCTATTATACACCACCTTTCTGAGTAAAAGCTATCCCTTTTATTTGGGGGGAGGGCAGGAAAGCACTTTCTCCACTTAAAATGCTGATCTTACCGTGCATTGTTCTTTGAAGTACAATGAAAACCATCTTGGCCTAACCATGACTTTCTGTGGGGTGACAGAGTGGGAGGAAATGGCCCCTCCTAGGAGCACAGAGAGGACTTATTTTCCATCTTTTTAAAGAAGTAAGAAAATGCAAACCATAAGTAGGCTTAAATGCTTCCCCCACAGCTCCAAAACTTAATATTATCATACAATAGAGCTGCTATCAAGTCACATAGTACAACTCTGTTCCCTAACCAGCTTTGGGGGACACCATCATGCCACATTTCTGAAGTCCCCGACTTGTAGTCCCCATTTGCCATGCTGGACTGGGGATCAGGCTGTGGTGAACCCCAAAAGGGAGGTCCCCTGGTGCTCTGAGAGGTAGGACTTGACTTCTTTCTTTCTGGTGTTGCAGCCCAGGGAGGATTTCTGCTAGAAGGCACAAATGTATTTTTGTTTATTTATGATGTCTTACATCTTTTGGAACCGGGAAGGAAGGTTGGTTCAATGTTGCTTATCTTCTCTGTTCCATGTTTAGGTTGATATTCTGGTTCATCTGTTTGTTTGGTTGGTTTTTTTTTTTTTTTTTTTTTTTTTTGAGACAGAGTCTCACTGTGTCATCTACACTAGAGTGCAATGGCGTGATCTCAGCTCATTGCAACCTCTGCCTCCCAGGTTCAAGCAATTCTCCTGCCTCAGCCTCCTGAGTAGCTGGGATTACGGGCCCCCACCACCACACCTGGCTAAGTTTTGTATTTTCAGTAGAGACGGGGTCTCACCATATTGGTCAGCTTGGTCTCAAACTCCTGACTTCAGGTGATCCACCCGCTTTGGCCTCCCAAAGTGCTGAGACTATCGGCATGAGCCACCGCACGTGGCCTGGTTCATCTGTTTTTGAAGCCGGATAGGATCTCAGTGGTGGCCCCTGTTTGAATCTCTAAGTAGTGACTGTCTTTTGAGCCTGTCCTTCAATCCTTTCTGGTTCCCTGGCTCCTGCCCAGTGCCCCTGCAGTCGGCAGACTTAACGCTCAATAGTGTCAGACCGAGCACATCCCACTTCTCCTCTCTCAGCCCTTCCAAGGGCAGCCAGTTCAGAGTCCAAGCCACAGTCCTGAGACAGGCCCTACTCCCCCACTGGCCTTCTCCACCTCAAATTCCGGCTCATGTGGCTGCAGCCACACTGGCAGCTGTCAGCTCTGACCTGCTCTACCTCAGGGCCTTTGCACCAGCTATCCCCTCTGCTCAAATGTCACTGTATCAGCGAGGTCTTTCTCGACCACCCTGTTTAAAAGAGCAGCCCTGCCCCAAATGTTCCACCTCTCCTTATCTGCTGTACTTTTTTCCATAGCCATTTCCACGGATATCCTTAGACACGGCTTTGCTTCAATACCTGCCTCCAGTCTTCCTGCTGTCACTGGGATGACCAGACAATATGGGCAGGAATTTTTGCTCAGCGTGAATCCACAGTGTCTCAAACAGGGCCTGACACAAAGAAGACCCTTCCTTTTTTTTTTTTTTTAAAGATCGAGTCTCACTCTGTCACCCAGGCTGGAGTGCCATGGTATGATCATGTAGCACTGCAGCCTCGACCTCCCAGGCTCAAACAATCCTCCCACCTCAGCCTCCCAAGTAGCTGGGACCACAGGCAAATGCCATCATGCCTGGCTAATTTTAATTATTTTGTAGAGACAGGGTCTCCCTATGTTTCTCAGGCTGGTCTTGAACTCCTGGATTCAAGCAATCCTCCCACCTCAGCCTCCCAAAGTGCTGAGATTCCAGGTACCCAGACAAGAATTCTCTTCCTAAGTAGTTGCTGAATGAATGAATGACGTGAACACTGCATGAACTGGGGTCAGTCCTGGATTCAAATCCCAGCTCACAGCCGAGTGCCACTAGGCAAGTTAATTCACCGCTCTGAGCCTCCATTTCCATGTCTATAAAATGGGCAACAGAATCCCTGCCGCAGAGGGTGGTGGCAGCGACCGCACATCAGCCTCTCAGCCCTGGGCCACCGGCACAGGGTACCTACCACTCAAGATCTTGTGCCTCAGTGGGCTGCTCAGCTCTGAGAACCTTCTCCTGGGGTCCTGTCTTGCATTTACCCCCCTGACCCACCTCGCCAGGGCAGGGGCTGCCTGAGCTTCTCCTGTATCCTGGGGGAACACCTTGATTGGACTGTGGTTGTGGGAGAAATGAATGGTTGGTTCTAAAAACCCAACATCCCCATGCTTCCCTGGGGCTTCTACGACACCTGTCTGCTCATTTTTGCAAAACGGAAGCAGGTTGAATCCCTCGGGGCCGTCCTGATGACACGGAGCCTTCTTTAGGCCGGAGCTTAGACCTGGAGGCTGTGAACCCCTCATGAGTGACGTTCCTCAGTGGCAGGACCCCAGATTTCCCATATTCAGGGCCTGAAACAACCATGATACACATCATTCTTCAAGGGGAGCCCAGTTCACCCAGAGCATGTTGGGGTCGTTTCAATCGGCGAAAATGGCATCTCAACTGTCACGGGGCATTTGGACAACATTCTGGTCTTGAAAATAAAAATGAAATTGCCCCCCGAAGTCCTCCCAACAATCAGCACCTGCCTGTCCCAGCTGCTCCCAGCAAAGTCACATGACCTCACCGGCAGGATCTTGCCTGCCCACCCTGGAGTCACCTGGTCAGGGCAGGGGCCCCTCATCCCTTGATTTCCCCAGCAGCTGCAGCTGGGCCCACTACCACTGCCAGACCTGCTCTCACTGCACAGGGAATGAGTCCTGGGCTTAAACCTGCAGTATCCTCTAAAGTCTTTCCCCTGACATAGCCCACGTCTGTGGGAATTGCATTCGGACTTAGTTTCCCCAGCCAGCACTCCAGGGCCCTGCTAAACCCAGAGTCCACAACCCCGTGCACGCGTGTTTACAGCCTTCCTCCACTAGGGGTCCAACCCTCCTCTTTACATTGCCTTCCCTTCCCTCTCTCTTAAAGGGACTGGCCAAGGGCCACCAACTGGATTGGACCACAAGCCTGCTTGTTGGGCTCTCAGCTGTCTTCTTAGGAAACCATATTGCCAAGGCCCCAGAATCTGAACGCCAGCAAGCTCTGGCCTCGTGGATGGCAGGTCCCCTGGGTCCTGTGGACACACGTCCATCTTAAGTCCTTCCTTCCCAGTTCTGAGAAAGCCCACTTCCTTCCACGTTTGGCTTATCTGAGCTCTGACAAGTACATCGGCCCTGTGGGCATGGATGCAAGTATGGTACGTGTCCTTGATCCTCTCACTAGAGATGCGGGAGCAATGGTGGAAGGCTCCCCCAAGCACCACAGTCCCCCAGGGATCTGGGGGTCCCACAGACTTTCCCACTCAAGACACAGCCTAGAGGCAGCTGTCTGCCTGGTTTGCCGCTGACCACTTCGCCTAGCATGGCACCTCGTGCACAGAGACATTTCGCTGCACAAATGCAGGGAGGAGGAACACAAGAACATTCCCAGTCATCGAACATGAGCTGCTTAGGCACGCAGGGGGCCTGTGGGACGGGTTCCTGATTCCCCTCTTTCCAGACAGAAAACCAAGGCACCAAACAACTCGCTTGAGACTTGGGAGAATGAAGGCTTGGTGCCTGGAAGCGCCATCTCTCTCTTTCCGGCAGCTGCAGGGTGTTACCGGGGCAACAGACGGCTGTCTGATGGGATTTGGCAGTTTAACTCTTATTCCGCACAAAACACGAAAGTGAGAACCATTGAACAGATGTTCTTGCTTCCGACCGTTCACGCAACGGAGAGGAGCTCGTGATTCATCTGGCCCGGGCCAAGTCCACATCATTCCTGTCTCACACCCAGCAGGTGTGGGCCACCTGGTCCCCTGGGAACCAAAGAATGGCCTTCAACTTCCCAAACGCTAGGATTCCTCAAGGGCAGCAAGCTCACCTTCCAGCCTGGGCTGAAGAGACTGAGCTGGGATCCTTCTGAGGTGCAACCATGCCAGGCCTAGAGCAGCGGTTCTCAAACCTGAGGTGCATCCAGATAACTTGGGTGGGGAGGAGGATTGCTAAAACATAGCAACCATGCCAGGCCCAGAGCGGCGGCTCTCAAACCTCGGGTACATCCGGACTACTTGAGTGGGAGGATTGCTGAAACACTGACTAAGAAACACACAGTTTCTGATTCAGTATGTCTAGGGTACGGTCCAGGAATTTGCATTTCTAACAAGTTCCCAAGTGATGCTGATGCCACTGGTCCATGGACCCCCTTTGGGAGCCACTGGTGTATACAGCCTTCCCGCTCAGAACACGGTGCCTGTACCACCGCCATCAGCGTCACCGAGAAATGTATTAGGAATGCATGTTCTCAGGCCCTGCCCGCAGACCTCCAGAATAGGATCTCTGGAGATGGGGCCCGGGAATCTGGGTTTTAACAAACCCTCCAGGGGATCTTGGAGCACACCGGCAACTGAGAAGACGTGGTCTAAACCTTGGCCACCTATGAGAATTGGCTGAAGAGTACTTCCAGTGGACAGGTGGCACTCTGATCTCTGGGGATGGGTCTCAGCCCTAGTCAGCTTTCAATCTCCCCAGGCAATTACGAAGCTTGAGAACCATGGGTCTGGAGCCTCACTACTCGAAGTGTGGTCTCGGAAGCAGAGATACCAGCATCTTCCGGGAGCTGGTTAGCAATGCAGAGGCTCCACCCCAGCGTCTGCTGAGTCAGCCCGCATTCCAACAAGATCCCTGCGTAATGGGTCTGCATGACAAAGTGCATGATCCTCTGATATAAAGATCCCTCCTGCCCATACTCACTGGCAGTGCAATCTACGAGTAAAGCATTCATCTTCTCTGGGGCTCAGTTTACTCATCTGTGAAATAGGTTCACTATGTAAACTAGGTAACAGACATCCCTCCTATGGCAATTGTGAGATTCAGTGAGATGACGCATGAGTTGCTTCACTATAGGGGCGTGATAAGCTGCAGTAGGAAACTCACACGCCTCCCAGACAGCCTCAGTGCCCTCTCTCTAGCCCTTCTTCACTGCCTGGCCCCTGGGTCTGATGTTTCTTGGGGCTATGCCAGGAGGTGGGAGCTGGAAAGGCTGGGGTTGCCTGTAGAGGCTGCACAGGAGCCCAGACCAGGTGGATAGTGCAGGCAGCACCAAGGCGGAGGTCGGGGAGCGTGGGGTGCCTGGTCTGGGGCAATGGACTGATGCCAGAGTGCCCAGTTCTGGAGCTGGAGGCCAGGCTCTGATCAGAGGAAGTGGGCAAGGTAACAAGAGGTGGGGAGGGTTGTCCTGGAGCAGCAAGGAAGCAGGGCGGAGGGTGTGCAGCGACTTGCTGGCGCCAGCCTCTGCATTCAGCAGCAAACCTGCACGTTGTGCACATGTACCCTAGAACTTAAAGTATAACAATAAAAAAAGAAAAGAAAAGAAAAGAAAGCAGGGCAGAGGAGCTACAGCGACATGCTGGAGCCGGCCTCTGCATTTGTTTTCCAGGAGGCTCCTGCTCCTGGTGGTTGGGGTGAGGCCTTAGGTGGTGGGTGCAGGCGGGACAAGCCCACTGAAGTCAGAGGATGCGCTAGAGAGCAGGAGGACAGTTTCCAGTCTGCCTCGGCTCCGCACTGGACAGAGCTCCAGAGCCCTAGGAGATTCCATCAGAGCCCAGATGGAGACCTCAGCCCCTCAGCCCTCACACAGCGCCCTCCGGGCTCAGGGGCCACCTGTGGACAGGCAGAGGCCCCGCAGCACCCCACAGCCTCTCCTGTGAGTGAAAGGCCTGTTGCTGCTCCCCCTGGTGCCCAGGGTCTGTCCCCCTGGATCCTAGAGCTTAGGCAGGTGGGAGTCACCTCTCCATTCCTGGCCTTGTGTCCGGTCTGTGCTGGTGTTTGAACCGGATCTCCCACTGCTCCTAGGCCTCCCGGGTTCCCTTCCATCTTCTGTCAGTTGCCCCAAGGGTTCCCCGCCGTCCTCCGTCAGCTGCCTCCACTTCTCTCTCTGCCAAAGGGAAAAGCACCTCTGCAGACTGGACTCAGCTCACCCATTTAAAAAATTAGAGAACAGAGAACTTAACATCTTCATCAGTAAGTTAAATGAATCAATAGAACGTGTGTTTCTTTCCCTTCCCTGTGGGGCTAGCATCTTCCATTTCCCTCCAGCTGCTCTCCCCGGCTTCGTGCCCTCAGGGCTGGCCTATGGCCCCCTTCGGTTGAGTTGAGCCAATGTCGTGGGCTCCTCTGCAGAACTCATTCTGGATTGCAGCGACCCTTCCTCCTCCTGTCCTCCAGGCCTACGGTGTTTGTTTCTAGCTCCAGGGGATGACACCAGCCCTCGGTGTTTGCCCACACTCTGCCCACCACTGTATTACCCTCTCCCCAGATGCCAGCTCAGAGCATTCTCTCTCTCCTGCCCGACCCCATCTGATAAAACCACCAGGAGGAGAAAGAGAAAGAGATGGCGGAGTATAAAGAAAAGAAAATAGGGGACTGTGAGGAAGAATGAAGAAGCAAGAGGAAAATAGAAGGAGGAGAATGAGAAAGATTTATGGGCACAGGGCTCGGGCAGTCCAGGGGCTCTGGGACTGGAGAGCCACCTGCCAGCTCGGAACAGCTGACAGCCGCTCCAGCAGTCTGTCCTCTCAATAACAGGAATGGCTATCCTTTTATTCCTAACTTCCAATTTAGTATGTTAAACGAAGGCCTATTTTCTACCTAGAAGTTGAAGTTCAAAAGGGGGCAAAAAAAGAACTAAAATTGTTAGAAATTTCCTTAGGAGACTAGAGCAGAGGGTCCTAAACTTGAGTGCACCAGAATCACAGTCTTGTGTGACATAAATCCTGATTCTCAAAAACCACCCCTAGAAATTCTCATTTCCTGGGTCAGAGGTTGAGCCTGAGAACCGGTATTTTTCACAAGCACCGCAGGAACCTGAAGCAGGTGATCTTAGCTGCCCCTTTGAGAAACTCCAACTTAGATGCGCGGTTCCTGAAAGTCTCCATCACATCCATCAACTGCCAGCTTGCCGCCCACTGTGTTTGCTTTTGGAGGCTGTCCAGACTCTTAGAAATTATGTTCCAATGTTCTCAGATCAAGTTAGATCTGGTTGAGGATGTCACCCAGTGGTATCCAAAGGAACTCCGGGAAAAGGACTGTCCAGGAATAGATGTAATTAAAGATGATAGATTTGATTCTACACATTAGTAGATACAAGATCTCCCTGTGAGCCAAAAGCACATGAGAAATGTAGGTACCTGTCCTATGCAGGCGTCCCCGGCCAGAACCCACAGCTTAAGGGGAAATCAAGAGAACGTGGAGTAAGCCCAAAGGAAGACCTAAAACAGAGTCGTGGGCTGGCAGGACAGTCATCCCGAAAGGCCAGAGGAACTGTGGGAGCACAGCCTAGAAACAAGCAGTGAGTAACATTCTTTAACGAGAGGGACTGAGCATGAAAGATGGAAACAGGAGCCCCCACCCACTGGTGCTGAGTTCAAGGCTGCAACCTCACCCCTAACCAGGAGGCCACAGTATACAGAAGAAGCTGATGTCCCAAGAGAGCTTACTGCCAAGCCTGACACTCACCTGCCTGGGGTGGTTTATTTGCAGTACAGCCCGAAGATGAGATATGCCACCTCCCCCTCTCTCACCTGTGTGAGAGGAACAGGCAAATCTTCCTCTAAGGTCTCGTGTGGGGTCTCTACCGAAACCCCATGCTGACCCCAGAGGCCCACAGACCCTGCCGAGTTCACCCTGCTCAGGTGATAAGTCAGAGCCCCAAATGCTCGCCACAGATGGGTGGCAGTTGTGAACGATTTCACTGGGCTGTCATCTCACGTGGGAGTGGGCTGTTGGGCTCTGGTCAGACACCTCTGGCTGCTCTCTGTGCTCCGGGACCCCATAACTGAGTGTGTCACCACACCTCTTCATGCGTTCTCTGGAGACGATGGAAGACAGACCCAGCTCCTCCACTGTACAGACACATCTGCCATCTAAGAGGACAGGGGACCAGGTCTTGGCAGAGTGGTGGCCTAGGGGATCAGTGCTGAGGTCATAACAGCCCTCTGCATCTTCATCTGTCCAGTGAGGGCACCGGACCAAACATTTTCTGGGATCCTTTCTCACCCGAATTCCCCATGTCTGGAACCTAACATATGATACTACGAATATTTATTCTCCACCATGTGACTGGCACTATCCTAAGCACCAAGACACAAAGTCTCAATAACATAAAAGCTCTCCTCAGAGGATCTGGACAGGAAGGTGTCACAGCCCAGAAACGTCCCGGCCTCACTGAGATGTCTGATGTTTGCAGGACATAGCGTCTCAACTGTTCTTTCCTGTGATTCTCAATGTTTTTCCTGATCAGGGTGGATTGTTAATTCATTAAGCATTTATTGGGCCTCAGTTTTGTCTGTAACATACATAGACTAAACTATTTTAACTAGAGAACTACCTTCACTGGAACAAAATGTAATATTTTTGCCCTTAGACTTTATAAAGGAGTGAAATGAGAAAGACCCTTAATAAAAAAATAGCTCTGTATCATTAACAAAATTTCAGCCAGACTTTGTTCTTTCTGCCTTTGATATGAAGACTCTAATATTCCAGTGCCAGGAAAAGGTCTCCCTCCTAAAGGGAATCTGAAGCACCCTTTTATCAGAAAATATAACATGTTTCCCTTTTTGTCTCAGCTGCCAGGAAGCTCAGAAATAAACTGAGTGTTCAACTGCAGTCACATTCAACTTAGGAACCTGGCGTGTCTCTGACCTCTTCTGCTTGGGATTTTTTTAAAATTCTGTATTCTTTTAAGTTTCCTGTTCTTGTGTGTTTTTAAATTATGAGCAGCCTCCATACATTTTGGAGTTGAGTAGGGATCAATATTCCAGAGGGGTCACAGAACGCGAAAACTAAATGAGACCATACCTTCCTCTATGGGAAGAAACTTGGGCCCAGAGAAGGTGAGCAACTTACCTGAGGCCAGTCAGTCGTCTGGGAACTCAAGCCTCGAGGTTCAGCCAATCCCCTGCCCAGTGGTCCTAACTACCTTCACTTTTTGTACCATTTTCTCAAGACCATGGAAATATCCCCTCTTGCCAATGGGGATACTAAAGTCCCCAAGAGAGGAGGGATGTAGGCTCTGCACACAAAGGAGGCAGGGGACACTGGCCACCCACTACCTCGTCCTCTTGCTCAGATCGTGGGCCACCATGGAGCCCACTGTGGGCATGAGGAACTTACCCACTCAGAGAATGCGTGTTGCGTGCTGCAGTAGGTCTCATATACAATCAAGGAAATTTTTCTTGGGGCCAAATTTATTGTTGATTTCCAAAAATGGATTATTGAGTCTCATCTCCTTGCCACATCTCTTTCCCTCCACCTCTGATCAATCCCACTGGACCCTTACCCCAGAAGTGACATTCAGTTGAATGCATCAGTGTCTCAGACCTGTTGTTAAATATTTCTGTTCCGAGTGCCAACAGCCTCTGGCTGGAACACCCTGAGTGTCTTCGGACCCCGACTGCTTGGGGGTTCATCCAGGCCCAGCGGGGGCCTCGGGGTGACCTCGTTTTTGATTTGACTCTAGGTTCTAGTTTGATTATCAGCCCAGCCCAAACAGAACAGAGCTTTCTAGGAAAAAACAACATGAAGTTCAGGGTTTAATGTGAGACCAGTGTTTGAGTGTCTGCTTTGCCAATTACTGACCGTTGGCAATTACCCATTCTTTCCTGCTGAGCTGATTCAAGATGGAAAGGACAGATATGTACAAGCATTCCGAAAACTCCAAAGGGTGCTGGTTATCATCGTATGGTCTTGGGATGAGTCAGCAAGCCAGGAACAAACAAGCTTGCTAATGGGTACTCCTGACCGAAGAATGGATGGCTGAGCAAAATCCTTATCGTGGAATCGTATTCCACCTTAAAAGGAGGGATTTCTGAGCTACAACACGGGTAGACCTTGAGGACATCATGCTGAGTGAAATAAGCCAGTCACGAAAGGACGAATACTGTATGATCCCACTTACGTGAGCTATTCAGAGGAGTCACATTCAGAGACAAAGTAGAACAGGGCTTGCCAGGGGCTGGGGAAAAGTGGGGACTGGGGAGTCATTGTTTACTGGGTACAGAATTTCAATTTTGCAAGATAATAAGAATTCTGGAGACGGATGGTGGTGACGGTTCACAACGGTGTGGATGTATTTAATGCCACAGAACCGTACACTTAAAATTGGTTAAAACGGTCAGTTTTATACTGTGTATATTTTACCATAATGAAACATAATGAGCACATTTTTAAAAGAGCTACACCAAGAGTCCTGTGCACAGGTTGTAAGGAAAAGCTTGGCATGCCCCAGGGAGGACCATTCATGAATTGTTTATGGAGTCCGGGACATTTAGTTTGCCCATTCAGTAGGAGTTTGCTGTTTCTGGTTTCTTGAGAATGTCCTTGAGAGACGAGGCTTACGATTAGCCTCTTCAAGAGTGGAGTATTATTGAAGATCATACAGAATATTCCCTGAGAACACACGTTATAGGACTAGAGTTTTAATTAAGAGGAATTGGTGAAACATCTATTTTGAAAGAATGAGCTTGGCCCATGTTATAAGCTGAGAATTTAAAATAACCCATCACTAATGGTCATAGATGTCCCAGTATCTTAGCTGGAGAGAGAAAAAATGCCACACTGGCCATTCCTCCCAGGTCAGTCATCAAAATGCCCACTGCCCTGAAAACCTGCAAGAGGTTCCCCTAAGTGGGTTCCGTGGGTTCCCTGGTCCCTGGACCCCAACCTGAGAAGGAGGGAGTGATATTATCTGAGAGCTCAGTGTGCACCCACCAGTCTTTCCCATACATTCTTTCATTCAATATTCCCAACCACCCTCTGAAACCTATTTTATCCCCATTTTATACATAAGAAAACTGATGCTCAGGGAAAGCATAAGGCCACTGATCTTTCTTTCCTTCCTTCCTTCCTTCCTTCCTTCCTTCCTTCCTTCCTTCCTTCCTTCCTTCCTTCCTTCCTTCCTTCCTTCCTTCTTTTCTTCCTTCCTTCCTTTTTCTTTCTTTCTTTTTGACAAAGTCTCACTCTGCTGCCCAGGCTGGACTGCAGTGGCACTATCTCGGCTCACTGCACAACCTCCACTTCCAGGGCTCAAATGATGCTCCTACCTCAGCTTCCCAAGTTGCTGGGACTACAGGCGCACGCCACCATGCCCAGCTAATTTTTGTGGGGTTTTTTTGTTGTAGAAATGGGGTTTCACCATGGTGCCCAGCCTGGTCTTGAACTCCTGAGCTCAAGCAATCCATCCGCCTCAGCCTCTCAAAGTGCTGGGATTACAGGCGTGAGCCACCACACCCATTCGCTACTGCTATTTCTTGAGTGTTTGCTTCTTGTTAGCACGGTGCATAGATACTTTCTAAATGACTTCATTTTTCTGGATGTTATTATCATTCCAGTTTTTCTTTTTTTTTTTTTACAAGTAGGAAATTAAAGTCCAGAGAGGCTAAGCCATTTGCTTAAGATCACACAGGAAATGAATGATAAAGCTAGATTCAAATATGTATTTTTGCATCGGTCCAGTGATCTCTGTCACTCTCTCCCAGCTGGCTCTGTGAGGAGGTGGTGGGGGAGGAAGAGTAAGTATCCCAGGAGGTACTTGGCAGCTTACTGGGCTCAGCAGATGCTGGTGGGCTCCCACATGTTAGTTGTAAGCAAACAGGGTGCTGGACATTTCTGGCTTTAGTGGATAAGCTAGGAATTAGAGTAAAACATGCTGCATCTGAGAGGGCCTGTGCCTGATGGGAAGACAGGTGGAGAGCACCTTGGCCACAGTCACAGCGAGACCAGCGCCAGCTGATTCTCTCCTGAGTTTCCTTCCAAACCAGGTGAGGGCAACAGAGTTGAAACCACCAGCTCAGAGGGAGGCAGATGCTCCCCGGAAAGGCTAGGGTCTCTCTGCCGGATCCTAACCCTGGACCACGGGCCTTGCCAGACTCTAGTTCCCAGGCAGCTCGGCCACATACTGAGCCGTCTTTTTCTGCAGGAAAAGTAATTTTTTATTTCATCCCCACTCCCAGCTTGGTGGGGAAGAGGGTGATAGTGAGGGGCTGGATTAACAAACACTCAGGCCACCTGGAAAACTCTCTCGTATTTGTCCTCATTCTGCCCATCTCCCTCTTGCCAAGAAAAGTTACCCCAGTGAGGTTCTGTTTCTTCTCCAGGAGCTGCTTCCATAGGAAAAGAAGCCATTGTGGCAGGTAGTGAAGGAAGCGCACAGAGCTCGAGGTGGGAACGCCTGGGCTGCTGGGGGATGGGAGTTGGTGTTCAGCAGGTGCAGATGTCAGCCGGGGAGGATGAAAAGGTTCTGGAGACGAATGGTGATGATGCTTGCATGACAACGTGAATGTGCTTAATGCCATTGAATTGTACACTTACAAATGCTTAAAATGATAAATTTTGTGTGATGTATATTTTGCCAAGCTTTTTAAAAAAAGAACAACTGTGTTCAAATCCCAGCTCTGCCCCTTGCTGGCAGGTGACCTTTGGGAGCTGCCTATCTCTCCTAGAGGCCTCGGTTTCTCTCTCTGGAACACAGCCCTTGCTGCCCTGATGCTCCCAGTACTGCAGGACCCAGACAAAGTCCTGGCAGTTGTGCTGATAGCAATGGGGGACCTGAGCGGAACTAGCACCCTCCTGCAGCCAACGATCCCTTGGCTGCCCCGTCAGGGGGAGTGTGGGTGGCACCATCCCAGGCTACTCCCCCATCACCCAGCCTTGAAGAGGCTTCAAGCAGCTTCTCCCAGCAAAGAAGACAGTGGCATTGAGGCCAGTTGCTGCCCACCAATGAAAGCAAGTCCAGCGTCCTCCCCAGCACGCCTAAAGGCAGGTGCAGGTGCAGTGCCCTGCAAAGCAAACAACAGCCAAGAGCCGCCTTCGGTCCTCCGAGCTAGCCAGAGCCATGTGCTTGCCCACTGTGAGAGAGTTTCCATGCCCTCGCCCACCACCTGCCCTGGGCATGCGGCTGAAAGAAGGAAAATTACACCTCTGCTGGGGCCCACGCCGTTGCACAATGCGTGTGGTCTCGCAGATCTGTGTGACTCCTCTGTGGGCTGGAGGAAATGGAGGAATCTGTCCCAGTGAAGTTTCCAATTAAAGGGGAAACAAAGCCCCACTACAGTAGCACTGGCCGGGGGCTGGGAGGCCAGAATTCCCAGCCCAGCCCAGCCCAGCTGATGACAAGGCCAAGTCACACTGTGTCTGCTTAGGCCTGGCCACCTCCGCCACATTCTGTAGGGAGATTTGGGTTCAGATTCTGCTCTGCCACTTGGACAATTCACTCAATCTCTGAGCCTCCCTCATGGGAACACAGAGGTATCAAAAGCACCCCCCAACCCCGCCGCCGTGTCGTGGGAGGGTTTAGTGGGGCCACGAGCAGAAAAGTCTATTTGTTGAATAAGTGACTGATTGTAAACAAGCCCACCCAAGACCCCAGCAGGGTCCTCCTTCCTTCCCCTGCCATGGGCCTCTGACTCCATGTCATGGTGGAGGCTCAATGAAGAGAAAGCTGCCGCCGGAAAGACCAGTTCCCAGAGACCCGGAGGGACACAGGCAGCAGCTCATCCAGTCCCCATTTGCAGGACAGGACCTGAGAACAAGACAAGCTTGCAGGTGCCCGTCCCTCTGTGCGCCCGGGTGGTGTTAGGGCTCCCTGTGCACAGAGGCCTGCAATCATTTGGACAATACATGGTTACCGGGTGTCTGCTATGTGCCAAACGATGGTCACAGGAGGGTGAGAAAGACAGTCTCCACGTTCAAGAATACAAAGTCTGTGATCCAGGAAGACAACGAGGCAGCCACCGTGTTTCATTTCTGGATGAATGAATGTCACAAAGCCATGGAAGTGGTTCAGTGGCTTCCATATCACTAGGCTACCTCACCTCTCTCTCTCTCTCTCTCTCTCTCTCTCTCTCAGAACAGGCCTAGGATTTTGCTTGCAATCCTCCAATATCGATGTGACCCCCCCGAAAGCAGAAAACATCTGGCTGCCTGAGCCCAGTGGGCTGCGGGCTACACTGAACCAAGGCCGTCTGTATGGATGCAGGAGGTGGTCCCTGCTAAGCATGCATGCCATGGACGCAGGTCGTCTTCCCCGGCCCATCCCACCACAACACCGAGGCCAGGGCCAGAAAAGGATGAACAGCTGCCAAGGGCTAAGCAGGTTCAAAAAAGGCCAAGTGACACGCCTGAGATCACACAGCTGGTGAGGTTTTCTGACTTTGCATCCCCAAGAGACCTCGTCTCATGGGCAATCCCTTTAGAAGCAGCCTCAAGACCTCCCCAGGTTGGGGTGCACTGCAGAGGTTGTCCAGGCCAGCACCCTCATTTTACTAAGATGGAACCCAGGATGTGTGGCCTGCCTGAAACCATGGAGGTTTTCAGTAGCAAAGAAAGCTCTAGAACCCAAGCCTCAGGGGTCCATTGGTCTCCCCCCATCCCAGGGACACCCTGCCCTCTGGTGGTCAACTGGAGAATACATGTGGAGAATGACAAATTCCCTAACCACCTGCACAGGTTAAGAGATGAGACTCTCTAATAAGCCAAGCAGTCAGCCAGTGGGCCTAGGGAGGCGGTAAGTCCCCCGCCACCGGAGGAATCTGGGATGAGACTAAATTACAACCCTGGATGCGACTCAAAATATGTAATAACAGAGCTATCCAAGCCCCAGCCCATCAGCATGAGCCATCTTCAACAGCCAGGACGGCTGGGGTTAGGCACCCTGGCTAACTGTTGTTGCTGTGACCACTCTCAGAGAGAGATGAGTGCTAATGTCCCTCTGCCTCGAAAGGTCTATCATGGAGGTGGGTTCTGGGATAGAGACAGTGCAGGGTCATAGAACGAGAAGCTTTGGAATCAGGCAGTAACGTGGGAAGGTTACTTGACCACTGTGACAGGAGTAATAGCACTTACCTTCCAAGTGTGTGTGAAGGATCCAGTGAGCTAATTTTTGAAAAGTTACATTTTGAAAAGCTAACTTTTGAAAAAGTGTGGACCCTCAATAAATGGCAGCCGTTATCTTGACAACTGGTGGTGATACAGGCGATGACTCCAGAACGCACCTTTTTGGCGCAGGAACTGTCACCTACATCTCTCCAGCTTTCAGATTTTTGCTCTTTTGATTAACATTATAAACCTAGTGGGTCTGCCTTATTTAGCCTCCTTCCCATTTCATCAGCAGGAATGATGGAAACAGAAAGGAACTGGCCTCTACTTGCCATGCACCTGCTGAGGTCCTGGTGACACTCAATGAGGGCCTAGCCCCACCCCCGCTACCACCACCACCTAAGCCCTAACTCGCCATGATTCAGAACAGATTCATAGGAGAGAATAGATTTATTGCCTGATATGCATATTTAACGACTTTCAAGGATAGTTCATAACTATACCATGCAATTTATTGGTATTTAATGTTATGCATTAATGAATAATTTTTAAGCTATCCAACACTGGCCAATTTGAGAAACTTAATATAACATTCAATAACTCTTGTCAAGACTTAATAAATGTCCATGGATTTATATATCCTGTGAAATGCAGTCCATCTCAAACAAATTAAATAATGCATTTGATGATGGGATGGGGGAGGGGGAAGACAATTTGTTGAAGGCTGATTTGACGGGAAATAGGCATCTTTTATCACTTGGGCTTTTTATTAGGGTCTCGTGCATTCTCTTCCAGAGAAAGAAACAGGCACCCCAAGACACTCAGCCCAAGGTAGTGAAGCCAGATGCAGATCATTCTCTGTCCCTAACACAGATGGAAATGAGCTTCCTCCAGCCTTGCTTGACCCTCTTCACTTCTTTGCCTTGGTTCTTTGCTTTGACAAAGAGGCCCACCCTCTGCTTCAGCCATAGACCCCAGTCCCCCTCCCTGGCCAGGGGCAGCCAGACAACTCCTCCCCCAGTGCTGATGCACTGCCTTGTCCCATGTCATCCTTCTCCCTTGGAAACTTCAGCGGCCACTGCAGCCTGTGGGCAGGGCCACACTGCTTAGCTGGATGTTCCAGGCCTCCCAGACGTCACCCTGCCACTGGCCCAGCCTCAGCCCTGTGTCATCTCACAGAGATGGTACCCTTGGGCAAATTACTCTGCTGCCATGCCCAGACCCATCTGTCCACCCCCTGCCTGGAATGCCTCCTGATCATCTAATTTTTCCTATCAAAGCCTGCTTGACTTCAGGGACCCAATCCCATCTTCAATGTCACCTCCTCCTTGCAGTCTTCCCTGCATCCCCCAGTGAGAAAGAGCTCACTGTCCCTGGGAGGTTCTGGGGGTCTCATGGCACATCCTACTCTGCCCCTCCTTGTTTCCTCCCACTAGGAAGGGCTCCTGGAAGGGCCAGGCCCACTAGCCTAGTCTCCCAACCCCCAAGGGCCCAGTGAGCTCAATATGAATTTGTTGAAAGAATACATAAGTTAACCAAATAATGTTCCTTTGTGTTTGCAGAAAAATGAGGAAGCAAGCAGAAGGCTTGGGTCAGCAGCTGCAGGGGTCCCAGTGGCCCCAGGCAGCCAGCATGCTCCTGGTTCCGGGGGGACCTGCCGAGAACCCAGGCCACCTCCCAAGGGGATAAGGCAGCAGGACCTCCACACTAGAGCCAGTCCCTTTGACAGTCTCTCCTCCAGTCAGGTCCTTTAGAAAGACCCCTGACCCTCTAACCCCTGAAGCGGCCAAGACAGGTGGTCAAGCCACTTCACTACCTGAGCCATTTCCTTCTCCATAAAGTGGGTTGAGTGCACCCTGGCGCCTCCTTGGGTGACATACGAAATCATATGTCTGCAGGTCCCTTGTGGACAAGGCAGGCTGCTTGAAACGGACAATGGCCACAGCAGCTCCTGACCCTCTGGTCCCTGTGGCTACTTGGACCCTCCGTATGGGTTTTCTCTCAGCTCTGAGCAAGGGCCCTGTGCTGAGGGGAGAGGCGATCCGGGGCTGTGCGTCACGCACAGACTTCCAGGCTGAGGTCTTTCCAAGGGCAGAGGGGTCTCTGGCCCTCTTGATGTTTGGGGGACTTATAAGGACCTCTATTGTGACCCCAAGGTAAGGGTCAACAGGCAGGGAAGGTTTCTTTGGGTTCACACACCACAACCCAACCCTGCTGCTGCCCCATCGTGGCTCACACCAAACCCTGAGGCAGAGGTCTCTGTCCCAAGGAAAACCCCATCCTCCAGACCAACAGACCGACAAGGGAGCTTGGAATGAGATGCTCTATGCAGGCCTGGAGCACATAGAGGGAGTGGCCTCAGAGGGAACTTCAAGAGGGGAGAACCTGGAACATCTGAGTTTGGTGCTAAGGATGAGGCTGCAGTTCTCCACTGAGAGGGACCTTCCAGGCAGAGGGGGCAGCCCAGGTCCTGGAGTGATCAGGAGGTCTGGGGAGGACTGCAGTTTGCAGGGCTGCAGGGGAAGGGGATTGATCTGACCTGGCTTATAGGTAGGAAAGGCCACTCAGGAACGTCAGTTCCATGAGGACAGGGATGCTCATTCATTGTGTTCATTGCTGTTTCCTTAATGGCAGGAACATGCCTAGCACATTCTTAGCATGTTGTATGGATTATGACTGATGGATTTTGATACCTATCTATCATCTGTCTACCTATCATCTATCTACCATGGATTAGGACTGATGGATAATGATATCTATCCATATTATATGGATCATGATTATGGATTATGATCTCTGTCTATCTGTCTGTCTATCTCTCTGTCTATTGACCTACCCAAGTTTGTATGGATTATGACTCGTGATTGTGATACCTATCTATCAGCTATCACCTATCTATCTACCGTGGATTATGACTGATGGATAATGATATCTATCCATGTTGTATGGATTATGAATAATGGATTATGATCTCTGTCTCTCTCTCTCTCTCTCTATCTATCTATCTATCTATCTATCTATCTATCTATCTATCTATCTATGGACCTACCCAAGTTGTACAGATCATGGCTGATGGGCTGCAGGCTGGAGGGACTAGAGACAGGGATGCTGGAGGTGGCAGCAGGACTCCATAAGCTGTTGCAGAAAAAGAAAGAAAAGCCCAACATTGTTCTTCCGTGTGTTTGAAGGGTCAAAATATCAGGTAGCTGTAGATGCTTTTCCCATTTTAAACTCTGACCCCATTATCTCCCAAAGCCTTTGGTGTCTTCTACTCTCCCACTGTCAACCAGGCCAGACAACAAGACGGATACTTGTGAGCAAAGGAACAGCTCTGCAACACTGAGAGATGGGCAGCTGTGGCCATTTTTTCATGGAAAAATGTGTGCTTGTTCCCAGTGCATACATGGGAGTAAATAGATTTTTGAGAGTGAAGTTATGAATTGCTCCCATGGCAGGATTAACTCTAACAATAGTCCATGTGTTTTCAGATCCACTGCATGTTCCAGGTGAGGCCCATGGAGGCCCGGAGCCAAGATATAGCAAAGAACCGAAGGAAGAGCCAAGTAAAAGAGATATTTCCAAGGCAGTCAACAAGGCTTGGTGATGATCAGATTGCGGGTGAGGAGGACGAGCTTTGGAAAGAGATGAAGAGTTTCCAGGAAGTTGCCAGATCTCTCTGAACTCCACTGACAAAGACATTGGAAAGAAGTAGTTTAAAAGCAAAAGATAATTCTACCATTTTCTAAATCTAAAAATTAATAAACATATAGGCCTAGGTATCTAGAATAAACCTCCCAAATTTAGCACTGACTGCACTTTCTAGGTGATAAAACATAACAGAACTTCTATGAAAGATGCCCAGGCAGTGTCATTGCCCAGCTTCCCCTGAAAACTTGGTCTAAAGACTCGAGCAATTTCTTCCTTATAGCTAAGTTTAATCCTTCATGTTCTAGCTTCAGTCTTTTGCCAATTATTCCTTCTTTCTCCTGTGGAAGTGCCACCATTTTGTGGTTAAGTAGAGATGTCAAAGTGATGGCTGATAAAGAGAAAGATGGGCAAATCCATGAATTGTGCTTTCATTCCAAAGGCTGATTGTTTAGGAAAAGCTCATGGCTTGGATTAAGTCTATTCAGAATTCTAATGGCCAGTTGCCTTTATAAAACAAGGCTCATGCCATTCAAATAAACTTTCATGCACTAAAGGCTGTGATCACTGCAGAAGCCTTAGTTGCTACCCCAACTTAAGGCAGTTACTAGGGTAAGGGGTTTAAAGGCAGAAAAGGCAATCAATGAAGTCTACACACATCAACTCAACCCTTGTCTGATGTCTTTCCAATCAGCTCTGTTTCAAAGGCAAATGGTAGGTGGCAAAATTAATATGTGGCAGCAAAGTAAAACAAAATAAAAGATACAGTGAGGACTGTACTTTCTCTTTGACTTCTCCCAGTTGAAAATAATTTCCAAGAAAGCAAATGAAAGGTATGGTTTCTCAAGAAAGAAGGAAGTCCGAGGAGATTTCCTATGTGTCCTGTTTTTTCTGTCAAAGATGTCATAGGATAATTCATTCAAAAACGACAGGCACATCAACTCTCTGGGCTTCAGGTCCCACCTCTAAGAATGAGAAAGCACAATGCTCTTTAAGAGCAGCTTCCTGCAACATGGGTGCTTCTCTACAGTCTGTACCTGGGCCCTCGATGTATGTTTAACCCACCTCCCAGGCTGAGAAGGAACGTTAGCAGCCCTGTTGTGACTAAGGGAAGATGGGAGAAATGTTCTGTTTGCTGTCAAGTTTAGTACTGGTGAAAAGTTCGGGAGATATCTTACCGGAGTCAGGTCGCTGTGTGAGAGAGTGATGTGGGTGCAAGTCTACAAAAGAATCTGAAACTGATTTGTGGCCAGCATTAGAGGCCCTGACATTTCTCTAAGATTCTAGATGCTGTGACCTTAACCTGCTGTGGCTGTAGGTGCTGAAGTGACCTAAGGAAGGTGGAGTTTGGCACAAGGACAAGAAGGTATTCAGACAGTGCAGCCACAGGGAGGCATGGCTTGGGGGTCTGAGGACAGGCTGAGCCAAGAGCACCAGGGACAGCTGGCCCCATTAGGACCCCATTTCTGCTCCTTCCTAGTTATATGGCCTTGGGCAAGCCATTTAACTTCTCTAAGTCTGTTTTCTTATTTGTGAAATGAAGGCCCATACCAACTAATTTACAGGGTTGTAAGCACCAGATGAAAGAATATATGAAAACATCTTGCAATCTGTAAATAATACTGTACAAAAATATGCTGAGAGTAGATCTTGAGAAAAAAATAATGCAATAAAATAACCCAAGGAAAGTAAAAGGGCAAAATTAAAATTATTTAAAAATCAATAAAATTAAAAATTAATGAATCAAACATGTTTTAAATGTAGAAGTGATAAATTCAAGACCCGCTTTTTTGGGAAAAAAATTAAAAAATCATTAGTTAACATCATCAAGAAAAAAGGAAGAAAGGACAAACATACAAATTAAGAAACAGTGATAGGGAAACAACCACAGACCCAGAAGACCTTAAAAGAATCATGCAAAGCCTATTTGCTCCATTCTATAAAGATCAATCTGTAAACCTGAATAAAATGAATTGCCTTATAGAAAAATACAAATTACCAAAACCAACCTCTGGAAAGATAGAAAACGTAAAGAGAACAATTATCACAGATAAAAAAAAGTCATCACAGAGCAGAACACACTGAACGAACTGGGCCCACTAGGTTTTACAGAAAAATTATATCTAATCCTTAAGAACAGACAACAGCAACACTATTTAAACTGTTCAAGAGTATAGAAAAAGAAGAAAAGCTTACATATTCTTTTTAAAAAACTAGCATCACATTGACATCAACCTCCCTAAAATAAAACATAAATAAAACTATAGGCCAATCTTACTTGGAATATTATTGCAAAACTCTTAAATAAAACATTAGGAAACAAAATCTACCAGCACCGCAAGAGAATGACATACCTTAGACAAATGAGTCATGTATTGCACAAATACAGGGATGTATTAGAAAACCTATTTTCATAACTTCACATATTAATAGATCAAAAGAGAAAAATTATACAACCGTCTCCATAGATACTGAAAAGGCATTTTCTAAAATTCATATATATAGATGAAGAAATGTATGTGAAGAAAACATTAAAACTCTGCTATGCAAATAACAGACTTCAAGAATGGAAAGACATCTGATGTTCTTAGGAAGTCCCAACATTGTAAAGATGTTGATTCTCCTTAAGGTAATTCATAAATTTAATGTGACCCCAATAAAAACCAGTGGATTGTGAGTTTTTTGTTGTTGGTTTTGTTTTTGTTTTGTTTTGTTTTGTTTTTGAAACAGGGTCCTGCTTTGTAGCTTAGGCTGCAGTGCAGTGGTGAAATCTTAGCTCACAGCAACCTCCACCTCCCAGGCTCAAGCAATCCTCCCACTTCAGCCTCCAGAGTAGCTGGGATTACAGGCACACACCACCATGCCAGGCTAAATTTCTTTTTCTATCTTTTGTAGAGAGGGGGTGATACAGTTTGGCTGTGTCCCCACCCAAATCTCATCTTGAATTGTAGCTCCCATAATTCCCACATGTCATGGGAGGGACCTGGTGGGAGATAATTGAATCATGGGGTGGGTCTTTCCTGTGCAGTTCTCATGATTGCCATTAAGTATCATGAGATCTGGTGGTTTTACAAAGGGGAGTTCCCCTGCACAGACTTTCTTGCCAGCAGGCCACCATGTAAGACACGCCTTTGCTCTTCCTCCCTCTGCTTCTGCCATGATTGTAAGATTTAAAGGAATATTGTCTAGATCACTCAGCTGATATATTTGATAGAACAACAATTTAAATCCAGGTGTGTCTAGTTCTAAAGCTTGTTCCCTTAACCATGAGACTCTATTGCCTCCCACACACCTACTCTTGCTGATGACAGAATTCTATCATCTTTTGATTAAAAAAAAAAAGTCATAAAACTTTCCCACAGCCTTGAGATCATGAAGTGTAACCACTAAACCTCTTTCCTTATTTCCTTTACAAATTACCCAGTCTCTGGTATGTCTTTTTTAGCAGCATGAGAACAGACTAATATGCGGGGTTTTGTCATATTGCTCAGGCTGGTCTTGAACTCCCAAGCTCAAGCGATCCACCTGCCTTGGCCTCCTAGAGCGCTGGGATTACAGGCATAAGCCACTGCACCTGGCCAGAACCAATGGATTTTTAACTAGATAAGCTGATTCTCAAATTCTCATGGAAAAATGAACAAGCAAGAATATTTAGAAAATTTCTGAACAAATTAAGGAGATGACTAATGGATGATAAAAATATTACAAAGATACAGAATAGTGGAAACAATATAGTACTGGCATAAAAGATGTAGACAGACCTACTGGAGAGATTACAGAAGACCAGAAACAGACTGAAGAGCACACTGGACTAGGATAAATGACAAAGGTGGTGTTTCAAATCAGGGGAGTAGATTATTTAATCTACATCTGGTGGCCCAGATAATTAGATATCTGGAGAAATGAAAAGTGGGTACTAACTTCACAACATATGTATGCTAAATAAATTTCAAATGAATCAATTATGTAAACCTAAAATGAAATGATAGAATTAGAAAATCAACAGAAGAATATTTTTATAATCTCATTATTTAGACAGCCTTTCTAAATATAACATGATGCCCACAAAGAAAAGGATCTACAAATGTATTTTTTTAAAAAAATTCATGCATAAGAGAAAAAAGGAACACACAATCAAGACAACCAACTAAAAAAAATCTGTAACAACTGTGAAAGATAAAAGGGCCCCCGTTATCTTTATACTTCATGATCTCAAGGCTGTGGAAAAGTTTTGTGAGAATTTTTCCTTACAAAAAGATGATGGAATTCTGTGATCAGCAAGAGTGGATTTTGGTAGTTTTCGAGCAAGAAAAAAGTGTCTGGGAAGCAGTAGAGTGTCACAGTTGAGGGAACAAGCTTTAGAATTATACACATCTGTGTTTAAATTGTTGTTCTATCAAATATATCAGCTGAATGATATAGACTATTACTTTTAATCTCACTCAACTTCAGCTTCCTTATCTATGAAGTGAGAATATTAAGATCTTTTTCATAGGTTTTTACTGTTGTTGTTTGTTTCTTTTTTCTTTTTTTTTTAAGAGATAGGGTTGACACTGCCATCCTGGCTGGAGTGCAAACATAGCTCACTGCAGCGTAGAACTCCAGGGCTAAAGCCTTCTGCCTCAGCCTCCTGAGTAGCTGGGACAACAGGTGTGCACTACCATACCTGGCCATTTTTTTAACATTTAAAAAAGTTTTCTCTTAGAGACGGGGGATGGAGGGGTCTCACTATGTTGCCCAGGCTGGTCTTGAACCCTTAGACTCAAGTGATACTCTCACCTCAGCCTCCCACGTCATAAGTTTGTTTAAGGATTAAATAAAGTGCATGTAACAGCTTAGCCAAAAGCATGATATGTAGTAATCTATAAATATTACCCATGTTTTAAGAAAGTAATGTTTAAGCAGCTTCGAGTCTTAAAGAAACTACAGAATATAGTTAACAGATGCATCTATGTGTACATTGAACAATTTGATCCCACGATTCTTTGTACTGAAGAGGCACTTACAGTCCTGGGAATCTAAAGTGGTACTACTAGTTGGTCAATTCACTCAAAACCTCTCAATAGCCCACTGGATAAGAGCAGAATCATTACCAATTTACAGCTGAGAAAAATGGGAAGCCATTCTTTCTGCCGTTCAGGCCCCAAACCACAGTCAACTTTGACTTCTCTCTCTCACATACCCCATATCCAATGTATTATTATATACTGTTGACCACAAATATATGTTTAGATTCCAGCCACTTCTCATCATCCCTTGTGTGACTATGCACAACCCAACCCCTGTCTCTCACCTGGATCACTGCTGTGCAGTGGACACTGACTGGCCTCCATTCCTCCACACATCCCCACAGTGTATTCTGCACTGTAGTCAGAAGGACCATGTTAAACTGTAATCATACCCTATCACTTCTCTGCTCAAAACCCTACCATGACTTCCCACTTCACCTAGATTAAGACCCCAAGTGTTTAGTATAGCCCCAAGATTTCCATAATAAGGGCCAAATTTCCTCTAGGACATTCCATGTACCACCTCTGTCATGTCTTGTCTTTCCCAAATGGCCTCCTTTCTGGTCCTCCAATGTTTCAGGCAAGCTCCTGCCATGGGCTTTTAGCAGAATCCTGGGTTACTCTCTCATCAGCACCTTCAGGGCTCACTCTTCAACTCTCTCAGGTCTTTACTCAAGAACCACTTTTTTTTTTTTTTTTTTTTTTTTTTTTAGGCCAGGCGCGGTGGCTCAAGCCTGTAATCCCAGCACTTTGGGAAGCTGAGACGGGCAGATCACGAGGTCAGGAGATCGAGACCATCCTGGCTAACCCGGTGAAACCCCGTCTCTACTAAAAAATACAAAAAAGCTAGCCGGGCGTGGTGGCGGCGCCTGTAGTCCCAGCTACTCGGGAGGCTGAGGCAGGAGAATGGCGTAAACCCGGGAGGCGGAGCTTGCAGTGAGCTGAGATCCGGCCACTGCACTCCAGCCTGGGCGACAGAGCGAGACTCCATCTCAAAAAAAAAAAAAAACCACTTTTTTGAGAGTACCCAGGGGTTAATGATGTTATCCTTCTTACTTTGGACAGGCCCAGGGCTGTCCCCTTGTTTTCCATTGAAAAAATAAAAAAACATTATTTAAATCAACTTCATGGCCATCCCCTCTAAAGCTTCACCCTCCCCTCCAACTACCCACCAACTTCATATCCCCATCCCCTACTTTGTTTTTTGCTCCTTATCCCCACCTAACATTTTCCTTATTGATTTTACCTATTATCAGACTTCCTTCTAGAATGTAAGCTCTATGGGAGTATGGATTCTTAGTCTGTTTTGTTTGTTACTGTTTCCCCTGCACCTAGCACAGCACATGGCACAAAGTAGGTGTTCAATTAATTTTCTTCAACGAATGAGTAGGTGAATTAACTCAGTCACTCTCTCTGAAATACTCAGTCATTTTGTTTCGTATATCCTGGTCTCCTTTGCAACCTTCTGTTCCTTGTTCTGTGGAAATCCCTGGCATGCCTTACAGACCACACAGAGACACTACCTCCATCTCCAGGAGAACTGAGAACCCGCACTGTCATGTAGATGCAACTGAAGATCAGAAATGGAAGGAATGCTCCATTCCATGCAAGGTCCACACAGAAATGAGAGCTATTGAGGTCCAGGACTGTAGAGTCCATGATCTACTGCTGACAAGGGCACAGCCCTGGGCTTGTCTGGGACATGTCAGCTGCTCAGAGCCAAGGAGAATGAAAGTATCACAGCCACAGAAATTGGCACCAACTTGGGGTATCACAGGAAGAAAAGAGGTCAAAGAGAGTTTCTGGTCCCAATTTGTCACAAAACATACCATCAAACCATGTGAACCGTGATTCTACGAAGTCAACGTCTGGAATCTGTCAGAGGCCTGCTGCGGAGTTAAGGCGCACATTCCCTTTGCTGTCCAGTGGCTTGTGGAATGTTTCTTGATGACCCAAAGTCACAATGTCTTAGGCAACTCACAGCAAAAGGCAGAGGACAGTACCCCGGACACATAAAAGACTTGCTTGATGCTAGCAATAGATTCCATCCCAACAATCACTGAATATGCCCATAGGCAAGCTACATCCTTATGTTGACTCACCATGACCACCTGGGTTAGGTGCCAAGAAAGAGACAGTGGAGTGATGTCTGTGGCCTAGGCAGGGCATGGGCTCTGTGGAGGTTATACAGGGAGCTGGGTGATGTCTCACATGGGCAATATTCAGGTAAGTCTAGACACCTAGAGAGCCCAGTGGCTAAATAAAAGACCTATTTGCTTGGATTAACAGAAATGAATAGTGAGATACCATCAAGGCTGACAGAATTCTACATGGGCTAATACTTTTCTTATAATTCCTCTCGTTGAATTGTCAGTAAGAAAACAAGACAGCCAGAAGGGCCATTCCATGGTGATTTACCATAGGACATCATAGTTAACTAAAACTTAACTAGCCCAAAATCACAAACCATGTGAGACCCGAGATGATTGATACCTGCAGTATATTTCATTTTAAAAAGCAAATCGATTTCAGGAATTGAAAGAAGTCTCAGGGAAGGATAGAAAAGGTTAAAATGATGGCTTTCACTATATAGCGGGGTGGTTGGAAGAAAAGGCTTAAATCTGGGTTTCATCTGATGAATAGGTAACATTCTGTAAGTTCCTTAGCCTCTTTTAATTTCAGATATATCAATAACATTGGACCAATATCAGTATCTACCTCACAGAAGTTATGAATGCTAAACAATACATCCAAAGCATTTAGTATAGTGCCTAGCACATAGCACTGTGCAGAAGTATTATTAATAACATTTTGGTGACACGGGAGGCAAATATTCTGTCTGGGTCACAGACTATTAGGAAGAAGTGCCACCTTATGAATGGGAAGTAGTCTCACAGATATCATGTAAAAATGATCTAGCCAAATCAATCTGTCACTTCTGGTTATCTTTTGGCTGAGCTCTGTTTGCTTACCTGTAACAGGATCAGATGAAGTGTGTCATGGTTCAATCTGTATCTAGGGAATCAGAGGTCTGCAGAGCAGATCCCAAACTGGGAATCGGGTCATGGACGCTGCTTCTGTGTGTGATCTACAATAGGTGGTCATTGTCTCCCAGACAGCAATGGTGGACCTTGTAAATGCTGATTGAGACCGCAGTGACCCCACCACTATATTAAAACAAGCAAACAAAAAATTTTGTGACAGTCAGGAATTTGAATTAGTAGACGTTTATACTTGCATGTGATTTTCAATCCAGTGGCAGCAAAGACGTGCTGTAGTACAAAGGCATCTCTATCCAGGGGCTCTTAGAGAAGGAGGCTGCTGTGGAGTTCTTACTGTTAACTCTTACACCAGAAGCTGGGGCTGGGGTACTGGCCACGGTGCTGAAAAGCCTGCTCTGGTCCGGAAGGGAGCTGTCCATGGTCAAAATCCATCGCGGCTGGGAGATTCTAAGACTGTGGAACTGCTGGGGAGCATGTCTGTTATTTCCACACCGGCAGTAGTTGGAGAAGAAACACTGCCCATGGTGCTGAAAAGCCTGTTCTGGCCCTGGTGGGAGCTGTCCGTGGACACAACTCACTGTGGCTGGAAGATACTAAGAGTGTGGAGCTGCTGGGGAATGATTGTTGTTGTTGTTGTTGTTGTTGATGTTGATGTTGCTGACACAGGGTCTCACTCTGTCACCCAACTGTGCAATCACGGCTTACTGTAGCCTCAACTTCTCAGGTTCAAGCGATCCTCCCACTTAAGCCTGCAGAGTAGCTGGGACCACAGGCATGCACCATCATGCCCAGTTAATTTTTGAATTTTTTTTGTAGAGATGAGGTTTTGTCCTGCTTTCCAGGCTGGTCTCGAACTTCTGGGCTCAAGCGATCCACCTGCCTCAGCCTCCCAAAGTACTGGGATTACAGGTGTGCATTACCATGGCCGGCCACTAGGGAATGTCTTCTTTTTTTTTCTTTGACAGAGTCTCACTCTGCCACCCAGGCTGGAGTGCAATGGCGCGATCTCAGCTCACTGCCACCTCCACCTCCCAGAGTTCAAGCGATTCTCCTGCCTCAGTCTCCTGAGTAGCTGGGGTTACAGGGACCCACCACCATGTCCAGCTAATTTTTGTATTTTTAGTAAAGATGGGGTTTCACCATGTTGGTCAGGCTGGTCTCGAACTCCCGACCTCAGGTGATTCGCCTGTCTCGGCCTCCCAAAGTGCTGGGATTACAGGCGTGAGACACTGCACCCGTGAACCACCCCGGCTGGGAACGTCTTACTGTTATTTTCACATCCACAGTAGGTGGGAGTGGGGGAGAAATGCTGGTCATGGTGCAGAAACGTCTGCTCTGGCACTGATGGGAGCTGTCCATGGTCACAATCCACTGTGACTCAGCCCAGTTCTCAGTGTTCAAAGCTTTCCTGTAGCTGCAACTGCCTCTTTCACTTTGGATTCCACTTAGCTCTTTGTTGCTTACTTGGTTAACTGACTGACCTGGGGATAGTTATGATTCAGAAGCTATCCACAGAAATAGGTTCTATTTCAAGATTAATTTGGATGTTAAGACCTGAACACGATGAGTCTATCTTTTCTGTGTCCTCAGGGTTGCCATAGGTCTTAATTTGAAGCAAAACAACAGCTCAAATCAATATAAAAGCATACTCTAGGGAATCTTCCAGCAAAGTGTGACCCAGGTTCAAGCAGGGTTCTCCGTGGACTTGAGTGGGCAATCAGTGGTTAACCTCTGGATCCAAACAAGACCAGAATCATGATTTCTAAATTTATTTAAAGGTAGAGTTGCAGAATTACTGTCTTTGGTAATTTTCCTTCAATGTTTTTCTCCCATTCCCTCTCAATTGTCTTGCCCCATTCTGTGTAAAACAGCATTTTTCTTTTTACACCTGACCATGTTATCTAAATTGGAATTGGCTCAAACACTGTTCTTCCCTGTTTTTGCTTCCAAATAAAGGAAATGGGTAAAGCCTACTATAAAAACAAAAGTAGAAAAATAAACCTGGATAATTCTATTCCCCACTTAGATCCTGTATCCACATTCTAGCTTCCTGTCTATAAACAGGTGGCCAACAACAGATGTCATGAGACAGCCATGTGATAGTACAGCAGGAAACAGACCTGGGCGTGAGTCCTGCCGCCAGGCCTCCACAGTCTAAATACCAAGGTCTGCACTATTCAGGGGATAGAAATCTATAAATAGTAGCATGATGATATCATCATAATCCTGCCTGTTGCTGTTCAGCCGTCAAATGTTTTTAAAGGAGGTTATAACAAATTAATAGATGGTGGTAAATTCTATAGCCCCATTAACCATAAACTAACTCTCTCTCTCTCTCACACACACACACACACACACACACACACACACACACACACACACCAGAGACCAACAGATTTTAGTGGCTGCTTATTAGAATGAAGACTCCATCTATCTGAAAGCCCATCCCTCTGACTGTGCCAGATCTCTGTATCTAACTGGTCCCTAATTCCCTCTCTGTGTGGAGGGGCAGATGTGCTTCTTTCATCAGCTCACTGGCACTGCTTCTAAACACGGTCTCTATTCCTTCAGAGAGTGAGAAATTCAGGGCTCAACCTTGAATGAGCAGCAGCCTGCAAACCTTTCAGATAGATCCAGCTTGTTAAAGGGAACTCTAATCCCTCTGGTTCTTATCATGGAGGAAGACCTAGATTGGACATCAAGAGAAAGAACCTAGAGCAGATCCCCCTCTCACCACTGACCTTGAACAAATTCCCTGACCTCCTTCCTCCTGTTAGCCAAGCAGTGACTGTGCACCAAGTCAATTCTGCATCCAGAGAGAAAGTCTCCAAGAGACACATGATGCTGCAATTGATGCAGGAGATGGGAAGAGGAGATGGTCCTTGAGGCACGTCCACAGCCCCTGGGACAACGCCACCAAACAGATGTCTCCATGATCTCACGAAGTTCCCGAATGATGCTAACCAACCCCCACACCAACCTGAGGTGGCAAACTACTTCAGAAGGTCATAGAATGTCACCTTTCCCAATGACTGGATCCTTCACATGTCTTTTAAAAATGGGTGTCTGGTCTGTAGCAAATAACACGGAGAAAGAGAAGTGGGAGGTGGGAAAGAGAGGCAAGATTATTTTTAAAAATGTATATATGTGTGTATCTACATTTACATAAATAGCAACCAGAATGGAACACGGAGGGCTCTTACTATTTTAAGGACAAGCTCCAGTAGTAAAGTAATCTTCTGAGTGACGCCACTTTTTGGCTGGTAGCTGTCGCGCCCAGGCGAGGCTGGGGTGCTTTTTATTCAAGTCACATTGAATGCCTCTTACCAATCCATCCATCTTAATCAGCACCTACCACTTTCAGCAGCGGCCCTGCAGTCAGGAAGCCGAGGGGACGGGGGTGTGAGGGCAGTGGCGAGAGGTGACATCATAGAAGGAAGAAAGGAAAGAAAGGGGGTGGGAAGAGCTGGTGAGGAGGGAGGAGGCGGGGACCCAGCTGTCCCACACCTCTGCATGCCTCCTTCATCTGGATGACGCGTTCAGCCAGGTGGCAGGCTGAATGCTGAGCCAGCCCAGGGCCTGTGTCTTCAGGGTGGACATGCTGCAGTGCTCAGCAGTTCCAGAAGCAGGTGCCCCTGCACCTGTGGCTACTGAGGCAGGATGCAGAGGAGGCAGTGCTAAGCAGGGGAGAGGCTGGGGGCTGTCCCTTGAATCTCCCCTCTGCTCTGCTCCTAGATCACCCTATGCTGGGAGCCCCTTTGTCTTCCAGCAACCTGCCCCCAGCCCACTTGACTTCTGACCCACTCATGCCACCCCTGCTCCTCCTCTGTGGTCCTTTGGAACATTTCTGTCGTGTCTTCAGTCACCCCCAAAAGCCCAGTTATTCAAAGAGGGACTGGGGCTCCCTGCCTCACTCAGCCTTAGCTATATAGCCCTACACCTGCAGCCTCAGCCCACCCCATGGCAATCAGGGTGGGGCCTGGAGTGAATTCTGCAGCTGCAGACCTGAACTCCGCAAACCTCTGCGCCCACCAAGCCTCGGTCTGCCCTATCATGAGGCCTAGCTCCTGTTCGGTGTTTCCCTGACTTTCAGTAGCTGGGACCCACTAGAAACTGCAGTCCCTTTGGCTGGGCCCCTGAAGGTCCTGCCGCTCCCTGGACATGGTTCCCCAACCTCTAACTGAAGCTGAAGTCCTCCCTGCAAAGAACCCACCATGCAAGGTGGTTTCCCACTGTCATCCTGCCAGGGGTCTCCTAAGAACTAAACCCTGGAGAAATTGCTACCAATCTGAATCCAGCCTGAGCTTGTCGTTCACTCATTTTGAGCTGCTGCCCTGTCTTCAGAGGCAGCCTCAGCTAAGCCAGGTCCCCCAGCCTGGCTCCAGGCCCCTCTCCTGGGGACGGCACTAAGCCGCGTCCTCTGGATGTGATACCCCCCATGCAGCACTGGAGGACTTGGGCTTGGGTCTGTGGAGTTCTAGCTTCTCAAAATGCACGGTGAGTGGCAGACCAGCAGCAAGATTCTTTGCCAGAGGAAGGGCAGACGTGGACACTGCAAGATGCCTGTCCTCATGCCTAGTCCCCACAAGGTCACATCTGCTCTAAGAATCAAATCTGGGAACGAGAGTCCATGATCAGAGTTGGGAGTAACCTGTGTGTTATTTCCACACTCAGGTGCCTCTGAGCCTTAAGAAACTAATATGTATTGAATGTCTATTTTCCACTTATCTGTTTCTTACTCCATTTAATGAGCAGAACAGCTATGGAAGAAAAAAAAAATACCCATTTTACCGATGAGGAAACTAACTCAGGACTTCAGCAACTTGTCTGAGTTATGGAACTAATTAACAATAGAACGCAAATAAAAATCAAATTCCAAAGCTCATGAGGCCTCCCCCTAAATTTTAGCCCAGGAAAAGGACAGCAGTGGGTGGGACAGCAAAAACATGTGGATGGGGGAAGAGAAGACAGGGATACACAGAAAACACACTTCCAGGGTCACAAGTCACATCTTAGCCAAGGCCATTCAAAGAGAGATGAGCTCAAGCTCTGTGTTACATTCGCCCGCCTATGGTGGGGCCTCCTTATATGAACAGCATTGTCTGAGAAGGCCCTGCAGCCGGCGAGACTCAGGCTAGGTCAACATTGCAAAAAGCTTCAATGATTCATGATGACACAGGATGTACAGACGAGAGCATTTTTGCCCTTACTATCAGTGTATGCTGGTAAGAGGCAGAAGACAGGAAAAATCCACCTGTGAGCTGTTAAATTTGGAGTGTCGGCCGGACATGGTGGTTCACACCTATAATCCCAGTGCTTTGGGAGGCTAAAGCAGGTGGATCACTCGAATCCAGGAGTTCAGGACCAGCCTGGACAGCATGATGAAACCCTATATCTAATATATATATATATACACACACACACACACACACACACTATATTTACTGTATCTACTATATCTACTATAACCCTATATCTAATATATATAAACCCTATATATAGATATATAACCCTATATCATATATATGATAGATGTATGATACATGATATATATGATATATATGTATATATTATATATATATATAATTTATATATATAAATTAGCCAGGCATAGTGGCACATGCCTGTGGTCCCAGCTACTTGGGAGACTCAGGTGGGAGAATCATTTGAGCCTGGGAAGTTGAGGCTGCAGTAAACTGTGATCATGCCACTGCACTCCAGTCTGGGTGACAGAGTGAGACCCTATGTCAAAAAAAAAAAATTGAGGGTGTTAATTTTCAAGGCTGAACTAGAAATCAGGAAAGCTGCCTACAGTGAAGACTGCACCAGGCCAGAGAGTGAAGTAAATGGAGGACAGGAGACTCTTCCAGGCCAGAGGCTATAAATGTGAGAGGGGAATGCTTCCTCTTTGGTGAACACCATCATGGTGCAATGAGGCCCGAGCACCTGCAGTTGAATCAAATGAATGGCTTGCAACTTATACTGGCCCATGACCTTGGGCAAGCCACCTCTTGTTGGGCCTCCATTTCCTTGTTATATGATATAAAGGGATTTAAATAGATCCTCTCTAAAATGCCTTTCACAACCAAGAATCTGGAATTCTACACTACAGATTCATATAGACATAAATGGAGAAAGGACTTTTAAAGGTAGCAATGCTTAGAAAATGAAACGCTTTTCTTCAGTAATCATTATCTGTTACCAACTTCTCCGGTCAATAATCTTTCTCATAGAAATTGACTAAAATATTCCACTGCAACTCACTGTGATTTTTTACGTTCTACGAAGAGGTACTCCTGGGGGTGTGCGGAACAGCGGACCCCCTCAGCTGCATGTGAGCTGGTGTCAAAAGCTCCGGCAGGCCCTCTCCTCCTTCGTCAGTAATTTCTGCCACTGCTGACAATATTTTGTTACTGCTCCCAGCTAATTTGAGGGAAAGCTTTGAGTTGCTTTTCTATATGCTCTGCTTTTTTTCTTACCTTCTTCGGATGCAGCAGAAGTTAAGTGAGAAGGACTAGAGCATATCTCTAAACTGCTAAGAGCAAGAAAGAAAATTTTCCCAATTACAGGTTTTCTTTACAACTTTCCTCTTTGAAGAACAAAACACTCCCAACTCCATTCTCTCAGGTTTTTGTCTTCTGTATCTACAAATGGTGTAAATGGAAATGTGTGTGAGGGGCAGCGGTAAGGGATGGGTGTGTTGGGTGAAGACTGTTCTGGTCCATAAGAAAACGGCTGGCCTTAGGGAAAGAAGAGACTAATAAGAAAAGTCTGGGCTTGGCATGGTGGCTCATGCCTGTAATCCTAGCACTCTGAGGGGCCAAGGTGGGAGAATCACTTGAGGCTAAGAGTTTGAGACCTACCTAAACAATATAGTGAGACCCTGAATCCTCAAAAAAATTAAAAATACAAAGTTAGCCAGGTGTGGGGGCACATGCCTACAGTCCCAGCAGCTCAGGAGGGTGAGGCAGGAGGATGGCTTGAGCTCAGGAGTCTGAGGCTGCAGTGAGCTATGATGGCACCACTGGACTCCAGCCTGGGCAATAAAGAGAGACCCTGTGTTTATTTAAAAAATAAAATAAAATAAAAGCAAATGTCTGCTTTTAACTCTGCCCCTCTCCCCCATCAAACACACACACACGTACCCCATGACCTTTCTCGTCGTCTGCACTTTCTTTCCAGGAAGGGCATTCAGTGTCCTCATGTTTCTTTTCTCAAACTCCATCATCAGCACAACCTTCACAGCTTTTATATATGCTTTATTATAAATGACTCCATCCAGCAAAGCACACAGAGCATCGAATAATGGCCACCATGCTCACCCAACACCACATCTTATAAGTATCTGCTTCTTTCTGTGCACCAGATGCTGCTCCAAGAACTTGACCTGTTTTAACTCATTTAATCCTCAGAACAACCTCTCGAGATGAGCACTGTTACTATTTCCATTGTACAGACTGGGGAAATTGGGTACAAATGCTGTCCAAGGCTACATAGCCAACAAGTAGGCAGCCCGGATATAAACCCAGAGTGCAGGGGTCGCGGTCTGAGCTCAGCCCCCTCAGAGCATTTCACAGACCCTGCCTTATTCTAGCTGGTGAGATGACCATAGGAAAAAATGATTAAGATGCCATGTATAGAGTTTATCCTTACAAATGAGATGAGGGTTATGGAGAGGAGGCCATTCCAGGGGAGGGAATGGCCAGGGCACAGCCTAAACTCATGAGCCTCTGCAGGAGGGGTGTGGAAATGCAATGAGGGTAAAGTGGGAGGTGCTGGCAAGTGAAACTACAAGGGGGTTTGGGTCCAGATAATGAAAAATGATGAAGACAAGGAAGGAGCAGGAGCTACACAAAGCTGTCTCCCATCCCTCCCAGAGACTCCACGTTCATAAGTAGTACTGCCCAGAACTCTGCACTAGAATGTCAAGCACAATTGGGGCCAGAGGGGGAAGGCAAGAAAGCAACTTGACCATAAAATAGCATGCTGAGAGGCACCTGCAGTCTCAATCACAGGATGCTTCCCATAGCTGAAGAGGAATTTACAAAGATTCTAATCCCATCCTGTGTTTTACAGAAGAGAAGGCTGAAGCCACAGAGGAGAGGCAACAGGTCTGAAGAGACACCTATGCGTGCTGTGGGACGGCAGGGGGTTGGGGGTCACCAGCTCCCCCAGAGAGGGTCCAGCACTCACTTCTAAGATTCACCAGCTCCCCCCATCAGAAAGGGTCCAGCATCCACTTCTAAGATCACCCCTTCTCCCACTGACACAGCTAGCCCTGCACAAGCCATTCCCAAGCAAGCTCCCCAACAATATAAGGAGAAGAAAGAGGAGTGGCTATACACACACACACACACACACACACACACACACACACACATACACACAAACCCCTCTTAGTTGTCATTTTGAGCCTAATTGTTTTAACACCAGCTGTCACATCTGCAGAATTCTTCTCTGGTACTAGTGACCTGCAAGCCTACAATAACGAGTCTGTGTTTAAAAATAGCCCAAATTCCTAGAATTCACTTCTCCTTCTCACTCTCCCTTCTTCATCTTACTGGCAGGCCTGGTAAGAACTCCACTTCAAATTTATGAGTATAATGTCAAGAAAATTTGATTCAGATTTATTAGAAGTGGTAGAGCAAAGCATGGACAAGAGCAGGAGCTGATGAGGCAGAGACCTGGGCTCTGTCTCTAGCAGAGCAGGCTGCAAACTTTGGCTGACAGCCTTGAGCCCCAGGTGATTGGCTCTCTCCAGGTCACCCAGCTAGGACACTCACTGCCTCCACCTCCCCCAGCCGGCTCCATTTCCGCTGGGCTCTCTGCAGAGAAGCACCCCTACCCCTGCAACCTGACCACCCTCTTTTGGTGGTGGACTCACCAGCTCCCTACAACCGGTCCCAGACACCACGATTCTGTTCCTTCTGCCTCCAAGCAGCATGGCAGCAGGGGAGAAGCCAATTATGCAGCCCGATGTACCCAGGATGGAATCCTGAAGCAGCTGTCGACCAGCTGAGAATCAAACCCCCGAATCTCTGTGTAACCTGAGAATCAAATCCCCGAATCTCTCCAAGCCTCCGATTCCCATCTGGAAAACCTAGCTCCAGTGACTGTTCTGAGGGCAAACATAAAGGACCAAGTACCCTCGTCTCAATGCTTGGAAGAAAACAGAAACTCTTACATATCCGTTCCTTTTCTTCTCCCTCCTAGGTCTAGCTGCCTTACTCTTTCAAATCCATCAAGCATGCATTAATACCAGGACAGGGATTTCAGTCCTAAGTATGAAGGGCTCAATTGTGGGATTATTTATGCCCATTGAGAAAGTGGCAGCAAGCTGTATATCCAACATTAAGGAAGTGACTGTTACGATTCACCCCTTGTATGAAAATAGTACACAGGCATTCCAATTCTATTGGCTAAGGAGGTGCGCATAATAAGGTGTTAAAAGAGAAATTCAGGATACAAATTGTATTTACAATATGTTCTCATTAATGTGAATGAAAATACTATAATAAAATGAGGCAAAATGTTGACAGATGGTTTCTGGATAGTGGACTTACTAGTGAGAGTTTTCTTTTTATTTATACTTCTTTATTTTCAGAAGAAATTTTTTCAAGAAATAAATCACTGGTCACCAGATTCTAGTTTCAAAAAAGAAGGGTTTGGTCAATGCTGTGGTGAGGGGAGTCTCCTAGCCACCAAAATAAAAGTTCTAAAAAAGGATGTTCTGCAGATGTAACCAAACAAGGAGGTAGCATAAAGAGAATAAGGAAATGAACCTTATGCTCTATGCTGTTTGACTGGTGCAGGTGACTCAGGACAGCATGAGATGCTCAGCTCCAGGCCATGATGCAAGTCAAGGCTGAGGTGGGAGAATTGCTTGAACCCAGGAGGCAGAGATTGTAGTGAGTCAAGATTGCACCACTGCACTCCAGCCTGGACAACAGAGCCAGACTCCATCTCAAAAAAAAAAAAAAGGCACATATTACATGTTTTGGGGTCTCATGATTCTATACTAGAGCTCTCTCTGCTGGTTCATCGCCTCATGGTGGAGAAGGCTGTTTTTAATTGGATATGAAGGACTGGAATGGAAGTAAGATGCATAGCCTGGAAAGGAAATTCCCAGATGAGATTCCACGAACCCTTTCTGGACACATGGTCCAGAAAGCGTATCCCTCCAGCCATCACCCAATGCCTACACCCCTTCCTTGGCTCAGCCTTTGCTTTTCCGGCAGCCAAGTGTCCTCTGCCCCCTTCCTCTGCTTCAGAAGGTGGACACCACCCCCAACTGAAACAAACCTCAAATATGAACTCCGGATTTAGGAAGGAAAATGCAGAACAATTGCTGGCCTCATAGGATGACTTCGCACATGGGGGGTGAGAAACTGAATCCTAAAGTTGGCTGAACATGTGCTATGTGTTAAGTGCCATACACAAATGTTCTCCTCCTGTTCAACCACAACTCAGTGAAGGAAGAACTCCCCTTCTGACGGAGAAACAGAGGCTCAGAAAGCTAAAATCTAACTTGTTTAGGGCCAGCTAGTGAAGAAACGGCCTCTTCATAGTGTTGTTTAGGGCCAGCTAGTGAAGAAATGGTATTTTCATAATGCACTGCTCTGAGGCGCCCTCAAATAGAAGCTGAAGTAGACAGCGAGGAAGGGACCAGGGCTAGAATCTCGAATATTCAAACTATTACCTCTGCAAAGACAGGATTTTATCCCAATTGAGCAGAAACTTGTCTAACATGTAAAGAAAAACTCCTCTCCACCCCTGGAGCACGTCCTTGGATCCCAATTCTGGGCCAGGCAGGCCTCCCCCTACCCTGCCTCTGGACTACCCAAGAGTCAGCAGGGCCCCCCATTCCCGGAGATGAGGGCTGCAGCCGTTGCTGCACCACGGAAGCTCAGGTAGAGTTAGAACAGAGGGGCAGAGAGAGACCCGTGTGTTAATGAGAAGCTGGCCGAAGTCAGGGGCAAGTGGCATTGTGCTGTGGGTCTGGTCTCACCATGACCCGGAGAGACCTTGGAGAGCCCTGGTTCCTCTGCTCTTCAGCCTCCCCAGCTCCCCACCATACCCCTTGCTCCCCACAGCACTTCCTTCCAGCAGACCTCAGTTTTCTTTTTTCTTTTTTTTTCTTTTCTTTTTTTTTTTTTTTTGAGGCGGAGTCTCGCTTTGTTGCCCAGGCTGGAGTGCAGTGGCTTGATTTTGATTCACTGCAAGCTCCATCTCCTGGGTTCAAGCCATTCTCCTGCCTCAGCATTCCAAGTATCTGGGCGCCCGCCACCACGCCCGGCTAACTTTTTTGTATCTTTAATAGAGACGGGGTTTCACTGTGTTAGCCAGGATGGCCTTGATCTCCTGACCTCGTGATCCGCCCGCCTCGGCCTCCCAAAGTGCTGGGCAGACCTCAGTTTTCTAATCAGGCCAATGGGATTATAAAGATAAGTCTTCTCTTCTGCTTTAGGAAATGCCTTAAGAAGACAAATCCATGTCATTACCATGTGAGTTAAAAAAAAAAAAAAAAGTAACCTCCTTTGAAGTTCCTGCCAAGAAAGTGCAAATGCTTCCACCTCTGTGCACTTTGTCAAAGGTATCACCCCACTGGGAATGCCTCACCCTCCCCAATCCTGAGACGGCCAGCACCATTCCTCCACAAAGCCACTCCCCTCTGAATTCCAAAAGCATCCCATGGCACACTTTCCTTGTATTGTAAAGATTGTGTCCATCCTTAATTGGATGTGAAGGGCTGGAATGGAAGTAAGATACATAGCCTGGAAAGGCTGAACCATGATCTTTGCCAGCACTCAACCAGCAGTTCTGTTGGCCTGGAGGAGGCCTGTGGGCAGCAGTACACAGTGTTTGCAGCTCTCTTCACCTCCAGGAGAAGGCAGGAAAAAGAGACTGGAGAATCTAAGCCAACCGATACGCTGAACAAGGAGGAAGGGGGAAGGTGTGGTGTACACCCAGAGCCCTGTGGCTGGGCGGGGCTTTGCCATCTGGTCACCCTCCCAGCCAGCACAGGAAGGCCTTTGGTAACATGCCTGACGGGAGACACAGACGGGACAAGTAATCATTCTCACCACCCTGACCATGGGATGGCCCAGGCGCAGGGGATGGTGCGAGATCCACGGCCCCAAGCATTGTCTTCTTCCACCCAGCCCCACCACCATCATAGCCAAGGTGTGGGCTCAGTGCTAAGCATGGTACTACGGAAAGGAGATAAAAGGGAAATGAAACACAGTCTCCCTCCTCAGATGCTGGTGCCCGTTCCAGCTGGGATATAAAACTCACCGGTGGAAACAGTCTGGGTATGGTTACTTCTGAATGAAAACCATGGTGTTGAATCAGAGATTGGATAGGAGGCCCTTGTTGGGGCACCAAAGCCCAGAAAATGGGGGTGACTGGCTAAGGGGACCACTGAAAAAAAACTCCAATCTAACGATTCCAAGTCAGGGACGCTCCCTGCCTCAGCTCACAAAATTCACAACTTGGGAGGACTCAGAAGGAAAGTTCAGCCAACCAGGTTAATTCAGGAAGCATCAACCCACCACCTGCCAAAGCAGGTGAGCCTTGAAATAATATAGTACATACTCTATGTTAGACAGCAAGGAAGCACAGATGAAGCTGCACCCCACCTGGCATTGTGGTGATAAGGTTCTAACAGACGAACAAGTACAACATCATTGTCAACGCCATCATCACCACCACCTCATCATCACTACCATCACCACCACCACCCTCACCACCACCACCCTCACCACCACCACCCTCACCACCACCACCATCATCATTATCATCACAGCCATTCTCACTACCATCACTACCATCATCATCATTACATCACTAACAATATCATCATCATCATTACCACTATAATTATCATCATCACCATCACCACAATCATAGTCACTATCATCACCATCAATCACCACCATCACCATCTTCACCAGTGTCATCACTGTCATAGCTACCAGACGGATACTAATACTATTATACCTAATCTGTGTAAGTACTGGGGAATACATTGTCTTTAATCCTCAAATAATCCTTTTAAAGTAGGAATTATTATCTTCATTTTACAAACGCAAAGTGCGGCTCAGAGAAGCCATGCAGTCTGCTCAAAGTCATACTGTAAGAACTGGGATTCTGGAGCAGGTCTTTTGGACTACAAACTCTGCCCTCTTTCTGTCATTCCAAGCTGCCTCCATCAAGAAATAATTATGCTAACACATAATAAATGCTCTAACAGGTATATGTATGGAGGACAGAGAAGGGTGTGGTTCATTCTGCCTGTGATGTGAGCAAAAGGTTCACAAGGGAGAAAACAGTCCAGGTGAATCCTCCAGAGGGCTTTCAAGTTCTCCTGGTGGGAAGAGGGATGGCCATATACTTCAAGGAGAGGAAACAGCAGGTTGCAAAAGCAGGGAGTGGGGAAGGAAGGGACGGTGGTTGGGGAGTAGCGGGTCCTGGGGCACCACAAGAGTGAGTGAGCAGAGCAGTGACAGCAGGATCAGAATGTGAGGACCTTGTCCACTGAGCCCTGAGCTGCAGAGATGAACTCTGGGAATTATGAGGAGCCCTGGGAGTCTTGGGCTGGGACAGTGAAATGCTCAAGTCTATGTTAAAAAGTTCCCGCAGGGCCGGGCGTGGTGGCTCACGCCTGAAATCCCAGCACTTTGGGAGGCTGAGGTGGGTGGATCATGAAGTCAGGAGTTCAAGACCAGCCTGACCAACATGGTGAAACCTCGTCTTTACTAAAAATAGAAAAATTAACCGGGTGTGTTGGCGCACACCTGCAGTCTCAGCTACTTAAGAGGCTGAGGCAGAAGAATCACTTGAACCCAGGAGGCAGAGGTTGCAGTGAGCCGAGATCATGATGCCACTGTACTTCAGCCTAGGCAACAGAGCGAGAGTCCATCTCAAAACAAACAAACAAACAAACAACAACAACAAAAAACCTCCTGTGGGACAAAGATATATTGACCAGGTGGTTTATTATCCTGTGGTTTACAAAAAGTAGCAATTGCCAGCAAATTGGCAGCAAATAGTCCAGCAAATAGGCAGCTGGCTAAACAAAACTTGCTACTCATCCACAATGGAACCCTCTGCAGTTATTAAAAATGATGATATCTATGAGCCAGCAATTCCTCTTCTGAGGATGTATCCCAAAGAATTAAAAGTGGGGACTCGAACAGATCATTGTATACCCATGTTCACAACAACATTATTCACAATAGCCAAAAGGTGGAGATAACCCAAGTGTCCAGCAAACAATGAATGGATAAACATGTGGTCTACACACATGATGAAACATTATTCAGCTTTAAAAAGGAAAGAAATTCTGGCCCATGCCACAGCATGGATGAACCTTGCAGGCATTATGCTAAATGAAATAAGTCAATCACATAAAGACAGAAATTGTATCATTCTACTTAAATGAGGTACCGAGAGTAGTCAAATTCATAGGAACAGAAAGTAGAACAGAATGTGGTACAGTCCCCCTGCAACCTTATTCATGGGAGATATGTTCCAAGACCCCAGTGGATGCCTGAAACCGCAGATGGTACAGAACTCTATATATACTAAATTTTTTTCTTATATAGTCACGTTGTGTAGGGCAGGTAGTGTGTCCAGCATAGATACGTGGAGCAAAGGGATGATTCACATCCGAAGCAGAATGACGCAAGATTTCATCCTGCTGCTCAACATGGCACACGATTCAAAACTCATGTATTGTTTATTTTGGGAATTTCCCATTTAATATTTTTGGACTATGGTTGACCTTGGGTAACTAAAACCATATAAGGTGAAATCTTGGATAAGGAGTGACTACAGTAGAGATACACACACACACACACACACACACACACACACACACACATCTCTCCAATGGAAGGGCTGGAGGGAAGGGGGATGGGGAGTAGTTATTTAATGGGCACAGAGTTTCCATTTGGGAAGATGAAAATGTTCTGGAGACGGACAGTGGTAATGGCTATATAACAACATGGAGGTACTCAATGCCACTTAACTGTACACTTAAAAATTGTTAAAATGGCAAGTTTTCTGTTATTTATATTTTCCTACAACGAAACATGATGATACAAGTGTCTATTAACATGGAAATATGGTACGATGTGTTCATTAAGGAAAAATACAATACATTATATTGTAATCCTATTTTACACATGAATTTGCTACCAAAAATATTATAAGACAGGAATCAAATTTAAACAGTGGCTATCTCTGAATTCTGAGATTATATTTTATTTTCCTCTTTTTCATATCTACAGTTTCCAAGGTTTATATGATAGACATATATAACAAAAATATTTTCTTTCTTTTCTTCTTTTTTCTTTTGAGATGGAGTCTCGCTCTGTTGCCCAGGCTAGAGCACAGTGGCACATTTTCGGCTCACTGCACAGTCTGCCTCCTGGGTGCAAGCAATACTTGTGCCTCAGCCTCCTGAGTAGCTGGGATTACAGATGCCCACCACCACACCTGGATAATTCTTGTACTTTTAGTAGAGATGGGGTTTCACCATATTGGCCAGGCTGGTCTCGAATTCCTGACCTCAAGTTATCTGCCCACCTCGGCCTCCCAAGGTGCTGGGATTACAGGTGTGAGCCACCATGCCTGACTAAAAATATTTTCAATTAAAGGGGAGAGAAAGAAAAATAAGAGATTAATTGGTGATTGATTCAAGATTGAAGAGTAGGGTGAGAAATAGGCTGGGGAGAGAACGAATGGAAGCAGAAGAGCCAGTTAATGGCCTCTGAGTGGGACACTGATTCCTTCATTCAGCGCCTACTGTGGACAATGTGGCACTGAGAGGAGGCCTTCTGCCTGGGTATCATTAGGGTGGAGGCAACAGTGTGCTGCCCCTACGGTCACAATTGTCATTGTCCATCCCTTACTGTGTGTTGCACGTCTGAGACATGCCAGTCATTGGAGACACCAGTGACCAACATACCTTTTCTGTCCTGTGAGAATGTATATTCTATTGGTGGGAGACAGAAAAGTAAACCACCAAGTGGAATGGAGTAAGGCATCTGTGGATGAACAGGGTTGGGGGTATACGCAGAGTGAAGACAATGTCCCTGCATTGCTGGTGTCTGCAGACATGCAGGCTGAGCCCAGGGCAGTGAGGCTCAGTGTTCCAACCAGAGGGAACAGCAAGTGCAAAGGCTCAGAGGACCCAGAGAGCTTAGTGGGACATTACAACCAGAATTTGTAGGATTTCTGTCCTTGGAGACCTTACAGACCAAGCCAGATGACTCTCTCTAGCTGGATATGGAGTTCCCTGTGGCTGCCACTGCAAGTTACCCTCCCAACTGTCAGCTGTCTCCTCTCTCTTGGTTAATAGAAGCCCGTCTCTATTCTAGCTGCAATACATAGAGTGTAGACTCTTTCCCTAGCCTCAGGGCATGAATATGATTGGTCTAACTCAAGCAGTTCATCCTGTTTCCCTTTACTAATGATTAGCGTAGGAACAGACATAAGACCAAATTCTGGGTAATGGACCCTAAGAGGAACCTACTAAGGTGGCTTCTGATCAGGATTTAATTCCTGAATAAGAGGAAAGAGCTGCTACAAAAAAGGCTTGTTTTATCTGTCTTCTTGCCTCCAGCCTGGGATGCTATTCTGATGCTTGGAGCTGTGGCAGCCAATGTATGACCATGAGGGATAGGCCAGGAGAGTCACAGAGACAGGGATTCAACATCCAAACACTTTGGAACGTCTAGACTATTCTTGGCATTGTCCATCTCCAGTGTCTCGTCACGTATGATAGTTAAATGCCTTTGTTTTCGAGCCTCTCTTCAGTATTCAGTTCCTTGCAGCCAAGTGCATCTTAAGCAACATCCTTGCCTCAAGACTAGGGGCTAATGTGCAAGCTTCTGTTGCTCAGCAGCAAAGCCTGGGTCTCAAGGATCATCTGATGCCTAAAAGCCAAAATCACACCTACAGCAGCAGACCTCTGCTGCGGCCTCTCACGTGGACGAAGAAACACAGCCAGTAATGTCGTTTCCATTCATCTCTCCTCATCATCGCCATCAACACTGATGAGTCGACTGCAGCACAGATTATGCCTGACCCACAGAGGAAGACAGATTGGCGGAGTCAGCTCTTCCCTCTCAAAACAAAGCACACTCGGTGGAAGAGGCAGGAAACAAACAAACAAACAAACAAAAAGCAAAAGGAAATCTACCCAGATCTTACCTACTCCTGGTTGCTGTAAGGGTTGGGGGCAAGGGGAACAAAGGCAGCAGGACAAGGTGCCTGCAGTCTGTCTCTGGTGTCCCCTGGCTTCCTCAGCTCCCCTTCTCAGCTCCCCTTCCTCAGCTCCCCTTCTCCTCTCTGGGCTTGTACCTTTTCCTAGCGGTAGGAGAGCTAAAATTCAGGAGTGTACAACCAGCAGGCAGGGAGCTTGAGCCCTTGGAAGCAGATGGTGAGGGTGGAGTGGGGGGAGGGCAAAGCAGAGCAAAGCAGCGTGGGGTGAGCCCTGGATGTGTGGGTGCTCCCTGGGAGAGAAGACAGGGAAGCAGGCACTTGCTTTTCTCTGACTGTAGCATTCGGGCATTCACACAGGAGCAGGGCAGTGAAGGACCTCACCTGTGCACCTGGGGAAGGTTGCCAGGTTTACTCTTTCCTTTTACTCTCACGATGCCCTGTCCTGCTCAAACACCCTCGGTGGCTTCTGCTGTCTACAGAACGAAGCCAAATCTCTCTAGCTTGTCTTCCACAATCCATCCCACTCCACCAGCCTCATTGGCCACTTGGCTCCAACATGATGCAAAAAGGCCCAAGGGTGGCCTGAGCACCTGGACACTGAGGCAGGGAGGCAGTCCAAGAAAAGTCCACAAACTACAGCCAGGCCTTCTTTGCTTCTTTGTTCCCCTCTTCGTCAGGCTGGACACATCCCCTACAGGGGGCTTCCTAGGCTTTTTTTTTTTTTTTTTTTTTTTTGAGACAGGGTCTGGCTTTGTCACCCAGCCTGGAATGCAGTGGCACAATCTTTGCTCACTGCAACCTCCGACTCCTGGGCTTAAGCCATCCTCCCACTTCAAGCTCCTAAGTAGCTGGGACCACAGGTGCATGCCACCATGCCTGGCTACCTTTTTCTTTTTTTGGTAGAGATGACTCCATTACCCAGGTTGGGCTCAAACTCCTGGGTTCAAATGATCCACCTGCCTTGCCCTCCCAAAATGCTGGGATTACAGGTATGAACCACCACCCCGGCCTCCCCAGGCTTTCCAAAGAGTTCACCAGTGGACACATGTCTGGGCTGAGTGCTTAGAGGAGCCCTGATGGAGCCAGGGCCAAGCGCTCATATCACTGAAAGCCATTGGTCACAGGCCCCCCGGCCCAGGGAGCATGAGGCCCTGCAAATACTGTAGCTTGCTAGGGCTCTAGCAGCCTGGGTCCCATCACTCTCTACCAAGGCTGAGGGAAATATCTTGACGTGCACAAAGGTCTTCCAACTCAGAAACAGCAAGGACCTGAAGGATCCATTCCTTTTAGATTGTTGTCTAAAGTGGCATATAGGGGTGTTGTTACCACAGACAAAAAGCCAGGCCCCAAATTACACCTCTCCTGGGTAGTCAGCAGCTGTGTGTGTGTGCGGAGTGTGTGCACTGTTCTGGAGCTTCTTGATCTTTAGCTAATCATTCCATAGTCAATCAATCAATCAATCAAGTTCTGTGTGTGTAAGTGGTGTATGTCTCTTTCACCCTCTCATTGAAAAGGTAGAGGGTTTGGCCGGGCATGGTGACTAACACCTGTAATCCCAGCAATTTGGGAGGCCAAGGTGAGCAGATTGCTTGAGCCCAGGAGTTCAAGACCGGCTTGGGTAACATGGAGAGACCCTGTCTCTACAAAAAGTGCAAAACTTAGTCAGACACTGTGGTGTGTACCTGTAGTCCCAGCTACTTGGCTGAAATGGGAGGATCACCTGAGCCTGGGGAAGTTGAGGCTGCAGAGAGCTGAGACCATACCATTATACTCCAGCCTGGGTGACAGAGTGAGATCCTGTCTCAAAAAAAGGCATAGCACAAACAAAAAATAGTTATAGGTTTGATGGAGATAGCATGAGCTTAGGACTAAGACAAATTTGGGTTCAAAATTGGTCCCAGATCTTCTATAAAATGTCTAACCAGCACTCAAAAATATCAAGGTTATCAAAAACAAGAAAAGTCTGAGAAACTACTAGAGTGTAGAGGAGTCTGTGGAGACATGATGGCTAAATGTGACGTGGCATCCTGGAGGGTGTTCTGGCACAGAAGAAAGGACATCAGGGAAAACTAAGGAAATCTGAATAAAGCATGGACTTTAATTAACACTAAGGTATCAATATTACTTCATTAATCATTGACCAATGTTCTCCACTGTGAGGTGTTAAGAGTGCAAATGGTGTGGAATGTAGGGGAACTCTCTGTAAGACCTTTGTAACAATTATATAAATCTAAAACTGTTCTAAATTGAATGTTTATTAAAAATATAATAATTGTATTAGTCTGTTCTCACATTGCTATAAAGAACTACCTGAGACTGGGTAATTTATAAAGAAGAGAGGTTTAATTGGCTCATGGTTCCGAAGGCTGAGAAGCCCTCAGGAAACTTACAACCATGGTGGAAGGTGAAAGGTGAAGGGAAGGAGTCATTTCTCATATGGCCATAACAGCAAGATGAGAGAGAAGCAGGAGGTGCTACACACTTTCAAACAACCCAATCTCATGAGAACTCACTTGCTATCGCAAGACTGGCAGGGGGGAAGTCCACCCCCCAAGATCCAATAACCTTGCACCAGGCCCCTCTTCCAACATTGGGAATTACAATTTGACACGAGATTTGGGCAGGAACACAAATCCAAACCATGCCAATAATAATAGTAATAGTAAAAACTGGTCCCAGGCACTTATTCATGGTATGACTTTGGGCAAATGACTTCCCTTCTTTAAGCCTCAGTTTCTTGTTTATAAAATGAGACAACAGTATCTGCCTCATGGGGTGGTATGACTACTGAAAAACACAACACATGCAAAATGCCCTAGCACAATGCCTAGCACACAACTGACACTTATTAGACATTTGTTTTTAAAATCCCAACCAAGAAATGTATCTTTGATTTATTATAACAAATAACAACCAGTCAATATTCAAAATTTCTTAATTTTCCCCAAAATGTTTTTTATAGCTTTAAAAAAAATTTTCCCCCAACTCCAAGATTCATGCTTTCTATTTCATTGTCAGGCTTCTTTATTGTCTTTTTTCCTAAAACAATGCCCCCTCCCACCTTTTTTTTTTTTTTTTTTTTTTTTCCTGTCATGACATTGACACAAAGTTAAACCAAGTAGTCATGAGAAGCAAAGAACACAGCTCCCCACCACAGCCATGGTACAAGTGGGGCCAAAGACTGGCTTGAATGATATGTTCCCTCTTCACTCATGTGACCCCTGGATATGTCAACTATGCCCAGGGCCAGGACTGCCTTCTCTATGCCAGGCATTCTGCTGAGCACACTGTATACATTGCCTCCACATCTCTCAGCAACCCAATCAGTCAAGATTATTATTATCCCTGTTTAACAGATGAGAAAACTGAGGCTTGGGCCAGCTCATAACTTGCCTGAAGTCCTACAGCAGTCATCAGCAGAGCTGGGATTTGAACCTGACTCTAAACTCATGCTCCTTTCCCTACACCACAGTCCCTGCTTCCTGGAGTCCCCTCCTACAGGAATGGACTAGCACAGAAACAAGCATTTCAACAATACAGTGACATCAGTGCCATCACACAGCACGTAAGAGAGGCAAAGGAACCACCAGAAAGGAGGCCCTTCTTGGGGTGACCAGCCAGGCTTCCTGGGAGAGGTGGCATCCTGCTCTGCAGTCACTCAATGGATAGGCTGTCACCAGAAGGGCACAGGTGCACAGCGGATGAGGCTGGAAAGGAGGTGAGCACCAGGCTGAGGAGGGTCCTGAACATTTTCATTCATTCTTTTATTTGTTAATTCATTCATTCAACAAATATTTACAGTTTCTTCTAAGTGCCAGGTCTATTCCAGACACAAAGAAAATAGCAGAGAAGAAACAAGACAAAAACCTCCGGCTATGTGGAACTTAATGTAACACAAAAGAGACAGTAAACAAATAGGTAAGCAATGGAGATGGCAATAAGTGTTGCAGAGAAAGATAGAGCAGAGAAAGGGACAGAGAATGCCCGGGGACAGAGGGCTGCGATGTGGGAAGGCCTCAAAAGATGTTTGAGTAAAGAGCTGAAGGAGGAAGGGAACTGGTTGTGGGAGTGACAGGAGAAGAGTATTCCAGGCAGAGGACACTGAGCTAAGAGCTGGGACTTGCTCCTGGGTCCACTGCAGGGCAGCACATGACGCTGGAGGGTAGCACGAGGGAGGGAGGCCAGTGAAGTGCAGCAGCTCAGGTGTGCACCTGCTGGAAGCCACAAGCTTGGAGATGGTGCAGGAGGTGGCAGGGAACGAATGAGCCAAAATGCTTCCACAGGTGGGGTGTCCACGTGTCTGTGACAGGAGCTCTGAGCTATTCTCATCCCCACTAAGGACTCTGAAGAGGAGAATTTAGGACACAGCAAGCAGGGCCTTGCAGTCCCTATCAAAGCAGATGGAAGAGTCCACCTACCTCAACTGTGCCCAGGGCTGGCACTGCAGAAGCTACCACTGACCTGTCATTCAGGCCACAGGACCCCACCCCACTCCCCAGCCTTAACAGCCAGTATGGGGACACAATGAACCCCCAGGCCCCTTTGGGACCTTAGCTGCTAGGGAACTGCTATGCAGATAAATTTCACCTGGCAAGTTACTTAACCTTTCTGGTTCTCCATTTCTTATTTGTAAAACGGGGATAATGATAGCACCTATCTCTAAGAAAGACTGCATGAGTTAATATATGTGAAGTGTTCATAACACCATTTGCATGTAGCAGGAGTTCAATAACTGTTAGTGTTTATCATTATGAGTGTAGTTGTTAGTGCTGCTATTATCATCACTATCACCATCGACAGCAGTCCCTAGCTACATCCTTAGTCTACCCAGACATTTCCAGTACCATGGGGGAGGAAAAAGAGCTGGGAAATGTGAACTATAGAAAAAGTGCCCCCCACATCTCCCCCTAGCTTTCAGGCTCCCTCCACTGCCCTCTCCTTTTCCTCCAATCTGCATCCCCTCCTTTTTGAGGGTTAATCTTGTTTTAATCTTTTCTTTGAATTCATCCTGGCCCAGATGTAACACATCCATAAGTACATTAACAGCTCATTAACTGCCACAAACTAACACATTTTATCTCATGTCAGGCCACGTCTAATCAACGGCCACACGTCTAATCAACGGCCACAATAAATGCAACTCCATTCTCACAAGCTTCTGCACTTTCAGGACACCTTTCGTCCAACGCCTTGCTGACATCCCGGGCACCCCAAGGAAAAGGTGGTATCTTGCCAAGTTGTAGTATCTCGGCAGGTAAGAGCCATGAGAGCCCTAACAGAATATTTGTCTGTAGACATACCTTATCCCTCAGCTTGAAGATGAAATGAGACCCAGGGAGGGGAAGCGAATTTCCCAAGGTCACATAGCAGGTTGGATGCCAAGCTCAAACGAGAACAGGAGTTTCCAAGCTAACATGTATTAAACCCTTAACACCATGAGGCATTTAATCCTCATAGAGACACTAAGAGCAGATACCATCTATACCTTCATTTTACAGAGAAGGGCACCATGGCTTGGAGAGGTTAAAGGACTTGCCCATGGTCTCTAAGATGAGGCTGAGGAGGCTGACCTTAACCACCATGTGGTTTTCTAAAGCTTTGTCCGTCAGGGAGAGGAGAGGAGAGACAGGTGGAAGGTTTACTTTAGCCCATCACAAAGTGAGATCTAGGAACATGAACCCTGACGGCCACAGAGGTGAAGCTTCAGGAAGCCGACTCTCGTGTTTATCTGAGATACGTGTTGCGTTTCCCCAGCTGCCTCTAGGGGCTCTGTCTGGGTCAGCCTGGCAGAGGCAGGTTCCAGATGGCAAAGGACTTAACTGTCTTTGTACCAGCAATTTGTTGCCACAAATTCATTAAGAGAGACACATAATACGCCCCCCTTTTTAAAAACTGCAGTGCCTAAATCTGGCCCCTCATCTGTGTTGCTGGTAGGAATGTCCCCATCCATTAATCAAGCACTCCTAGAATTAGCAGGGATGGGAGGGCATCCCCCAACCGGTATAGAAACCAGCACCTTCATGTTTATACCAATTCCCCACCCATGCTTTGCAGAATGGATTAAACGAAAGTCAAAACCTACTTCAGCAGGGTTCCTTACACAGAACATATTTGCTATCTGAAGTCCTGGGGCCTCTTGAGTCATCCTGACCATGGCCCTGCCTTCCAGCCCACCTGTACCCGAGCCACTCACGGGAGGGTCCCTGTGAAGCCACCAACATCCAGGCCCGCAGGACAGGCCCAAATCCATTCCCAGTCACTGCGTAAAAAGTCAGGTTTGTCCAAACGTGCCTTTACTCACATGGCAGACAGGCCTAACGGGCCAGAAGGGATTTGTTAGGCTCTCCAGATCCATCATAATCTGTGTTTAAAGTTCCCCAAATGCCCATTTAGACAATCCACATTTTCTAATAGCCAGTAAATACTCCAGTACCTACCGGGTCAGCATTTCAAAAGGTCCTTAAATAGCTCATTTGCATAATCCATATTTGCAGAGCCCCTAAGCATTTGTCCTCCCTACATAATCTCAATCTTTATTATGTGTGAGGAAGAAAAGGCTCCAGAGTATAGCGGCCCTTCACGCCCCTTCTGGGAAAACTGTTTTAAAAATGACATTTTCAAAAGCAGGCACAGAACCAGCCACAAAAGGAAAGTATCTAAAGGAGAACTGTTAACCTGTGCAGGCCTGTGAATGATCTTTCTGTAAAGGCAGGAAAACCCCTGCAGGCTCCCCAAGGACACTAATTACACAACAGGCCCTGCAAACGCTTCCAGTAAGGTTGGAGCCTCCCCTCTCCCATGGGTTCCCTCCTGCAGGCCAGGAGGTGCAGGCAGGTTCCCCCAACAGCTTTTCCGCAGCACCTTCCCAGGTTTAGTCTCAGCTCAAAGTCTTCCCCGGGGGAAAGGAAAGGCAATTTGCTAACAAAATGTAGGTCCCAAGATTGAGGATCACTCAAGGCAGATATGGGGCAAAGCCTTTGCCTCGTGGGTAACAGCGTGGATCCTCTGGTAGTCCCAGAGTAAAGACCCAGAAGACAGTGAGAAAAAGCCCTTTTGGGATTTCCGGGACCCCAAACCTCAGCATCCCACAACATACCCATGTAACAAACCTGTATGCGTACCCCCTGAATCCAAAATTATTAAAAACGTGAATCCAAGACAAGACGGACCCACACTGCTGCCCCTCCACTGTCTCAGAGAGGAAAAGCTATGTCTTCATCAGAAGGTTATCCAAATTCCAAACCATCTTCAGCCACATGCAAAACGCAGATGGTCCTTGCCAACGCGATGCCGAGCCGAAGAAGCAGACGTGAGAGGGCAGGGACTGATGATTCTGTTCCCTCAGATTTCCAGAACAGACAAAACTCATCGAACAGACAAAAAGACCAGGGAAGTCGGGGGCCTGGGTTGGGAGGAGGCGCTTGGGGGCGCCTCTGATCGCGTGATCTGGGTGCCCTGCACCTGGCCGTGTTCACTCGGGAAATGCTGTGAGCTGCATTTTTTTTTTTTTAAGTAACCCAAATTCTTTTAGTTCCAATTTCAACTTCCTTAGCATTGCTCTGAAATCCTCTCATGCTGCACTTTTATTTTTACTCTTCTGAGCACATCCGGGATGCCCAACTCTCTGGAAAGAGGGATTAATTTTTTTTTTTCGGTCCAGATTTTTGAGATTATTTAGGAGAGGTTTAGGGGAAGGAGAATATTTATAGCAACAAGGACGTGTCTAAACGCACTGGAGGCTTCTTTGCCCGGAACTCCCACATCTGCTAGAAACCACCCCCCACCACCTCGGGGAGGGACCCTAAAGAGAGTTAGGGGAAGAGGGAGGAGAGGGGGACGCTGGCAGAGAAAGCCGGCCAGGTCTGGCCAAGGGGATGAGTGTCTGAAGCCAGGGGGCTCTGGGCTTCTCCGGCCTCAGGCAAGCAGAGGGGCTGGCTGTGGTCGGGACCCAGCGCCCCCCAGGCGCTCCAAAGACTGGCTGAGCTCAGAACCAGAAGGAACCAGGGAGCAGAGAAAGCCGGGGGCGGGCTCGGGGTAAGAGAGGAAGGGAGTGAGATGAAGGTGAGAAGTGGGAGGGGAAGGAGGGAAACAGAGGAATTGAGGGTGGGCTCCGCGTATCTAGAGCAGCCCGCGGAGGACGCTGCTGCTCCGGTGAAGTGCAGTGCCCGAGGCGCCCCAACGGTGGGCGGCGGTGCCAGCTCAGACCCACGCCTCTCTCCAAGTCCCGAGTCCTGCGGACGGGACTGCAGGGCGGGGTCCATGACGGTGGGCAGCAGGGCTCAGAAGATCCGGCGATCCGGCTCGGTTGGTCCGCAGACCCCCGCTAATGCCCCGCACCATTTGCACTCCCCGCCCTCTTCCACTGCGCACCCCCAAGCCCCATGCTCGCCCGTCCTTCCTCCTCGGTGATCCGCCCTGTGGCGCACTCGCATCCCGCCGTGGGGGTGCAGCTACCCTGGTACAGCCCGACGGTGGGAGAGGGCTGCCAGCTGGACCAAAAGCCCCGTCCCCGGGCGGGACTTTCCTCCCCGCACCCTCACACGGCGGTTTGCCGGGGGCCTCTGCGTCCCTCTGCCCCGAGCCCTGGATGGGGAGGGTCTGGGCTCTGCGCCGCGAGGCAGCGCGACGACTGTGGGCGACGTGACGTGCGGTGCTGAGGACCCTGGGGGAGTGTGCGCTGGGACGCCGGGGGCTCGGGGTCTTCGCGCCACCGGACGCAGGGGGAGTGGCGCAGGTCTGGGGGCGGGGTCTCTCGAGGCGCCGACAACAAGCCGGACCCTGAGCCCTCAGCTCCGAAATGGGGAGCGCCTTCGCCCACGCCTTCCCTCCTGCCCTCTCTACCCTGCTGTCAACCGGAAGTCCCCGTCCATGCCCCGACAGCGCCGCCCTCCGGCCGGCTGCGCGCCTGCCCTCGGCAGGGGGCGTTCCAAGGCCCCGCCTCCTCGTCACCGCCGCGGATTACGTCACCCCAGGCCCCCGGCCCCGCCCCCGCCTCTGCCTCCGCAGCCAGCCTTGGGGAGCGTCCTGGCCTGCGCTTGCTCCCCAACTCCTCCTTGCCCCGCTCTGAGCCGGCGCGTCCTTGCTCTCCCGCCACTCTTCTCTCTCGGGCCAGCAGAGCCCAAATGGCCTCTCCTCTTCTGCTGTTTTTCCAGTTTCTTCCTCACTTTCACCTCCTTGGAGACCCTCCACTACCCAGATCTTCAGCAAGCAAGTCACCTTTCCTTTAGATAGACAGACAGGACAGAGAAAGATTAGAGAGATTAGATAGAGATTAAACTGATAGATAGATGATAGATGTAGATGATAGAGATTTGCATACATATGGATAGATCATAGATAGATGGATGATAGATTGATACATGGATGATAGATGGTTGGATAAAGACGATAGTTATAGATGATAAAAAGGCATAGATGATAGATATATATAGATGACAGAGATAGAGATGATATATAACATTGTAACATGTATAGATAGGCCACAGATAGGCAGTAGGTAGATAGGTGGTAGATGGATGGATATGCATATAGATATAGGTCTATGTCCTGAAGGGACAACCCGGACCCCAGGCTGGCCAGGACAGTACCCAGGCTTTGGCAACCTCCTCAATAGACATGAAGCTGCAGGTTTTCAGCTGCTTACGCCAGGCAAACTGTAAAGTGCTTTAAACCCCTGGAACTAACCACAATGGCAGCTTAGCCTGGGAACTCAAGTGCTGGCTGCAGGCAGTTTGAGCACAGCTCCAGGGCTGCAGGTTTGCCTGCAAGTAACACCAGACATTTGTTCATTCTTTCAAGCATCTGCTGAGCCTGTTGCAGCTGCCTGTGGCTGGGTCCTGGCACTCAGAGACCCTGCGCCTGCTCGAGAGGGGCTGACATTATGGTGGGTATCAGAGACACCCACACAGAGCCTCACCTGATCCATGTGGCAGTGCCCATGGAGAGGGCAGGGAGGGGTGCTGGGAAACATGAGAGGGGCAGGCATTTGACCTGGGTCTTGAGGACGGGCTGAGGTTCCCAGGAGAAGAAAAACCGCATCAGTCAGAGGCACCAGTAGGCGCCCATGGGAATAGAGGGTCTCGTTCCTCCTGGGCCAGGAAGCAGTTTGGTGGGGCTGGATGCCAGGATCCTGATATGACAGTGGGTGCTGGGGTGGAGCTTGTGATCAGAGAGGAGGAAAGCTGGCTGCGGCCAGGTTGAGAGGGGCTCTGAGAGCCTATCTAGTTCTCCTGTTCACATCTCCTCTGTTATACCTGTCCCAAGGCACCTGAAATGACAAAGCGTGCCCCCCCGCAGTCCTCTGGGCCAGGACTTCAAACCTATACACATGTGACAATCCCAGAGTCAGACAGTCCCCTTTCAGGAGCAGCTCTGGATGTCAAAGGGTTATGCTGCTGTCAGCAGCCCCTCCCTCTGTGTGACCTGAATCCCCCCACCCACCCAGGGACAGCCTCCCGCTCAGGGTGACTCAGCCCCTGGCTCCCAACTCCCTCCCTGCCACCAGCTAAGACTGTAACTGGTTACCATAGCGACCTCAAGGAGCCGGTTCATAGCCCTCCTTCCTGATGAGAACTGGATGTCTAAATTGCTCCTGAGATGAACGCTGTGCAGTTCCTCACCTGCAGAGATATTTGACAGGCAGCATGTGAGCGCCTTCCTCCCCTGTACAAACTCAGGAAGGGAGTGATGGCAAGAGAGGGAGGCCAGATGACAGATACCTCCACCACCGGGCCTCCAGGCTAGCACTTCCTCCATAATATGGGGGTCCCCAGGGAGAGGGAGACAAAGGACATGAAGGCAAGAGTTTAAAACTACCAAACAAGTTTGGTGTCCCCAGGAAAAACTACAGGTAATACCAAGATATTTTCCATTTTTCCAGGCCATCTTTGAGAATGCACTTGGGAGGGATGGAGGGTTATTTGTGAACTGTTGTCTTTCTCAGCAAAGTTTTACACACGCACATGAACACACAGAACACCAAAAGATTCTTCCTGAAACATGGTCCATTGAGCTCCTGCCCCAAACTATCAATAGCTCCCCACTGCCAAAAAGGGAGACCCAAACTCCTTTCCCTGGCCTCAGCCTCCTTTCTACCTAGCAACCTGCCTTGCTGCCCATAAGAACTCCTGTCCCGCTCTACATGCCACACCCTCAGCAGACCACTTCCTGCTTCCCAAAGATGCTCTGTCTCTACTGCCACCATGCTCGTCTGGAGCTGACCCTCTGCCTGGGCCACGCTAGCTCCATGTTCACTTCCTCAAGCTCAGTCCCAGTCCACAGGCCCCCCCACCCACTCCCACCCCCCCTCACCCACTCCCACCCCCCAGTTAAAATGTCACTCCTTCCTGGTGACACTTTTGGAGTCCTGTTAGAGAACAGAGTCTACCACGCATCACTGAGATCTAAGTGTGTCTGTCATCTCTATGGCCTGGGCCCTAAAAGGCCAACATGTTTCATTCACTTTCCTGTCCCTTCACCCCTCAGAGGGTCTAGCATGGGGCCAAAAGCCAGTGTGAATTGCCTGACACTGACCCACCTTCTCTCTCCTCTCTGACTAAAATCTTCACTAAAGATGAGTGAGGAGACCATGGATGGGCAGACACTTCACATTCACCCAGGGAAGCCTCCATCCCCTGGTAAAGAACAAGAACAGGGGAGCTGAACCCTTCACCTCTGGACTTCGGGACCACCCATTGTAACTGTTCTTCCTCTGTCCCAGCTCTTCAGAGCTGTGACTGGCTGGAGGGAGGTAGGCTGCTGGGCTGCATCCTCTGGGGATGAAGACAGGGCAGCCTGGCTGTAGGCACAGGAGGCAGGACTCAGGAACGGGCTGCTAGAACATGCAGGTGACATTCCAGCTGTACCCAGGCCCAGGTCCAGGCCCCAGTTTCCACCCAGAGGTGGTGTGAGTAGTGTGGCAGCTGGCTCCGGCCACCAAGACATGGTGAGCTGAGGCTGCAGGGTAACCCTGGCAGGCCCCAGCTACACCTGCAGACACAGCCCTCAGAGGCAGAGGCTAACACAGTTAATTGGTTCCAACCTTCAGCTAAAAGTAGGAGCATTGATCAGGCACCCATGAGGCCCAGAAGCTGTGGCCTCTGAGGATGCTGTACTTCCATGTAAGCTCAAACCCAGAAAAGAGAAATCCGATCAGAGGTTGTGGTGCTCACTTCCCAGCCAGGCCAGAGCGCGGCAGAGAGGCGGCAGGCTATAAATAGTGGAGGGACTGCCACTGATAATCCACTGGAGAGGAGAGGTAGGGCCCTCTTCCCCCAGGCAGGAATGGCAGGCCTCTCCAAGGAACAGCGGGGCCTGTCAGAGCAGAGGACAGGAAATTGTGACCTCATCCCCACCCACCCAAGGCCCAGTCCCCTTTCCCTGTCTGCGAAGGGCTTGCCTGTGCCCTGACTCCATGGAGCATGGGGACTTACAGGGCAGGCATAGGATGAGGGGACTTCAAATAAAGGTGTTGGGAGTTGAGTTCAGGCTCTCGGTGGAGCCAGCGCTTGGCCAGAGTTCATATGATTTCAGTGTAGGAAGCCGACACTGACCGTGCACCCTGACACGGAAACACAGGTTCACTCTCCTGTCACTCAGCCATCCCTCCAGAAACTCATCCATCCGTCCATCCATCCATCCAAATATCTAGTCATTCAATAATTCATTTGACAAATGAGAACTGAGTCCCAATGATACAGCAACCCCTCTGCTAAGTTCGTCGTGACCTCACCTGTAAACGGTGCTGCTTCTCCCTGTGCTTCACAGGGGGCTTGTGAGAATCCATGAGGAAAGAAACGTGCCTGCAGCCTGGGAAGTGTCACACATGTATCAGTGAGTTGTGGCTTTGACAGAGAGAAGTCTTTTGGGTGCTTCCAAGAAGGGAACTCCCCAGCCCCTAAGAGCTTCCTTTCCTTCCTTTGGTCCTCAAAATCTCAGCCAAGGAGGCCTTGACTGGCCTTCATGGGCTAAGGCTTTTCAGGCCAACCTTGAACTCTTAGGCCTTTTTCCTAATCTGAGGGTCTAGAATATAATTTTTGAGATCCTTACTGATGTATGCTTCCCCCTAAACCTGTTGTGTGCACTTGCGCAGGTCAGATGACCTCTCTGTGCAACAGTTTCCTCCGCTGTCAAATGGTGATGACATGAGTAACTATCTCTCAGGGCTGTTGTGATGATCAGAGAGTCAACATATGTGAAGTGCTTAGCATAGTGGCTGGCACAGAGTAGGTACTATCTACGGGTGAGCTACTTGTGGAGATGATGTAATCTGCCCCTGGGAAATGGAGGTTCAGGCTCACCTTTTACAAAGGGACCTAGGGGTCCTATGAGACAAATGCTTCTGGCTTTAAGATACATGAAGCCGGCCGGGCGCGGTGGCTCAAGCCTGTAATCCCAGCACTTTGGGAGCCGAGACAGGCAGATCACGAAGGTCAGGAGATTGAGACCATCCTGGCTAACATGATGAAACCCCGTCTCTACTAAAAAATACAAAACAACAACAACAACAACAACAAAACTAGCCGGGCGAGGTGGCGGGCACCTGTAGTCCCAGCTACTCCGGAGGCTGAGGCAGGAGAATGGCATAAACCCGGAAGCCGGAGCTTGCAGTGAGCCAAGATCGTGCCACCGCACTCCAGCCTGGGCAACAGAGTGAGACTCTGTCTCAAAAAAAAAAAAAAAAAAAAAAAAAAAAAAAAAAAAAAAAGATACATCAAGCCCTAGTCTCCTCAGATCTTAAACCGTCTCCACACAACAGCTGCCCTAGGAAGGAGTCGTGGGCTTCTCTCAGAGTCTCAGACCAGAAACTCTGTGTCCTAAGACACTGCAGCCTCTTATGGGAAGGCACTGCGGCTCTCACGGTGAGAGGAAGAGTTACACAGAACCCTGTCTTCCCTCTTCCTACAATCATGTGGGTAAAAAGCTTAGATTTTTCTTGCACTTGGAGTAGAACAAGGGGTACAGCTAAAGTGATGGGCTGCTGAGAGTTTCTAGCTGCTGCTGGATTCCATTAAGTTCCATCGGATTAAGGATGAGCTTAGTGTATAATGTATAAACCCACGGGCAGAGACACTGCCTTGTTTAAGTAATGGTTTACATTCATAACACAAATATAAATGGATAGTCATTTCTTTCTTCAGGGCCCAGCACAATTCATTAGTAGCTTCTAGCCTTTTGTCCCTTTCAAGCAGAAAACAGACCCAGCTCAGAGAGCAGTGGCTGGGTCTGCTCAGGACCCAGGAGCCAAAGCATACAGGATCCCAAAAGCTCCAGAGTCCCTAGAGACTTTGTTGTCAAGCACATCAGAGATAGTGACTGCTATATATTCTTGGTGCTTCTTTTCATCCATTCAGAGTCTCAAATGTTCTCTCTTCACTTTCCTGCTTCATTCAACTATGCTAAGACTGACTTAGCCTCCTGAGATACTAACGTGTAAGACACAATCCCTGCCCTCAAGGAACTTTAGGGTACGCCTATCTCCCTAACCTTGGCTTCTTGAACTTGGCCTTATTCCATATAAACCTCTTTCCTCCTGTCTACCTTCCTCCCACCATCATTGCTGGTTGGTACCAACTGCTCACTTCTATGTTTCTAGTTGCATTTTCTTAGCCTCTGTCTCCAGCTGAGCACTGGACTGCACACTGCAGAAAACAAAGGGGAAGAAACAAAGGCACTGGCCTGAAGGAGTTCATGGCCCACTGGGGAGCTTTTTCAGAAATGTAACCAAAGAAGCCCCTGCCTTGGAGAGCTTTCAGTCCACAGATAGTGTATCCTAGATAGAAAGGGGCCCTCTCTTAAAGAGGTCCAACCCTTCTCATTCATGTAACTATGGCACAAAACAGTAGATGCCAGTGCACAAACAGTTCAGAGAAAGATGCTGCAGAGTGGTGGTGCCTTAGCATCTCTGGGAAAGGTGCATGGGCTGTAACCAAGCCCCGTTGTTCCACCTGGGTGACCATGGCCATTGCTAGGGGAGAGCAAATTTACATGTGGACACAGGTATTTATGCTCTGCCTGCAGTGACCTACAACTTTCTTGCTGTTCAAACATGTCCAAGCAGTCCCTCTGGGTCCAAGGCAGAGGGCCCACTCTAAGTGGGAGACCACATAATGACCTTATACAAACACCAGAAATTAGCTCTTAGACACATGAATGGGACAAAGCTAAGTTTCAAAATCCCAAACTCAGTCACCAGTCAGTGGACGAAGCGGGCGGCAGGAGCAGAGGAGAATGCACGTGCCTCCACCGGTGTCATCTTTTTCCATCCTTATGACCCACAGAAGGGTGACATTATTCTCCTTTTACAGATGCAAACACTGAGCCTCAGAGAGCTTATCTTGCCCAAGGCCCTGCAATTAGTAAGTGGTAGAACGAAGACACAAGCTTTTTATTTTTAAAGCTCGGTCTTTTCAGCTATACCATTCAGACTACAAAAGTAGAGAGATCATTTTCACTTTTTTATTTGTTATAAATATTTCATTGATCAATATTTAGTTCCTCAGGCACCTGTGTAAGGTCCTCTGTGTCCCAGGGCAGGAGGCTGGGGCTCTAACGCAAGGCTGTGATCCACAGACCCACAGGAAAGGCGGTCCCCTCCCTCCCTTCCCAGCCGCAGCAGGGCTGGTGCTGCTGTGTCAGTGCTCCAAGGTACCCGCCGAGGCAATTTCAGCTCCAATTTGCTCAAACTCCAGACCAAAGGCTCAGTCTCAGCCTCTGATGTGCCAAACAAAACCAGAGACAGGAACTCATCTCAATCACTGAGTCAGCTGGCGGTGAGAAAATGCACAGGTGGAGAGCTGGGGAGGGCCCTCCCTCCGTGTCCCCATTTCCTAGACTGCGCTGGCCCCTGTGTTCCCTGTGTTTTCGGCACCTGGGGGTGCCCCCAGAGCAGGCACTAGAACCCTCTGCAGATCCCAGACCCTGCTCTGCCCTGGAAGCAGTGAGGCACCTCACAGGTGCCCGAAGTCATCTGAGGCTGGTGGCCTGGTGACCAGTTTGACAAACACTGCAAGGGTCGCAGGGTGGTGGGCTGGGGCAGGTGAATGCATGGGTGGGCAGCACTCCTGTGAATGAGGTTGCTTTTTTTTTTTTAAGAGACAAGGTCTCTGTCACCAGGTTGGAGTGCAGTGGCATGATCACAGCAAGAAATCCTCCGACCTCAGTCTCCTGAATAGCTGGAACTCTAGGCAGCACCACCACACACGATTGATTTTATTTCTTGTAGAGATGGGGTCTGGCTGCATTGCCCAGCCTGGTCTCAAACTCCTGGGCTCAAGCAATCCTCCTTTCTCATCTTCCCGAAGTGCTGGCATTACAGGTGTGAGCCACTGTGCCACCTGGGACTGCTTTCTAAAGAGATTTTCTATCTTAGAATCTACGGTGGCCACTTGAGGAGGGGCTGTGAGAGGTGGCATAAAGGTCTGGCCTGTCCCCCTTTATTTAGGGTTGAGGAACCCCACAGCAAGGGGCTGCTAACTCTGCCTTCAGCACGGCTGGGAGCAGATTCTTTCCACTGGCTCCATGAAGGCCTCCTGCGGATCATTTCTCCCCTGCCGCGGAGCCACCTGCAGTGCTGACTGTCCCCTCCTGAACTCTGTGCCTCTCTATGCCTGCCTTCATTACCAGGGTACGAGGTCCTTCTCCAGCTAGGTGGATTGGTTCCCAAAGACTCCAGAATAAGGAACATTTGCAGACAGCGAACTTAAAACCCTACGAGAATAGGGTGGGGGAATTGTGACTGCAGATGAGCTTAGGAAAGTCCTTAGATGTATTTCTTCACATGCATCACAGCAACACGCAGCCCAATACCAAAGACATGGCGCACATCCTTAAGTCTTCATGAAAGCTAATCAACAATCAATTCCCAATTTCCATTCTTTGCTCCAGAGAGGAATTCTCTCACTCTCAAGTTTAAATGAGATATTAATGAACTATTTTTGCCTGTTGCGGACAACATACCTGTCAGGTGTGTGTGTGTGTGTGTGTGTGTGTGTGTGTGTGTGTGTGTGTGTGTGTATTTCTCCATCCAAATGTTTACTCCCTTTCTCATTTCATGACTTTGGGTTGTTGACTCCCGTCTCTTCCCAAACTCTGCCCTACCCAGTTGGGTGACCTGGGACAAACTCCCCAACCTCCACATCTGTCTCCTTGTTAGTGAAATGGGGCTATGACAGAACCCATGCTGTAGGGATGCTCTAGATTTAACTAAAATAATCCAGGTAAAATGCCTAGTCAATTGTCTAGTGGTAGACAATTCAGTCAGTGGTAGCCATTACTTTCTTACTGATAAACAAATATCACAACCTACCAAGTGTCTGACTGTCCTCAGGGTTTGGCCGCTCCAGGACTTCATCTGTCCCATGCTGGCACTGTCAGAACTACGCCCATGAGGCCGAATCACCCTGACTATTTTGAGGCATCCTTGCTCCCACATTTCCTCCATCTGTTGAAGGTATCTCCTCTATTGGTCCCCAGGGAGGCCCAAGAGGGCCAAGTCACAGATGGAATGGGGAAGAGAATCTAGAACTGATGCGTCTTAAAGACAGTGCAGACTAGCAGACGGCTGCAAAACCTGGGTGTTGAGGCCCTGGGAACTTCCAGAAGTGGACTATCCATCCCTCCTCCTCCCAGAGTTACACACACATCCCAAGTTGAGGCAGCACCTGTGACTGGCCTGGCTGCATACTCACCATCAGGTGGTCAAGACCTGCTCTGTACAGTGGCTGCCTCAGGCCCTGTGGCTCCTAGTAACCAAAGTCCACAGGAGGGGTGATGCAGTCAGGTCGCTCCAGGAAGTGAGCAGTGATAGGAACAAGGGGTCCCCCCATCTTTCTACGAGGCCTTGGAGCCGACTGGAGTGTGTTACACAGGGGTGAACAGGACTTATTTCACCACAGGTTCAAATGCCTGTAACAGATTTCCAGACACTTCTGTTCCTGCCTCTTCTCCCAAACACACAACCATCTGCAGGAACCCTGTACTCACCTCCGCCAGATTCATGTCTACTCGAATAAAAACTTCAATTCAGTGGTTACCTTTGATGTCCCTGTGCCTTTCAACACATTTTTACATAATCTGACTTTAGAGCCTTTTCTTTATAACATGCTTCCTTTCTAAGAGGAGCCGATGCCTTTGGTTAATGGAGTCTATTAAAAAAATACCTATTGAATACCTGCTAGGGCCTGCTGAAAGCCAGACACTTGGGGTGCAGGGAGGGGTTGGCAATGGGATAGAGGAAGCTGGAGACACATCCTTTCCCTCCAAGAAGCTTAGAGTGGGGGCGGCCTGGGGGAGACGGAAATTCACACAACTAATGCCAGGCTTGGTAAGTACACGGAAGGAAGTGAACACAAATTACTTCAGGAGCAAAAGCCTAATTCCTGTGTTTGCATGGGCCTCTGATTTCAGGTTTGTGAATTCATGAGTTAGGATTTATTAATATACATCATGGTGCATGAACTAAAGCTCTTGATCTAATAATACTAATACACGCCAGATAGAGTGTGAGCTGGATGAGTAATCAGTGAAGCTCTCGGGTGTGACATTAGCCCTGCTTGTGGAGGGAGGCATAGCGCTGCCTATGTTTATATGCAGCCATGCACCCAGTATGGCAGCCACCAGGCACACATGGTTACTGAGCACTTGAAATGTGGCCGGTCCAAACTGAAATTTGCTGTTAAATACACATGAGATATCAAAGACCAGATATCAAAGAATCAGTACAAGAGATTAAAACAGCTTATGAATACATTTTATACTGATTACATGTTGAAACAATAATATCTTATACTGTCATGCACCAATTAACAACGGGAATACATTCTGAGAAATGTGTCATTAGGTGATTTCATCATTCTGCGAGCATCACAGAGTGAGTTACACATGCCTAGATGGTGTCGCCTACTACATACCTACCACACACCTCGACAGTCTAGCCTACTACCCACCTAGATGATCTAGCCTACTACACATTCGGATGGTGTCGCCTACTACACACCTACCACACACCTCGACAGTCTAGCCTACTACCCACCTAGATGGTCTAGCCTACTACACATTCAGATGGTCTAGCCTACTACACATTCAGATGGTCTAGCCTACTACACACCTACCACACACCTCGACAGTCTAGCCTACTACCCACCTAGATGGTCTAGCCTACTACACATTCAGATGGTCTAGCCTACTACACACCCAGATGGTCTAGCCTACTACACACTTAGATTGTCTAGCCTACTACACACTCAGATGGTCTAGCCTACTACACACTTAGATGGTGTTGCCTACTACACACCTACCACACATCTCGATGGTCTAGCCTACTACACACCTAGATGGTCTAACCTACTGCACACTTAGATGGTCTAGCCTACTACACACTCAGATGGTGTTGCCTACTACACATCTAAATGGTCTGGCCTACTACACAGGTAGATGGCATTGCCCACTCCACACCTAGGCTATACGGCAGAGCCTGTTGCTCCTAGGCTACAAACCTGCACAGTACATTACTGTACTGAATACAGTAGGTAGTTGTAACACAGTGGTAAGTATTTGTGAATCTAAACATTTAAACATAGAAAAGGTACAATGAACATACAGTATCATCTTATGGGACCATCCTCATATATGCAGTCCACCATTGACTGAAATGTTATCACGTGGCATGTGACTATGCATATTTGATTAAATAAAATACGTTATAGACTTAAAATTAATTTCATCTACTTCTTTTTACTTTTTTTTTGTTTTATTGTAGCTATTGGAAAATTTAAAACCCCAAATGTGATTCACATTTATGGTCCACCTTATATTCCTGTTGACCAATGAAGATCTAGAGCATTCATATTCATTTCATCATTTCATCCTCACCACTATGCTACAAAGTAGGTATTCACCCCATTTTACAGTCAAGCTAATTGAGGCTCAGAGAAGTAGTAAATTACTCCAAGTCACATCACATTAGGCTTCAGCAACTCACTTGAGCTGATGACTGTCTTGGGCCAGTGGCTCAAAGCCTTGCAGCAAGATGAAGGCCAAGACAACCACGTCTACTAGTGGTGTGGCCTGGGGCCAGTTATTTGCTCCATTAATTGTAATGTGGTGGGTAAGAACAGAAGGAGAGTAGGTACTCCGTGTTCAACGAGTGAGGACAGTCATCACTGTGTCACACATCTTAAAAATATTCCCTCCACCTGGCGCCTCCTACCTACAAGGCCCACAGTTACAGCCTTTCAGGCTGGGCTAGAAGCCCCTCTCCTCCCCCATTATCAACATCCCACGTGCCAGAGTGGTACATTTGTTACAACTGATGAATCTACATTGACACATTGTCATCACCCAGAGTCCATAAGTTACATTAGGGTTCATACTTGGTGTTGAACATCCTGTGAATTTTGGCAAATGTATAATGACCTCTACCCACCATTACCTTATCATACAGAGCAGTGTCACCGCCCTAAAAATCCTCTGTGCTTGGCTTGTTCATCCCTGCCTCCCCCCAGCCCCGGCAACCACTGAGCTTTTTAATCTCTCCATAGTTTTGCCTTTCCAGAATGTCGTCTAGTTGGAATCACACACGAAGCAGCCTTTTCGGGGTGGCGTCCTTCACTTAAGAATAGGTTCCTCCGTATTTTTTCATAGCTTGGTAGCTCATTTCTTTTATACCACTGAGTGATATCCCATTGTTTGCATGGATCGCAGTTTATCCATTCACCTGCTGACGGACATCTTGCTTGTTTCCAAGTTTCAGTAATTACGAATAAAGCTGCTATATGCAGGTTTTTGTGGACATAATTTTCAACTCCTTTGGGTAAATGCCAAGGAACATAATGCTGGATTGTATGATAAGAGTATGCTTAGTTTTGTACAAAACCACCAATAGCTGTACCATTTTGAGTTCCCACCAGCAATGAGTGAGAGGCATGTGACTTTGATGAGCTCATTGTTGTGTTATTCTTGTTAGTAGGAGCTCCACCTTTCTGGCCAGACCCCAGCCATCCAATCTCACTGGGACTCCTACAGGTAGCATTTGGCACTCGGTGGATGTACCTTTGGTCCTTACTAATAATTACAGCTCATAGCAAGCACTTCATATGAGCTGGGAACTGGGCAGAGGTCTTTCCATATCTTGTCCCATTGACCCTCACAGCAACCCCATGGGCCAGGCAGTATGACAGTCCACATTTACATACAGGACAACTGGGTCTCAGACGTGCTCAGTGGCTTGTCCAAGGTCACACTGCTGGCAGGTGGCAGGGTGGGATTTGAACTCTCTGCAAGTGACCCCCTGACTAGGCTGCTCCCTGGTACCTGTCTCTCCATCTTACTTAGCTGTGAGCTCTTTAAGGGCCAGGACAATACCTCATTTTCCTGGAAGTCACCCCTACCCTGTGCCTGGTGCCTCACCTGTTAGGACACCAGTGATGCTGGCTGGGTCCTCAATGGCCCTCCCAGTCCTCTGTCGTAGGCTCTGCTCTTTCATGTGAGTTGTCCCCAAGAACCCTGCCTTGTCTCTATCATCCCTCCCAGGCCCCTTCACCCTCATAGCCCCAGTTTTCCTTCTGGGCTGTTGACCCCCAAATCCCACACCCAACCTGGTCTTGTGCAAAGACCTCCATTTCCCTTTGTCTCTGAATGCTGTCATCAGTTGTCCCTTTAGAAGACCCTTACAGAACCCTCATATTCACTGATATGGACTGACTGTGTTCCCCCAGATCCATATGTTAAATCTCCAACCCTCAGTGTGATGGTATTAGGAAATGGGGTGTTTGGGGGTGATGAGGTTTAGACGAAGTCATGAGGATGTAGCACCCATGATGGGATTCGTGTCCTTATAAACAGAAGTGCACTAACCAAGGAAGGACATGTGAGCATACTACCAGGAAGAGGCTGTGCCCTCCCGTCCTCACCAAGAACTTGGCCATGGTTGGCACACTGGTCCCAAACTTCAGCCTCCAGAACCAAGAGGAATCAGTGTCTGCTGTGTGAGTCACCAGTCTCTGGCTTTCTTCACAGCAGCCCAGTTGACTGACATTTGCCATGACAGAAGAGGACCTCATTGTCCCTCCTTGCCAGTCCCCCCATTTCCTCACCCCAACGCCATTTCTACTTGCCCTTTTGCCAGTCCCCTGAAACCCAGGACTCTCTAACTCTTCTCTCTTACTCTGATTTTCAATTCTCCATTTCCCCTTCAAAATCTCTCTTGGGTTCTTTCCTTTCCATCCCTGCTCCACGATCCTGCCTCAAGCCATTTTCTGTCCATAACAGAAGAACTCTAATAGTCCATGTGGTGTCCCCACCTCCAGTCTCCCTTCATTCAATCATCATACACACAAATCTGCAACAGCAATACCACCTAAACCATGTAGATCACTCCACGGGCTGCTATGGCTTCCTACTGCTGCTTGGATAAAGTATACTCTGTTCTAACATTCCCAGTCTGCAGGAGTCTCACCCCTAGCTGCAGCTGTCCCAGCTCACTCTGCACAGATCCCTGCTTTGGCTTAGCGCCCCCCTTTCTGTTGCCTGCCCAAGTTGGGCTCATTTCCACCTCCAAGTGGCTCCACATACAGTTCCCTAACCCGGACTGCCTTCATCCCTCTTCCTTTTCCATCTGGGTGACAACAGGTGTTCCAGAATGGTCCCAAGGCCAGCCACAGAATCTGCGGGTCATTCTAAACTGCCCAGATGGAGAATGTACATGCTGCCATTGTTTCTCTGCAGATGCCATCAAACAACAGGCCTCTCTTGGTAGCTGGTGTATCTTGCTCACCAACAGGATGCCCTCCAGTGAGGAGGTGCCCAGCAATCCTCAGATTGCATACCCTTGATCCTTGATCGATGTCAAAGTAAAAAGTAAGCCTAGTGACAACCCCCAGCAGAACAGCCTCCCTCTTGAGAAATCTAGCATGTGCCCGAGTGCCAACCCACCAGCAACGATCCCTGCAAGGGTCCCTTACAACCTCAGATCCCACAAGTGAGGGGGACATTCCTGGGGGTGGCGTGAGGGGAGGGACTCAGTTAATGCCTTGTAGACAGCAGCAGGTTCCCCTAGGACAGCATCTCCCTCACGAGCGGTAGTTCCTCACCTCTGCCAGCCAGCCAGCCAGTCTCTCCTAGGCGTGGAGGGTGGGGATGGTATGAAGTGAAAGGTCCATACTCCAATGCCCTCATCTGAAAGCCCCAGAACAAGGAGGTCAGCCAGGGAAATGCCCTCTCAAGCTCCTCATTGACCACCTATGTCACTACCATTCAATACATGTGGTATGTGTTACAAGTGTCCTGTGAAGTAGGTACTCTTGCAGTCATTTTAAATATTAGAAAACTGAGGCTCTGGGAAGTGGCACAGCTAGTAAAAGGCAGAGCTGGTAAAGTACACACCTACTGGCTCTCTCCTGGCTCACAGCAAGCCCGTTCCATCTAACTGCTCCCTTCATTCACAGGGGTGAACCATGGTGGTCTTGTTTGAGATGTCCCTGTTCACTGGCTGCTACTGATTGAACCAGAGGTGGGCTCCTGATCCAAGCTGGGCCAATGAGAATTTGGTATTGGGAGAGAAAATGCTGAGATAGAGAAAGAGCGAGAGTGAGACAGAGAGAGAGTGCAGGCAAGAACGCAAGAGCATGAGGGATCTTCAGACTTCCATCTCCTGATCCACAGTGACCCGATGGCTCAGCTGCACCCTTGCCTTGGGTCTCCTAAGATCCCCCCTTGGGGCTTATGTAGCTCAGTGGGTTCTCTTCATCTAGAAGGAGAGTAAGCAACAAGGTCTGAGGCAGGCCTGAGCATGGTACTGGAGCTGCAAAGACAAGTGTAGCCCACAGGGGTTCGTGACTGCAGGAAGTTGGGGCCCACAGCAGAAAGAACCACTCCAAGAGACAGGCCATGAGAATAGAACAGTAAGACTAGAGAGTCAGGGACACTCAGCAGGGATCTGCCAGCATCCCAGGACTGTGCTGCTGAGAAGGGGTTGTACTCTGAGCTGGGCCAGGGAAGGAATGGAGAGCAAATGGATTTCATGCAGATTTCAAATGACGCCTGATTGCAGCATTCTAGAAGAAGACATTTGCTAGAAAGCACAAGTGTCACCACCTCCTCCAAATCCCTCCTAACTCCAGCTAAAATAAACGTCACAGTGAAACTAGGACTTCATTCACATGGCCCTGCCCGTATCTTCATTCCTATATTGGAATGGAAAGTACTGATGCAGAATCCATGTCTGGTTTATTTTTGCGGCCCAAATCACCCAGCCCAGTCCCCAGCCTATCCTAAGGAAGTCTGGAAGGATGCCTGTTGAATTAGTGCACATGGAGATCCCCCCAGCAGGCAGCTTCTGCCTGGCCACAGCTGTTTCCAAGCAGGTGTGCGTGTCCCCATTCAGGGCTTCTGAGACAGGGCTCCCCAGTGGGGCAGGCAACAGGTTTGCTACAGAGGTCCCTTACTACTCCTGAATCTAGAGTGCTACTGCCCCTCTGGGAGAATCTTGCCTTTGCTCATCTAGTTTTTCTTCTGCTTCTTTTACAAATTGGCACCAGACGCAGGGCTGAGAGCCAGATTAGGGAAGAAAGCTGTCAAAAATATCTCCCCTCCAGAAAAAGCAAAGGAAAACAACATCTTGGTGGGTTTTTCCAGAGGAAGAAAAAGTGAAATAGTTTCTTTTTGCCTTCTATGTGTTGCCCGAAAATGGCAGTTTTGCAGAGAGAAAACATATTTTCCCGAGCAAAGCTGTTTGTGGTGTGAAAGATAGAGTGTGTGTGCTGAGTACAAAGACACAAATTGGCCCGAGGCTCAGCTACACATGCTATTTTCACAGGAGTTTAGATTAGGGAGGAAGGGGTTGGGGAGAAGAAAAAATAAAATCTTTGTTTTGCGAACATGAAAAAAAAAATGTTGACCTGGATCAGATTCAAACCTGGTATCTGGCACAAGGCAGGGCTGTAATAGAGATGTGTTGAATGAAGGGAGGGAAGTTGAAGGCAACACTGTTTGCCCTCCCCAGGCTTGCCAGAGAAGGTACAGGCTCACTCCAACAGCAGGATGGCTGGGGAGCTGGGGCCATTGCAGACTGCAGCCGGTCTGCTCCAGGGCATGGTCAGGCACCCCTCCAAGTCCTGCCTCCTGCCCTCTCAGGACCTACCTCACAAGGCTCCTGAGAAGACTAAAGGAGGTAATGCCCACAAAGGTGTTGGCACTGGCCCTCTCCTCATAAGCACTGAGGCACAGTAGTGACTTTGCTGGTGGTGGAGATGGTGATAGTGATTGTGACCATGAAGAAAAAAAGATGACAACGATGATGATGGTACCCATGGTGATTGTAGTGGTGATAATGGTGATGGTTATGATGATGAAAACGGTGATCAGGATGGTAAGGATGATGATGGTAATAATGATGAAGATGATGATGATGGTAATATGGTGGTGACGATGGTAATGGTGATAATGACGATGATGAACAGGATAATGAAGATTGTCATGATAGTAATGATGATGATGGTAATAATGATGATGAAGGGGTTGATGATGGTGATGGTGGTGAGGATGATGGTGACAAGGATGGTGGTGGTAAGGATGGTTATGATGGTGATGGTGGTGGTGATGGTGGTGATAGTGATGATGATGGTGGTGATGATGACGATAGTGATGGTGATGATGGTGATGAAGGTGATGGTGGTGATGATGGTGGTGATGATGATGGTGGTAATGATGAGGATGGTGGTAATGATCATGATGGTAATGATGGTGATGATGATGGTGATGATGATAATAGTTATGGTGATGATGGTGATGATGACGGTGGTGATGATGATGGTGGTAATGATGAAGATGGTGGTAATGAGGATGGTGGTGGTGATGGTGATGATAGTGATGGTGATGATAGTGATGATGATGGTGGTGATGATGATGGTGTAATGATGAGGATGGTGGTAATGATGGTAGTGCTAAGGATGATGATGGTAATGATTGTGATGATGATGGTGATGATGGTGATGATGATAGTGGTAATGATGACGATGGTGGTAATGATGAGGATGGTGGTAATGATGATGGTGGTAATGATGGTGGTGGTAATGATGGTGATGATGATGGTGATGATGATGATGGTGATGATGATAGCAATGGTGATGATGGTGATGATGACAGTGGTAATGATGATGATGGTGGTAATGATGAGGATGGTGGTAATGATGATGGTGGTAATGATGGTGATGATGATGGTGATGATGATGATGATAGTAATGATGATAGTGATGGTGATGATGGTGATGATGATGGTGGTGATGATGATGGTGGTAATGATGAAGATGGTGGTAATGATGATGGTGGTAATGATGGTGATGATGATGGTGATGGTGATGATAGTGATGGTGATGATGATGATGATGGTGGTGATGATGATGGTGTAATGATGAGGATGGTGGTAATGATGATGGTGCTAAGGATGATGATGGTAATGATTGTGATGATGATGGTGATGATGGTGATGATGATAGTGGTAATGATGACGATGGTGGTAATGATGAGGATGGTGGTAATGATGATGGTGGTAATGATGGTGATGGTGATGATGATGGTGATGATGGTGATGATGATGATAGTGATGGTGATGATGGTGATGATGGTGATGATGACGGTGGTAATGATGATGATGGTGGTAATGATGGTGGTAATGATGATGATGGTAATGATGGTGATGATGATGGTGATGATGGTCATAATGATGACAATGATGGTAATGATTATGGTAATGATGATGATGGCAATGAAGAAAAATAAAATGAAGAAGATGATCATGATGACAGTGATGATTATGGTGATGGTGATGATACTGTTAATGGCCCCTGCCCCATTCATTATGGGCACTGCTCCATAACCTCTTCTTCCCTTCATTGCTCTACCAGTCCCTTGGAATCAGAAAGGCCTTTCCCCAAAGTCTACCTGAAACAGAGTCACTCAAAGGGTTGTCTGAGAACCAACTGAATGAGAAAGCCTCTGGGTGTGTGTGAATTATGCAGATACCCAGATCCACTCAGATCTTTGGATTATGACTCCCAGGGGTCCAGAAATATACATTTTAAACAAGCTCCCCAAGTAGTTCTTCCATATACTAGACATGGAGAACCACCCATAGAATCCAGCTCCCTCATTTTACAAATGAGGAAACTGAGGCCTTGAGAGAAGCAGGTTGGCCAACCAGGAATGGCGGAGCCAGGACTATAACCACATCCTCAAATTTCAAGAGCAGTCCCTTGTTGCTCTAGCATGGCCTGTTCAGTCAACAGTTATGTGTTAAGTGCCAACTGTTTGCAAAGCACTGTCCAGGAACAAACCAAATTAGAAAAAAAACAAATCAGATAAAACGCATGCCTCAGGGAGACATGGCCTGTGTCGGGGATGAAAGAATAATGGGGAATGGTGAGTGCCAGACAAGGGGAATAGAGAGAGGCTGAGGGAGTTCAACAGGAAAGGCTGCTCAGGGTGGGAAATGAGAGGCCCGAGGATCTCAAAGATCCAGGAAGATGGCATGGAGGCCAGCATTTCAGCTGCAACTTTGAAGGACAAGCACAGTTCAGCCAAACAAAATAACAAGAAAGGTGCCACAGGCCAAGAGAGCAGCATGAGTAAAGGTACAAGGCAAAATGTCCAGGACATTTATGGGGAAGGGGAAGAAGTTGCATGTGTCTAGAGCTCCAGGTGAAATGCACCACATGAAGCACAAGGATGGGGGGAGCCAGAGAACATGGGGACCTGATGCTGAGCAGGTAAGATTGGCCTTTACTCTATGGGCAACAGAGAGCCATGGCGGGCTTTCCAGGAAGGAAGTGACATGCATCTTAGACAGGTCATCCTGACAGCAGCTTAAAACTAGATGGAATGGGAGACAACTCTGTCCCTAAGCTCAGCGCCCTAAAGATACCAGCACATGACTGTCAGGTCCCCACTGGGACAGCTGCCCTTCCCTAGGCCTGCCCATCCTCTTACCTCCCTCCTGCCTCTGATGGGGCAGGGGTGATGGGTTGGAAGCGGGTGTGTGCAACACTTACCATGGCCAGGGCTGCTCTGTGCTCTGTCTCCACCCAGCACACCAATCTCCATCCATACTGGCCAGCCTTGCCTGTTCCCTCACAGTGATGCATAAGCTGGGCTTCTCCTGTGGTATGATGCTAATGTACTGGCCAAACCCTGAGAGGCCACATATGGTGGGTGAGGGAGGTGGGGCCGCCAGACCGCCAGTCAGTGCCCTGAAGACTCTGAGTTTCATATGCATACACATTTAGTAGTAGTGTGACTCTGGGCCAGTTCCTGATTCTTTCTGAGCCTCAGTTTCCTCATCTGTAAAATGGGGATGATGATACTTACCTTAAAGAGCTGCCATGAGGTCGAAAGACAAACTATGACAAATAGCCAGTGCTGTGCCCAGCCCAGTGTGGGTGCAAGCTATCTGGTGGCTGCTCGGATGATGATGATGACGATGACAACGATGACGTAGCACCCCATTTCCAGCTCACACCATCGGGATCACCGCCAGCATCAGCAGCATCATCAAGCCGTCTTCCTGCGTTGTGGCAGCTCGGGCTCCCATTGGCCATGCAGGAGCCAGGAGATCAAATCATGAATGGGCCTCTTTGCACTTCAGGCAAAGTGCAGTTCCAGGAAAGACAGAAGATTAAGGCCAAGTCTCTGCACCCAAACAGGATCCAAGAAGCGGGGTAAGCTGGGACTCATCAGATTTACAAAAAGGGAGGAGGAAGCCCCAGGGTGACCTGGGGAGGAACCCCAGAGGCCTAAGAGCAAGTTCTGCTTTCTGCAGCTGAACTTCAAGAACCCAGCTGCATCTTGAAGTTCTCGCTGAAGAATGTGGAGACCTGAAATGTCCTGTTCTGCATGAATAAGCATTTCAAAGATATTGATTACAACAGCTCCTTACATGTGTACAGACAGTGGTGTGTCATTTACCAAATATTTTCAGATCCATCATCCCTGTGGGGCGGCGGGGAAGACATTAGTGAGTTGATGTGATAGATGGGGAAACTGAGGAGAGGGAGGTAAGTGGTTTCCCTGAAATGTCACAGGTCACATAAGGAAAAAGGCAGGTCTGATTCTGCCTACATCTAGGGCTGCTTTTTGTGTATATCACCAGATGCATGTGAGAAATCTGAGTTGAGTTACCTGTAAAAGTCTTTTTTTTTTTTTTTTTTTTTTTTTTTTGAGACAGGATCTTGCTCTGTCACCTAGGCAGGAGTGCAGTGGTGCAGTCACACCTCACTGCAGCCCTGACCTCCTGGGCTCAAGCAATCCTCCTGCCTCAGCCTCTTGAGTAACTGGGACCACAGGTGCCCACCACCATACCAGGCTAATTGTTTTTCTTATTTTTTTTTGTAGAGACAGGGTCTCAGTATGTTGCCTAGGTTGGTCTCTAACTCCTGGGCTCAAGTGATCCTCCTGCCTCAGTCTCATGAGCCATCACACCCAGCCTGGAAGTTCCTTCTTACCAGGCAGAGAGAGAAGCAATTCCAAGCTTATAGGATTCTAGGAAAATTTCTAATCCAATCTCTTCATGTCTCAGGTGAGAGGAGGGAGACCTGGAGGAAGCCACTGTGCCCCTATTTAAAGTAAGAATAACCCCAAAGAGATCTTCTCTGGTCAAACAGTTTCCAAAACGTTGAATGTGAATCTTGCTACCAGCAGCATGAGCATCAATGGGAGATTGTTAGGAATGCATGTTCTCAGGCCCCACCCCAGACTTGCTACATCAGCATCTCTGGGTGGGGTCCAGGAATCTGCATTTTAACAAATTAGTCAGGTGGCTGCGCAGTAAATTTTGAGAATTTAGCATACTTAATCTGATGTATGCTAAGATCTGAAAAACACTGCTCTCACGATTTGGGGGTGAGGGTTCTTTGGAGAGTTCAACAGAAATTTAAGGTTCATTTTCATCATGTTGATGTAACTGTGTTTTTAAACCACAATTTAAACCCTAAGTTACATACCAGGAGAATCGCTTGAACCTGGGAGGCAGGGGTTTCGGTGAGTCAAGATTGTGCCACTGCACTCCAGCCTTGGTGACAGAGCAAGACTTCATCTCAAAAAAAAAAAAAGGATGATATCCAGTTAGGTTTTGGGAATGACGCTGATGATGCAGATGCAAAGGGAGGAGCCAAAAAAGTTAACAGCTGCTGGTATATGGGTAGTGGGGTTGTGGGTCATCTTAGATGGGACTAGAGGGAGAAGAGGAGAGGGGCCCAGGGCCCTGGGGGCTCAAAGAGGCTTGAAAGAAACTCCTCTGCCATCTGGCCCAGGCCAGGGCAGGGAAGATCCTGGGACCTTACACTACTGGTGGAATAAGACTTTAAAAACGGTCTAATACATTGATATAGTTCAGGAAGTTTTCTCTCTGTGCAAACACATATACACACACACATACATATATAAACACACAACACACACAAATGCAAATGTAAGCCACACGTGTATATACACCCACACTTATCATACTATATAGATATAAGTGTGTATAAAGTCCTCTTCCCACCCCACTTGGTCTCCCACAGGTAAACACCATACTGTAATTTTGCCACGGTCCTTTATGATTAAATAAGCAAGTACACATGCACCTGTCTGATTGTCCCATTTTTACCAATAGGAGGCATTCTAACATACCGTTCTGCCTTCTTCATTCTTCACATCACAGCAGGGCTGTGGCAGTTTATTGTAGGTGAGTCTCCCTTATCCAAAATGCTTGGGACCAGAAGTGTTTGGGATTCCTATGTTTTTGTTGTTGTTGTTGTTATTTTTGATTTTGAAATGTTTGCATTATACTGGTTGAATATCTGATATGCTTTGGCTGTGTCCCCATCCAAATCTCATCTTGAATTGTAGCTCCCATAATCCCCACATGTGATGGGAGGGACCCGGTGGCAGGTAATTGAATCATGGGGGCCGATTTTTCCCATGCTGTTCTCAAGATAGTGAGTGAGTTCTCATGAGATCTGATGGTTTTATAAAGGGCAGTTCCCCTGCACACACTCTCTTGTCTGCTGCCATGTAAGACATGACTTTGCTCCTTCTTTGCCTTCTGCAGTGATTGTGAAGCCTCCCAGCCAGGTCGAACTGTGAGTCCATTAAGCCTCTTTTTCTTCATAAATTACCCAGCCTTGGGTATTTCTTCATGGCAAAATGAAAATGGATTAGTACAATATCCCAAATCCAAATATCCCAAATCTGAAATCTGAAATGTTCCAATCAACATTTCCTTTGAGTATCATGTGGGTGCTTAAAAGGTTTTGGATTTTGGAGCATTTGGATTTTGGATTTTCCCAGATCTGGGATGTGCCACCTGGACTAACATTTGGATCCCAGGAGTGGACCCTTCCATGGCCCCTGCCTTGGCAGAAGTTGGAGGAGGCAGCTCCCTGGGCCTCCCTAGCACTTAGGCCCAGAAGAGGCCTCCCTACAGTCCTCTTCCTGCCAGGCCTCTGGAACTCAGTGAAGCAGGGTGCAGGAAACTTGAGATTGGCCAGCCCCACCAGCCCAGGGCAGTGACGGTGCCCAGGCTTGTGCTGCTGCAGTGCTCTTGCCAGCCCTGGGGGGCTGGGGCCCACCCAGAGGGGTCCTGGTTGGAGGCCTCCATGGAGTACTCAAAGCATGCAGGGCTCCCCAGAAACTCCATGCATTATGGGAGGATAAAATATTTAAACCTATACAATATAAAATATTAACTTAATTATCGTAAATAATACATGCCCAATGCGTCTTTACTGAAGAGGAGGAAAAAAAAACAAGATAAATACTCTCAGCACGAGTACTCGAGCATCAGCGAGGATGCGAGGTGGAGTGTTGGGAATGAGTCTCCCCTGCAGCAGGAACTCAGCTCGCATGCTTGGAGCTAAGCAGCTGGATGCCTGCAAGTCTAGGAAATCATCCATCTCCTCCTAGGACACCCAGCCTCCTCTTCCTGCTCCTTCAGGGAGCCGACCCTGATCTCTTCCTCCTTTACCTACCCAGGACTCTCTGGAAGTCCCTCCTTCACACTTGGCCTTGAGGAGTTCATTTTAGGCCCCCTGTTCCTCAGTCTCTGCCCCAGCAGCTGCAGAGCCCCTGGAGGGCAGGCACTGGGTCTTGTACTTCCCCTGGGCAGAGTCGGCCCAGGAAATCTCTACTGAATGAATGAGTGTTCCCACCTGAGAACTAAAAAAAAATCCTAAGCCTCTCAAACCACTGAATGGAGCCACCCACCTCTTGGCTAAGGGAACCCCAGAGAAACCTTAAAAACTAAGTTCCCACCCATGACAGGACAGGAGGTCGGATGCACCTCATTATACGTACTCCCTTTTCCATTTAAACAGTAGACACAACTGACCAGCATTAATGTTAGAGATCATAAGACTGACAGAACAGACTCTTTGTGGTGATAAGATACCCAATTATAAACAGGACCTAAGGCCGTGCAGGCAATGGTGAAGTCAGGCACCCCTACACTTAAAGAATCAACTAAGCTCTAACTGCCACAGGGTCTTCTTTTTCTCTAGCAGCTAAATACTGGCCTTGAGATAAGCAATAGTAAAACACTTGCAGCTCCACTAGACAGTGACTAACTGAACCCCTGTTCCACCAGCCATAACTACGGCTTTGACTGGTCAAGAGATTGATTTCAGTAACTTTCTCCTGATAAGACCACCAACGGTGGACTGGTTCTGGCTGGTTTACAGAGGCTGAGCACTGAGTGCCTTCATGTCCTTGCCTCATCTTTTAACATACAGGACCTAACCGTAATGCATTTAAATGTTAAGTCTCCACCCCAAAGTGAACATGGAACATAACGTGCATGTTTGCTTACTATGCATGCGTGCATTCCCCCTTCATGAATATTCACAGCTCCTCCCAGAACCTGTTGAATATGTATACCAGCCAACCCCTTCAGCAAAAAAGTGCTTGCTTTTGGTTTTCAACTAGTGGTTGCACTTCCTGCCTACAGGTTGCGATCTCCTTCTTAAGAAATAAAGCTCTCCTCTCTAAATTCATCAGTTGTGTGATTTTTCAGCTGACACATCTGTGGCCCTTCCATCGCCAAGGTCAGCATGAAGTGTGCTTTATGGCAAACACATCTACAGATGTTCCCTCAGATCATCCTCCCAACAACCCTGTCTTATAAGCAGGCAGGGTGATGATTTTCTCATTTTTTTTTCTTGCCCTATCACCCAGGCTGGAGTGCAATAGCAGGATCTTGGCTCACTGCAACCTCCGCCTCCTGGGTTCAAGTGATTCTCCTGCCTCAGACCCCCAAGTAGCTGGGATTACAGGCAACCGCCATCACTCCTGGCTAATGTTTTGGATTTGTAGTAGAGACAGGGTTTCACCATGTTGGGTAGGCTGGTCTTGAACTCCTGACCTTGTGATCCACCTGCCTCAGCCTCCCAAAGTGCTGGGATTACAGGTGGGAGCCACTGTGCCCAGCCAATTTTCTCATTTTACAGATGAGAAAATGAAGGCTTAGAGAAGATAGGTAGCAGGCTGAAAGACAACATTATCTTTCTAAGCTCAACTCCAGTGATCTTTGCTTACTTGTAACATTCCCTTATTTGCTCTTTGTGTTACCGTTCCCACACTCAAATTATTCTTTTTTTTTTTTTTCCCCTAGAGGAAGTGTCACTCTGTCACCCAGGCCAGAGTGCAGTGGCATGATTTCAGCTCATTGCAACCTCTGCCTCCAAGTTCAAGTGATTCTCCTGCCTCAGCCTCCCAAGTAGCTGGAGACTACAGGCACATGCCACCAGACCTGGCTAATTTTTGCATTTTTTTGTGGAGACAGGGTTTCACCATGTTGACCAGGCTGGTCTTGAACCCCTAACCTCAAGTGATCTACCCACCTTGGCCTCCCAGAGTGCTGGGATTATAGGTGTGAGTCACTGTGCATGGCCTCAAATCACTCTTACAGATATTAAATATATCAATCTGATTTTGATTGTCCCAATAATGCCAGAGGGGAGGATGGGCAACTATCACCATCCTGGCTCCTACTTCTTAGGGTCTGTGTGACTAGTAATAAAACTATTTTCTCTTTTAATCTTCTATTTCCTCATCTATAAAACAGAGATAATACTACTACTGACCTCCTAGAATTATTGGGAGGGTTAAATTAAATAATATATGTACAGTGCTTAGTGTTGTGGACAGCTCAGAGAAGATGCTTGAGTCTAGCCATCAACATGAAAACTCCATATCACCAACCACATCAGGTCTTTCTCCTGTTCCTATCTTTTTCCTGCTCCCTTCCTTATTGAATTTCCACAGTCTCCACCACAGAGGTAGTCACTGGTGTGACTACAAGGAAAATGGAAGAAAATAAACGTTTACTGTATCTCAACACTTGTAAGTTAAAAAAAGAAAAGAAAAGAAAAAGAAAATGAACAATAGCCAGAGCCATAGTAGGATGGCTGTTATCAAAACAACAGAAAATATCAAGTGTTGTCAAGGATGCAGAGAAACTGGAACCCTTGTGCACTGTTGGTGAGAGAATGTAAAATGGTGCAGCTGCTGTAGAAAACAGTATGCAGTTAAACAGAGAATTACCACATAATCCAATCCCACTTCTGGGTATATACCCAAAAGAATTTAAAGCAGGGATTCAGGCTGGTCACGGTGGCTCACACCTGTAATCCCAGCACTTTGGGAGGTTGAGGTGGGCAGATTGCTTGAGGCCAGGAGTTCGAGACCAGCCTGATCAATATGGTGAAATCCCCGACTCTACTAAAAATACAAAAATTAGCCGGGTGTGGTGGCACGTGCCTGTAATCCCAGCTACTCAGGAGGCTGAGGCAGGAGAATCCCTTGAACCTGGGAGGCAGAGGTTGCAGTGAGCTGAGATTGTACCACTGTACCCCAGCCCGGGCAACAGAGTGAGACTCTGTCTCAAAAAAAGAAAAATAGAGGAAAAGGGAGGAAAAGAAAAGAAGAAAGCAGGGACTCAAAGAGATATTTGTGCCCATTATATGAACATTATAATGTTCTTAGTAACATTATTCACAGTAGCCAAAAGGTAGAAATAACTCAATTGTTCACCGGTGGATGAACGGATAGAGAAAATGTGGTTATTACATACAGCAGAATACTTTTCAGTTATAAAAAATAAGGAAATTCTGACACATGCTACAACATGATAACCTTGAAGATGTTGTGCTAAGTGAAATAAGTCAGCTGCTTACTCACAATAGCCAAGATAAGGAATCAACTGAAGTGGCCATCCATGGATGAATAGATAAAGAAAATCTGAGACAGATAAAGATAAAGATACATAGATAAATCTTTAATGGAGTCTTATTCAGCCTTGAAAGATAATCAAATCCTGTTATTTGCAACAACATGGATGAACCTGAAGGACATTACGCTAAGTGAAATAAACCAGGCATGGAAAGACAAATAGTGTATGATCTCGCTTATGTGTGGAATCTAAACAACTCAAATTCATAGAAGCAGACAGGAGGACGGTGGGTGCCAGGGCTGGGGAGAAGAGAAGGGAAACAGGGGAGGGGAGGGTGCGGTGTTGGTCAAAGGGTACAAAGTTTCAATTCAGCAGGATGAAAGACTTCTGTAGCTCTAACGCACAGCATGGTGACTACAGTTAATAATGTATTGTCTACTTTAAATTTACTAAGAGAATAGATCTTAAATGTTCTCACAGCAAGAAAAATATAACTATGCGAGGGGAAGTTACATTAATTAGCTTACTTGATTAATCATTTCACAATGTATACACAGTGTATCAAAGCATCACATAGTACACCATTAATACATAGCTTCTCTTTGTCAATCATACCTCAATAAAGCTGGGAGGGAAAGCACAGGTCATAAAACTAGTTGTAACACAAAAGATATGTTAAGAATATTTTATTTTCCAATTTTTCATCATAGACACCATGAGGCTTTCATGGGTTTCAGGAGTAGGATGGTGATTCTACTACTGTGTACATTTTTTGCTTTAATGCAAATATAGAACTAAATTTAAAATACATCATTGGCCCATTTTCCATGAAAAAGAAACCAGTCACAAAAAGACAAGTTCCACATGATTCCACATCTGTGAGATCCCTAGAGGAGCCAGATTCACAGAGACAGAAAGTAGAATGAGGGTTGCCAGGGGCTGGAAAAGGGTGCATGGGGAGTTGTTGTTTGATGGAGACAGAGCTTCAGTTTGGGAAGATGCAAGAGTTCTGGAGATGGACAGTGGCGATGGTTGCACAAAAGTGCAAGTAGTGTACTTAATGCCACCAAACGATATGCTTACAAATAGTTAAAATGGTAAATTTAATATATGTACTTTACCACCAAAAAAAAATTGGCCTTAACAACAGTGAACATGCAATTACTGAATCTCACTACATGACCCCAGGAACAGGCTCAGTGGATGACACTTCTTTCAGTTAATCTTTACAACCTTCTGATTGGTGTTGAAAGTCCCAATTTTACAGATGGGGACGCTAAACTTAGAGTTACCTGCCTTGCCAAGAAAATTCTCAAACACAGACATGTCAGACTCCAGCGCCTGTGTTCTCCTGACTGCAAGCCTGAATAGCTCCACTTCTTCAGCAGCCCAGGGTGATGGCAGGGGGACGCTCTGTATCCCTCGAACACACACACCCCACACTCAGTCACCGCAGCAGCCAGAAAGCCACATGTTAAGCTGGTAACACTCAGCCCTGGGGAAGCCTAGCACCTCGACACTACGGGGCTGAACTTCCGTATCTCACTGGCGGGTCACCTCACACCATCAGCAAGTGGAATCCAGCCCTTGTTTCTCAACTTTCTTTGCCTGCGGTTCTGAAACATCGGGCTGTTTAGGGCAGATCACTCAGGAAGGAAGTTCAGGTCTTCTCTGCATGGGAGGGAAACTACTGCATTCTTGCCTTCTCTCCCCGTCCTGCCCACCAGAGTCCCTGTGCTCCTTTGATGAAATGGTTTCAGACTTGCAGAAACGCATATTGAGGTCTCTTAATGTGTATAAGCAATACCAGACAGCAAGCACACCTGAGCGTGTGTTAAAAATACAGGTTCCTGGGACCAACTCCTATGTGCCTGAGTGTCTTGGCGAAACCTGGAGATCTGTATTTTTTAAAGCCTCCCCACCGAGCCAAGGATTCGGATGAGCGGTGAATTTGGAGAAGAGCTAGCCCAGGGGTCTCCACAAATGAAGGGAGCCCTGGAGGCTGAGCCCCCTTCCTGGGTGACTCTGTACTCCACAGGCCTCTGGTCCGCAGCGTTTGTGCTACCCCCTGTCCCACGAAGCCCCAGACCTCCCGGTGGCTGTCCCCATGGCACTGTCCTGCCCACTCACCCCAGCCGGCCCCACCTGTCCGTGAATGCAGCTGGCTTGGCTGGCTGCCCAGGTGCACAGTGGCCGAGGTGGCTGCAGACTCTTATCAATGAGATCAACAGGATGTCTGCTGAAGATGAGTCGGGACAAGATCCCATGACTATGCCCTAACTGGCATTCCAGAGGTCACCCTGCTGAAGTGCCTGGCCTTGGTAGCAAGAAGCTTTCCAGGGGGAGAAAAGGGCTCTGGGTCCTGGGTTGCTCAGGAGCCCACTGGAATGGATGCTCTGTTCGCCTTTGCGCTGCACAGCGGCTTATTCTTGGAAAAGGCACCTGGGGTTCTAATGCCTGGAAGGCACCCACTGGCTTAATGAAACCTGCTTTTGGCATCTCTGCTGCCTCTTTTAATTCTTGTTTGGGGAGTAGCCAATACCTCTATCTGTTCCCCCATTTCTCAGGACATGACCCAGCAGGAGGGTTCAGAGCCCTTCCAGGCTGGGACTTTATTTGAGTCTATTTGTGAACAGGTGGATGCCTGATGGAACGCAGTCCCTGACCTGGGGCTGGCTGCTCGCTGCGCCTCTCTGTGGGGGGCTGGGAATCAGCCTCCTCCAGGGGTGGCTCTATGTGAAGACCTACCAACACCTGAAGACCCTACTGACACCACCACGAGGGATTCTTTACTGGGGAGCCAGAGAGAGGGAAATGGATCAAGGCCCCGGAGCAGGCTTGGCAGCGAGACCCATCCTGCAAGGAGGGCTGCCAAGGCCCGCTGAGGTGCCCACCTCCCCGTGAGCTGGCAGGGCAGGCGCCAGTGTTAACACTGGAAACACCTGGCTGATAAAAACCAAAAACTTTCTCTCAATGATGGGTGAGAAAGAAAAAGAAAAAAAAGAACCAAATCTGTTGGGCAGAATTTTTCTAGTCTTTTTCTACTTAGTTTTAAAAGCCCTTCAAGAGTCACCCAGGGGCAAACAGTGCATACACACGGTCAGGAGAGAAAGTCTGTGTCCACTGCAGAGAGGCTAGAAGGACACTTCTCCCTTCTATGCCTCAATTTACCATTGCAAAACATAGCGTCCATTGCCTTTCCTGGGCCCTCGTGAGGAAATCATATTGCTGTAACCACAGAGATCCGTTTCCACTAGGAGTTTCTCCCTGGCCTTAAACAACACGCTCGGTCCTCAGGGTTTTCACTTGCAAAACAGAAACATTTGCAAGGCAATATCAGGAATGGATTCCCATCCTACTCCCAGGGCCCTTGCCGTGGTGGCTAGCACAAGTCTACCATGTACTTTATGAGACCAGCAGATTCAGTGAAGCTGACTGAGTAAAAGAGACAAGCGTGCCAGACACAGGGAGGGGTAATGTAACTGTGACAGGATTCAAGAATATGGCCAACATCAGCTACCGCTGAGATTGCGGCTGATCTCGGCAATCATGGCGTCCACATTAAGTCCTGGTTGGAGCGAGTCACTTCGTCCCTCCAAGCCATGATCTCCTCACCAGTGTAAAATAAGGGGGTGGGCCTGGGTGATGGTCTCAGAGATCCCTTCCAGCTCCGACAGTCTACAACTCTATGAAGAAAAATGAGAAAAAGACAAGTGTGTTGACAGAAACATTTTTAGGTCCCCAGCCAAATCTAAGGGACAGAAAAGGGAGAAAAGAGAGGGAAACAGAAGACAGACAGAACTTTCATTAAGAAAAAAAAAAAAAAGGAATCTGACTTGATATCACAGAAAAGCTATGAAGGAAGAGAAAAGAAGCTACGGGGGAGGAAAAGAACACTTGAGGATACTTTTCTTTCAAACAGAAGAGGAGTTTGGTAGAGAATGGCTTCCCTTTTCTACCACCACATCCACTCACTCCACACATCCAGCCACTCGCTCACATATCCCCTGCCTGTTCTTCCCTCCTGTCACCACAGATGGATGACCATGTCCCCAGAATCACTGGCCCCATTCCTCAACACCTATCCTCCATTCCCCAACGCTACTCCCCACTCATCCCTGCACCCCCCACTCTTCTCTCTGCTGGTCACCCTTATCCTCAGAATAACAGCCCAGATATTTCAAAAATGAAAGCATCCTCTGACCTCATATCCCCTCCAGCTATGACCCTTAATTCTCTGGTTCTCATTGGAGCAGAACGTCTCTAAGAAGCTACCAGTATTCACCAACAGCCCCTGCCAGTCTCTCATTATTGCCAGAAAGTCACCAAAGCCTTAGTCCTTCCAAGTCTGATGTCCAGCTCTCAGCTGCCCTCTCCCTTGGCCTTGTAGTAGCATTTAATTCAGTGGATCACCCGCCATCTGCTGGACTCCTTTCTTCCCTTGGGCTCCAGACACTTCTTCTTCCTGGTTTGCTTCTAGCTCACTGTCCCCCCATCACCCTGCTGGCTTCCCCACCTCCTGTCCTCCAGGTGCAGCAAGCTCAGACCTCTGCAGCTGCCTGTCTCTCCAGTCTCCCCCTCAGTACTCTCTTCCCAACCATGGCTTTTAACATTATCTAGACACTGATGACTCCCAAAGTGACATCTCCAAGCCCTACACCTCCCTAAGGGTGTTTCGCAGGCACCTCCAACTTTCCAAATTCAAAACTGAACTCTTAAGTTTTTCCCTCCAGGCCTGTTCTTCCTTCAGGCTTCCCCAGCGGAGTAAAGGACATCATCACATTATCCAGTTGCTCAAGCCAAAAAAACAAGGCAAATCTTTGGCTCCTCTTTTCCTCACGCCCCATGCCTGATCCTTCTTCCCCCACCTGCAGAACGTATGTCTGCACCCCCAACCTCTCCCTTCTCATCCCACCAGCTACTACCTGACTCAATTCACGGGCAGCTTTTCCCCACTGCCTCCACCCTACACAGCAGCCAGAATAAAGGATTTGAGGTTGAAATAAGACTGCAGCCCTCCAGTGCTGAAAGCCCTCCAATAGCTTAGTCTTTTTTTCTTAGTCTGTTGTTTCTTCTAAAACAACAACAACAACAAACAAACAAACAAACAAAATGGGATATATGTGTAGAACGTGTAGGTTTGTTACACAGGTAAACGTGTGCCATGGTGGTCTGTTGCACAGGTAGGCGTGTGCCATGGTGGTCTGTTGCACAGGTAGGCGTGTGCCATGGTGGTTTGCTGCACCTGTTGATTCGTCCTCTAATTTCCCTCCCCTCAGCAGCTTAGTCTTATACTTCAGCATAAAATCCAATGTTCTTTCCACCGCCTGCCTCTCTGTCACCTTCCCCAGACCCCTCACTCCTCCTGCTCCAACCAAACTGGCTTCCCTGCTGCTCCTTCCACTCTCCAAGCAGGTTCCCACCTCAGGGGAGCTGCGCTTGCAGTCTCGTGCCTGGAAGGCTTCTTGGATCTGAAGCCTTGGCTCAAGGATAGCAACTCAGAGGGGCCTCCCCTAACTCCCAAATCTAAAACAACACCCCCAACCCCATAAGGCACTATGTGTCCCCCAGCTCTTGTTTCCCAGAGTACTTGTCATCTGAAATGAAAATGTCTCTTTTGTTTGTTTATGGCCTTCCCCATGAAAATGCAAACTCGAAGATAGGAAGCTTGTGTGTCCAGTTCCCTGTGGAGTCTCCAGGACTGACACTGACTGGCGTCTGGCATGTAAGATGGCGCGAGGTAAGGCTCTGTTGAATGGGTGAGTTGGTGAAGGGATGGGTGTGCTGAGGGTGGGGGCATCTCCTTCAGCCCTGTTCCTGGACATGAGGCTCTGGCCATCTGGCCGGTGGGGGAGCCCAGAGCCCAGTTCTGTCTCCCCCTGGTTTTCTCTCCCCATTGCCCCTACCCTGAGTCAAAGTTGGTGTCTGCTCTTCTCTTCCCCACACCCAGCCCGACCCCTGTTTCCAGTTGGAATGGCCTTGCCCACCGGGAGTGAGCCCAGAGCAGCACACTCCGGGGAAGCTTGAGGACCTCTGGAGGGCTCATCAGGATTCCTCTGCTGCCTACCCTCCTCCCACTCCCCTAGCAGGGGCTAAAGTCTCCTAGGCCTCCTGCTCGCCTGCAGAAAGCCTTCTGGGCTGTCTCGTACCACTGGGCACCTGCGTCGCTGAAGCCCCAGCCTGTGCTGCGCGTCTGGGATGTTTGGTCACAGTGCTGAGGGGCTCAGTCAGGGGTGCCAGAGAGCACTGCATGGGGCCCAGCCTAGGCGGGAGGGCTGAAGCCCAGCTGACCACCCAGGGTGAAGACAATGCCTCCCAAGAGACTGCAGGCTTCCTTCCGAGCCCCTGCAGGCACTGCCCAAGAGCAGCAGCCTGGGATTCACTACTAGGCTGCCATGTGCCATCGTGGAGGAATCACTTCCTCTTCCAGGCCTCAGGCATCTTGCTACTTTAAAAACGTAGATGGCCAGGGCTAAGGGCAAGGGCTTATTTTATTTCCAAAGTCTCTAAAGTCTCTGCGTTAAGCAACCCCGAGGTCTCCGGCCCAGCACACTTAACCCTATCCTGTGAGTGGCCCGACTCCCCTGCCGCCAGGGTAAACACATCAACCACAGCAGAGATCAATCCAGGTCCTCCTGGCGCTAATTAGAAAGAAAACTGGCTCCCGGGGAGCTGTGTCTCTTCCCCATTCCCAGACGGAGGAGGTAATGGATGATTCACGGCAGGAGGAGGGGCCGCGTCCCTGCAGGTCTTGGTCACCAGCTCCCAGCAGGCGCTGCCCCTCCTGCACCCCTTTCCTGACTCTGGCTCCCAGAAACAGATGAACTCTGACTGACTGGCAGTGCTGGAATTTATCAATGGCTTGTTCTCTCTGGAACCAGCTTTCATTGATCAAATCTGTTCCTAGCCCTCTGTTCCTGAGAATTCCCCCAGGGACCAAGATTCACTTGTGTTGTCTTGTGGATAAAAATAAAAACACACCCCAGCTCACATGACTTCACTTTTTGCCATTCCTTCCCTCCAGCAAACATTCCCCCATGCCACCTAAGCAGGGAAGAGAGGGGGAGATATTACCTAGGTCTTTCCGCACTCTAGAATTCCATGATTTTAACATGTGTACATGGAGCTTTCAGCCACGCACAAACATGCTTTCTGGAGGGAACACAGGAAAATGCAAAGAACTGCTGAACCAGTGCGCTACAAAGACAGAACTAGAGTGGATGCTTTTCCTTCTTTATATTTCCTCTAACATTATGTGATAACACTGTTTTGTGCAAAATAAAATATGGTAGCAATGCTGGGTAGGGAATCAAAGGGTGAAAGTTCCAAGAACGCACTGTCATGCTTGCTGGGAGGTGTCATTTCAGGTGGTTAAATGAAGTTAGAGGTTTGAGAGAATTGCATGCAAGGGCAGCCATATCCCCCTCCCTCTTCTGGACATGGCCATTGTTCCAAAGTAAGCCGTATCTGGGCAGCAAGTGCTGAGCAGGACCAGAGGTGGAAGGAGAGAGCACACAGTAAGTCTGACCTAACTAACCCTCCTCTAATGACCACTAGAAGCCGCAAGGCCTGAAGCCTGGCTCACAGACTATGTGCCCTGGACAAGAACTCCATCCATGTACCTGTATTCAAGTTGCACACCGTCCAAATAGGCAATGTCCTGGGGAGGCGTGCCGTTTACATTGCAGACCAACTTATCTGAGAGTTGCGTGCATGGGTACAGAGTCCCGCAGTAGCAGTGAAGAGCTACATAAATCCACCTGGCAATGTTACAAGTACATACGTATGCCTGCCTCATGGGGCCCTTTCCCAGCCACACTCTGGGAGGGACCTGCAGTCACTTCTCCTTCCTGCCAGCCCTTTAGGAAACCCAATTCCTGTCCCCATTGAGGGAACAACCCAGACCAGTTGCCTATCCTTGGTGGTGGGTGGGAAGGAGGAAGGGAGTGTGGGTGGATGGGGTGTGATACTGCTGGTGTGTGTGAGGGTCCGAGGGCGGGGGCTGCCAGGGTAGTGCTCACTGGGGCCCTGGGAGCTCCCGGGAGGAGGAGGGCCAGTCCGCCTCATACAGGTGTCCAGGTCACACTAAGGTGAGCCACCCAAGGAATAGGCCCTTTCCTAATTCATGCAAAGGCCCTGTGGGTTAGTGGAGGCCTGGGCTTGGGCCAATCCTGTCTTCTCTGCAGAAGGGGAATATCAAAACGCAGCCAGAGGGGGCCGTAGACAAGCAGATGGCCACACCCAGAGGCTTTGCTTGGATGTTTGTGGGAGGAGGTATTAAAGAAAAAATTATTCCTGACACTTACTAATATGGTAAGACTGACTTTATTCAGGAGGACTGCCACCCGGGTATAAGGACTACTATCCTGGAGTTTTCCAGGAAGTGAGAGATTGGGCTCAACTCTGATGACAACAAAGACAAGTAGAGATTCACAGCCCAGAAGCAGCATGGGGTAGATGGACGGATATCACTAAGAGGAAAGTGAAGGCTGGGGGGTTCTTGCTGCAAGCCCGCCAAGGCAATAAGATCCCTAGGGTGGGGCAGGAGGCATCTGATCAGATATCAAGGGTGGGGATTTTCACTAAAATCCTGACCCAGCAGGATTCTTGCTAAAACTGGAGTAAGCAGGCCAAGACCAGAGCCCAAGGTCGGGGCTTTGAGGGCTCAGGGGAGCCTGCCTAGAGGCAAGTCAAGGGGTGTCTTTGAGGAGGCTCCTGGGTCTAGGAGAGCCACAGGCCTCCCTTAGTCCTGCAGGGAGCAGCATGGGGTTCCGCCCGCCCCGCCTTATAGTACAGCAGCCCCTCTGGGGAGTCTGGCCGCTGCCCCCCAATCCATGTCCCAGGACAGCTCTGTCTGACAAATAATAGTTTGGTGCTCGAGGCGACTGCACGGACGGGGCCTCTTGGCTTCACCTAGGACTTTGCTTGCAAAGGGCACATGGGGCTTTCCAGAATGACTTGCACAGCCTCACGGTGACCTCCCCTGGTAGAGGCAGCAGAGCGGGCCCTGGAGTTCACTGCACAGGGAGGAAAGCCATGGGGTGGAGGGTGGGCAAGAAGCCCTGGCCTGGGGACCCTGGGTCACAGTTCTGGTCACACAACCTCCTCGTAAAACCTGATTTCCTTCATACCCCACCTCCATACACTTTGTGTTCCAGGAAAACTAACCTCAAGTAGCAACAGCAGGAAGCCTGTCTGAAGGCCCCCTCCCCTGCTTCGGGGTCTGTGCAGCCCTTGGGTCCTGACTCAGGATTCCTCTCCCGCCCCACTTCTCCCCAGCGCCCCCTGCTGGATGCCCCATAGGAGGCCGTGGATGACGTCCCAGCTCCTCCTGGACCCAGTGCTGCTGGGGCTGGGGAGCTTCCTCCTCTAGGAGCGCGAGATGAGAGCCTTCCGGAGGCGTCCCGCCGCACTCCTCAGACTCCAGGAGGCAGAAGCAAGCTGAGCCTGATTACTATTCCCAGGGGATTGCTGCCTGCTTTTTATTTATGCGTTTACTGGGAAGCTCTTTATTTACATTGCTGTAATTTACATTTCCCACAAGTGCCTGCCTTTCCCATCTCCTTCCCTTCTCCACATTGCTAAACACGGGTTCCCCAGTTGCTCCCGAACGCCGGCAGCGCACAGGCTCTTCTGAGGACTCCTGGGTAAACATCCCCCATGTTCACCCGGAAAGTGTCGAAAGGGTGGGCAGACATTTCTGTGCACATAGCAGGCTCTTGGCACTTGGTTTGGAGATGTTCAGCTACCCTAAACGCAACTCCTCGAAGAGCACCATCCCCACAAAGGCACCTCTGGCTGTCTGACCCCAGCTTCCCTGGAACTGGGGAAGGGCAGGTCACTGGGGTCACTGCGTCCTGGAACTGAGTGGTCTACGGAGGCAGCCACACAAGTGCGGCAATTAATGTCGCCATTGATTTAGGTGAAGTCTGAAGGGTGCTCGTACTCTGTGTGACCCCACTACCTTTTCTTCAATGGGAGAGGGAGCCACGAACCCTTTCCCAAGTCTTGCAGTCTTGGGTGCATCTGCCTTCCTGCCCCTCCCGTCTTCCCAGGCTCCAGCCAGGGGATCAGCTGGGAGGATGCAACTCTCTTTGCCCCTTTCAAGCCTCTAGTTTCACCCTTCAGGCCTCTAGTCTCACTTCTCCCAGTCCAAGCTAAGAAACCCGCAGGCAAGATGGATTCTACCCCCACGTTGGTGCCCACCAGCCCGGGTCTGACGCCATGTCCTTGGCTGCCTGGAGCCCACTGTGCCCTTTCTCACTGCCAGGGTGCTCCCTCCTGCCTGGCTGCACTCCCTCCAACCTGCGCACAAGCTGCAACCATGCCACGATCTTGAAGCACAGCCCAAATCACACCCTTGCCCAAAAGTCGTTGTTGACGCCCCTAGACCCAATCTAAACACAAAAAATCTTCCTATGACTCTCCCTCTCTTCATGGATCCTATTTGTCACCCAAACTAAAGAATAAGGAATAACATCCTTATCCCTTATACAATAAAGAATTACTCTATAAGGAGCCCCTGTACTCCATACTGCCTGCTTTGTCTTTGTCACACTTGTCACTAACTCACTAGATACCTTATTTATTTCTGGTATTCTCTGTCTCCCTCTCCCGCTAGAATGTAAGCTTGCATGAGAGGGCTTTTTGTCTGTTTTGTTCACTGCTTTGAAACAAACAGGGCCTGGCACAAAGGAGAGGCTCAAAAACCACCTATTGAATAAATGAATGAACAAATGGACAAGAAGTGACACTTGTCCAGCGGTCCCAGTTTTCTGCCCTCATCACATGCATCATCTTGGCTCATCCTCACGACAACACGCCGAGGTAAGTGCTTTGCCCTCACTTCACACATGTGAGGAAGTCCCATGAATTCTTAAGGTCACAGAGGCTGGGCGGGTGTAGTTTTGTTCAGCAGGAGTCCCTGCATTGGGTGGAATGAAGGAAGGACCCAGGCTCCACTGGCAACTGTGTTCAAGCTTGGTCTGATGTCACCGTCTGTCCCTGTCCTCACCTTCAACGCCCACCTGTCAAACCCCACCTCCATAATGCTCTTCCTGACCCCTTCAGCGGGTCCTTAGGCTTTTTGTTTTTTTTAAAAAACCTTTTATTACATTCATACCTACATCCTACTACTAAATGAGGAGTTCCTGAGGACACAATGCACAGACATGAATCACAGCGCTGAGCACCTGCTCCATCTTACAAACACTGAAGGTGTAATGAGCGCTTGTTAAATGAAGGAAGAGAAAGAAAATAGCTTGAAAATCATTGTGTCTGTGTCTTGTCGTATGTCTGTGGCACATGTGTTGCCCTTAACTCTAAATGACCACCTTCATCCCAAACTTATTGTATTCCTGGGAACTATTCTAGAATATTCGAGGACTGAATATCGGACTGTGTCTCCCCCATTTGAGTTGTGTTCTGCCCGCACCCAGCATGACCCATGTGGGAGGGGCGGTGTCTTTAAGTTGAAATGGGTGAATTTTTAAGTAGGGAGGGAGAGTGAATCTCCCACAACATTTTTTCTCATTTTCAAAGGACTGTAATTGTGGAAGACAGTGTGGTGATTCCTCAAGGATCTAGAACCAGAAACACTATTTGACCCAGCAATCCCATTACTGGCTATATACCCAAAGGATTATAAATTATTCTACTGTAAAGACACATGCACACATATGTTTATTGCAGTACTATTTACAATAGCAAAGGCTATTTGCTATGTAAATGAACCAACCCAAATGCCCATCAATGATTAGACTGGATAAAGAAAACGTGGCACATATACACCATGGAATACTATGCAGCCATAAAAAAGATGAGTTCATGTCCTTTGCAGGAACATGGATGAAGCTGGAAACCATCATTCTCAGCAAACTAACACAGGAACCGAAAACCAAACACCGCATGTTCTCATTGGTAAGTGGGAGTTGAATAATGAGAACACATGGACACAGGGAGGGGAACATCACACACCGGAGCCTGTCGTGGGGTGGAGGGCACTTATCCCAGAACTTAAAGTAAAATTTTTTTAAAAAGAAAGGAATGTATATTCACTGTGGGATATTTAGAAAACATGAAGGTGTACAGAAGAAAACACAAATGCACATTGTTCTTAATCCGCACAACTTCGCGGCCAGGTGGGTGGAATTATTCCCGCTTTACAGAAGAGGAAACGGAAGCTCAGAGAGCTGAAGTAGCGGCCCAAACCCTTGGGCCAGTAAGCCGGGCAGGGCCAGGCTCTCACCCACCTGTGCCTGAATCCAAGCCCAAGGCCTCCTATCCAGACCAAGAGCTTTGCAGGCTCAGCATCCCAGAGCTTGGATCCGCGGCGTGGCGGCCAGGGTTTCGAGGGCTCCCGTGGTTTGGGCGCTCTGCCGCTGCGCTTCACAAGCTGCGACCCCCTGCGTGGGCCAGCATCGTGTAGGCCGGGCCCAGCACTGTCCTGGCGCTTCAGAAATCTTTGTTGAGCGAATGAATGAAGTAACGAATGACGGCAGTAAACACAACGAGCGACCCGGAGGCTCCGGCTTGCGTTTTCCCTCTCCAACCCCCAGCGAACCGGAGCCGGGCTGGCGCCTGAGGGGAGTCCCCGGTCGAGGGCACCGCGCAGCTCCGCGTCCCCGCGCCGGCGCCGAGAGGGAGGCCCCGCCCTACGGGCAGCTGCGGAGCCATCTGCTGCGCGGGCGGCGCCGCTCCAGTGTTTGTTTACAACCCGGCCCAGCGAGCGGCAGGAGCTCGGCTCCTCTTCCAGGCGCGCGGCGGTGCCAGTGGGGGAAGCGCAGGGCGCCGGGGGCGCGGGGCGGGACAGGAGCGGGGGGGCGGGGGGCGCGGGGCTGGACAGCAGCGGCTCTGCTTCCCGGCTCCCCGGCCCACGCCCCCCGGACCCCACCCCGCGGCGCCCTCTCGCCCCCTCTAACCCCCTGTGGGACCCCGTTGGAGCGCGGTCCACGGGGACAACAGCATTTCCAGGATCCAGGAGTGTTCAGGATGAAGGGAGATGGCGCGCAGGGTGGCACCTAAAAAACAACGCTCCTGCAGTGTCCCTGTAGGTGACAGGATGGGTGTTAGGCATTTCACAAAATCTCTAAGTCCAATAGCTCGCCCAACTCAGGGGATTCCCCTTTTTGACAGTGGCCAGATACAGGCAATAAGGTCTGGTTTAAATTTTTTTTTTTTTTTTTTTTTTTTTTTGTTTAGACGAAGTCTCGCTCTTTCGCCCAGGCTGGAGTGCAGTGGCCTGATCTCGGCTCACTGCAAACTCCGCCTCCCGGGTTCACGCCATTCTCCTGCCTCAGCCTCCTGAGTAGCTGGGATTACAGGGCCTGCCACCACGCCCAGCAAATGTTTTATATTTTTAGTAGAGATGGGGTTTCACCGTGTGAGCCAGGATGGTCTCAATCTCCTGACCTCGTGATCCTCCCGCCTTGGCCTCCCAAAGTGCTGGGATTACAGGTGTGAGCCACTGCACCCGGCCAATTCCTTTTTTTTTTTTTTTTTTTTTTTTTTTTTTTTTTTTAAAGCTTTCTGATGTAAGTGCACTTCTGGTGTTACCATTTTTACCGCCACTCCCCACGGCAGCCACAAGCTCAGGGTTGGATCAGAGCTTGGGGAGGGTGCCAGGCAGAGATAATGAGAAATAACCCTAAGTTCTGGGCTTAGGGGTGCCAGCAGGTAAAGGTAAGTGACATCAGGGCAGTGACTAAGAGCCAGACTTTGGCGAGACAGCTAGTGTGGGGAGGAGACAGTCAGCAGCAGGGCTTTCCCCTCCTCCCGCCTCCCTGCCTCCAGCCTCCACCTCTCCAGGCCTCCCCGCCTCCAGCCTGCACTGCAGACCTTCCCTAGACCATGCTGGACCTAGAGCCCCAACCTCCTCCGCAGCCCCGCCGTGCCTTGATGGTGCCACCCACCGGGAACTAGGGGTGCTCCCTGTACTCCCAGAGGGACAGTTGTGGGAGACCCCGGCCTGATCCTCGGATGCCCAGGGACTCGTTTCTACATGATTATTGGTTTGTTTGAGTTTTTCTCCTTGATACAAGGGACTAGGACGTTAAAAGTCCTGACAAAGAGGAGGTTACACTTCCCACACACAAAGGAGCTCGCAATCTAGAAGGGGAAGACGGGGAAGACAAAGTGGACAGGAATCACCGCTATTCAATGCCTGCCTACTATGCGCCAAGTGCTGAGTTTGCTGTTTCTCTGGCATTTCATCCAATAAATACTTATGACATCCTGCACTGCACTGGGCTCTGTGGATGGAGTAGAAAACAAGTCTTGTAGATGAGAAGAGAGAATTAAAATAATTCCAATAATAGCATGTGTGCCATAAAGGAAATACCTCTTTTAATCCCGATACAAACCCTGATGAAGGGTAAATATTCTTATCCCCATTTTACAGATAACGGCTCAACAAGGAGAAACAACTTGCCCAAGATCTCCAAGGCAGAGTTTGGAGCCATGTCTGGAGCCTGTATTCTGAAGGTAACGTCCACCTAGGGGCGAACATTGGAGATGACTCATCTGCCAGCTCTGGATGAAACAGCTGGGCCACAGCACCATGAATGGCAAAGGTTCCTTGCTGGGGCTAAAGCAGAATAGATGTCCACTTGGAGAGTGCTGTTTTCACAATTCTGAATCGGCTGGGTGTGGTGGCTCACACCTGTAATCTCAGCACTTTGGGAGGCCCGGGTGAGAGGATCACTTGAGCCCCAGAAGTTCGAGACCAGCCTGGGCAACATGGCAAAACCCCATCTCCACAAAAAGATACAAAAATTAGTCAGGCGTGATGGTGTGCACCTGTAGTCCCAGCTACTGTGGAGGCTGAGGTGGGAGGATCACCTGAGCCTGGGGAGGCTGAGGATGCAGTGAGTTGTGATCATGCCACTGCATGCCAGTCAGGGTGATGGAGTGAGACCCTGTCTCAAAAAAAAAAAAATTTCTGAATCAGTAAAAATAGGAATAGACACTGTGACTAGGAGCCACCATCTGACAATCCCATTTGGGAGAAGCACAGGCCTGTCTGGGTGAGTCTCCCTCATGCATATCTGTTCATTCATTCACTCATTCAACACGCCCTGAAAGACCGCCCTGCCCTGGTGCAAGGGCATGTCCTGGGGGCTGTGGAAGTACAAAGGAAAGAGAATTAAACATCCATTCCCCTCTTCCAGGAGCAGAAGCCCAGGGTGAGGCCAGCCCATTAAACCTGCTTGGCCCATAGAAGGAGAAAGAAGGGGGCTGGGCAGAAGATGAGGCAGGAGGGCAGCCGTCGGTGACGGTGCCAGGACATCACTGGAGGCTGTTAAAATGAGTCTGTATGCTTGGGTCAGGCAAGGACGCAGCCAGCATCAGCTGCTGCTGCTCTTAGCTTCCCTGCCCGTGTCCCTCGGCTGGCCCTGCTCCTCCCTGCAAAGAACAAGCAAGAATTCTAACAGGGTGAAACCAGGACAGTGGCTGGCTCACACATCCAGGGGAAAATGATCTGAAAGCACCGCATTCCATGGGACAGACAGGCCAGGAAAACCAGGATGCTCAGAGAAACCAGACCTGACAGCAGACGGCAAATAATATCCCATCCGGAAGTATGACAGGACAAGAGGAGAAGCTGCACACATCGGCCCATCCTGCCCTGGGCTAGTCCGTGCCCAGGCATTCAGGGAAGTGGACCATGGAGAGCAACACAAACTGTCACATGCCAGGAGGCCTGGGAGCCAAGGCCAGAGGGTGGGGAGGAGCTGCAGGCTACTCAAAAGACCCAGGGAGCCAACTGTGACATGTGATCTGTAAGCCAAATATTTATAAATGGAATCAGATCTCCTCCTAGGTTGATGCTTTTATTTGTATGTTCCTTCATTTAGCCCCAACTCTCCTTATCCCCCTGGTAAGATCTTATAAATCAAATGCACACACACCAATACATCCAGCTCCATGAGGTCAGGAGGTATTTCATTAACACCATCTCTCCTCTACATGCCTGGTCCAGCAAAGACCCAGGCAAAGTGGGGGCTTATTGGCCAATTAAATGCACTAGCGAGGGAGAGCTTCTAGTTAAAACAATTTATTTAGATCTCTTAAAAGCAAAGAATCCCACAATAGTAAACATAATTACTCTTTAATGTGATCTGGTTTTTAGTTGGAGTTTCGTCTATTTTATGGAACAAACTTTTTTTTTAAATACTGTGACATAAACAGCTACGTACTTACGAAAACTGTTCTCCTTTCCCCGGGCACAGAGCCAGTCCCACCTCCCAGCCTCCTTGGCAATCAGCGTGGCCATGTGCCTGAGTTCTAGCCAATGGGAGGTGAGTGGAAGTGGGTGTCCCTTCCAGACCTGGTACTGAAATTCTCCCACAGGTAACTCTCTATTCTCTTTCATCATGCATTGGCTAGAAGTGAAGGACTCCAGAGCCCCTGGAGATGGAGGATGGAGGAGCCTGGGTTCTTGAATCCTCACATGGAGTGCCAGCCACAAATTGGCATTTGGACTCCTATATGGACAAGAAATGAATTTAAATCCTATTAAGGCTGGGTGCAGTGGCTCATGGCTGTAATCCTAGTGCTATAAGAGACCAAAGTGGGAAGATCACTTGAGACCAGGAGTTTAAAACCAGCATGGGCAACATAAGTGAGACCCCTGTCTCTACCTAAACAAACAAACAAACAAATAAATAAATAATAAATAAAGTAATATAAAATAAGATTAGCTGGTCTTCAGAGGGACAGAACTAATAAAGAAAAATAAACCAAAGTTAAAAAAATAATGCGAAGAAAGAACAAAAAGGAAAGTTAAAAAAAAAAAAAAATCCCACAAGACAAAATTAGCCACGTGTGGTGGTGTGAACCTGTAGTCCTAGCTACTTGGGAGGCTGAGGTGGGAGGATCACTTGCATCCAGGATTTGGAGGCTGCACTGAGCTATGATCTCACCATCTCACCTCTGTATTATTCCTCCCCAGCTCCCCAGGTGATGGAGCAAGACCCTGTCTCAAACAAAACAAAACAAAACAAAAGTCCTATCATGCTACTGAGATTATGTTATGGCATTGCTCTATTATTACAGCACCCAGCATTAGTCCAGCACAAGCACTTAAATGCATAACATGGCTGGCAAGTCAGGCTTGGGTAGGGGAGGTACTGGTAAGGGTTAAATTTTAATATATGGGGAGAGGCCGATGCTAGGAACATCCATGGAGATGAGGAGTTCTGAGATTTCCTGATATGCTTGGCTCAGTAAAATTTTTTGGAATCCCCTCATTCCCTTTCCCACCTGCAACTTGTACCTGGCCACAGATACTCTCCATTTGCTGTTCATCAAATCTCCCCATAGTGGCTACTCGACACTGGGATTTAACTGATGGCCCCAGAATGCATCTCTTTCTCTTTGAACTTTTTCCTCAAGCTAATAATTTCCCTTAATCTTCTGAACTTCCCATCGGGTCTGACAAAAAGCTTACTGAGTGCCTTGTTCCACCTCTATTTCATGCAACCTTCTGAAGTTCTCTTTTATATCAACATCCATCAGTCCTTCCCTTTCTACTGCGTTTGGGTTCTATCTCTTTCATGCATCACTTCCCCATGTTGCTTTCCTGCGTCCTCCAGTCTCACTCTGCTCTGCCCCATTTCCTGTTTATTTTCCAATAAATGGTTTCCTTCATCTTTCATGCATTTCCTCCCTTCCCAGTGCTCCAACCACAACCCCACTTATTTTCTGAGACACACTCCCTCCCCATTAATCTTTCACCTAGGAAAGAGAGGCTAAAGCTTTCCATTCTTGTGCATCTCTGCGTTAGTTAATTAGAGCCTTGTGAATAACAAACTAAAACTGTTTAACTAGCTGTTTCATCCTGACTCTTCTGCCCCTCATGGTGGTGGGCCATCATCTGATCACATAGTTCATAATCTGTTATCGTGCCAAGAGGGAAGAAAGCTCCCGACATCTTAAAAGAAAGGAAGCAGAATAATTTATAGAAAGAAAGAAAGTGCTTAGTCAAAAGTATACTGCAAGAATTGTCACTGACTTGTTCTCAGCTTTTCCCTCATTAAACTTTTCATTTTCTGCCATCTGTCAAATATAAATCAACTTCTGTCAAGTTTCCTTAGACATTTCAAATACTTGCATACTCTATTCTTTCATTCCCTTTTCCCTCCAGGCATTTACAATTCTTCGACTTCCAAAAAGAATTGTGATCGTTCATAACAGGAGGCACACAAATAATAAAAATAACTTGCAACGTGAAAGAACGTGAGCCACTGTAAGAAATGGCAAGGTCCATGAATCTACGTATCTCAGGTTAAGGATACTTATTGTCACTGAGCACAAAATTGATCTCTGAGCTAAGTGCACACAGTGTTAAAGACAAAGCAAAAAGGAAAACAGAAGAAGTGACAAAGACCTCAATGGTTAAAACTAGAAAGCATACTGTACATGACTTTACTCTTTGTTACTCTTGTAGAAAGTCTTTGAACTACTTTAAAAATATTTCCTTACATCCTGCCTATTTGCTAAAAGGATATGACACAGCATAAAATTTAAAAAATCATTATTGTAAAAATAAAGACAAGACATGCTAAATGGGATATGTGGTGGAAGGGGGACTGATTATAACTTTCTTTTAAAAGGCTAGACTCATGGTAATGAACACAATTGAGTACAGACTTTAGCTCTGAGCTCCCCAGCACCCATGGCAAAGAGGGAAACACAAGATTATAGAGCTGATTTTTTTCTAATCACAGTTACAAGATAGTCACTTTGTAACTATGAACTATGAGAGGAAGTTGTCTTATGGGTCTTGTCAGTTCCCTTATTCTTTAGAAAAACTCTCCAGGGCTTCTATCATGTCATCTTCAAAATCCTTGGCCAGCTCCACCATCCAGTGGCTTCACCATATGACCCAGCTCTCTGCCTGCACTCAGGACATTACTTTATCCTTGGATGTAACGTTTCCCAGGCATTTAGGTTCTGTGGCCATGATGAGCGTCATATTAGCCACACCAACTGCAGTCTCATCTACTTACTTTTTTTCTTTCACTCTACTTGCATTTTTACTTAATAAGTTTTTTTTTATCCTGGGAAATCCCTGCTTTGGGAGACTAATAGCCTCGAGAACGTTTGTATTCCTTCCTGGCTTGTGAACAACTTACTCCTTCCTCACATTCCACCTGAACTGCGTCTTTCCCTCCAAGCCCGGCTAAAGTCCCATCTCTTCCGTGGAGCCTTTCCTGATAACTCAGCCTGGGAGCTGAAACATCCTCCACTGAGCCCAGGGCTGGCTCCTGCCTTCCTACTACACAGCAGCTGTCCTCAAATAGGCAGTGGCATTTTCCCCTAGCAACTGAGCACATCGTCGGTGCCCCGTAACGTGGCAATGTGGCAGGGCTGAGCAATGGATGTGCGCCCACAGTACCTGGGTTCCTGGGTAAGTCATGCTTCAAGCTTCAGTTTAGCCAGCTATAAAATGGCAAAGGGGTTGGGGAAGAGGGGGCTCTGTATTCTCGGAAGTCCCTGCCATCCTGAAGTCCCACCTTCTTTGGCGTCCCCCAAATGCACCCTGACTTTGGCGTTTTCAGCTGCTTCAGTTTTCCTTCCAGGGAGTCGCACCCATGAGTTCTTTAGCTATCAGCAGCCCTTCTTGTCTCTAAGACAGCCCTCCTTGTGCCTCGCCTCCGCCCAAAGCAGGCACATCCGAGTCCTGGACAGCGTTCTGACCCCCTCTCTCCTCTCAAACTGGTCTGGTCTCTGCCTGTTTGAAACAGACTATTTTTAGCCTCCATTTCTGTCTGCTCAATTTTTCTGCCTTCCACCATTTCTATTGCATCTTCAGGAATACACTGACATTTCTGTCCCTGGTGAAACATTTAGTCTGTTCCTGATTTTGGACATAAGCCACCAAGTCCTGGACTGTACAATGACAGAGTTGCTCCATTCTAGTTGTGGTTCTGCCTCCTGGCAGGTTCTGCACCTTTGTGGACGTGGCTTAACCACTCTGAGCCTTGGTTTTCACTTTTATCCATTAGAGACGGCACCTCCCCGGGCTGACTCAAAGTTAGCAATCAATCAAGACAGCCCCAATCCCATGGTCTGCTTGACCAGCTCACGAGGCCAGTCCTGAGGAAAGCTTTTCCTCCAAAGCACGTGGACAGCACAAAAGAGTTTACAAATCACTTTCTCATACACTGTCCTTTGAGGCATTGCAATCATTGTGGCCATTTTCTAGATGATGCAGCTGAGGCTCAAGCAGCTTACCCAGGACATGCATCCAGGTCTTCAAAAACCAGACCTCACACTCCCCACCTGCAACAGGCTGGCAGAACACTCGAGAGGCCCACCTGAGCTACAGGTGTCTGCACACAGTGGTTCCCAGAACCCACACTCCTGTCCCCTCACACTGAGGGATATGTGGGCCACTGTCACCTCCCCACAAGGGCTCGCTCCCACTGCCATAGTGCGAGATGGGGCTGCAGAGGTGCACGTGGAAGCTTCATGGGGGTGCTGCTGTGAAGAGGCAGAAACAAGACCCGAGGGCAGGATGAGTGAGGCAACAGGGCTGTGCGACACTGCTTCATCTTGCCTGTAAGCTGTGGCTTAGGGAGCAGACAGTTTCGGAGAGACGTCACCCAGGCTGGCGGGGAGGGGAGAATGTCTGACGCGGGCATCTGAGTCATTCTGACTGAGGAAGAGGAGGTGACTCTGACTCTCCCAGCAGGGGCAAGGGCAAGAGCCTGGGGTGGCAGCTTGAGGTCCTAAAATAAACCTGCACATTTGGCTTGAGCTTGCATCCTCTGTGGATTCCCTTGCCTCCCGGACACCTGGAGCAGCCACTGTGGCAGCCTGGGCAGAGCCCCCCACCTGGGTGATCTTGACCCAGGAACCTCTGCTCTGGGCATCAGAGTCCCCTTTGAACATCAAAAGGGTTGAACTGGACCATTCCTGAGGTCTTTTTGAGTCTTAACGTTCTAGGATTCTAAATTAGTACTTTGGTGGTTATTGACTATGTCTGACAGTGAAACATTATTTATCTTAGACATGGGCCAAGTGATAATAGACATTTCTTGAAAGGCAAAGATTCCCCAGGTGAAAAATCCACCCACAGGGCTGCTTCTCTTCCTGTTACCAGCTGAGGGGGGTCGGGACAGGTGGTTGGTGGGTACCCACAGTCAGTTTCCTCTTCTTTCCGGGCCCCCTCCCCAAACTCCCTGAAGCTGGATGTGGCCACATGGCAGGTCCAGAGAATGGGGAGAGGAGTCTCCACCACGTCCAGGAGCAGGCGTTTCAGAGGTGGATGTGCCTCCCACACTTTTTGCCCCATCTGACAGCTGGAACACAGGACTGCTCTGGCGTTGCACACTAAGCCTGGGGGTCTCCCCATGACTGCAGCCGCACCCATGCTCACTGGGTAACGCAGTGACAGGATACCCTCATCGTCTGCGTAGTGAGTGAACGTGGGGTGGTTGCTGTTGCTCGTCCACCTCCCCTGCTGGATTCTGAGCTCTCTGGGGTTCAGGGTCACATTTGACTTTTCCTCCTGTCTCCAGGGCTGGCCTCAGCACCTGACTCAATAGTGGTTTGTTGATTTGGGAAAAACACACCTTCAACAGCCTCTCCCAGTCCATCTGCTCTTTGTGGCCCTAGAGTTGGAGACTGAGTGCCCCGTGGCTGTCTTTGTCCCCTGGGATGGACCCTGGGAGGGCCCCTCCCAGCTCTACTCCATCATCTCAGACCATCAGAGATAAGGGGGCCTTGGTGACCACCTCCTCCAGAGGCAGCCTGGGGGCGTCTATGGTTATCTTGATGACTAAGGGCATCCCTGGGATATGGTGGGTGGGGGCTGGGCAGGCTGAACATCTCTCAGTGAGCAACAGTCCCCTCCATGAAGACTGTCCTGCCCAAATACCATTAGTGTCCTGACACAGATGTCTGGGACCCTGACACTTCTTGAGCCATTTCCCACTTTTTTGTTGCCCTTTTTGCCCTGCCGTCTACTAAAATCCCTTCTTTTCCTTGTCTGCTCCCTGCCTGCACAATGCTTTCTCCTCCCTCTCTCTTCTACAGAAAGCTGGCTGCTTTAGGCAGCCTGGAATGACATCTCAGCAGGTCCTGGTGCCCACACAGCTGTGTGGACATGGGCAGCGTGGGTTTCTCCTTTGCACACAGCCTGCCCACTCTGCCTTTCCCCAGAGAGAGGCTTCCCAGGAACACAGGTTCCTACAGGAGCTGCGGCCAACCCAGCCAGCTGGACACTGATGGTGTGACACCCATATGGGCTCCCACCAGCAAACAGCCCACCCCTGGCCAATGCAGGCCCCGCCCCCTCGTCATGCCCCCCTCCCCCAAACACACACACATACACATCCGTGTCCTGGTAGTAAGCACAACCAATTGCACTGGATCCCTGGGAGCCTGCTACACTGGTCATAGCTGATTTCTTCCTTCAGAAAGGCACCCGCCAGGCAGAATCTCCTCCTTTGATCCGAATCCACTCCTGCACCTACATTCTCCCATCTGCCCCTCTCCAGGCTGCTCCTTTTCAATGGGGCAGTTTTCCCACTGCTCCATGGCTAGCTCAACCTCGGGGTCCCGAGGCTAACTTACAAGAGTGATTACCGGACCTTCCATGTTTTCCCTTCCCCCGGTCTTGCCCCATCAGCAGAGCTAAGACCAGCACCACAATCACTGCCACCAAGTGGGGCAGCTCAGCCCAGAAACATGGCCCTAGGGTCCTCCTTAATAGGATAAAGAGTAGAGGCCCCACTGTCTTTGATGAGGCAGGCAGGTTCTACTCTCTGACCTGAAAGGATATGCCAAAAAAGAAAAAATCTACCTTTGGAGGGACCCACTCTGGTCCTCTGCCTCCCAGGAGCCCTGGGGTTCTTTCTCAGTCTGAAGCATGAGCAGCCCTCCTGGTCCATCCCCCACCAGAGGATGCCAGCTCTCCCATCTCCCCCTGACTCCACCTGCAGTATCTCTCCTGCAAGGCCCTCCCTGGAGCCTGGCCAGGGCCGGTGTTGCCAGACCTCAGGGTCACACAGGCTTCAGCTCACACAGCTGTGCCCCGTCTGCTCTCCTCCTCCACTTCCTCTGATGACCCTCACGATGGGTCATCTAAGGGCCATACCCCTAACCCCAAGCGCCATCTTCCCCTGCCCCAAGCTGAGCATAAAAGAAAGTGCCCTAGAGTGCCATTGCTCCACTAACATTTCCAGAAGAGGGCTCCAGAGAGGATCAATAAGCAAACAGAATAAAGGGCGAGAGGGGAGCGTAGGTTCAAGAGAGTTCAGAAGTCAAGATTTCTTTACTGCAGAACCTCCAGAGCCTTCAATGCACTATTGTGCAACTGGGTTTCCAAGAAGGGGATGTAGCATGCGGTGTGGCCCAGACTCACTGGCAGGCTAAACTTTGTGACAGGAGAGCTTCTAGGAAAACACCAGGGAAAAACTACTTAAGTCAACGTTGGGTATTTTAATGTTCTCAGGAGGGCCTTGATATTGACCCAAGGATTAGTCAATAGAGGCCAGGCTGGTTCATGACTTCCGCCCTTCTGCAGGCGTTTCCCAAGCAGTGTTTCCTGAAGGGATCTTCTGAAGATGAGCCATGAATTAAGCAGAACTCTTCCCTCTCCTGGCCCCACAGCTTCAGCTTCCGGGTTCTGGACATGGGAGTCCTGGCAACACAGATGTGGGAGAAATAGAAAGAAGACCCTCAGGGCAGTGCTGGAGGACAAGGGTCGTTACTCTGGGGTCCCCGTAGTCTCCAGGACTGTCACCACTCAGGTATTTGCCCTGCATCTTGGTTTATGTTTTTGGAGAACATGGACGTTATTCATCCATGCCTCATCAATCCCTGCTGAGAGGTTTAGGTGAAAGAGGGGGGCTGGGTTTGTACCAGTACACTTCACTGAAAAAAATATTCCTCAGTGACTCTAAAGGAACATTTCTGCTGGATTTCACATATGTAGTCAAGAACCAGAAACTTTGAGAATTTCGGACCTGTTTTGGGGTAGGTGGAGAAGATCAGAGAGGGGCAAGTTGGGGTGGTGGTGGTTAAAAAGCAAGGCAAAATAAAGAAACAGAAAACCAGGTAATGAGTGAACAGGCTAGTCTTTAGGCTGGTTCCATCCTGAAAAATGCCAGTGCCTCACTAGTAGATCCCAATGGGCAAAGCAGCAGGAGGTCAAACAGGATAAAAATGTGAATGTAATGATTCCTCACAGTTACATAGCACTTTACAGTTTATAAAACACTTTCATACACATGATTCCATTTGAACTTCATAAAATCCTTATATAGGAGGCAAAGTAGAAAAGGCTCCCTAATTTAGAGATCATGAATCAATAATTAGGTGACTTGCCCAAGATCTCCCAGCTTATTGGAAAACCAAGGATCAAGACGGAAGCCTTCTGCCTTCCTGCCCGCCGCCCCTCATTCCTCCTGCTGAACCCACCAGACCAAGAGTACATGGCAGGTAAGAATATCAAGGAATGAATGAGCAAATCAACCAACCCATCACTGGGATGCCATCCCAAGAAGCTACATAGTCACTGGCACACAGCGGGTACAGCTGAAGTGGCACAGAGGATTGGCCATCTCCTCCTGGCCAGTTCATCTCATTCACTGGAACAGGGTCATGAACAAAGCAGGTGTTTATTAACGGATATTCATATCACATTCTCAAAGCTGGGCCCTGGGTGGGCAAAGCAGTGAGGTGCTGTGAGGTCTCAGAGCCTAGGCGCAGTTTCCTCATGGCGTGTGGTCATTGCTCAGCATTTAGGGCTCTGGAGGTACTGAAGAAAAAAAAATTTTTTTTGAGATGGAGTTTCCCTATTGTTGTTCAGGCTAGAGTGCGATGGCCTGATCTCGGCTCACTGCAACCTCCACCTCCCGGGTTCAAGCAATTCTCATGCCTCAGCCTCCTGAGTAGCTGGGATTCTAGGCACATGCCACCACACTTGGCTAGTTTTCTGTATTTTTAGTAGAGACAGGGTTTCACCATGTTGGCCAGGCTGCTCTCGAACTCCTGACCTCAGGTGACCCACCTCCCTTGGCCTCCCAAAGGGCTGGGATTACAGGTGTGAGCCACTGTACCCGGTCACTGAAGAAATATTAATAAGGTGAAGATGAGGCCTGTTGTGGGCAGAATTTGGTCCTCCCTGAATTCAGAGTGGAAGTCCTACCCCCAGTACCCAGTACCCCAGAATATGACTGTATTTGGAGATAGGGCCTTAAAGGTGTAAAATGAGGTCGTATGGGTGGGCCCTGATCCTATATAACTAGTGTTCTCTTGGAGAAGAGATAAGGACATAGACTCACAGAGGGATGACTATGTGAGGACATGGGGAAAAGGCAGGTGTCTGCAAGCCAAGGAGAGACGCTTTGAGGAAACCAACCCTGACGGCACCTCAACTTAGGACGTCTGCTCTCAGGAACTGTGAGACAGTAAATGTCTGCTGTGGAAGCCCCGAGTCTATGAGCCCCCAGTGTATGAGCCCCGAGTCTATGAGCCCCAAGTCTATGGGCCCCCAGTCTATGAGCCCCCAGTGTATGAGCCCCAAGTCTATGAGCCCCTAGTCTATGAACCCCTAGTCTATGAGCCCCGAGTCTATGAGCCCCGAGTCTATGGGTCCCCAGTCTATGGGCCCCAAGTCTATGAGCCCCCAGTCTATGAGCCCCGAGTCTATGAGCCCCCAGTCTATGAGCCCCGAGTCTATGAGCCCCTAGTCTATGAGCCCCAAGTCTATGAGCCCCGAGTCTATGGGCCCCCAGTTTATGAGCCCCTAGTCTATGAGCCCCCAGTCTATGATGTTTGTTATGATAGTATTAGCAAATGAATACGAGGCCCAAGGTCAGGCTGGGACCCAAGAAAGCGATGTAAGGTGGCCCAGCACCCTCTCCCCACTGGGCAGTAATCCAAGTGAATGTCCTGTCTGTTCACATCACAGGGCATTCACCCTTCCTTTCCTAATACTGTGTCCTCTGAAGATATGCACTACATCAAGAAAATCAGATCATATATAGACCTCCAAAGAGCTTTAAGTCCAGAATAATGTACAAACACACGGTCAAGATAAATACATAGAAAACACCCAATATTTTTAACACAGTGTGTCCAAAAGCCAGTGTGTGGGTTGACTGTTTCCCAGAGGAGCAAGCTCTCTGTGGTGACCACATCTCTAGCTAACCCTCTGACACCCAACAGTTAACCCACATCAGTGATGAGAAGTCACTTGTACAGCCAATACCGTCCTCTCAGCTCCACCCCCTCTCTGTTTTGGTAAGGTCTGTTGGAGAGGCAGCAGGGCTCCTCTCAACATCCACATTGCACGAGAGGATGTGCAGGCTTACAGAAGGTTATAAGGCTTGCCCAAGGTCATGCATCTTGCACTGGTGAAGCCACAAATCCACAGGTCTCATGTTGAGTGGAGAGAGAAGGGAGAGAACTCCATGCCCCTAGGACCCTGGGTAGAATAGGTGGGGGCCACCCCTACCAGGCAACAACACATGTATTAGGGTGGGGATACACTGGTGGTCAGAGGTCAAAACAGGTGTGGCCAGAGTGTCTGAACTGTGCCTGAAGCTGCCTGCCAAAGTTGCCCCCACATGCCAGGCCAGGCGCGGTAGCTCAAGCCTATAATCCCAGCACTTGGGAGACCAAGGTGGGCAGATCACTTGAGGTCAGGGGTTTGAGACCAGCCTGGCCAACATGGTGAAACCCCATCTCTACTAAAAATACAAAAATTAGCTGGACGTGGTGGCGGTCGCCTGTAATCCCAGCTACTCAAGAGGCTGAGGCAGAAGAATTGCTTGAACCTGGGAGGCAGAGGGTGCAGTGAGCCGAGATCGCACCTCTGTACTCTAACCTGGGCAACAGAGTGAGACTCCATCTCAAAAAAAAAAGTTGCCCCCACATGCTAAATGATGCTGTGATTAGCACATTCCAGAAATTAGGGTCCTGTCTATATTTTCCTGAGAAAGGCAATCATTCATTAGCTTGTTTCATTGATATCACCACGTTTCCCAAAATCCGAGTCCCTGTGGAATCCACATGTCCTTGTATGAGTATTGGGATCCCTCCTGAGGCACAATAATTAAGGGCTGTAATGAACTCTGGAGACTGCGCTTATGCAAACACTGGCTGAGGGTCACCTATGTGCTAGGAACTGCATTGGGTCTTTGGGGGCTAGTTTATTTCAGAGATGCATCCTGCCTCCAAAGACCTCACAGTCACATGTGGAGAAGAAGACCCGTATGTGAAGGACCAGCATACAAGGCAGAGTGAGACATGCCTAAGGTGTCAACAGTCCTGGGACAATGCCCCAAAACCTGGCCATGCTGGTGATAACATTCCCTGCTCCCCTGAAACAGCCCAGATTTAGTCTTTCGCTGTAACATATGCACCAATCGATACTGAAGATGAATTAAACTGATGAAAATCAAACCCAAAGCCAGTTTTCCTTTCCAGACCAAAACTTTTCATCAATAATAGAGAATTAAAAGATGTCACTAAATTCTGATACCTGCATTGCTCGTAGTTCAATCACAGGTTGTGAAAATGGATTCAGAAGTAGGAAGCCTTGCCAAGAAGCTTGTTCTGCTGGCCTTTGGCAGACAGAAAGGGGCCAGTGAAAAACAGACAGGGAGGGACCCATTCCAGAATAAAGCGAAAGCCCTTGAGGCCGACTATTCAATCCAGGCAGGTGACCCAGGGCTCCTCTACCCACTCAGTGGGCTGGGAGTCCAGGCGGTGGAGTCCAGAATGCCGCCAGGAAATGAAGCAGACACACAGAGAACACCTAGCAGTCTGTTCGGCTGGTTTGAAGAAGAGAATTGAAAAAAGAAAAAAAAAAAAAAAAGCATAGAGACAGATTTGGGGGACATCACGGAAGACTAGGAATTGGAGACTTTTAGTTGCTGAAGGCTTTTGAGCAGAAAGCTAAGATCTTCAAAGAAGCGGCTTTGAGCCTATTCGTAGAGCAACAGGGAACCTGAGTATCTCTCCCAGGTTCATGGCCCCAGTGATGGGGTTGCTCAGTCTGCTCCAGCAGGAGCAGAAAGGAAGGAGCCATGCCACAAGGAACTGCAGAAGCTGCGCTCCCTCTGTCTCGTATGCCGTTTCCCAGTCTTGGGTCTCCTCTGTCTCGGAAGCCCCCACATGGCCCCACAGCCACTGCCAGGTCACTGTGTTAAGTGTTGAGTTAGTGACACTGACGATGTAGCAGCAAGATCCACCCTGCAGGACTGCCCAGCCCTGCCCAGAGCTGATGGAGGCTCTGGCCTCATGCTTCATTCATTTATTTAATCAATCATTTCCTGGGCACTGGCCAGATACCAGACACTATGCCTGATGTGGCGATGAAGAAAGAAATGAAGATGATTATGGAATCACAGTTCCATTCCTCGAGCATGTTTAGTAGGGGAGTCCTTCGTTCCATCAAGAAACATTCTCTGAGCACTTGGTATGTACCAGAGCAAAGCCAGGCACTGGAGACACCACCCCTGCCCCAGGAAGCACACAGTCCAGGGTGGGAGACAGGCAGAGAGATGGCGAAGTGGAATGTGCTACCAGTCAGGTGGGCCCAGGTGCTTCGGGGTTCCAAAGTAGAGGCTGCACACCAGGCCTGTGCAAGACGATCACAGACTGTTGCTGAATGAAGTTCTCATGCTGGAGCATCTGTGGGCAGCTGCCCTCCGGGAGCAGGATGAGCAAAACAGCACTGAGACCCAGGATGAGGGAAGCAGGGTGGCAGAGCCCTGGGAAAAGCTGCTCTAGGGCAGTGGGAACCTGTGCAGTGTCCCCATGGGGCAGCAGACCAGCCCAGGACTCAGAGCAGAGCCTGGGGAGAGGCTCTGAATGGCCCACATGACTTGGCTGGTGACACCCTCCCTGGAGGCTGTGGCACTGGTGCAGGTGGGGAGAGAAGAGGATGCTGCCCCCACCCTGCAGAGGCTCCCATAAGGAGCCCATCATGTTTAGGGTGGGGAGCACAGGAACCCTGCATGGCTTGAACTCTGCGGAGAAAATGTGTGGTTGTCTACAAGGTGCCACAGTCCCTCAATGAGAAATCTGAGCCTAGTCCCCTTGATTGGTCCTACTCAGGAAGTAAGCAGATGGGGCACCGACAAAGTGCCTGGGCTTTGCTCACTCTGTCCTCTGAGCAATCCCTTTACTATGTCCAAGTCAGTTTCTCTTCTGCCAGTGAAGCTCCTTCCAGGGTTGGGGGTTGAGGAAAGTGTTTCCAGAAACACCCAGTAGGTGCTTGATTCCTCCTGGCAAAAGCTGACTCTTCCCAGCCCAGGTTGATGACGGGAAAGACTCTCATGATCCCTACCCTGCGCACAAAGCATTTCCAGCCACACTCACAACTCAATCCTCACAGTAATCTGGCAGGTGGATGGAGTAGGTACGATTGCTCTCAATTTATTGATTCAAAAAAGTAACTTGGCCAGACTCAGTGGCTCACATCTGTAATCCCAGCACTTTGGGAGACTGAGGTGGGTGGATCATGAGGTCAAGAGTTTGAGACCAGCCTGGTCAACATGGTCAAAACCCTCCTCTACTAAATATATAAAAATTAGCTGGGTGTGGTGGTGAGCGCCTGTAGTCCCAGCTACTCATGAGGAGAGGCAGGAGAATCACTTGAACCTGGGAGGCAGATGTTGCAGTGAGCTGAGATCACACCATTATACTCCAGCCTGGGCAACATAGCGAGACTCTGTCTCCCCGATCCAAAAAAAAGTAACTTGATCTTGAGGAGATATTTGTACTCTGTGCTCACAAAAGCATGATTCTCAATAGCCAAAAGATGGAAGCAACCCGTGTCGCTTGACACATGAAGGGAGAAATCCAGCGTCCATACACTGCAACATTATTCAGCCATTAAAAGGAAGGAAATTCTGGCACACACTACAACACGGGTGAACCTTGATGATATTATGCTAAAAGAAATGAGCCCGTCACAAAATGACAGATACTATCTGATTCTTCTGATATGAGGTCCCTAGAGGAATCAGATTCATAGAGGCAGAAAGTAGAACGGGGGGTTGCCAGGGGCGGAGGGAAAGGGGAGTGGGAGGTGCTGTTGAATGGGTGTGGACTTTCAGTTTTACACAGTGATAAAGTTCGGGAGGTGGACGGTGCTGATGGCCGCACAACAAAGTGAACGTTCTTAACACGACGCAGCCGTCCACGTAGAATTGGTGAGGATTGTAGATTTTATATTGTGCATGTTTCACCATATTTTACGATTGTGACTTGAATCCGCATTTCCTGCCTATTGGTTCCCACCCTGACCCTTACCCCATCAGTGGAGGAGCAGTGATGCCATGAGGTACCAGGAGACCCCACGGCCTGGAGTCAGGCCAGGGACTGGGTGAGAGTCTCGGGAGCTGTGTGACCTCAGCCTCCTTCATCTCTCTAAATTTCAATTTCCTAACCTATAAATTGATGCCAATACCTAATAATGACAGCAAAGCGCCCCCAGCACAGGGCAGACCCTGAAGAAAACCACAGGGGACAGTAAGGAAGGGTCCAGCCGAGTCCAGCCACGATCCGGGGCCTGCTTGCAGGCAGCAATGGCAGCCTCCTTGGCACGGCCTGGCCAGCTCTGGGCCCGCAGAGGACAGGCTGTCCCGTGCCCACTGCTACCTTGAATCCCAAGGACAAGAAAGCCCAGGCCTTTACATGTAATAGTTTGATTCCTTCGTTCATTCAAAGCATGGAGGGCTGGCTGAGCGCAGTGGCTCATGGGTGTAATCCCAGCACTTTGGAGGCTGAGGCATGAGGAGTGCTTGAGCCCAGGTGTTTGAGACAAGCCTAGAAAACACAGTGAGACCCCATCTCTACAAAAAAATTAAAATTAGCTGGGCATGGTGGCATATGCCTGTAGTCCTAGCTACTCAAGAGGCTGAGGCAGGAGGATCACTTGAGCCTCAGGAGTTTGAGGCTACAGTGAGCTATGATCACACCACTGCCCTCCAGCCTGGGCAACAGAGCAAGACCCTGTCTCTGAGAAAAACCACAAGCATAGAGCATTGTGTGCAGCTGCCGGCAAGCCCAAGCAGCAGCGTGCAGTGGCTTTGGGGTCCAAAGCCTCAGCGTGGCCTCTTTCCCTGTGTGGCCTTGGGAGACTCATTTCATCTTTTCAAGCACCATCCAGAAAGTGTGGACACTCATGGCCCCTTCTGGGAGTAGCTGCAAGGTCACAGGGGGTCCTGGGCTCCCAGGGTCTGCACACTGGGGGGCTCTGTGACATCATCTCCTTTACGTGGAGTCTCAAGTGCTTTGGACGTGAGACTGTGGCCCTCAGTGAACAGTTCCTCTCTACGGGCACCTCACGCAAGGAGGAAGCTGGTGGCTCAGGGTCAGGCAAAGGCCTGACGCTTCACTGTGCACCAGCCTGGGCCCCATAAATCTCCAGGAGGCCTGGAGGCCAGTCGAGGCCTGGATTCCCTTTACTCTCCTTTGGCTGAAGCTGCTGAACAGCCGAGGAAGGAGCCTGTGGCTGTTTCCCCGCCCAGCTCCCTCTTATTAAGTGGGAACCCTCCAGCCTCTCCGGGAGGAGTCCCATCCTGTCTTCCCAGCTGCAAGAACGCATCTGGGTACAGATTCTGGTCCCCATGGCAACCGCTCCAATCTGTGTCAGCACAAATGGAGTCTGCTGCTGCTGCAGTCGCAAGAGGGGGACCCTGGCACACTCCTCAGACCAGGGACCCAGGGAATCCACAGGAGAGAGGCTCAACCCGGGAGCAGCCTCCCCGTGTCTACTTGCACTGGTCGCCAGGCTGGCCCTGCTGGGCAGGGGAGGTTCTGGGTGGGCAGACCTGACAAGCACTGACCCTCCGTGGAAGGACCTCAATGCTGACCTTGAGCCTGACCCCAAACCACTTCAGAGAGTGGCGCTGTTAAAGCCCTCTGGGGAAACATACTCTGCAGCCTCTCTTGGTGCCTGACTCTAGGATTTATTCAGTCTTGTGGAGTCTACTGGGAAGACAGACCTATTTTTTAAATTTCATTTGGAAGGATCAAGTAGGGGAAGGAATTCCAGAGGGAAAGCAGAATTGACACTTACTGAATTTCTCGCTGTGTGCCCTGAGACTTTATTGACATTGTCAACTTCAATCGGCACCATGAGTCTAAGGGATGTTGTCTTACAGAGAAATGAGACCCAGAGAGCTCCTGCCACTTGTCAAAGAACACACAGCTTTTAAATACTCATGCTGGCACATAGCTTTTAAATATTGGTGCTGGGATCCACACCCAGATGCCATCTGCCATTCTGCCTGTGTGTTCCCCACTATTCCACTTGCTGCTGACCCCATGTGACGCAAGGCTTCTTCCCATCTGCCAGGAACCTTGAGGTCACTGGTGAATCCTTGAGTCTTAAGGAAGGGAGGATATGGGGAAGGAAGTGCAATGGGGTGTGACAGTGGCAGCCTTGCCAGGGCCTGAGGGTTGTGGCTCCCTTCCCATGAGTCTCAAGACAAGAGGGTGCTCAGTGGAGGCCGCCCATGACAGGGCGAAGGCTGGGCCCAGTGGCAGTCCAGGAAGGTGCTAGCGGTTGGCCTTGAGAGCCCGTTTGGAAATTCTGGGTAGGCACAGAATGACGAGAGAGGACAGTGATGCCAACCCATCCAGCCCCACAGGCCTCCAGCCTCAGCACCATAGGAGCAGAGTGGACATCCCCTCCCATGGCAAGCAAGGCCTCCCAAGTGGGGCCAGAGGCCTCATCCTCATGAGCCATCAATTTCAGCCAGCTTAGGCTGATGGCCAAACACAACTTCCAATGGCCAAGGCAAAGGGGACCTGGGTCACATCAGGACCACTCTGGGGCGAGGAAGAGGGAGCAAGATCAGAGGAACAGGGCACTGCAGGGCCATAAGAACCCCAACCCTTCTGCAGCCTGAATTCTGCCCCTCCTAGGCAGAAGGCTGTGCAGGAGGACACAGTGCAGATTCCTAGCCACCTACTCCCAGGGAGGAAATGTCTCCTTCTTCCCATGACAAAGTGGCCTCTGGGCAGCTCTGTGTGTGTCTCCTGGCTTGTCTGCAATGGCAAGAGGAAGTGTGTGTGTCAGAGGCAGGGAATGAGAGATGACTTAACTGTGTATCAATTGGGGGAATAAATGAACACATTTTGGTGCATTACAGTATACTGAACAGTAGAATAAGTGCAGCTTTTAAAAATAAAGAAGCAGCATTCTATTTCTGACTTAAGAACTGTCCACAGTGGATAAAGCAAGTTGCAGAACAATATAGTGACTATTATCCCATTCTTGAAAATAAAATCTGTCTATCTGCATATGGGTTTGATGAAGTATTCATGTAAGATCATCTGGAAGTCTACACTGCACCAATTGTTAGTAGCTGTCACCTCTGGAAGGGGAAGAAGGAACTGGAACTGGGAAAAGGGGCAAGGAAGAAAAATATTGGTTTTACTTTATATACTTCTTGGAATAGTGTTAGAAAGACCAGGTAACATTGTTGTGATTAAAAAAAAAAAAACAAACAAACAATAAGGGGCCAGGCACGGTGGCTCACATGAGCCTCTTATTCTAGCACTTTGGGAGGCCAATGTGGCAAGACTGCTTAAGGCCAGGAGTTTGAGACCAGCCTGGGCAATATAAGGACACCCCATGTCATCTCTACAAAAAAGTTTTAAAAAATTAGCTGGGCATGGTGGTGTGTACCTGTAGACCCAGCCACTCAGAAGGCTAAGGCAGGAGGATCACTTGAGCCCAAGAGTTCCAGGCTGCAAGTGAGCCATGATTGTACCACTGACTCCAACCTGGGCAACAGAGTGAGACTTCGTCTCAATACATACATACATACATACATGAAATAAAGTTGAAAAATAAAGTAATCATAAAAGGTCCCCAAACACCTCTAAACAAGAGTGCATGCTTGAGATCAGTCCATTTTTCGAGTGAGCAATTCCCTAAACTCTTGGCAGAGACCCATCTGAGAAAGCAAGAAAAGAAACACCCACTTGAATTTTTTAGATGACACAGACTGTTGGTTCTTTGCCTTAATAGAAAACCCTGGGCTTCCCCAGTCATTAATTCCCCATAATCAGACAGCTTCAAGCAAACGAACACAAAGAGATCTCTTCTCACACAATTTGTCCAAGCTACAGCCGATGCCAAATCAGGGATGTGTTTTTGTTTTTTTTTTTTTCATAGGAAAGGACAGGCTTTAGAAACAAGGTGGGGAAGAAGAAAAAGAGATCAGTACACGTCAAAAGAGGTATCTTCTGCAATTCCTCTGACCTGATTATTGAGCTCATTTTAGAAATTTAACTATTTATCTATTTCTTGTTCTCTGAACAGCAGACAGTAATAATCAAAACTTTGGAGATGTAAAGTCATCACTTGCCACTGCTGTGAGTCTGTCCCCAGTTCATCATCACAGTGATGGTCTGGGCAGGCCTCCCAGGTGGTCTCCAAAGCCACCTTCACAGCCTACTTCTGTCCAGCCCGTAGGCCAAGAAGTCTTTGTTGAGCACTGGCTTATGCTAGGAAATAACTTGGAGGAGGAGAAGCCAGGTGGTCCCCCCCCCACAAAGAAGCATGTAACCTAGTCAGAAGGACACTACCCCCAGAGACAATGCAAGAATACCAGAGACAAGCTGGGTCTGGCCACTCTGTGGCTTATATAGGCCTCTCTGGGCACTGTTTGCCTGTCGAAGCTGCCAACCTCTTTGGAGAGGAGAATAGAGTTATTATCGCCTCCACTGTACACATGTGAAAACTGTGGATCACAGAAGAAGATCCATATGACAAGGGAAAAAAAAAGTTCACAGGACGTATCAATGGCAAATAATCAAGAAGAAAACTCACAGGTCTGTCGTTATTTGGGACAAAAACCTCCACTGCAGAACTTTCAATAAAGGTGAAACCATTAAACGTTAGGTAGCAGCAACATACTGTTCTAGGGACTGCGGGAAGCAGTCTACCTCAAAATGGCATGATTTTGCTAAAGCCAGATTCTAAGAAAAGTAAGGATACATAAGAAAAGCATTAAAATCCCGCTCTGAAAACTGACGCTTCCACAGAAAATTAGAAGGTACCAGGAAAATCCAGAAGATGGACTTTAACTTTAGCTTGACCTCAGCTTCCTAATGCATTAATCACTCAAATGGAATGAATCTGTTCCTGCCGGGGTAGAATTACACAGTTATCTGTTATCCAATGTCAAATAGGTTATCCCTTGATTAAGGTCTTAGCACGGATGAGAATTTTATTGAAATGATTTCCATTATCTGCACAGCAGTTCATCACAAATATATTTGGCCCAGTGTATTTCAAATGTGATTTGATCACACATCAAAACGTGGACATTTAATTCATTTTAATCGAGAAATTAAATGCATCTGCCTTGCTTCCTCTCCTGGGGCTCTTCCATCTCAGGAAATTCCCACACCAGCAGGTCTGGACAAGTCATCGGCAGTAACTTCACTCAGCCTGAATTCTTCCCCCTTTCCCCACGGCTCTGACTCCAAGTTCTGATCATCAAGTTGAAAGGGAAATTTAACAATCAAAGGAGATGTAAACAAGAATAGTCTCTGTCAGTTCAGTGGAGAGAGAGAGAAGCTTTAATGTGCACTGGTCAGTCGGGGCTTATTCTGCAAGTGTTCATTAGGAATCAGTGGAATTTCCACTGTTTCCCTGGTGTCACTTGGGCTACTGCCTCTTGGCCTGTATCAAATACAACAAAGGAAAATGGTCCTTGCCTCTCGAAGTGGAACTGGATGCCAACCAGCCCGAGAGGCAGTGGGTGGTTCACGGTTTTGTTCCCACTGGAGGATACTCTTGTCTGCCTACCCTCTCGCCTAAGACCTGGAAGGAAGTGCACGGCCAAGGGCGCCAGCTGGAGGGGAGCTAGCAGTCAGACCAGGGCAGCATAGGTTTTGCAGACAGAGACTCACTTCCTTGCACTGCCAGAATATGCTGCTGTTGGGCGAGGAGCCGTGACCTGGGCAGAGGAAATTCAAGGAGCCAATTTCTTCTCTGTACATAGAAAAGGTGGTCCTGTCCTGCTTGTTGGGGGGTCATCTCTGAAGCCCAGCTCCACTCTGTACCATCTTGCTAAGAACCAGGAGTCTGGAACATCTCCCAAAGTCTGCGCGGGGCTGAATATCATGTGCAATCACTTTGCACCCCGTTTTGAATGTGGGAGCAAGAGTCAGTCAATGTTGGAAGGGCTTAGTTAAGACAGCTAGTAAACCTCAGAGCTGAAATAATGGCGTATTCAACCTGCAGCCTGGGAGAAAGTCAAAGAAGAGTCCTCTGTCCCAACAGCGGTCCCCAAAGTCACCCTTCTGCCCTCAGGACCCCGGTTTTCCTCAGTTCCTTTTGATTGGGACACAGCTCAGGTTTGATAGAGCCTGGCCGCTGGACTGGGCCTTTGGGCCTTCCTTGAACACTCTCCTGATCAGGAGACTGAGTGATGTTGAAACTCTGACATCTCATGGTTCCAGAACTGAAGACGAGACCAAGAGCAGGAAAGTGGAGTCCCAGGCAGTGGCCTTGAGTATTTCTATTATTTCTATTTCTGTATTTATTTCTCATTTTTATAGCTGCTGCAGCCAGGTCGCCCTAGGCAGGGCTTCCTCCCTGCCTCACCTCCCGGCCCTTTCTGCATAGGCAGCAGGCAGGACTCGTGTGCTTTGGAATCCTCCTGCCCTGAGGTTTCTGATCCTGTGAGTCTCCCTTGGAACTCGGGGGCTGCTGCTGCTGCAGAACTAGGCCACTTCCAAGCCTCCGTCTCCGAGTCTCGGCGGCCAGAGGGAGCCCAGCACCTCAAAGAACCCGTGGGGTTCCTCTGCGAACTGCCATTATCCACCACACACATGGCTCAGCACATTCGCCCAGTTGCACCACTTGGAGTTCAGTGACTCCCTGGACTTGCCTTTCAGGAGTGAGGAAGGAATGGAAATGCCTCCTGTTCCCCTACTTCCCCATACACCGGCCCACGGTGCAACTTTCCCCAGCTTACTAGGAAAGCTCTGGGGACGCACAACCTGAAAGGCAGCTGGGAGCCACCTGTCAGGGAATGTCACCACTATACCCTCGTGCCAGTCACCCCTGGGACTTGACAGGTGGCTGCATCCTCATGTGGGACTGGGCTTTCTTTTTATTACACCCCCGGTTGGGCTATTCCCCGGCTTCAAGTTCCGCATCTCCAGAATGCAAAACCTCACCAGTGCTGGGCTGGGCTTCCCCTTGAGGGTCTGGGGATGCTTCCATGAGGAGAGAGGACAGGAACGAGTTCATCGAGAAAAGGCCAAATGCACAGGGATATCTACCTCAGAATTATATGCGTAAGTAAAAAAAAAATCAGAAAGCGATCTAAGTGTCCAATAGGAAGGGAGGGCTTAGTATCAACAAGAGCTCTGGAAAGCTGCTGTAAAAGTTAACTGTGAAAAGCACACCACCATATCACGAAGTGATTTGAATATATTAAGAAAGAGAACATGGAACTGAATGCCCACTATGATTAAATGTTTTAAATTTTTGCAAGGAAATGCAGAAATGAACAAAGTTCTTGACATAGATTACAAGTTTGCTGTTTCGTTTAAAAAAAAAACAACAAAAAAAACCTCCTTTAATACTATATTATTTTTATAATAAGTAACATGAAAAGAAAAACATTAGGAATCTGGAGAAAAAGGGACCCTAAATGGGAATCCCTAAGTCCTGGCTTCCAGCCCTGTCTCTGCCCCATCCGCAAGCACACGGCTTTGGATACCTCCCTCTAAGCCTCAGTTTCCACAATGATACACTAATGGGTTCCACTGTGTGATTGCCTGGGTATCTTCCAGATCGGACTTCCCAAGGTTTTGTTCATCCACAAACAGTGCTTACTGACCTAATTAGGTTATGACTTCAACCATTGATATTTACTAAACCAAGAGAGTTAGAAATCTGGTCAGAACGCCATCTGCATACACTGCTCCCAGTAATTCTGAGCAATTTGCCACGTACGATTTCAGCCATGCTTGACTTTCCAGGGCACAAATAGAAACTACTATATTGCTTCAAGGCTGAATCACTTAGCACTTCCCAGAATTCAGATATGATTTATACCGTCATTTTAAAATAAAACTCTCCTGTGTCTAAGAATTGCACTATTTACCATAGAGCATTTCCTAATTTTGGAAGGAAAAAAAAAAAGGAAAATATTTATTCAGAAAGCACTTCATATTTACATAGCACCTACCGCTAATGAAACATCTTATCCGATCTTAATGATGAGATTAAGGTGTAAATTTAGAGCTCCACCCACCAGCCTGGTGTATTTCTTATTCAGTCCAAGTCTGTTTGAGATAAGTTACCAGACTTCAGCTTTCAGAGTTAATGTGTGGGAGCTATTTTTTTCCCCTCTAGAAAGAAGCACTTGCCAGTAACATTTTAGCTATTTCCCAAGGCTCAGAGAAGGTTCTCCATACTTTTCTATGTTGGAGGTGGGACTGCTGCCAGCTTGGAGGGAAGAGAAAGGTTACTCACACTCGATGGGAACGAGTTCTACTGTCCATGATCTTCCTCACGCATTTGCAATTGGTCAACTCCTAGGAAAACAGTGGCTTACTCCTACAAAAAGAAATCTGCTGAAGAACAGCAACCACGGCACACCACCATCTCCAGGGTAAATGCCCTGCAACCACCTGCATCCAGGTGCACCTACACAGTTTCCCACCTCCCAGCTCATCCCTCCGTCCAGCCTTTGCCAGTCTTCCTTCGTCCCCTTGGCTTCGCCCTCTGCTTCCTCCTTCCAGAGTCTCCTTTGCAGCACTCCCCGGCCTCCCAGGCACTCTCTCCCCTACTCATCACCCAAGAGCAGTTGGCACAGAGCTCTGTGGGCATCACACAGACCTCCTCTCGTCACCCTCTCGGGTCCACCTCTGCAGCCCCCACGCTAGGTGGGAGCCTCATTGTCTCTCTAACTGCGGCAATAGGCAAAGTGCGTGCTCTCACTCAAAGTGTCCCTGGAGTGCCTGCTCTGTGTGCCACATGCCGTGGGGTGTGGCTGCTGCTCTCAAGGAGCCCACATCCCCCTGCAGGGGACCTAGCCCATGCAGAGTGCCAAGTGCATGCTTGTCAGATATGAAAGGTGTGTGGTGTGTGTGTGTGTGTGTTCATGTACGTGTGTGCATGCGTGGACTGCATTAATCCTCATCCCAATCTCCTAAGCGATCTTAGCCAGAGGCAGGAGAATGGGGAGTGGGCACTGGTGGAAGAGGAGGGCACCAGAGCGGGGGATTATTCATTGTGGTGCCCAGGAAAGAGTGCCTGCCATAGGATGATCTCCCACGAGGCTTTCCTTCTGCCCTGCCTTGGTCAGCATTGGGCAGGCCTCCCACAGGCCTCTCCACTGAAGAGTCCAATTTCAGACTGTCAGCATGGCCCTGGGACAGCAACGGTCTGGTTCCGCCTGTCTCTCCCCCTCCTCCTCATATCCCAGCTCGAAGCCACTGCTGCCAGAGGAAGGGCCTGCAGATGCTCTACCTCACATCACTCAGGGAGTCTGAGAATGCTCAAAATCTACTGAGTCAGAATGTCTGCAGGTGGGACCCAGGAATCTGCATTTCCACCAACTTCCTGGATGACTATTGTGCTTACTAGAATTTGCGAATCACTTACTTAAGCTCTAAGTTTCTTAATCAAAGTCTCCTCCTTGGCAGGGGGCCTGAGTGCCCCGGAGGACACTCTCACGGTCCCACCAGCTACCCACTTTCCCTCATGGAAGAATAGGACCAGAAGTCAAATGTGTTTTTTAAAAAGAAAAAACATATATATTTTAAAAACCCAAGTATAATTCGTGATCCTGATCCAGACTCTTGCTAATGCATCAACTTACTGGTTTAGGAGCAGTTGCTTAAATGTCAATTAGTTATTTGAGAAAGAAAATCACATTACAGGCAAACGTAGAGCTTGTACTTGGCCTGACCGGCAGGACATTCTGGATGTTAAAGGACTCAGGAGACCCAGCCCAAAGCCTGGGCTGAGGATGTGCCTGGCACACAGTGGGTGCTATTCACGTTATCCATAAATGGCAGCCTTCAGCAGAGGTGGCCTTTCAACACGGAGACACTCATCAGCCTCACACCTTGTCATTTTATCATCACAGTCATGGAAAATCATTCCTAATGGGAGGAACACACTACGCCCTGCCCAGCCCACATTAAGGCAACCCTAGACCGACAAGTGTAAAATGTCAGATAGAATAAAAAGCTTTCAATGACAGTAAGTCAAGTTGCACACACTAGAAAGATGCGCTGAGGTTAAGTGACTTACCTCAGCTACAAAGTAAACCCCCAGCAGCGGGAGGAATATAATCCAAGTCTCCAGTGTCCCACTCTGATCCTATCTCTTTTCTAGATCCCGCTGCCTCTCCAGTGAAAGGGAAGACTTCAAATGAAAAGTAAGCACAGTAGCTTGTTCTGCTGCTAATAGAGGCAGTGGCGCGGCTGCTGCCAGCATCCTCTGAAAAGATTTAACACTAGAAATATTCGAAACAGAACAGAGGCGTCAGAGGTCACCCGGTCAGTCCTGTCCCGCAGGGATCAGTCCCACCTTCTTAGCGATCTCCAGGCAGCGGCTCCGTGGTCTCTCAGAAGCTGAGATGGGCCCCACAGAACTCTGCCTTTACTTCCAGGACTGACGCGTGGGCAAGAAGAACCAATCAACCCCGAACCCCCCTCTGTACTCTCCCTGGTCCTGCCCTCACTCTACTCTGTTTCTGGGTCTAAACTCTTGTACACTCTATAAGTCTTCCTCTATAGCTCACCTCTTTTCCTCCTCTCCAATCCTGTAACACCGTGGTGTGAGACTTTGGTGTTGAAATATCTCTAAGTCTACCCTTGGAGGAGGCATTCGACCACTGTCCCGGCAAAGATCCCACTTGGCCTCCACTATTGGTGAACCATCCACATGCTCTTTTCTCTTTCTTCCTTGCTAACAAGACCCTGATCCTGATTCTTCTCCTCCCCTCAGGAAAGGGCACTGACCTCAGGCTCAGGATGAATTCTAATTTGCCCATGTCAGTCTCGGCAGTCCCATTCCTCTGGCCAGGGATTAACTTTCAGCACAGCAATGTGATGAAGTTTGGCCAAGGACACATGAGGAAGGCTGAGAGGCTTATGGACAAGGTTTCCTCCTTCTTAAAGAGAGACACAGAAAGAGACCTCCTCTCCTTCCTCTGGACATGGTCCTGTCTCAAAATGATGACCAGGAGCAATGAAAGCATCTTGCAACCACTCAGGGAACCAGCCTGACATTCTGAAAACAGCAGAGCAAAAAGATGGAGGGAACCTGGACTTTCAGTGTCATCTCTGAGCTACTGAATTAGCTAATCCTAGCGTCACATATCCAGCAACTTCCTGGGGAGAGCCCAAACCATTCTTCAGTCTGTGAACATCTGATCTCACACGCAAAGGTCATCTCCAATGATAAGTAGTGAGTCTCCATCACTAGAAATGCTCGAGCAGAGGGAGCAGGCAGAGCAGAGACTTCTGTCCTGAAAAGAGTGAAGTCTGCATAAAGACTTCATCCACCCAAAGTTTCTAAAAGGCCTACCTGGATAAGGAAAAACCATTAAAACAAACAATTTGCAACTGATTTGTTGAAAACATAAGGTATTGCCACTGTCAGATGGAAAATTGTTTTCCAGGAATGTAGTTGGAAGAAAGGGATGCAAACAAGATTAGTAGCTTTAAGAATTCAGAGGGTTGGCCGGGCGCGGTGGCTCAAGCCTGTAATCCCAGCACTTTGGGAGGCCGAGACGGGCGGATCACGAGGTCAGGAGATTGAGACCATCCTGGCTAACCCGGTGAAACCCCGTCTCTACTGAAAAATACAAAAAACTAGCCGGGCGAGGTGGCGGGCGCCTGTAATCCCAGCTACTCGGGAGGCTGAGGCAGGAGAATGGCGGGAACCCGGGAGGTGGAGCTTGCAGTGAGCTGAGATCCGGCCACTGCACTCCAGCCTGGGTGACAGAGCGAGACTCTGTCTCAAAAAAAAAAAAAAAAAAAAAAAAAAGAATTCAGATGGTTGTTTGAAAAAATTATTCAGTGTCAGGTCAGAAAGATATTTCAGGCTCACACCTTGTAACACTGTAATATCAGAAGACATCTTGAAGTCCACACCTGTGTATCAGCTTACATGTAAAAGAGATGTTGTTAAATATCTACTTGAGCCCGCCCCAAAAAAAGGATTTTACAGAAACCCAATCTGACATAAAATGATCATTCTGACCCAGATCCCCTTATGGTCTGACACAGTCAAGCATAAAGCAAACTGTTTCATTACGGACAGTTTCAGATCATGATGCCAGCATTATTTATTTGGTCCACATCTCACGCTGCTTTGTCATGTTACTCATTTTTTGTGGTACTGTCTTCCCTCTCCAACTACGCGCAATGTCCCCAGAGAGGCAAAATCATACCTGAAGTACACGCTGGAGTCTAGGTTTTCAGTAAATGAAAGGGCTGAATGAATGGCCGGAGTGAAGACTAACATCTTTCCTTCCTTCCTTAGGTGACAAAGACAGGAAGGAGTGCAGGGCACTCCTATTAAAATCAATGAGCTAAAGACGCTAAATATTTAGATTCAAGTGATGAGGATTAAACTGTAATCTTAACATTGATTTCTACATTCTAAACATGCAACATGAAACTCATTTATTTCTTCAGCCAATATTTAATGAGCTCCTGTAAGTGCAAAGCATTAAAATAGAATAGAATGGTATCTGCCCTACAGTGCCTAGCCTAGCAAGATTAAGTAAACTTTAATGTGATCAGTTCCATGTTAGAGGTATAAGGCAATATGGGATTTTGTGAAAGGTGTGATTATTTGTGGCAGGGCAAATCAGGGTAGACGATATGTGCCTTGCACATAGAAGATGCCCAATAAATAACTGTACGATGGATTGCTGGATGGGGCAACATTTCGTAGGCTTTGAAAGGGGTGCCATGTAGTCAGAGTAAGGGACAGGAGATTCCAGCCAACAAAACCACAGAACCCAAAGCAAAGGGGAAGGAAAGCATAGGACGTGACCTGGGACTCTACGGCTGGAATATCAGGTCCACTGGCGCATAAAGCTAGAATGAGACCAGGGAGTGGAGGGCCACAAGCGGCACACCAGGGTGTTCAGACCTTGTCTGATCTAGAGTGCCAGAGGCAGGGACTGCAACTCGACAAGTCAGCTAAAAGGAAACTTTAGAAACCTGCAGTATGTGATGAAAGCAATATTTATCACACACTCATGCCAGGCTGGGGTTGAGTGCTTTTTAAAAATGAAGTAGGCTGGGCCAGTGGCTCATACCTGTAATCCTAGTGTTTTAGTAGGCCGAAGTGGGAGTATTGCTTGAGCCTACGAGTTTGAGACCATGCTGGGCAACATAGCAAGACCCCATCTCTACAAAAACAAGTTTTTAATATAGCAGGGTGTAGTGGTGCATGCTTATAGTCCCAGCTACTAGGGAGGTTGAGGCAGGAGGATTTCTTAAATCCAGGAGCTCAAGGCTGCAGTGAACTATGATTGTTCTACTGCACTCTTGCCTAGGTGATAGAGTGAGATCTTGTCTCTAAATAAAATAAAATAAAAGTGAAATATTTCAAAAATATAAGTAAAAGGTAATAATATTACAAGGAGCACATGTATACCCACCCAGCTTTGTCAAAATTTATCATTTTGCATAGTTTCATTTTCAAGAAATAAACCACTTAATGTGCAATTAAAGCTTGTCTTCTCCATCATATTCCCCTTCCTGGAGGAACACTATACTGAATTTTTTGTTCACCATTCCCATGAATATTCTACTGTTCTTACTAGATATATACTTATTCATATGCACACACATATGTAAACATATAGTTTGTTTTAAAATTTTATGTAAATGGTTTTATACTGTAGATGTTCTATGTTGCTTTGTTCACTCAACTTTTTTTTACATTTATCCATGATGACACAAATGTGGCTTTAACAGTTGTACAGTATTATCATAATCTATTAAATGAATATTTGCAATTTATCCAGTCTCCTTTTTATTTTCCCACACAGTCTTGCTTAGTCACCCAGGCTGGAGTGCAGTGGTGCAAATTATAGCTCATTGCAGTCTCAAACTCCTGGGCTCAAGCAATCCTCCCACCTCAGCCTCTCATGTCGCTGGGACGAGAGGTGCGCACCACCAGGCCCTGCTGAGTTGTAGTCTATTTTTTGTAGAGATGAGGTCTCGCTATGTTGTCCAGGCTGGTCTCAGATTCCTGGGCTCAAGTGATCCTCTCACCTCAGCCTCCCAAAGTGTTGGGATTACAGGCATGAGCCATTGCGCCCACCTCCAGTCTCTTTTTAATGGATTGAAAAAAAATATTTCCAACATTTTTGCCACTAAAAGCAATGTTGCGAAGGATAGTCCTGGCAATGAAACTGGCAGATGACAGGAGTGTAGACCCTCAATTTTATTAGATATTGCTAACTTGCTCTCAAAACGAGAGTGGACCAGTTTACACATTCCGTAGCAATATGCATTATCAGTGCTTGACACACTTTCCTACATTTTATGCCATATGACAGATATGAAACAGTATGTTATTGTTTTAATGGCATTTTTCTGGATTGCTAATAAGGTTGAACATCTTTTTATATACTGATCTTTTGATTTCTTCAAAAATTGCCTGTTCATATTTTTTGCCCACTTTTATAAATTGGATCTTTTTTCCTTATTGGGTTGAAGGAGGTTCTTTATAAATTCTGAACACCAATCTTCTGTTAGTTCTATGTCCTGCAAATATCTGCCCACCATCTGGGGCTTATCTTTTAAGATTGTTTTTGGTGTTCATGTGTCCTGGATATAGTTTTATTCCTATCTATAACTCATGAAATACTTAAAATCAACCCCATTTGATAGACAAGAAAACTGATCCTATGTGCTACATTCACCCAGCTATAATGGAAAAGAAGCACAACTCGACCCCAGGTCTCCATAACCTTTGCTTCCTCCAAGTTCACTTCTAGGCCATCCTATCTCTTAGGTGAGAGGTAGGAATGCTTGTCTGTACCAGCAGGTGGCACCAGGAATGGCATGAAAGGAACCTAGCAAGGGCTATTGCTAGAGAAAAAGCAAGAGGAAGGCCTGGAGTGGTGGCTCATACCTGTAATCCCTGGGAGAGGCCAAGTTGGGAGGATCGCTTGAGCCCAGAAGTTTGAGACAAGCCTGGCCAACATAGTGAGTCCTCATCTCTACAAAAAATAAATTATTTATAAATCAGTCAGGTGTGGTGGTGTATGCCTGCAGTCCCAGCTACTTGGAAGGTTGATGTGGGAGGATCACTTGAGCCTGGGAGGTGGAGGCTTGCAGTGAGCCGAGATTGCACCCTGCACTCCAGTCTAGACAACAGAATAAGACCCTGACAAAAAAAGAAAAAAAAAAGATACAGTAAAAAGAAAAAGTCAAGAGGAATTGACTGAGGACTGGATGACAGTAGCAAGGACAAAGATAAGGCTGTGTCCAGCCTAGGGGGTCCAATGGTACCATTAAAGATGCAGGAGTAAGGGAGGAGGCAGTGGGAGTTGATTTTACATGTGCTGCACTGAGGTGCTGGTGTTGTCTTACAGAGGAGTTAGAAATGTGGAGCAGGACCTTGGAAGTCATTTGCAGTGATGCCCTGCAGCTGTGGGGCCGGGTGAGTTACCTGCATGTGAAACTGAACAAACTGAAGTCCAGCTCTGGTGGCCCCAAATCCATCCCACGCATGGGACTGTTCAAGTCCCCCAAAAGCTCCTCTCATACTCACTTTTCCTCCTTCTTTATCTGACATCTAGTACAATGCCAACATCATCGTAAGCATTCAATAAATATTTGCTGAATGAATGAAAAGTGTTATATTTCTTATACAGATCCACCACAATCTCTTATGCAAAAACTCTGTGGTTCAGAATTTTTTGGCTCTTAGAAAAGTAATCAAATGTAACACACCCACTGGGGTCAAAGGTACAACTCCATTCTGCAGTTAAGCATAGAAATATTCATAGCAAGTGAGATAAAGAAAGAGTATAAATAATCTTAAATCATATGAGGTTGTGTTTTGCTGCCAAATGACCTCATGCCAAACTTAAGATAGAACTTTGAGGTTTGGGAATGTGGAATTGCAGATAAGGGACTGTGAACTCATTGCTTTTAAAATTCTTCTGACAACTCAAGAGTAAGAAATGTATTTTTCACCACAACTCATTAAGCATGCATGCACACACACGCACTTACAAATGTAAAAGTGAGCAAATGTTTTAGTAAATAATACATATCCTTACAACGTTGGAAGCACTTCAATACGTTTTATTTTACTCATTTTAGTTTTAGATTTCTGGTTGCAACCCATTATATGGAGTTTGCAGCCCAAATGGAACACTTTGACCTGAGATCCCCCTTTAGGTTTAGAGGGGTAGGTGAGGACCCTGGCTGGAAAAATCTGATCCTCTGGAAGCCATGATGTGACAGCTCTGCAGTGGGGGCGGGGGTATCCTGGGTGATAAAGGTTAGAAAGAGAAACTGCTGATCTCACGTTCGAAGGGAGCTGGCCATGGTCCTGCCCTGCAAAGAAGTGCCGGGGAGACTGCAAGAAAGGCTGCGCAAAGCCCAAAGAGAAACTCTTCCCCCGGATGATCCAGAAGCTCATTCTGGCCTGCTTCTGGAGGAACCGTGGCCAGAAAAGAACTCAGAATCCCAGAAAAATAACCTCTTTCAATTTTTCTGACCTGCAATAATCAATAAATAGGTTTCTCGTCATGGAAAATTGGAGCGGAAAGGGGCCTGACAGACCAAACCATCTAATCAGTCAGTCCGCCTCATCTTACAGGAGGCCATAAAGGCCAAGGAGGCCTGGAGCAACTGGCCCAGGTCGGTCTGTCTGTCTGTCTCTCTCTCTCTCTCTCTCTCTCTCTCTCTTTCAGATAGAGTTTCACTTTTATCAAGCTGGAGTGCAATGGTGTGATCTTGGCTCACTGCAACCTCCACCTCTCGGGTTCAAGCGATTCTCCTGCCTCAGCCTCCCAAGTAGCTGGGACCACAGGTGTGTGCCACCACACCCGGCTAATTTTGTATTTTTAGTAGAGATGGGTTTTCACCATGTTGACCAGGCTAGTCTCGAACTCCTGAACTCGGGTGATCCGCCCGCCTCAGCCTCCCAAAGTGCTGGGATTTCAGGCGTGAGCCACCGTGCCCGGATCCTCCCCAGCTTTCTAGTCCAGCTTTTATCTCAAGTCAAAGCCTCACCAACTGCCCTTAGCACAAAGGCGGTTATACAAGAAAAACTTCTCTGCAAGCAATTCTGGTGCTTCCCCGCTCCCCGCACTCCACTGTGGGTGGTGTCTTGTGCCAGCAGCACTTAGTGCCCGGCCACGTCCTTAGTCTCCTAGTTATAACAGTCAGATGCTTTTGACAACATGGTCCTTCTCTTCTTGAAATTCTCTAAGATGCCCTTAAATTTAGTTTAAGTATTTTTACTTAAATATTGGAAAAGGATATAAAAAATAGTGTAATAACTACTTCGAGTCACGCCTATCTTTCCCTTTTTTCATTTCTTATAAGAAATAAATATACTATCTATAATTCAAAATTTGCACTTTATACTTTGGGGTCTTTATGTTATGGTTTTTTTGTTTGTTTGTTTTTGTTTTTGACAAAGTCTTGCTCTGTCGCCCAGGCTGGAGTGCACTGGTCATATCCCAGATCCACTGAATCAGAAAATGTCTTTGAAAAAGACCTTCCATAAGCCCACAAACTTACAAAGGAGCAGAGCCACGTTGCATGTGATATGTACATAGATATGTATGTATCTCGGCTCACTGCAACCTCTGTCTCCCGGGTTTAAGCGATTCTCCTGCTTCAGCCTCCTGAGTACCAGGGATCACAGGCGTGCACCACCATGCCCAGCTAATTTTTTGTATTTTTGGTAGAGATGAGGCTTCATTATGTTGACCAGACTGGTCTGAAACTCCTGGCCTCAAGTGACCCTCCCCGCTCAACCTCCCAAAGTGCTGGAATTACAAGCCAGAGCCACCACACCCGGTCATTGTCTACTTTTTGTTTGGGGCATTTGTAATTTCCCTCTCAAATGGATCAGAGGACCTCAAAAACAGAAAGGGACCTCTCCTGGGAATCCCCTGTCTCCCAAACACCCCACTTCAAATCATCCACTGCAGTGCAGAGAGTGGGGGCTGGTGGGACCGACATAGATGGAGTGGTTACTAGCAGCCAGACACTAGGCAGATGACCACACCTACTCATCTTCACAGCCCTCTGAGGTGGCCTCAACGTCAGCATCATCAATGTCATCATCAGCATCATCATTTCTGAGGCTCCAAGACCCCCAAGAAACTTGCCCAAAGCCCAGGCCTGCCTGCACCTTCCCTCTCCTCTCCTGCAGGCTGACTGCTGCCTCTAAAACACACGGAATGCCACTAAAAAATAGGTTGAAGGAGGAAGAGCATCAGAAAGAACAGCTAGTGGGTGCTGGGCTTAATACCAGAGTAATGGGATGATCTGTGAAGCAAACCACATGGCACATGCTTACCTATGTAACAAACCTGCATATCCTGCACACATACCTCTGAACTTAAAGTGAAAGTTGGAAAGAAAAAAAGTAGGTTGATACATAGGCAAATTTCCTTATAAAATCTTTAACGAGAAAGCCTGCAACTCCGGGCTAGAGAAACAGGGATGTATTTTCAATATTAACTCATGAGTAGAGTTCAAGTTTGTGCAAAGACACAAGTGGGCATTTTTGGTTGGCTTTCTTTTCCAAAACTGCAAATATTTGCAAGGTCAACCCTCCATCTCAAATGAGATTCTGCTATATATCAAACAGCAATGAATTTTGGTTTTAAGAATTATGTAAATGTAAGGTATTATTAAATATATTGTATCTTCTAAGTTTTTTTTAAAAAAGCTACTTGCTGTAGTGTTAGTAACACCTAAGGCAAGCATGAGAATTGGCATGGAAGTCAGAAATGACCACATGCCAGTCAAATAGGTAACACTGACTTGTGAGATTGGTGCTTTCAGGCACCAGTGCAATTTTGCAGGGGCTCCCCTGGCACACACTTCTGATTCTCCTTTCTTCTGGAAGCTAGAATTGCAGCCTGATTCTCCTAGTGAACAGATGTACTGACTGTGACAAAACGCACCTGCCATGCCAATAAATCTAATGAGTAACTCAAGCCAAAATATCTATGTATATATCATGTGCAACTTGGCTCTGCTCCTTTGTAGGTTTGTGGGCTTACAGAAGGTCTTTTTCAAAAACATTTTCTGATTCAGTGGATATGGGATATGACCCACGCATTGGTAACATCTAAAAGCTCAAACAGGTGATTCTGATGCATACATCTCATTAAGACTACACCACATTTAATTCATGGTTGTATGTTCCTCAAAACACTTGCTACCAATTAGTAATTCCACTGTTTTCCAATTAAGTCTATGATTAAAACTAACTTCAATTGTCATTTTGTTTTCAGATTGGGAAGACATTTTTAACCACAAGAGCAGAAGAAAGAATAAAATAAAAACTTGACAAATTTGACTAGATAAAAGCAAACTTTTCTGAATGTCAAAAATGCTATCAACAAAGCTAAAGAATAAATGAGGGAAAATATGTGTACCAGTGACAAAAGTTAATAACTCTTCCAACAAATATTTTTAAAATATCTTTTGAATTGGTAATTCCACTTCTAAATATTTACCCCAAGGGAATAAGCAGAGACATATACAAAGATTCAATACAAGGATACTTCCTTGTGGCATAACCTATTACATAATAAGAAACAGCCTAAATGTTCATCAGTAACAGATGACTGGATAGTCTAGATGCATCCATCTGATGGAATGCCAACTAGCCAACAAATACTTTTAAATCATATTTCAAAATTTGGTGAAACATTCAAACAGTTTTACATGAAAGAGTAGGTTACAAAACTTTAATAATAAAGATTTTACACTTTCCTTTAATTTCCAATTTTTTGCAGTGAACATGTATTACGTTTTTAACAAAACACTATTAGAACACTGCACAATGAAGGCATTCGTGTATCTGACCTGAATAAGGTATCAAACGGATCAAAGCTTTCCGTGCTACCACTGCACTCCTCAGTGGCAAATGCTTGGAAAAGGAAGATGGACTGATGTTAGTCAAGCAGCCTTTTCCTCGAAAAAGTAACCGTGAGAGTCAAAGGCCCCCATGAGGTTCACTTTGCCCCACATCCCATCAACCCAGGACAGGCAGGCCTCCTGCCAACAGCTGGGTCCTGGGGCTCCAGCCCACAAAGTCTACAACTGACTTCCATGCTGGTGTCCTCTTCTCTTTGTTTTGCAGTTTTTAGCTGTTTTTCAACAAATACCATATGAAGAGTATGCATACTCAAGACCTCACTGAATGTCACCCAAACACCAAATGAAAATCTAGCTGGAGTGAAGACATTTGGTTTCCGGATGGCAGATTCTGAGAGATTTCGCCCACTTGCATATGATTTGCACATCCTTTGTACCATCTGATGAGAACGGTGTGCTCCATCAATCAATGCCACTGAGTTCTCAAGTTCCAGTTCCATCCAGAAGATGGAAGATTGCCTAGAGTCAAGTTAAATCTGATTTCCTCAGAGATAGTCAAGTACGTTTGTCATTAGCAACAGGACACTTGCCACGTGACATGGCAAGGCTAAGAACTCTTATATAGACTTTCTGTCTCCTTAGCCCACTCGGTCCCACTCATAATCCCTCAAGAGACACACAGTGATAATAAAAGTATTTGTGTATTTTCCCTATTGGATTTCCAGAAATGTCATTTTCGTCACACCCTCCCACTCACCACTTCTACATTCAGGATGTAATACCACAGCCAGAGTTGGTACAATGCAAACATTCCATGAGAAGTTAGAAAACTTGGGTTCTAGCATAGACTTGAGCAATATGCCACTTTGAACCATTTTCTTATGCGTAAATGTAGATAATACCAATACTGCTGAACACACAGGGCAATATTTTTTTTTAAGTCAATAAATCTTGGTTAAAAAAATTGTAGAGGCAGTGGCTCACACCTGTAATCCCAGCACTTTGGGAGGCTGGGGTGGGTGGATCACCCTAGGTCAGGAGTTCAACACTAGCCTGGTCAACATGGTGAAACCCCATCTCTACTAAAAATACAAAATTAGCCTGGCATGGTGGTGCACACCTGTGGTCCCAGCTACTCGGGAGGCTGAGGCAGGAGAATCGCTTGAACCCGGGAGGCAGAGGCTGCAGTGAGCCAAGATCACGCCACTGCATTCCAGCCTGGGGGACAAGAGCGAGACTCCATCTCCATATATATATATACACACACACACACACACATATATATATACACACACACACACACACATACAGACATACATACACACACACAAATGTAAAGTATTACTAAATATATTGTAAATTCTACTTTTTTTAAAAAAAAGCTACTTGCTATAGTCTTAGTAACATCTAAGTCAAGATAAGAATTCACATGGAAGTCAGAAATAATCATGTGCCCATGAAATACGTAACAGCAACTGGTGAGATTGGTGATTTCTGGGAACCGGTGCAATTTTGCAGGGGCCTCCCCCAGCATACACTGTTGTGAAAGTTCTTGGCAAGCTGGAGCCTTGCTAGGCTGTGCAGTTTACAGACCAGCAGCACTGGCTTTGCCGTCCAACTTGTTAAGAAGGCAGAATCCCAAGACCCACTCCAGAAATACTGAATTGGAATCTGCAATTGAACTAGATCCCCAGTTGACTCACACAAACACACACACACACTCATACACGCACAACACACAGGCACACACACGCATGCACACACACATGCACGACACAGGCACACATGCATATGCATGTACACACACACACACACACACACACACACACTCAGTTTGAGGACTGAGCTGGAGGCCTGTCAATCCTGGTAGCATTATTTCTAAGAGCTGGTAGGTGAGCAAGAGGACCCGGTGGACAGGGTGAACTTGAGGTCCTATTTTTAGCAGTCTTTAGTTTTTCCTGATGTTACTAACGTCATGTGTACTTCTCACTCACAGAACACGAGGTGTCAGAAAGCACACTTTGGAACTGTATCTTGGTAATTTCACAGCTGAGACAGGAATTCTGTCGCATCAGAGCTATGCCGAAAAGCTTTCTCCATAGGCTAGGATCTCATGCATGTTTGAATTATGTTCCTGTTTCCAATTAAATATCCCCTACAGAAAGGTTCAAGGTACCTCTTTTAGAGTATGTGAAAAGTTTATTTATGAATAATTTATTGTTTGCATAAGTGATAAGAACCACTTAGAAGTCTTGTTCCCTTAACTGTTAGTCTATTTACATTCTTAGAGGAATAAAAAGCTTTACTTTCTTTTGAATCTTAAGTGGGGATAGGAGGGAGAAATACAAATTCTGTTCTGTTTCAAAAGTTGGTTTTAAATAGACTTTGAGTCTTGGAAACTTCTGGAATATTCCCCTGTGGAAATAAAATGATTATGACTTCCACCTAATCCAAGCCTTCCACCTAATGGGACGCGGAGTCCTTAAGTAAGACTTCCGGTTCTACTCATTGTGTTTAGTATGCAACGATTAGTCTAGAAACTATCGCAAGATCTTATGACCACAAAGTGGCTGGGAGGATGGCACGGTAGAAGGCCACCACTGAGCAACTCTAAGTATGCAAGTCCAATCAGACCACTTCCAGAAGCTCATGTAGGTATAACCTATAAAGAGGTATTAGTAAGAATTTTCTTTATTGGTATGGTCTAGGAGAATAATGAGCTTCTTCCCCCTTCCCTAGCCCCTGGGCACCCTCAACGCCCCGCCAGGTAGGCACACTGTCCATTTCCACCCTCCTCTGTCCAAAGAGGAGCAGCTGCCACCTCCCTGGGAAGAGCCAGGCACCCTGTTACAGCTCCCGCTCCACTGAACCACATTTCCTCTCTTCAAAGCTCTTCTCTTAGCTGGGGACAGCAGGAGGGCAATCGTCCAACCAAAGTCACACTGAAAATCTGTAAGCTTGGCGAGGCCGTCCAGCTGACTTTTGTCACCCTGGCCTCTAACAGCCGCACCATTGCTGCTCCCCAATATAAATGATGAATCTACTAAAACATTTTTAAAAGATGATGCTTCTCATTAGCACAAGTCAACCTTCAACTGGGGGAATTTTAGGCTCTAGCTTCAAGTGAAAATTCCGGGAGAGAAGGGGCTGGTGGCAGGAATGGCCCTGCTGCTCAGGGCAGCCCTGCCTGGAGAGCCAGCTCTGAGATCAGCTCCCCTCTTACAGTTGCTGGATGTTTCTCCTAACTCCCTTACTTTCTTTACTTCTAAATCCAGATTCTTTAAAATCTCCAAGTTTCCTTGCAACTCCTTAGGCAAGGGCAGTGAAGGATTTACTCATTCACTCGCTCAAATATTATATAGGTATTGAATTTCTAATGTATCTCAGGCATTGTTCTAGGTCTTGAAAAAACAGCCACCCACAGAACAAAGCCCCTGCCCTCCCTGAGCTTATAGTTAGTGGAGGAGACAAAACTATAATGTGAGGTCGTGATGGAGGCGATGAGGAAGTAAGGGAGATCATGGTAGAGCTGCCACTCTAGACAGGCTGGGCAGAGCCCTCTCTGCAGAGGGAACAATTTAGCAGAGATGGAGCCATGAACGCATGGGGAGGCGCATCCTAGACAAAGAGAGCAGCAAGTGCAAGGGTCCTGAGGCACGGGGGAGTCAGGCACCCTGGCAGGGTGGGTGCTGGGCGGGAGGGGGGTGCAGCCAGTTTTTCAAGTAGGGCTCATTTTTTTTCTTTTCCTTTTGTTTTGAGGCAGGGTCTAACTCTGTCACCCCGGCTGGAGTGCAGTAGCGCAACCTCAGCTCACTGCAGTCTCGACCTCCCCGGACTCAGGTGATCCTTCCACCTCAGCCTCCCAAGTAGCTGGGACTACAGGCATGAGCCATCACACCCTGCTAATTTTCTGTATTTTTTGTAGGGATGGGGGTCTTGCCACGTTGCCCAGGCTGGTCTCAAAACAAGGCTCAAGCAGTCTACCCACTTCGGCCTCCCAAAGTGCTGGGATTACAGGTGTGAGCCACTCCACCTGGCCTCATTTTTAAAAAAGAATAGAACTTACGACTTCCACCTAATCCAAGCCTTCCACCTAATGGGACACGGAGTCCTTAAGTAAGACTTTCAGTTCCACTCATTGTGTTTAGTACGCGACGATTTAGTCTAGAAACTATCGCGAGATCTTATGACCACAAAGTGGCTGGGAGGATGGCAGGGATAGAGGCCACCACTGAGCAACTCTAGGTATGCAAGTCCAATCGGACCACTTCCAGAAGGTGCTTTCCCCTACAACTAAGACAGCATTCACACTTAACCCTTGTAACAACTTCCTACATTGAGAAACACAACAGAATTTTGCGGTATGATTTTCAACTTCTCAGAAAAACGTGTTGTCTCTTTGATCTGCCTAATTAGGCTAATCAAACTAGGAATCAAAGCAGTTTCTGGGGAGGAAAGTAGAAAGTTCCGTTTTCAGTTTGGCTATGATTTGTCCCAATCATTTTATACTACAAAAGCTTTTGTTGGGGTTGGCCTGAGTCAGTGCTTTGAAAGCTGGCTGCAAATGAGCTTTATGGGCAGGTGGTGCTGGGGGCATGCACTGGGGAAGTGGTTAGGAGGCCAGTTTCCTCACCCACCTGCTGGGTACCCTTATCCACCATCTACCTTACCCACCCTGCAGTGGTACCATGCACATCTGAGGAAAGAGGCTGTCGCTAAAACGCTTTGAAACCACACGCGTGCACACACACAATGCCCACAGGGAGTATTTGCAGTACAGAATTCTAGTACTATGCACCTCAGTTACAGACATCTCAATTTTTCAAAGTGTCCATAATTTCTAGCAAGAGATATTGGGTAAGTGCAGAAATTATACAGGCGAGTCACTGAAACTGAGTTTATAAGAGTCAAAAATTGGAGAGAACCTGAAAAAAAAGAATTGTAAACCGCTTGACTTCCAGCAAGAGGGAGTTGGTTACATCCGTGCAGAGCGGCCTTGAAAAAGATGCCGTGATCGGATAACGTACACTGCACACGGCTGAGAACAAAGGAATCTGAAATGACAATGAATGGAGCGTTAGCAGTAGTGAGCTAGTGAATTTTGTTCTGTTTATTTTTATGCACTATTTAAAATTATTTACAAATTACGCCATTTTTATAAAATAATTATCTGAATTTTGGAAAACCAAGGATGGAGAGATGGAAGATAGGAAATTTTTACTAACCACCTTCTCTTCTGTTCCTCACCTGCCAGAGATTAAAAACTGGGAACCCACAAGAGCCAATGAATTTTCCCCCTCCTTGGTGGAAACTCTCACAGGAGAGAAGCCCCAGAAGATGGAAGTGGCTTCTCCTGTGCAATTAACTCCCACTCCTTAGCATCAAGTTTGCAGCCCTCCCTGATCTGCATTTTAAGCACCCTTGGATTTGACTCTGCTCACCATTCCTCATGCTGTTTAGTTTGTGGGTTTATCTCGGCCTGGAGTGTCCTCCTAAGCCCTTTAGGGATGTGGGTCACCCTTTAAGGCCACATCTAGAAACACTCTCCTTCCCTTAGTGGAACCGCCACAATCTTAGTGTTGTATCTTGCAGTCTAGTTTGTTACAATCATGCCCACCTCCATAAATAATGTCACGGAGATGCCATCTGGGCTAGGCTTTGCGGAAAAAAAAAAAAAAAAACTCTGGGCAAGAGGAATGACAGCAGGAGAAACAAGCAGGATGTGCCCAGCAGCATTTAGAAACAGCAAGGGCTTCTAGATGGGACCAGGAGTGGCTGGAAAAGCAGTAACTGGCTGGAGAAATTTCAACAGTTCTTTTCCTTAAGACAAACCTCTGGGTCAATCCCAACTGACATAAACATCGTCTTTCTCACATCTTTTTCCCTAAGTTCGTACTGGAATACTGAGACCTGCCCTCTATCCCAGCCCAGCATCCCGAGGACTTGCCTGCTCTTCCCATGAGCTCTCTCATATTCGAATTCACTCATGCCATTCGTTTACCTCTGCTAGAATGACAACTCCACGCTTTGTGTCTTTTGCTTCCCAAGAGCCCAGAACAGTGCCTGAAGCCTAGTTAAGCATCATCAATGTGCAAAAATAAAAGAATTTACTTCAACATTATGTCCAGCTGCACTGTGCTTCTCAAGTTCCCCTACTGAATAGCTCTCTGAGAAGACAATTCCGCTGTACTCTCATTCCGAAAAAGGTGGGGAGAGACAGGAAGCAAGAATGGAAAGGGACAAATTCCAATTGTTGAGAAATGTGATCTTTTCAATAATTCAGCAGAACCTAAGTCTATGGAAAATTCTGCCCACTTACAACCAGAAGCCCACTGAGGCACCAATGCAACCGTGTGCTAAAACAGTTATTTTGTGCCACTGAAAGGCTACTTGAGCATTCAAAGTTTCCATCAGGCAAGAGGAAGATGAGGAGGGAGAGCTGACAAGGGAAGAGTTAATGTGCAGTGCTCAGCACTCATGAAAACCTACAGAGAAACCAATACTGCCTGTCCCTAGCTCAGAATCAGTGCCCATCCCTGGGCACTTCCCTTCCATCACTGCCTTCTTATTCTTGCTCTAAGTTTCAAACCTGTAAGGTGGTCATCAACCTCATGACGAAAGAGAGCCAGGAAGGTTGGAGGCAAAGACCAGGCACACAAAGATGAGAGAAACGGCTTTTATGGAGTCTTTTACTCCACTCAGACCAAATTCTCATTTTTTTTTTTTTTTTGCCAGAATTTAGGATTGATATATTATATATAACACTAAGTTATATATAAGTAAGATGCGTTTTAGATCAGCTGCTGATGGCAGTTTTTTAATTTTAGAAGAAATTGCAGCTACTGAATTATCCTACTTAATCTCAATTTAAACAGATAAATCTAAAAAATAAAATCCAGGGAGAAGACAGAAACTACAATTTGTTACAATGACTTACTAGAGAAATGAACAAAAACACAGAAATTGCTTATGCTGCTAGATGTGAAAAGCAATGCTCCAACATCTGCCTTAAACTTCCTAAAATCATCAAGAAATCCAACCATTCAGAAGTTCAGTGAAGCCACCCAGCCAGAGACCGGCTGCATCAGGCCCCACAAGAGACAAGGGAGACAGTCTCCCCACAAGGCAGACAGTCCAAGCTGTCCCAGAGTCACATAGTCGCTCACATTTGGAAAGGTAATTCCTGATTTCTGAAAGTGGGAAAACTACCTGACAATGATCCCAATATTTTCTAGATTCCACAAATGGGGCTTTTAAAATGGCATGCTAATCAATTATGTGATGTGGGTTTCTAAGGTCAAAACGGGGCCGTAAAAGGTCACTGACAACCATTCAGGAGGCAAAGAAAATCCTAATTCCTAAGGGAGAACTTCTAAGATATTGACTAAAAATGAAGCTTGCTTTGGAGGGAGACTGAGATAAACTCTCTGCTTCTGTGTCATCAAGGGGCCCAGTCAAAAACTTGTGCTTCCTCTTCCAACTACAAAACTGCAAATCTACACAATTTTTAGTCATGTCGTATTTTAGGCAAAATCATTTCACTCAGTATTGATTTAGCATCTTTTTTCTGCTGCAAAATTGGGAATGTTCAAAATAAATTCAATTCAAAATTTTAATGGCAAAGTAATGCCTTCCAGTGTCGTGGAATTTAAAAGCCCTTGCTGACAGCTGTTGTACCCACGGGAGGAGATGCAGAGTAATACTGCAAATGAAGTCCAAAATACCCCTCATACCAATTTCATTTTATTCAGTAATTTCATTCTTGCTTTCAAGTCCCAGAGAATACAGAAAGCAGGTGTCTGCCTCACTAATCATAGCCCAGGGTTTAATAATTCAATGTTGGGCCTCCTTAGAAAAAGTCTCTAAGGGAAACACTTAATGTAGCGTATGGCAAGCTTTCCCTAATGAGCAATTCAGCACAAGTTTTGCAAGATCCTGGGAGATAAAAGGACACACTCTGGAGAATTGTGAATCTGACTGTAGATCACTGACTTCCTCTGAACTTCCTGCCTGCCAGCATCCATTGAGGAAGGGTATCAATCCCAATTTTAAACAGGCCAAGGAAGAAATCTCAGTATCTTTCTTGGAAATTTTCTCCTTCACACAGTACATATACAGCACTTGGCACAGTGGCTGGCACTCAATCGGGCGAGGTATAAAAATGGGTATTCAGCCTAAATTTTTCTGGAAAATGCCCTTCTACTGGCAAGATGAAGGCAATCACCACACAGCCCGAATACCTCATGGATTCATCCTTGGTTTCTCTTCCTTCAGGGTCCTTTTGTCCAGTTCTTTAAAGCCAATTAATAAAAGTAGTCTAGTCACACAAAACTATGACATAGGCAGTCAGTCTTAAACTTGATATTGTGGATGATCAGAAATAAAAATAGCACAAGTTATAACCACTCCATCAATTTTGGTCATTTATTAGTGTTCAATTAGTTTTTTTGCAGGTTGGTGGCTATTTTACAGGTTTAAAAGTTATCCACATCACTTCTTGGCCTTTCGGCTAAGATCAAGTGTGAAAAGTGATCAGCAAGGTAATGTAAATTATTTCCTCAATGCCGTATTGTAGTAGATCTTTGCGTTATCTGAGGTTTCAGTGCTTTTTCACATGTAACTTTTGGAAATCTGTTCAAGAGATTTCCAGAAAGAGTTCTTGGTCAAGCATTGGTTGAAACAGGATGATAACGGCTGTACTTTTAACCTCTACCACATTCGGTTTTTAAAACAACGTCTCCCATCACACAGCAATGCTGAAGTAATTATCTAAACTTTCCCACACTGTTCTCGGACACCCTGGTTAGTGTCCTGTGAGTTATGGGTTATGAGACAAAGAAAAGCAAACAGGTCCTGTAGGCAGAATTGAAACCTGAATATGCTAATATTTATTGCACAGTTCCAGCAAACAGCAGCTCTCATCCTTCTGACTTCACAAACCAATAAAAAAATTTTATCTTTAGAGAACTCAGGATTACAAACTTTTTTTATTTTACCAAATAAGAACATACCGTAGAGAAAAGGACATGAAGGTTTAAGGAACAATTTAAGGTTGAAAAAAAATTGGTGAAGTCCCCATCCTGTCCTTTTCTTTCCTATTTTGCCACAGGCTGGCACCCGCCCTCCACCGGTCATTCAGGAAATGAATGGGGGCTCCTGGTGCTCAAGTCCCCTTGAGCTTGGCTCCAGGTCTGCAGGACACACCGGCCCTCACCACTGCTGAGTCAAGATGGGGGTCTCCCCTCACTCCCTTCCCCCCTCATTTCTACTGACTCACTCCCACTGGTGACTGGGTAGAAAAGTTGCAGAACATTGATTTAGATCATCATATTTATATGATCTTCTTCATTTCCTTTCCTTTAACTCACATGGATTTTTTAAAACAAAATTTACTTACTAAAACTCCTTCATAGTACAAAGCTATTTTATTTGGACAAAGTTGGTTCCAGGCACAGAAAAGCTTGATATTCACTTCCAGTCGCCCCAACCTCAAGCACTTGGTAATTACAGTCAAAAGATCAGAAACTCTCACTGGAGAAATACATGGACCCTGTTTACAATATTTTTATATGTGGAACACAAACATATACAAGCAGCTTCTGAGAATACTTGTACATTACATGAAAAGCAAAAATAGTATCATGCTTTAAAATGTTTCTCAAAAAATAATTTCAAACGACCAGGTTTTAAATAATTAGGCCACTTAATTTTTATTAGAGCAAGTGTCAGAAAATGATTGTAGACTATATCCTTTTACACAAAGCACATTTGTAGGATTTCTAAAAGGCAATATACATAAAAGAAAAATTTTAGAATAATATCCTGTTTTCAATATGTCAGGGTAATTTGCTAATATGTTTTAAGGGTTCTGTTAGTTTTTATTTTTTTAAAGTAATACATACCTGGATAGTCAATGAGGGTTCAATGCAGGTTCATGTGGGACCGCAAATTTGGCCTATTTTTTGATGAATCTTGCTTTCAAAATCTTATTATGACATGACCACTTTCTCTGTACATGATAGGTTTTACTGGCATCTGGGGGTCATACACGGGTCTCTTCAACTACCTCCTTAACTCAGAACTCCAGAAGACAGCGAGCTCCAGAGAGGCCAGTATCGGGTCTTCCCATGCCTGAGGCACACTGAGGTCCATTCCTGGCCTCAAGGGAATATGGTGGTTGGAGGGAAGAGTGAACACCAACACCCAGCAGAGGACCTGGCATGGAGAGATGTCCAGTGGAGACAACTGTCATCCACACAACTAAAAGGTTACCTTTAAGATACAATGCTGGCTGGGTGCAGTGGCTCATGCCTGTAATCCCAGCACTTTGGGAGGCTGAGGTGGGCGGATCACTTGAGGTCAGGAGTTCAAGACCAGCCTGGCCAACATGGTGAAACCCTATCTCTACTAAACAAACAAAGAAAATTAGCTGGGCATGGTGGCAGGCACCTGTAGTTCCAGCTACTCAGGAGGCTGAGGCAGGAGAATCACTTGAACCCAGGAGGTGGAGGTTGCAGTGAGCTGAGATCACGCCACTGTACTCCAGCCTGGGGGACAGAGTGAGACTTTGTCTCAAAAAAAAAAAAAAAAGAAAAAGAAAAAGATACGATGCTGCAAAATGTTTACAGGCAAACCTTAGACAACCCAGATCCTTAAGCCCACATCCACATCTACTCTATTTCCCCCCAAGAACCTGCAGGAAGGGAGACAGAAATGAAGGGCAGCAAGTGGACTCTTTACAGTGAGGCAACTGAAAACCTCTCATCCCCAGAGCAAAACATGACAATGGGAGGGAATACGATGGAACAAACTGTGATGCTTCTATCTTGACTTATGACAAAAGGGCTAAAATTGGGCAACATTTCAAAGGGCTAGAAAGGAACTATACTATGATTACTTGGCAAAGAAAAGCAACATGGATAAACAGGATTCCAATTTTTTTTTTTTTTTTAATAAGAGATAGGGTCTCACTCCATCACCTGGGATGAAGTGCAATGGCATGATCATAGCTCCCTGCAGCCTCAAACACCTGTGCTCAAGCGATCCTCCAGCCTCAGCCTCCCAAACAGCTGGGACTACAAGTACGCACCACCACGCCCAGCTAATTTTTTAATTTCTTGTAGAGACAGGGTCTTGCTATGTTGACCAGGCTAGTCTTGAACTCCTGGTCTTGGGCAGTCCTCCTGCCCTGGCCTCCCAAAGTGCTAGGATTACAGGCGTGAGTCACCACACCCAGCCCTAATCAATTTTAGACTCCTTTGTGCTCGACATTATCCCCACATTTGTATCAACCAGCAGGGAGTAGTAGTGAGGACAGAGAATGCAGATGTGGGCATGGATCCACTCAGGTTCCTCTTGCAGGGGCACTCTCTCTGTAGATGTGAAACAGTGAGGCACACGTTGTAAAAGCCCAAACACAATACTTCAAAAGCATGCACAGAAACCCCTTCACATCTGAATACATGACGTTAACTTTCAGGCCAAGTGGACTGACTTGGCTCCCCTCCTGCTGCTGGGTTCATCCGCAACAGACAGCAATGTTTGCGAGGTGAGAGTTCTATTTTTCTTACATAAAAGGTCTGTTTTACAAGGTTATTTTATCTGGTTACCAGTCCAATGCATAAAAGACAGTGGTATCCTGTCTCATGTACAAAGAGCCATGCGCCTGGGATGCCTCCCAAATGTGCGGCGGCACCCTCTGATGGTGCTCTTCCATCTCTCCACTTGTCCCAACATTAGAGTTTCTTCAGGCTGCTTCATTCTTCCATGATGTGCCTCTCAGTGAGGCTGTATTTTGCAGGAAAGTTCCAGCGAACGATGTAGCAGGTGGAGAATCCCAGATCCCAAAACAGAGATTGGAACCATGCAAAGAGACCCTTGTGTTGAAACATGTTTCCAATCAGATAACCGGGTGCATCTGTTCTGTTAAATGTCCACTACACTTATAAACAAATTAACCAAATTCAGAAATAACCATACAATTGTAAAATCTGAAAGGAATAAGGAAGGAATTATCTGTGAAACTTGCCCATTTTCCTGAAAATGTGCTGCAGATTTAAGTGTTATGAAACAAAAGAATCCTAAATTTCCAGTCACTGCTATAATTTGAAGTACACATGTTACGCCGTAAATCTGATACCCCAAGACATAAGAAAAAGTCACACTTAGGGAGAAAACCTTCATAACTGTTAGAAATGTTAGAAGAAATATGTTCATTTTAAAAACAGGACAATAGTACTCAACTTACGAAATAAACCCACTAAGCCAGCAGGAGGCATCACCTAGGAGGACTGTGGCTCAGCACGCCTTAGTGCCTTGGACTCTATTTCTATCACCTGTGCTTCTGGGGCAGCCCTTTGCAGAGAGTTTCTGTCCATTTCATTAGGAAGCTCTTGCCGTGTGGCTCAGTTCTATGCTTGGAAAGGCAGTGAGCAACCTTCAAGACCTGACACTCCATTCCAAGGCGACAGAGAATCAATCACGGATAGGCGCGAGAACAGAGTCAGATCGCCAGCCAAGGTAAAATGAAGACCATCTTCTGGATCGGGGCTTCCTGACACGTGACCAGGGCCAGTCCCTACACCCACAGAAACCACACGAATATGTATGTCTGTGCAGTCTTCCCAGGAAAAGGATCCATAGATTTCTTCAGATTTTCCAAAGAGTTTGTCTGAAACTTCCAAAATAAAAAGAACCATTGTTTTATGCTCATTTTCTCTGGGTGTTCCTATGTATTTAGTGCACCTGAACTCATAAGGATGTGTTCATCCCTGGGTAAAGAGTAAGATTTCTGAATTCTCAGTGATACGCTGGGCTGTGAAGTGCAGTGAGCCAGAAGGTGCAGATTCCTCAAGTGACACATATGGAAACACTCTTCTAGTACAACTGAGGCCAACACAAAATCAGAATAAAAGTGTAAGGTTTTATTTGGAACCTTATTTCCCTATGTCTAGATCTGTTCTATTTCTACGAAGTTTCTAGGAAGCAAGCATCAAACCCTGACGGTATTCATGCCATCATCTCCACTACGTTCAGTTGTCTACATTATTTTCTAAAGTTATCCAACAGGGAGAGAAGACCTTTATTAATAATATTTCCCTAATATCTAATATACTTATTTTTAGCTAAGTTAATCTTTGAGCCACATATCCATTCAGAACATACCAGAACAAAATCAAACTCACTGTTAGGAAATGTATCAATACTTCCAAAGATCACATGTCACTACTCTTAACACACTACAGCCCGCTAGTGAGCTACGCAACATCAGAACGCCTACAGCTCCAGGCCCTGCATGCACCATCTCATCCACCCCAGGAAAGTCACTTCCTTCCCTGAGAGCACTTTAAGTGAGCTCTGGGCGAGTTTATCCCCCAATCCCACCACCATTTTTATTCTTAGGCTCTGAAGTTTTTCCCTCTTGAGTCTCTTTCATTTGTACTCACAGTTTTCAGAATCTAAGATGGTCTTTAAAATATTCATTCCAGTAGGGACCAAGTTTTCTCCTGCCTGGTTAATTCCTTCTGGGTGTATCAAATGCCTGGGTCCAGTCAATATTGTGGCTAGAATTGGCTAAAAGGAAACACCTCTACTGACGAAAGTATCACAGAATAAAAGTTTCTAAAAGTCTGTTGTAATGAGAAAGCGGCTTAACAGGCAATAGAGGTTCAGATTAAAATTTAACGTGACTTTTAAAAACCTACTTAATGTGGGTTTTTTGTTTTTGTTTGTTTGTTTTGAGATGGAGTCTTACCCTGTCACCCAGGCTGGAGTGTAATGACACAATCTCGGCTCACTGCAGCCTCCACCTCCCGGGTTCAAGCAATTCTCCTGCCTCAGCCTCCTGAGTAGCTGGGATTACAGGTGCCCACCACCGCATTCGGCTAATTTTTGTATTTTTAGTAGAGACGGGGTTTTACCATGTTGGCCAGGCTGGTCTTGAACTCCTGACCTCAAGTGATCAGCCCGCCTTGGCCTCCCAAAGTGCTGGGATTACAGGTGTGAGCCACTGCGCCTGGCCTTAAAAAACCTACTTAATGTTTTCACTGTGCTTTCTATTAAATACATTATCAGCCAATTTCTCTTAAAATGAGCAAAGCAAAAAGGAGCCAGGGGTATTGAGGTAGACTATTCAGCTTCCAAAAGCCATCTAATAGAAATGTCATGAAAACTTCTGCTATACACTAGTTTCAGAAATATTGCATAATCCACCAACAATGAAACTTCCAATAAATGAATATATGAACATGCCACTGAGCTTCTACTCAGTCTCTATAGTTCCGTGCATTCTCTTCATCTTTTCCCCTTGATCCATTTCCAAGTTGCTCTGAATGTTGTCTTAACAATCAGTCTTCCCCTGTTTTGGTCAATTATTTGACCATCATATGTATCTGCCCCAGAATGCTTCTCAAGTCTCTTAATCCCAGGAACAGCTAAGAAAAAAAGATAACTGCTCAAGGACTTTCTGACTCTCCTATCAAATACAAATTTTCATTCATTCCAATGGTCGAGAACGCGTTAGTCTGCATTCTGAAAGCAGCCCACAGTTTTAAATAGCATGTTCAGGTACATGGAACACACTCAACTTTCCATTTTTTAAAGGATAAATAATCTTTCCTGGAGATTAAAGTTTCTTTCCTTCTCCTCCCTTTCATTCACACTGTCTACCTTTTGGCCACTAATTTTGCACTAACTCATTCACCCAATAATAGAAGGAAGTGGCGGCTGGAGGGCCAACTGAACAGCTTCTTCTCCCTCCTCATTGGCACTTCTGCCCTACATAATAACACCTCATTTTGAAAACTGGTAGCATTGTGCCACAAGTATATTTGGATATAATTTGGGTGGACTTTGTATATTCTAATACAGGACATTCCGAGACCGGTTCCAGATTGAAATTTCGTCATTACTGCCTTTAGGATTGTCACTTGATGATTTATTTCTTCCTGAAAAACAATTGCCTCTGATCTAAGTAACTTACACTGCAAGCAGATAGAAAAGACAAGAATAGGCATAGGAGGAATTACATAAACTGCCTGGGAAAACTGAGGTTCATAAGAACCCCAAAACCTTCAAAAGATAATTGTCTCCAAAGCATGACACTAATACTGACAGACATAATGTGAGACATGCATGTCAACCCAGAAGTACAAGATCATAATTATCTGTGATTATATATACTTTAATGAAATCTACTGATTTATCTAGTAAGTTACTAGGTATGCGAAAACAACATAATTTCCAGAGTTCCTAAATATTTCCAATATATTGAACTTAGGGATCCAAGATTCTGAACATGCCATCACCAAAAAAAATTGCAAACCTAAAAAACAAAAAGGAAACAAATTAAACAATGTCAAAGGAAAGACTTTCTTAGAAATGGTCAATATTTACTTTTATAATTTTCAAAACATTTTAAGTTAATACTTTTTATCATCTTACCATTATAAGCTCTTAAGTCTAATATTACAGTTTTATTTAAAAACAAGGCAGTTTTCATACAGCAAAATAAATATTACACAATACTCATACACACTACCTATTTAATTATGGAATATTTACTGGGTCAAAATATCTTCATATTTACAATCTGAGCCTTTAAAGTGGCATTAGTTCTGTCTTTATTTTCTTTTAAAAGTTGTCATCATGGTGACAGAAATTCAGATGCATAAATAAAATTATAGATTTTGTTCACCTTTAGAAACTCTTTTTTTAGTTGAGTAATAGTGGTTAAAGTCTTTGTGCTTCTATTACATTAACTTTTAGCACATGAACTAAGAAAGACGCTCTTCAAAGCTGTTCTAACCAAAAAGAGGTAGGTCTTTTTTGAAAAAGAAAAAAAAACTTTTTTGGCAAACATTTCCAAAAATAAAAACATCAGTATTATTTATTATTAAAAATATTAATATACAAAAGTGAGCTGTATAAACAAAACTTTTGCTGTAGGCTTAAAGACCATGCTACTTAGACCAGTTTATTTAATTATTCCATAGAAAATCAAGAGTTCAGAGTTCATATTTCCAAAAGCATAAAACAACACATCAGGAGATATGGTAAAACAAAGAACCACTGAGTGCACACTGGTTTTTCTTTAAGAACAAGGCGAAGCTGGCCCGGGGAAGCAGAAATTCTTAACAGCCCACACACATAAAATCACTGCTCTCCCAGTCAACCTAACGGGGCCCAGATTTCCATGGCCAGCTTGTGAGTAATTTTTTCTTAGTGTATGTGAATAATTCTCCCTATCATTACAGAAAGCCACATACATGAAGAAAAAGAACACATTTTATAAATGTTAAATTACTCTCAACATCTGAGATTAAGCAGTAAGAAAATACTGTTTGCAGGGAAATTAAGTAACATAGAATAACATGACAACTGAGTCTCTAGAAGAGAAACATGAAAATAAAGATGACTTAAAAAAAATGATGATGTTTTCAGTTCCTCACAATTTGCCTTCTGTAACACCCTCCAGAATGAGATGAAATTTAATTTCCTCAGCATCTCATCAATTAAATGACTGCACAATTTAGGCTAAAGATAAGTAAATCTATGGTACTATATTTGTTATTAATGCTGTTACATGTAGTAAAAGAAATGAAGTAGCAAAAAGAACCACTTATTTGAAATAACAGCTTAGTGTGAATCTGAACTCCAAGTAAAAACCTTATTGGAATTCTATTTTTAGGAGAGTTAAACATAGTAACTGCCTTATAAGCACTGCTACCTCAACATATTTAAAAGGACATGGTCCATCAGAATACATTTCATAATTAAATAACACTCCCCTCCACCCAAAAAAGTTTTACTAAAATGTAAAAAGAAGCCATTGTATTATCTTCAACTATAAAATATATTTGAACATATAATCTTTCAAAGCTAACTGATACAACTAACATTCTCCATAGGCACTTCATATTTTAAAAAGTAAAATAAACACACACATATACATAAAACATTAAAATTCTTTAACATAGAAAAAAAAAGTTGTGGCAAGAATCCTTTACTTTCTAGTCTAAAAACCTGTAAGTCTGGATTCCCTTTTGTTTAAGAGCAAACCCTACTGTTTAAAAAAAATTATTTCAGTCTCTAATTCCTAATGGCTCAGGTTTTTTTCATATAATAAATACTTTGCTGTTGATTAGGTAGCTCACAAGAGCTCACTTTAAAAAGCCATGTTTAAACAGCTCTAAAAGGTTTAATTAGCATTGATGATGTAAGCCCTTTTGTAAAACATTTGAGCTAATTTAGGTAAGATATGTCAGTATGTTGTTTAATACCTTTGGTTTACAACTTTAAAATGTTTTTAATCTTGAAGAGGAAGGAACTGGGGCAGCACAGACACGGAAACACATGAAGGCCTCGCTCTCGCTGGCTTTGCCATTTACCATTCGGGCTGAAGTGGTTTCAGGACGAGGCGATCGCTCACCTTCTAGTCAGAAATCAGATGACCTCAAAACAACCTCATTTCAGGCTGAGGCCTCATGTCTTTCGCTTAGAGCTAAAAATAAAAATACATGTGAATGAACAAATGAGCATGGAATGAAATCTCTAACATGACACTAAAATATAGAATATTAGAAGCCATTTTTATCACAGAAAAATGAAAATGTACACATTTCTACACAGAGAATCACAATCCTATTTTGAATGGAGTGGTGCCCTTCTTATCCTGTTAGCCGCTGGGTATCATAACAATTGAAATCCAAGTTGGTTCTACAAAGCTAAAGTCATACTTGATTCATTTCCTGAGATTATAAAACATTTATTTATTTATTTATTTATTTGAAACAGAGTCTCACTCTGTCACCCAGGCTAGAGTGCAGCAGTGTGGATCTCAGCTCACTGCAGCCTCTGCCTCCCAGGTTCAAGCGATTCTCCTGCCTCAGTCTCCCAAGTAGCTGAGATGACAGGCGCCCACCACCATGCCCGCTAATTATTTTATTTTTAGTAGAGATAGGGTTTCACCATGTTGGCTGGGCTGGTCTTGAACTCCTGACCTCAGGTGATCCGCCTGCCTCGGCCTCCCAAAGTGCTGGGGTTACAGGTGTGAGCTACCGCACCCGGTCAAACATTTATTTTTTATAGAGTTAAATTTAACAATATTTCAATGAAGTCAGCCACTTAGATCATATATATATATATGTGTGTGTGCCAGCGCAAGAAAAGGCAGTGTAATGCTAAACCGTAACAATAGCCTGGCCCTCAGAAATATATTTTTGTGTATTCACAACTCTTGGTTCCAATAGCAGTATTCGTAGAACATGAAAATAAACCTGCTTCTCCAACCAAAATAAGGCACTCACTCATTCAGCAAATAGCAAATGTTTCTAAGCACTGGAATTAAGTGCTTGGTATGACAGAACAAGTTCTAAACCCATCAGCGAGTCTGGAGTCCTCAGCCATCTATTTCCTAATTTGGGGTCTCAAGTCTGTGCTATGATGCTAAGGAGATTCCACAAGAGGTAGGAGGGCAGTATGTATTAAGTGACAACAGAATGAGGCTGCAGAATTTGAAACCAAATCCACTGAGAACTCTGAATCTCTCTGCTGTCACTGTCAACGACCTCAACTCATCATGTGTCTGTCTCTTCAGTGTGAAGCTTATGTTTTCAAGATCCTACTTTAATCCTGGAAATTAATTCTCTCTCATTTGGAGAATGCTGGTAGTTTTGGTACCAAATATAATGCCTCAGGCTATTTTGAAAGGTTAAATCTGCCAAGTACCTTCAAAAACCACTTATTTTAAGAGTACTTCATTCCACTGAAGCCATAATTTACAATTCAGAAATTCTGCTGCTAAAGTTATACTTAAAGAATGGGCCCTAGCTATACTACAAAGAAGACAAATATGTTACAGAATGTTTTACACCATTCATCTATTCCCATTAAATATTATTCATAAATTATCACATACAGTCTACACTAACATTATTGTTCAATGTTTTGCATTTCTCTGCTGGTTCTACGTATACCAATGACATTTTTTAATTTTGTGGGAATGTGATACATTACCAAAAAAATCAAAATATATGCACCTGATTCAAATTAAGCTCCATGTTCATCTTAACCCATTGATGCCTAGTGTTCCATTACTGCAACACCAAGCTTGTGGAATTTATTTGTATCCTACTGCTTAAGGTCATCACCAAGGCCTGATTTTTCCCAAAAAAAATTGCAACCTCCAGCATAAATGGGTTAAAACCAGAAGAATAAATACACTTTTGAGTTGGCTTATGTTCCATAATTTTTCATGGAATCCAACTAAATTTAATATCTTGACAAATATTACCAAGTTAAATGTTTTGACTCTGAAGTTCATAGGCCTCAGAAAATACTTTAAAGTAATATACTGCAATTTACACTTAAATACTTAGAATAAAGAAGACAAGAACTATAGGGAGTCATATCTGGGTTTTAAGCAAATCAATACGCTTTGAAAGTACATTTCCCACAGATGTTCGTAAGATGATTCTTAAATTTTAGATTTTGCTGCATTCAAATTTTACACATGGAAAACCATATGCTGGTCTTACGTGCAAGCAGCGAAACCCTTCCTCCTTTCCCGTGTATGTCAGACGGCCCTGTTCTTTTCAGTTCATAGGAAGCTTCAGAGAAAACATAACTAATTCATAGATACCCTTTTTCTACTCTAAGTCTTAAACGTGCTCCTCTGTGTATCCCAAATTTGTCCTGTGTCAACACAGAGACCCTGTCGGCTACCCACAGCTCGACTCTTACTTGATTCTTTTCTTTGCCTTTCTTTTTTTTTTTTTTTTTGAGACAGAGTCTCGTTCTGTTACCCAGGCTGAAGTGCACTGATGTAATCTCGGCTCACTGCAACCTCCGCCTCCTGGGTTCAAGCGATTTTCCTACCTCAGCCTCCTGAGTAGCTGGGATTACAGGGGCCCATCACCACATCTGGTTAATTTTTGTATTTTTAGTAGAGATGGGGTTTCTCCATGTTGGCCAGGCTGGTCTCGAACTCCTGACCTCAGGTGATCCTCCCGCCTCAGTCTCCCAAAGTGCTGGGATTACAGGCGTGAACCACCATACCCGGCCTATTTGCTATTATTCCTTGGCAAGAACTAAAAGCAGCTGAGTCTTCATTCGCCTCCCGAACTCAGATGTCCCCCTTACATCTCACAACCTCATCCATGCCACAGTCACAGCTGCCATTTCCCCCTTTTGGCTTCAACCACTTGATGTTCTGTAATACAGGTGACAGTTGACAACAACTGCAACACCGTCCTAATTCCACAACTTTCACTACTTCCACTTTAGGCCTTTGATGACAAAATAAGAAGACTGAATCCTCAGAGGTATGTTTCAGCTTACTAACTATATACTCAGTCTTAAGTTTTACTACTCATAAAACTCCATCCACCACTTCAGTAATATTATACTGTCTCCCATTGAAGAGGATTGATGAATTCTAGTGAGTTAGTTACGAATTTAGACTAATTACAGAGTCAAACTTCTATAAAAACAAACACTATTTATTTAAGAACATTCAACGTCAAAGATATTTTCATGAAAAACCGTCTCCTTAAACTGAATCTTTTTTGCAGAAAGGATTAAGCCCCATGACACACTAGAGGTGAACCTGCAACCTGAACACTGTAGTCCCTCTTAGAAGTTTTCTTCCTGCTCCCAGCACTTGACAGATTCTAAGATTTCCTGTCTGACACATACGCCTCATCTCCTAATCCAGCAAAAACCAACAGTGTTCTTTATTTCTGTGGGAATCCCACAACTTCACATATGCAGCTTGCACTCTAAACACAATACATTTATCAGTCAGAAAATCCCAAATTGAAGGATTCCACAGGAAGAAAACAGAATGTCTGAATGACAGCATGGAGACAGCGGCTGGCCATTTGGGAACCTTAAGGCTGCATCTCTATCTTCATTCCTTAAGTCAAAATAAATTCCAGAAATATCACATTTAAACTGAAAATGTGAAACCATAAAAAAATGTTCAAAGAAAATATGGCTGAAAATTTAAAAAATACATTTTAAGGCACATGAAGAACTTTAATTATGACATAAACCCTAGGGGCCAAAAAAGAACACAACTGATTAAAAAGTGGCCAAAAAAACCCACTTATAAACAAACAACATAAACTGAAAAAAAAAAACTGTAGTATTAATATGGATAAAGTTCTTATAAATTCCCAAGAAAAAGAAAACCCCATGAAAACTTGTGCAACAATTACAGACAATTCATCAAGGAAAACAAGACCAATAAATACAGAAAAACACCTTCAAACCTACTCAAAAGCAATATAAATCCAAATGAGATGCTAACAGAGTGACAGGGATTACCAAGAGTGTGGGGGACCAGGCACCCAAACAGACCATTAGGAGAGGTATACACCAGCACTAGCTTTTTGAAGAACAATGACGTTATTTACCAAAATGTTAAAATATGCATGCTTTTGACCCAGAAATTTAACTTCTGGGACCAGATTCTTATTTCTTGTCACATGTAAGCAAAAATATTTGTACGAGGAGATTGCTTATAACTACAATACAGCAGTACTATTAATATATAAAAAATGAAAGAAAAAATCTGCAAAACAAGTCCAATGTCTGTCAAGGAAGCTGGTTTAAAAAACACATTACCTTTCATGTAGCCAGGGAAAAGTGTCCTAGATATATCATTAAGCGCATAAATGATTCTGCTGAACAGATCTACAATGCCATTCATTTCAAAAGTACTATTTCTTAAAACGAGTTTAAGAGACAAGAGTAAGAGGGAGGAGTAAAGGAACACAGGAGGGTTACCCAAGAGCCTGCTAGGCACAGGAAAATGGGAGAAAGAGCTTTTCGCTTGTCACTTTATCTGTCTACAGAATTTTTCTAACATGAACAATTACTCCTTTGGTAACAAAAATGTTTTTCAAGGATGCTCTGCTATTTCAGCATTTCAAAATTCTACGGATTGAATTTCTCAAAATGGAAAGAGTTGAGAGCCATGAGTCAGGTCTATCAGGAGTCACTTTGGGAATGCTGGAATTCATTTGTGGCCAGAAGCAGAGGTGCTGGGATAGCCCACTGGGTGGTGACTGCCAGTAGGCGTGAGCTCTGTGCTTCTCTCACACGGCCACTGCTTACCTCTCCAAGGCTTGCCTATCTGCACACTGTCTTGTAAAGTATACTTGCATGCAAAGTGCATATTCACTCCTGACTCCTATAAATGAGGGGCAGGCCTCAAGGTCTGGTGTTTGCTCTTAAGGACTTAATGGGATATTCAATATTCAATAGCGCAGAGTGTGCCACAAAGTGAGGGATAATCAATTGTTTTTTCATCTCTTCCATCCCAGAGACAAGGCCAATCCAGGCGAACTGCTGTTGCCACAGACTCTTTCAGTGATCTTAAGACTCCAAACCCAGCTCCTTTGAAAATATGGTCTCGCCTTTTTATGGGACAACCACTATTACAGACAGAAGACATGAAACCGGTCAGGCAGTCCGGTAAAATGTCACTGAAGATCAGTCTCTAGGCAGGAGGCAAAGCAGAATATCCTACAAAACTGTTTGTCCATTTTACTTTACAGAGCTCACACTTGCCCCAAATCAACACTAACCAGAGATAGAATTCTTTAGTTATATAGCTGAACCATTTATCTGGACGACAGGAGGCATAATCACGCCAGCATGACTAGATTTTGGCCCTCACAGGCCCCCTCCACCCGCCCAAAATAACAGGAGTCTCACAATTACAGTTTCATTTCTGATGACTAGCCAATGGATGCGTAAGCAGTGGCAGGTATAAGATTTCGACATTTTTCCACTGGCACTCTTATTTAGAAAATAAGATATTCTTTAGATATCAGGCCAATTCTTTAGATACCAGACCACTATAATTGGTAAATAATGTCATTGTTCTTCAAAAAGTTAGTGACAGTTTAAACCTCTCCTACTGGTCTGTTTACCATTGGTAATCACTGTCAATCTGTTAGCATCTCATTGTGGTTCATATTTATTTTGAGTGCAGAATTGACTCATACTATTTAATCTGACTTGGACCCTCACTAATACTTGGTATGGTTGATTCTGTTTTCCAAGGGAAAACTAGGCAGGAAAAAGTAACACACAATTCATTATCTAGCAATGGAATAAACAAGCTCATTAACACAATAAATTAAAATTTAAGTGATTAAAAAGCCCATGCCTCTGCCGGGCATGGTGGCTCACACCTGTAATCCCAGCACTTTGGGAGGCTGAGGCAGGTGGATCACCTGAGGTCAGGAGTTCCAGACCAGCCCGGCCAACATGATGAAAACTCGTCTCTACTAAAAATACAAAAATTAGCCAGGTGTGGTGGCTCACGCCTGCAATCCCAGCTACTTGGGAAGCTGAGGCAGAAGAACAGCTTGAACCTGGGAGGTGGAGGTCGCTGTGAGCCGATATTGCGCCACTGCACTCCAGCCTGGGTGACAGAGCGACTCTGTCTAGGAAAAAAAAAAAAAAGCCCATGCCTTACACACAAAAAAAACTATTTACAATATTTCTCTTGACAACTTGCTTTAAGTTACCAACAACAATCTGATTATGAAACTTGTCATTATAAATATAAACTAAAGGTTTTTTTTTAAATCAGCGAATTCTTCGTTGACAAATACTGTAATCCAGAAATCTGCTTTTCTACTTCATATTGGACAGTCAACTAAACTAGTCACATTGCACAGGGATATGCCCCACCTTTGAGACCATCTGCTACAATGTGAAGCCTGACAAAGCTTCTATGTGTCATACAATATCATCACCAACCTCAAACTGGAACTAATAGAAATAATCGCAATGGATATAAATGGGGATTAAAAATTCAAGTGTGCAGAGTTTAAGATACTTGATTATATAAAGTTTAAAATACTCAAATATATCTTTATGCATATATACATGTCTGTATTTCATATTTTTCAAGAGGTTGAATCTCCTGAAGAAATCCAATATGCACCACCACCCCAGGAAAAAAAATGAAAACTGAAAAACAAAAAACTCTCCTTATCTCAGTGTAATGCCAGACACTATTTGGAAATAAACACACCTAGGCAGAACCCACCTGGCATCTGCACTGTGCTCTCTCTTCTGGGACTGCCCTTCCCTCCCTCGTGATGTTCTTGGCTTGCCACCTCATCTCAGCAGAGGATTGGCTCCAGTGCCACCTGCTCAGAGGGACCGCCCTGAGCAGCCTCTCTAAAACAGTCCTGTCTCTTCATCCCATCCCTAGCAATCTCTAGCCCCCTCCTGTCCTGCTTGAGCCCTCTCCCTAGCAAGATTTCCTACAAACATACTATATTTTTACTTATTTACTTTATCTTCCCTACTAGAATGATTCTAATTTCCTGGCATTTACATATGAAACTATAGTTTAATCATTCGAGGGAGAAAAAAGCCAACCTTAATGTTATTCTATTATCAAGCATATTCATCTTACCAAAGAGGAAACTGAAATCCCTCCGTTTGGTAAAACACAAACAAAGATGTGGCTAAGTTTCTACCCTTCACCTCTAATGGACTCTTGAGATCACCAATAACTCACTCAGCTGTGAGGCCAACCTGATGTGAACACAGTACACACATCCAGTGAAACATGGGATGTAACTGGCAGAAATAAGCACATACATTTTTTGAAGTAGAGAAGTCACAGGCAGAAGCTGAAAAAACAATTATTATATAGGCGCCATAGAATTAGAATAAAAATCTTTGTCAAAGCTCAACAAAATACTGAAATTGATTGGTAAACTGATCAAGCAACTATAAAAGCCAAACTGTGAGTACAAGAGCACTTTAGGGTTGGTTGAGGTGAACAGAAATGAAAAAGAAGAAAAGAGAGTTTAAAACACTGCAGAGGGGCAGGAGAAGGTTGCGGGGGAGGCACAGGAAGCCCACAAGAGGAAGCAAGAGCAGACAGGGATGAGAAGTGGGCAGTGAGTAAAAGATGGCTCCATCATTTCCAGGGCATGATGAAAATGCAGGTCACTTTTTAAAAAAAGTATTGATGCCAGTAGGAAAACGTGAAAGCAAGCGCGGGGCCATGAGGGAGTGCACAAGTCACGTGCCCATGACTCTGGCCCGCTCACTCTGCTAAGGACCAAGCTGAGGACCGGAGGCAGGCAACCGCTGCAGCTCTTCTTGCAAGAGGGGCCAGGCAAACACAGACCATCTCCTTAGGTACAGAGACCCTAGCACCCCGCACGATTTACAGGACACATCAAGGCCCAAAGACACCTTCAGGCGCGCCCAGATTACTGTTTTTAGGTAAAGGGGAGGGAGGACAACACACCAAGATCTATGAACATAACTCCATGGTTGAGTATGAGATTAATTACCACAGAACAGTGGGAGCTTACTAGGCAGGAAACATACAGAACTGTGAAGTTTTGTTGCAGGGCCATAACGGAGATGATCTGAAGCCTGTCACCACCCAGGGAAGATCCTCATGGCTTCCTGAGACCTATGCACTCTAACTGAAATACCTAATAAAGAACAGCAGGAAGGACGGAGAGGACTTCTCCCTGTTCCTTAAGTGCAGTACAAATTCCATACCTGCAAAAAACTAAAAACAACTGTGTTCCCTTCCCCAATCCTAAATTCCTCTCTGGGTTAAATATTTCCATTTCTGTCTACTGTTCTATATCTATGCATCTGTACCTACATCACTCTTCAGTTTATCAAAGGCTCTCATAAAATGTCCAGGACCCTCTTAGAATGTTTAGTACGAAGTACAACAAAACGGATGCTCTCCCGTGTTCTGAGTACTATACTTCTACCCATGCAGCCTAATGCCATGTTGCTTCTCTGGCATTACCTCCTAGTAACTCACAACTTGATGGAAACTCTAAATCTCTTTGTCTTTCTCGCAGATAGCAAGTAGGTCTGCTCTTCTACAACCTATACTTTGGCGTTTTTTTTGATGTGGTTTTTTTGTTTGTTTGTTTTGAGACAGAGTCTTGCTCTGTCACCCAGGCTGAAGTGCAGTGGCCTGATCTCAGCTCACTGCAACCTCCGCCTCCCAGGTTCAAGCGATTCTCCTGCCTCAGTCTCCTGAGTAGCTGGGATTACAGGCGCACACCACCACACCTGGCTAATTTTTGTATTTTTAGTAAAGACAGGATTTCACCATGTTGGTCAGGCTGATCTTGAACTCCTGACCTCGTGATCCGCCCAACCCGGCCTCCCAAAGTGTTGGGATTACAGGCGTGAGCCACAGCGCCCGGCCTACTTTGGCGGTTTTTAAGTGATAAAGTACAAAACTCCACCTTCTGTTATGCTATATTTTATCTTGTTTTTGGCCTATCTTTCCAACCTACTCAGTTACTGAAATTTTTAGTTCTAAAAACAAATATGTCATTTTTCTGGTTTTCGATTATAGAGATTCAAACTTACAAAATGCTCCTTCATTTTACTTCTCAGCTTTGCAACGCAGGGTCATGTCACTTAAGGAAAACACCTTATATCTCACAAGAGGCCTTCTAGAATTGCAGTCACCTGCTGAATTTCCAAGATCCAGTGACTAATTCTCACAGGGTCAACAAAAAAATCTATTAATGAACAGAGCCATCTCTGGAGTCACTTTTAAAGGACTGAACCACTGGACTGAAGCCAAAATGCTGATTCGACAATGTGAAGTGAAAATTATAACAGCAGACACCAGGAGATGTTAGAATCCTGGGGCCAATGTATGTGCCCCTCCCACAAGCCCCACAAACAAGTCATGTTGGAAACTGATTTAAACCAAAGTGACTCAGATGATGGAATCATTTGCTCAGTGTGTTCTCTCCATGCAGGCACGCCACACAGGAAACGAAGCTGTAATCCAGTGTTTAGTGAGCAAAGAAATCAAAGCAACTGGTCATCTAACATATATTTAACAACATCAGGGTAAATTTGTCTTGTGTATCACTCTTTACAACAGGGTTATACTCTAGGACAGTGGAGGACTAAGGGTACTCTAGGTGGTACTTGGATAAACATCAATGAAAATTGCATCACTTTCATGACTAACCAACTCCCTTCCTGCAATCCCACTTCTTAATGAGATGTACTAGAATTCCACCAGGCTATGGTCCGATTCAGCTGGCCTGGAGGCGGTTATTGTGTCCTACAAGCTCTGGAGTCGCACTGGTTGAGTTCAACGCCAAGCTCTACTGCTTTCTTTTCTAATTATGTGATCTTCAACAAGTTACTTATCTTTTTTAAACTTCAACACATAATAAGTTACCTATCTTTTCTAAACTTCAGTATTAGTTTCACTATAGCAGATGTAACAAATTACAATTACAATTACACTTATCAGTGGCTTAACCTAACACAAATCTATCATAGTTCTGTGGACTAAATGAAGGTGTCGGAAGGGCCACATTTCTTCTGGAGACTCTAGAGGAGAATCCACTCCCTGGCCTTTCCAGCTGCTAGGGACCACATGTATTCACTGGCTTGTGGCCCCTTCCTCCACCTTCAAAGCTAGTGGTGTAACATCTTCAAACATCTCTAGTTCTGACCACCCTGCTTCTCTCTTTTACTTCGGAGGCCCCTTGTGACTACAACAGGCCCATCTACCCAGATAATCCTGGATAACTGCTTCATCCCCAAATCCTTAATCACATCTGTAAAGTCTCCTTTCCAATGTGAGGTGACATATTTATAGGTCTGGGGATTGGAATGTGGACACTGTGGGGGGCACCATTAATGGATCTACCCAGGGCTATTACAGTATAGTTTTAACACTGATTTGATGTTAACCAGTCGAAATTTAATGAAGCAATACAATTTTATCTTAAAATTTTGAATACTGTTACCCAAGGAGGACACGGCTATTTCAATGCATAGTTCATACTAAAATTAGACTGCACTTTTCTATTTCAGTTTTCACATAAAATGACATGCATTTGATTTATCAGTGGAGGGGGAAAAATAGAAGAGTTAAGCAATCAAAGAATTTACGGCTTTACCAATTAATATGGGACTAATTAAACAACAAATTAGCTAGTATAAAGTTAATATGTAAAGGAGAATCTGAATGTTTGGTTGAGTTTTTTCTATTAGAAACAGGAAACCACACTGCTCTGGTTTTCACCTTACCCCACTGGCCAGACCTTCGCACTCCCCTTTGCTGGATTCTTCTCCTCTCCCTGACCTCTAAAGCCCCACTGCTCCCAGGCTCAATTCCCAGGCCTTCCTGTCTACACTCACTCCTGTGGGAAAGTCATTCAATCTCAGGGCTTTACCAATCTCAGGCTTTACCATCTGTGCTGACGCTCCAGATCTTATAGGTCTCAATCAGATCCCTGAACTCCCGTCTCCTTCATCACATCTGCCTACCTGATAGCCCATCTCAGATGTCAAATAGGTATCTGCATATTCAAAACCAAATTCCTGATCTTCCCGATGACCACAGCCTGGTGGAATTCTAGTAGTACATCTCATTAAGTGGGATTGCAGGAAAGGAGTTCGTTAGTCATGAAAGTGAGGCAGTTTTAATGATGTTTATCCAAGTACCACCTAGAGTACCCTTAGTACTCTACCGTCCTAGAGCATAACCCTGTTGTAGAGAATGATACACAGGATGAAATTAACCTGATGCTGTTAAATGGCTATTCATCAAATAGCTATTCCATCCCATTAAAAATCTTAGCATCATCCTTTCCAACCTTCTTTCCCTCACATCCACTATGCCCATCAGCTGACCAAATTAGCTCACCTTCAAAATATATCCAGAATCTGATCACTTCCTACCACCTCCACTGTTACCATCTTCAGCCAAGCCACCATCATCTCTTGCCTTGGTCACTGCTGATTTCCTTCTATCCTTGTTCCCCTGGCTTGTTTAATACAGCAGCCAGAAAGTCTTTTTTCCAAAAGAATTAAGATTTTTGGTTTGTTCTGTTCTCTCTTTTTAACTGAGGTGAAACTTACATATAGTGAAATTAAGCAGATCTTAGGCTTCAATTCAGTGACTCAGATGGATCCATGTAATCAAGACCCCAATCAAGACAATACTTCCAACTTTGGGCTATGAAGAATACAGGAGTTTCTTTCAGAGTGATGGAAACATTTTGCAACTAGACAGAGGTAATGGTTGCTCAACATTGTAAACGTACTCTTACATGCCACTTAATTGTTCATTTCACAATGGTTAATTGTTATGTTATGTGAATTTCACCTCAAAAGGCTCTCTCTTTATTTCTGTGAGAAAATACCCCTGATGTAAAAAGCTAAAAGGTTTATCACTGCAGCTGTATCATTTCAGGCATCAGGTACTTAAGTGATTTTTCAGTTTTACTGATGGTACTTAACAACAAAAAAATCCTATCACCACCAAATGTTTCTTGAGTGGTTCACCCTTGGCTTTAAATGTTATCAAACAGTGGAGAGCTGCTCTCTGCTTCCACAGGAGGACCACTAGATGCCCATCTTCAAGAATCAGTAACTAACTCTAGAACCCAATGAGAATATTCATGGCACACAGACAGTCATGGAATACCATGCACTGTTAAGAAGATGTTTCTTGCCGGGCGCGGTGGCTCAAGCCTGTAATCCCAGCACTTTGGGAGGCCGAGACGGGCGGATCACGAGGTCAGGAGATCGAGACCATCCTGGCTAACACGGTGAAACCCCGTCTCTACTAAAAATACAAAAAACTAGCCGGGCGAGGTGGCGGGCGCCTGTAGTCCCAGCTACTCCGGAGGCTGAGGCAGGAGAATGGCGTAAACCCGGGAGGCGGAGCTTGCAGTGAGCTGAGATCCGGCCACTGCAGTCCAGCCCGGGCTACAGAGCAAGACTCCGTCTCAAAAAAAAAAAAAAAAAAGAAGATGTTTCTTAAAATATTATATACACTTAGTGTCAGACACTTTATACATTACAAAACCTTGATTCTACCAGAATTTTAATTCATCATAAATCTATAATTTAAGGATTTTGCATTTGCATCTAATTTTTTAAATCGATGTGGGAAGGAGGACGGGAAACAGGACAGAGGGATCTTTTCTATCCAGCCAAGCCAACTGTCTTTAAAGCATAATCCTTTCCATTTTCTGCCAGTTCACAATAAATGTGTGAAGACAATTCGATCTTCACTTTTTAAAAAACCAATCTCAGCTGCTTGATATATAACAGGAGATGAGGAAAAACGGTATCTGAGGTACAAAGCTCAAGTGTCAATCTGAATTCTTAGCTCCAGATTGAATGGGAAATCCCTATCACATTTCTTACAGAAAAGGCCTGACAATAAAGTACTGAAATTAATTCTCCAAAGCCACAGAAAGGTAATCTCATTACATATTCAAAACACACACTTCTGAAAAGACAAGTAGGTCCTTTTCACTTCTAGAACTAGACAGTGTTTAGCATTTAAGGAAGTTAAGTAACACTATTTTGTGACTGGTTGTATGTGTGTATGTATTTAGGGTTATTAAGATGTGTGCACTCAGTTTAGAGTTTAATTATTTTTAATGCTTCCAAAATGACAGATTTTTCAGCAAATAGTTAAAATTCAGTTCCTCTTCAGTTACTGGTCAAGACCTAAGTTCAGGATTTTTACATTTTCCAAAGCACAAGTGTTTTAACACCGTATCTACACTAAGCCATGTAGTAGTGTGATTGGTCTTTAAAGCATCCATCCACTCTCAACGGACAAAAACAACAAAAGAAGGGTTCATTAAAAGTCTGCACCCAAGTGCTGCTGTCTCTGTAGACTTCCTTAGGCTAAAGGGCTGGGGGCTGCCTACCATGGCTAAAATTTGGCCTTTTCTCCCCCGCCTGTTTTTTGTTTGTTTTTTAAAGTAACTATCCCCACCTAAGGATGATGTAAAAGGCCACTCAGGAGCTGGTATCTCCTTCAGACAAAGGTACAGATTGTGGATCTTCCACCTATCCAGCAAGCCAAGGGATATGCTGACCAAATGAGAAGCACCACGGACGCCGCACAGGGGGCCTTTGTAAAGAACACTGGACCCACATATGTACACACCTCCCAGAATCAACACAGCTTCAGGACCCCCGTCCCCTAAGTATATGCCACTTGACTGCAGCAATGGTAACAGTAACCTTGTGGAGCAGCAAATGTGTCCCCAAATAGTAGATTTTATAGTCAAACTACCTAATTCTGAGCAGAAGACCAAGAAATGATGTCAGCACATCACATACAACATAAGCACATTTCATAAATCGCCAGTTATGTAACTGAGGACCCTGTTTTAGAGATGCTATCCCAGGGGATTTCTCTTCTAGCTGTGGATGGTAATCCTTGTTCACAGCTATAATAATCTCAATGAAAAAAACACTAAATACTTGGCATTGTATTGAATTCAGCATTTGTACACTCTGGTTCATGTCAGTGAGCCTCCTTCATTTTCCCTAGCTTTATAGTTCCCAGCCTTTTTCTTTATTTGTTATACAGATGATTCAACTGTATCCTATTTCTGTTTCTTTTTTGGTTCTTAATCTGGATTATGCCTCTTTAGCTTCCTAAGTGGAAATGTGTGTGAATTTAGGAACTGAAATTTACTGGAAAGATATAAGATACAAGAAACAGTAATTAACATAGAAGGCATGACGGAAATCATTTTTTGAGTTTTTCTTTATTTTTGATGTTAAGAAGAAAATTCCTGAGAAACAAACTTCATGATGTCAGTAGAGCTAATTTTTAAAAAAATATGTCTGAATGGTTTAAAAGCATAAAATTGAAAAGGTAAACAAAGGTACACAATAAAAAGTCTTCCTTTCATCCTTGTCATGAGCCACCAGTTCTCCTCCCCTGGAGTGGCCAGTGTTGTCTGCCAATCCTTTTACACAGTGATGCAACACATTCACAACAACATTCTGGTCAATGACGGACCGCACAGCTAATGGTAGTCCCAAATGATTATTCACACCATATTTCTACTATACCTTTTCTATGTTTAGATATGTTAGATACACAGATACTTGCCTTTGCATTACAACTGCCTACACTATTCAGTACAGTAACGTGCTGTACAGGATTGAAGCCTAGAAGCGACAGGCTATACCAGACGGCGTAGGTGTGCAGTAGACTACCTCATCTATGTTTGTGTATGTCACTCCATGATGTTGGTGAAGAACCCCTAACTATGCATTTCTCAGAACATTATTGTTAAGTGATACATGACTGTGTATGTTTTTTCCCTAGAGCTGCTGGCTTAAAGACCATTATCTTCTCTGCATTCTGTGCTCTGATATAGTGGGTCTCAAACTTCAGCACTGCTGCACTCCACTGCCCCGAGATTCTGATCCAGGTCGTCTGGTGTAGGGCCCTAAAATCTGCATTCCTAACAAGCTCTCAAGTATGCCAGGCCCACACTTTGAAAAGCCCTGATCTAATAAAATCAAGTAATCAATTGTTTTTGAGACAAGATACCTTCAAAATCAAAGTGAATGCATCACAATCACAGGTGGTACTTAGAGAGCTACTGTCCAAACAACACTATTCTGCAGTCTATACTAGTTTCCTCTCAACCAAACCTAAATAACTTTTTTTTTTTTTGAGATGGAGTCTTGCTCTGTCACCCAGGCTGGAGTGCAGTGGCACGATCTCAGCTTGCTTACCGCAACTTCCGCCTCCCAGGCTCAAGCGATTCTCCTGTTCAGCCTCCTGAGTAGCTGGGATTACAGGCACCCGCCACCATGCCCGGCTAATTTTTGTATTTTTAGTAGAGATGAGGTTTCACCATGTTGGCCAGACTGGTCTTGAACTCCTGGCCTCAAGTGATCCGCCTACCTCGACCTCCCAAAGTGCTGGGATGACAGGCATGAGCCACCACGTCTGGTCAACTTTCTTACTTAAAAGCTGTCATACCCAGTAATGGCTTAATCTTCAACCTTTACTTTCTTCATACTGGCTTTGTCCCTTCATTCATACACACACACACACACACACACACACAGAGACACATTTTTTTTTCCTTGGAGGTCTTTTTTTAATTATTATTAGTTACACTTCTTTTCATCTGTAATGCTTTCTATGATGTGCAAAAAAAAAAAAAAAAAAAATCTTCCAATGGAGATGGAAGAAATAGATGCCCTAAGGACAAAAGTTCCTCTTCAATTTAGACTAAAAAGATACAAGTAAAAAAGAAGAGTTAAAAGTAAATTTACACATTTTCGAGATCAAAAACCTCTGTAAGAAAAATGGCAAAAAGTAATTCATTTGACATCTAATGTTCTAGTGAGGAGACAGTTTCAAGTTGTACTGCAAAGTAAACATACGAATATAGTTGGCTTTAAATACAAGCGTACAAGGGAGAGGGTGTGGGTACTAGGAATTGAAATTTAAACACACATTTATGAAAAGCGTATTGCTTTCAGGCATCAGAACTAAGGTATCAAAATATGATCATTGCTCTGTTTGTAACCAGCTAGAATCACAGGTTGACAGATCTACAAAAATATGGCGTCAACTTCACATCAGGCCCTCCATTGTGAGAGGCAAGGTGGAAGTGCACTGCAGCGATACTCATTCCTCTGTAATGATTAGGGCCTCTGAGCTGGACCTAACTCAGAGGATCCTGGGGCACAGCATGTGAACAATACCCTTAAGATCTGCCTCCTTGAGAGAGGGCAAAAGCTAGGATGATACCAAGCTCTCCTTCAGAACGTCCAAGACCTTTCAGAGTATGGACCTTGAGCTGGCGGGAATGGTGTTTCTCTCAGAGTACACACTCTCCAGGGAGATTGAAAAAGGAATAAATGCTAACACAGTACAGGCTAGGACTCAGCAAAGAATTGTGTGTCTAAGAATAGACTATCCTTTGCTGGGAAAAGCATGCTGGTAGGGTTATACCCCCTCCTTTGGAAATAGGGAGGCAGCTGAAATACCCTATGTCGAAAATCATCCTTGTCCTCAATAGCCTGATTCCTTTTAAGACCAATGTTACTTCCCTAAGAAATGTCAGGTCTTACAACCACCCCACACCCAAAACATAATTAACTCTATGTTTTCTATTATATCATAGACCTATTCAGATCATGTCATCTCCTACTAAAACCCAGCAAGACTTCCTCTCATTTATGGAATAAAGTCTAAACCCCATGACTTTGTCTATGGTGCTATTCATGACCTGGTCTCATCTTTTTTGACCTGATCTTCTATCAAGTAGCCTCATCCTGCAATTACTTACACTTCCCCTAAAGCATCCTTCAGGCCCACAGCCCTGAGTCTCAGAACATGCTGCTGTTCTATCTAAATGGCTTTCATCACCACACCCTGGTTCCTGGTTCATTTGGAGAACACTCACACTCTACATTCAACACAGCCAAGCTTCCCTTCCTTCAAGACGCCTTCCTTGCCCACCCTTACCCTCTCCTCTATGTCCCTACGCAACCCTCTCCCACCTCTTTCATAGCACTGATCACCGTGTGTGTTACTGCTGTCCATCTGGATTACCTCCTTTTCCATACCCTATCCCAATGCCGTAAGGGCGTGGAAAACAAAGACTTCTGTCTTATGTATCTTTGGCCAAGATTAGCAAAAATTAAAATATCTGAAACTAATAAGTATCTGCAAGGATATAGAGAAATGGGTAGCATCATACACTGTTGAACAACTTGGCATTGACTACTCCAAGTGGAAACACTGTACAAGTTACAATTCCATGCACTCATTTCTGTCTCCTATGCACAATGGCAGGCATTCAATGGGTGCCATATAAATGTGTGGAATAACATCTTCATTTGTTAGATTTTTAGGGAACTGAAACACAGAAGACTTGCATTTCGTATATACATATTTTTTTAAAATGATTGGATGGTCCTTTTTACTGTGAGTGGGAATGTAAACTGTTACAACCATTTATGAAGGCTATTTGAATATACACACACACATACACACACACACACACACTGCCCCAACACAAATTAACCTACTAGGGAAATAATCATGGACAATACTATATTCACAAAAATGTATGCTGTGGTGTTATTTATTTATAACAGCAAGAATTAGGAAAGGCCTAAATGACCAATAATAGACCAACTAATTAAACTATAGTACAACCACAATAAAATGCTATGCACCCATAGAAAATTATGTCATAGAATGAGATTTAATAATACAGAAAGATATTTCCATTACACTCTGCTAAGTAAAAAGGCTGGCTACAAATTTTGATTATATTTGTTTGTTTCTTTAAAGTACATATGTCAATACATGCATATAAAAAGCATGAAACTTTTTAATTGACAAAAATATTAAGTTTCTGCCATCCTGTAATTTAGAATCTCCCCCATGATAGCACAGAGTTACCAAAAGTTAATCATGATTTATTTACAGTTTAATATTGCTATCTTTAAACATCATTGTAACGATTAGGACTTAAAGACCCAAAGAAGGATGACTTGTACTACAGTTTAATTAGTTGATCTATTATTGGTCATTTAGGCCTTTTTAAATTCTTGCTGTTATCGGATATCAAACTATATTCTAAAATTACATTAATTAAAATAGTGTGGTATGAACAGAGGAACAAATGGATGAATTCATGAAAAAATGTCTGAAAACATGTACATGTGTAATTTCTGAGGTAGAATTTCAAATAAAAGGAGAAAAAATTAAAGAAGGAAAAGGAGAAAAAAGTGAAAAAATATCATACAGAAAAAAATTTCATATGAATTCAAGATCTAAATACTTAAAAAAGAATAAAAGGAAGGAAGGAAGACTAAATAAGATAAAAATACAGAAAAGTACATTTTTAAAAGTGGACAATCTTTCTCCCAAAATGCAAAAAACACTTAAAAAGGTTGATAATATTTTAAAGGAATAGATTCATATATTGCTTATATAACTCAAAGTTACCAGTGTTTCGACAATTCTAAGGGGCATTCTTTTATCTGTGGAATTGAGATATTTCTTACAATAGATGGCACCTTATAAATTATTGCCATTTGTTTTCTTTCTTAGAACATAAAAACTGGTGCATCCCACCACCGGAAGTATCTGCAAGCCGGTAAAAGAGGGTGAAAAGCTTTATGGAACTTTATGTGTGGGACTTACATGCTGGTTTCCTCCATTACTATGGACTGAATGTTTCTGTCTTTCAAAAATTCCTGGCCTGGCACAGTGGCTCACGCCTGTAATCCCAGCACTTTGGGAGGCCGAGGCAGGTGGATCACCTGAGGTCAGTTCAAGACCAGCCTGGCCAACATGGCAAGAGCCTATCTCTACTAAAAATACAAAAATTAGCTGGGTGTGGTGCCGGGCGCCTGTAATCCCAGCTACTCGGAAAGCTGAGGCAGAAGAATCGCTTGAATCCGGAAGGTGGAGGTTGTGGTGAGCCGAGATCGCACCACTGCACTCCAGCCTGGGCAACAAGAGTGAAACTCTGTCTCAAAAAATAAAAAAAATAAAAAATAAAAAATATAAATAAATAAATAAATAAATAAATATAAAAAATTCCTATGCTGAAGCCCTTACCCCCAATGTGATGGTACTTGGAGGTAGGGCCTTTAGAAGGTTATTAATTAGGTCATGAGGATGGAGCCCTTGTGAGTGGGATGAGTACCCTATCAGTAGAGACAAGAGAGGTGATCTCTTTACCACGTGAAGACAGCAAGAACGCATTCCCTCTGCCAACCAGGAAGAGGTCTTCACCAGGAGTCAACTCGGCTGGCACCTGAATCCTGGACTTCCCAGACTTCAGAACTATAAGGAATACATCTCCATTGTTTAAGCCACCCAGTCCATGATATTTCTGTAATAGAAGCCCAAACCAAGACACCCACACAGAGAACACCTACACACAGTGTGGTTACAGGCTGCATCATTTCTTTTTCTTTTGGCATATTTGCATATTGTCTAAATTTTCTACAATGACCCACCACATGGATTCTTTCAAAAGAAAAAAATGGTAAATATGAAATAGAATAGTGGTGTTGACCCTTAACAGGAAAAAGATGCCAGAAGACACCATGTTACTTACAGTAGACTACACATGTGTGTGAAATTTGTAAATAACAGATGAATACTTATGTCACCACCTTCCTCTCTGATGTTTCTGAAACCAGAGCATATATGGTTAACCTTGCTCTAGCTCCAGTCCATCCATCCGTCCATCATCAGGCTAAAACATAGAGCTGTAGGCAGTGGAGGAGAGCTGTATGTGGTGAGGAAAGTGGGAGAGAGGAATTCCAGAAATGTCTACTAAAGCAATGCTTTAAGTTTTAATTCCTTCAAGAAACCAATACGTATCGGAGCATAAGTGAGAAAAAGAAAATAACTGTAAAAAATACAAAGGAGTCCAGGACAATAGAAATCTTTCTTCATTCACATATTCTAGAGAGAATAGTGAGAAGAAATTCTGTCTCAAACGTGGACAGCCCCTCACATCTTGAGCCTTCATGGAAGTCTTATCTAAGAATAGAATCTCTGCTACACTAACCTAGGAGAGGGCCAGGCAACTGCTGCCGTATACCCATCACCCCAATGTTCTGGAAGAAAAAGACGGCAGGGAGAAGTTCTCTTTAGAACCAGCTCTTCTACTCCAAATGAACTCAGGAGACAATGAATGAAAACACCATTCCACGGTGTGAGCGATGCAATGTGAAGCGCAAGCAGCAGAGTCTGCTGAAGAAGCTACTCCCCTGAAATAGGAAAGAAGAAAACCAGTTGGCTCTGAATCAAATCCTGTTCCAGTCCTTTTTCTCTTTACCATTTCCCCTTAAAACTCGGGCTTTCTGAACTGCACCATAATTCTAGGATCTTCAATTAAGGCAAATGAGGATATACTAGAAAACACTGATATATTAAATAAACTAAAGAATAAGACTTAAGTCCAAAATCCTATTTTGTGACACAACTCGCCCTTACACAATAAACCCACCAAGCTCATTCTCTCTAATGCCCTGATGAAGCTGTCAGCAACCCCTTCTACCTCTGAAGACATCAGAGCAGAAGGGTGGGCTCCTCCATCGCTGTCTTCAATGTAAACAACATTCTTAGGGAGAATGCTTGCCTCTACCATGGAATCTGAGTACATGCCATAAGCACCTGCTCAAACCTGACTTTAAGACCCATTCCAGAAAGATATTATAAATGCAAAGATCATATGGAGATCCTGCAGGTACTTCAACAATGCATCACCTACTTAGGACACAGGTATGTGATGTCTCATGTTGAAATGTTAGCAGATGATAAGACTCTCCCACCATTTTCTCCCATTAGTATGAACAACTATGAGTTAGAACCACCTTATTGAGGGAACAGGACACTGGTCAGGCATCTAACATAAAGAAACATCACCACATTTTATGAACAAGTTTCTAGCTGTTAACAATTATCATTATAGGATACTGTAGGTACCCAAACTGTAGTGAACAAGTGCTGTGATTTAATGTCTTTCTCTACTATTGGCTCTCAGATGGTTTGGCTATATGAGTTTTCCATTCTATATTTGATTTCAGATTCTTACTAAAATAATTAAGCGGAGAAAGTGTTAAGAAGAAAAACTGTCTCTTATTTAATTTTAATCCTCCCTCCTGGGACTTCCCCAACTCTATGCAACAAAGGTTGCATCAGTTTTTTAAAATAATCCGTTTTTTAAAACATCAAAACCCAAATATTCTTACAACCAAGGGGTCTCCAGGTTGATGAAAATGGGGAGATGATTCCTATAGCCAGAAGGACAGTTAAATTCCTAGTCCTCTGAATTTTCACAAAATGACTAATTTTATTTGAAGTGTTCTATATTCCTAAATAGACAAACTATATAAAATAAATAACATATGTTCCAAAGCCCGAATATTTTTACAATGAAGTATCTGGGCCATTTCATTGGCATGCTAAAAAAAAACAAAAAACAACCACCAAAAAAAACCTGACCTCAAGATGAAATTTTCTATAATATTCGTATTCACTACTATCTAGTTAGCTAGTTGCCACATTCTGGATAATTTTCAGTTACTTGTTAATGATTAATAAAAGCAATTAGTTCTCTAACCCACTCTGTGGCGATTTCACAATAAAACCATTAACCTTTAAGAGTAAATGCAAATTATAAAGCTTTAACAGGCAATTTTACTCTCTTGGCATCCATGACAAGGGTGTTATTTTATAAAACATTCTTTCCTCCATGAAATAAGATAAAATTATTCACTTTTCTGTACAAAATTATAATTTTCTCTAAATGAAATATAAAAGCAGAATAAGTAGCAAAACCCGAACTCATAGACATCATTTGAATCCTGTCAACTCCAAGGCACAGGCAGGTAGAAGGCAGTGACCAGGCCCCAGCAGTCACTGCCCCTGCACCAGTCACTAAAGGAGGCATGGGCTCTCGGGAAAGGAGAACCCCCAACAGCCTGGGGCACTCACTGAAAAGCACAGCAGACCCATTTCTCACCAGCAGCTGCTACTAGGAGGGGTCTGGCCACTCCACAGAGCCAGGGAGCACAACCCAAGGGACTAGACAAGCCTCCCCTCCAGGAACTGGAAAACAGATGCTCCAGGGCTACCGCTCCAAGCCAAGGCCTCACACTGAGGAGAAAGTGCTGGGAGTGGATTCAAAAAGGAGCAAAACAGGGACACGGACAAAGAAAAGGCAGGTAAAACTGGGAGAGGGGAAGCAGCAAATCTGCACAAAAGCCACGGCCGAAGGAGTCTAACAGGGCAGCGTATGCCTCTCTCAAGCCTCCTTCCATGAGTTGAGGAAAACTAGTGTCACATACAAACAAGCACCAACAGCACTGAGGTCAGACCCCACACAAAGTTACTACAAGAGAAAGATTTAAGCAGCAAAATCCCCACAGACAAAGAAAGCACACTGAGGAAAACACAATTCAAACTGAGCTAGAACATGTTAAAATGATACAAGCCATGAAAGAAGGTAAGTCAGAATGATTTCCTTTTTAAAGTTCAAAAAATAGGCAAATCTCTAGGAAGCACAAATAAAAGAGACACTTGTTTTATACATAAAGATTATATGGAAGACAAGAACACGTAAACACAAAAATGCTTTAAGAGAAACAGGTGGCTCAAAGAAGAAAATGTTGTAATTAAAACTGAAGAGATAAAAAGAATGCAAGAGAAGGAATAAATACTAAGGACAGGCAAAGAAGATCTAAAACAGATAACAGGAGTCTCTGACGATAAAAGCAACAATGAAGCGATGGAACAGGGCAAACACTGAAGACTACAATCCAAGAAAAGTTTTCCGAATGAAAAATGATCTGAAGCTATATACTGAGAGAACATACCACCTATCTAAGACTATCAACCACAAATGGCTAACACCAGATTAACAAAAAGTCCTTTGGGTGTCGAGGCAAAAAGACCATGTGACTTACAGAGAACAATATCACTGCATATTTCCAGCAATAGCTTATGCCAGAACGAAACAGAGAAACATATTTAAGATACTTAAGGAAAGAAAATGCAAGCCAATAATTTTATCTCTAAGAAAAGTGACCTTCAAGTATCAAGGGGATAGTTATCACTATGCGAGGATTCAAGATATGTTGTTCTTAAGAACCCTGCCTGAGAAATCTCCTAGAGAATAAGCTTCAGAAAATCAACATCACTCCAAAGACATATATGAAAGACTGCTATGAGTATAAACTGATTACACAGTTACTTGCAGAATCAAGTTAAAATGAGAGCTAAGAGGCAGCGATTATAACATGTGATGGTTAAATGCTAAGTCAACATAGTACAACAGACACATAGGAGAATGGGGAGAACAGATGCAAAAAGACTTTAACTGTATTCGGTAGTCATAATGGAAGTTATGTTATTTAATAGTACTGAATAATAGAATAATAACAGAATAATAGAATAATAATAATAAAAGAATAATAGTACTGTTATTCACAGACTTCCTATGTGTACTGTGGGACAAAGCAAATAAGTAATTCTACGTTAGTCTATCATCACGTGTTATGCACTGCACATGTCCCTCCAAAATTCCTATGTTGAAACACTAATCCCCAACACCACCACAGTGGGAGGCAGGATCCTTGGGAGGTAATTAGGTTTAGATGAGGTCATGAAGGTAGACCCCCATGATGGGATTCATGGCCTCACAAGCAGCCTTAACTAATGCACCATGTGAAGCTGGAAGCCAGGATTCTCAGTGTAGAGAAAAGAAAACAGAGCTGTAATACGTAAGACATGATGCAAACGTCCTACAGTCTTTAGAGGATAGGTGGCTTGCAAAGAGAAGTCAGATGCAAACTCTTGACATGGACCCCAGCTCTGAGGACTCTCAGACCAGTGCTCTTGGCTCAGCAACCAGGCTCCAGTTGGTTACGTCACTGACGGCTCCACAGTTCTCCCCCAATACGAGCGATCGTGTGCCCAGTATCAGGAGTGGAACGGCAGCTCCTGATGGGAGCCTACCTCTCTCCTTAGCCCTTGACTGGTGACCCTAGCCACACTCTCAAAAGGATGACAACTGAGAGGAAAAAGGTCCAGGAGTATAACCAATCTATGCTACTAGAAGGCAGGACAGTAATTACCTTTGGTGCAGTGGGGAACGGGGAGTGACTGGGGAGGGGTCTGGGGTCCTGGTGATGTTTTGTTTCTTGATCTGGTAACTGGTTATAGGGATGTCACCAAATTACCACTCTGAAAATTCTCCAAGCTGGACATGTAAGATTTGTGCATTTTTTCCGTTTATATACTATATTCAAAAAAAAAAAAAAAAAAAAAGGAAAAAAGGAAACACCAAAACAAGTTGTTCTGAATTTGAAGTAAAAATATCAGTATGAACTCAAGATGTTTTATTTTTATACACACACATACATTTCAGCCCTGTCTGCTGGGAAGGCACAGAAGCAATGATAAACCCAGTAACAATCTGCATCCAGCATCTATACTGAGGTCTTGAAGTGTCACTTCCAATTAAATAAAACCAGCGCTTCTTTGAAAATGGTTGATTCTAGGCCTGGGCAAGAAATGTAGACAACGAACCTGAAACATCTTGACATACCAGACAGCAAGAAAGCTAAAAAGGCTTGTAAGGTCTGATCAAAAGGACTCAGGAGTCAATTTAAGGAGGCTCCCTCTGGCCAACTGGTACAGTTTGGATGTTTATCCCCTTCAAATCTCATGTTGAAATGTAGTCACCAGAGTTGGAGGTGGGGCCTGGTGGGAGGTGTTTGGCTCATGGGAGCAGATCCCTCATGAACGGCTTAACACCATCTCCTTGGTGATGAGTGAGTTATTGCTCTGAGTTCACATGAGATCTGGTTGCTTACAAGTGTGTGGCACCCCTGCTCCTTGCTTCAGCTCTTGCCATGAGAGATGCCTCCTCCCCCTTTGCCTTCCACCATGACTGGAAGATTCCTGAGGCCTTCACCAGAAGCAGATGCTGGTGCCATGCTTCTTGTACAGCCTGCAGAACCATGAGCCAATTAAACCTCTTTTCTTTATAAATACCCCATCTCAGGTTCTCCTTTAGAGCAACACAAGAACAGCCTAATACATCAATGATGGAACAATGTGAGCTTCAATGAGGATGAGAATGACAATGAATTGTAACTTGTGGACTATGCTGAAAGCTCTGAGATCTCAATGATCTTTTTTAAAAAAGACAAGAAATGAACTGGTCACCTTCTAAGGATGACAGGAAATCAGTTCATTATTTTGAAAGCTGTGTAAATAAAAGGAAAGAATCAAATATTCATCTTCACTTTCCTAAATAAACTCACCAACCAAATAGATGAGGAGAAGCATCGTCTTATACAATTATTCCAGTTAATAAATGAAAACAGAATGACAAAATCAAACACCAACATTTTACAGTCCTTAATAAATTAATAAATCTAGGCAGTGAGCATCAATAGGTAAGAAAGAAAGAAAGAAAGAAAGAAAGAAAGAAAGAAAGAAAGAAAGAAAGAAAGAAAGAAAGAAAGAAAGAAAGAGAGAGAGAGAAAAGAAAAGAGAAAAGAAAGAGAGAGAGAGAACCAGACTGTATGCATTCTGATAAAAAACAAACACTACTCAAAACTCCCACGAGCATCAGCAGTAGGACTGTGCCTATAATAGCCTCTGCAGTCTGGCCTAGGTGACACGGCAAGACCAAGTCTCTTATTTAAAACACACTAAAAAGAAAAACACACTACAACATATAATTTTACTGAAGGGATTAAACCCAAATCTGACAATGTAACTGGATTTTGCTGCCAATCTGCAGAAAACACAAGAGGACAGAGGAACATGTTGAATTATACCAGCAGAGCGCAGACTGAGAAACGGCATTAAATGGCTGGAGTGACACCTATAGATTAGGAGACTTAAAAGACAGAGTCTAAAAACATTGCCAAAACTAAATTATTTAGTGTCTAGGAACATATGATGGGGTGAAGGCACTATAAAGAAATGTAAAGAAGCAACTACTAGGAAAATCAGAAAAGTGGTTACCTTGGAGGAAGGGAAGGGATTGTGATTAGGATGGGACACATACAGGAGTTTCTGATTTCCTGCTGTGGTCCCGGATGGTGGCTAAAGGGGATTCTCTTTACAATAATCCGGTAAGCTACTGCATTAGACTCTGAGGGCTACCATAACAAAATACCGCAGATTGGGTGACTTCAACAACAGAAATTGATTTTCCCACAGTTCTGGAGGCTGGAAGCGCGAGATCTAGGTCTCAAATGAGTTGTTTTCTCCTGAAGTCTCTTTCCTTGGCTCACAAACAGCCACCTTCTCCCTGTGTCCTTACAGGGCCTTTCCTCTGTGCATGTGTGTCCCTGGGGTCTCTTCCTCTTCTTTTAAAAAGTTGCCAGCCAGACTGGATTAAGGCCAACTCCCAATGGCCTCGTTTAGCCCTAGTTACCTCTTTCAAGGTCCTGTCTCCAAACGCAGTCACACTGGGGGTTAGGGCTTCCCATATGAATTTGCTGAGGGGGCTTGAGGGATGCACAATTCAGTCCATAAATGCTGTACATATTTATTTGATGTAGTTTCGTTTTACAATAAAAAGGTGTGTGTGTGTGTGTGTGTGTATGTTTGTGTCTAAAGCTGTCTTCTCTGCTCCCCCCTAAAACCCTCCTGAAATAAAGGAACAAGCAGGTATAACCCCAGAAGGAAATACAGAAGTGATGATACTAGATGAGAGATGGTCACATTTGAGAAAGTGGAAAGAAGACAGAGGAGTCCGCTGGAGCAAAGTCGAGAAGCAGGAAGTAGACTCAAAACTCAGAACCCCCAACATGGCACATGTATACATATGTAACAAACCTGCACGTTGTGCACATGTACCCTAGAACATAAAGTATAAAAAAAAAAAAAAAAAACACTCAGAACCCTAGGAAGTTCAGGAAATGAAAGGACCAGATAATCTAGAGACCAGGGTGCAGGATGGGGCTAAGAGCTTGCCTGGTAATGATTTTTGACTAATGAGCAGTTTGAGTCCCAGATGCTTTCCTGCAGCAGTTACCTGCGGGTAACTGTCCTCCCTCACTCAGGCAGACACCTCGATATCTGCTCTCCAGATATAGACCCAAGTATAGGGTGATGTTGGGAGTAAGCACCCCCAAAATCCGACCATAAACTGGCCCCAAAACTGGCCATAACAAAATCTCTGCAGCACTGTGACATGTTCATAATAGCCCCAACGCCCAACCTTGAAGGCTGTGGGTTTACGGAATGAGGGTAAGGAACACCTGGCCCGCCCAGGGTGGAAAACCGCTTAAAGACATTCTTAAGCCACAAACAATAGCATGAGCGATTTATGCCTTAAGGGCATGTTCCTGCTGCAGTTAACTAGCCCAACCTATTCCTTCAATTCGGCCCATCCGAACTTTTTACACCGAGAACTACAAAATAATTGCTAAGATAAATTAAAGAGGATCTAAATAAATGGAGAGACATGCCATATTCATGGGTCAGAAGGTTTAATATTGTTATGATTTCAATTCTTCCCAAACTGATCTACTAACTCGACACAATCAATCAAAATCCTAGCACACTGTTTTTGTAGAAATTAACAAACTGATTCCAAACGCACATAAAAATGAAAAAGGACCCACAATAGTCAAAATAATTTTGGAAAGGAAGAATAATGTTTGAGGACTTACATGACTTCAGGACTTTATAATGAAAAACCTAGTGAGAAAGACAGTGTGGTGTGGGCATTGAGACACACAAAAAGATCAATGGAACAGAATCAAGCTCAGAAATACATATTTATGGTCAACTGACTTTTGACAAAGGTGCAAGGGCAATTCAATAAAGAAAGAGTAGTCTTTCCACAAATAGTAACAGAAAACTGAATATGCATATTTTTTAGAAAACAAAATACAGCAAAACCAGCACTCTGATCCACACTTCATACCATATACAAAAAGTAATGTAAAATGGATCACAGAACTAGATATTAAACTTTATAAAACTGCTAGAAGAAAATTATAGGAGAAAATCTTTGTGCCCTTGGGCTTCACAAAGATTTCTAAAATATAACAACAAAAAGCACAACCTGTTAAAGAAAAAATTGGCCAAGTGTGGTGGCTCACGCCTGTAATCCCAACACTTTGGGAGACTGGGGCAGTTGGTCTGCATGAGGCCAGGAGTTCAATACCAGCCTGGGCAACATGGCGAAACCCCGTCTCTACAAAAAGATTTTTAAAAACTAGCCGAGCATGGTGGCATGTGCCTGTAGTCCCAGCTATGTGGAAGGCTGAGTTGAGGGGATTACCTGAGCCCAGGAGGCAGAGGTTGCAGTGAGTCAGTATCATGCCACAGCACTCTGCCTGTGTAGAGTGAGACCCTGTCAAAAACAAACAAACAAACAAAAAACTAACAAAATGGGCTTCATCAAAATAAAAAACTTCCACTCGCTACAAGATAGTATTACAAGAATGATATGGAAATAACCTCAGTGTCCATTGTTAGATGAACAAATAAAGAAAGTGTGGTAAACACACACAATGAAATAACATTCGTTCTTAAAAAGAAGGGAAATCCTGCCATTTGTGACTAGATGGATGGACCTGGAGGGTATTGTGTTAAATGAAATAAGCCAGACACGGAAAAACAAATACCACATAACCTCACTTATATGTGGAATCTAAAATAGTCAGACTCATAGAAACAGAGAGTAGAATGGTAGTTGCCACAAGCTAGGGAAGAGGAAAATGGGGAGGTGATGGTCAAAGGGAAAAAATACAGCCTGGAGCCAACGATACTGTGTGGTATACTTAAAACTTGCTAAGAAGGTAGATCTCATGTTAGGTGTTCTTACCACAAAATTAATAATAATAATAATGATAATAATAAATAAAGGGGGTGAAAGGAAACTTGGGGTGATAATGGATATGTTTATGCCCTTGATGGTGTTAATCGTTCCAAGGGCATGAACTTATCCCCAAACTTATCAAGTTGTATAAATTAAATATGTACAGCTTTTTATATATCAATCATTTAAAAAAGAACTTGTATCTAGAATAAAGATTCCTCAAAAAATCAGCAATAGGAAACCAAACAACTCAAAACATGGGCATGAAATCTCAACACATACTTCACTAAAGAAGATATAAGGATGGCAGCCAGGCGTGGTGGCTCACACCTGTAATCCCAGCACTTTGGGAGGCTGAGGCAGGCAGATCACAAGGTCAAGAGATCAAGACCATCCTGGCCAACATGGTGAAACCCTGTCTCTACTAAAAATACAAAAATTAGCTGGGTGTGGTGGCACACGCCTGTAGTCCCAGCTACTCAGGAGGCTGAGACAGGAGAACCACTTGTACCTGGATGCGGAGGTTGCAGTGAGCCAAGATTGTGCCACTGCACTCCAGCCTGGTGACAGAGCGAGACTCTGTCTCAAAAAAAAAAAAAAAAAAAAAAGAAGAAGAAGAAGATATATGGATGGCAAATAAGCACATGAAAATGTGCTCAACATCACAAGCCATTAGGGAGTAGCAAATTAAAGAGACACCATTACATACCTAATAGAAAGGCTGAAATCACAACAGTTGATCTTACCAAGCGCTGGCAAGTATTACAGGCTGAACTGATCCCTCCTAAAATTCACAGGAAGGCCTAACTCCTAGTATCTCAGAATGTGGCTGTATTTGGAGAGGAGGTCTTTGAAGAGGCGATTAAGCTAAAATGAGGGCTGGGTGCAGTGGCTCACACCTGTAATCCCAGCACTTTGGGAGGCCAAGGCAGGCGGATCACTTGAGGTCAGGAGTTGGAGAGCAGCCTGACCAACATGGTGAAACCCCATCTCTACTAAAAATCTCTACTAGACTGTACTCCAGTCTAGGTGACAGAGCAAGACCCTATCTCGAAAACAAACAGACAAACAAAAAAAACTAAAATGAGGCTATCATGGTGGACCCTAATCCAATCTGACTAGTGTCCTTATAATAATAGGAAATTTGGACATAGAAAGTGACACCAGATGTGCATGCTCAGAGAAAAGCCCATGCGACAAGGCAGATGGAGGGCGGCTGCCTGTAAGCCAAGAAGAGGGGCCTCAGAGGAAACCAACACTCCCAGTACCTTGACCTTGGACTTTGAGACTCCAGAACTCTGAAGAAATACATTTCTGTTGTTTAAGCCCCCCAGTTGGTGGTTCTTTGTTATGGCCGTGCTAGCAAACAAATACAGAAAGGATATGAAGCAACTGCAATTCTCAGACTGCTGATAGGAATAAAAATGGTTCAGCTACCCTGGAAAACAGTTTGGCGGTTTTTTAAAATCTTAAACATATACCTATCATATGATCCAGCTATTCTACTCCTAGGTATTTACCAAGGAGAAATAATAAAAACACGTCCACGCAAAGACTTGTACGCAAATGTTCACATCATGTTTATTCGTAATAGCCCCAAATTGCAGACAACCCAAGTATCCATTAGCAGATGAATGGACTAACTGGTGTTTCCATATGATGCAACACTTCTGGCCAGTAAAAAGGAATGAACTATTAATACCACACAACAACATGAATGAATCTGAAAATAATTATGCTGAGTAAAAGAAACTAAACAGAAAAGAAGACAGTGTGTAATTCCATCAACGTAAGATTCCAGAAATGGCAAACTAATATATGATGAAAGAAACATCAGTGGTTGCTTGGAAATGAGGGATCACAGGGAGGGGATTATAAAGGCACATGTGGAAACTGTGGGGGTCTCAGGACCTGAATGTTTGTGTACCCCCAAAATTCAGATGTTGAAAGCCTAACCCCTAATGTGATGGAATGAGGAGCCCTTGGGAGGTACAGTCATGTGTCACTTAAGATGGGAAAACATTCCGAGAAATGCATCATTAGAGTACACGTACACGTTGTACGTGTGGCATTGCCTATGACACACCTCGACTCTATGTACAGCCTATTGTTCCTAGGTTACAAACCTGCATGGCAGGCTACCATACTGAATACTGTAGGCAACTATAACAAAACGGTAAGTATTTGTTTATCTACACATAGAAAAAAGTACAGTAAAGTACAGTACAATTGTATGCGACCACCGTCGTATATGTGGTCTGCTGTATGCCAAAATGTCATTATGCACATGACTCAAATTCAAAACATCAGATTTTATACTTTACATGTTCTGTACATCTCATGTTCAGAATGGTTCTATATTTAAAATCACATTGCATCATACTTTTGTAATATGAAAAAAAATATATTAAAAGTTAATGAGTTGAAAGTATTTCAAGAATGCCCATGTTTCATGTTAAAAAAAAAAAAAACCCACTTTTACTGTTGCTGAGAATGTCAATTAGTACAGCCACTACAGAAAACAGTATGAAGATTTCTCACAAAACCAAAAACAGAATCACTATATATGATCCAGTAATCCCATCACTCAATATTTGTCCAAAGGAAAAGAAATCGGCACATCAAAGGGATGGATGCACTCACAGACTATTCATAATAGCAAAATATGGACTCACCCTAAGTGTCTGCCAACAGACAAACGGATAAAGAAAGTGTGGTATATATACATGACGAAATACTATTCAGCCATAGAAAAGAATAAAATCATGCCATTTTCAGTGCCATGGATGAAACTGAAGGTTATTATGTTAAGTGAAATAAGCCAGGGAAAGAAAGACAAATACTGCATGTACTCCCTCACATGTGGGAACTAAAAAATTGATCTCATGGAGGTAGAGAGTAGAATGTGAGATACCAGAGGCTGGGAAGAGTTGGGTAGGGGAGAGGGCTGGTCAATGGATGAAGACAGGATGGCTAATGGATACAAACACACAGTTAGAAGGTATAAGTTCCAATGTTTGATAGCAGAGTGGGGAGGACTACATTTAGCAACAATGTTTTGTGTATTTCAAAGTAACTACAAGAGAACTCAAAAGGTTCCCCGAACACAGAAATGATAAGTACTCAATGTCATGGATACCCTAAATAACCCAAGTAGATCATTACACATTCTATCCATGCAACAAAATACCACATGTATCCCATGAATATGTAAAATATCATGTATCAATTTTTAAACCCACTGTTGTTTTATCCTTTATGCATAAGCCATTTGCAGAAAACAAGGTAAAAGTAAATTTGATTAGATAAGTACCCTTACCCCCGGGAGTTCTGGAAACTTCCCTGACTCCATCCCATTTCTTAAATTGGAATATCTAACTATCTGGAAAAGAGGAGCTGGACAGAACGATCTCTTAAAATTCCTTCCAGGTTGGGTGTAGTGGCTCATACTTGTAATCCCAGCACTTTGGGAGGCCAAGGAGGATGGATCACCTGAGGTCAGGAGTTTGAGAGCAGCCTGGCCAACATGGTGAAACCCCCGTCTCTACCAAAAATGCAAAAATTAGCTGGGTGTGGTTGCCGGCGCCTACAATCCCAGCTACTCAGGAAGCTGAGGCAGAAGGGTTGCTTGAGGCCAGGAGGCAGAGGTTGCAGTGAGCCAAGATCAAGCCACTGCACGGGCGACGGAGACTCCATCTCAAAAAAAAAAAAAAAAAAAAAAAAAAAATTCCTTCCAACCTTGAAATTAGTTGTTTTTTTCTTCTCTTTTCTTCTATCTCCTCCAACCATAATAAAGATGTGTGTTGTTCACTTTATTCACTGAATGCAATTTTGTGCTATCTTTCCTTAACTTAAAATTATGTTAGAACTCCTCCCAAGAAAAAATAAACCCAAACTAATATGTTTCATATAAGACTCTTTTGAGAGTAGCCCTTAAAATGTGCCCCTTTTACCACATGCCCTAACCTCTTCAGGACATTCTTCCAGTTCCTCTTTCTCCCCCGAGGGAGAAGGATATTTGGATATTGGAAAATTGGATATTTGGAAAATAATAATTTTTGTCCCAAAAGTAGAGAATTTCTACTAGTGAAAGTATGCAACCTTGAAATTATTTATTTTTTCCTTCCCAATTTTAAACCATATTTATTGAACTTTAAGCCAAGTTCATGTATACTCATAAAAATATAATCACACACTGTGCATTTGCTAGGTGTATATAAAGAAAATATTTACATGTACTTCAGAAAAATATTTTGTAGGACTGCAGAAAACTGATTAAGAGCGAAGAACATGAACATCATTTGCTGTAATTTTCTATTATCTCTTCTGTTGAGAACGGCAAGATTTTAATCTTGGTTCATGATCAGTAAGAGCAGATGTAATATAATTCTACCCATGTGAACAAGATGTGACATTTCCCTAAAAGCTCATGCTAAACCATGCAGCACTGATAGCAGAAGCAACGGCGCAGTCTGGCAGCACAGTGGATTAAGATCAGATGAACCGAGGGTCTCAGTTCAGAAAATCCACCCACCACCCATTTGACAATCTGTCAACAAGTTTTTTTTTTTTTCATTTTCTCAAGCTTGTTCAATACATCCATCCACATTCCCTTCTGCCTTACATCTCCCTGCCCCGCCTTTTAAAATGCCATTACAAATCAGCCTTTACATGTTCCCAGTTGCTCCCATCAGCAACGGGAAGAACAACTAATAAACCTGTACTAATATTACAATTTTGGCTATGTAAAAGCAAATGAGATCATTCTTAGTACTTGTTGGGAAGGAAAAAAACAAGTCCTGTTCAAAAGGATATTAAACTGAAGACTACTACTTAAAGTAAAGAAGATCACAGGAAAAAGGCAAACAAGGGTAATCACAAAACTTATCAACAAATTACTATAAAAACAAAGCGGTCCCTTTTTTCTCAATTTACATTAAGGTACACAGGATTTTGCTAAAGTATACAGAATTCAAATAAGAATCTTAAGAATATTTTCCCAGTAGTAAAAAGTGACACTCTTGGGAATCTTAGGGCCGGAATGCCAAGGACCACAGTGCTATCAGCTGTGAGATATAGGCTGTGGGGAAGTTATGACCCAAACTTCTCTGAAGCATTTAAGGGCTCTTTGCTTCTCTACAATTGTCCTTCCTGAAACATTCAGAAGGCCCTCAGGCCTCTGATTCCAGAAAATACCTCGGCATGTTGCTGCCCTTATCTACGCCAGTCAAGGTGGAACACATTTTTAAAGTTAAGCGAATATATTTAGTGGGATTTTAAAAAATCTAGATACACAATAAATCATGAGTAAGATGGAGGAAGAGTCCAAAGAAAAGAAAGAAGAAGGAAGGGAGAAAGGAAAAGTAAATTACCTCACCATGTAAGTGTAATCATTTCCTACCAGGATGAGATGTCTTGCCCCTGAAGAACTTTCCCTGAACGTTTGTCCTAATAAATATAAATTTTGAACGAAGATTCTCATTCTCTTTTTAACTTCAGTAACACCTAATTTGCTTTATTTCACTCATTTGTTTGCTTGTGAATAACAAGTGACCAGAACTAAGTTAGTAACCCAGAGAACTAAAGTGCCATGCCAAGAAATGACATGTTGATTCTCAACTTTGAACAGAGTGCTTCTTTTCTGGTCATTCCTTTCAGCCACTGATACAAACAAATAAAATCATCCAGTCAAAATTCCGAATGATGAGAAGTTTCCTAAGCAGTTCTAAGCACACTGCTTTTACTTTCCATAGTTCAGCAAAATATTACGGGATTACTGGGGCTTTAAAATGGTCCAAGCTGTAGCCCACAGATCTGCACTAGCTCACAGAATGCCACGGTTTGGTTTGCTTCTGACTGTGATCACAGAGTAATACTAACGAAATCTTGCTATTTGAAAGAATTATTAATTTTTGAATTACAATTAGAATACAATTAGATTATTCCACATTACCCAGTGAATTATTATAGGTGCCAACATTCACAGTTTAATCCAATGAAGAAACTGAGCCTATATAAAAATAACCACGACCAAAGTAGAAGAAAAGCTACATGAACAACTGAACTCAATCTTAACAGTTCCTTCGGATAACTACTCTCTATTGACCCAAATAAACCAATTTACTGGGTCAAGAGAGAGCATGAAGGAACTAAGGCCTCTGTTAGAAATGAGGAAATATGAAATTACTCATGCATGTAACATGTATAACATACAGAACAAGCATTTCTCAAAATGTGACCAGTTTCAATAGGTTGGATAACTTTAGCCCCCAAAACTCTATTACTACTGCTTTTTGGAAATAATTAAAAATATCTCAATACAGTTTAGAAACTTTGATAAAATAAATATAAAAGTAATAACATCAAATAAACTGGTCTTTTGTTCATTTGAACTCCTGACATGGGGATTATAAGCCACAACAGATTTCTTTTTTCAAGTATCTGAAATACAAGGAATGATTTTTTTTAAATGAGTTGCAATACACCAACAAGTACAGGGCTGGTTTCTGTGATCTCCTCTTAATCTGCGGTAGCAGTGGTAACCATCTAATTCTTAGGATGGACAACTGACTTTTGAATATCTCAGTAATGAGTTCTCCATTCTTTGATCTGCTCAAGCCAAAAGCCTGAAGAGGTATCTTGGACTCCTTCCTCTCCCTTTCTTTCATATTTGTATCCAAACCATCAACAGATCCTCATGCTCCTTTCCTCCCATATATTTCCAGACTCCAACTACTTATCATCCCTACCACCATTACCAGGGGTGAAGCAAATACTCCCTCTGGACTACTGCAAGTATTCCTCCTAATTGGTCTCTCTGCTTCCACCCCTGCCCTTCAAACCATTCCCAACATAAAACTCAAGGTAATCCTTTTAAAAGCCTAGGTGGGTAGGAAAGAAGCTTGCCTTGCCCAGAAGAGACATCTGGCCTTTGCCCTCAGCTAGTGGGAGGTAACCTGTGTCATATCTAACAGAAGTGTCCTCGTTTAGGGCGGAGTTGGCCACACTGGATCTTAGGGTAGGGTTGGCCATATGAGAAGGACCAATCATGTGATTTAGGGTGGGAGCTCTGGCTCGCACGGTATCAGCAGACGTGGTGATGGAGCTCAACAATCAATCAATCAAACATGCTATCTCAGGAAGCTCTAATAAAAACGCTAGACACCAAATATCAGAAGAGATTCCTTGGTTGGCAACACTCCACATGTATGGTCACATATCAGGACCAGGACGTTAACACTGCCCAGACTCCATGGGAGAAGAGAACGGAAGATTCACATGAGAACCTCCCCCAGACTCTGCCTCATGGCTTCCTTTGGCTTACTTTGATCTGTATCTTTTCCCTTTAATAAACCATAACAATCAGTGTAACAGCTTTCAGCGAGTTCTATGAGTAGTCCTTCCAGCAAATTTTCAGACCTGAAGGTGGTTTTGGAAACACCCCAAACTTGCAGTTGGTGTGAGAAGTGAGAGCAGTCTTGGAAATCACACCTCAAAACACAGTTTGGCTAATGCTGGGAAGGTATCAGTTTATTTTTTACAGTTTTCTTCAAAATTAAGTAAGAGTTTCTAGAATACATGTAATCTTCCTTTTCTGTTGATTCCTTCTCTGCCTGTAAATAGGGTCTACCCTTCAACTTTTTAAGAGAAAACCAAAGTACCTTGTCTTCTGTCCTCTTTTCTTTCCATCGACTGCCTCCAGCCTCTTCAAATCTTCCCAGTAGTCTACACTCAAGGGAGTCAAATTTTAATTCTAAAATTCTATCATATTCTCATATATCTGCTGTATAACATGTCTACTCCTCCAGGAAGGGAAAGACAAATCAAGAAATATAAAAGATTTTCAAGCAGCACAGCTTCATATTATCTGAGCTGCATTAGAGATTAAAACAAACAGCAATCTTTTGGCCAGAACCACGGTTTCATCCTGAGGCCCCCAACCACTGGCACCTGCTTCACCAGTCTTGATACTGCATACTCCCACAACTGTGCTCATTTTACAAGCTCATTTTATCACTCAGAAAGATTCCACTTGGCTTGGCTACGGTTACCAAAGCCTTACTGTCTTGCTTCAGGCTTCCAAATTTTAAATGGCACTATTTAACATTTGTGCAGACTGGATTCCTTGCCTTATTAGTTAATTAGGGGTCAAGTATTCCACGCTGGTAGTGTGATATGTTTAAAACTGAAGGGAAAATTTTGTTTTTAAACCAGGATGACCAAAGACTTTATAATGTGAATATTTTAAAATCTTATTTTATAAAGTAAACAAGGGACCCCTCTCAAGAGAAAAAAATTAATAAAGACTTCACAATAGTTGTACGTTATCTTCAGGATAAGGAGCTTTAGTATAATTCAAGATCCTTACATGGGATTCAAGAACTATATGCACACAAATATAGCTTTACGCTTCCTACAAGAGGCAACAGTTGTTTGTTTTATACACAGACACAGTTTTCTCTGGACAATTTCAGCAGTATCTCAGCACACAGAGTTTAACAGGTCCTTACAAAGCACCGTCCTCATCACTTGCAGAGACACTGGCACTACAGAAGTCTCACTGGCCTCCCCACCTTACTCAAACCTCCCACCCATCTATTTTCCACTCTGTCCCACTCCATTCCACTGCAGTCAAAGTGATCTTACTCGAAATGCAAACATGACCTGTCATCCACGGCTTTCCTGCATTTTCAGGATAAAGTCAAAATCTTTGCAAGAGTTTGCACCACATTGTCCTCATCACAAGGTATCTCTCTCTGCTCACCCAGCAATCTCTCACACTGTCCCATCAGCCTCAAAAATTCTTCCCCCATGTTCCTCAAGGTCCTTCTTACCTCTCAAGGTGCAGATCTCACCATACTAGAGAGGATGATAGCTTCTCACAAACAAGGTCACTCCCATGTCTACTCCCTCTGACAGCTTCCCTTTCCAACATGAGCCACTCCAGTCCAATATGTCTTCTCACTAGACCGGAAGCTCGAGGGCAGAAACCATGTCTTTCTTCCTGCTACGCCCATAGTGTTTTGCACAGATTTGTTGAATGAATGAGTCCAGAAGCAGAAAATGTACTGACTCTAAAGGCTTTGAGCCTATTACTAGTTCAAATTACATAATTTTATTAACAGTTCTTTACAAAAATCCATTACAAAAGGAACATCTTTCTTTGAAGTGAGTTATTTGCTTGTAATTATGATATTAGACGGTTTTTCAACAATAAAACTTCAGTATCAGTTCTTGAGTGTTTGGAGTGAAGTGCATACGTTTTCACCAGGAATTTAGAGCAGAAAGAATATAAATGCAAAAGTAATGGCTGCCTAATGAAGTTTTAAGTTAATTTCCAAAGTCAATTAATATCATGCCCAAAGGGCTTTACAACAACAACCAAAAACCTCGTTTTGTTAAGCATAGGGTCAGCCCTACATTCAAACATGTGCAAAATTTTAATGTTTTATTCAGGAACGATTTCCTCACAAAAGGCTCAATTTCTTTATAAATAGTATCTATCAGATTAGAAATTAACAAATCACACTGTACAGAACCGACTGAATTCATTTTTAAATAATACACTATCTAGGACAAAATAAACTACCACAGACCCGAATTTCATTTCCCTCAGCACCCTAAAAGAAGCATAAAGCAGAGTGGCTGCTCTGGTCAAAGCCTGCAGCCCACAGCATGAGAAAAAGCTGTCGAATTTGTCTCATTACATACTTTTTAAAAATCCTTTTATATACCTATTCTGTAACCTTAATCATCTCAACTAAGTTTATCAAGGGCATGGATGCTCTGATATCTCTATCACCAGAACTTAGCAAAGACCTTAAATACACTAATAGAAGGAATTAAATAAGTACACTGAATATGTAACAGCAAGATGGAAGTTCAGGCCAGAGCTGAACTTACCCATAAGCCAACCACAAGTTTTGTGTAAGCTGATCATTCTAAATACAATCCACACAAGCAATTCAGTGCAAATGAGATCATGTCTTCCTTCTCTCCTGATGCAATGAAGGAAGCGCCTATTCTGTGTGAACTCAACCCTTTCACTTTTGCAGGAGCTATTTCAATTACCTGCTTTCCTTCTCTACCAGTTTTATTTAAACTTTCCTTTTATTTAAACACACTCGAGTCTCTCCCAACTTGCAACAAAACACTTCTTTGGGCCCCTCAACTACCATTCTCACTGCCCAAGTCCTTCATACCCAAACTTCTTCAAATAGCAGCCCACATCTCTTCACCTCCTCCTCACTCCTGAACTCATGCAGGCACTATGCAAGTGAAGCAGTAAAGCGCTAAGCCATAAAACTCAAGATGAAAATAATTTACATACAAAATTATAAACAGTCATTTAAACATCTTAAGCATGATAAATTGAGAAACTTACCCAATTCTCTTTCCACTCTATGTCTTCTCCTACCTCTCTAATTTTACATCCAGCCCTTTCCCTCTTTACCTTTCACTGTGGCAAGATCAGAAACTGCACCAATTCCAAAGTGCATCATGCTTCTTTGCATAGGTCTTTGTCGGTTTTTCTCCCTCTGTTTTGAATACTTTTCCAATCTTTGCTGATTTAACTCTTCGTCATTCTTCAAGGCCAAATTCAAATAACATCTCCTCTCTGCAGCTTTCCCTACCACCTCATCCAATGTAAAACTACATGTGACAGCATGCAACACATCCTATTCTATCTCCCTACCTGCCTGCCTCTTCAGCTGCACTGAATTCCTGGAGGGCAGACATTACATTAACTGAAATCATAAGAGTTTCAAAGATCTGTGAAATCCCTAAAATTGCAAGCAGTATTTTGTGTATCTTAATGTTTTTGAAGAAAAAGTCTATAGCAAATATCAGTTTGTCAAAAAGGCATGTGACCCCAAAGAAGTTAAAAATTACTGCCCCCAAAATTAGCGCAGTATCTAACACATATTAGACACCCATTAACTATCTATTCAATTGTCATCAAAATACTACAAAGTGACTGCACAGTGGTAAATCAAAATATCTATTTTGGGGTGGGAAAGGGAAAGACAAATCTTGCTTACAGAAGAATTCTAAATAACATAGGTAAATACTCCCCAATCCAGGAGGTGAAGCCTAACACCCCACCCACCACAGACACAGATGCACGCACACACACATGCGCATACACACATGCACACACACACAGAGTCCTTCAGGGTAGGCTACACTTAGGAACTCGCTTCCAAGGAAGATGGGGGCAAAGCCAAAGAGAGTAATTTTACAGTAGGAAACCTGGCAAATAGGATTTTAACCAAGTGACAAAGATGAACCTCAGCCATGACGTCATGTGACTACCATACATGCTTTAATATGAGGTCATGAGAGGGCACTTCACCTCTAGGGTATTGTTTCCAAAAATCCATAGCCCAGTCTAATGAGAAAAAATGTCAGACCAACCCAAATTGATGAACATCCTACAAAATGCCTGACTAGCACTCCTCCAAACTGTCAGGGTGATGAAAAGCAAGGAAAGACTGAGAAACTGTTGCAGCCCAGAGGAGACGGAGACATGACAACAAAATGCAAGATGGTCCACTAGGCTGAACCCTGGAACTGAAGGAAGACACACATGGAAAAACTGGAGAAATCCAAATAAAGCCTGGGGTATAATAGTAACATACCATTGATGGTTTCTTAGTTTGGACAAATGTACCATGGTCACATACAATTTTAACAGTGGGGTAAGCTGGTCAGGTGTATATGGATACTCTGTGCTATCTTTAAGTTTTTCTGTAAACAAAAAAAAACCCTAAAATTATTTTAAAATAAAAGGTATGTATGTATGTATTATTTTGGAGATGGGGTCTCTCTCTGTTGCCCAGGCTGGTGTGCAGTGGTGTGATCATAGCTCACTGCAGCCTTGAACTCCTGGACCCAAGGGATCCTCCCACCTCAGACTCTCGATTAGCTAGGGCTGTATGTGCATGCCACCATACATAGCTAATTCTTTGGGGGTTTTTTGGTAGAGATGAAGGTCTTACCATGTCACTGGGCTCAATCTCCAGGTCTCAAGCAATCCCCCATCTTGGCCTCCCAAAGTGCTGGGATTACAGGTGTGAGCCACCATGCCTAGCCAAAAGGTTTATTTTTTAGAGTCTCTTTTATCTAGTTAAAAATCTCTCAGATTCCCAGTTTCTAAACTTCAAAGAATTATTAGCAAACAGGCCAGTTATCCAATCTCCATTAAGCTGCATTAGATATGTTATAAATGGTGTTATAGTCAAACCAAAGCAAAAATCTGTTGAGTCTATTACAATTATGAAAATTATAAATTACAACTTAAAAGTTGGTGATTGGTATCTATTTCTTGACGATGAAGCTTCAAATGTGTAATCAGTGACTTTTCAATTCTGAACCACTCAACTTGCTACATCCAAGCACGGTGTTGTGCCAGGCACTGGGACGCAGTAAGAAGTGGGGAAAGGCAATAATCAATTGTTAGCCATAATGACAGGGGAAATACAGGGTGCAATGGAAGCAGAGAGCAGAAGCATCTAACAGTCTGAATGAGATTATTATGGAAGGACCAGGAAAAATGTAAAAGTAAAACTTAGAATAAGGCCTGAAGGATGAGAAGCATTAGCCAAGAAAAGAGGAAGACTGAGTGTACCAGAGAAAGAAAACAGCACCCACAAAGACCACAAGCGAGAGAACAGGGCCAGTTGTTCAGGATGGCTATTGCTGAAAGTGCTAGGCAGGGCCTGGCGAGAAATCAGACAACCAGATTTTCAATCTGCTTCAGGAGCTGTGCCTAGAAACTTGGCCTTGAGTTTCTTTAGCTTTCCCAACAATTGTGGAGCAACTAAAAACCTTTGCGTTTAATTCATTAGTTGCCATTAAGAACCTGACCAACACAATCCCTCTTATGAAAAGAATCCACCTCCATCAACAGCAAAACAAAACAAAACAAAACAAAAACAAGTGTTTAAACACAGGTCTCTGTGCTCAATTCTATTTATACAATCATATTTCCCTCCAGCATGTGCACAGACAGGAATGGCAGGCTTACAAGATGCAAAGATGATGAAACATGGACAGACACAGCTAACCCAATTTTTTAGGTTCTACACTTACGTTCAAGTACATCAACTGCACAAATATAGCCAGAGATGAGCCTAGGAGAAAGGGAATAATTACCAGAACACTAATCCCACCATACTGCGTACAAGCCAAAAATATAAAATGAACCTCTCAGTCTTACCCTTCCTGCAAACAGAGGACCCGCTTGCCGGCACTCAGTAGGACATGTGATTAAAAGTGTGGCTTGTGAGGCCAAACTGCATGGTTCTGAAACCTGGTTTGACCATTTACAGGCTGTATGACATTAGGCAAATTACTTACCTTCTTTAAGCCAGTTTCCTCCTTGCCACACATGGACATTAACAGTACTAGCTTACGAATTTAGTTGGATGTTTCAATGAGTTAATACACATCAGCTGTTACTAACATCCACTATATATTCCCACAGGGGTATCCAATTCTCTGGGGTCCCAATGACAAGTCACCTTTTCTTTCACCCTCTAGAAAGCACGTCATCAGAGAATAGCAAACATTATCTTCAATCTACTTGATCCACTGCTGCATATAATTGAAGTAAGTCATTCTCAAAACTTAATTTACTAATAGCATAGTCTGTACAACCCCCAAGTAATGACCACAATGCAGTCTGTTATGACAGCTATGACAAAAACTGACCTAGATCGCGAGAGAAAAGGACAGCTGCTGTCCTCACAGCTGCCCCGCCTCACTTCCTGCTAACAGACCCCGCTTCTGTTTGGCCATCAGCTTGCCATGTGCTTTCAGGCAGGCTGGGCCCATCCCCATTCCCTACATCAGCAGCATCAGCTTCAACCAGGAACTTGTGAAAAACACAAATTGTCAGTCCCCAATCCAACCTAGAGCAGAAACTCTTCAGGTAGGGCCTGGCAATCTGTGTTTTGATAAGTTCTCCAAGTCATTCTGATGCAGACCAGTTTGAAAACCACTGACCAAGAACCACTGAACTAAGAATGGCAACTCTGTATCTGTAAGTTTACAAATGGGGTATACAACAATTCTAGCCAAGGAGGTGCAACTTCTAGAAATTCTGCTTACTCTTAAAAATGAAGACAAAGAAGGGACCTTCTCTCTTCTGGCCTTTAGAATGTTGTTGGTTAGAGATTTGATGCTTAGACCCTCTGTAGCTATCTCATGACCCCAAGGGCAAGCCAAAAGCAGATCCACCATGCTGGGTCCTTGATGGAATCAAGCCGATAAAATAACCAACCAAGAACCTGCACTACCTATAGGAGCTCCTGATATGTGAGATACTATCACGCTTCATCAAATGCAAGGCTTGTCAGCGGTTAAGATGCATCATTATTTTGTTAATCATAGTGAGGAAAAAAATGTTGTCAAATTGAGGCACCATGGTTTTAAACGGACCACGTGTCTCAATTTCAGAAATAATCACATATGAATAAAATGTACATCTCAGAAACAAACAGAAAAAAAGTAAATTCCTTATTGTTTCAGCCAGATGAGTAGGGGGTTTCTGTTGTTTGCTGCTAAAAACATCACAATTTATTTTTTTAAAAGGATATTATGTTTAGAAGGAGGCATCATAACTGTCCTCCACTATCTGAGGGGCTCCAATACTGAAAAAGTAGACTTTGTGTAGCTCCAGATAAAGTGAGGAAAGGCTGACTAACCTCTGAATGAAATCTACCAATGTAAAGATGCCTTAAAAAATGGTTCACAGGCCAGGTGAGGTGACTCATGCCTGTAATCCCAGCACTTTGGGAGGCCGAGGTGGATGGATCACGAGGTCAGGAGATCAAGACCATCCTGGCTAACACAGTAAACCCTATCTCTACTAAAAAATACAAAAAAAATAGCCCGGTGCGGTGGCGGGCGCCTGTAGTCCCAGCTAATCAGGAGGCTGAGGCAGGAGAATGGCATCAACCTGGGAGGCGGAGCTTGCAGTGAGCCGAGATCGCGCCACTGCACTCCAGCCTGGGTGACAGAGCAAGACTCCCTCTCAAAAAAAAAAAAAAAAAAAAAAAATTAGCTCAGCGTGGTGGCACGTGCTGCCTGGTGGCACGTGCTGCCTGTAGTCCCAGCTACTCAGGAGGCTGAGGCAGGAGAATCCCTTGAACCCGGAGGTGCAGTTTGCAGTGAGCCGAGATCGCACCACTGCACTCCAACCTGGGCAACAGAACAAGACTCCATCTCAAAAAAAAAAAAAAAAAAAAAGTTCACACATTCAGAAACAGAATAACTACTTCAAAAATCAAGGGTGTGGCTCCTGTACTGGCTGCGAAGATGGCCCCTTTTAACTTTAAGATTTTTAAGATTCCATAATATTATAACCAGATTAGAATATAGCAAAGTTAAGAGGACTTGTTAAAACATCCAGTCAAATCAAAACTGCCAACAGGAACTGATCTAGGCAGAGTACCTGGTAGAAATTAAATTCAAGAAGTCAAAGATATAAGATGGAATTCAAGGAACCATCACAAACGCTTCTGAGCATCTCCCTCCCTCCAATCTAACTCCTCTCACTGGGGTCTAGTCATCTTGCCAGCACCAGTACCTACCTTGGTAACTCTTCTACTCCTTAAAGTGCCCACTCCGTGTCCATATCACAAAACTATCCAAACCCTCCCTTCATTCCTCTCCTCTCCTCACCCAAACCAGCCTAATTCCTGTCTAGTGCCTTTGCTCATGATGTCCCTAAAAACCTAGATTGTCTTTAACTCTTTTCACTCACCCGTAATTTGCATCTCACAAACTACAACTGAACTACAACTAAACTCAGTTCATGCTAACAATGACCATAATGCACACATTATCCCCATGCTGGAGCGCACTCACTCAGCAGAGCACGATTTAGTGCCTGGCTGTTCTTTCTTTCAGATGTTTTCATCTTTCTCATATACTGTAAACACTTTCAGTAGCTCCTATAGTTCTTTACTATGTTGTGAGCATTTTAAGTCCTTAGTAAATCTTACTGATTAGTCAGTCAATCACTTTGGAAGCTATCACAGAAACTTTCTCACTATTGGTACTTTAATATTTAATATACTTGTAAAATTATAAAATATTTACTAAAGTATATCATCAGGTGCCTGCAACTCAAAATTCTGGTTGGCTTCATTGAAAAAGATGGAAATGAAAGAATAAAGGTTAGTTTGCCTTTCTAAAGATAAATGTTACTTACTTACCCAGGTTGTAGTAAATACAAGGAACTGAGCAAAATGAAAAAGAAAAAGAAAACAAGAGAAAGGCCCACCAAAGGACCTATTCTCATCTTATCCCACTTCACAGAGTTCTCTATCTAGAAAGCAATCTGACTTCATCATATTTTATATGTAAAAAAAAGTGACCCAGAAAAATAGTGATATGCCCAAGATAAAAAGTTCTTTCTTATTTGCTCACACAGAGACCCACCTAATTGTAAAAGGAAGCCAAACATTTTAAAAAGAATGAACAAAGAAACTATAATCCAAGAGTTAAAGGGTAGAGAAAGCTGGGAAAGTTGAGGAGAAGTGGCTGCTGCCCATGGGCTGTGTTAAATGAAACGAGAACTGATCTGCTCACCACAGAGTAAACCCAGGAAAAGCCGCCCTCTCCCCCTTGGCCCTGAAGAGCTACACTCTAGCCTCCCAAACTCACTCCAGCTTTAGGCCTTAATTTTCCAAACGGTGATATCAGATTCACCAAGGTCACAACCTAAAGTAGAGTAATCGCGATCAATTGTGGAAGGGAAAACAAAATAAACAGAAAACCCTCAATGTTTTATTATAATCAAGTACCAGGTAGTTTTGTTTCAAATTTCATTTAAAAGCAGCTAAACTGCAAAGTGAAAATTTCAATAATTTGGCAGGTAAAAATTACAAAACGTATTTCCTTCTCCGCAAATTACGAAGAAGAAACTTCACTATTTATTTTGACTATTTAAAATTATATTAGAAGTCCAACTTGTGCCTTTCTAAAAATTTTAAAACATTCTTACAAAAGGCCTATTGGTTAATCCAGTAAGGTACTGAACCTTCAGGTTTTAAGACGGTCTGTCAGGATGACACTTGCGAGCCAGAAAAAGAATTTTGTAAGACGCCAAAGTGTTTCAATTTAATCCATTACCACTAACAGTGATGTCACCTCCAATATTCATATCCCAGCAGAGCTACAAGGTACGAGTGTTTTAGGACTTCACAGAAATTCCTGCAAATTCATCACTTACCTTATTCTCAGTCTAGCTAATCGTTTTGGACCATGATAGTGCAAAAATGTCACTTACAGAAAAAGAAAACAGCTCTTCTTTAAAGAGAAACAGGTTATTTTATCTAACTGGTTCCGCTTGTACAGGAAAACAAGGAAACTAGAACCCTTATAAAATAATACCACACTAAACCTAAACTTATTTTTGAATAAAATCAGTGCCATTTAAAATGATCACAAAATCAACAACTTTAATAATAGAAAAATTGTTAGAAAATATTAAACCATGCTCTGAGAGGGCCAGTCATAATAATCACCATTCTTTTAAACATGAGCAAATTTTAAACATATAGTTTTGTATAAAGTATAAGCATTGCATAGCTTGTATTACCCAGAAGAATGTATTAGCAAGTATATTTCTATTTGCATTGAGTTCTAACAAATGACTACTGTTGCAGGGAAAATGTGACTGGCACATCAGAGACTTTATCTCTTGTCACCATTATCATTTTCCGTCCTCACCTAGGACTAAAAAGCTCACAAAATGCACCCAAATCTGCATATACCATGTCTTTCCTTGGTCACATCTGTAACCATTTCCCTGCATCTGCTGGATATAGGAAACTATGACAAAATGAAGTCCTATAATAAAATCTAAGCGCAAAAATTTAAACTAATAGTAACAAAATATGCACTGAATGTGGTAGAGGCACTCAGGAGGAATAGAATGCATCTCTTTGTTGTTTACGTGGTCTGCTATCCCAGACCACATTTTTACCGTACCGACTTTGTGCTAGGCACTGCTTGAGCACATAAACTCATTTATTCTTCCTCTCAGGTAAATGTATCAATGTTATCACATTTTACAGTTGAGGAACTGAGGCAAAGAGAGTAGAGAAGCTTGTCCTACCTAGGTCACAGGGCTAAATGAAGGGTTGGAACTTTACTTTGTTCTAAATCTTCTCTGTGGTCCCTGCCCCAGCCCTCATGGGAAAATACGCGCAGGCCAAAAGTAGAGAGACATCACAAAGACAACCATCCCTCAAACCCAGCTACGTAGCTAACTTCCAGACACGGGCTTCCAAATAGTAATGTAAGCATGTTTTGTGGGGCCACTCTCATGCTGATTTCAAGCGTACAATCCCCCTGCCTACAGTGGGGAAGATAAACAGGGCCAGGCCAGCACTCCTTCCACCCACTTCCCTTCTGGGTCTGCCTATTCACCGCCATAAAGTCAGAAGTCAATCATCCCACAGGCTTCAGCTTCAATTCAGGTAGAGCAGTGAGGTTTGAAAGTGCCTCAAGCAGAGCCCACAGTTCTCTGATCCTTTACAATATCAAACTCTGTAATTGTGTGGCATAGCAGCCATGCTAGGAACGAGGTCAATTACTTAGGTACTCGCTAGACTTTTTCCTTTTCTCCACCCCTGGGGTCCAGGCTCTTTTCCCAGCACTTACTCAGGGCTGTCATTAGCCCTTTCTCCTCAGTTTCATTGTTCCTGCATTTATGTCATTCTGAGTCTTCTCCCCATGGGTTCCTGTGGGGAAAATAAAAGATCTGAAAGGGGAAAAAGGGGGGGAAAATGAAATAAAGTGAAAATTCAAGAGGTTCTTGTTTTCAGTCCCTATTTTAAAAGATATATGGCTTTGTCACTTTCAAAAACCAAGCATTACATTATAAGGTATGTGGCCAAAACACAATCAATAAACAAACACACGCAGACAGATACTACTAAATACACACACACATGTCACAATAGGGAGGATCTTTGATTCTTAGGATCCCCCTTTTCTTTTCCATCCATTAATTCCTAACTACACTGTTCTTCTCTAACCATATAACTATTTCTCAGTTATAACCATATAACTATTCTCATATAACTATTTCACATTTGTCAGATGTGAAATATTCTCAAGACCACTACTAGCCTTGGATACCTGAGACCTGTCTCCCATACCAACACCATCATTTAATTAAGAAACAATGAGACTAAAGCTTTGCTTACAAGTCTGTAAAACAAAGGTCACCCCACCTGCCTACCTTCCCACTTCACCTTACAAATAGGAGGTTCAAAGGAGAGAGTATGTGCTTAAGTACACCAAAGAACCAGAGGTACCAAAATGGTTAAGATACGCCTTGAACCCAAGAAAATCCCCTGAAGCAGCATGTCGATACTAAGTAACACAACCATTCCCTTGGCTATCACTTTTTTTTTCTTTTTTTGAGACAGAGTCCTGCTTTGTCAACCACGCTGGAGTACAGTGGCACGATCTTGGCTCACTGCAACCTCTGCCTCCCAGGTTCAAATGATTCTCCTGCCTCAGCCTCCCATGTAGTTGGAATTACAAGTGAGAACCACCACACCTAGCTAATTTTTGTATTTTTAATAGAGATGGGGTTTCACCATGTTGGCCAGGCCGGTCTTGAACTCCTGACCTCATGATCTGCCCACCTCGGCTTCCCAAAGTGCTAGGATTATGGGCATGAGCTGCAGTGCCCAGCCGGCTATTGCTATTTTAAGCAAAGAACTGCAGGTGTACTTTCTTTGGTTTTAGGGAGAATTTTAACCAAATGATGTTTCCAGTTTAAACCTGGACACACCAGGTGAGGGCAGTGAGGGATGATGAAGAAGATGGCATGCTTTCTTGGGCATCGGCATCCTTATTTGATTAGCAGAAACTGTAATTATAATTTATTAGTAACTCTTTTTCTAGTTTTCCCCTACTCAGTCTTCAAAATAAATGCAGTGTATTAACTCTTAGATTGTACTCTGGAAAAATTAACAGTGAATCCCAATCCAGTATCAAAATGATTCATCAAAGACAGAAGTGGCCAAGGAACACCAGAAAGACAGCATACGTTCTTGCATCGAAGAGCCTGAAACTCTTGTTGAGATGATCATTTCTAGCTCACGTACAATGCTAGAACTTGTCTTCTCCTGAATATACTGTGTCTTATACTATCTCATGTTACATGAAGAAACCACAAATTCTGAAAAAGCCACGTGCAATGACCACTGTTTGACGTTTCCTGTCAAATGACTCTAACTCTCCATATCTGTAAACTGATTTTATATATATATTTTGTTTGTTTGTTTGTTTGTTTGTTTTTGAGATGGAGTCTCACTGTGTCACCCAGGCTGGAGTGTAGTGATGTGATCTCAGTTCACTGCAACCTCCACCTCCTGGATTCAAGCAAATCTCCTGCCTCAGCCTCCCGAGTAGCTGGGATTTAGAGGCGTGTGCCACCATGCCCAATTAATTTTTGTATTTTTTGCAGAAACGGGGTTTTGCCATGTTGGCCAGCCATACTATCCACCAAAGAGAAAAAAAGACCGTTGACTATCCTTCAGTTTTCCAGTGAAGATGTTACTATAAAGTTGTATATAAACCAAATCATATTTATCACTGCTTTGGGTCATTTCAGGAGTGCGTGATCACAGTGGGGGAAAAAAATCCCAAACTGTGGCCTCAAGGTGTCATAAGATCACAAGGCATCTGCTATGGTCTGAAAGTTTGTTTTCTGGCTAAATTCATGCATTAAAACCAAACCCCCAAGAACTGTGAAAGATAAAGGACCATTGCTTACAGGCAACCTAGTCTATGGTGGGATTTTGTTATAGCAGCCCCGACGGACTAAGACATCACAAAAGCTTTTTAAAACATCTAGGCTAGGCCCAGTGGCTCACGCCTATAATCCCAGCACTTTGGGAGGCCAAGGAGGGCAGATCACGAGGTCAGGAGATCGAGACCATCCTGGCTAACATGGTGAAACCCTGTCTCTACAAAAAAAAAAAAAAATACAAAAAGATTAGCCAGGCACGGTGGCGGGCGCCTGTAGTCCCAGCTACTCGGCAGGCTGAGGCAGGAGAATGACGTGAACCCGGGAGGCAGAGCTTGCAGTGAGCCGAGATTGCGCCACTGCACTACAAGAAGTCTGGGCAACAGAGCGAGACTCCCTCTCAAAAAAAAAAAAAAAAAAAAAAAAGGAAAGGAAATCTAACATCTAGTGTATTTAATTTAATGTTTATTTACCTAATAGTTATTTATCTATTTATTTATTTTTGAGACGGAGATTCACTCTTGTCACTCAGGCTGGAGTGCAATGGTGCGATTTTGGCTCACCGCAAGCACTGCCTCCCAGGTTCAAGCGATTCTCCTGCCTCAGCCTCCCAAGTAACTGGGATTACAGGTGCCCACCACCACGCCATGCTAATGTTTGTGTTTTTAGCAGAGACGGGGTTTCACCATGTTGGCCAGCTGGTCTGGAACTCGTGACCTCAGGTGATCCACCCGCCTCGACCTCTCAAAAAGTGCTGAGATTACAGGCGTGAGCCACTGCACCCGGCTTAACCTAACATTTAATAGGGAAAATGTTAACACTAGTATTCAGCTAATAACTATACCAAAAATATAACAGAATAACAGAAATTGAGGTGATTGCCAGGGAGATACAGGAAGAGGGTCTGACAAGTAAGGTGGCATCTCTTGTCTGCAGCATGTGTGGCGGTGGTAGAAGGAAAGGCTTCTGTGCGTTTTGAAATGAACTACTGCAAGAGAACAAGGCTGACTGGGAGATGTCGATAAAATGTCAGTGTAGGCAATTCCAAGTGCCCATACACCACCCTGCACCTAAAACATCAAAAAACAAGCACCAACTGTCAGAACTAACTTTGCCAGAACTCTGGAAAACAGTCAAATGCTTATAGCAACCAACTGAACACTAAATCAAGAACTTCAAAGGATAGGAAAACTTCATGGCATTCTTATTTGCCTTTGCCCTACCTCCTCCCAGTGTGATAGAAGCCCATATTCCAAGAAGGGAGCCCTGGTCCCTGGTTCCAAAAGGAACAAGTAGAACATATTCATAATTTTTGGTAACTCCATTCCAACCTGTCAGGGATACTTGAAGAACTGACACAAGGTTCCTGCTTAGCTCAAAACTCATCCAGGCAGGAAAATGGTTGGCATTGCATCCAGACACCTGGGGTCAAAGAGTACAAATGAGACAAGCAATAGACCACCTGAGGCCTGGGAAGAAAAGATATGAAGAAAGTTACCTTAGGAAATTAGGGCAATCAAAAGCATCCATATATATGGGTGAAATTAGAAAGCCACACACATGCTCAGAATAAAACCCAAGACGACTTTAAGCTTTTTCACCTTAGGCTAATTACTAGTCTAGGCACAAGTCTAACTAACTGTCGAAGGAGGGCCCCAGCAAAGAGCCACTCTGTAAAAACTGGAAAAAGTATTTTTCTTTGTTTATTTGTTTTAGCCCCTGGCATTCAAGGAAATCTCTGTCAAAACACTACCAGGCTAGGCACAGTGGCTCCTGCCAAGCCTGGGTGACAGAGTAAGACTCTATGTCTTAAAAAAAAAAAAAAAAAAAAAAAAAAAAGAAGGAAAGAAAAAGCAGTACCAGAACATTAGCTCTAAGAAACAGAGACTTCAGTGACCACACAAGACAAGGAATATAATCCCTACAAAAATAGCTGGGAAAAGTCACTTGACAAAAAAAGAGATACATAAAACCAAAAACAACAAAAAAAGCAAATCTCGGTGAAAGAGGAGACTCTGATTACCAAAGACACAACATTGTAATTTTCAAACACCCCATTTTCAACAGCGACAAAATCCTAAGGCACATTAAGGAAAAAGTATAGTCCATTCAAAGGAACAAAATTAACTGACAGAACATGTCGCTGAGACGGCCAGACATTGTACTTACTATACAAAGACTTTACAAAGCAACTTTCTTAAATATGCTTAATATCAGTATGTTGTTGAAGTTGAGAAGGAGGATACTATATTTGATTAAAGGATAAATTCAATCAGAGATATAATAATTATAAACATAAATACACCAAACACAAAGTCCCAAAATGAAGGAAGCAAGCACTGACACAACTGAAGTGAGAAGTAGAAAGCTCTAGAATAATAGACTTCAATACATCCTATTCAATAGGAACTTGGCCTGTTCAATAACAGATAGAAGAACTTGACAGAAGATAAATAAGGAAACAGAGAATTGTACAACACATAAACTAGATCTAACAGACATATACAGAACATTTTTTCAAACAAAGTAGAACACACATTCTTCTAAAGTGTACATGGAATACTCTCCAGAATAAACCATGTTTGTCCACAGAGCAAGTCTCAATTAATTTAAAAAGACTGAAATCATATAAAGTATTGATAGAGAAAAGTTACGTAGTTAGGCTAGGTCCTTGGCAAAACTCCTTTAAACAGAGAAACAGCCTGAAAAATCAGGCTGCAGGCACAGATAAGAACTTGCACAAACCTCCAGCCCACTCGGATACAGGAACAAGGCCCAACCCAGAAATGCCTTTGTTCTCTGTAAAACCAGTGGGCTTCCAGGAAATAGTCTCTTCTTCTTTTGTGGGCATGTACACAGTGGGCTCTGGTGGGTTCCAGTGGGCACTTTGCTTTCCTTTTTTGGGCATGCTTTGGAGTGTTAGCCGAGCCTCTATGAATCATTGCTTCAGCCTCTGATTGGTCCCAGGACAAGGTCCCAGGTCAAGGTCCTGGGCCAAGCTTTCACTTCAGTTCCTGAGTGGTCCCAGGCCAAGCTGAGTAGGCTTTCTCCAAGACCAGTCAGTGCATTCCTTCCCTGTCCAGTCCATAAAAACCCCAAATCCAGCCTCACAGTTGGCAGCCCTCTTCCAGGCACCCTCTCTGAGGCAGAGAGCTTTCTTCTTTTGTTTATTAAACTTTTAAACTTTCACTCCAAGCTCACCCTTTGTGTCCATGCTCCTTAATTTTCTTAGTCATGAGACAAAGAACTTCAGGTGCTATCTCACAATGAGAGACTGCTACATTGTGGTGTATTGGTGAGACTGTAACAGTATATTTTGCCACTATGATGCACTGACGCTAGAAATCAAGAAACAAAATGTAGCATATATCTACAGGATGGAATACTATTTGGTCTTTTAAAAAAAGGGAACGAAACTCTGATATATGTTCGACCATGGATACCTTGAAAACATTATGCTAAGTTAAATAAGCCAGATACATAAGGACAAATATCATACAATTCCACTTATATGAGGCACTTAAAACAGGCAAAGTCAGAGAGAAATTAGCACACAGTTTATTAGAGGCTGGAAAAAGGGGAAAATGGGAAGTTAGTATTTAATGGGTATAGAGTTTCTGCTTGGGATGATGAAAAAGTTCTGGAAATGGACAGTGGTGATAATTGCACAACACTGTGAATCTACCTCATGCCAGTGAACTGTACACTTTAAAATGATTAAACTGTTTCTTCGCCTTTTGGCTAAGATCAAGTGTAAAAATGGTTAAAATGACAAATTTTATGCTATATATATTTTATCACAATAAAAATTTAAATGATTAAAATGGTATATTTGTGTTAGTATATTTTACAATAATTTTTTAATATAAAAATGTAGGGAAAAGAGAGAGAGAGATGGGACAGTCATTGTGATCTCACAGACATACATAACAACATTTCTCTTGGAGAGACTTGAAAATGGAAGTTTGCAACTTCTAGCTGGATCTGACATTAGATCTAAGTTGAACAAGTTCCTGGTTATTAGATAATGTCTTGTGCTGAAAAAAAGAATAAATGAGAGTGCTAAATTGCTGCCCTTTGCAGCTCCTCAAAAAGTTAAACACAGAATTATCATAAGACCCAGCAGCTCCACTCCTAGGTATATATCCAACAAAAATTAAGACTCACATCCACACAAAGCCTTGTACAGGAAGTCTAGCAGTCTTATTATGTTCATAAAAGTCAAACAGTGGGAACAACCCAATATTCCTCAAATGCTAAAAGGATGAACAAAATGTGATATATCCATCCAATGGAATATTAGTCAGCCATAAAAAAAGAATGAAGTATTGATTCAGGCTACACCATGGATGAACCTTATAACATTATGTGAAAGTAAAAGAAGTTAGTCACAAAGGACCACATTCTATGACTCATTAATGAAATGTCCAGACTAGGCAACTCTACAGAGACAGACTATAGGATAGCAGTTCCCAGGGGCTGGGAAAGGGAAGATGAGAAGTGACTACAATGGATGCAGGGTTTCTTTTTTGTAGGATTAAAAATGTGCTAAAATTAGCACATTTGTGGTAACGGTTGCACAACTCTGTGAAGGTACAAAAAACATAGAATGGCACAATCTAAGTGGGTAAATTTTGTAGTACATGAAATATATCTTAATAAAAATGTTACACATCATGTTACACAATGCCCTTCAACATTCTGAAATATATCTCAAGTGCTGAAGCAAAATCTCAGGGGGTGCAACAATAGCATCTGTGCATGGGAGTGCATTCTCAAAATTCTCCTTTGCTTTTTAAGTCTTTGTAACGTTGGAGATTCTGAGATTTGAATAGTTTACAGAGGAACACTAGGTAATTAACCTTTGCTGTTGTAACTAAGAACGATACTCTGTTATCACCCTTCACAAATGACTACTCCAACATAAGAATTTAGATTAGCAATCTTGAATTCTTAACTCTTTGTAGTTTAGAAATTAGGAAAAAGAACTGAGAAAATGTTTCACCATCTTTACATACTTTGTTCTTGAAATCCTAAAGTCTGTGTTTTCACAAATGTCAGCTGCCTGGTTCGGTAGGGCGAAAGAACAGCTAAGAAAGAAAGGATCTGCTAAAGTGTGGTCAACCACACAGCCGACCTATATATGAGGCACTCTGTAACATGAACTGCCATTACAAATGTTGCCGGTTTTATCATTAAGTGCACACCCATGCATGTGCGAATGCGCGCGTGCGCACACACACACACACACAAACTCACACACAGTTCAAAAGATGCCCAAGGGAAAATATATTGCCCTATTGACCACTAATTACCAGAGATTAAGAGTGGTAGCTCTCAAAATGCCATGACTCCATGCTATAGAGTTTGGATATTTTTCCCCTCCAAATCTCACGTTGAAATTTGATCTCCAGTACTGGGGCCCGATGGGAGGTGTTTGAGTCTTCGGGGCAGATCCCTCATGAACAGATTCATTCCCTTGGGGATGGGGAGTGAATTCTCACTCTTGGTTCCCATGGGAACTGGTTGCTAAAAGGAGCCTGGCCCTTCCTCTGGCTCTCTCCTGCTTTCCTTCTTGCTGTGTGATCTCTGCACACCCAAGTCCCCTCAGCCTTCTGCCATGAGTGGAAGCAGCCTGAGGCCCGCACTGGAAACAGATGCTGGTGCCATGCTGCTTCTTGTACAGCCTGCAAAATCATGAACCAAATGAACTTTTTTCCTTTAAAAGTTACCCAGTCTCAGGCCAGGTGCAGTGACTCACGCCTGTAATCCCAGCACTTTGGAAGGCCGAGGCAGGCGGATCATTTGAGGTCAGGAGTTCAACACCAGCCTGGCCAACATGATGAAACCCCATTTCTACCAAAAATACAAAAATTAGCCAGCCGTGGTGGCAGGTGTCTGTAATTCCTGCTACTCAGGAGGCTGAGGCAAAAAAATTGCTTGAACCCAGGAGGCACAGGTTGCAGTGAGCCAACATCACGCCACTGCACTCCAGACTGAGTGACAGAGTAAGATCCCGCGTCAAAAAAATAAGAAAAAAAAAAAAAGTTACCCAGTCTCAGGCCAGTTACAATGGCTCACACCTATAATCCCAGCACTTTGGGAGCCGGAGGCCAGCAGATTGCTTGAGCCCAGGAGTTTGAGACTAGCCTGGGCAACATGGCAAATACCCATCTCTACAAAAAATACAAAAATTAGCAGGGCGTGATGGTGCATGCCTGGAGTCCCAGCTACTCGGGAGGCTGAGGGAGAAGGATCACCTGAGCCCAGGAGGTCGAGGCTGCGGCAAGCCGTGATCAAGTCACAGCACTTCAGCCTGGGTGACAGACCCTGTCTCAAAAATAAATAAATAAATAAATAAATAAATAAATAAACAAACAAACAAACAAAATTATCTAGTCTCTGGTATCCTTTAAAGCAACACAAACAGACCAAGACACTCCACCAAGGTACATGTGTTATGTCAGTTTGGCCACCTTCAGGGTGTTTCGGTCCAAATTTTAGATCTGCTCGAGTAGCCTTTCTCAACGATGGCTTCCCATGGAAGTCACTGGATTATCATAATGGCATTGGCCTCCCTGTTCTGAGCAGTTTCCATGCACCCAGGCCTGCTCCCAAACACAACGGATTTGGCTTACCGTTGCCGGGAATTGGTCATGTAGAAAGCAGGGTTTTTCTTTACTTTTTTCCAACCACAAAAAAGCTTCCACATAAATCAATTTTAAATCGCAAAGCTTTTCCTTTACTCCATGGCTTTCTCCAGATATGTCTGCCTACTCAGCAGGAGCAAAAGCCAGAAAGCACGCAGGCCCCAAAGAAAGACACCAAGAATAAAACACTACAGAAGATTCACGGGGAAAACATTTACTTTTACAAAGCAAAACCACAAGAAGGATTCTTGCAGGCAGGCTGGCAGCAGCGACACTGTTTCAAGTTATACATTCAATCCATTGTATAAAATCTATTACCTGGTATTTAAGTCATCAACAGATCTATACTTTCCATTTACCTGATTTGGGGGCCAAAAAGGTATGACTTAAAAATATAACAGCTTCCAGAGAACAGAGTTTCGCTCCTACAAGATGGCACAGCATTGTCAGGACGTGATTCTGGAGTAAGACTGACTCAACTGGAATCTCTTATTACGCTGCAGGATGTTGGACAAGCTGCTGACTTCTGCGCGCTTAGGTTTCCACATCTGTAAAATGAGGTAGTGAGTGACACACATGCACAGCACTGAGGCTCCTGTACATGGGAAACTCCCACTGTGAGGGAGTAGTTGTTACTGTGATTCCAATTACACCGGGACAGCGAGCCTTCTTGGCCAGTTGTCCTGTTCAAGAAGGGTTTTCATCTACTCAAACCCCACCCACCAGTTCCCTGATGCCACTGCCACCTCAAGAGAACCAGTGTGTGACTGCCAGTATGTACCCACCCACAAGTCACTACTAGAATAAAGAAGTATGCTCACAGATCACTTGGACAGCTAGTTATTAGATGGGACACAGTGGGAAAAAAAGAGGGAAGAACATGACAACTTCCTGCTGATGGGGCTACCCTTGGCTGCTCTGGGATGAGGGGAGGACTTTCACAATTTATTCTATGCATATCTGTATTTTTCTCCGCCTTGTTGACAACATCATGTATTTCCTTTGTACATTTGCCTTTAAAAATTAAAACAATCACTGATCAGGTCCATCTCGATTAATTTCTATTAATCCTATTAATCCATGCAACTTACTAAGGCGCTGACAAAACAAAATGACTACAGCTGCCGATTATCACCCCTCAGTGAATGAAAATGACAGGGAACCTCAATTGCATTAAGAACACACGTGGAGATTCCAAACCCTTCCTCTCAAGAAGTAAGTCACTCGCTCCTCTCTCTTCCAGATGGCAAGCGGCACTCCAACAAAACCCACATATTTAAAACAAGTGCAGAAGAGTTTATTGTACATCCCTTTCCAAAACAGCTGCTCAAGAGAATGTACTTGTGCAGCAAGAAGGAAATCAGCGCGTGTGTCCAGCTAATGAAATCTTTACGAGCTGAGCACTGCATCGACTCCAACGCTGGGAGTTGCCAGCTGCTGCCTAAATACTATTTTCCAGCATCTTCTGAAGGCTAGTAGTTACTCAAATAGATTTTTAAAAGAAAATGAATGCAAAATATTGTAATTATTAGATTATTATAATTAGACATTCTGTTCTTTCCTGTGAGGTAAGGAACAAAGAGGCTGCGACTATTACAAAGAGCACCAAGTGTCTTCCTCTAGTTACTTACTAACCAACCAGAGGTCACGCCCAGCTGCGGGACAGACGCCCTGCCCTTTGCACTTTCCAAGTCTAGCTCTCACCAGGAGTCTCTGGAGCACATACGAGAGGACTTCTCAGTATCTCATCCACCGCACCAGAGAAGCATAAGAGAATGGACGATCAACGGACCCCTTCACCTTCTCAAATGCCCCAAGTCTGCCTTCTGGACAAGACAGTATTTAACCAAAGTTACACAGTAATATAGAATTACTAGGTTCCCTTTTCCTCTTTCTAGGACTGGTAAGTGAAAATTTACTTTACAAAATTACAGGGGAGAGGAAACTGAAAGAATTTGTTGCTCTTCCCCTAAGCAGACTGAGGTGATCTGTGAAAATGGTTCACTACTCACTTGACCCCGAAAACCCTACACGATCATGAAATCAAGAGGTTTAAATCTTCATGTTCACTTTACAAACACTTGTGAAATTGCCCAGGCCATCAAGGTTGCATATATGAAAAGCCACCAGGTAACTGAAAGATGTCACTTTACAGAAACGGTGTGTATCATTCTGAGGTTACAACGGTAGAGTCGGTAGGTGTGCCCAGGCCAAACAATGGGGCTGGACGCAGGTGAATTTTTGCTGCACATGCTTAAAAATGGCGAAAGTAATGCTGAACTTAAAGGTTTCCATGTAGATTCTCTGGCCATTGAGCATTTCGAGGTAAACAAAGCACCTAAGATGCACCATTGGACTTACAGAGCTCATGGCTGGACTAACCCATACACGGGCTCTCCCAGTCACATCGAGACGATCCTTACTGAAAAGGAACAAATTGTTCCCATATCAGAAGAAGAGGCTGCACTGAAGAAAAAGATATTCCAGAAGAAACTGAAGAAATAAAAACTTATGGCACAGGAATAAATTCAGCATAAAATAAATGCAATCAAAAGTTAAGAAAAATAAAAAATCTGTTTGCAAAATCTACTGCTCAGGGCCCTCTGCTGTAAATCCTCAAAAAAATTAATTTCTGATTATCTACTTGAAGATAATCACTTCACTTTGAAGGCAGTATATGATTTTTAAACCCTGTACACTATGCTTCCTTCTCCTACTGGCCCAAAGATACCTCAACGTGGTCACCATACCTTCCAAAATACACCGTACATCAGTCCATCAACAGTCCCCAAGGTGCTAATCAGCATTCGTCATGATCCATCTTTTTTTATTGTACAAACAGCATAATCCAGAACAAGAATACAGGTTAGCAACTTTAGTCTTCTCAAAAGAAAAACAGAAACACTGATTTACATTTAAAGCCTAACAAATCAATATTAATTTCTGACCCAAGAATGTGATCAGCTGCAATATACACTACTCTGTGGATGTAAAGCAAATGACCTTGTGAAACTCATTTTACAAGGTTCCCAACTTGTATGATGAATGTTACCAAACTGACATAATCATCAATGACCTGTGCTTAGCAACTTTAAAACACCTTTACAAATTATTCCATTTTGAAACCTGAAAAATCTCACAACTGAAATAAACCTGGGAAATTATTTCCTACAATTGGCCAACATATGCATAAATCCTTTGTTTTGATCTTTATAACCGTTTCTAAGATTAATAAAATAGTTACTCTTATTTCTAATTTACAGAATCAGAAACTGAGGTTTAGCTGAGTAAAGTGACGTACTTCATATAATAAATGGTAAATGAAGATCTGTTATGTGTACTATGTCAAAAACAAAGTCCCCTAAAAGAAAACTTAAGCATGACACCAATACTTGGGAAAATATGGTTTCAAATATATTGGTTAACTGGTGTTTTTATTAAAATATTCCTTTATGCAATCTATGTATATATTTTTAAAGTAATTATGTCAAGCGAGATTTTACATCAAATTCTTTTCCTAAACATTATGATACTGCTCCACAGCATTCCTCATCCCCCAAAAATTTTAAGACTACTCAATCACAGGGTGGGAGGCAGAAGAAGTCAGCCCCAGCTACTCTGGGTGTCATGGTGTCACAGCCTTGAGGACTCTCAGAACCCCCCAGCAGTTAGGGCATCTCCCTAGATCTGCAGTATCTTCCTCAAAGAAACCCCCACCCCGCAAAGCCACCAAATCTGAGCAGGGGACCTCCTCTGGCTGTCTTCCTGCTACTTTTAGGTAGTTGGATGCTGGGCAAAGTCTGGTACCCTGGCAGCAAGATGCCCCTGCTAGCAGAGCAACAGAATCCAGCTGTGCCACTGACAGCCACTTTCAGTGTGGCCAATGCTAAGAGAAGGTGGGGAGGAGAGGGCAGTTCCCACGGGGCAAACATGCGTGCACGGGTGACAGGACGCCAATGTCATCTCATCCAAACCTTGTGCTAGGAAGGTGGAGTGTCCACTCTAAAGAGAGAGAAGCTAAGGATCTGGGAACTTGTTCCAAAGCCTGGGACCAGGGCACTATGGAAATGGAGAAAAAGCACCATGTGCCAGGTTGAAGGGATGGAAAACGAGGGCACACCACACTTCTATGGGCTTCGGCATGCAGGTAGGTGCAACAGGCTGTGTAACCTCCCACAGCTACAAAGACTCTTTTCCTGCTCTCCCCTACAGAGAAGCTGTAGATTTGCCAATGTTATGACCTGCATTACGGTATATTTTCATAAACACAAAATGTCCTTATCTTAAGGGTTACCTATACCCAAACTTCAAGGAAACAAACTGCCTTCATTTTTCATTAGTCATACTGACACTGGGTCAAGTACAAAAGAGTTTCAAAACCCATTATGCTAAGAAAAGACCATGAGTGTTACGGGTTCAATTCTTCCTCCCAAAAAGATAGATGAAGTCCTAACCCCCTCCCCCAAAAATTCAAAACATGACCAAATTTGGAAATAGGGTCACTGCAGATGTAATAACTTAAGGTGAGGTCATAATGGAATAGGCAAGGCCCTTAATCCAACATGATTGGTTTCCTTCTAAGGAGAGGAAAATGTGGACATACACGCAGAGGGAAAACACCAGTGACAGCAGAGGTGGATGCTGAGGTCAGACGGCTGCAAGTCAGGAATGGCAAGGGTTGACTGCCACCCCAGAAGCTAGGAAGGGGCATGGAAGAGTCCCGCTCAGAGTCCCAGGGGAGCACTGCCCTGCTCACACCCTGACTGCAGACTTCTAGCCCAGGCTCTGAGAGAATACATTTCTGTTGTTTAAAGCCACCCAGTTCCTGCTATGAAATCCTTTGTGATAGTAGTCCCGGGAGAAAACTCACACAGAGAGCTAATGTCCTGCTCCACCTGAGGCCCTTTCTGAGACGGAAAGCCTGAAGTCTGAGGTCCTTCTCCACTGCAACCCAATAAAAGGGATCCCATCGCGCCTGGGTTACTAACAGAGGCGGGAGATTGCCGCAGCACAGAAAGCAGAGTGCAGGGCCTAGTGACCGGGTGGGAGCCAGGCCTTCCAAACTCCAGGCAGGAGAGGCAAGAACCCACCCCATGGAGAAACAGCTTATCTTAATGAACACTATTAAGGGTAAAATTACTGAAAACTGGCTACAAATACGCATTCCGGTCAAACTCGTCATTTTGCACAAATCGGTCTACTCTAGACAATCAGCTCCGGATGGACCTGCAGCAACCTCAAGGATCAATAATAGTAAGAAACTTCAAAAACTACAAATGGGTCAAAAAACATAAAGTATTAAAAATGAATTATCTCATTAGTCTTATGTGACTTTGGTCATCAAGCAGCTATGAAAGAGCACCACCTGAATTCCAACCAGAAAGAACTTTTCGTACATGCACATCAAGGTTCAAAATAAAGGACATATACGTGTATATATATACACGTATATATACACAGAAAGTTTCTAATTTTACATATGGTAGATAATGTTGACTTTATATATAACTCACAAAAGCAATGGCAAAGCACTTAGGTGCTAAAATATCAAGTGAACTCTTCTTGCCTTTTTTCTTTTTTTTAGAGACAGGGTCTCACTCAGGCACCCAGGCTGGAGGGTAGAGTGCAGTGGCACAATCACAGCTCACTGCAGCCTCGATCTCCCAAGCTCAAATAATCTTCCTGCCTCAGCCTCCCGAGTAGCTGGGACTACAGGCATACACCACCACACCCGGCTAATTTTCTCATATATATATATACACACACACACACACACACACACACACACACACACACACACATATATATATATATTTTTTTTTTTTTTGAGAGATAGGGTTTCCCATATTACCAGGCTGGTCTCAAACTCTCAGCCTTAAGCAATCCTCTCGCAACAGCCTCCCAAAGTGCTGGTATTACAAGTGTGAGCCATCGCACCCAGCCCTCTTCTTTCAATTCATTTTCTGATTGGTTTTGGTTCTGTCTGAGCACTAAAGGAGTACAGTCACCCAAAAAGAACAAGCATCTAGCTAGAAGACCCATTGCAAGGTGGACAGCTGTCACACACATAACTTCCTTTAGGTAACTGTTAACTGACAATTTTCTAGAGGGTAATACTAGACTTTAGCTACTACACATAAAAGACAGATTAAAATAAACCTCTACATACTTTCAGTCACCTAACATTTCAAAGGCAAGAGATTAAAACCACCATCTGAGCCACCAGTCCCTGGGGAATGGCACAAGCAAACCCTCCAGGTTGGCTGAGGCTGTTCTCAAGGTACTGTCAGAATTAAATACTTCCCTGATATGTGTGTGTGTGCACATGTATATTTGCTTATAGTTACATAATATGGTCTTGTTTCTCCTCCCTCAAAACACTAGTTTTTCAGTCCCACCCTTCATCGGAAGCCCAACTCAAGTTTCATCAGGGGACTCCTCCACCTTCCAATGTCCTCACCAACCATCATTCAGTTGCTCTTGGCCCAACTGTCTGGTGTCAACACTGTAGGACTTTCATGCTGTGTCTGTTCATTCAGAAAGATAATGCTCTCCACTATATACAAATTACTTTGCAGGAAACAAAGATGAATCAATACAGAGCCTACCTTAAATGAGTTTACCAAGGGAGAAAACAGATTATAAACAGGATTTTTTTTAAAGTAGCCAGGCAGGCTGGCTCATGCCAGTAATCTCAGTACTTTGGGAGGCCGAGGTAGGGGAATTGCTCAAGCCCAGGAGTTCAAGTCCAGCCTGGGCAACACGGCAAGACCCCATCTCTATAAAAAATAAAAATAGCTGGGCATGGTGACACACACCTGTAGTCCCAGCTATTTGGGAGGCTGAGGTGGGAGAACTGTTTGAGCCTGGGAGGTTGAGGTTGCAGTGAGTTATGAGAAGCACCACTGCACTCCAGCATGGGTGACAGAGCAAGACCCTGTCTCAAAAAAAAATAAAAATTAAAATAATAAAAGTATTAATTAACAAAAGTGCTTTGTCTGGGAAAGTTCAAAGTCAAACGTGATTATCTGGATGGAATGACCAGAACTAGCCTTCACAGAAGAGGTAACAAGAGAGCATAAAGAATGGCTGGAACCTGAACTAAGAACAGGGGAAAAGACTATCCAGCTCAGGTTTCTTAACCATGGCACAAGGAATGTTTGGACTAAAAAATCCCTTGTGGTGAGGGCCTCCCCTTGTATAGTAAGTTTAGTACCACCTTTGGCCTCTACCAACTAGATGCCAGTAGCACCCCTCCAGCTGTGACAACCAGTCTCTAGACATGCCATATACCCTGCAAGGGTGGGGGAAGCAAAATCATCCCTGTTTGAGAACAAGTAAAGGAAACAGCACATGCAAAAGCATGGAGACAAACAGGGCAGGAGTACAGGGCAGGAGAATGATTTGGTTGAAACAGAAAGGTGTCATGACTGGGACCGGCACCATGGCTCATACCTGCAATCCCAGCGCTTTGCAAGGCCAAGGTGGGAGGACTGCTTGGGCCCAGGAGTTCAAGCCCAGCCTGGGCAACACAGCGAGACCCCATCTCCACAGGGGGGAAAAAAAATACAAAACTACAAAAATTAGCCAGCTGTGGTGGCCTGCACCTGTAGCCCCAGCTTCTTGGGAGGCTGAGGCAGGAGGAGCACGTCAGCCCAGGAGTTCAAGGCTGCAGCGCGTTATGATCGTGTTACTGCACTACAGCCTGAGCGACTGAACAAGACCTTGTGTCTAAAACACAAAAATAAGAAAATGCTGTAACAATTCGCTATGAAAGTCAGGGCTAAAACACAATACAGTAATGACATACAGGGTTAGAAGTCTTCTGGAACCACGACACTTCATACGTTTCGTTTCAAAGTTTCGGATGTATTCTATGAATGAAGAGGAACCAAAAAAGGTCTCTGACCTGAGAGTAACAAGTGCACTAAGACTGGTTGATAATGTTGTTTGGAAAGGACGGGAAATGCTGATTAATGTCCGTCTTTGGTGAGGGGATTTTAAAGGGTTGTTGTTTAGAAGTATTTTCTTCATCAACTGAAGAGTGGTGAACGTTTTTCAGTCAAAAGCTTACATATGTATGATATTTCATAATGAAATTTTTTCTTAAAAACGTATATAAACATTTTTAGATTTCTTTGGTGCTAGACAATGTTTTGACTTTTAGACAGACTGTATTTCAGATGACATGCTTGCCTAATTTTATTCTTGAATATGGATAGCCTTTTTATACAAGCATATATCAACCTATAACTAGATTACAACGTGACTATAGTTTGCTCCTGGTTCCACTCACAATGAGAACAATTATTTAATAGGCACATATTTGTAACTGCTTTAACATTGTTAGATCTTTATTTGGAGAATTTATTCATCCTTTGAACACATAAGGCTTGTTTTGTACATTTATATATGTGGAAAGAGGAATAGATAAGTTATACAAACGAGGAAAATTTAGCAAGGAAGAACCTCATCAATGCCAAGTCAAATCTTCAACACTGTGGGCCAGGTAGAAAAAGCTGTTAATACCTAACAGTCAGTAAATACTTACTATATGCATCAAGCACTATTCTGAGACTTGGCATGTGTTAATTCTTAACTCAAAACAACCCTATGACATAGTATCTTCTTCCACAAAGCTCTTCCTGATTGATTGATTGATTGATTGATTGATTGATTGATTTTTGAGACAGGGTCTGGTTCTGTTGCCCAGGCTGGAGTGTAGTGGCGAGATCTCAGCTCCCTGCAACCTCCGCCTTCCAGGCTCAAGTCACCCTCCCATCTCAGTCTCAGTCTCACCATGTTGCCCAGGCTGGTCTTGAACTCCCAGACTCAAGTGATCCGCCCGCTTCCCAAAGTGCTGGGAATACAGGCATAAGCCACCACGCCCAGTTTGTTCCTAATCTTTCTAACCAAAATAAACACTATTTACAGTATAGGGTTTTAGAGTAAACACCTTGCCTAAGTTAACTGGTCCGTGGCAGGGCTAGGGACTTGGGCTCCAAAAGGGAGAACCAGGCTGTTGACCTTGCTATAAGGTGGTGGTGAGCTCCCACGACCACAGGTGACATCGTAGGAAGGGGAGTTTGAAAGAGCACTCTTCTGACTTAAAATACCATACAGGTCCTATATTGGAATAATTTCAGGCTTAATGGCACTGGGGTTGTCTTGTTAAACCCTGTTATTACAGGCATCACTGTGGCGCATTAACACCAGGACTTTTTACCTGGTCATGGTCACACTGTGCTGTAGAAGTGCAAGTAGTCAGTTTTAAAGTATTTTTAGGTGACATCTGAGACCGGTCCTCAGCTGGTCAGTGTGGCCAGGACACTGATAGGAGGCATACCTTGAGCTCAGATGGGTCAGCTGTGTGCATATATTAGCCATGGTTTTGTTTTGTAAGTTGGGCAACAGTCCCGGGTGAGGAAGAGAAAAAGATTTTGTTTGTTCGTTCATTTGTTTGTGTGTTTCAAGTTGTAGTAGGGCTAGGAAGAAATAAAAATATCTAGAGTATTTATAAAAAATGTTTTAATTGTGGTAAAGTATACACAACAAAATTTACCATCTTAACCGTTTTCAAGTGTACAGTTCAGTGGCATTAAATACATTCACACTGCATCATCAGTCATTTCTGTAACTTTTTATCTTGTAAAACTGGAAATTTGCACCATATTAACAGTAACTCCACATCTCCCCTCGCCCCAGCCCCTGGCAGCCCCCTTTCTACTCTCTGTCTCTATGAACTTGACTCCTCTAGGGCCCTTTTGTAAGTGGAATCACATAGTGTTTGTCCTTTTGTGGCAGGCTTATTTCAGTTTGCAGAATGTCCTCCAGGTTCATCCATGTTGCAGCATGTGTCAGAATTGCCTTCCTTTTTGAGGCTGAAATATTCCTTTGTACGCATCTCGTATCCATTTTGTTTATTCACTCATGTGTTGATGAAGGCTTAGGTGGCTTCCGCTTTTGGTTACTGTGAATAGTGCTGCTATGAACGTGGCTGTACAAATATCTCCTTGAGAACCTCCTTTCAATTCTTTTGGATATATATACCCAGAATTACAATTGCTGGATCATGGGGTAATTCCATGTTTCATTTTTTGAGGAATCACCATATTGCTTTCCACAGCAGCTGCCCCATTCCACATTCGTATCATCAGTGCCCAAGGGTTCCAATTTCTCCACATACCAGTCAGCACTTGTTATCTTGTGTTTTTCTTTGTTTGTTTTTAGAGACAAGGTCTTGCTCTGCCACGCACACTAGAGTGAAGTGGCACATAACTGCAGCTTCAAAGTCCTGGGCTCAAGTGATTCTCTTCCTTAGCCTCTCGAGTAGATGGGACTACAGGCATGCACCATTACACCTGGCTAGTTTTTTGGGTTTTTTTTTTTTTAAGTTTTTGAAGACATAGGGTCCCACCATGCTGGGCCCGAGCTGGTCTTAAACTCCTGGCCTCAAGTGATCCCTCCACCTCAGTAATCCAAAGTGCTGGGATTACAAGTATGAATCAGCACACCTGGCTTATTTTCCGGATTTTAAAAAATTATTTAAGATTACATCTGTGCTAGTCAAAATAAACTACACTGTGAGGTTAACCAATTCATTTTTTATTTGGTCTTGAAAACAGGTCCTAAGACCTATGCTATTACTATTACTATAAGGCCCCTAAGTATGGTTTTTGGAGAGTCTGACCAAGTGGGCTCATGAAGTGGAAAGGCTCAGGAAGAAGGGTTTAAACACAGTATAAGGGTTATAACATTTGCAGTAGTATGAACTTTTGGAAGCAATGTACATAATAGTGTTTATCTGGAGCATGCTCAGACATGGTTTTATACAACGCCAACAAGTCAAGACTGTCTGTAGTCTGGACAGTAATATCCCCTGGCTACAACAGATGATTCCAGTGTAAGGGCAAGACTCAGCCGGCACCAGATAATATAAGCAAATATAATGAAAAGTGTTAAAACTCTATTAATAAGATCAGCTAGACAAAAAATTATCGCATACATAGTGTATATTTGACCTCTACTACCATACAGAGTCTGTTAAAGGTTTCAGAGTATAGTTTTATTCTAATTATAATTTGCAGTTTAATCTCTCAAGTACAATAGTCTGAGAAGATAATAATTACTTATTAGCCACACAGGTCACAGATTTTGGCTTTTTAAGAAGAAACAAGAGCCCTCATGCAGACCCTGGTACAGTCTCAACTGGTGGAGATACTATGGAAAGGAACTTTTAAATTATTAAATAGCCTCTAAATACATACATATATATACACACACATACACATATATACACATACATACATATACACACACATATTTATATTATTTCATTTATTAGTAACTTAATTTTCAAAAGTCAATTAAGAAGGTCAGAAAATGTAACCTAACACTTGGAACTAACTAAACAGGTATTTTAAGATAGCTGACTGTTAGAAACTTCAGTGCTAGAATGATAGATTTCTGTTTTTTAAATATTTTATGGTTTTCTATATGAACTTACAAAACATACTGACCTGTTTCGATGAAAACATTTCTGGTTTGGTTTTACATTTAAGTCATATTTAGATATTTAACAACTTTATAAGGATTTTTATAACTTTTTTTCATTTCTGTAGACACAGTGATTCACCATGTTGTCCAGGCTGGTCTCAAACACCTGGGCTCATGCAATCAACCCACCCTCAGCCTCCCAAAGTGCTGGGAATACAGGCGTGAGCCACGATGCCCAGCCTCAATAAGGAATTTTTAGATCATTTGAATCCATCCCCAGGGGTTACTAACACACAAACCAAATAGAATTCCATATATTTTAGTATACAGCACATCCTCAAATAATATCGTTTCATTGACTGTCATTTAGTTACACAGTTGATAAGAAAAATCCATTCCCAACCCAGGCCACTGTCTGGTGGGTTTTCTCCAGGTACTCGGGTTTCCTCCCGGACAAAGCTGAGCACATTAAGTTTATTAATGCATTTACCTGGGCCCAGTCTAAGGAAACAGGTGGGGGTGTGAGTGTGCCCCATAATGGGATGGCACCCTGTCCAGGGTTGGTGCCCACCTTGTGCCCTGAGCTCCTAGGATAGGCTCTGGCCACCTGTGACCAGGTGCAATAAGTGGGTAAATAATTACCTCACATTGTATTAATCTTTCTTAAATGTAGGTATGGCTCACATTTATTTCAATGTTTAATGCCAGAAGTGTTTTGGTCTTTACTTAAAAGTTTGGTGGTGTTTTTGCGACCAGAAATATGCCATAGAAACTTAACTCTTGTTTGCATCAATTAGCCTATGGGAAAACTGGCTTCCACATACATAGTTTCACTTAAAATTGCAGTTCCTAAGAACGCATTGATGACGTTGAAGATTTACTGTATAGGCTTTTAAAGTAAATTTCTAAATGTAGGTATAATTTTGCACATTTTTTAGGTATCTATTTGGTGGTCTATATATTCAACAGATGAGAATAAGTAGTCACTTTTGGGGATAGTTTCCTGGGAGATGGCACCCAATAAAGTCTCCAACGATGGGACAAGATTTTGTGAGAGCACACAAGCTGTGCTCACAAAGCAAGATCCCAATCTTTCCTCAACCAGATGAAGTTTTCTTTAAGACCTGAAACATTGATGAGTCTTGGGCACAGGGCTGTAATACTTTTCACTGAGTCCATGAAGGCCATTTTTACCTCAATGAAACCTCATCTAAAGAAAAATTATTTAAAACTCCAGTTGTATTGTTTCAAGATAGTTTAGTATATTTAGTATGGCTCACTCTTCATTAAACTTCACAAGTATTTTTAAAAGCTAATTTAAATAGTTACCTGTTTGAGCTGATCAACGGAAACAGGGCTCAGGCTATTTCTGTATGACCCTCAGACTAAGAATGATTTTTATATTTTTTAAGGGGACTGTGCACCAGAGGCCTTCTGTGGCTACACATCTTAAAATACTTCTTTACAGAGAAAGCTTGCCAACTCCCGAATCAAAAGAGAAATCAAAGTTTTAAAGGGAAATTGTCTCTTGTACTCTGCAATACCATTTCTTTTATATATACACACACATAGACACATTCATGGCCCTCATCCCCTTCCCACTTTAATCTGGAGGGTACCTGATATACACAGAATTCTTTGAGTCTCTATCCACCAAAATGCAGGCTCCTTCTCCTGTGACGTGAAGGTGTTGCCCAGCCACCCTTGATCTAGGTATGGTCCACGGCTAGTTCTTCACAATGGCACATGAGTGGAAGTGATGTGTTTCACTTCACCTCAAACCAGGGCTTTTTTTTTTTTTTTTTTTTTTTGAGAGAGAGAGAGAGAGAGTCTTGCTCTGTCACCCAGGCTGCAGTGGCACAATCATAGACCCCTGCAGCCTCAACCTCCTGAGCTCAAGTAGTCTTCCCATCTCAGCCTCCCAACTAGCTGGGAACCACAGGTGTGCCACACCACATCCAGCTCATCTATTTTTAATTTTTGTAGAGACAGGGTCTGCCTACATTGCCCAGGCTGGTCTCAAACTCCTGGGTTCAAGTGATCCTCCCACCTTGGCCTTCCAAAATGATGAGATTACAGGCATGAGACACCACGCTTGGCCCAAGCTAGAGTTTTTAAGAAGCAGTTATACTTTCTCCATAGTTTCTTTCCTTTCTCTGACTGAATGCTGGTGTTGAGTCCTGAGGATGTCAAAGCCACCACCAGCCATTCCACCCCATGATAAACAATACTGTTCCATTGTGTTCAGTCACTGACATTTTTGTTATTACAGCTATTGAGAACACAGGTTGTAATAATCATTAACACACACATTGTGGATTTACTGCCTCTCATATTTAACTAACTTCTACTTAATTTGGAAGTTCTCCCGATCACCCTTCAAAAAGAAAGAGCAAAAAACCATGAAAACAGATTGTTTATACTGCAGAAAGCAGTCTGTTTATTCTACCCATCAGTCTTTTCCTTGACAACTGGCTACTGCTGCTCTTTTTTTGTTTACTGTCTGCTCAAATGATTTATTTAAAACCTCACTATAACCACATTTCAAATGAACCAAAACGTAAAACCATTCCTGCTTCACATGTGTTGCTCAAATGCCGATGCTGCATTGAGAAATTATAGCATCCCACCCAGTGGCTGGGTTTCAGAGGCAGAATGTGAAAGTGGACAAAAATAGCTCCACTTCAGTTCTTTATTGTAGACAAGGGCCAACAAAACATAAGAAAGGTAAGAAATGTCACTTAACCTTGAAACACTCTAGGATATCTCCCAAACAAGAACTTCCCAAAGCAACTGAAACTTGACATTCTCAAAAGCTGCATCTTGACACCATCGCTGATTCAAAAACATGTCAGAACTGCCACAACACATGTCTCTGGGATGTGGATTCCTTCCCACATGACTGGCAAAATGGGAATGACAACAGTATCATGCAAAAGGAGTGTTGGTTCAGGAGTGATTCTTCCCAGCATGTTAACGTTTTGAAGCTGTTGAGGGCCAAGATTTTTTCACAAATAATGAGAAAGACTTAGAAAAAGAAAAAAAAGAAAAAAAACAACCCTAAGAAAAATCAATTGTATCAAAGCACCTTCCTTTTGTGCAAGCAGTGGGCATGAGGGTGGCTGGTTTAGTCACCTCAGTATCTACTGGGCTCTCCATCACCCAGTGATAGTGTGGGGGCACATGAAGGCTACACTCTGAAGCAGAGCTTTAATTCTGGGGAAACTGGCCTCCAGAATAAACTAACATCTCCAAGAATGAATCTACAAAACCTGGGATAAACACGTCCCAGGATAAAATAAGGCCTACAATCAGCTGGGTGTAATGCTGAGTGCAAGTGTCAAGGAAGAGTTAAGCCTCCCTGTATTTTTACTTCAACTGTCATTGCTTTTGTTAAAATTCCACTTAAAAAGTTACATAGTTTTAAGTAGTCTGGCCTTAATTCTATTTTTTTCCTATAGCCCTGTTATTTTTAGTTTATGATTTTGCAGAATGAGAGGTTTTTCAGGAATGTGTATATCACATTACAGCAGATATGAGCCCATCGCAAACTGAGATAGTGAGCTGAAATGCCAAGCAATAAGCAAAAAGAAACACTCCAACCTCCTCAGGCCCCATCCAAAATCAGGTAACATGCCTGACACATATCACATTTAATCATAAAGGCCTGCTGGGGTACACATCGACCCTTTCCCACATTACATCTCAGAAACTACCTAAAAATTATTATGCAGATCCTATCAAATAGTGGACACCCCAAACACAGTCCACAAATGCTACAAACACATTCAAATTCTCTTTTTCCAAACTCATCACGTGATTGTCTCTAACTTTAGCTTCGTTTTGACAACTTTTGTTTAATCTGCAAACTAATGAGTCCTTTGTTGTAGTTTATCTTTCCTTCCAACCCACAGCCATATATACCATCACCCTCCAGGCGCAACCAAAACCACTTGATTGTTAAACTTTGAACACAGAATTCCTTTATTCGAAGACACCATCTTTTCCTCCAGTTTTCTTCATCTTTGAAGGCAAAATGGCATCTTTTAAATGTACAGTGTAGGGTGATTTATAACTCTTCAGTTGACTACTCAAAAGCTGCTTTCCTTATGACCAAACAAAATGACAGATTTGGAGTTCTGCTCATTTTGATGCAGAATCATAATGAGCAGAGCATCTAACCCTCCCTGCCCTGTGAAAGCCCACAGACCCCAGGCCCCAACTCTGCCAGCCCAGCCTCTCCTAGGATTTCTGGCACTGAGCTTCTCTGTTGCAAGTTTCTCAGATTTTCTCACCATTCCCATGTACGTTTAAATACTGGTAATCTAGGCCAGGCGCTGCGGCTCAAGCCTGTAATCCCAGCACTTTGGAAGGCCGAGACGGGCGGATCACAAGGTCAGGAGATCGAGACCATTCTGGCTAACACGGTGAAACCCCGTCTCTACTAAAAAATACAAAAAAAACTAGCCAGGCGAGGTGGCGGGCGCCTGTAGCCCCAGCTACTCGGGAGGCTGAGGCAGGAGAATGGCATAAACCCGGGAGGCGGAGCTTGCAGTGAGCTGAGATCCAGCCACTGCACTCCAGCCTGGATGACAGAGACTCCGTCTCAAAAAAACAAACAAACAAACAAACAAACAAACAAAACCAAAAACTGGTAATCCATTAGAATCACCTGCGGACCTTCTTTTATCCATTCCACCCCTCTAAATCAAAAATGCCTAGTGCTAAAAAGTTGATCAAAAAAAAAAAAAAAAAAAAAATCCCAAGTCATTCTAACATATGCTCCTTCTCCTTGATAACTAACTCGTAGATATTGATAGAAATCAGCCTGTACAACTTTGCTTCTCATCCCTGTGTACTGCTTAGGGAACTTTCTGAAAACCTAGATTTTTTAAATATATAGATTCTTGGGCCCATCCCAGATCTCTTATGGTAGATCCCAAATATCTGGCTCTTCAAGTGATTCCAATGCACAGTCAAGGTTTGAAAACAGCTGCTTTGGACAGGTGCAGTGGCTCACACCTGTAATCCCAGCACTTTGGGAGGCTGAGGAGGGCAGATCACCTGAGGTCAGCAGTTTGAGACCAACCTGACCAACAAGGTGAAACCCTGTCTCTACTAAAAGTACAAAAATTAGCCAGGCATGGTGGCTCATGTCTGTAATCCCAGCTACTTGGGAGGCCGAGGCAGAAGAATCACTTGAACCCAGGAAGCAGAGGTTGCAGTGAGCCGAGATTGCGCCACTGCACTCCAGCCTGGGCAACAAGAGTGAAATTGTCACACAAAAAGAAAAGAAAAGAGAAGAGGGGAGGGGAGGGGAGGGGAGGGGAGGGGAGGGGAGAGGAGGGGAGGGGAGGGGAGGGGAAGTGAGAGGAGAGAGCTTCCTTATAACCTCGGGATACAACTGCTGTTCTCAATGTTTCCAACAGGTCAAGAGAGAACCAACACATTTGCAGTATTTACATGGGACCTGTGGGGTATGCCAAACCTACATATTCCTTTCTGTAATGTGGAAGTCACAGGGTCAAAAGGTGCACCTACCCTGAGAAGGAGAATGAAGTACTGAAAACTACGATCTAAGACACAGACCCAGAGGTATTAATATTACTCAGCTGTTTGATTCATCAGCAGTTACAATCAACTACAAGAGTTACAAGCCTACCCCAAGCTCTGCAGAGTTTAATATTAATACATTAGACTAGACATCAGAGGTCTCAAAGAACCTCAGCTTATATACCAAGAGGCCCCAGGGGTTGAAGAATATCATTCCTCCATCTTCAATAAGCCAGACAACAACGTCCCAGAGTAAAGCAAACTAATTCTGTCCCGCCCACAGCTTGGTGGGCTCTGGCTTCAAAAGTTGCCTCCACCAGTGCCATAGGTTACTTAATCACTTTAAGCCCACTTCTTCGTCTATAAAATGGGCACAAAATGCTTGTGAAAATTAAGTGAGACAATGTATATAAAAACAGAATATCCAATATAGTTTCCTTTCCTCCTTAACTTCTCTATGCCTCCTCCACTCTGCTTGAATTTTTGTCATACATTCTAACACACTAGCAGGGCTCACCTCAAGTTTACTGCAAGTATCACACACATGTCCTCTCCAACAACTTAACTAGGACATAGGGGGCCTTAGGGGGCACTTTATTTATCTTAGTTTCTCTAAAATGAACATGAAGCTTAACCTCATTAACTGTTTACTGGCAACCCATTCAACAGACCTGATAACTCAGTTCCTAGTTCTATTAATATGACAGCAGTGGCTATCAAACCTTGAAGGTTAGAATTACCAGGTAGCCTGTTTAAAATACACATCCCCACCACCGACAACTACTTAATAATTGATTCCAGCAAGGATTCTCAACAGACACTAAAACCATAAGGTAAAGGGTATTTAGGAAAAAAGACACTGACACGTTGCTAACACATGACTCCCCAGTTACCTACCGATAGCAAAGGGAAAAACTACCTTTATATAAAGAAATCTGGCAGTTGTAACCTTAACCAAGGGATAAAACTTAGCATTACTAATAGTGGGACAAAACAGGTATGGGGCATCTACTGATATGACGCAAATATGAAGCAAGCAGTACTTCTGACAAAAATTTGTGCCTGAATGTAATTCAGCCCCTAGATGCAACTTCAAGTTTACTAGACATACAGAGTGCAAATGGCACCTGGAAGAAACACTCAGGCAATGCAAAATGTGAGCAGGCAAGAGAACTGGACTGGACCCCGGAAAAAAGTCAATGTCATGAGAAAAAAAAAAAAAAGGAGAGGGACTCTTCTGAAGAAACAGCAATGTATTCATAAATTTTTACTAAGTCCCTGTTTGAAGGGGAGAAAAAAAACACAAATAAATTTGCTGGGGACAAAAACTAGGTAAATCTGAGTACAAAGCAGCTATTAGATGATTTTACAGAATTAAGGAAAACTATGGAAATACTGTTAATTTTCTCAGGTGCAATGATACTGTAGCTTTGTAGAATTATTCTAAATATTTCACATTTGAGGTGAAGTATTTAGAGGTGCAACATCAGGATAGGATATGTGTTAAATACACACACACACATATATACATATATATATATATATACTTTTTTTTTTTTTTGAGACGGAGTCTCACTCCATTGCCCAGGCTGGAGTGGCACGATCTTGGCTCACTGCAATCTCCGCATCCCAGGTTCACACCATTCTCCTGCCTCAGCCTCCCAAGTAGCTGGGACTACAGGCACCCGCCACCACACCCAGCTAATGTTTTGTATTTTTTTAGTAGAGACGGGGTTTCACCATGTTAGCCAGGATGGTCTTGATCTCCTGACCTCGTGATCCACCACCTCGGCCTCCCAAAGTGCTGGGATTACAGGCATGAGCCACCACACCCGGCCAAATATATCTATATCAACAACTGGCCAAGCACAGTGACTCACACCTATAATCCCAGCACTTTGGGAGGACAAGGCAGGAGGACTGATCGAGGCCAAGAGTTCAAAACCAGCCTGGGCAATATAGCAAGACCCCTATCTCTGAGAAAAAAAAATTTTTTTTTTTTTTTTGAGATGGAGTCTCACTCTGTCACTAAGGCTGGAGTGCTATGGCACAATCTCAGCTCACTGCAACCTCCGCCTCCCGGATTCAAGTGATTCTGCTGCCTCAGCCTCCTGAGTAGCTGGGACTACAGGCACATGCCACCACACCTGGCTAATTTTTGTATTTTTAGTAGAGACACCATGTTAGCCAGGATGGTCTCGATCTCCTGCCTCCCAAACTGCTGGGATTACAGGCGTGAGCCACCGTATCTGGCCTACAAAAATCTTTTTAAACGAGCAAGGCATGGTGGCACACACCTTAAGCCCCAGCTACTCAGGAGGCAGATGCAAGGGAATTGCTTGAGCCTAGAAGTTCAAGGCTGCAGGGAGTTATGCTCACGCCACTGCACTCCAGCCTGGGCAACAGAGTGAGAATCTTGTTTCTTTAAAAAAAAAAAAAAAAATTACTGAAGCCAGGTGAATGGTAACAGGTATTCATTATACTGCTCTATTTCCCTGTGTGCTTAAAAGCTTCAATAATAAAAACTGAGCAAAAATACACACTCCCTGGCCCAACTCCCTGAGGCTCTGATCCTGAAGTCTGTAGTAAGGCCTGGAATCTGCATGTTAATGGCCCCGTGCACTCTCCTAATGCAGGAGTCTCTGCCACACTTGGAAGAAACACAGCTGAAGTGAGAAAGCCAGGCGCCTGCCCTCTGGAGGGGCCTGAGTTCTGGATTGCCCTGCCTGCTCGACTTTACTGGCAAGCTTCCCAAGCTATCCGTTTGGCGTCTTCCTCAAATCTGCTGCCTTTCCTCATTTGTTCAGTGTATTTAAGACGGAAAGAAAAGGAAGCATCATGGTGATACGAATGTTTTAGCTCACCTACCCACGAGTGAAAGCGTCTGGCCAGGACAAGCCGTAATTATCAACCCTACCTTTCCTCCAAGAGGGTTGTGAAGAAAACAGTATGTAGCTCTCTGTGAACCAAATATTCTAATGTCTTCCTAGAAATGAATGATGAGCACAGTCCATGCTCTAAATCAATGACCAAGATAAAACAGAAATTGCTTCCTCATTTAAACTAAGACGACGAAAACACTCCATTCAAAACAAAAATTATTTTTAAAATCACTTGTTTAATATTCCAAGGTAAAAGAGATCAATGAGAAGAAATTTTTTGTTAGCAATCTGTAAAATACCATAGGGTGCAGTAGTATGTTTTGAGCTATATTAAAATATGCAATATACCAAGATCTATCCACATTAGAAATACAGAAATGAAAACTCTAATGTTGAAATTTTATGTAGAACTATAGCCACTGTAACAATATCCACTGAATTCTCTAAGCAAATTCCATCTTTCCTAAAAATTTGACTAGTGCCAAAAAAGAACTTATACCTTAATCTAAAAAAAAAAAAAAAAAATTCACTTAACAGAATTATTTCCTAAAAGAGCTCAAGTGACATGATAGTATCACTAAAAAAAAAAATTGTTTTACAAACACTAACTTTTCAAAGTTAAAGAACACATCTCAAACAACAAATTACAGTCAGTAATTTTAAGGTTCTGACCCCCCACAAAAGAAATTAACCTTGGTAAACAATTCAGAAAAACCTCCAAAATACATGGCTTAAACAGATATGCATATATTGCTTTAGCTTAATCTACCAGTAAAAATTTAAAACAGATGACAAAAAAAGACTACTGAAAAATATAGTTTAATTTTAGCTGAAATTGCAAATTCACAAAATTAGCTGATAAAGTCAGCACAAGTTTCTCAGTAAGTTTAGTCTGCCATAAATTTTGACATTAACTAATGAGATCTACAAAATGTCCCTATAGGTAGGTAAGTGACTCAAAATGAGAATTTGTTTAGTAAGTCACAACAACCCATGGCAGGACTTAGAACTCTCTACTCCGAATCAGCACCTAGGAGACATATACACTTGCTTTAAAAATAGTTTAATTGATCAAACCAGACTGAAATTCCCTCTTTAAAGCTATTTTCAAAGCACAAATACCTGTAGCATAATGAACTTTTTTACACTGAAGAGACATTAAAGATCAATCCATTTAACTCCTTGTTTGATAAATATGAAGAAACTGAGGCCAGTGGTTGTAACTTGCAGAGTGACAAACCTGACTTCTTACCTCCAACAGTCATTCCCTTCATACCAGGCTATGTCTTGTGCTTTCTTAAATATCTCCAATAGTGGTAAGCAGTGGATTGTCTTTAGGCAATTAGTCAAAAGTCACTGAACTTGTTAAATGAGGGTGTATTTTCATAAATTTTTTTAGAAGTTTTACTTTTTAAAAGGCAAATAAGAAATCCAGAATTTCTGATGAGAAGAAACTAGATGAACAGCACATCATGGGGAGTAAACTAAAATTTTAACCACAAACTTATTTGCAGACAGCACGCTGTAAAGCAAATCATCCCGGGGTGAAAATGGCAACGTCGGAGACACAGCTTATTTTTGCATCCCACAGAATCTTTCCATCCCACAGAATCTTTCCAACATTCCAGAATCTACCAACTGCATAAGCCTGACTCGGCAACTGACCTTATGAGTAAGTCTATAGTATCAAATGATGTTGAAGACAGAAATGAACAACTTGTGACTTCTAGCAGGCACCTGCCTGCTAGATTTCAGGAGCTCTGGCCTTCTGACAACACAGATTTTGATACTTCATTTCTGGATCCTTCTGGAAATACTATGCTGCATCACCAGTTGCAATTTCGCTCCAAAGCATGCCATTTTTTCATCCCCTTCCCTTGAAAATTTACCATAAATGTCAAGTTTTTAGGGTTACTGTTCACTCAAAAACAAGAAATAAATCTTCAGAGATGTTCTCTTCTTATTCATTCTCCTACAGGAAGTATCTCTGTCTCAATTTAACCCACTTACCCTCATAGCTAAGCATGTATTTCTGGATTTTTCAGATGGGAGGAGGAAGAAGGGAAGAAACCAGGAGAGGCAACTTCATGTGGTTAAATCTGCTCCTCCTTTTCCTTGATGGTACCAAAGGGTCTTGCGCACTGCAACATTATAAAAAATAATCATCCTAGTGTTTTTACAGTTTAACACTTTATGTTTACGCCTTTCATTCTTTTAGCACTTCTGTTTACCTAAGGTAGAGATTCATTTTTTTTTTCCAACTGGATATTCGATTGCTATCATTTGTTAAATAAGTCTTTTTCCATCCACTGATTAGCAATGCCACCTTTACTATGTACTAAATTCTCACAAACATATCAATATATGTATAGACTCTTCATTCTCCTTTGAACTATCTGCTTAATTTCTCTGCACATTGGTCTAATTATTGACACATTATAGCACATCCACTTCCTGATCGGGTGAGCCTCAACATTCTTCAAAGTTTTTTGACTACTCAAACTCATTTATACTTTTCTCAGATCAATTTTACCCAACTTTCCCCTCAGAAAAAACCCATTGAGTTTCTTTTTTTTTTGAGACAGAGTCTCGCTCTGTCGCCCAGGCTGGAGTGCAGTGGCGCAAACTCAGCTCACTGCAAGCTCTGCCTCCCGGGTTCACATCATTCTCCTGCCTCAGCCTCCTCAGTAGCTGGGACTACAGGCACCTGCCATCACACTCAGCTAATTATTTTTCTATTTTTTAGTAGGGACGGGGTTTCACCATGTTAGCCAGGATGGTCTCGATCTCCTGACCTCATGATCCGTCTGCCTCGGCCTCCCACTGAGCTTCTTTTTAACCAGAATTCCATTAAGCTTATGGATAAAATTTTTTTAAAAAAATGCTATTTTTACAATGAGATTCCCACCCATTAATAAGCATATAAAACTCATTCTCTCTCTACTCACACACCCACACACCCCACAAATACAAGTATACAATCTATTAATGTGTCTATGATGGTACCCTGGCCCCACACAGATGAATTTCCTTATTTGTATGTATCTAAATATTGAATATTACCATTCTTAAACCACAAAATCTTAGCATTAGAGGGACATTACAGATCACTTATCCCAACACCACTCATAATCCCAGTTATGTTTCCTCAAGCCTATTTAATAGATTCGTTTCAGATATAAACAGAATTATTATACCTTTCACACGCAACATAAACATTATTTGTATCTCACAAAAGGCAAAGAGAAGTGGGTTACATTTACTGAAGACTGTTTTGAATTTGCGAATTCTTTCAGAATGAGATTAATACTTGAGCTCAAAGAAACACAAAACAAAAACAGAAAACACGGAGTACCATTAGGGCATCCCCTTGAGTAGCCCTTGAGACACTCATGCTCCCAAGGTAAAGTCGTTCGTTATGGTGTTATCCGAGGGCCAAACTTAATGGTACCAGATCATTCCTTTCCCAATTCTGCCATCATATTTATTAAGAACACAAATCTAACATTCCTCTCCAAATGGAATAAGCCTGAAATCCAGTTCTAAAGTGTTTCTCAAGCGTGGGGTTCCCACATGACCACCTGTGGGTCTTCTAAAACTATGACTTCTTCAGCAGGTCCAGCAGTGCCTCGGCTTTTCTATTTAAGGGCTGCAACAGATTCTCTTCTCAGCCAGAACTAGGAACCACTATTCTAAAATATTCAACATGAACAAAGACCCATAATAGACTAAGTATCCCTACACAGAGGAGCAGAGAGGAGGGCAGGGGAGTGATTAAAAAAATAATAAAGCGTCTTCACCAGCCCAGCAACATTCACTGCTGATTGTGTAGAGAGCTGCATATCCAAATTGCACCAGTCTCAAATCAGAAAACAACGCTAAAACAGAGCAGTAGACTGCTCAGCTGGATGGTGCCATTATAAAATGCAAAATGCCTTTTCCTTTTTACTCCCCTGAAGGCAACCCTCTACCACATCCCATCTCACAAGATAAAGAACCACTGACCATCCTCTTAAATATGGCAAGTCGTATAAAGAAGTAAATTCCTTTTACTCTGAAATAGAAGGGTGCAAACACACACATAAAACTACATTCATTAAATGGGAGATTAATGATGTGGCCATGACATTTTGGTCAAATAACTGTTGCTTCTTGACTGAAGAGAACTGACAATGCACTAAGCAACCTCTAAAAGCAACACAAAAGCAGAGAAAGGACAATAGCTCAAGGGAAAACTTGCACACATCAATGCAATAAGCGAACTAAATCACACTGTTCCTAAAGCCAAACCCTCCAAGAAAATGCTCTCTATTAACAACATATTGTACAAAAGTGAAGCCCAATGTGACTCATGCTCCTGGAATACGTGATTCATATGCCTGTTATCCCCACGAAAAGCACCTGAAAAATAAAGCACATCAAGCTATACAGAGGTGGTTACATGTTTAGTAATTAGTGGGAGTAAGGCATGCATGAAAAAGACCTTAATCACACACTAGTGCTCTGCAAAGCAGGTTCACGGGGCCACATCATTCTACAGACAACCATTCTTCCATGCTCCAATTTCAGCCCAGCCAAAACTACTTTCTTACATTCTATAAAGTCATTTGATAAAAGATGTCAAGTATTTGCCATCTTGACAGGAATGGCAAGATGCACAGAAGTGCCCCATCTTAATATCGAGGGAAACTAAATTTTATTAAATAGGTGTTGTGCTTTGTCCAAGCTATAACCAAATAATTTTACATTTTAAAAAATCTGAAGAGACAAGTATTCATGGTTTAATGGAATCAGTTTTGACAATGTACAACTTCACTGACATCTTTTCTTAGAGATGCAGCCCAAACCAAATGATAGAAATATTAGATCTTAACCTTTATGTCATGTGACCATAAGAGACAGCAAAGTTTCAACAGCAAATATGATTAAGGAAACAACTATAAACCCAAAAGATCTTCAATAAAAATAGAGATGATGTATGTTCATACACATTGACAAGCAATTGTTTGCCAAAAGATTAAAACAAGAATTCCTCTAAAGCTTTTACATATGAATGATTTCAATGCAAACAACATGGCTAGCAGGTACTAAAACAGCAGACCTTGCTCCTGCAGTATTTCAAACAAAACCATCTAACTGGGAAAAAAAAATTTTTTTATAAAATCCTTCCTCAGTAAATACTGCTTCTGAAGTATAGCTATGTTAGAAGAAACAACTTACCAAAATTAGCATATCTTTTAATAACTTAACTTTGGGAAATACTTAGAGATATACTCTAATCTTGAAAAAAGATGTAAAAAAAACTAGACAGTAAAGTCACAGGCACTTTATATCACTGCAGATGAAAGTTAAGATCAGAAAAAAAATACTACCCCACATACAACTAAAAAAGCTAAACTGACATTTTAAATATACTTTTCAGTTTGCCCTAAAATCTGGACTTCCACTTTGCCCAGAAACAATTAACATTTAGGTGAATGGAGGTGGGATTTTATTCTACTCCAATTTCATTCTGTCTCAAAGCTTAACTACTAATAAGTGTCCAGGACAGATTCCACTAGAAACAGTTCTCTCAGGAATTCTAACCTGACACCAACATTTTTATTGCCCACACTTAGAAGTTTACCTCATGGAGATAGTTGACTTCGGCTTGTTCAGCAGAAGCCGACCAGTACATGCTACTAAATTCTACTGGCATGTTAAAATCTCTCTTCCCCATACTTTTTGTACCTCCCCAGCTTCATTCCTGGCATCTTAACAACCAGAAACCACCACCCTCCCCCGCCAAAAAAAAAAAAGGTATTTCCAATACCAAACACACTACCTTTGATTCGGTATGACTTTGAGTGTGTGGGTGTTTGGGAATTTAGATTTCAAATTTAAAACATATTTCAGAATTTTATTTGACCCCAAGCTATGCTTACAACAGCCAAAAGTTAATCAGCACTTTTCCTATTTTTATTCTCTCACTTCTTATAAACTTATCAGCAGGAAACAAATTATCTGCAGACAAATGCAGCTAGAGAAAAAGCTGTTTGGTTCAGCCTAGAAAGGCCAGTAAACAACTCTGGGTGGTGCAGGGCCTACGGAACCACCCTCACTTCCCCTAGCCTGAATTTGCATGTAAACCCAGCAGGACAAAGTTCTTGCATCTACTCTCGTGATTTGACTTAATTCAACCCCATGGTTTCCGAAATGTTTTTATTTAAATAAATTCCGCAAAGAGATCTGGACAAACCATTAAAAAGACAGCAGATTTTATTTCAGCTAACCTGGGTATATCTGTTACCTGAACTACTAAGTGCCTAAAATCTCCTACTAGGCTAGGAGTCAGGGCAGCCTAGGCAAAATGTCTTCTCATAGAAGCCATGCACTTGAAGAGCTTGCCCGCGTGTAATTTATCTTCAGTAAGATTTTTTTCTCTTGCAAATGCTTTCACCTGCAACTCACTCTTTCCAGAATACACACAAGCTAATTTAAGTAAGAAGCCACAGATGTACCCAGGTGTGAATGGGTTCATTTCCTCAGTTTAGCCCGGGAGGCAGTCAGTGAAGAAGGCGCCTGGCTGAAAGAACACCTGCAAGTGGTTTGTGAGGGTCTGAACTGGCACACGGGAAATTTACAAAAGGAGAAAGGGCCGCAAAGCCAAGCTTGGGTCTTGTGTAAATATAAATCACTTACGCACTGGCCTGGCTACCAAAAACATCGTTCCCCCAGAATAGGTATCCAGGTGGCTAATTGGTTTTCTGGAGGTGAGAGTTAACACCAAACGCTCGCGCCCATCACATTTTATTCCATTTTTACCTGTCACTAAGAAAAGGACACGTCTAATCCAGCAAACCAAAAAAAAAAAAAAAAACAAAAGTCTTTTTTCCTTTCGGGAGAGCAGCGGTTTGGAGTCATTCACAGGGGCTGGGAGTGCGGGAGGGGGAAGGGGCGTGGAATCCAGGAGTGCTCGCAGGCGGCAGCGAGGGTTTTTCCACAGGGCCCCACGCAGGCCACTGCAGAGGGAGAACGGGGGAAGAGGGAAGGATGTCTCACCCGGGAACAAACCCGAGTGCAGCGGCTGGAGGAGGGAAGGCTTCCCCGGGCCGCGAGGTGGGGTGCAGCCCAGGGCGCCTGCAGCTGGTTACCTCGGGAGGCAGGGAAAAGAGGCGCCCGGGAACGGAGGTCTGCAGAGGAGACGGGGAGGGCGGGCTGAGGCAGGGACCCTGCCGAGTGCGAAGCGGGGATGAGGACGGGCCAACAGCAGGTCTCGGCCTCCCCGGGCCAAAGGCGTGGCCAGGGATCCAGATCAAACGCTGGTCTTTTGGAGACGCCAGGGGCGGTACGCGGCCGGTCCCTCCTTCGAGCCCCCCGCGCTGGGCCCGTCCGAGGGGCCGCCCCACGAAGCACCGGGAGGGCAGAGGGGCTCCGCAGGGCCGGCCCGCCCCCACCCCGCAGTGCTCTTACCTCCACACCTGCCCCATCTGCAGCAGGTGGATGACCGACTGCCAGATCCACACGGAGAGGCGGCACAGGCGCTGCGCCCCCGGCGTGGCCGAGACCCCCGCGCCTGGGACGCCGCGGGCCGCGCCGTAGACGGCCCCCATCATGGGGGGGCCCCGGCTGCTGAGCCCCTCCACGGCGCCCAGCCCGCCGCCCGTGTAGTCCTGCACGAACCAGCGGAAGCTCAGGCTCTGCACCAGCAGCGACGGCACCAGCACGAAGAAGAGGGTCAGCCCGAAGTAGCCGTAGTCCCCCTTGCGGTAGTAGTCGAGGGCCAGCCACAGGTCGGTGCCCACGTCCCCGAAGAACACCAGCAGCGCCAGCACGATCCACAGGCAGTCGAGCCACGGCCGCTCCACCTGCGGCGGCGGCGGCTCTGGCCGCGCGGCCGAGGGCGTCGGGGGTTGGCGGTCGGCGCCGGGGGCCGCGGGAGGCTGCAGCGGCTGGTCCCCCCCGTCGGCGGCGGCGCTGCGGCGCGGCTTCTTGCCCAGGAGGGAGCGCAGGCAGGCGGAGCGGCAGCCCCAGTAGCACGAGGAGGTGTTGCAGCAGTGGCAGATGTGCAGCGAGCTGCTCTCGCCGGGCTCGCTGCCGTCGCCGCCGCCGCCGCAGCCGCCTCCCCCGGGCTCCCCGTCCTCCTCGCCGCCACTGCCCACCGCCTCGTCCAGGTTGTGCAGCTGAGCGAAGCCCACCCCCACGCCACCGCCATCGGATTTCGCCGCCATCTTGACTCTCTTCCCAGCTCCGGAGGTTGGGGGGGAGGGACGGCGGGGGGGGGAAGAAGGCAGGGAACGGGGAGGGGGGGAAACGAATGGAGAGGAAGGGGGGCGGGGAGGAAGCGGGGGAGCAAACGAACGAGGGGGGAGTGGGCCAGGGAACCCCCTCCGCTTCCGGGTAGTTGGCGTCACTTCCGGGCGAGCCCCCCAATCGCACGGCGCCCGCAGCTCCCCAGCCCTACCCTCCCGGCCAAGATGGCCGCCCTCCTGTGCCTCAGCTGCTGGGCGGGGGACCGGGGGGTTCTCCCCGCCAGGGCTCCCCTTCCCCTCTTCCGTTGACCCCGAAACCCATCAGGTTGACCCCTCGGCGTTTCAGAATCCGGCTGGGCCGAGTGAGGCGGTCCAAAGTGATCCCTGGAGGGGGCAGTGCCAGACGTTTTGGGGTCCCCTTCCTCAGCGTCGCAGCTCACAGCTTTCCTCCTGGAGAAACGCCCCCTAACACCCTCCTGGCTGCTGGTGGAGGGGCGGGACCTTTGAGGGAAGGGGCGGAGCTAGTGCAAAGCAGGTGATTACGTGTCACTTCCGGGAGATGGAATGACCTCATTGTGTAGTTAGACAACCCCCCCAATCAAAATGTCTGTGTCTCACCTCTTTGGCTGTTTCTGTTTTCTTTTAAATTTCTCTTTTATTCTTCTCTTATTTTGAGGGTCTTTAAAAATTACATAAGTCAGATTTTCACAAGCAAGTTATTGATTCTCACTTCCATTTAGACACCTCTCCTCTTCTCTTACCTCTGTTGACCTCCTGATTTTTCTGTCACTGACAACTTTACCATGTTTTGTAATAAAGTTTCCATCATTCCCTTAAGAAAACTTCAGGCAAAATTCAATTGGAAATCAGCCTGGTTGTGTCTTACATGTTGGAGCAAGGAATTGTGACCTTGAATGTTTTTTCTGCCCTATGGAAATATATTCTACCAACTTTTTTTTTAATATGCAATTTTTAAATTCTGTGATCTTAACTTGGAAAATGCAGAACTAGCCAGGGCTTAACCTGTATCAATTATTTATTCAGGTTATTTAAATGTGTAAGGAGTGCCTTTTAGAATTTTTTTGGTGCTAAGGCGCTGTGGGTAAACATAGCTTTAAATGAGGAAAAAATATTATCAGTGTGCTATATCATTAAAGTAGGTGCAGGATACACTACTTAAACTTAGCTAACAAATTACAAAAGTGAAACAGCACCGAATGGATTTGAATTACAATGATCTTCCAGTGAAAGTATTTTTGAAGCCAGATAGCCAAAATAGGGCAAGCTACATGGTTACAGTTGTTCCTGATCAGATGAAATGAACATTTTGAAGTTAAAAAAAAGAATGAGGGGGAAAAAAGTCCCTGGATTTTCTCCTTGACCTCCCTAGATTTTTGAACTCATTTTTGTGATTCTGTCTACTTCTCCCTTCAATAAAGTCTTCTAATAATGCCAATAACTGTCTTTAGAAATGTTAAGAGTACAAATTAGGTAATATTTGTATGACTGGAGGTTCTATGGAAGAAAGGTGCCTTTGACAACTTCAATAGTTACTTTGATACTATTGAATACTATGGCACCTGTGAATTTTGGGAGTGGCAGGGTAGATGGGGATACTACATTTTAGGACACAGCTTTTCATGAGTATACATGCCAGTATAAAATCTCTGAAGACTTTAGAAAAAGTACTAATAGTGAATTTTTACTTCACATATTGGGAAGAAGGGAGTGATTCCAAAATCAAGTTTTAGAAACAAGCCATATAACTGTATCCATGTATTTCATGCTATGATTGAAGCCTCATACTCCCTATGGTAGTAAAACTTAAGGCCAGCAGGTAAAGATTATTTCTGCATATAGATGGGATTCTGTTTCTTTGCTGAATTTGAATGAATAACACTTTACATGGCATAAATATAGAGTAGGATTGTCCAGGTATGGACCCCAATTTCACTAAAGTAGTAACATGAATAATGTGAGCAAGATTCTCTCTTCAAATATCAGTTTTCACCTTTATATAATGGGAATAACAACAGTGACTTTTCTGAAAAGTTTATGGGCAGATTAAAGGCAGTAATCCTTTCAAGGATCTCAATATGATACCTGATAGGCAGTTAAGCACTAGAGAGTAACTGCTATTATTATTACCATTGTTATTATTATGTTTGCATAATACCAACATGTATCTACTTAAATTCTATCACTAAGTGGATTTGGTATCTCTAATAAAAGAAAGCATTTTGAAATGCTTCTAGAAAATAGGTGCAATTAATTTGTGCTTTCAAATATATTTTCTCTATTTAAGCTATGAGGCTGTGAAATGAGGTACAAAAGCAGGCAGTAATGGCATATTTATGATTCCTATTTCTCTGTGCCCTGAAAGAACATAATCTACTAGTGAAATTAGCTAAGTAAATTACACCCACTATATAAGGCTGACAAATAAGCTTATGAGTCAAAAGTGTTTATTACAATTGAAGTTTCAAGTAGATATATAAGATTATCAGACTGTCAAGTGATTTCAACTTTACATTTGCTGTTTCAACAATTTTATCCTTCTACTTTCTTTGGAAGAAGGATATATCATAGAACCCAGAAGGTTCTAAAATTAAAATCAGTTACAGTGATAATAAACCTCTCATGAAGACTCACTGAAAAGTTAACATAAATATGGACTATGCATTGGATGGCACATTTTTACCTAGAATTTTGGGGGTGGTTTTTGTTCTAAGTAAGCCAGCACTTAGCAGAATGCTGAACACATAGTGGGCACTCAGTAAGTATTGATTAAATTAGTGCAAATTAATTTTCCAGATAACTGAAATTTAACCTTTAAGTGCCAAAAAAAAATGGTATTTTACATTTTATGAAGTAAATCTCCATAAAATTAAATCATTTATTACAGAGATACCTCAAAACTTTAGTTAAATTGGGGGGAAAGTGAAAGAAATACATTGCCCATTGGCTTGCTCTCTGCACATTAGGCAGAAAGTTGACCTTTTCTTCACAACTTGACATTGAAGTGGCCTTATGCTAAGAGGCTCTAACAATTTATGTGCCTGCTCCGGCCTGCTAAGCACCACACCACTGTTGTTGAGGTTAGTGGTGGTGGTGGTAGCGGAGGTGGTTTTTTCTAACAATATTTTTTAATCTCTGCTTTTTAAAATTTATTCAGTCAATTAAAAACTTTGGCCCCTGTATTTACTCTTTAATATAGGCAGAGAAGCCAAACAACAAAGCATGTTGGAGTTACTTGTAAAATAATACTAAATAGATATTTAGAGCCTCTTCTGTGAGTAAAGTAAGAAAGCTTTAACATAGAGAAATTGTGACATAAATTTTAAATGTTTAGAAGCCCTTTGGGGTTTTTCTTCCCAATTCTCTATTTTCAGAAAGGCAACAAGGAAAGTTAGTGTTGAATGCTATTATGTACTAAACAGTCTCCCATACATGACTCCTTTTAATTATATGGCAGTCCAAAAAGGCATGAGGATTAGTATTCCCATTTGGTCTAGAAAACAGACTCGGGTCTGCCAAATGGGTTACCCAGAGTCACATGGGTAAGGGGAGCTATAGATTAGAATCCAGGCAGATGTAATTCCAAAGCCTGCTACTTACCCTGCCATTGCCCTGGGCCAGGCAGCTATTGGCACTTCCAAATGAAATTAGTGTTACTTGTAAGTCAAAGTAGGGACCCTATTACAATGCTGGTATGCAACTAGGAGACATAACACTTCAATTCCAATATGGGGATAGGCCTCAGCAAAAGCATTACAAAGAGGCTGTGTTATATATTTTTCATAAGATTTTCCTAGTTTGAGCCCACATAAAGCTTCAAAAGAGTAGGTGGATGGTATCCTCATCAATTCTGTGCCTTGTATCTTATTGACTTCTATAGAAACAGGACTTCTTTGAGTGCTGAGGAGTAAGCTCATAGAACCCATTATCCCTAGAAGCTACATTTCTATATTCAACGTTAAGAATTGAAGTGCTAGCAAGCACTCTCATACCAATCTTTACGAAAGGGAATTTGGCACTACTTACCAAAATTTCAAATGCAGGTATCCTTTGAGATAGCCATCCTTTTTGTGGGACTTTATCTTACAGATAAATACGTAGATGTCAGAAAGTACGTGTGTACAAGATTATTCATTTAGCATTGCTTACAATTGAGAGAAAGAATGGAGGGGAAGAACCCACATGTCCACCCAAAGGAGAACTAGTTAAATTATGGTACATCCACACAACAATACGGTGCAGTGATGTTAAAAAATGATACTTTTCTTTTTAATGATATACAAAGAGTTGCAGGATGCTTTCTTACACAAAACTCAAAGTGCAAAACAATAGAACATGCTGCATTTTCTGTAAGAAAGGGGAAGAGATAAGGTTATCTTTTCTTATTTGTTTGTATTTGCATAAAGCAACTCTGGAAAGACACCTAAGAAACAAAGTGATTACCTTAGGGTGGTGGTAATGGTGGAGAGAAATGGTGTGAGTAGGGACAAGGATGGGAGAAAGATAAATGTTTGGGGGGAAGTTTGGGGAGGTCATAGGGAATGTGCACACATATGTAGTGTCACAGAGATTGGTAGGAATGGGGGGGGTAGGAACATCTGTATTCTCTAACAGTAACATCACTGAGTATTTTGTAAATTTTTTTGTCTCTTAAGAACTAGTTATAACTCTGACATCTGTGAATTGATTTAAACCCTTCTTCACCTTCTTTATATTTTTATCCACTGTATTGTCTAAGTAAGGATAACAAGCTTCAGGTATTAACTCCCCAAAGAGCAGAGTACAGTGTAACTTTACCATACATACACTTACCGTATGTGAAGTCAACTAATCATGCCCAACCAAAAGAAAATAAGGATAGCCGGGTGCAATGGCTCATGCCTGTAATCCCAACACTTTGGGAGGCCAAGGCGGGAGGATCTCTTGAACCCAGGAGCTGGAAACTAGCCCGGGCAACAGAGCAGGACCCTGTCTTTGCAAAAACAAATTTAAAAATTAGCCTGGCATGGTGGTGTGCACCCATAGTCCCAGCTACTTGGAGGGCTGAGGTGGGAGGATCACTTGAGCCCAGGAGGTTGAGGCTTCAGTGAGCTGTGATTGTGCCACTGCACTCCAGCCTGGACAACAGAGTGAAACCTTGTCTCAAAGAAAGAAAGAGAGAGAGAGAGAGAGAGAGGGAAGGAGGGAAGGAAGGAGGGAGGGAAGGAAGGAAGGAAGGAAGGAAGGAAGGAAGGAAGGACGGAAGGAATGAAGGAAGGAAGGAAGGAAGGAAATGAGGATCAATAACAAATCAAATCATACAGGCTACTTCCGAGAATGAGCATAGAGCACATATCCCCAGGTTGAGTGTGAAATGGGAAATAGAACACTGTAGACCTCTGTTCCTTAGTTTCTAATATGATTGTCTTCCCAGGCAAAGTGGGATTCTAGGACTTAAAGATTTGTGTTTGTCCTCCCACATGCCCTCCCATTTCAAGCCAAATCTTTTCTCTGGTCCTCAACCAAAGATACAAGATTGTATCTGATGCTGGCTCATTTGGTCTTTTGGCCAAGTGATATGTCTCCAATGCAAAGAAAATTTGAGGTATACACAGTTCTTAGGCTCAGTGCACACCTTAGATCCCAACCAATACTACCAGGACCCAAAGTAACATGAAACCCCACTGTGGTGTCTCCTTCAAGTTTAGACATTTATCCTGGTTATAGTATTTCAGAATGTGACAGACACCAAATTAAGTCTAACTTCATTCATTCTTTGCATCTAGCTTCGTTTGGTGCAAAGAAATATAAGAGATCATTTCTGCAATGTACAGTCCTATTGAAGACAGGAAATAGACACCCACCAACATGAGTCAACAAAACAGCATTATAAATAAGTCACGAAGTGATGCTCAAATTTACAGAACAATTAGTGACTAGAGAGTTTAACATAAGATACTCATTTGTGAACAAATATATAAGCACCTACTACATGTCAGGCACCATGCTAGGCGCTGAAAACAAAACACATTGTTTATGGAGCTGACTCTAGGGGAAATGGTAGATAGTGATCAACCAAACATACAAATGAATAATTATGAAAACAAGACAGCATTTATAAAAGATTTTTTAAAAACTAAGAGGTTTAAACAAAATGGGATCTACTGAAACATGAGGAATCAGGAAGCCAACTCTAAAGTGACATTTAAGTTGTAATTGAAACAGGAGGGACTATTTTTGGCGATGGCAGGGTCCAAATGCAGAAAGATACCCATGTCAGGGCCTGAGCTGTGAGCTCCTGGACCTGAGGCCAGTATGCGACATCATAGGCAAAAAGGAGAGGGGATCCAAGGGAGACTGAGATGGAAGAAAGAGGCATTCCAATTGTGCTAAGGAGTTTTTATTTTATTCTAAGGGCAAATGGAGTGGCACCAGCAATAGTAACAAAATAATTAGGGAGAGGAGCAGAAAGAGTTAAAAGAAGACATTATGGGGTGCAAGGTGAGTTCACCAAAATGCTGGAGCTCTGGAGAGAGATGTAGGTAACAGGAGGGGTAGATGTGAGACAAGGATTCCACGGTCTCCTATCAGGGCATCAGGCTGACCAGAGACAAGGGTTTGCACGGACAAGGGGTGAGGCTAGAGAGGGAAGATGCAGCTAGGGAGAAGGCTACGGAGCCCTAGAAAGTTAGGCTTGATGCTGGAGGCAGTGGGAGACCCTACAGTCAAAACAGCAGGGTGAAATAAAGTGCTAAGGGCCCAAGGGCTTGGTGTAGGGTATGTGCTTTGGGCAGTCAGGAAGGGGAGAAAGGGAGGAGACTGGTGATTAATTCATCCTGCTGAAATGCTTCAAAGGGAGAATGGACTTTGTTATATTTGAGCCCCGTCAGAGCTCAGCCTTCATCATCTAGACTTTAAGGGTTTTAGCCTTTTTAGTTAACCTTACACAGAAGCCCCTCTGTCCCACTGTCAGATTTCACTACACAAGTATACACTAGGTGCCTATAATACACCCAGGACTGTGCTAAACACCTGGAGAACAAATAATTATATAAATATTCATGCCACGAAGCTAACTTTGATCCTCTCTGTGTGGTGGGGTCATATACTTCCAAGTGATGGTTAAATTATGCCCTTCTCTGGGTCTTCCTTTTTTAAAATAAAAAATGTTTTGTTTTTCTTAATCACAGGAGGCAGGCTCCATATTTAAATCTTAGCTCTGGCATTAACTAGCTGTAGTACTTGGGGCAAGGTACTTTCTAAATTGAAGCCTCCCTTTGTCAACCATAAAAATAAGGAGAATAAAATTTACCTTGCAGGGTGTTTTGTGTTTCATGAAAGCATGTGTAAAAAGCACCTGCTACTGATACAGAGTTGGTCCTGGCCATTCACTTGAAGGTCTTCCGCATTGCCAACTCCCTGGTCCATTGATCTGTACAATACACATCTTTTCCTGATTTTCCAGCATCGTATGATTATGTCGCTGTGTAGGCATCTTGCGGGCTTTTGCCTTTCAGCACAGCATATGCATGATGCGTAAGCATGCACACAGCCCCCAGTCTCAATTCCTGACTGTGTCACTTTGGGCAAGTTACTTCCGCTCTTAGGTTTATTTTCCTAATACATGAAATGATGAGCACAGTTTCCCCCACCAGTTTATTGTGACTTCAATGCCTGATGCACATGAAGGGCTCAAAAAATATTCATCCTCCCTCCCTAGTCACTTCTGCTATTTGCTTTCTAAAGCTACTATAACGAATTACCAAAAACGTGGTGGCTCAGAACATTACAAGTTCATCTGACAGTCTTGGAGAACCAGAACTCCAAGAGGAGTCTTATGGAGCTAAAATCAAGGTGTTGGCTGGGCACAGTGGCTCACGCCCATATTCCCAACACTTTGGGAGGCTGAGGCAGGAGGATCACGTGAACCCAGAAGCTAGAGACCAACCCTGGCAATACAGCAAGACCCCGTGTCTACAAAAACTAAAGAAATTATCTGGGCATGGTGTCACATGCCTGTAGTCCCTTCTGCTAGGGAGGCTGAGGTGGGAGGATCTCTTGAGCCCAGGAGTTCAAGGCTGTAGTGAGGAATGATCACACCACTACACTCCAGCCTGGGTGACAGAGTGAGATGTCTCAAAAAATAAAAATAAAATAAAATAAAATAAAGTGTCAGCAAAGCTGTGTTCCTTCTGGAGACTCTAGGAGAGAAATCCATTTTCCTATCTTTTCTAGGTTTTATAGCCTGCCCCGCTTCCGTCTTCAAAGAGGGACATCGCTTCACTCCAACCTCCGCTTCTGCCTCTGCATCTCCTTTTCTAACTCTGACTTGCCTTTCTATTTTTTTTAGGACCCACCCATATAATTTAGAATAATCTCCCCACCTCAAAATCCTTAAATCAACCACATCTACAAAGTTTCTTTTGCCACATAAGGCGACATAGTCACAGATTTGGAGGATTCAGTTGTGGTCATCTTTAAGGGGCCATGATTCTGTCTACCACGCCCTTTAGCTTTTTCCTAATGTGCCAACCTGAACTCATCACCCTTGGCCCTAAAATGAACCATCTCCTCCAGTTTTTCATTTTTCTTTGTTTGTGCTGCCATGATGCCAGCTTCACTGGGTCATGAAACTTCTAGCTGATGACACATAAATTCCAAGACGAGTGAGCCAGAATGAACTGAAGCCCAATTCCCTTGTGAGAGATGATGAAACGGAAGCTGACCACAGAAGAATGTTTCTATTGAAGGCCACACTGGTTGCCTTGGTCTGAGGACTAGGATTTAAATTCCTGATATCTGGGCCACGGCTCTTTCCACTACATTATGCTGATTCACATACCTTATACAGTTGCATAGCTTCCTCAGTTTTAATGTTTGAAATCTCTTTTTCTTAATGGCAGGAATACTGGACTTAGAAGTTGTATTAGTTAGGGTTCTTCAGAGAAACAGAACCTAAGAGAGAGAGAGACAGACAGACAGACAGACAGAGATACCTATCACTGCAGGAAAGCCAGTGCTTTAATCAGTTCTTTCTTGAGAACTGAGGGAGGGCGGGCAGTGGTGTAAATCCCAGTCTCCCAGTCAGAGTCTGAAGGCTTGAGAACCAGAGCGGCGGGAGAAGATGGATGTCCCAGCTGAAACAGAAGCACATTTGCCCTTCCTCTGCCCTTTTGTCCTATTCAGACCCTCCACAGATTGGGTGATGCCCACATGCATTGATGAGGGTGATCCTCTTTACTCACTCTACAGATTCAAATGTTAATCTCGTACAGAAACACCCCCACAGACACATCCAGAAATAATGTTTTACCAGTCATCTGGGCATCCCTTAGTCCAGTCAGGTTGATACATAAAAGTAATCATCCACAGAAGTTAAGAAAAAAAGTAGGTGTGAGTTCCAGTAACACCATTTGCCATATACTATTTACCAGCTATATGACCTTGGGCTAATTCAGATTGAATCACAGTTCTCATGTAAAATAAGAATAATATCTCCTAAAATATTAATATCTTCTCTACCTTCCTACAAGGCTTGTGGTAACCTCTCTTGTAGGCTTAGTGGGTATCTTCTAAATCATAGAGGTGTAAAAATATAAGGAACTATTTTTATCCAAGTTAAGGCCTCCTACCTAATCTCCCTGACTATTCTCTTCTTTGACCATTCAGGCAGCTTACCAGCATCGGACTAATAAACCGAAAATACTATAATATCATCCTATTTAGAGAAGATGTCATGGCTCACTATTGCCTACCATACCAATCCAAACTGCACTCCTTCATTTGCAGATCTTCCATAATATCACTTCAACCTACAGAACCACTATTAGTTTTCACTATTGACCAGAACACACTCTGCTCAGGAAAATGTCCTCCTAGTCCACATTTACCAGTGCACATTCCTGCACTGGAGCTCCTGGTCTTGCTTTAACTCATTTGCAAAGTCTTTCCTCCTCCCCCTTTGTCTACATTTCAATTCAAATCAGTAAACTTAATGAGGGCCTACTGTAAAGAAGGTGTCATGTTAGCAAGGGCTCAAACTCCCTCTCATCTTTCAATACCTATTTCAAATTCCACCTCCTTTAGCAAAAAATGTTCTTGACTATTCCAGCACAGTATAATACCTTCTTCCTCTGAAACCCTGTAGCATTTAGAATCGGTTCCACACAGTTTATTTATATGCAGTCTTACATTCTCTTAATCCATGTGATGATTTTTTAAAATTTTGAGCTATAAGGAGCCATCATTTCATCTAATCCCTCATTTTGAATAAGAGAAATCTGAGATTTACGTATTCAGGCAATACTTGAGTACTTACTGTGTGTCAGGCACCATCCCCAAGGAATCTATTGGTAAGAGAAATAGATACATCTCTCCTTGGGGCCTAGAAGCAAAGTCTCTGGAACTCCCAAGGAGTAAGTAGACACACACCAAGTAGAGGGCATAACCTGTGCAGAGACAAGGACAAGAAAGAGGAGCAATGGGGTTTATGAAACTGTGTGGTTTGTCCACAGCATTGGATGGAGCAAGAGGCATGAAAGGAGAGGAAGATGGTAAGTGTAGAAGGGAGCCAATTGTTGAAGATTCATAAATATCAGGCTTAAGATTTAAGACCAGGTGCAGTAGCTCCTGCCTGTAATCCCAAAGCTGTGAGAGGCCAGGGTGGAAGGATTGCTTGAGGCCAGGAGTTTGAAGCTGCAGTGAGCTGTGATTGCCCAACTGCACTACAGCCTGGGTGCCAGAGCACAACTCTGTCTCAAAAAAAAAAAAAAAAAAAAAAAAGACAAAGTTGATCCTATGGGCAATGGGAAATTATCAGAGGCTTTTATCAGAAAGGTGACAAAACCCAGTTTATGTTTAAGACAGATAAGCTTTGATGACAGTGTGGAAGTTAGAGCAAAAGTTGACGGGTACACTGGGCTAACTAATTAATTTGTATCCCTGTAAACCAGTATTTTTGTGGTTTAACACTTATTTAATTGAAACAGGGAGAAATGAATTTTCTTTTGATAAAAATCATATTCAGGAACTGATTAATTTTTCCTAGCCCAAACAGAATCAATTGTCTTTTCTAAAATTGGAAAAATAGTTCCCTCTACTATATACTTTTTCTCTCATCAGTTCTACTTTACACTTTTTTAAACTAAAGCACTTTGGGGAGTATATTTAGGGTTTAAAATTTAAATAATAAAATAAGTCTCTCCTTCCAAATACTCAGCACTACATAATGCATCATTTGGTTTTAAAATTTCAGTAGAATGCCAACTTTCAGTTAATTATAATCACAAAATCTTTGGGAAGAAACCCCAACAAAATATATCTGCCTGATGAGGATTTGTTTTCCTGCTCCAAAGCACTGTCCACTTAGGTATATGTAGTAGACAGAATGCTAAGATGACCCCCAATGATTCCCCTTCTGGTGTTTATGCCACTGTGTCATCCCCTCCCCTTGAGGGTAGGCAGGACCTGTGACCCACAGAACATGACAAAGGTGATGGGATGTCACTCTCCTGGATTATGTTACATCACATAAGACTTCACCTTAGCAGACAGAAGGCAGAGACTCTCCCTGCAGCAATGAAGCAAGCAGCTATGTTGAAGAAGCCCATGTGACAAGAAAAACTGCAGGTGACCACGAGGACTCAGGATCAGCCTCAAGCCATTAGCTAGCAAAAAAAGTGAGACCCTCAGTGATATAACCACAAGGAAATCAATTCTGCCAACAACCTGAATAAGCTTGGAAGTGGATTCTTCCCCAGTTGAGCCTCCAGATGAGAGTGCAATCCCAGCCAATGCCTTTATCGCAGCCATATGAAAGGCTGAGCAGAGGATGCAGCCAAGCTTTGCCTTGAAATCCTGCCCAACACAAACTATGAGATAATAAATGTGCATTGTTTTAAGATGCTTAATTTGTAGTAATTTGTCACAGAACAATTGGAAACTAATGTGGCATGTAAATAGAATCAACTCCTATTTTGCTAGTTTATTTGGAATTGTATGAAAACTGAACTAATACCGTATTTCTAATTGAGACACATAGTTTCTTGTCTGTGTTGACTGAATCCCTCCCCCCACTCATACCCTCCTAGAGGCCTGCCTCTGTATCCAGCTCCTGGTTCAACCTTGAGTGAAAATGGAGACCGAGAGACAAATGAGGGTACTCTTGTCATGGTATAGATGAGCTCCTCAAGGCCCATGCCACCACAGTAACATCTGGGAAGGAGAAGAGGTGACAGATGCAAGAAGCAACTCAGAGGCTTATTTTATATTTTGACTAAAGCATTACATTATGCATCCATCATATTGTACAGTCATAATTGATGCTTATAATGGTGACCCTAAGGCAGGATTGGCAGGCATCAAAGAAACACTGAGTAAAATACAAGATGTCAACAGGATTTTCAATGTTCTACTTATTAAGATGGAAGGTGGGTTCAGAGGTATTCATTTTATTATGCTTTATAATTTATATATATATATCATTTACATATTTGTTACATATATGTCATGTAGATTCTTTTATATAGATCTCATAGTACAGAATTTGAACAGATAAAGATCAACCTAAAGTACTTCTTCACTACCCATCTATTTCAGAAACATTACCCACCAGAAAAAGTTGCACTGTTTGAAGGAGTAGAATGTCAGTTAAACAACACAAACTCTACTAATCAGAAGATCACACTCCCTGACAATACCATTCATTGAGGTTGCAACATAAATGTGAGAAAAAAGAAAGGATAAAGAGCAAAAGGAACCAAGACAAGAGGGCAGAAAAGGAAAAACCAACAGAGAAGTTCCGTTTTATAATGCTAAAGATGGGAAGGGAAAGATCAGGATCAAGAAAGGCCAAGTTTGGTGGGAGGAACAGACAGAAGAGAAAAAAAAAATGCAGCATTATATGGAACGCAGACAAAAATAATTTACACATCACATGCAAAGTAGGTTTAGGGAGGCTGTGTAAAGCACAGAATTGGCATTTTTGGCCCACATATGGGCCCTTTTTGATGTGCAACTTCAAAGGTCATGGCCACTGGATAACAGGTACAGCAATTGTCAGTAGCCATTTTCTGCTATATGTAGCAGGGAGTGCCTGCTTCATTTTAGCACTTGGAACCAATGTTCACTGGGCAAAGTAACAAGGGAGATACAGTGCAGGCAGGATATAAGGTTAAGACATAGCTTTGCCCTCCAGGGACTCTCCAAGTAGGGAGGAGGCAGAAGAGAGGCACCAAACAAAACTCTTAGTCGCAGATCTACATTGGCAGCCAAGAGCTGAACCGAGCAGGCAGACAAGTTTTGTTTGGTCAATACAATGTGTGGGTGGATGGGTGGGTGGGTGCATGTGTGGGTGTGTGTGCAAAAACCTGAAAACTTTTAAGCACCCTCCATCTAACTCAGTTCCTGCCATTCCTAAAAGTCACCATTCCCATGGTCACTTCACACATTCACCTACGTGCTTGGTCCTCGAAGGCACTGGAGTATGCAGTCCCCTGTGTAAGTGGATACATTTGATTCTTGGGTTTTGTCATTCTTCTAGTACTTTCTTACATAACAATTGCTACCATGATGATATTCCTGACTAGATCAAACAAGTTCTTTTCAAAATAACAGGTGCCACCCCCGGTTTTCTATGCTTTCTCTCTGCTAACGCCATTTGCCTTTGTTCCCAGAACTATGCTCTAGGCTAATAGTTTTAATGATTTTTCAAGAATAATCTCTAAATCCTTTTCTTGATCTGTGTGCTGGAGGATTATTTTCTGCCCACATCACTGGACTGACCTTCTTGTTCTCCAATTAATTATTAGTTTGTCTACATTAAATTATACTTGCCATCTGCTGATAAAAATCACAGAAGTCTCAAAGTCCTTTTCAATGCTTTTCCTGTTTATTGTTGGTTTGTTCTGCCTCCTATCAGCTGAATCAGCTGAAAACTGGGAGATTTGGCCTCCAATTCTTTCTCCTAAGTCTCTCCTCTATAGTGAAACTTCCCTCTGAAGACTTCCTATAAAAGAAAATGTGTGTGTGTGTGTGCACGCATATGCGTATGTGTATGAGTATGTGCAGTTTTGAACACTTAAGACAAAAATCAGTATAGCCAATCTTCCTAGAAAAGTAAGAAATGTATTAAGTGATTTTGAACAACCTTACAATGGGTAAAAAAAATAATGAGTTCTAAGAGAGATACATTTTAAAAAAATAGTATAAATAAAAACAGATTCCTCAAAATATAGTACAGCAAAATCAACATGCAACAAAAGAACATGGGTAATAAGTTTGAATCACAGGGTGCAAATTTAGATGTGGAAGAAATAAGGCATTGTTTTATTTTTAATTAAACAACTGAGTTGCTATTCCAGCCCTAATGCTACAAGAGTGACAAGCTTTCTGCCTCAGTCATCCTGGGGTTGTCCACCTGAGGATGTGAGAGTTCTGGGGTCTCACATAGGACAAATGCCTGTGCATTAGTCTGCTAAGGCTGCCATAATGATAGCACAGATTGGGTGACTTAAGTAACAGAAACTTATTTTCTCACCATTCCAGAGGCTGGAAGACCAAGGTCAGGGTGTCACTGGGGTTGGTTTCTCCTAAGGTCTCTCTCCTTGGCTTGTAGATGTCATCTTCTCCCTGTGTCCTCATCTGGTCATCCCTCTATGTGCTTCTGTGTCGGAATCTCCTCTGCTTATAGGGATACCAATTGTATTGGATGAAGGACCACTCACAGGACCTCCTTTTAATTTAAACGTCTGTTTAAAGACCTGATCTCTAAACACAGTCCCATTCAACACATAGGTTTTAAGAGGTCACATCTCAATCTATAACAGGCTGGCATGGGGCTGCACCTTCTGGCCATGAGCCAGACATCCACACAGAGATAAGAGCCTCATCTCTGACCACTGGGTGCCAGGTCCTGCAGGCCTACTGCTGTCTGCTGTTTTTAAGTAGTATTGGGCTATCAGGACTCATTCACAAGACCAGGACCCTCTAGTGCCCAGGGCCCCACATTCCAATTATACCACACCCCATGCAAGATACCACCACATCTCCCTGCACCTCAAGAGGAGTGAGAGAGGCCTCTGCTATTCTAACACCCCCAGTCTTCACTTCTGTCATCCATATGGGAAGGTCTTCTTTTTTTTGGAAAGACCCTTGCTCTTCAGACCCTATAGTTCTTAATGAAGCCATTTCTAAACAAAGGCCTGGAAAGCTCGTAGACTCTTCCTGCTTCCTGCCTGCAGAAAGCTTCCTGGGGTGATGAAGCATTTGCTTGAATTGAAAGAAACAAAAAATATAAGAAAAATTAGGGTCTTAAAGTACTAGTTACATATTATTAATGCATATATGTAAGTCCATTATTCTAAGAGTTTCATCTATTATTGTATTTTTAAATTTTATGATTTTTTAAAATCAAGAATGACAGGGTCTTATGAAAATGGAATATATTAACAAATATGACAACAGGTATTTATTGACTATTTACATAAAACTTTACACTTAGGACATGCAACATGCAAAGTAAAACATTTATTTTGGAGTATAAAACACAAAAATGAAACAAAAACTACACAAGATAATTATTGCATCTAAATGTCTTCTTTCAAAAAATACTTTTTTTCTGATTTGAAAATAAGGATACATGTAATTGGTTAAAAACTTGAAATACAGGCCGGGCATGGTGGCTCATGCCTGTAATCCCAGCACTTTGAGAGGCTGAGGCGGGCGGATCACCTGAAGTCAGGAGTTCAAGACCAGACTGGCCAACATGGTGAAACCCCATCTCTACTAAAAATACAAAAATTAGTTGGGTGTGGTTGCGGTTGCCTGTAATCCCAGCTACTCAGGAGGCTGAGGCGGGAGAATGGCTTTGAACCCAGGAGGCAGAGGTTGTAGTGAGTGGAGATCATAACACATCACTCCAGCCTGGGCGACAGAGCGAGGCTCCATCTCAAACAAACAAACAAAAACTTGAAAAACAAAGTAAAAATCATCAGTATTCTTACCACCCAGAAATGGCCAATATCCAATCCCTATTATACATTTAGATAGTCTTTATAACTAGTTGTCGCTCCATTTTTAATTCATTGATTAGGTATTAGATGTTTACTGTGTGTAAGGAAATTCTTACAGAATTCTACAGAATTTCATACAGAAGAATTGGAAGACTGCTCTTTTGGCCACAGCTTACGTTATTCCAAGAAACTTCAGTTATCAGTGGCTGGACAAATCCGCAAGCTTTTGAACCACCATAGGCAGATAATGGCAGCAGGTCTAAAGCTACCTTCTCTCCCCAGGAGGAATCCAGCGATCCCATAAGGCTCAGGAAGTACTACCATGAAGCACCAAATGCTGTATCTGGTCATTAAAGGAAAACCACATACACCATGTCCCATGGGCAGTAAGAGCAAGGATTCTGGAGCCAGGCTACCTGGATTTGAATTCTGATTCTACCCCACATCACCTAGGTGACCCTGGACAAGCTACTTAGCCCCTCTGTGCCATAGTTTCTTCAACCATAAAATAAGGATGACAACAATGACCTTGACTGAGATGGTTGTAAAAGAGAAATGAGCTGAAATGTAGACAGCTTTGGAAGGGTGCATAGAACATAGTAGGCACACAAGAAGTATTAGCTGTAATTTTACTTAATTTTGAAATATTGTGCTACACATGTCCTGAAACACACACTTTTAGTCTTTGGATCCTTGTCCCAAATGAGTACACTATCAATGGCATGAGCCAATGAGCCAAAGAGGAGGAGCCATTAATAATATATAAGGCAGATTACCCAGTAAATCAGTTAGGGCAGGCTGTAATCTGCAAACTTTCCAATAACTTGTGGTGATGCTAGATTCTGTTATGGGTAGATTGAGTTAAAACCACCTCCCTCTCTGGAAGATTTTCCTAAAGAAGAGAGAACTTAGTTTCCCTCTTTTTCCCCATCTCCCACTTTCACACTCAAAATGCTTTATCTCAGGAAAAAAAGAAAAGCAAACCCTTGGCTGGGTGTGGTGGCTCCTACCTGTAATCACAACACTCTGGGAGGCCAAGGTGGGTGGATCGCTTGAGCCCAGGAACTTGAGACCAGCCTGGGCAACCTGGCAAAACCCTGAATCTACAAAAAATACAAAAATTAGCCAAGCATGGTGGGGCATACCTATAGTCCCACCTACTCAGGGGGCTGAGGCAGGAGGATTGCTTGAGTCCAGGAGGCTGAGGTTGAAGCCAGCCATGATCACACCACTGCACTCCAGCCTGGGTGATACAGTGAGACCCTGCCTCAAAGCAAACCCTCCAGGCTGGCAGCTACTGGAGAATTACAAGTTCACTTAAGAGAGGGAGGATGTGACAACTGGCACTAAGACTCTCAAGATTCACTCTCCATCCTTCTTTCCTTCTTATGAAACAGAATCTCACTTGGTCGCCCAGGCTGGAGTACAGTGGCATGATCTCAGTTCACTGTAACCTCTGCCTACTATGTTCAAGCAATTCTCCTGCCTCAGCTTCCCAAGTAGCTGGGATTACAGGTGCCCGCCACCACGCCCAGCTAATTTTTGTATTTTTAGTAGAGATGGGGTTTCACCATGCTGGCCAGGCTGGTCTCGAACTCCTGACCTCAGGGGATCTGCCCACCTCAGCCTCCCAAAGTACTGGGAATACAGCTGTGAGCCACCATGCCTGGTCCCCTCCCCATCTTTCACCTCTACTTGTTTCACCAGATTTATCCAGGTGGTAGGAAGTATATTCATATTGTTCTCAAATTTCACATCTTGTAGTTTGTAACACCAGATGCTAACTGACCTCTTTTGCCCATAGGTCAAAAATTGTAGAGAAAGAACCCATTGGCTCTGCTTCCAGGTGCCCTCTCTTGGGCCAATTAATTATGGTTGGGGTAGTGGGGGATGAGTTGGGTCAGAACATTTCAGGGAAGGCTCCAGGAAGGTTCAGCCCCCAAGAGAAGGAAGATTCTGGGCAGGAAATTTCATAAAAGTCCAGAACAAACAGATTTACCATTTATACCCATTGATGGGTCTCCACTGATAAGAACACCCATCCTCAATATTCACTATTATTTTTTTAAAAATTTGGCTGGGTACAGTGGCTCATGCCTGTAATCCCAGCACTTTGGGAGGCTGAGGCGGGTGAATCACCTGAGGTCGGCAGTTCAAGAGCAGCCTGGCCAACATGGTGAAATCCTGTCTCTACCAAAAATACAAAACTTAGCTGGGCATGGTGCTGCACGCCTGTAATCCCAGCTACTTGGGAGGCTGAGGCACGAGAATTGCTTGAACCCCGGAGGCAGAGGTTGCAGTGAGCTGAGATTGACCACTGCACTCGAGCCTGGGTGACAGAGCAAGACTCAGTCTCTCAAAAAAATAAAAAAATAAAAAAATTAATAAAATATACTGTTAACTTAATGTACTTAAAATTGCAACCAAACTGGCTTTTAAACTGTTTATTTCAAACTCCTAAGATTCTGCTTTCTGAAGTGAAAGCTAGCATTTCCCAAAGGAGAGGAGAGTTAACAAAGCTCCTCATTTTCTAAAGAATAGAGATCAGAGCCAGCTCTTGTGGAGTGCACATTTGAAGATGTCTGATTCGAGATGAAAAGTCTATGAGTGTAATTTGTGACTTACAAGACAGAGGTGCTAGGTAAGAAGATTTTTGTTTGTCTGTTTATTTCTCTGCTTACCAGAAAAAGACAATAAAACTCACCTCAGTGAACTTACTTGCACCATGCACTGGGCTAGAAGTTCAACCCTCATTATTACTTAATTTTTACCACTCTCCTAAAGATAAAGTATTCTCATTTTGCCCATGAGGAAACAGAGCCAGAGAAGTAATTTGCCCAAGTCACCTAGCCAAAAAGTGGTGAAGCTGGGACTTTAATTCAGGCCCACCTTAATATAAAGTTCATGCTGTTTCCAGTATTCCCAACAATTGAAGTAGAATTACAAGAGAACCTGTCAAGGTTGGGGTAGGAAATAGGGTGGAATCCTTAGTACCACTGTGGCTAAAATTTCAACTTTGAAAACACAAAATATGAAGTTAATGAATTACACTGTATTTAGATTAATTTAAGAAAGTTTTAGGAGTCACTTCTACTATCTAACAGAAAAGGAAGATTTATTGCATGCATGAAGAAAACAAATAAGTAAAAAGGGACAACATGACAATTTATGTGTCTAATAGCTCAGAAACTTAAGGTTGCCTTTTTTTCTTAATGAAGTTCCAGAGTGAGTTGAGACATTAAGAATTAGAGGATTCTGGCCAGGCATGGTGGCTCATGCCTGTAATCCCAGCACTTTGGGAGGCCCAAGGCGGGTGGATCACCTGAAATCAGGAGTTCAAGAACAGCCTGGCCAACATAGTGAAACCCTGTCTCTACTAAAAATGCAAAAAAAAAAAAAAAAAAAAATAGCCAGTTATGGTGGCAGGTGCCTGTAGCCCCAGCTACTCAGGAGGTTAAGGCAGGAGAATCACTTGAACTCGGGAGGCAGAGGTTACAGTGAGCCGAGATCCGAGATCACGCCACTGCACTCCAGCCTGGGTGACAGAGCGAGACTCCATCTCCAAAAAAAAAAAAAAAAAAGAAAGAAAAAAAGAAGAATTATAGGATTCCTTTAGGATATGTGGAGAATTTTTTAAGGTATAAAACAGTGGTTAGGGTTTTACCAGAATTCTTACAGGATTTTAGTGTTTTATTATTTAGTAGTAAGGAACTTCAAAGTTGAGGGTAGTTATGTGAAAATGTAAAATCATCAGCACTGTTGTCAGTGCTCACACTTACAATTTTAAAAACATAAGTACCAATCATATGGAATTTAATAGTCCCTGGCTCAATTAATACTTTTTAATGGTCTGTAATGAACATAAAAGGATGTTAAGTAAAATATTGAACATTTAAAAAACATTTATTAAAATGTTTCATTAAAACATTTTGGTCTTTTCTAAAGGGAAATAGTTAAGGATACAATATTTGCTTCCCTACACTTAATAAGCACTATACCAGGTTCTATCATTTTTTTTTTCAGTCCATGCTTAAAAAGCTCAGAAAAACATTACAAAATGGAAATGTCAATTTTTCTGTAAGAGTAAAGTAAATGATCAGTTACTGCCACCTCCCCATTGACTCAGGCATTCTTGAAACACATCATGTAACAGAACAATTGGATGGGATCCAGGGCAGAAGGGTCTTGTTGGATCCGCTCCTATAAGCTTCAGTCGATGCCCTGAACCTTTTTGGGCCCCAGTTTCACTACATTAAAATAGAAAAAATAATATCATTCCCATACTTATATCTTAAATTTAGTAGGAAGATCAGGAGTGTGCAAAGTCTAGCTTATTCATCTCTCTTTCCCTCACCCCCAGGCCTGGTCTACTGGGCATATAATGAATGCTTGATTACACTGAGGAAGGAAATCCATCCAAGCAGTCTAAAAATAAAACAAAGCATCTGTAAACTCAGGTCTACAGTGCTCCTACCGACCATTAAACTTGTACAGGCATCTGGAAACAGTGTATTTGTGTACTTTGTACTAAGAGATACCTGTGAATATCTTGTATTCAGAAAAGGAGAAGAGGAGGGTGAAATCCAGAAACATACATGTAAAAATCAACTTAATTTAATGGTTTTTAAAAGGGTGTTTGGGTCTTTTTTTTTTTTTTTCTTTTTCTTTTGAGACAAGGTCTCACTCTGTTGCCCAGGCTGGAGTGCAGTGGCACAGAAATGGCTGCTGTAACCTCAATCTCCTGGGCTCACTCAATCCTCCTGCCTCAGTTCCTGAGTAGCTGGGACCACAGCTGCACGCCACCACACCGAGCTAATTTTTAAACTTTTTGTAGAGATAGGGTCTTGCTATGTTGCCTGGGTATCAAGCAATCTTCCTGTCAAAGTGCTGGGATTATAGGTGTAAAAGGGTTAAATATAAACTTTAATTCACCCATATTTTAATTTCAAAACAGAACCAAAGGCGTTCAATTAAAAACTATAAATAATGAAAATAAACTTCAATTTAATACAAAGACTCCTTCAGGAAGGCAGGAACAGGGCCAGGAAAAGGAAGGAAATAGCCACCCTCCATGCTCACACTAGTCCAAACGCAAAGACCTACCTCATTTAGAAGAACTGCTTTCCCAAGTGCCTGGATTGGTACTTAAAATATGTTTACACTGCCTGAAACTTTTACAAAAATTGAGGACGGGACGGATTTTACTTCTTGAATTGGAAGGACAGGTGTTTTTGAAATCACTTCTTTTCATAACCTTCAATTAGCTAGAGGTGAGGCAAATCCACACTTTGGAATTTGGAAGGGAAGTATACTGTATCACCTTTCATTTTATTTAAACAAACAAAAGTCTCATGGAGAAGACAATCGTTTTTTGTGGCTATCAAACTACCGTTTTTCTAAGATTCACTGGCCATTGCATTTTCACCACTGCAGGCAAAAGGGGGCCCCATAGCCCGAATACATTTAGCCAAATGTTGGAAATTCTTGCATCTCTTTTTATTCATCCTCTCTGTACTAGTCCATTCTCAAATCACTATAAAGATACCACCTGAGGCTAGGTAATTCATAAAGGAAAGAGGTTTAATTGGCTCACTGTTCCACAAGGCTGGGGCATCCTCGGGAAACTTACAGTCATGGTGGAAGGCAAAGCAGGTGCGTATTACGCGGTGGCAGGTGAGAAAAAGAGTGGAAGAGAGCCGGAAAAACTACCATTTATAAAACCAGCAGATCTCGTGAGATTTCACTCACTATCGTGAGAACAGCATGGGAAACCAACCGCATAATCCAATCACTTCCTTCCCTCCACACATGGGAACACAAAGCCTTAACCAGATCACTACCCCGCCAGAATTGCTATAAAACATAGCTGTGTCATAGCTCTCTTCTAAAAAATGGTTTATGGGTCAGGCACAATGGCTCACGCCTGTAATCCCCTTTCAGAAGCTGAGGCGGGTGGTTCACTTGAGCCTAGAAGTTTGAGACCACCCTGAGCAACATGGCAAAACCAAAACCTCATCTCTAGAAAAAAATACAAAAATTGACTGAGCATGGTGGCTCACGCCTGTAATCCCAGCACTTTGGGAGGCCGTGGCGGGTGGATAACGAAGTCAGGAGATCGAGACCATCCTGGCTAACACAGTGAAACCCCGTCTCTACTAAAAAATACAAAAAACTAGCTGGGCGAGGTGGCAGGCGCCTATAGTCCCAGCTACTCGGGAGGCTGAGGCAGGAGAATGGCGGGAACCCGGGAGGTGGAGCTTGCAGTGAGCTGAGATCCGGCCACTGCACTCCAGCCTGGGCCACAGAGCGAGACTCCGTCTCAAAAAAAAAAAAAAAAAAAAAAAAGAAAAGAAAAGAAAAAGAAAAATACAACACAAAAATTAGCTGGGTGTTGTGGCATGCACCTGTGGTCCCAGCTACTCAGGAGCCTGAGGTGGGAGGATCACTGGAGCCCAGGAGGTTGAGGCTGCAGTGAGCCGTGATTATGCCACCACACTCCTGCCTGTGCGAGTGCAAGACCCCGTCTCAAAAAAAAATCTGACAGCTGTTCTCAACTCTGATTCCATCAGAACCATTAAAACACCTCATTACCCAGGCAACCCCACCCCCTGCCACTCCCCTCCCGGAGTCCTCCAGCCTGATTTAATTGGTTATTTGAAATAGTCAGCTAGGATTGAGAACAGCTCAACTGTCTCTTTTCCTGACTCTCCCCTTCTCCATGTAGGGTGAACCATCCCTTTCACATGAGTTCCTAGAGCCTTCTCTACATACCCCCACCCTATCACATAGCACTGCCAGTTGCAGTTTGTGTTTCCTATCTACTCCTGTTAGACCTAAGCTCTCCTGGCACTGGGGTCTTAATTTTTATGCTTTTACCCCATGCCTTGGTATTCCATGGGAGAATTACCTGGGGAGCTCTTCCCAATACACACCTGTATTAGTTTATTCTTGCACCGCTATAAATAACTACCTGAGATTGGGTAATTTATAAAGAAAAGAAGTGTAATTGATTCACAGTTCTGCAAGCTGTACAGGTAGCATGGCTGGGGAGGCCTCAGGAAACTTACAATCATGGTAGAAGGCAAAAGGGAAGCGGGCACGTCTTACATGGCTGAAACAGGAGATAAAGGGAGAAGGAGGTAATGCTACACACTTTTAAACAACCAGATCTCATGAGAACTGACTCATCATCAGAGGAACAGCAAGGGAGAATCTGCCCCCATGATCCAATCACCTCCCACCAGCCCACTCCTTTAGCCTTGGGGATTACAATTCAACATGACATTTGGGCAGGGACACAGACCCAAACCATATCAACACCCAAACTCCGGAGAGTCTATGTGGAATTGGAAGGGTAGGTTCGAGCACAGGTGGGGGAAGGGGATAAGTTCTTGTGGTGCAGATGAGCTTCCAGGCGACTCTGATTGGCAGCTTCTAGCATGCCCGTCCCCAGCCTACTGCTCTGGACTCTGTCAGGTGTGACTCCTCCCTGTCTCCCTTGGAGTTGGTTCTGTCACAAAGTCCTGTCTGTTCTTCCTTCCTCCTTAATGTTCTCCAATTGCACACCAATTTCCCCTTTTGCATGTTTTGGGATGCCATAAGAATCATCTCTCAAGCAGTTTGCTGCTGTCATGCCCGTTCTCAGAAACGTACATGGGCTTCTAATGGCTTTTCTTTTCTTTTTTCTTTTTTTTTTTTTTTTTTTTTTTTTTGAGATAGCGCTGGACTGCAGTGGTGTGATCTTGGCTCACTGCAGCCTCAACTTCCCAGGCTCACACAATCTTCTCACCTCAGCCTCCTAAGTAGTTGGGATTACAGATGTGTGCCACCACACCTGGCTAATTTTTGTATTTTTTTTTGTAAAGATGGGGTTTCACCAGGTTGCCAGGCTGGCCTCAGACTTCTGGGCTCAATTGATCCTCCTGCCTAGGCCTCTCAAAGTGCTGGGATTAGAGGTGTGAGCCACCACACCTGGCCTAATTACTTCTCGAGTTAAATTAATTTTTCCACTAATTTATCTAAGAGCCCTGTCTTCCCACCTCCTGGGTCTATAGTCTCTTCAGCTCAGTGCAATGCAATCTTCCCTCCTGCCTCTAGAGCTCTACAAATTCCATTTTTCTATGTGGAAAAAAAAAAAAAAAAACTACTTTCCCCTCTCCACCAAACCATAGTATGGTTTCCTTAAGCAAAAACAAAACAAAATGTGTTTAGAAATCACTGTGGAGGGCTCTCTCTGCAGAGCCTCTCCTTCCATGTGACAAGCTGCTTTTTAAATCACTGAATATATGTCTTTGTTCTTTTTCTTGGTGTATTTTGTTTTTGAATTTTTGTTTGGTGGAACCAAAATGAATTGGATGCAGGAGGATTTTACTAGCTGTGATGCCCAGTCCCTTCACCTGGGTGGGCCTCACCGTTCCTGCCTCTGAAGTGGAGAGCATCCCGAGTGTTCTCCTAAATGCCGTGCTGTAGGATTAATGGGAGACGGAGCATGTGGAATGTGCTTTGTATGTTCTAAACTGTTTTCGAAACGCAAGACAGTGATAATTATTGTGATTATTTTCTGCCACCCAACTGCACTTCAATAGTTCCACGCACAGCTTTATACAAGTGCAGTCCTTCCTGGGAAGCATTTTAAGCTATTTTGCAAGAATGATGATACAAAATGTTCATGCTCTACCTTCATTACGTTATTACTCTAATGTTATTTACTTCATTCCATTTTTCTAACAAGCTTTAAGTTATTTGCAAGATCTGTGTGTGTCTTTCCTTGAATAAGGTTAAAAGTCAGCAGCTGGAATACATGAAGCCATGAAGCCACAACAAGGCACTGTGTCTCGACCAGGGGCTCATAGGAATAAGAATCCAGAGTATATGTTCCATTCTCCTTGGGGTCTTTCTCAGCAGTAGTTTTGCTTCTGAAGCATCTTGGGAGCCCCAAAAGAAAAACACCCCATGCAGCAGCCAGCCTCCCACCCCCATAACTCCTTCATCTCTGCCTAAGCAAGGCACAATAATATTTGGGATTGGCAAAGCAACTTCCTTCCCCGGAGTTCACAGCGCCAAGCATCCCCTCCCAAATGCACACAGCACTCCTGCAGAGTAGGTGGGCGGCAAGCTATTTCCAGTCCTTTTCTTCTATCCCTACCAAAGAGCCTTCGCTTTCAATAGCTGCACAAATAAGTGAGCCATTTTGGTTATAAGATTATGATTCGCCCATCACCCCCCATTAACACTATTAAAACAACTTTTGTCCTTCTTAAAATCTGTGCAGCCAAGTGTATGCTGAGTTAAAAAAGAACATAAAGCCTGTCCTGCACAGTGTGTGCATGGAGACCAGATGTTAGATAGGATTTCCTTTGTCTGGCTTTGGAAAACTCCCATAGGACAAATAGGATTAAGTGGGATGCTTTTCTTTCTCTGCAGGCTCCTAAACCTCACCCCTTTTATAACCTTTTATCCCCACATACCACCCTCTAGATCTCTGTTCTGCTGTCATGGTGGACGTCCAGAGATTCCTCTCTGTCTCCCTTATCCTCTGCCCCACCAGGATGAGGACTGAACGCTATCATTACATAAGAGAGGATAGGCAAGCCAAATGTCAAACTACCGACTTAGGGGCACCCACAGGCTCCTCATTTCTTCATCCACGCAGGTCCTCCCAGAGTTTCCACCGTCACAACTTATCTGGTCCACTCTTACAGCAATACCTCATGCTGTGGACTTCTCAATCCTCCATTTCAACTTCTTTATCCTGGGCTCCCTCTGTTAAATAACTGGGTTTACAAATGGACTATTTTAAGTCTGCCACATGGAAGAATGGAAGGGAAGATGGCAGCTAGCATTTGTCAAGTACCTATAATAAGCCAAGGGCTGTTTGAGGTACTATATGTATACAGTGTAATATCACTTGATTGTTACAGTAGCCTACATGTGCCTCTGCTCCATGTGGTCACTCAGGTATCCAGGTGATGGAGGTGTTGCCATTTTGTAGCTGGACTATCTGGACCCCATGGCTGTCTCAGTCATTGCAGCAAAAGAAGGAAGCCCAGAAGAGTCACACAAGGACTTTTCATTGCCTTAGCGAATGGCTAATGCTGACGTTCCATTGGCTAGAATATTCACATGACGCTGCATAACTCACTGCAAGGGGACAGGAAAGAATAAAAGCATATGGAATGTTCAGTGAGTAGCTGTGGCCATGCCAGAGCAGTAGAAATTAAAGGTTAATCTATATGCCTGTATCTTTCAATATTCACATCACTTTTTGAGTGACTGCATAAAACCTCACTGCATGACATACCTGAAGCACCTGGGCCTCTGTTTTTTTCATTTAAAGTGGTTTCCATCCATTCACATTCTTTGAATACTTATTCAGTGTTCAGGATTCTGAAGGTAGGGGACAAGAGTATGTTTACACATTCAGGGGTAAATCAGACACATGCCCAAATAAATTTAATATTTTAATAAAAGACAGATTTCAATGAATGGAACAGGAAAACTACCAAGTGCTTTAGGACTACAGAGGAAACAATTGTTTCCTGACAAGGAGCTAGGAGAGGACTTTGAGGGAATTTATACATTTCAATTGGGCTTTAAAGACTGATTAGTATTTCCCAACAGGTTAAGGAGAAGACGGGTAAAGGCCTTTGGGCAGCAAAGCTCAGGTGTTCAGGGCCCAGCAGGCAGTCTGATGCTTGGCTTAGGCTTGGTGTGGGAGGGGAAAGTAGGAGAGATGAAGCCAGAACACGTGCTGGATTCAGACAGAATCAGAGGGTCATGAACACCATGCTTGGAAGAGTGAATAGTGTGGGGGAAATGGGGAACGCAGGGGGGCTCTGAGCACAGGGATGCCTTGGTGGGATCTATCCTAGACTCTTCTAGAGGCAGCCATCAGAGTATTAACTGATGATTTTTTGTCTTCCTCCCTTTGAGAATTCCTAGGCTTCATGAACATATTTATTTTCCTTTTATCCTGGGGTTTGTAATCAAACATGAGTTTAATCTGCCTAAACACACATATCACAGAAGCAAAGTTTGTATTCTATCCAAAGAAGCCTGTAATCAGGCATTCACACTCCCTCAGCTTTTGGGGTGTTTCCTTTTTTCCTCTGTGAAATAAGTGTTCTTGTAAAATATTACAATTTCAGGATAAAGATCAGGGAATACAGCCCAGCCCCATGCTGTAGTTGGATCCTGCCCTATGTTGAATTTGAATTGTGCTGAATCCGGACCCCCACTATAACTAAAGGCCAACTTATCATCTACTTGCTGTCTGCTTTAGCCCAGTTATTTAACCTCTCTGTGCTTGAGTTCCTTGACTTAGTAGGAAACAGTATTTATTGATTATTTGTTCCTTCCTTGAGTAAATATTGATCAAGTACCTCCTATGGGCCTGGAAATGTACCAGTCATAGAAGACCTTGATAAAAGCATTTTATCTGCTTGCAAAGAAAGGAGGCAGAGAATGAAATGAACAAATGTGATTCACATACCTACTGTGTGCCAAGACATCTGCTTGAGGCTTCACGTGTGCTTGTTAGTACTACCATGACTCCCAGGAGGCAGGGATTTTCCCCTTCCTGTGATAAAGAAGACAAGAAACAGCCACGGTAACCAGCATGATGGCATTTAGCTGCTGAGCAGCAGAGCCAAGCTGGGAGTTGGGCAACTGTGGATCCCAAGGCCCACGCTGATTCTACTCCACCATGGTACAAGGGGCTGGTAGCAGAAGCTTTGATTTACTACACAGCGTTTTTCTACTGAAACCCTCAAACCTATCGCTGGGCCTCTTGGTACCCATTTGAAGTAAGAAAGAACAATGTCTTGGTTTGCCTTTTTTTTTTTTTTTTTTTTTTTTTTTTTTGAGTTAGAGTTTCCTTCTTTCGTCCAGGCTGGAGTGAAGTGATGTGATCTCAGCTCACTGCAACCTCCACCTCTCAGGTTCGAGCAGTTCTTCTGCCTCAGGCTCCTGAATAGCTGGGATTACAGGCACCCACCACCATGCCTGCCTAATTTTTGTATTTTTAGTAGAGACAGGGGTTTACCATGTTGGCCAAGCTGGTCTCGAACTCCTGACCTCAAGTGATCCGCCCACCTTATCCTCCCAAAGTGCTGGGATTACAGACATGTCTTGGCTTTCTTGACAAGCTTTTCTGGATTACATTTAGCTGTGATGGGTCAATTCCTGTAGTTGTAGGCTCTGGGCCACCTCTACAACCTCCAGGTGCCCTTCATCCCCCTGCAGACTTGCTGCTTCCACCAACCTATCTAGAGGCTTCCCTTGAATCACTATTTGGTCACTCCCTCTTAATTGTTCACAATTACCCACATTCCGAGTCCTACAATAAGCAAAGAAAGGGGTAGCATTTTCTAAGACATATGTGTTTAGTGTTGCTGGCAGATTTGTAAACTTATTAGTGCCTCTGCACACCATATAATTAAGATGAAATTATCTAAGGGTTTAAAATAGGGCCTGCTGCTATTGTGCTGCTGAAAGTGCTAAGGAACAAATACTTGCCTTTTTTATATAGATAGCTCTGCCTCCCTTTTCCTGAAATTCCCACTCTCACAGGGCTGGGAGCCCAACAGGGTTTACCTGGACCAACGAGGGGGCTCACTCTGCTGGGAAATTTGCTTTTAGAGATGGCACCAACGCTGAAAACATGGAAGTGGAGGCACACATTCCAGAGCATCTGCTGTTGCATCCCCTAGAAGGGGCCTGTGGTCAAGGCAGAGCAGTAGACAGAAGGCTGGAAGGGAAATGAGCCCCAAGGAAGAGGCTCAGATCCAGAGTCTGTGTCTTGGTGAGATTCCAACAGAAGTGCCTCAAGGTTAGTGATTCAGAAGGAAGTGGGTGTGCAACTGTGTTGTAGTGTCTAGGACGGTGAGAGCTGGGGCTAAGATCAGTTGGAACAGGGATTCTCTAAGCATGGTGTTTGGGCCAGCAGCAGCCACAGCACCTGGAATTATTAGAAGTGTGAATTCTCAGGCCCTGCCCCAGACCCACTGGATCCGAAATGCTGGGGGTGGCACCAGCAAATCTATGTTTGACAAGTCCTCCAGGGATGCTCATGCACTCCCAGGGTCTAAAGGAGGTCCCTGCAGGAATCCAGGTGGACAAGGGTCCAGATGAACAGTGGACCAAGGCAATGACAGTCAGGATGTAGAAAAACTGGAGGGAGGCCTGGCGCGGTGGCTCATGCCTGTAATCCCAGCACTTTGGGAGGCCGAGGTGGGTGGGTCACGAGGTCAGGAGATCGAGACCATCCTGGCTAACGCAGTGAATCCCCGTCTCTACTAAAAATACAAAAAATTAGCCGGGCATGGTGGTGGGCGCCTGTAGTCCCCCTACTCAAGAGACTGAGGCAGGAGAATGGTGTGAACCTGGGAGGCGGAGCTTGCAGTGAGCCAAGATCACGCCACCGCCCTCCAGCCTGGGCAACAGAGCAAGACTCTGTCTCAAAAAAAAAAAAAGAAAAACTGGCGGGATAGGAGGATATTTGGGTGGAATCCTTCGTACCAATCTCATACCATTTTCCCACTTTATACCATGACCCATCCCCACCTTCTGCATTCTGTGTCCGTGGGGTCTTGGAGACACAGACCTCGTTTCCCTCTGTACTTCTTAGCTCCCTGCCTGGTCCTTCAAACACAAGTGGGGCTCAGGTGAGGGTTGGCATTGTCACCTGTCATGATTGGTCCAGGGACTCAGGGGTGACCTGAGAGAGTCCTAAAATGTCCCCAGCAGTGGGGAGGGGAGTTGCAGGAGAGCTGCAGGGGCTGGGAGATACAGCTGTTACCACAGCGACCCAGACCTCCCAGGACAGGTAACCAGAGAGGGAGAGAAGAGATGATCAAGAGAGAAGGAAGTGTGAGAAGGGGAGGCTGAAGAAGGAACAAGGAGGATGAATAGAGGGAGGCAGGGAGGACTCGGGAAGGAAGAGAAGCAAGAGAAAGAGGAATTTGGGGGAAAGTAGGTGGCTCTAACATTACCTCCACTCTCTCCTTCAATCTCAGCACCCCCAGCTCAGGCGGATTCTGTTTCTGCCTCTCCTGATGTCGCAGTGCCTTCCTTGGTCCCAGTGGCCCCATACCTTCCACCTGCAGAGTGTATGCTTGGTCCTGGATGCCCTCTGCAGGTCCACAGGCCCCCACAGTACATCCCTGGGAGCCAGCACAGGTCAGCCAGATGGGGCCTCCCTATTTCCTACATCCTCGGCCCGGTCGCACCAGGCCTCCACATCATAATGCTTCAGGAAGACATTTTGCCATGGTGGTAAAGAATGTGGGCTTGGAGTGCTAAGTTCATACCTTTCCTCTGTTACCTACTGGCCCCCAAGATAGGGTCGAGCATATGGTGGAGCATAAATGAGTGAGTGAATCAACGAACTAGAGCTGAAACCTGGAGCAGGTTGATCATTCTGAGCCACTCTCTCCTCCCTGTGAAATGGGTTAATAATAGCATCTATTTCACAGAGTTGGTGGCAGAATGAGCCACTATGTCAAGTGCTTATCCAGGTCCTTACTCAGGGGGTTGGAAAGGGCTTGCTGCACAGGAGATGGAAGCATCCCCACCACCCACTACAGCAATGCCTCTCAGTGTGGTGTGAGAACCACCTTCCTCAAAACCATCTGGAACAGAGGCTGAGGTTTAAAAATCGTCAAAAAGAGAGCTATCTTGGTCCTACTCCAGGCATAGTAAGAAGGATTATTTTTAGGAGGGAAGCCCAGGACCCTGCATTTTTACAAGCTCTCTAAGTGATTTTTCCACCCGTTCTAACATTTAAAGAGTGCTGTATTAAGGTTTCAGTTTACAAACTAAAACGCAGAGTCAACACATGACTATAACACCCCACAGTTGAAGACACCAGAGGAAGCCTTCAGGGTGGAAGGCGGACCCTCTGAAGTTGAATGTAGGAAGTAATGAAAGACCTTCATGCTATAATGGAGCAGCAAACGTATTATTCTAACATCTGGTGCTGCAGTTCCTCTTGGAGATGAACTTTCTTGGACAAGCCTCTTGGTGTGGACAGTGATATCCAGAGGGTATAGATTAGCCTTGCTAAGACCAAAAAATAAATTACTGAACTGTTCTACATGGGACATGAATCAGAGACAAAGAAAAGAAGAAGGAATGGAGCCCTGAGCAACAGAGAAAGTGAGGCTGAAGCCATGGTTTGGAAACAACTTAGGGACTTTTGGGGAACAGAACTATATACACTCAAGCTATTGCACTGTTGTCATAGAAAACCCTGTTTTCCCACACCCACAGCAAGGGCCTCCATACCTACAACACTAAGTGTAAGTACACATGTATCTTGGTCTGTCACCCAGGCTGGAGTACAGTGATGAGATCTCAGCTCACTGTAACCTCCGCCTCCTGCATTCAAGCAATTCCCCTGCCTCAGCCTCCTGAGTAGCTGGGATTACAGGCGCACACCACCCTCCCTGGCTGATTTATGTATTTTTAGTAGAGATGGGGTTTCGCCATCTTGCCCAGGCTGATCTTGAACTCCTGGCCTCAAGTGATCTGCCTGCCTCAGTCTCCCAAAGTGCTGGGATTATAGATGTGAACCACCACACCCGGCCAACTACCACCTTTATTCAGGGTTTATTCATTGACTTCCCTTTTCCCCTCCTCCTGTCCCCTGACCCCCGATTAGCAAATCTGTCATCTCATCTCAGTGGCGTTGGTCAGCTCTATCCCTCCTTCTCCATTCCCACTGGCATTGCTCGATTTCAGAAATTTGCCACTGGTTGCTTCCTAAGAAGTCTCTCTGCCTGTATTTTCTCTCATTGCAGCCTCAAACCAACCCTCATACTGTTGCCAAAGTTCACTGTTGGATGAAGTTTTAATAGTCAGAGGCAGCAAAGTGTGGGGACTAAAATATATAGAGATCCTAGAGCCAGACTGCCTCAGATCAAACTCTAAGTCTCCCCTCTGATGAGCTGTGTCCTTGGGTTGGGCAAGTTCTTAACCTCTCTTTGCCTTAGATTCTCCATCTTTGAAATGGGGATGATAATAATAACACCTCCTGTTAGGATAGTCATGGAGATTATGAATTAACATGTGCAAAGCATGTTATTACCTTGCTTAAAAGGATTGTGTGGGCAATCCAAGGAACCAGGGATAAAGCTCATACTCTAATTTGAATGATCCCTGGCATTTAAAATCTTTAACATTCTGTCTGTTGTTTGGCATTCCCTACCCCATCTCTCATTATACCACCCTCACTCAGCCTAGCTCCAACCAAGCTATTTAAGTTCCTAGGATGTGCTGTGCACATGCTAACATCCATTATGTTAAGCCAACACTTTCCCTTTTATGGAATGTCCTCCCAGAGCCAGCTCCTCCTTTCTTTTCTTTTTTCTTTTTCTTTTTCTTTTTTTTTTTTTTAGGGGGAAGGATGTGCTTCCATTCTAACCACTGCTTGGACAGTTCCTATCTCTGATGGACACAAATACACACATAGACACACACATACACACACACACATACATGCACACACCCCACCTTGCTGGGATTTTGATTAGGACAACATTAAATATGACATCTTTCTGTCCAAGAACATAGTATATCCCTCCATACAATTTCTCAACAAATTTTTGTAGTATTCAATGTAGGAGAGGCCTTGCACATCCAGTTGGTAGCGTTTGATGCCATTGTAAATGGTATTACTTAGAAATTTCTGTTTTTCCATGTCTTGCTAATATATAGAAATACATGTGCTTTTTGTATATTAACCTTGTATCTGATAGCCTCACTAAATGTACTTATTATCCAATCATGTTGTCTGCAAATACGGACAGTTTTCTTCCTTCCTTTCCAATTCTTACACCACTTTTCCTTTTGTCTTACTACATGTCCTGGAACTGTCTGGACAATGGTGAATGGAAGTGATGACAGTGGATAACCTTACCATTCCTGATTTGGAGGGAAAGGTTTCTAAGAAAACTGGAGGACTTATAACACCAGAATGAAAACCTATGTACATCTGTAATAGTTAAGACAGTATGGTACTGGTGCAAGGACAGACAAGTAGACCAATGGAACAGAATGGAGAGCCCAGAAGCAGACACACACATATGTAGTCACCTGAATACAGTACTAGTGACGTGGAGATGCAGTGGGGAAGGGTCATCTTTTCAATAGATAGGTTCATATCAATTAGATCTCCATATAAAGGAAAAAAAATCATGATCCTTACCTCACACCAAACAAAACACCTATTGCTGATGGATTGCATATCTAAATATTAAAAGTAAAACAACACAGATTTTAGAAACAATAGAACATTTTCACGACCTAGAAGTAGGCAAAGATTTTTTTTTTTTTTAGATGGAGTCTTGCTCTGTAGCCCAGGCTGGAGTGCAGTGGCACGATCTCAGCTCACTGCAAGCTCTGCCTCCCAGGTTCATGCCATTCTCCTGCCTCAGCCTCCAGAGTAGCTGGGACTACAGGTGCCCACCACCATGCCCAGCTAATTTTTTTTTTTTTTTTTTTTTTTTTTTTTTGTATTTTTAGTAGAGACGGTAACACAGTAACACTGTGTTAGCCAGGATGGTCTCGATCTCCTGACCTTGTGATTCACCCGCCTCAGCCTCCCAGCAAATTTTTTTTCTTTTTTTTAGATGGAGTCTCACTCTGTCACCCAGGCTGGAGTGCAGTAGCACAATCTCAGTTCACTGCAAGCTCCACCTCCCCGGTGCACGAGGTGGTAGCCATATCATTAAGAGAGTCAGAGGTGACCCATAGAATGGGAGGAGATATTTGTAATAGGTACATCTAACAAAAACTCTTATGCAGAATATATAAAGAACTCCTACACATCTATAAGAAAAAGACATGCCACTCCATAGAAAAATGGGCAACATACATGAACAGTCACTTCAAGAGGACATCCAAATGGCCAATACACCTAGGAAAATGTGCTAACTTCATTTATCATCAGGAAATGCAAATTAAAATCAAAATGAGATATCACCTTATGCCAGTCAGAATGACTAAAATGAAAAACACAGAAAATACTAAGTATTGGAGAAGATCTGGAACTCTCATGCACTGTTGATAAGAGTGTATATTGGTAGGACTACTTTGAAAACCTGTTCTACAGTCTCCATAAAGCTGAACATATGCCTGCTGTAATGACCTGGCATTTCTATTCCTAGGTGTATACACCACATAAAAAGGAACATATATTCACCGGAAGACGTTTAAACGACTATTCGTAGCTGCATTAGTCATAGCAGACAAACACTTGTACACAAGAGAATAGGTATTTCACTCCAGGGGCTACTATGTAGCAATGAGAATGAATAAAAATAGCCACACATAACAATACAGAAAACTCTTATGAGCATAATGCCAACTGAAAAGAAGCCAGATACAAATAAGTACGTATTATATGATTCCATTTATATAAAGTTTTGAAATAGACAAACAATTCTAGGTTGTTAGAAGTCATGAAGACATACTCTTCAGGGTTTAGTGATTGGAAGAGAGTGTAATGGGGGCCCCTGAAGAGGTGGTAGCTGGCAATGTTCTTTTTCTTTTTCTTTTTTTAAGACAGGGACTCACTCTGTCATCCACACTGGAGTGCATGGTGTGATCACGGCTCACTGCAGCCTCAACTTCCTGGGCACAAACAATCCTCCCACCTCAGCCTGCTGAGTAGCTGGGACTGCAGACATACATCATCACACTTGTCTAATTTAAAAACAAATTGTGAAGACAGAGTCTCACTTTGTTGCCCAGGCTGCCCTTGAACTCCTGGGCTCACGTGGTCCTCCTACCTTAGCCTCCCAAAGTGCTGAGATTACAGGCATGAGTCACTGCACCTGACCAATGCTCTGTTTCTTGATCTGGGTATAGATTCCATGGGTGTGTGTCTTTTGTAAAAAATTATGCACCTTGTGAAAACACTTTTCTATATATATATTATATTTCAATAAAAAGTTAAAAAGCCAAGATAATGAAAAGGCAAAATAAGCAGAAGCTTGGGCCCTACCCAGGCACACCGAATTCAGTCCCTGGGGTTAGAGCCAGGCTGTAGCCGGCCTCCAATGGCTTCCTCTGATCTTTATTTCCTAGTATTCACAATCTTGTGTAGCCAATCTCACTCACCAAATAGAGCTACCCTGTGTAACCAGTATGATATTGTGGAAACAATGCAATGCGACTTCTGGATCTAGGTCATATACGGCATTTTGGCTTCTATCTTGCTCTCTCTCTCTCTCTGAGGAAAGCCACCATATCATGAGGACACACAAGAAGCTTTATAGAAAGGTCTACATGGTGAGGAACTGAGGTCTTCTGCCAACAGCCAGCACCAACTCGCCAGCTGTGCGAGAGGGTCTAGCCCCCGTCAAGCCTTCAGATAATAGAAGCCCCTACTGACATCTTGACTGCAATCTCATGAGAAATCCCAGTGTCAATACTAATACCACTAATACCAGCAGGAAAACTGCTGCCACACTCTAGACCCTCAAAAACTTAGGGGATATAATAAAGGTTTGTGATTCAAGCTGCTAAGTTTTGGAGTAATTTGTGAAGCAGTAATAGATAAACAATACAGACCAAGACATACATTTTTTTTAAACTCATAGATTTGGATGTGCAGCTATGGTCGGGAGCCTTTGGCATGGTATTCTGCTCCTGTAAGTATAGCAGCTATCGTTTTGTGCTAGTGATATTCCTTGCTGGTCTTCACTGCTCACGTGTGTGCTCATTCAGTGAAGGAATGATGTTTTTGTTCACCTGGGTACCTTCAGTACTCAGAGAAAACCTGGCACAGAATGAGTGCTCCATCAATATTTGTTTAATTGGAGTGACCCTTCCAATAAACACAGAGAGTAGGACCTACCACTGCCATCAGCCACCTAAACTATTTCAATGTATCTTGGCCATTCAAATATTTTATTTTATTTTATTTTATTTTATTTTATTTTATTTTATTTTATTTTATTTATTTTTGAGACAGGGTCTCACTCTGGCACCCAGGAGTACAGGCTGGAGTACAGTGGTGTGGTCATAGTGCACTGCAATCATGAACTACTCTAGGTTCACGTGATCATCTCATCTCAGCCTCCCGAGTAGCTGGGACTATAGGCATGTGCCACCATACTTGGCTAATTTTTTAAAAAATTTTTTGTAGAGACAAGGTTTCACTGTGTTGCCCAGGCTGGTCTTGCACTTCTTGACTCAAGCAATCCTCCCACCTCAGCCTTCCAAAGTGCTGACATTACAGATATGAGCCACTGCACCCGGCCTCAATATATTTTTAAAAAGTCTACTTTGAGCCACACACTGGGATCATGCTGGAGTTGCAAAGAAGAGGAATGTCAGCATTTGTAGCCAGGTACTTGGTCAAGCAGGAGACGTCAAGGCATCAGACATTGGAGACACTCAGGGGGACATGTCAGGGTTTGTCTAGGAGCCTCCGATGAAGTGACCAGTTCAGCTTGGGAGGGCTGAGATGTTTCCAAGAGTAAGCAACGCTGAAGCCATGACCCAGAGAGTGACTGGGAGTGTGCCAGCTGGACAAGGAAGAAAAGGGTATTTGGAGAAGAGAAAAGAACCATGTGCCTCAGCAGAATGACTTGAAACCACATGCAGTATTGGAGTAAAATGGCAGGAAGGTGAGAGACGAATACGGTGGTAAGGAGGTTGGATGTATTATGTGGGTAACAGAATCACCAAAACATGAAGTAGAATTTAGCATAACCCAGTTTACAATTTTAGAGAGATACCTCTGTTTGCGGTGTGTATGATGGATTATAAGGAAACACTGAAGATTGCAGGGCCTCTTGGAGAAGGTAAGGACTTTGTAATTGTCCAGGCAGGAGAAGGTATGGGCTGGCGAGGCAAAGTCAGGAAAAGGGGGAGGAGGGCACAGGTGTGAACAGGATGCTCCTACAGGCAGAGAATAAAGTTGAAGGACTGGAGTCTGAAGCTTCTCTACCTTCTCCGGTAAGAAGGTTGGAGGAAGGAAGGTGAGTATGAGATATATTATCCAGGCAGCGTGTTCTTTTAAAATTTTCCTCCTAAGAACCAGACAAAGATGGAAAAGCAAAAAGGCGAGGAGGGGTGGGATTCAAGAGGAAACTCAGCACATATGCTAATGTCACTTGGGAACTGTAACCAGCTCACAATTTCCATCTATTATCATGGGTGAAAATATATTTCCAGCAGAAAAGAATAATTTTTAAAACATGGGTGTGAAATAAATGAGCACATGAAACCGTGTTGTCCAAAAAAAAACCCCAGCAGAATGTTTTCCTTAGAAAGCAGCCTTCGGGTGACACTGCCAGCAGCCTGCAGCCCCAGCAAGGATCTGCGCTTTTGTCACTCTGTGATTTGCAACGGGAAAGAAGCTCGCTTATCTAAGAAATGCATCTGAAACTCCATGGCTGGCAGGTGCTTAAGAGCACTGAACAGATGTCTGTCGAATGTAACAAAAGTCATAGATATATACTGGAAAGCACAGATGCACTACATCCTTGCTACCATAGTAGAGAAAATATCTCATATATGCATCAAAGGGCTTCATGCATTGTCCTTGCTGACTTCTTTTCTACAGGACTCGGAGCCCGCAATGGGAGCTACTCAGAGACCTGTGTTCATTGGCATTTTTAAGGATCTTGCTGACCCCATTTCCAAGCAAGACTGGAGCCAGCTAATCAAAGATGTCGGTATGGCTTCTGAGGTTCTCTCCAGTCTCATGAGCCTTGTGTTTGCTGGTGTTAATGCTGCATCCTGAGTCCCCCTTTTCTCACCTGTCTCCCTCTCACAAGTTTTGGAGCACTAACCTGTTGCTTCTCAGGCTCCACTGCTGTCTAGTCCACCAGTCTTACTGACAAGGCCCCAGGGTACTTTTTTGGCTGCCTGGCATCCCTTAGACACCTCTCCAAGTTGACTCTCCTCAGTCCTGGAATCCACCCACTCCTCTTTCTCTTTTGGCAGATACATGATGTCTTAGTCCATTTGGGCTGCTATAATGAAACACCACAGTCTGGGTAGCTTATCAACAAGAGAAATTTCTTTCTCACAATGTGGAAGCTGGAAGTCCAAGTTCAAGACATCAGCAGAGTTGGTTTCTCCCGAGACCTCTCCTTGGCTTGCAGATGGCTGTTTTCTTCTGTGTCCCCACACAGTCATCCCTCTGTGCATGGCTGTATCATAATCTCTTTTTTTTTTTTTTTTTTTTTTTGAGACGGAGTCTTGCTCTGTTGCCCAGGCTGGAGTGCATGGCATGATCTCAGCTCACTGCAAGCTCTGCCTCCCAGGTTCACACCATTCTCCTGCCTCAGCCTCCCGAGTAGCTGGGACTACAGGCGCCCACCACCATGCCCAGCTAATTTTTTTTGTATTTTCAGTAGAGACGGGGTTTCACCATGTTAGCCAGGATGGTCTCAATCTCCTGACCCCATGATCCACCCGCCTCAGCCTCCCAAAGTGCTGGGATTACAGGTGTGAGCCACTGTGCTCGGCCTGTAATCTCTTTTTATAAGGACACCAGTCATATTGGATGAGGGCCCATCCCAATAACCTCATTTTAACTAAATTATCCTTTAAAATCCCTATTTCCAAATGCAGACCCGTTCTGAGGTACTCTGGGTCAAGGTTTCAACACAGGAATTCAGGGAGATACCATGCAGCCTATAACATGAGCTACTGTGTTAGACTCCTAACTTCTCTCTCTGCCTCTTTCCTCACCCCTCTGGTCCAGCTGCATGATACCTCAACCACAATCTTCCTTGAGCACAAGTCTGAGCACGCTGCTTTCCTGCTCAGTATCCCACACAAACGTTCGTGACTCCCTGGCTTGTCAACAAGGACCTCCATACTCTACTCCAAGCAGCTTCTTCTGCAGCTTTGACTCCCACCAGCCCTGCCCTCAGAGCTCTTCTCCCATCTTGGCCACTTCCTCTATGTACCTTCTCCACATGATGACATGAATGGAGCTTGGATGACCTGCTCTTCCCACACTTCCTCCAAGGTACAAAGTGGGCAATGGCTTTCCACAGGAAGACACCATGGCATGAGATGTTGACTTGAGCACCAAAAGACCATGGAGAAAATCATGATAAACCTGCCTGGGAAGCCAAAGGGCTGCTTGCACTTTTTAAGTCCTTCTCTCCATTTTTCTTCGTCCTTTTTTCTTGCCTTTTGCTCCTCCTTCACCAAGCGGATGGTCAAAGATATTTGATCATGTTTTTAAGTTGAGTGTGAATGGGATTGAATTCACTCACAGCTATTTGGGGGTTTGTTGTGGGAAGTCAGGGACCCCGAATGGAGGGACCAGCTGGAGCCACAGCACAGGAACATAAACTGTGAATATTTCATGGACACTTATCAGTTCCCAAATAATAGTTTTATAATTTCTTATGCCTGTCTTTACTTTAATCTCTTAATCCTGTTATCTTCGTAAGCTGACAATGTACATCACCTCAGGACCACTGTGATAATTGTGTTAACTGTACAAATTGATTGTAAAACATGTGTGTTTGAACAATATGAAATCAATGCACTTTGAAAAAGAACAGAATAACAGCAGTTTTTAGGGAATAAGGGAAGACAACCATAAGGTCTGACTGCCTGCAGGGTTGGGCAAAAAAAGCCATATTTTTCTTCTTGCAGAGAGCTTATAAATGGACATGCAAGTAGGAGAGATATTGCTAAATTCTTTTCCTAGCAAGGAATGTTAATATTAATACCCTGGGGAAGGAATGCATTCCTGGGGGGAGGTCTACAAACGGCCACTCTGGAATGTCTGTCTTATGCAGTTGAGATAAGGACTGAGATATGCCCTGGTCTCCTGCAGTACCCTCAGGCTTACTAGGGTGGGGAAAAAACTCCACCCTGGTAAAGTCGTGGTCAGACTGGTGCTGCTTTCCTGCTCTCAAATCCTGTTTTCTGTTGTTTATTTATCAAGACAATACGTGCACCACTGAACATAGACCCTTATCAGTAGTTCTGCTTTTGCCCTTTGCCTCGTGATCTTTGTTGGACCCTTATAACTAGTTCTGCTTTTGCCCTTTTGTCCTGTTCCCTCAGAAACATGTAATCTTTGTTCTGCTTTTTGCCCTTTGAAGCATGTGATCTTTGTACCTACTCTCTGTTATTACACCACCTCCCCTTTCGAAAGCCTTAACAAAAAACTTGCTGATTTGAGGCTCAGGTGGGAATCACGGTCTTACTGGTGTGTGATGTCACCCCCGGCAGTCCAGCTGTAAAATTCCTCTCTTTGTACTCTTTCTGTTTATTTTTCAGCCAGCTGTCACTTACGGAAAATAGAAAAAGCCTACATTGAAATATTGGGGGCAGGTTCCCCAGATAGGGGCTTCCATGGACTGAATTGTGTCCCCTCCCAAATTTATATGTTGAAACTCTAACCTTTAATGTGACTGTGTTTGGAGATAGGACCTTTAGAATAGTGATTTAAGGTTTAAAAAGAGTGAGGCTCTAATCTGATGGGGCTGGTGTCCTTACAAGAAGAATAAAAAATGCAAGAGAGCTCTCTCTCCATTTACCCACAAAGGAAAGGCCACATGAGGATGGAGCAAGAAGGCAGCTGTCTGTAAGCCAGGAAGAGAGCCCTCACCAGGAGCCAAATCTGCTGGCACCTTAATGTGGAACTTCCAGCCTCCAGAGCTGTGAGAAAACACATTTCTGTTAAGTTATACAGTCTATAGCATTTTGTTATGGCAGCCCCAGCAGACAAACACAGGGGCTTTCTCAAAAGGAGCTACGTCTTTTGCCTGGTTTTGCTGAGACCTGCATGGCTCATTCATCAATAGCTCTTCCTTTGTATGAGCCTCCTGGCTTGGACTCCTGATGTCTGTCCCTCGAGAGGTGGAGGTAGAGTAATCCCTTAAGGAGGCCATTACCACTGACCAGTGACAGAGAGAGGAGCAAGCCCCTTTCTTTCCTGACCCATGAGATTGGTGTTGGTTAAGAAATATCAAGAGCTGTGAAAGGTTTGAGATTTCACCCTACTTGCAGTCTAACAAGTTAGCCTGCCACACTTCCAAGGTTGCTGGCAGAAGACACAAGACTCCTGGGTCAGAGACAAAGGACTTCATTACTCATAGCAATAGCAGTAACCGAGTGTCAGCATTTGTGTTCATCTCCCCAGTCCCAGTTCCTGCAGGCTAATGCAACAAGAGCCAGGTGCTGTCTGCAGAGGCAGTGGGTGACTTTCCTGGAGAAGAAGCTCAAGCTTTGGAAGCCCAAGTCTTTTATAGTGGGCAGTAAGCTTGTCTGAACTTTGCTCTGGAGGGATACATTATCTTTATCATTTTAGACAGTAAACAAGTAAACAAGCCTGCCCTTTGCTGCCGACGGAAACACTATTGCTCTCTTACAATGCTGCTTGCCATACAAGCATGAGATACCCTGGTGGTGTACCTAGTGAGATGTATATGCTAGTGCCTCTGCTTCTCTGATTGAACTCTGACTGACAATGGCACCTAAACACTTTCAATAAGCTACACTATTTATTATCCCTAGGAAATATTCCTTCTAGATAATGGAAATGGCCCTGGGACCTATACTTAAACACAAATATCTGGTATCCTGGTTCTTGACAATATGTCTATTGTGAAATGTAGGTTTCAACATGATTCAGAAGACAACTGCCATTGAAAAGATAGTTCGTTATCACAGTTCCTAAGAGAAGGGGCAAGGCATGCCACACCATGTGATGGTGGGAGTAGGGGACACATGGAGAAGCACTGGGGTTGACCAGGAGGCAAAGGTAGAGAGGAGAAGTGTGGGTAAGAGCCTTTACTGTGACTTCTGCAGGAAAGAATGGGTGAGGCAGGTGAGCAGGCTCAGGATTGGCTAGTGTGAATCCTTTCAGTGGGCTCTGGGGCATAAGGGCTGTTCCTAGTTGCCTGGATCCTAGCCTTGAAGTGGTGGTGGCCCAGAGTGCAGGAGCCCCACAAAGGAGGTGGTTGGGAGGTGGGGTCTAGGTGGGTTGGTTCGCATGTGAAAGGCGTTCTCACAGAAGAGCTCTTTGCTTCCACTAAGAATTGGCTAACCCTGGGTGGGGCAGTCCCTTCAGCATCAGCAAGTCCCCGAGACAGCCAAACCTCAGAATAAAAAGCCTTACTTAATATGACATCACACAAAAACTACACCTCACTGTGAAGACCTAACTCCAGAAGAATGTGGAAAACTAACCAAACACCTTGCCCGACATCATTACTCAACCTTTTGCCCTCTCGGTTAATCCAGGGTAGCTGGGCAGCGTATCAGCCAAGGCACTTCCAGAGTTTAAAAGCATCCCACTATGTAGCTGGTCATCAGTCAGCAAGTGTTCCCTGAGTGGGCGCTGTGAGCGAGGCACGGTAGGGGGTGCTGGGGAGTTGGGGGGAACCAAGACACACCTGGCCCTACCTGATGGCACTTAGGGTCAAGCTGAGCCCATAACCCCTGCCCCCAACCTGAGCAACATTCACTTGTCTTCTCAAACAGGGGGAGCATTTCTTTGGGGAAACATGTGGGCCTGAAGACACAGCACATCTCTGCCCACGAGGCAGGCTGGGGAGGAGGGAAGACTCTGCCTTCTGGAACTTCTTGTTCCTATCAGAGGCATCTCCAGAGTTTTCTCAGCAGCCTGCGTGCATCTTCCATCAGGGACCCAGATGTCGTTTCTTGGTCACATTGGAGAAACTGTGTCTGCAGGTGGCTCAGCTCATCTCTATGATGCTCTGCTGAGATATTTTGGAAAAATTGTTAAAGTGTTTTTGTAGCTTGGAAGGGCATCTAATTTGGGGATTCGCCTCTGCTGTTAGTCTCTCACTCGCCTTCTATCACATTCTCTGGAGGTAGGGCAGAGACTGATTTAAGCAATGCTCTCTCTTCGATTGGGCAAGGAGCCAGAATGACTTGCAGCTGTTGACTGACACACGCTGCCCAAGAAAGTGCAGGACACTCCTAATTATGCAAATACGAACTTCTCATAAAATAGACGTCAAAGCCCTAGTTTTTAAATCTTGTTGCAGTAAAATGTCTTAATTTGGGCTTCTGGAAACTACTACAATCATCTTAGGAGATGTATAAGTACATGTATATAAGACGTTAACATCACAAGATGGTTGTAGATCATTTGCCCATCTGCCTTGGTTCTGTAATTGAGAAAGCACAGTTCCTGGAGTCTGGCCTAAGCATGAAAACATGTCACGATGAGTCTAGGTTAGCAACAGTCTGCACAGTGCTTACTTCTGGGGGCGAATTTCAAATTATGTTATTATAACGCCTTGCAGTGCACCTAAGCATTAGGTCAGAGGCTGGTGTTTGGGAGAGTGCCTCCAGAATTGTCTGGAGTGCTTCTAGAAATCCCCTTCTAGGGCTCTGCTTTCAGAGATCCCTATAGGAGGGGTCTGGTGTGGGGCTCGGGAGGCTATTTTTCAAAAGTTGCCCAGGTCCCTGTGATGAGAAACCTGGTTTGGGAACCATCGGTTTAGTCTGAGAGTTTTGCTTTTTGAATATGGTCTCCATCCCAGTAGCTCCAGCACCTCCTGGGGACTTGTAGACACACGAAGCCTACATCTTCCCGGAGTCCCCAGTGGATTCTCAAGCCCATGGAAATGAGCAGCACAGGCATCCACAGGCCCAGGTGAAGTACGTGGAAGAGAATGACGATCTCACTGCTAGTTAATCAGGAAAGCCTTTATGGAGAAGTTGGGATCTTCAGAGGATAGAAAAAGCAGAGAAAAACCACTGCCGCTATCTGACTGATGAAGAAGCACAAGAGGTAATGGAGAGGCAGATGGATTTAGGGAACAAATGAAAAGTGTCCTGACTAAGTTGAACCAAAAGACGGAACACAAACTCTATGTCATTGGCATGTTGCAGCTGCCATCCATTAGATCATTGTGGTTGGCCTTTGTCTGCAGGGCACTATCCTGGGTATTCATCAAATGTATTCACAGAGCATGTTAAGATGGTTTTTTGGAATTTTTACTTATCTAAGGGGCTGCCTGATGCCAAAGAAAGTATTGGGATACAGGAGATTGGGCCTGGAACCAGCCCTGCATCCAATCCTTTCACTAACCCACTGCGTGTCCCTGGGAGAGTCATGGGGGCTCCCCGGGCCTCAGTTTGCTCATCTGTAAAGCATCAGCGGCTCCCAGTTCTAGCAGACCATGTACCCCATTTTGTAATAGATATTTGTAACATCCTCTGTCTTTGCCATTCTAAAATAAAAGCCATAGACATAACTACTAACAGGCATCATTTTTAAAGACCACTCTGATGCCCTACTTGTAATTTAAATGGGAAGCTGAGGGCAGGCATGGTGGCTCAAACCTGTAATCCTAGCACTTCGAGAGGCTGAAGCAGGACGATTACTTGAACCCAGGACTTCTAGATCAGCCTGGTGAACATAGTGAGACATCATCTCTACAAAACTAAAAAAATAGTTGGGTGTGGTGGTGCACACCTGTTGTCCCAGCTACTTGGGAGACTGAGGTGGGAAGATCGCTGGAGCCCAGGAGTTCGAGGCTGCAGTCAGCCGTAATCATACTACTGCACTCCAGTCTGAGCAACAGAATGAGACCCCGTCTCTAAAATAAATAAATGGATAGATAAAAATTTAAAATAAGGCCAGGTCTGGTGGCTCATGCTTTCATGCTTGTGATCCCAGGACTTTGGGAGGCTGAGGCACACAAAAAATATTAACTATTATTTTACTTAATTTTGAAATATTATGCTACACACATCCTGAAACACACACTTTTAGTCTTCTGATCTTTGCCCCAAATTAGTCCACTATCAATGGCATGAGTCAATGAGCTGAGGAGGAGGACTCATGAATAATATGCAAGGCCAATGACCCAGTAAATCAGTGAGGGCAGGCTGTAATCTGCAAACTTTCCAATAAGAACTCATGATGATGCTAGATTCTGTTATGGGTAGATTGACTGATTTAAAATCAGCTCCCTCTAGGGTAGATTTTCCTAAAGAAGAGAGCACTTAGTTTTCCTCCTTTTCCTTCTCCCACCTTCACACCCAAAATGCTTTATCTCAGGAAGAAAGAAAAGGAAACCCTTGGTTGTGTGTGGTGACTCACGTCTATAATCCCAGAACTTTGGGAGGCCAAGATGAGTGGATCACTTGAGCCCAGGAGTTTGAAAACACACTAGGCAAGATGGCAAAACCCCATCTCTTCTAAAAATAAGAAAGCTGGCTGGGTGGGGCAATGCATACCTGTAGTCCCAGCTACTCAGGAGGCTGAGATGGGAGGATCATTTGAACCCAGGAGGTTGAGGCTGCAGTGAGCTGAAATTGCACCACTGCACTCCAGCCTGGGTGATAGAGCAAGACCCTGTCTCAAAAAATTAAAAAAAAATTTTTTTTAAATAAATCAGAAGTTGAAGTAAAAGTAGGTTATAATACAATAATATGTATTTCAGTTTGTGAATACTTGGGCAGTATATGAACCATGTCTTCTATTTTCTGAATTGTGATGCTTTGACACTTGGGCCTTGTGATATGGTTTGGCTCTGTGTCCCCACTAAGTCTCATGTCAAATTGTAATCCCCACATGTCAGGGTAGGACCCTGGTGGGAGGTGATTGGATCACGGTAGCAGGTTTCCCCTTTGCTGTTCTCATGATAGTGAGTGAGTTCTCACAAGAGCTGACGGTTTAAAAGAGTGTGGCACTTCCTTCTGCACTCTCTCTCTCTCTCTCCTGCTCCCATTATGGTAAGACATGCTTTCCCTTCGTCTTCCACCTTGATTATAAGTTTCCCGAGGCCTCCTACCCATGCTTCCTAATAAGTCCGCAGAACTGTGAGTCAATTAAACCTGTTTTCTTCGTAAATTACCAGTCTCAGGTAGTTCTGTGAGAATAGCAGTGTGAGAATGGACGAACATACCTTGCTTACCCCAAAGGGGGTGCTACCTCACACCAGGGTTGGCCAATTCCTAGCAACAGCAAACAACTTGCCAACAAGCATACTTTTCAAATGCAAACCAACCCATTCAGATCTCATAGTTTAACTACCTTCTTCATCCCCTCTCACACTCCAGGCTACTATCCACCTGTCCTCACCATCCCAGGGCCAGGTACCAGACAACTAAGGGCAGCCCCTGTGCTCCAGAGCCCCTCCTCTCTCTGCTTCATGCCCAAGGCCAGTGCTTTGCCATGCAGGCCCCTGGGGCATGGTGCGCCCCCTTCTGGGAACCGTGAGTAACAAATTCTCCGTTCAATGGCAATTGTCGCCTGCTCTGATGGCCTTACAATACCTCAGATTTTCTAGTATAAACAATAGTTTAAAACATGTAGAACTACACTGCCAGACTTAAGAGAATGGCTTCTTGGCCCTACATATAATAAATAAGCTTGGGTTTAAGAAAAGTCAGAAGGTCAGAAGAAACTTTCTAGAATGAGAGAGAACAAGGAAGCAGAGGAACAGCTGGACAGAGGGACAAAAACCAGTATTTGCTAACAGAGCTGACTGGATTTCCATAGATCGGACAGAGAGGAAAATTCCTTCATTTGAGTAGGCATATGATACCAACATATATCATAGATCATGGAGGAAAATTAGGAAGTTGGATATTCTGGCAAATCAGCCAGGCCTTATTTTGAGTGCAGTGTGGAAACAATTCCCTGTTATAACATGGGATGTGGCAGTAATAATGACACATCACAGCAAATGCATCTCTGAACTTGAAATCCCACCACAGGTTGAAGCATGCTTTCTGTCTCAGCATGTCCAGCAGGACGTTGGAACATCTTACCAGTCCTGGGTCAATTTCTCCTTGTGTGACCTGTCCTGGGCGTTGCAGGACAGCTAGTGTCCGCCTGACTAAATATCATTAGTGCCCTCCAATCATCATGGCAACCAAAACTTCCTTCAAAGATTTTCAAGAGGCCCATGTTGACAAACCACTAAATCGGATAACTCACAAAGCACTCCCAGAACGAGCTCACTTTGATTCTAAGATCTCTGGGGAGTCACAGATAAAGGAGATTGCCAATATGCTTTAAAGTCTGGGAGTTACTATTGTAGGCCATTGCCGTGACCTGACCAGAATATAAGACACAAAGGGGACATGAATCTAAGAAGGAAATATGACAAACCAAGACGAGGTCGTTTACTTTTGAGAGCAAATCACAACCTTTAAGGGAAAAATTAAAAATTACTTTTGGATCTTACTCTCAGAATTGTGCGAGTAACTGTAATTCTGGAAGTATGGTTCGGGGTGGGCACTCCTCAAGCCCCCAGGCTCTGAAGTGTGGAGCTGGTAGTGTGTCCATGGGGGTCAGGAGCTTGAAATATTGTGCTACATATGCCAAGTATGCTCACTCCATATGTCTCTGGAGAGAGGCAAGACTAGCAGCTCCGCCCCTTGCTGTGTGGCTGTGGTCAATTTACTTGACCTCTCTGAGCTAATTCTATAATTAGTAATGCTGAACTCATATTCCTAACGTACCGGTAGTTGTAAGGATTAGATATTGCACACAAAGGACTTAGCTAAGTGCATGGTACTTAATAAATGATGAATAAGCTATATGATAAACATCGTTTTTTATACGGTATCGGATCGTTCTCTTTTCAAATTGTCCACTAGAGGGTGCCAAACACTAGCCTGAAACTTGGAAAAGCTGTCCTCCAAATTCCCCCCGCCCCAAACAAACACCCGCTTTGCAAAACATGCTCTCAAGATCCTAAGCATTGATGTCAGAAAAAAGACTTGGCAGACTTTCCATTTGCTTTCCTCTTCACCCTCGAGAAGTCCTACACCTAAAATAAAGACGCTCAACTTCAAGACTGTTAGTTTAAATTACACCATTTCTTACAGGTGCGTAGACAGTGTAACTGTGATGTTGCCAATGGCTTTAAACCAGCTGCATACACAAGACAGAGCTGCAGGGGCCGCCTGCCCCTGGAGCAGGCAGCCAGGGATGTGTCGTTTGTAGAGAATTTAAACACGATAACACAGCTGACTAAAAGTCAGTTTGCTTGTGATATCACCATGTGCTTGCAACTCTAAATAACATCAGTGATAAAATACTGTTCTGCAAAAAAAAAACTTTTGCTGTTCAAAGTTCCAAATAATTTCTGCAGATATGATTGTATTTTAGCAATATGTATGTAAGCTTCAATTTGATATATTTCTTACTTACCATTAATAATTTTAATATATCTGGAAGTTAATTCTGAGAACTCCCTGTGGCACAGAAGCATCTTCCCAGTGGACTCAGCCACGTGCATTTTGTTCTCATCTGTTCACACACAGCGCCAGCCCGGAGATTGCACCTTGAGCTACAACTGTCTCCAACCCCTACATTTAAATAGTAAATTCAAAACAAACCATGATAACCCTGATTGTAATGATGAAAGAAGCAGATCTTGGGTTATTTTACTTTCGTCATTTTATGTGATAAAAAATTCTAAATTTGTGTTTAAACTTTAAAACCAAAACAGACAGAGAGCCATGAGATTAATTTTTTACCGACAAAGTGCAAATTTAGTTCATATGTGATGTGTTCCTAAATTTGCATAATAGTAAAATTAAAATGTACTCTTTCTTTAAATTGCGTTTTGAAACTAGAGATTGTTCAGCAGGTCAATTTTAAAAAATGAAGAAACTACAGACTGACTCAAGAAAACAATGATTACTACTGATTGCATTATTACCATTATAAAAATAATTTTGTTGCATGGGGAGGACGTTAAAAATTATCCACTCCAGGTGTCAACTATTCTAGGTCTACTTTTGTCTTAAATCCCAACTAAGTTGTTTTGCACATCCAAGAAAGGAAGGCCGACTGCCCTGGGAGAGCCCCCAGTGATGCACTGAGAAGAACCCTAGTCGTGGGCAGATGGGATGGGCTGCTCTCCAGAGCGTACGCAATGCCCCTGGATTCCTAAGCCCTCCGAGGCCTGTCTCTTCCACTCCTGCAGACTTGGAGACCTTTTATTTAAGGAGGCCCTATTTGGGAAGATCTCGGAGCACTTTACAAATAACAACTTTGGTCTACAAGCTGGAGGAAGGTTCAATCTGTGTATCTCCTAGACGAAGGGGCAGGCTGGGTGAAGGGAAATTCCATTGAAAGCCTTGCTTTGAGTGTGTTCCGGCTATGACCACACCATGATACATGCATGTTATTACACCCAGACCTATGTTTCAAGAATGCATGAGCTACCCTCCCATGGAACTTGGTCAGTTATTATCCAGCAACATAAACTGACAACTTTTCTATTCCTTTCTCCTCTACATTGTTGCAGGTTTTCACGTTCCCACCCCCAAATTAGAGGGGTGAGGGAAAGCAACAACATTCTTTCCTATCCATAGTATATGTTTCCAGCAGCATAGCCAACTCCATTCCCCCAGTAGCTACCAAGCTAGTAACAATTCTTACCATTTATTAAGAGTAGAATTACACACCACATCAAACTGTTCTGTCTACTTTATTTCTAATTCTTGCAGTAACTTCAAGCAAGTTGCAAAAACGTCAGCCAGCTAACGGTACAGGGAGCCAGTCCTCTTTGTATCTTGAAGCACCAGGCATTCTTCCAGGCGTGTATAGAAATGAGCTCATTCGGCCGGGCGCCGTGGCTCATGCCTGTAATCCTAGCATTTTGAGAGGCCGAGGTGGGCGGATCACGAGGTCAGGAAATCAAGACCATCCTGGCCAAGATGGTGAAACCCCGCCTCTACTAAAAATACAAAAATTAGCTGGGCATGGTGGCGCATGCCTGTAGTCCCAGATACTCTAGGGGCTGAGGCAGAAGAATCGCTTGGACCAGGGAGTCGGAGGTTGCAGTGAGCGAAGATCACACCACTGCACTCCAGCCTGGCAACACAGTGAGACTCCGTCTCAAAAAAAAAAAAAAAAAAAAAAAAAAGGAAAGAAAGAAAGAAAAAAGAAAGAAAGAAAGAGATGAGCTTATTCTTCCCCCAACCCCCAAATCCTTTTTTGTTTTTTGGTTTTTTTGTTTTTGTTTTTGTTTTTGAGAGACAGAGTCTCGCTCCATTGACCAGGCTGGAGTGCAGTGGCGCGATCTCCGCTCACTACAAGCTCCACCTCCCGGGTTCACGCCATTCTCCTGCCTCAGCATTCCTAGTAGCTGGGACTACAGGCGCCCGCCACCAAGCCCGGCTAATTTTTGTATTTTTAGTAGAGATGAGGTTTCGCCGTGTTAGCCAGGATGGTCTCGATCTTCTGACGTCCTGATCCGCCCGCCTTGGCCTCCAAAAGTGCTGGGATTACAGGCATGAGCCACTGCTCCCGGCCTCCTTTTTTAAGTTCTAAGTTTTCAAATTAAAATTGTGGTAAACTACACATAAAGTGACATTTACTGTCTTAACCATTTCTCAGTGTACAGTGTCATGGTCTTCAGTACATTCCCACTGTTGCACAACCGTCGCCACCACCCATCTCCAGAACTCTTCACCTTACAAAACTAAAACTCTGTACCCATTAAACAATTACTCCCAATTTTCCCTTCTTCTTCTCCTCTCCCAAATCTTAAGTATAAAGCAGACAGTATTGTTATCACCATCCCCAATTTTCAGATGAGGGAATGGAGGCATCGTGAGATTCAGTAACTTCCCTGATCACAGCTGGTTGGTAGCAGGTGGCCAGGCTGCAGAAGTCATGGCCTCAGCCACTGTGCGGCCTCAGGCACACCTCACACAGTACTGTGCTGTGTTGTCTCTTCTGCTGTGGAGCCTCTCTAGAAGATCAAGAAACAGTAGCCTAGAAAGTTGAAGCAAATTGCAGATTCTTCCTCGTAAAGGCCGAGGAGGCTCTGTGTTGAGACCTCTTGGATCCCAGGCTAATTAGCCTGCTGCACCTCCCCTTAGATTAGAGCAGTGACCCTGTCCTTGGTCCTGTCCTCTGCTCTCATCCACATCCAAAAGCAGCTCTGGTCTTCTCCCCTCAGTCCCAGGTGCAGTCTGTGGGTTCCAGCTTGCCTGTGACTAGGGAAGGAGACTGTGCACTTTGGCCAGCGGGCAGCGGACTAGGCCCCATCTGGGATGTTCTTGCTCATCTGCACGTAGCTGGGGAGATGCAGTCTGTGCTGCAACAGCCTGTGCTCCCTGTCACTGCTAAGGAAGCCCCTCTTCTCCCTTCGGGCCAGTGCTGCTCTGCAGGAAACCTCCCTCCTGCACACAGCCATCAGCTTCTATCCAACACTGAATGGGAGACTGAGCTGGACCCTTACCTGGCACCTGTGTTCAAGGAAGGGGTGCTAGGGAGATGGTGTACCCCCTCCCGCATATACAGATCCTTATTTCTTTATGTTGGCATGTAGGGAGATGGTGTACCCCCTCCCCACATACAGATCCTTATTTCTCTATGTTGGCGTGTAGGGAGATGGTGTACCGCCTCCCCACATACAGATCCTTATTTCTTTATGTTGGCAGGTAGGGAGATGGCATACCCCATCCCCACATACAGATCCTTATTTCTCTATGTTGGCATGTAGGGAGATGGTGTACCCCCTCCCCCATATACAGATCCTTATTTCTCTATGTTGGCGTGTTGGTCCTATTTTCAGCCATTTCAGTGAGCAGCCCTGAGGAAGAGCAGCTTCACTATGAGAGGAGTTAGTTAGAACAGAATTTTTCCCCAGTTGACCAATGTAAGCTTGAAAGCCTACCTAGAAGAGGAAGAACTTTAAAACTTTACATCTATTTCATCAGCACACCTTATTTTACCCGGAATAAACTCCACCACTGACCTCTGCTCACTCCACCACCAACACCCTAGCCCAAGCCCCACTTTCCCTCACCTGTACAGGCCCCTCAACACCGCTACCTCCCAGACTGTTCTCCACAGGCAGCCAGAAACAGCCTCTAAACTGTCAACCAGATCCTCTAAGATCAGGAATGAGACAAGGATGCCCAGTCTTGCCACTTCTATTCAACACGGTACTGGAAATTGTAGCCATAGCAATTAGGAAAAAAAAAAAAATAATAAGGCAAATACAAAAAAGGAAGTAAGTTTATCCCTGTTTACATGTGAAGGTGACATGATCTTATAGGTAGAAAACCCTAAAGATTCAGCCACAACAACAAAAAAAACCTGTTAGAACTAGTAAATGAATTTAGCAAATTGCAGGATACAAAATCATCACACAAAAATCAGTGCGTTTCTATACACCAACAACAAACAATCCAAAAGGAAATTAAGACAACAATCCTATTTGTAATAGTATCAGAAAGAAAATAACATTCAGGAATAAAATTTAGGAGTACACTAAAAACTACAAAATATTGCTGAAAGACCTAAAAGACACACACAAAAAAAATGGAAAAACATCCCATGTTCATGAATTGGAAGACGTAATATTGCTAAGCTGTCATACTACCCACAGCAATCTACAGACTTAATGCAATCTCTCCCGAAATTCCAGCATTGTTTTTGTCAGAAATAAAAAAATCTATTCTAAAATTCATATAGAATCTCAATGAACCCTAAATAGCCAAAATAATCTCAAAAAAGAGGAACAAAGTTGGAGGTCTCACATTTCCTCATTTCAAAGCTTACTACAAAGCCACAGCAATCAAAACAATGGGGTGCTGGCATAAAGACAGACATATAGACTAACGGAATAAAATAGAGAGCCCAGAAATGAACATTTGTATGGATGGTCAAATACTATTTCACAAGGGTGCCAAGACCATTCAATGGGGAAAGGATAGTCTTTTCAAGAAATGGTGCTGGATATCCATATGGAAAAGAATGAAGCTGAACTCTTATCTCATACCACACACAAAAATTAATTCAAAATAGATCAAAGACAAAATATAAAAACTAAAATGATAACACTTTTATAAGAAAACATATAGCAAAATAATGTCTTTATGATATTGCTTGGCAATGACTTCTGGATGATCACACTGAAAGTCAAGCAACACAAGACCAAATGAGTAAATTTTACTACATCAAAATGTAAAACTTTTCTGCATCAAAGTACACAATCAACAGAGCAAACTCAACAAGTCAATTCATGGGATGGGAGAACATATTTATAAATTATATATCTGATAAGGGGTTATTATTTAGTGTATATAAAGAACACTTACAACTCAAAAACACAAAACCAACAATTCCGTTTAAAAAATGGACAAAGGACTTAAATAGACATTTCTCCAAAGAAGACATTCAAATGACCAATAAGCATATTAAAAATGCTTAATATAACTAATCACTATGGAAATGCACATCAAAATCAGATATCACCTCACATCTTCACATATCATTATGATGCCTACTACCCCAAAAAATGGAAATACTGTGTGTTGTTGAGCATGTGGAGAAATTGGAACCCTTATGCACTGTTAGTGGGAAGGCAGAATGGTTCAGCCACTGCAAAAAGCAGTATGGTGGTTCCTCAAAAAATTAAACACAGAATTACCATATAATCCAGCAATTCCATTACTGGGGAGATACCCCAAAGAACTGAAAGCAGAGTCTCAAAGAGACATTTGCATACTCGTGTTCACAGCAGCATTTTCCATAATAGCCAAAAGGTGGAAGCAACCCAGGTGTCTATCAATGGATGAATGGGTGTACAAAGTGTGGTCCCTCCATACAATGGAGTATTATTCAGCCTTAAAAAGGAAGGAAATCCTGATAAAAGCTACAACATGGATACATCTCAAGGACATTATGTTAAGTGGAATAAGCCACACACCAAAGGATAACACTGTATAATTCCACTAATATTCAGCACCAGAGTAGTCAAATCCATAGAGACAGAAAGTAGAATAGGGGTTGCCAGGGACTGGGGAGAGGTGAGTGGGAGTTGGTGTTTAATGAAAACAGAGGTTTAGTTTGGGAAGATGAAAGAGTTCTGGAGATGATGGCAGTGGCGGCTGCACAGCAGCGTGGTTGTCCTTAATGCCACATACACTGAAAAAATGGTTAAAATGGCAAATTTTGTTATGTGTGTGTTTGCCACATACCCCCAAAAAATCAGTCAGATTATGTGACATATCTGCTCTCAGCCCTCACTCAGAATACAATCCAAATTCCTTCTCCAGTGGAGCGGGCCTCACACTCCAGCCACAGGGCCCCTCCTCTCTTACGAGCCCAGCATGTTTCTGCCCCGGGCCCCTTGCAGTCACTCTGTGTTCCCTTCGCAGGCTCTTCTCCCTGGGCATTGCATGGCTCATTCCCACATTTAACTAAGGACTCTGCTCAATCCTCACTGCCTTTGGCCACCCTATTAAAATAGCACATCCCTCCAACCCCATAGCACACCTTACTTTTCTTCATGAGTTTCATCAGTGCCTGGGATTATCTTAACCACTCGTTTATCCATTCATTACTTGTCTCCTGCAGTGAAATGTGCACCCCATGCAGGCAGGGCCTTTGCCTTGCTCACTGCTGTGTCCCCCCGGGCCTAGAATAGTGATGGCCCATAGCAGAGTCCAGGAAAGAGGAGTCCAACAATGAATGAATGGATAACGCCATACAACATCTGTGTTGGTGAAATTGACAGAGGTGGTAGAATTGAGGGTGACTGATGATGGAATGAAGCTCCCACAAGATCTTGAGAGTCAATATGCTGGGCTAAATGACTAAGATGAAGCTTAGCAGGGGTGCTAAGGCTGCCCTTGGGGCAAAAGCCCAAGTGAGTACAGGACGAGGAAGAAACTGCTTCACAGCAGCTGAACAACTAGCAAACACTTGGAAGCTACAAAATGGTGGGGAGCTCACAGGGGGATCGATGGGCCTGCAGAAACACCCTGTGATCTCAGGCTGCATGGGGTGGCTGGACAGGGGGCCGGTGTGCTCTGCCTGAGACACCCCATGGGGCAGCCCTGTCAGTCCTGCACTTTGCACTGAAGCAGTCAGAGGTTATTCAAGTACCTCTTGACCATAGGGACCAGGATGGCAAAGGCATTCCAAATTACATCCTCAACAATACATAGTTTCAAATAGCTCAAAGGAGGATATTGAACATTCCCAATACAAATAAATGATAAATGTTTGAGATGACGGATATGCTAATTACCCTGACCTGATCACTACACATTACATGTAGAGAAGCATCACTATGTACCCCATGAATATGTACAACTTTTATTTGTCAATTAAAAATTAAAAATCATATTCTATAAAAACTAATAGAAGGAATGTTTAGCCCATAGATGGTAGATTTGGGAGCCAGACAGAACTGAATCAAATTCTGGTTCTGCCTTTTATTAGCTGCAGGACACATGCAGAATTCTTAACCTTAATAGTCTCTAGTTGTATGGCTGTCAAGGCCAATGTCGTAAAAGGTAAAATATAACTGTTTGATTTTGTAGTTATACACAAAGGCTTGTACTGTGTCCTGTAGAAAACTTGAAGAGTCATCCCTTAAAAATATACATCCATAGTCTTTGCTGAAATTGCCAGTGAAATGTACTTTATCAGGGTCCCAATATTGTGCACAAAATGTAGCATGGAAACTTAATGCCCCCTTCTTATAAACGCTTATCTATAGATGGGCATCCCAATTTGAGGCAACACATATATGATCAGAACTAGGAGTGAATATAAATGATGGAGTATCATGATACTAGAAACAGATAGAATATTTAGAACAGATACAGCCCTAAATGAATAACAACTCGTGTGTCTCTTCTGCTAGATTGATTATAACCTAAAACAGTTCCGTTCTGGATGATCTTGGTAAATCATATGCTTGCATCGTGACTGAAATCATCTTGAAAAACGTTGTTTTTAAAGAACCTAAAAGCTGGGAGTGGGGGCTCATGCCTGTAGTCCCAGTAACTTAGGAGGCCAAGGCAGGAGGATCATTTGAGGCCAGGAGTTTGAGACCAGCCTGAGCACCATAGCAAGACTCCATTCCCACAAAAAAATTAAAAACTAACTGGGCATAGCTGTGGATGCCTGTAGTTTGAGCTACTCAGGAAGCTGAGGCTGGAGGATCACATGAGCCTAGGAATTGGAGGTGGTAGTGAGTATGGTCTCACTATTGCACTCCAGCCTGGGTGACAGAGAGAGAATCTGACTCCAAACAAAAAACAAAAAGAAAAAGCAAACAAAAAAAAACTGCTGTAGGTGGTACCCTTCAAAAGTGTTCCTTTTGGGATACAAAATTAATTTGGATCCCCAAATACAAATTATTTTGTATAAATTGGGGCACCTCAGGTTCTACAGTGGAATCGCTGCAGTGGCTGATGAGGAGGACACAAAACAAGAGTCCTTCCACTGGGAATTTACATGCTGGTTTTCCTCATCATGGGTTTGTCCTTCGTGGCTCCAGCCTTCAGTGGAGTCAGGCACAAGCAAGTGATGACTTGCTGATGAAAACACTGGACAATGCAGTCTGGATTTTTTTTTTTACAAAAGTAGAAATATCAGAATGTGACAACTTACAGTGACCATATAATTTATCAGCCAATTGGAATACTTTAGAGAGTGAGGGAAGCAAGAGAGGGTGAGTATGAACAGGTACACTGGGACTACAAGCGTAAACCAGCACTGACCTTTGTCACTGCTGTGGCTGAAGCCACGAGGATATTCAGGCTTCAGAAGAGGCTCACCACGAGTGCCCTCCATGGTAGCAAGAAGGTCTGGCTTGACCCCAGTGAGACCAGCGAAATCATCAACGCCAACTCCCATCAGCAGATCCGGAAGCTGATCAAAGTTGGGCTGATCATCCACAAGCCTGTGACTGTCCATTCTCGGGCTGGATGCCAGAAAAGCACCTTAGCCCACCAGAAGGGCAGGCACATGGGCACAGGTTAGCTCAAGGGTACAGCCAATGCCCAAATGCCAGAGAAGATCACTTGGATGAGGAGAATGAGGATTCTGCACCAGTTGCTTGGAAGATATCGTGAATCGAAGAAGATTGATCACCACATTTATCACAGCCTGTACCTGAAGGTGCAGGGGAATGTGTTCACAAACAAGCAGATTCTCACGGAACACATTCACAAGCTGAAGGCAGGCAAGGCCCACAAGAAGCTCCTGGCTGACCAGGCTGAGGCCCGCAGCTTTAAGACCAAGGAAGCACGCAAGCTCAGTGAAGAGCACCTCCAGGCCAAGAAGAAGGAGATCATCAAGACTTTGTCCAAGGAGGAAGAGACCAAGAAAAAAAGCTTCCCCTTTGTCTGTACATCCTAACCACCGTGATTACATAGATCAGTCATTAAAATAAAACAAGCCTTAAAAAAGAAAAGAAAAGAAAAGAAAAACAGGACTGCCCTGAGAAAACTAGGACGTATGGTCACCCCAAGAGGAGTCCTTTCATGGGAATATGGCGTTGAGATGCACAGGCCTGCCAGGAGCTGTTTCATAAGGATTCAGTGTTTTTCTTGTGCAGGGGAATGAATTTTGATGAGTATAAAAGATGAATGAGAGGACCAAGACATTCCAATTCCACCCACCAGATTAGCCAGTTTGGTTTTTGACAGTTCTGTCCCTCTGTTTTACATTTTCCAGGTTTGGGAAATGCAGACATAGATATGGATAGTAACATTTTTAAGTGACTCAGTAGCCCACCTGATAGCCACAAGAGCTTGGCATGGGTTGAAGGTATTCTTTAGGTGGGAACCAATGACAAGCTGTATGACTTTCTTTGCAGGAAGATAAAGAGGTACTTTGCTGTGGGGAAAAGAAAGAGAGATCAGCCTGTTACTGTGTCTATATAGAAAGAAGTAGACATAAGAGACTCCATTTTGTTCTGTATTTGAGATGCTGTTAATCTGTGACCCTACCCCCAACCTTGTCCTTGCAAGAGTCATGTGCTGTGGTGACTCAAGCTTTAATGGATTTTGGATTGTGCAGGATGTGTCTTTGTTAAACAAGTGCCTGAAGGCAGCTTGCTGGTTAAAAATCCTGCCCACCCCTGGGCAATGGAACATCTCGGTGTAAAACCCGATTGTATGCTCTGTTTACTGAGATAGGAGAAAAGCACCTTACGGCATAAGGTGGGATTCGCTGGTGGGACTTGCTGGCGCAATGCTGCTAAGAGGTTTGTGGAGATGTTTACATATGCATATCAAGGCACAGCATTTTCCTTTGAACTTATTCATGTCACAGAGATCTTTGTCCATATGTCTTACTGCTAATTTTCTCCCTAAAATGATCCTATTGTCCTGCCACTCCCTTATCTTTAAGATGGTAAAGATAATTATCAATAAATACTAAGGGAACTCAGAGAGTGGTGCCGGCTTGGGTCCTCTGTAAGCTGAGCGCCGGTCCCCTGGGCCCACTTTTTCTTTCTCTATACTTTGTCTCTGTGTCTCATTTCTTTTCTCAAGTCTCTCGTTCCACCTAACGAGAAACGCCCACAGGTGTGGAGGGGAAGGCCACCCCTTCACTTTGCAACAAAAGAGGGCCTCACCACTCTGGAAACACAGGAGGACATATTCCTTAAGTGTCTGAAATCCAATTCATCTGGACCCAGCATGCCATTGATGCCTTTGCCACACCTTTACAGATGTTCTAGGGTTATGCTGCTTGCAGGTGACACTGTTAGTTATATAAATAAAGATGTAATAAAATTTCTCTCCAGTGTTTTTGTACCCAGGTGCTGATTCTTGCCTTTTTTTTTTTTTTTTTTTTTTGAGACAGAGTCTCACTGTGTCACCCAGGCTGGAGTGCAGTGGTGCCATCTCAGCTCACTGCAAGCTCTGCTTCCTGGTTCAAACATTTCTTGTGCCTCAGCCTCCTGAATAGCTGGGATTACAGACACATACCACCACACCCAGCTAATTTTTGTATTTTTGGTAGAGACAGGGTGTCGCCATGTTGACCAGGCTGGTCTTGAACTCTTGGCCTCATGCGATTTGCCCTTCTTGGACTCCCAATGTGCTGGGATTGCAGATGTGCACCACCATGCCCTGCTAATTATTGTATTTTTAGTAGAGACTGGGTGTTGCCATGTTGGCCAGGCTGGTCTCAAACTCTTGGCCTCATGTGATCCGCCCACCTTGGCCTCCCAAAGAACTGGAATTATAGGCATGAGCCACTGCGCCCAACCTGATTCTTATCTTTCTAGCATGTGCATGCATCCCCAGCAATGGGCAGGTGCATTGGTCTAGGCACCACCAAGGGGCTGTTTTAGCAAAATCAAAGGCGGTGGAGATTCAAAAACTCTGTCAGGTTGTGAGTTTGGGGCTAGATCTTGGAAACAGCAGCAGAAAGTAAACTAAAGACTAGAAGAAGGGAACTTTCAGGGCAGTGAAACTATTTCCTATGTTACAATAATAATGGACACATGTCATGACATATTTGTCAAAACCCACCAAATGTACAACTCAAAGAGAGAAGCCTAACATAAACGACAGCCTTTAGTTAATAATAATGTTGTATTTCTTTTGGTATTTTTATTTTATTCAATGGTAACTTTTTAAATTTTAAATTTGTAAATTTTAAATTTGTAAATTTTTTTCTTGTTTTGGTGAAAATCTTTTTGAAATGCAATTTAATTCTATCTTTTCAATTGATAAATAATAATTATACAAATATGACAAATAATGTATGGAGTATGTAGTGATGTTCCCATAAATATAATGTGTAGTGATCAGATCAGGGTAATTAGTGCATCCATCATCTGAAACATTTCATCACTTCTCTGCATTGGGAATGTGCAATCTTTTCCTTCCAGCTATTTGAAACAATATATTATTGTTAAGTATCATCATTTGTATAGAACACTAGATCGTATCAGGATTGGTTTGTCAGTTTTAACAAACATACCACACTAATACAAGATGTAAATAATAGGGAAATGTGAGGGAGCCTGGGCAGGGAGAGATATGTGGAAATTCTATACTTTCCAATCAATTCTTCTGTAAGCCCAAAATTGCCCTAAAAAATTACTAATTGTGCCTCACGGAGGAGAATCATGTAAGATGCTGGCCCAGACACAGTGGGCATGGCTGTGCCCAGTCCTTTCCCTTCATTCATACCACACACCTGTGTCAGGGTCCTGGTGGCACCACCATACACCGCTAGCTAATGGCAGTGCAAGGCCTGAGCCTCTTCAGTGGCCACCCCTCCCAGCAGGCTCCGATGGGCTATCCCCACATCCTGCACCCTTGGACTGCTTGATGCCTGGCCCAGGATGGCCACTGTGGTTACCCCTGAGCTACTGGGGTGATGTGGATTGGAAAATGCCTCCCCTGCCATCTGCAATGCATTTCAGGAATCTCTTCCAAAGGTCATGAAAGTTTGAGCAGCAACTGCACTGGCTGTGGCTGCCTTGATGACCCCCTTCCGTGGGCTGGCTTTCTACCTTCCTCTGAGTCACTCCTCCTACCCCTCACACCTGCTCCCTAGGACCACATCCCAAAAAAAGTCCTTAATGCAAGTCTTCATCCCCGACTCTGCTAAGGGGAAGAGATGCATTTAAGCACATTAAAACCTGTGCATATAGGCATGCGTCACACCAAGCAATGTTAAAATGACAACACTACTCAATTCTTTGATATTTGAATTTTACAAACAGAACTAATCTTATCAAGCATATTAGATCTATTTGTATTATCTTCATTTGAGTGTTATAAAAATATATATACACTTCTATGGGCAAAAAGACATAAGCCAAAACCATGAGCATGTACTTTCTTTTTCTTTGTTTATAATTTAAAATATTTTCCTTGGAAAATTTCCAGATACATAAAGACTATTCCCTAATTACTTCAGCTGATAATTAGCTAACGGTCTCAAGTCAGTTAGGCATCTTAGAACATGTATTTTAATTTGACATTAAAGAAAATATAATCACTGTTATTATTAGAAATAAAACTCTTTAAAACCCACACAGTAAAGGTGAAATGATTCTATAGGCTCACCTAATTAGCAGTGTTTTATATAAAGACATCAGTTGTTACAGCTCTCATTAAATAAATACACAGGTTTACATTTCTAATCTTAAATATATGGTGCTAGCACCAATAACCTACCTGACAAGTAGAAGGAACTTAGGATATTCTCTTTAGTCAAGCTTGAGATAAGATGATAATTCCAAAATTATGCATAAAGAGTTGTATTTATATGATATTTCACACTGTGATAAAATCAAAGAGAAAATATATAGCTATCTATTTTGCCAAAGTCTATAATTTATTAAGTATGCATGATGGATTTTTATATAATTCTTCTGTATTTATTTTTAGTAAGTAATATTGAAATCCTTTATGTTTTACCTAAATTTTTAACACAGAAGTGTGTTTTGTAAAAGCCACCATCTGACTACTAATTGATGGCTTAATGATTATTTACATTTCTTTCTTCCCTTGTAATTCAACAGTAGGAACTCCATGTTATTAAACTAACATTTGCATTTTTTCTTTTTCTGATCCAAAAGCTTTTTAGAGAGAGATGTAATTTAATATTAGAAAACAGGAACACTTTTCACAGTGTTATTAATGACTTAATTGTTTATATATAGTTTAAATTTTTTAAATTTTATGCTAATTAGGGTAATATATACCTTTATTCTTATCATCTTAACCATTATGAAGTTTACAGTTACAGATGTTAAGTATATTCACATTGTTTTGAAAGATACATACTTTTGATGAATGTCTTAATAACTAAATTAATTTGAAAATATCTGTTCTCATTTGAAAATCTCCTTTTCCAAGAAGGAAACTATTGGATGTTTCAGTTTCCAGAAGGCAGATTTCTTTAAACTGTTTAAAATACCCATACATGTCATTACAATATGTAGCTTTTCAGCTAGGTGCATTTAGGCAAATTTCACCCTTTATTTCTGTCGGCTGGAAAGGTTTTCCTAAAGGGCCACATGTCTAAAGCATTTTGTGTTTTGGCATAATTTCTTAAACTTTTTGCACTTTGGGGAGTCTGAGATTCTTTATCTTATTCATTAATGTTCTTTGTAACTTCTAGAAACCATCGAAATAGGAGCTGTATTGAATTTGAAAGACTTTCCAACTGTATTTGCTAATTCCCTCAGGAGACAGGCTATCCCAGCTATTCCCATTTGCATTTCTGCACCATTTTGTTAGCTGTGCAAGGGATATAATTAGTTCACACATCTGGTATTGCATGGATTGGCTGGTGTTAAAGGTTTCACAAATTAATACAAACCTTTTTTATTTTTGAAATTGAAGGGCTCTTAATTAGTTTAAAAATAGTTGTCAACTTGCTTATAACCAGCATTTGTATGTTACAACTTGTTCTCTTCCTAAAGGTGGGGAAGTGAGATTTGACAACAGAGACCTATCTCCGTAAGAGTTATTTGAGAAAGGGCGTTGTCGGGTCAGAGTCTGACTTGCAGAGCCCTGACTGCAGTCGTGGATAGGGGGAATTTCCTTCCAGCGGCGTGGAAAAGGGGCGTGGGAATCGATGCAGGTGGAACAGTGGTTCCTGATCTGACTCAGGCAACCACTGGACCTTGGGCATTTTTACATCCTCAGATTCCAGAGCCTCTTGAAAATGTCTAATTTTCATCATATCGAGTTCTTCCTGTGAAAGCCATGGCAAGTCTGGGTTAACTAGTAGTGCACTAGTTCTAGTTAGCTTAAGATTCTAGTTAGCTTAAGAATCTTTCTCATAATGCATGAACATGTAAAAACCAGGAATTTCTTTGGTGAAAAATTTGTTTGCTTAGAACCAGAAAAACCCATAATGCAAACGCATAAAAGAGATTTGAAAATTGAGTTCCTCAGTTTCTCTAGATACATTTCAGGTGTTCAAGATCCACGTATAGCTAGTGGTGACCATATTGACATCATGGAAATATCTACTGGGCAGTGCTGGTTTAGACCATACTCTCTGAAACACAGCTTAGTACAGGGTAGGTATTCACCCAGCGGTTCTGTGTATGTCTGCCTTTAGTAGCTGCTTCTGCTATTTGCTACCACGACGGCCGCCTCCGCCTCCCGTGGTGGGTACGTAGGTTTAGGTTCTTGACCTCGCCACACGAAAGAATTTGAGAGCGACTCCAAAATAAGAGTAGGTAAAGAAACTTATTGTAAAGCAAAAGTACCCTCTGAGAGGCTGAGTGGGCTGCTCAAAGGGAGAGACAGCAACGAGTGACTTAAGAGGAATTCCTTTTATGGGAACTGTTCGTATATATGCATAAAATAGCGGTGAGGTCAAGCATGCAAAGACAGACCTGCGGTTGAGGCATGCGCTCAGCATCTGCATGCTCTGACACGCAATGCATGTATCATTAGCATATAAAATCTCCGCCTAGGGGTGTGTTTTTTAATATTAAAATGAAGAAAAGGTCACTATGAGCTAAACCTTGAGCCTAGCTGCGCAGGTGGAACCCTGGAGAAATCCTCAGCACCCCCGCCCCAAGGCAGGGATTTGCAGCTAATAGCTTCTTGGGTTTTGGATGCTGATTGGCTGGTACTGGGGAAGCTACATTATGAATAAGTCTCTTTCCCAGGCTGTACTAGTTATCAGGATCTGGTAACCATCTGGCAGTCAGCTGGTGTCCTGCAGGACTGTTTGTCTTGCAAAAGAGTCAGGTGCTGACTTAAGAGGGTCACAGGGATGCACAGCCCACTGGGCTTCACACCAGGAGAAAAGTCAGTCAGTCAGTACGGCCTCCTAACCTTCCTTATCCTGCTTCACTCCTCCTCACTCTTCTTTTTGTGGCTGTTTTATTGAGATGTAGTTTACATACTGTATAATTCATCAATGCAAAATGTGCAATTCAGTGGTTTTTAGTATATTCACAGAGCTGTGCAACCATCACCATAATCCACTGTAAACATTTTCATTACCTCAAAAAGAGACTCCCATATGCTTTAGCCATCACTCCCCAATTCCCCCATACTCTTGGCTCTAAGCAACTACCAGTCTATTTTCTGTCCCTATATTTTGCTTATTCTGGACATTTCATATAAATGGATCATGTCATATGTGGTCTTTTGTGATTGTTTACCCCCCATGATGTTTTCAGGTTTCATCCATGTTGTAGTATGTATCAGGACTTCTTTTCTTTGTGTGGTCAAATAACATTTCATTTTATGGATATATCACATTTTGTTTATCCATCCACAGTTCATAAATATTTGGGTTTCCATCTTTGGTTTCATGAATAAGACTGCTATAAATATTCATGTATAAGTTTTCATATGGACACACGTTTTCATTTCTCTTGGTTGTATACCTAGCAGTGGAATTGCTGGTCAAATGGTTACTCTATGTTTAGCTTTTCTGAGAAACTGCCACACCGTTTTCCAAAGTGACTGCATCATTTTTACATTCTCACCAGAAATGTAGGAAGGTTCTAATTTATCCACATCCTCACCAAAGCTTATTATCTTTTTGATTATAGCCATCATGGTAGGTGCTAAGAGGTAACTTATTGTGGTTTTTAATCAAAAAAGAGTGTTGGATTTTGTCAAGTGCTTTTTCTGCATCTATTAATATGAGCATGTGGCTTTTGGTTTTTATTCTATTGATAGGGTGTAATACAATAATTAATTTCCAGGTGCTAAGCTAACCTTGCCTTCCTGGGATAAATCTCACTTGGTCATGGTATATGATTCTTTTTATATGTCACTGGATTCGATTTGCTTGTATTTTGTGGAGGATTTTTGTATCCATAATAACAAGAGATAGTGATCTGTAGTTTTCTTTTTTTGTGATGTCTTTGGTTTCGGAATCAGGGTAATACTGGCATCATAGAATGAGTTGAGAATCATCCCTTCTCTCCTGTTTTTTGGAAGAGTTTGTGAAAAATTGATATTGATTCTATAATTCTAACAATTTAAGTCTTCTCTCTTATGTCTTCATTGAATTCTGTCATTTTTGTTGATCTTTCCAAAGAGCCAGCTTTTGGTTTCATTGATTTTTCTTTACCATTGTGTATTCTCTATTTCATTAATTTCCATTCTAATATTTACTATTTCCTTTCTTTTTTGAATTAGGTTTAGTTTACTCTTCTCTTTCAAGTGTCTTAAGGTGGAAGTAATTGTTTTGAGGATTTTTTTCTTTTTTAACATAGGCATTTACTGCTATAATTTTTCCTAGGCACTCTAGCTAAATTTCGTAAGTTTTGGAATGTTGTGGTTTCCATTTTAATTCAGCTTAAAGTATTTTCTAATTTTCAGTTTTATTTTTCTTTTGATCTACTGGCTATTTAGGAGTATGTTATTCAATTTCCACATATTTGTGAGTTTCCCAAATTATTTATGGTATTGATTTCTAATTTAATTCCAGTGTGGTTGGAGAACATATTTTGTATCATTTTAATCCTTTTAAATTTACTGAGGTTTGTTTTATGACCTAGCATAAAGCCTACCCTAGAGAACATTCCATGTTCACTCGAAAAGAACACACACTTTGCTATTGTTTGATGGAGTGTTCTAGAGCTATAGCAGATTTTTTGAAACTCACTCAGGAAAATCTCAAATGTGTGCAGAAGTAGAGATAATGATAAAATAATTGTGAGTTGTGAGTTGAATTGTGTTTCTCCTCCAAAATATTGAACTCCTAGCCCCCACTATCTGTGAACGAACGGTTTTTTGGGGGTAGAGGGCATATGATTAAGTTAAGATGAAGTAGTAGGGTGGGCCCTATCCAGTATGACTGCTGTCATTTAAAAGGGAAGAAATTTGGACACAGAGACAGACATGAACACAGGAAGAACACCATGTGAAGATGAAAGTGGAGATTTTGGAGATGTATCTACAAAGCAAGGAATACCAAAGATTGCTGACAAACCACCAGAAGCCAGGGGAGAGGCATGCAACAGGTTCTTGGCCCTTAGAAGGAGCCAATCCTGCTGACACCTTGATCTTAGATTGTCAGCTCCCAAAACTGTGAGACAATACATTTCTGTTGGGCCAGGTGCAGTAACTCTCGCCTGTAATCCCAGCACTTTGGGAGGCCGAGGTGAATGGATCACCTGAGGTCAGGAGTTTGAGACCAGCCTGGCCAAGATGACGAAACCCCCTCTCTACTAAAAATACAAAAATTAGCTGGGCATGGTGGCAGGTGCCTGTAATCCCAGCTACCTGGGAGGCTGAGGCAGGAGAATCACTTGAACCTGGGAGGCAGAGTTTGCAGTGAGCCGAAATCGCACCACTGCACTCCAGCCTGAACAACAGAGCGAGACTCAGTCTCAAAAAAAAAAAAAAAAAAAGTTGTTTAAGCCACTCAGTTTATGGAAAACACTTATGTACTCACCACTCAGATTCAATGACCTTTCAGCCTTGTATCTTCACCACAAGCCAGAGCTCAGTGGCTCCAGGGCATTATAACAACACGACCCGCTAGTCAATGACTCTCAGGTGAGAAAGTTTAAAGGCACAAAGACATTTTGGAATTCTGCCACAGTGCCCTCTGGTCAGGAGGTGAAAAACAAGCTCTGAGTGTTGGACTTCCAAAAATGTAAAAGACGAAAAGTCAACGGAGTTGAGCTGATATGGTTTGGCTCTGTGTCCCTTCCAAATCTCATGTCGAATTGTAATCCCCAGTGCTGGAGGTGGGGGCGGGTGGGAGGCGATTGGCTCATGGGGGTGGAGTTCTCATGAATGGGTTAGCGCCATTCCCTCGGTGGTGTTCCTGTGATAGTGGGTTTTGGTGACATCTAGTTGTTTAAAAGTGCGCATCGCCTCCCCACTCACTCTCTTCTTCCTGCTCTGGCCATGTGAGATACCTTGCTCCCCCTTTGCCTTCCGCCATGATTAAAAGCTTCCTGAGGCCTTCCCAGAAGCAGAAGCCACTATGCTTCCTGTACAGCCTGGAACCATGAGCCAATGAAGCCAATCTTTTCTTTATAAATTATGCAGTCTCAGGAATTTCTTTCTAGCAGTGAGAATGGACTGATCCATGAGCCTTGTCAAAATTTTATGATATGCATAGTAAACAATCATACCAGATTGAGGATCTTGGGGGAAGGATTTTTAATGCAGAATTAGGTTGTTTGTCAAAATGGTTCTAAAATGTTACACTGTGTGAAAGTTGTCAGAATTGAAATGGAGTTGCTTATGTTAAAAACCTAAACAATAGCCCAGGGAAAGGCATGAAGGGAGGATTCCCAAGTACAAATACCTGATAACAGCAATTATCCACAAGTCTGCAAAATCACAACCTTGCATAACAATATACTTCTGCGCGCCGGGCGCTGTGGCTCACGCCTGTAATCCCAGCACTTTGGGAGGTCGAGGTGGGCGGATCACGAGGTCAGGAGATCGAGACCATCCCATCCCGGCTCACACAGTGAAACCCCGTCTCTACTAAAAATACAAAAAACTAGCCGGGCGGGGTGGCGGGCGCCTGTAGTCCCAGCTACTCGGGAGGCTGAGGCAGGAGAATGACGTAAACCCGGGAGGCGGAGCTTGCAGTGAGCGGAGATCGCGCCACTGCACTCCAGCCTGGGCGGCAGAGCGAGACTCCATCTCAAAAAAAAAAAAAAATATATATATATATATACACACACACACACACACACACACACACACACACACTTCTGCAAGGACACAGCTGCCTATCTGACCTCAGGCTGGCACCGCCCTTATTATTGCTCCTTCTAGCCAAACATAATTATCTTAAAATAATTATACAGCCCTCGTCATTTTTCTTCAAAAAATCTTTGTCTTCTTTTACCTCCTGCATATGCACATAGTTTATTATGACACACATATTCCCATTGCGGTACCCATTCCCAAATAAATATCATTTTCTATTAGAGAGCCTGTCTCTGTCTGTTATTTAGGTTAGCAGTTGTCGAAGCATGATTTTGAAGCCAGATCTTAAAGAGTGTCTTTGTTGTCAGGTTATCAGGTACTCTATAGTTCTCTGTCTGGGTGCTATTAGTTAAGTAGAGATCATGGCAGGTGGTAGTTATTGTTTATAAAGCTTGCAAAATTCGTATTTGTTCCAAGGTCTAACAGTCCCTTTTATTTCTTTAGACATATTTAAATTTTTATTTTAATTTCTATTCCAATATCCTCGGTGTTTTTGAATGCATTTCTACTCTTTCTTCTTCCTCCCAACTCTCGCTCAAATGATGGCTTCCTCTTGTGTCTAATAGCTTGCTGTTGTAAAATTCTGTTCTGTGGAACAAATCTGTAATAATTTTTTAACTTGAGGTGCATTCCTCAAAAGAGGATTGTACAGTTGCTTTTGCAGGTACTGGATATATTAGCAATCCAGAATATCTTTTTTGTTTTTATTTTCTTGTTGTTGTTGTTTTAAAGACAGGGTCTTCCTCTGTCATCCAGGCTGGAATGCAGTGACACAGTCATAGCACACTGCAACCATGGATTCCTGGGCTCAAGTCATCCTCCTGCCTCAGCCTCCTGAGTAGCTGGGACTAGAGCTGCACGCCACCACACCTAGTTAATTTTAAATTTTTTTTTTATAGATATGGGATTGCCCCGGCTGATCTTGAAATCCTGGGCTCAAGTGTTTCTCCTGCCTCAGCCTCCCAAAGTGCTGGGATTACAGGCGTGAACCACCACACATAGTACAGGATGTCTTTAAATTACGTTATCAGTTTGGTGTTTCCAGAACTCTTGGAGAGTGGAAATTCTGTCCCTAAACTTGTGTGATGGTAAAATACAAATTCTTAAACATGTTTTTCTCCCCTTCACTCAGAGGCAAAATCAAGGTAGACAAGTTTCCTTACTAACTCCTTAAGAAAGGCAGAATTTTTTTTTTTTTTCATGTTACTCAGTGTGTGTCTTTCAGGGTCCCAGCCTTATGTAAAATAAAAAGGTCTACAGTCAGACTTCCCACCTTCATTAACACCTGAGAAATTAATGAAAGAGAGAATACAAACGGTAAAGAAAAATCAATCTAGTGTGGGCACGACATTTTGCCTCCTTTGCTCCTGAACTAAACCGTGTAAATGGAACCTCCAGGTCCCCAGAGACTGGCAGATACTCCTTAAGCAACACTGTTTCCATGTCATTGCTTACCTTTCTGAATTCATATGTTCCAGTATTTGTGGTCTTTAAGGATTTCTCTTACCTTTTGCCAGGCCAGCTATATATTTAATAATTTGTTGTTTAAAAAATATTTAGACAATTATAGGTGTTTTTTTTAAATCAAAAGTCTCATTATGATTCCTAAGTCTGCCATATTTCTAAAAATGGAAGACTATAATGATTTTTCAAACTGAGAGCTCTCTCTGATCTGGAACTTATTTTTCCATTAGTTTGAGGTTGGGCTAAATTTCGTTTCTGCAGATTCTAACAGTGTAAGGAAAGGTACAATGGGCCCTGAATGGGCGTTCTGTTAGGCTCTTTCATGAGTTCAGTTTGAGGGGCAAAATGACACACAAAAGCAAAGATCAAGTAATAAAGAGTTGGCTTTCACAGTTTTGATGAGTGTCTTCCATCCACCCTAGACCTGCTTCCTTTTGATACCAAAGGTGCAAAGCGACTTTTATTCTGTTCTTCCTAGTGCTTTGTTGGCTGCATTTCCCCTGCCTCATACCTGAGCTTTTTCCTGCTGAGCTTCATGCGCAAGGACCTTCCATTTGATCTTCATGGTTCTTCCAGGTAAGGCAGAACCTGAAAAAAAGTGAAAGATCAGAAGGATGGGAAGACTTAAGGATTTTGGACTGAGTCTGGGTCCACATAAAGGTAACCCAGGGCTGCTGATAAGAGTAAGTGTAGAGTAGTTGATCAGCAAATCTCATCCCATCTAAAGACAGAAAGTTAGAATGCCAGGATAAATTCCATTGCAATCAGCTTCAGAGAACTATCCTAATTCTTTGATGTATCAAATATGTGTTAAATAAGTAAGAATTTGACTAGGATTTCAAAACCTACGTTGTTATAGAGAGATTGAAAGTATAACACTTTTTCTTTCAGAGACGGGGTCTTGCTATGTTGTCCAGGCTGGACTGCAGTGGCTATTCACAGGCGAGATCATAGAACAGTACAGCCTTGAACTCCTGACGTCAAACAATCCTCCTGTCTCAGCCTCCTGAGTAGCTAGGACCGTAGGTGTTCGCACCACCATTCCTGGCTCCAGACAGCGTCTTTAGAAATGACAGAACATTAAATGAAGACTATCCACTGTTTAAAGGTTAAAATAGGCAGTCTTTTTTTTTTTTAAATCCTTTCCTACCCTTTGATCAGAAAAGTTTGCTCTGTCTACTTTTTGAGGACACGGTATTTTATTACCATCCAAATATTAGAAATAACTTATATCTATGTGATAGAAGTTTCCAATATTCTATTTTTACTTTTTCCTGCAGCAAAGCCTATATATCCTTTTCTGATATTCTGCATCTGTTCTATGAAATCTCCCTTGTTTATTTCTTGCCATCTTGCTGATAATTATACAGCATTTTCCCTAGTCCTAACTTGTAGACCTTCCAATGACTACATACTTCTGATTGCTTTTACAGTCGCGTTCACAATATTTCCTCCCCTCCTTTGTGTCCTGATTCTGTACGGAATCAGAGAAGCTTCAAAGACATTATCTAAGGAGAAGCAGAAGGCTTTTCCAGGCTGTCTTCAAGGCCCATGCCTGGATGTTTTCCCCAAGTAATCTTTTTACTTAAAATGTCAGACCACAATAGGACCTCTAACTAAATGGTTGCTCTTATATGAAGAATGGGCTGGGTCTTGGGCTGGGTGTGGTGATGTGCATCTGTAATCCCAGCACATTGGGAGGCTGAGGCATGGGGATCACTTGAGCCCAGGAGTTTGAGACCAGACTGAACAACATAGCAAGACTGACTCTACGACAAAAATTTTAAAAATTATCTGAGCATGATGATGCATGCTTACGGTTTCAGCTACTCAGGAGGCAGAAGGAGGAGGATTGCTTGAGCCTAGGAGTTCAAGGCTGCAGTGAGCTATGTTCGCACCACTGCATTCCTATACTCCAGCCTGGGTGGGAGAGCTGTTTGCTAATCATTTTATGTTTTCCCAAGCTGTTCCAGGAATTTGGCAGGGAGCTGACATCAACTTATCTGTCTACACTTGCTTTCTGAATAAACCACTCAAATGCTGAAGCTGAAGATTTCTCACCTGTATCTCGGAATGGAACTGAGAATGGCATTACAAGGAATGGAAACATTTCAGTGACCATCTCAGATACCCGAAAGACTCACAGACCGAGACTGGTGGGGCTTCTCTAAAAGTCAACATGGTACAATCTCATGCAATGGAAAGATGGCAGGTCTTAGAACTGAATGGCCTTGGGTTTAAATCCTAACTCATCCACCAGCTGTGTGGTTGGGAAAAAGTCATTGTAACCTCTTTGAGTCTCAGTTCCCTCATCTGAATAATGGGAATCATACTAACCACCATGAGGCATTGTTTTGAGGATTAAACAGAATAAGGTATATGTGGTGGGCTGGAAAATCACTCTGAAGATATCTGGGTCCCAATCCCTGGAACCTGTGAATATTATCTCATATTTGAGAAGGCACTTTGCAGATGTGAGAAGGCTGAGAACCTTGAAATGGGAACCTTATCTTGGGTAATATGAGTGGGTTCTACATTCAGTTATGACTCTCTTTATATGAGGGAGGCCAAGGGACAATTGGCTGCAGAAGGAAAAAAGCAATATGACTACTGAAGCAACAGGATTTGAAGATGGAGGAAGGGACCACAAGCCAAGGAGTGCAAGCCACGCAGCTCAGGAAGAGCCTTTGCAGTGGGTGTTGCCCCATCCACACTTTGATTTTGGCCTAATGAAAATAATTTCAGACTTCTGACCCCCTCAGAACTATAAGAGAATAAATGTGCATTGTTTTAAGCTACCAAGTTTGGAATAATTCGTTACAATAGCCACAGGAGACAGACACAGTATGTAAAAGGCCTGGCATCTAGTAATGCTCAAAAACTATCGGCTGCCACCCCCACTCCATTCTCCGTTGTCTGCCTGTGCTGGGCACTATTCGTTGAGCTGTCACTGTATAGAGGCATGGGGGCAGTTGCAGCTTCAGGAGCAACTGGGGAACTTGTAGAACAAGCTTACGCTCACAGAGATTCCTATTCTTTATGTTATTTTATTTTATTTTATTTTATTTTATTTTATTTTATTTTAGGCAGGGTCTCACTCTGTTGCCCAAGCTGGAGTGCAGTGGCATGATCTAAGCTCACTACAAGCTATGCCTCCCAGGCTCAAGCAATCCTCCCAACTCAGCCCCCTGAGTAGCTGGGACTACAGGCATGCATCATCATGCCCAGCTTATTATTATTATTATTATTTTGTATTTTTTGTAGAGTTGGGGTTTCACCATGTTGGCCAGGCTGGTCTTGAACTCCTGACCTCAAGTGATCTGCCTGCCTCGGCCTCCTGAAGTGCTAGGATTACAGGTGTGAGCCACTGTGCCCAGCTGGCTCCTAGAGGTTCTAATTCACTCTAGGTTGGGGTTCAGGGTCCAGGAACCTGCATGTTCCCCCACGCCTAACCAGGACATCCTGATGTGAATGCCTTTCACCCCATAGTTTAAGAAACACTGCCTAGGATCAGTAATGGTTGGCTGTCACTGCCGAGGTAACTCCAAGGGGACGCTGATGATCAGGAGGAGGCTCTGGAGCCAAAGCAGTCTAAGAGGCTGTGGGAAGCAACCTAGCACCTGCAGGCCCCGCCTCCTGCATTTCAGACACAGGTAAATTAAAATACTTGAGCAAAGGCTAACACAGCTTTTAACAGCTCAAGGCCACAACCCTAGGATGTCCCTAGTTCCCCTTAAAGTGACTTCTTGAAAAAACAAAAAAAAAATTGAAGGCTGCCACATGAGTTTACTGTTTGTTCTATCCAATATCTGATATAGGTCCCTTGCCTCCCTTTCTTAGAGCATTTACCAAAAAGGGCTTAATTGTGACTCTTCCTCCATCTTTGAGAGGTATAGGTGTGTGCTATGACTCAGAAGAGTCTCAAGGACCTGAAAGTGCTTCCCTTGAAATGTAACAATCGGCCAGGCATGGTGGCCCACACCTGTAACCCCAGCACTTTGGGAGGCCGAGACAGGTGGATCACCGGAGGTCAGGAGTTCGAAACCAGCCTGACCAACATGGTGAAACCCCATCTCTGCTAAAACTACAAAAATTCGCTGGGCATGGTGGCGCATGCCTGTAATTCCAGCTACTTGGGAGGCAGAGGCAGGAGAATCTCTTGAACTTGAGAGGCAGAGGTTGCAGTGAACTGAGACCACACCATTGCACTCCAGCCTGAGCAACAAGAGCAAAACTCCTTCTCAATAAATAAATAAATAAAGAAATGTAACCATCAGGAAGGACAGGGCCCTGTCTCCTGCTGCAGACATGGAGGATCTAATCGCATTGACACTAAGCCTTAGGAATTTTTCACTTCCTGAAATCTACCGAACCCCCTCCAGTAGGCCTCTGTACTCCCCCATTCCCCCTCTCAAATGCCCTGTGTACAAATCAAAGTTGAGTTCAGTTCATGCCGTACTCTTTTTCCTATTGCAATAGACATTACTGATTAAGACCTGTCCAGACCAATTTAACTGGTGTCTGGCTTTGCTTGTTTTTGACACTGATGCTGACAGAATGCCTGCTGAAACCTTAGGCCAGGAGATGCTCTAAATTCAAAGTTATGAGAAACAGACTGTCATTGTTCATTCAAAGTGAAAACCTAGAGGTACATACAGATACACACACACACACAGAGATACACATGCACATGTACAGTTACTTCTGAAACCAAGGAGAAAATGTGAAAGTGATTCCAGTCACTAAAGACTTCTCACCAAGGAAGAATTGACCTAAATGCAGCAGAAAGTCAGCAGAGCAAGGAATTCCTCTCCTGGTGTCTAGTCACATGCTCGTCCACTGCCTGGGGATGGGAAGTTGGAGAAAGCAGAGACCAGAGGCCAGCCTGTGGGATACATGTGTTGGGCAGTTTGCTGATTTTTCATTCTTTCCCTGTTCCTCACTCACTGTTAAAAGAAAAAAGTCATGCGATGCCACTTGTTAAAGCACAGTAAGGAAGACTTTATTCAAGTCCATTGTGACAGATGAAAGGACCACTGCAGTCGCATCTTGCAGCAGTGGAGAGAGACTGAGCTCCACCCCAGACACAGCCTGGGCAAGTGGGTGGGGTAGGGGAGTGGTTAGTGGGGTGAAAATTACTAAGAGGAACCACCAGGGATATGAGGGATTTCGGCTGAACTAACATAAGAGGATTCCTGCTGAAGGCAGGCAAGAGTGACCACACATCACCTGCGAAATGGTGGAGGATGAGAAACCTGATTAGGTATCGAAAATGGGGGAGTCCTCACTAAATGGACTTAGCAGGGCTCTTTACAAGGTATTGCACAGATGGGCCTACAAGAAGTTTCAAGACTCTAACTCAAGCTTGGCCAAGCAATGAATCTTTGTCACCAATCCATCTCAAAAGTAAAAACTGAGCTAGACTAAGCAAATAAAGGGGAAAGATGCATTGGCAGTAAAAAAAATAAAAGAGTAAAAAAAGACTTGAGGGTTAAATTTTTTTAAAAAGGATTTTAGTCCCTCTCCTGCCACTAACTAGCTATGTGCTCTTAGCTGAGTCATTTCATATCTCTGAATCTCCGTCTCCTCACCTGTAAAACAAGCTGGTTAAATTGGATGATCCAACTCCAACTCCATGCAGTCATATTTATCAAATGCTTATTATGTACCAGCTACAAAGATCAATGAACCCCAGCCCTTGCCTTCACATGGGTAAAGGAGTTACGAGTGCTTGAAAGAGCATAATGAAAATTACTAGCCCATAGATGGATCCTGGGCAGGGAAGGAAGTGATGTTACATAAGGACCGTGGAGACTCAAAGGCTCCCTGAGAAGGGCAGATTTATCATGAACGAAAGTCAGGAAAAGGAAACCACAGTCAAAAGGTGGAATTTCAGGATTTGAACATTTCAGATGCATTGAAGTTCTTCTTGATGTCAAGATGACAGTGCACAGACTTTAAATTATGAATGTGTGATTCAACAATTCTCATTTGAACTCCTACAAGTAACCCCTTAACAACAGAACAATCAAGTCCACAGCAGCAGTTGCTGTTGCCAAGTCTTTTGGTGACCTTAGGGATCCAATCATCCTCAAACTAGTAGGTGACTATGCTTCCCAGTGTCAGGCCCATTAAAATCGATCCACCAACCCTGCCACTCCCAACCACGTGTGGTGCTAAACCTCCACTCATATTGGGTGTTTAGCTGTCAAATTCCAGAACTCCACATTCATGCCTGTAACACCGTAGCAGGTCAAAATTTGACATGTTTTTTCTTAATTTCACTTTTTAAAAATATTACTTTTGAAAAAAAATTTCAGATTACAGAAAAGTTGAAACAACAGTACAATCAACATGTTTAAACCCTTCACTCAGATTAACCAATTGTCAACAATTTGCCACATTTTTTTCTCCGTGTGTGTGTGTGTATGTATGTATGTGATATGGTTTGGATGTGTGTCCCCACCCAAATCTCACATTGAATTGTAATCCCCAGTGTTGAAGGTGGGGCCTGGTGGAAGGTGATTGGATCACAGAGGTGGATTTCTCATGAATGGTTTACCACCATCCCCTTGATGCTCGTGATAGTGAGTTCGTTCTCATAGAAAAGTGTGTAGCACCTCCCTTTTCCCTCTTGCTCCTGCTTTTGCTGTGTGACGTGCCTGCTCCCACCTTTGCTTCCACCATGATTGTAAGATTGCTAAATTCTCCCCTAGATCCCAGGAGATGGTGGCACCATGCTTCCTGTAAAGCCTGCAGAACCATGAGCCAATTAAACCTCTTTCCTTTGTAAATTCTACAGTCTCAGGTATTTATAGCAATGCAAGAACATACCAATGCAATGTGTATATACATACACATACATAACACATTCATACACACAGTACATATAATAAATATATGTATATGCATGTTTTCGTAAACAATTGAAAGTAACCTGCAGCTATTACAACAGTTAATCTTCAAATGTTTCAGCACACGACTCCAGAGAGAAAGGACATGCTCCTCCATAACCAGATCACCATTATCCTATCTAAGAAAATCAACATAACTCAATAATGTCATCTCTTGTACAACCCATGTTCATGCTTCCCCCCAAATGTCTTCTGTGGCATGTTATTCCTGATTGCAGATTTAATCGGGTTTCATGTCTCACATTTGGTGGTTACATCGCTTTAGCCTCTTTCAGTCTAGAGTGGTCCTCCTGCCTTCTTGCTTTTGTTTTTGTTTTATGTGGCATTGGATTATTCGGAGAGTTCAGGCCACCAGCCTGTAGAAAGTCTCCCTGAAACACCATTCCACGTGGGCCTGACTGATGGCTTCTCGTGCTTCGATTCCAGTTAAAGTGCTGGGAAAGATCACCTCCCAGGGGAAGTGCACCTGTCATTGTGTCTGGAGCTCAGCACATCCGGGTGCTGCACTGCTATCCCTTGGCTGTGGTGTTGATCACCAGACATCTCCATTAGAAAGGTATGTTTTTCTCTTAGGAATCACTGAGTTATGGGTCGGGTCGGGTGCTACCTGCAGATCTGTCTTCTTGAGGTGATCATCTCTGAGAAAAGCAGAGCAGGAAAAGAAAAGAACACAAAAGGGGGAGAAAGTAAGTAAGGGAGGGCATGTGGAAGGCGTGTCATAGTCCATTTAAAAAATAAAAAGATTGAAAGTATAACTATATATCACATTTATAATTATGTATAGGCCTGGCACAGTGGCTCATGCTTATAATCCCAGCGCTTTGGGAGGCTGAGGCAGGAGGCTCACTTGAGCCTCAGAGTTCGAGACGAGCCTGGGAAACATAATGAGACTCCTCTCTACAAAAAAAAAAAAAAATTAGCTCAACATAGTGGCACTTGCCTGCCTGTCATCCCAGCTACTCAGGGGGCTGAGGTGGGAGAATCGCTTGAGCCCAGGAGGTCGAAGCTGCAATGAGCCCTGGTTATGCCATTGCACTCTAACCTGGACAACAGAGTGAGAACTTGTCTCAAAATAAAATAAAAAGCTTCACTTAAATGGTGTGGAGAAACAAGAAACGTGAAGTTAGGGAGGTGTGACTAAGACTTGAGAGCAGACTGAGGTTGTTTCACTATTTCACTGGATGCTGACCATGATTTAGGGTCAATGACAACAAAATAAACCCCAACAGTAATCACTGAATTATCATTGTTGACATTCCCACCTAGTTATCCTACTTCTTAATTAGGCCTTTATTTTAGATGTGTCTCTGTATTTTAATTATACGTAATTATATGTAATTGCATATTCTTAGTTCATTTCATTCTGGCTATGAGCAGAAAAGCGCTTTGCCAGAAAAGTGTGCTGACTTTCCACATATTCTTTTTACTCTTCTTTCCAGTTGCCAGTGTGAATAGGGAAAGTTAATTTGTATAGACATGTTTCCCACCCTCAACAGGGGCCCTTAGACACTGCTCCTATTGAGAGGCGGGGTCTATGTCTTCTTGAAATTGGATGGGCGTTCGTGACTGTTTAGATCAGCAGAGCACAGTGGAAGCGACATTATGCGGCATCCAAGTCATAAAAAATGATCCAGGTTTCACTTTGTCCTCAAAATCTGCTATGTAGGCAGCCTCACTGCCCTGGGGCCACCATACTAGCAGGAATACCAAACCAGCTCCCAAGGACACCATGAGAGGCCCTGAGACTGGAGAGAGAGAAAGAGAAAGAGACAGAGTTGACTGGACAGCCCTAGTGGCTTCAGCCTCTCTCCACCAGCCTCCCGTTATTCCAGTTCCATCCACGAACTGATGGGTGTTGCTTTGAGCAACTCTGTTTTGGGTGTTTTTAAATGTAGCAATACCAACAGGGCCTCCTCCTTTCACTTCTCCACTTTCTTCTAAGGTGCTAGATTCCTGTTCTTCTGATTGGTCTCAAAAATGAAGTGGCTCAGGGATTGAAGACACAGCACCCAGATATAGGAAATATGATCGTTAGACTGCAATATCTGAAAGCAGACCCATTGATTATATTATTGTCCCCAGAACTTTCCTTTTGTTGCTCTGTGCAAGGAAACTTTACTCCCCCTTTGACTAGTTAAGAAAGACTATCTTTTCCCAATATCTACAGTTCTGAATCTTAACAGGCAAAAGCAGTGCAAAATAAGTCTAATTTAGTGTGACAGCAAGGGCCTGGGCCTTGGACTTACAAGTATTGCCTTTGGGTTTCTGCCTCACTGCTTGGTTTTGTCGTTGAAAGGATGGCACTGTCCCTTTGAGCTTCCATTCTTCCTCTCTGAACTGGGAACAATACCTCACCTGTCTACTTCACCAGGTCGTACTGAGAGAGTCATATGTGATATAGCATACTTGAAAACACTTTGGAAGCTGTAATACGCTAACCAAATGCAAGAGATCATCAGTGTTATTGTCACTGAGAAGTTATTTATCTGCTTTAATTCCCTCATCTGCAAGGTGGGGACAATAAAATATGACCTTTCCCCATTCTCATCAAGACATTGCTAGAAATATGTGCAATAATAACTAAAGCCACTCAGATTGGGGTGTGGGGAGGAGAGGTCAGGGTGGAATATGTTAAGTAAATAACGGGTATCTATTCAACAAACATACACTCAATGGCTACTATGTACAGGCACCAATCTAGGTTGTGGACATACTGAAAGCAAAAAATGGCCCTTCCCCTCGAGGAACTTACTGTCTAGTGGAACACTATGGACACAGAAAGCTCGCTTCATACAGTTTATTAAGTAGTAATGAAGTAGGAGGCGGAACTCAACTGCAGGTGCTGGGCTCAGACACCAGACCAGATTAAGGACTAGCTAAAACAGGGACATGGCGGAAGCAGTTTTCCCTAAGACACGCCCACCAGTGCACCATGTCAGTTTACCGTTGCCGTGGCAATGCCGGGAAGTTGCTGCCCCTTTTCACAGCAACAGCCCAATGACTTGGAAGTTACCACCTTTCCTAGATATTTCTACATGATCTGCCCCTTAATTTGCATGTAATTAAAAGTAGGTATATGCCAGGCGCGGTGGCTCACACCTGTAATCCCAGCACTTTGGGAGGCCAAGGAGGATGGATCACCTGAGGTCAGGAGTTCGAGTCCAGCCTGGACAACATGTTGAAGCCCCATCTCTACTAAAAATACCAAAGTTAGCTTTTGATCTCTACTAAAAATACCAAAGTTAGCCTTTGATATTACAGGTTAGTGCACCTGTAATTCCAGCTACTCAGGAGGCTGAGGCAGGAGAATCACTTGAACCCAGGAGGCAGAGGTTGTAATAAGCTGAGACAGCCCCATTGCCCTCCAGTCTGGGTGACAGAGCGAGACTCCATCTCAAAACAAACAACAAACAACAACAACAAAAATCCATAGGTAGAAATATGACTGCAGAACTGCCTCTGAGCTGCCACTCTGGGCACACTGCCTACAGGGTAGCCCTGTTCCGCAAAGAGCCGTGCCTTTGCTGTTGCTGTGCACTGCTGTTTTAATAAAAGTTACTGTTTAACACCACCGGCTCACCCTTTAATTCTTTCATGGGCAAAGCCAAGAAACATCCTGGGCTAAGTCCCAATCTGGGGCTTGCCTGCCCTGCATCAGTAAAATTAGAGAGAGTAACTTTTTAGTCTGTTCTCACATTGCTCATAAAGACATACCTGAGATTGAGTAATTTATAAAGGAAAGAGGTTTAACTGACTCACAGTTCAGCATGGCTGGGGAGGCCTCGGGAAATTTACAGTCATGGCAGAAGGGGAAGTAAACACGTCCTTCTTTACATGTTGGCAGCAAGTAGAAGTGCCGAGAAAAAGGGGGAAAGCCCCTTATAAAACCATCAGGTCTCATGAGAACTCACCCACTATCACAAGAACAGCAGCATGGAGGTAAAGGCCCCCATGATTCAATTACCTCCCACTGGGTCCATCCCATGACACGTGGGGATTATGGGAACCACAGTTCAAGATGAGATTTGGGTTGGGAGACTGCCAAACCATATCAGTAACCAGGGTGGACTCAGTGTGCATGGGTGGCAATGTAGCATGGTGGTAAAGATCATGGGGTCTACACTTGACTGCTTCAGTCTAGATCCGGACCACTCACTCCCAGCTGCCCTTGGAAAAGTTCCTAAGCTCTCTGTGCCTCAATAAAAGGAGAATAATAACCAACTGTATTAGTTTGCTAGGGCTGCCATAATAAAGTGTCAAAGCCTGGGTGGTTTCAACAACAGAAATTTCTCTTACAGTTCTGGAAGTCAGAAATCTGAGATCAAAGCATTGGCATGGTTGGGTTCTCCTGAACCCTCTCTCCTCACCTCTCATATGTGTCTGTGTCCAAATTTCCTCTTAGTATAAGGACACCAGTCATATTGGATTAGAGATACCCTAATTATCTCATTTAACTTACTTCTTTAAAGACCCTATCTTCAAATATAGTCACCTATGGAGGTACTGAGGGTTGGGACATCAACACACGAATTTGGCGGGGGGAGAGACACAATTCCTCCCAAGATCAACCTCAGAGCACTGTAGAAGGAGTACATGAGACTACATGGAAGGCATTTAGCCAATGTCTAGAATACAGACTAAACACTCAATTAGTATGAGTTATTATTACATGGTGCTATGAAGCCTACGTATCGTGAAACTCATGTTTGTGATGGAAAATCTGAGAAGGCTTCCCATAGGCAGTGACCTCTGAGAGGAGATCTGAAGGATTGCAGCATTAGTAGGTCGAGAGACAAGTTGCTGTGAGTGAGGTAAGTATATATCAGGAAGAAAGAATACAAAAATTATTAAAAGTACTGCTTTCTTAAACTTTAATGTATGTATAAATCATATGAGAATCTTACAAAAATGCAGATTCTGATTCAATAGGTTCAGAGTGAGACATTTCTAACAAAGATCCCAGGGGATGCCAGTGATGCTGGTCCCTGTTGCGCGTCTCCATGTAGTAACAAGGTTATAACTGGGTGCAAAATCTCAGGAGGAAGTGGGAAGATATTTGAGGATAGCTGGCATGAAAATTGCATATGGGTGGAGATTAGAGACTGCTGAACAGGGAACGAAGAGCAGAGATGAGACCTGTGATGCTGACCTCTGCCTAAAAGGCTAAATCACAAAGGGCCTTATAAGTTAAGGAAAGAAAGAAAGGAAGAAAGGAAGGAAGGAAGGAAGGAGGAAGGAAGGAAGGAAGAAAGGAAGAAAGGAAGAAAGAAAGGAAGAAAGAAAGAAAGAAAGAAAGGAAAGAAAGGAAGAAAGAAAGAAAGAAAGAAAGAAAGAAAGAAAGAAAGAAAGAAAGAAAGAAAGAAAGAAAGAAAGAAAGAAAGAAAAGAAGGGAAGGAAGAAAGGAGGGAGGGACGGAGGGGGGGAGGGAGGGAGGGAGGGAGGGAAGGAAGGAAGGAAGGAAGGAAGGAAGGAAGGAAGGAAGGAAGGAAGGAAGGAAGGAAGGAAGGAGACAACAACAAAAAGATCTAGAGCACCAAAGACAACCAAAGAGCTTCCAAATGGAAAAATGGGTTGAAGGAGAACCCCACTGGGAGAAAGAAAACCAATTAAAATATTTTTCCTGTTAAGTAGATGAGAAATAGTGGTAGTCTGATCTAACATAGTGGCCTTGGGCATGGGGAGAAGTGGAGGAATTCAAGAGATATGAAAAGACAGAATCATCCATTTGGTGATTGGTTTGCTTGGGGGAGACAAAGGGAAGGGAAGACATAAGAAAGACCTGGAATGAGGTTATTGGGTTGGTTTCAGCTGCTGACTGTCAATACAAAACAACTAAGTACACGGAGAATGGCTGTTCACTAGGAGCATACACAGGCCATGTCTTCTCCGTCTCAGATATTCCTGCTAATTTTGGACATGGTCAGCCTACTTTATTCAAAGCACCTTCAAAAGGCCTCGGTTTCTACTAAGTACTCATGGCTTGGAAGGGTAACACAAAACCGAGAACATAAATCTGTACTTCAAAACTCAACAGTGATTTTTGTATTTTCTCCCCTAGTGTGGCACGTGTTAGTCTTCCCAAATTAGCTATTACTCCTTGAGGGCAATGACCATGTCAAACCTATAGTTTCCATTCCCCACAGCGATGATGCCCAAATAGGCACTAAGAGCTGGTTGACTATTTGGGAGAATAACATCTAGATGATTACATATCAATGCCATTTGTTATCTCACAGACTGATTATATTAATAACATCTGTAAGGTGTCGAGTAAGTCTTTTACGTGCATCATAAATGCCACCATCCTCTTTGGGTTATCAGAATCCTCTAAGATCCTTATGTCCAGGCAGTTTGAATAAGAATGTGTTTGACTACAGCTTCATTGAATTATTTTAATATAATGGAAGCCTATCCATTACTGTTAAACTCTACTGCCATCTACTGTTCGTATGATAAAACAACACATTGTGCTCTCAATCCCCCAACCCCACCTCTATGCTCTATTCTTTACATTGAATTTTTGCTTTCCTCAGATCTCAAGGGCCTTCTATGCTTTGAGCTTCAACACAAGTAGATGTAATTTTTAAATAGTTTTGTTATAACAATCCAGCATGATATTGACAATTTTCTTTCGTGGGCAAAAGAGTTCATGGTGTTATAGAAAAGTAAACGTTTTTAACTTAATGAAACCATGATCTTTTCATGTGCCTCCCCCCACATAAAGAAACTAAAAGAAAAAGGTAACGGAATTACTGAAAAATGCATCCCCACCTCTAGCAGATATCACTAAATTGGACATCTCTGTCGGCCACATTCCATTCAGAGTGTGACCCTCATCCTTCAAGGTCTTGTTTTCAAAGGATACCTTCTCCATAAAACCTTCTCTGATTCTTCACTCTGGAATTAAATTATTCATTCCACAATTGGTAATTGTTATAACTTATCCACATAAAGGAAGAAAGTCAGAAATTCCAGTTTAAGAAAATAACTTTATAAATCATCCCCCTCATCTTCCCTACTCTGTTAGTTCCTGTTTTTAGACTGGACTCTCAGGTGTAATAATATTATTGTTACTGGTGGAGAGTACTGTCTACAAATCATCCAGGTTCTTGGCATTTTGAACAAAGAACTGGACAAAACACACAAAAAAATCAACAAAAAAAATGAAGCAACAAAAGCATAGATTTATTGAAACAAAAGTACACGCCACAGAGTGGGAGCAAGCTCGTGCAAGTGGCTCAAGAGTGCTGGTTACAGAATTTTCTGGGGTATTTATTTATTTATTCATTTATTTATTTTGAGGCAGAGTTTTGTTCTGTCACCCAGGCTGGAGTGCAGTAGCACAATCTTGGCTCACGACAACCTCCACCTCCCAGGTTCAAGCAATTCTCCTGCCTCAGCCTCCCCAGTAGCTGGGATTACAGGCACACGCCACACCCGGCTAATTTTTGTATTTTTAGTAAAGACGGGGTTTCACCATGTTGGTTGGCCAGGCTAGTCTGGAACTCCTAACCTCGTGATCCACCCGCCTTGGCCTCCCAAAGTGCTGGGATTACAGGCGTGAGCCATCGTGCAGCATGGGGTTTAAATCCCTCTGGAGGTTTCCCATTGGTTACTTGGTTACACCCTATGTAAATGAAGGAGTAGCCCTTGACAAGTCTGATTGGTCATGGGAGGTGACCAATCAGAGGCTGAAGTGAAGGAAGTTACAAAGTTACACATGAAGACTTGGCCTGCAACCAGTCTGATTGGTTGTGGGAGGGGACCAATCAGAGGTACTTTCCATTTTTCATTTGCAGTGCAGTGCAATGGCAGTAGCATCTGATCCTTTTGTTACAGTGGTGTGGAGAGGTGGGGTTTCCCTTCTGATTCTGTTCTAGGAAGTCAGTGAGAATTGGCCGTAGGTTCCCTGCCTCCAGACCCTATTCTCCTGCCTCATTTCCCCACTGGGAGACATAATCCCCACAAATCTTTATGGGCGGCAGAGGGACCAATGGTCTTTCTTCTGTAACTGTCTCATGCTGACTTGGGGGTGTGGTCCCTACCTATTTCGGATCACGGAACTCTCACCCTACTGTCTAGTGGAGACAGGGTAACTTCTTGGTGGCCAGGAGTGGTGTCTTCACCTGGACCTGGAAACCTTGTTGCATGATCATCTGAAGCTTGATTGTCTCTAGGTGAGAGGAAATGAATTCGGTTAACCGCTTTAACAAACATGGTCCAAAAAAAACAAGGCAAGTATAATGATTAATAACAAGCCCACCAGAGGAAGGACCCAGGAACCCCTAGTTAGCATTTTTGACCAGGAGGACCATGACTTGGACAACTGTTATCGTATCTTAGAAGCCTGGTCAGCTAATTTCCGGGTGGCATCCCTTACTAATTCTAATTGGTTGACATAGAAACAGCATTCTTCCTCTAGAAAGAGACATAAGCCACCTTTTCCAGCAGTTAGGAGATCCAGTCCCCTTCTATTTTGTAAAGCAACTGCTGCCAAGGAGTCTGAGTTTGCGTTGTGACGATACTTTGGGCAATGTCATCCAAGCTTTCCACAAAATCTTTGGAAAGTGTTGGTAACAGTATAGGGAAGTTGCAAGCCCGCTAACTCCTGTTCCTACTCCCACTGTTATTCCTAGCCCAACCAAAAGGCGTTTGAGTTGGATGCCTCATTTGTGTCTGGCGGTTGCTGTTGAAGGTATAATAAGGGATTGGTTGTTGAGAGCGCTCTCTCTTTCGCGCGCACTCTCTCGCGCTCTCTCTCTCTCTCTATATATATATGCAGAGAGTGAATAAATATATATATATGTATTTATTTATTTGTTCTGAGACAATCTCCCTCTGTCACCCAGGCTGGAACACAGTGGCTCAGTCTTTGCTCACTGCAACCTCCATCTCCAGGGTTCAAACGATTCTTCTGTCTCAGTCTCCCAAGTAGCTGGGATTACAGGTGTGCGCCACCATGCCCAGCTAATTTTTTGTATTTTTAGAAGAAACAGGGTTTTGCCATGTTGGCCAAGCTGGTCTCAAACTCCTGACCTGAGGTGATCCGCCTGCCTCAGCCTCCCAAAGTGCTAGGATTACAGGCGTGAGCCACTGTGCCCGGCCGGGAGCTATGTTGAATTTGGAGGCTAAAAACCAAGTGTACAGGTTCCAGTCCAACTGGCTGTAAAAGTAGTAGGAACTGGTGCCGCACAGGGAAAAGGCTCCTTTTTTTTCAAGACAAAAATTGTTTTCCATGGTGAACATGTGGGTAAGTTGGTTGTTTTCACTTTCCCAAGTGGTTAAGTTTCCTGCTAAAGTGGCCAAGGGAAAATGTGAACCCAGCTAGTGGGCCCACCTTCACAGTACTTAGACTGTATCCTTTAAAATGCCTTTAACTAGGGATGATTTGCATGAAAAGCATACAGGTTTTCTAAGTGATGCAGTGTGGTTAACTGCATAGCTTACATGGTTGTGTGAGGGTTAATTTCTAGGGTGTGGTTGCACTAATGCCTTCAAGGTTCCCAGGGCCTGAACAGAATTTTGGCCTCTTTCAATACAAAGTGGCATCTGGAATTTTAGCTCTGTGCATGTTGATATTGGGCCCCCAGTGATTTTCTGTGGGAATGCAACCTCAAAAATGTTGCTCTGATAGGACTGGAGAGAGTTTACTGCTCATCTTGTCATTTTAACTTTTGTCATTTCCATACTTTTGAAGTCTTATAAGTCGTCCAGATTCATTAATTCAAAGGGAGTTCCTCCCTGGTAGTTGGAATGATAGGTCATTTTTTACAAGGGCCCAAGACCGGGCTGGGATTGGGATGGCAGTATATCTGGATGAAGATGGAGATAAACAAAGCCAACAGTCCTTTGCCAGAGCTAAGCTGGTGATATTTAACAATCTTTGCATTAAATTTAAAGTTCTTAATAAATACCCAGAATTGATTAATTGCCAGAGGGGTAAAGTGAAGCTTTGTTGTAAAAGAAAGCTGATTCTATGTATGCATGATCTCAGTATCCAGAGGCTGTGTGTGACCATTATGGAACAAAAAAATACTTATTTGCTATTTTGTGCGACAGAATGGGAACTTCAGGGTGTGGATACCTATGCTGTCAGGAATGCTAGTTATAAAAATGGATTAAAACACTTCATATATTACAAAAGAAGTGATTCCATCTATTTGGACGAAAGCAATTAAACTGCAAAAATATAAAAAATGGCAGCTATTATCCAGTCTACAGTAACAATGCCACAAAGACACCAAGGAAAGTTGGTAGGCATTTACGTATCTCACTTACAACAGTTCTAAAAAGTGTTTTATTTTAAGAAGGGAACATGTTAAGAAGGGCAAAATCAAAAGCATGGATAAGTGTTGGATGAGCTGATGAGGTTGTGGCTATTTGCTTCGTGAATACTGTGAGATTTTGCCCAGCTTGCTGTGCTTGGGTACTAGATGGTGAGGATTTAAGAGGTCAATGAAGTCACAGCAGACCAGCATTCAAACATATTTCTCTTCTATTTCCTATTTTTGAATAAAAATGTCAGTTTCAAGTGGGTGGTGGGAAACGAACAAGCAAAGGAGTAATTATTTGAAAACATTTTTGGCGTAATGTGGGTGTCTGACGCTGAGGCTGTGCGGTGGTGACCAATGCACCCATGCGCTGGGTTTCACAGGTGCAGATCGAAGTCCATGCTCTGCTGCAGATTGACTGGGTGGCCGCCAGCAACTCAAGTGACTTGCTGTTCTGTGCATTGCATCTACATCTACTTGGGTTCTTCTCACAGGTATTCCTGTCTTGCTCCAGGTCACACTTCGTGGCGCGGCACTCACGGGGAGTCAGTGGCGTGGCCCTGTGTCCCTCCCTGACCCCTGGAGGATTCCCTAAGGTCACAGTCACGGCCTCCATCCCATACTTGCCATCTCTTCAGGGCTAATGCATAACAATTGTCACAATTTACAGCAGCCCCACGCTCTGAAGAGCTTCTGGAGGGGGTTCTACTCAAGCGGAGGGAGACAAGACAGGGACCTCCTCCCGTCGTCCCCTCTTAACGGGCCTCTTCTGATAAGGAATATTTGTAGATGGGTGAGAAGGGCAGCGGGAGGGCGTGAAGGCAAAGACAAGTTTTTTTTTCTCCTAGGAACCCAAATCTTCTGGTCTGGCTGTGTTTCCGGAGGCATTTCCAGAGGCCCTAGAGAGGACCGACTTCCGGCCGCGACTTCCGCGTCTTCCGAGTTTGGAGACCTGCTGCTTCCGCCCGGAGTTGCTGTGGGCTCCAGCTGCGAGCAGCCACTTCCGCCAGGAGTCCCTAGCGGCCAGGGCGTGGAAGCGGGTCCTGCAGCGGCTTCGTCGTACTGCCCGCCGCCTGCCCACGCGGGACCCGGAGCCCAGCGGCAGCGGCGGTCCCTGGGCCTGTGGAGAGGCGTTCTCTGTGGCCGAGTCCTGGGCCTGGGGCACGGGGCGGTGCGGGAGAGGCGCCCGGGCCTAGCCCAGCCCCAGCACCTGTCTCCCTGCCGCCGGTGCCGGCGACTGCAGGCCTCGCCGCGCCTGCCCAGCCTGGGGCGGGCCCAGCCTCACCGCCCGGCCCGCCCCGCCCCAAGGGCCAGCCCCGCGCCGGGTGTTTCCGCTCCTCTCCCTGCGGCGGGATAACCGCCTCGCACCTCCCGGGCTCGGTTCCCTGGCTCCGGCCGCGGGGGGAGCATGGAGTTTGCGGAGCTGATTAAGACCCCGCGGGTGGACAATGTGGTGCTGCACCGGCCTTTCTACCCGGCTGTCGAGGGCACCCTGTGCCTGACGGGCCACCACTTGATCCTGTCCTCCCGGCAGGACAACACGGAGGAGCTGTGGCTCCTTCATTCAAACATCGACGCCATCGACAAGCGGTGAGTGCCCGCCCCACCCCAGCTCCGCAGGGAGCCGGGGATCCCCTGTGGGCGCCCCGGGAAACACTTCCTGGCGTTTTCCGCGCATCCTGCCGCCCAGCTGGCCGGCAGAATGAGCCCTATGTGGCCTAGAATTAGGATTTACCTGGCAGAAACCCGTGCAGATGGAGGATCTGGTTTCCGTTAAACCTGGATGGAGTTCTCAGGGTTATCGTGTGGCTGGTATCATCCTGATGATCTGGTTCGTAACACCATTTGGGTGGATTTTCGGCATTGTCTTTATAAATTTTTTCTTCTTGCCCCATCGTATTCCTTGAATCGGTATTGTCATTCACAGTTCATGAAGTTGTGATTGGATGTGATTTAGGCAAGTGTTTCCATTTTTGAGGAAAATTCAACTGATTATAAAGTTATGAGTGTCTACATGCCTCAGAACCATTTTTTAATTTCTGAAATATGTTCAGTTTATTATGTTTCTTACCTTCTGGGTCATCAATTTCATTCTCACTAAGGGAGGTTCTGATGTCTTCTCTTCATCTTTACTCAGTTCTGCTTGCTGAAAGAACAGGGTTGGCTCTCAAGGAAAGGCATGGACCAATTAACCTCTTTTTCCTTTTTGTACTCCAGACTTTATCTTTCCAAGGCAGTGCCTCGAAGTCAAAAAGTTATACTTTAATCTGCAGTCAAAATTTCCATCTCCTTAGTGGCTTCTCTCTAGCCAGGAGAGGGCAAACTGATTATCCAGCTTACACGGAAGTAGAAATTAATGACGACAACGTTTTCTATTGCCTCACAGGATAATTTGGATTTTAGGAAGATTCCTAGAGAGGATATGCCTTAAAATAATAATTTCTCTTTTTTTTGAGACGGAATCTCACTATGTTGCCCAGGCTGGAGTGCAGTGGCCAATCTCACTGTGTTGCCCATGCTGGAGTGCAGTGGCAAATCCCGAGTAGCTGGGATTACAGGTGTCCGCCGGTACACCCGGCTAATTTTTGTATTTTTTAGTAGAGATGGGGTTTCACCATATTGGCCGGGCTGGTCTCGAACTCCTGACCTCGCAATCCTCCTGCCTCGCCCTCCCACAGTTCTGGGATTGCAGGCGTGAGCCACCGCGCCCGGCCTAAAATAATAATTTCTAATAGTAGAATTGCAGGAAGTTTGGGGGAAACAGTGGTAGATTGATTGATTTGAGCAGGGGGCTCTTATTAGTCTCCTCAAGTCACCTTTTGCTGTATAAAGTCTTCAGTGGGCCTGGCGCGGTGGCTCACGCCTGTAATCCCAGCACTTTGGGAGGCCCAGGCGAGCGGATCACCTGCGGTCAGGAGTTTGAGACTAGCCTGACCAAACATGATGAAACCCCGTCTCTGCTAAAAATACAAAAAATTAACCGGGCGTGGTGGCAGGCGCCTGTAATCCCAGCTACTCAGCTACTCAGGAGGCTGAGGTGGAAGAATCGCTTGAACCTTGAGACAGAGGTTGCAGTGAGCCGAGATCGCGCCACTGCACTCCTTCCTTTGCAACAAGAGCAAAACTCCATCTCAAAAAAAAAAAAAAGTCTTCAGTGGTCTCTCATTGAAAATCTAAACCCCTCACAGTCATTCATGGCATTCTGTGTCCCAGCCCTAGCCTACTTTCTCACTTTATTTCTTGTCATTTCTTTCAACGAGCCCTTCTTGCACTTCCTTTCATGTACCTTTTTACCAGCCAGTCCTCACCGTTTACTGGTGCTGGTATATGTCCTGTATTCCGTCATCTGTGTATTTTATTGACTTTTTCCTTCTGCTGGAATGCCTTGCCTCTCCCAAGTTTGTTAAACATTTGCCAAATGCCTTTATGTTCTGGACATTTTGTGAGGCACTTAAGACACCAAGATGAATAAAATATATCCCAGTTCTTGTCTTTCAGGAGTTCACATGGCAATGAGCCTGTTACCCGTCTGAGTATTCAGTTTAACCATTTCGACCGCTACCTCCTTCACAGAGTCTTCTGTTAATTCCACAACTGGAATTCATTTTTATCTCCTTCGAAACTTCTAACTGTGGCTTGGGCATATAGACACATAGGAAATAAAAGAAGGATTGACCGCTGAATGGTTCAGTGATGCCATTGAATACAAATGAGTAGTCTCTCCGTGACCATCAACTGCCTTTCCTTTCTTATTTACCTTTTATTGTGTTTACTTTTCGCTCATTCCTTTCCTCCTGTTTACCTTGCGTTTACAAGGTGCTGGGCTTTGTAGTGCATGAAGAAGAAGCAGATGAGCCATGGACCTTTGAATCTGTTGGGAGAGAATGACGAACTGTACACACATTTATCCTTTTCCTGGGAAGCAGTGTGGTGTAGTGGAAAGAGCATAGGGGAGGCATCAGATCAGAGTTTGTTCAATTGCTGCTTTCAAGAAATCTTCACATCCACCCGTTTTCCATGTGTACTGTCTAGCTGTGCGGCTGCGGTGGTGACTAAGACAAGCTGCTTAGGTACTGTCCGGGGAGATGGACAATCAAGCAAGTCCAGAAATAAATATGTATAATGATGTCAGGTAATAAGTGCCAGGAAGGAAAATAACGGAAGATGAGAGGATAAAGAGCACCGGGAGGCATTTTCTTTAGAAAGGATTTCAGAGAAGGCAGGTGACATCTGACTAGAGACTGGAATGAAACAAGGAAGCTAGAAATGTGAGTATCTGGGGGAAGAGCCTTCCAGCCAGAGGGAACAGTGAATGCAAAGACTTGAGATGGGGAACATGCTTGGCATGTGCAGGGAAGAGCAAAGAGGCCAGTGTGGCTGCAGGGCAGGCACAGAGGGTACAGGAAGTCGATGGAAGAGATGGTGGCTGGAGGGATAAGTGTGGCCAGACCGTGGAGGGCCTGCAGGCCACAATGGTTTTCATGGGAGACTTGGGAGAGGCAAAAGCTAGGAAGCAGCAGCTGATAGATGTTTCAGAAGACAATTATGGCTGCTGGCAGAAAGTGAATTATACAGGGGCAAGACTGGAAGCAGCAGGCCCAGCTAGGAGAGTAGAGTAGTTCACATAAAAGATGGTGGTAGGCTGGGTGCGGTGGCTCATGCCTGTAATCCCACTATTTTGGGAGGCTGAGGCAGACAGATCACCTGAGGTCAGGAGTTCAAGACCAGCCTAACCAGTATGGTGAAACCTCATCTCTACTAAAAATACATAAAATAACTGGGTGTGGTGGTGCACGCCTGTGATCCCAGCTACTCAGGAGGCTGAGGCAGGAGAATCACTTGAGCCTGGGAGGCTGAGGTTGCAGTGAACCGAGATTGTGCCACTGAACTCCAACCTGGGTGACAGAGTGAGACCCCGTCTCAGAAAAAGAAAAAAAGAAAGAAAAAAACAGTAGTGTAGTCACAAGGAATCTGATTTGGGATGTGTTTTTGAAAGTGGAGCTGCCTTGCCTTGCTAGTGAATTGTAAATAAGGTGAGAGAGAAAGTCATTAAGGATGACTCCTTCAGTTCTGCCTCTTACTAGACAAGTGCCTTTGGGCAAACTACTTAACCTCCTAGAAATTTATTTTTGAATGATGCTTTATAAGTCTATGGAAAACTTTCATATACACTGCTTACATCATTTTGTTTGATCCTTTCGACATACAAGGTTGTATACAAGTTTTACAGTTATACCTGTTTTGTTTTTTTTTTAATGGACCTCAGAAAATTGAGTTAATCCTACTCGGTTGATGACTCATCGTTTTCATGATTGATTCCTTAAAAGGTTTCCTCTGTTGTTTATTTTCTTCGTCTCCAATTTTCACTCGCGTTTCCTGCCTCATCCACAATCCCTGTAGGCAACCATGTTAGTTGTTGCTGTAAAATAGATAGCACTGTTGTGTATGGGTGCGTGCACACATGCACGTGTGAGTTTAATTTGCCTAACTGGGATTATGTTGTAAATCTTGTTCTGCTGCTTAATATGTTGATGCAATGCTCTTTCAAGATCTCTTTATGTTGCTGAGTGTACAGCCATTTCACTGCTTCTGACAGCAGCACAGAATTCCAAAGTATCTAAAAGAACTTCCTTAACAGACCTTTTAGGTAACCTCCAACTCCCTGCTATCACAAACAACTCTGGTAAACATACTCCATCCACGTCCCCTCATGCAGTCTTGTGCCATAATTCCTCTGGGACTGCACCTAGGATGGGATGGAGCCATAAAGTAGGTGCATATCTCATTTCACAAACTAATTGCTTTCCAGAATGACAATTGAAGATTGCCTTCCCACGATGGTGCAGGAGAGGGTACCTCTTCTCTACTTTCTTACCAACATTTGGTATTGTCTTTCTAATTTTTCCAGTCTGAAGATTGTGAAATAGTGATTGCTTTGTTTTAATTTGAATTTCATTACTTTTTAGTGAGTTTAATTATCTTTATGTATGTTTGTGAGCAATATACTTAAAATTATTTTTCCTTTCTGTGAATTGCCTAATTTCTGTGGTCTACTTTTAAGCATTGGGTTTATTGTCTTTCTCATGTTGATTTGCGTGGGTTCCTTGTATACTCTGGGTATTCGTTCTTCATTTAGGCAGTACGAATGTCTTCTAGTGTGTCACCCATCTGTTATTTTTTTCTGTGGTGTCCTTTGTTGAACAGAAGTCTTTAATTTTAAAGTAAAACTTGCCAATGTTTTGCTTTATGATGTGTGGCTTGTCTTAAGAGCTCCTTCCCTGTCCCCACATCACCAGGATGTTCTCCTACATATTCTTCCATTATAGCTTCATAGTTTTACTGTTCATTTTTAGGTCTTTAATTCATTTGGATTCTATCTTTGTTTCAAGTGTGATAAGAACCTATTTTTCTCCATAGAGCAAGCCAGTTTTCTTAATCCCATCACCTGACAACCCAACCTTGGCTGGTTTATGTCAAGTTATCCTATATGTGCGGGTCTATTTCTGAGCTCTCTGTCATAATCCATTGGTTTATTAATCTGTTCTTTTGTCATCATCGTATTCTCTTTCCTTCTGTGGCTTTGTGATGTGTCCAAAAATCAGATAGTGCTAGTTGCCCTGCTTTCCTTTATTTTTTTTTAAAGTTGACAACTATGTTTTGACCTTTATGTTTCCATGCAATTTTGGAAAGCTTGCTATATTCAAGGGATTTTAAAAAGTCTTTATTTAATGGTAATTGAAGAGTCACAGGCAGTTGCAAAAATTGCACATAGAGGTTTTAGAATCGTCCACTCAGCTTCCCCTAATGGTGACTTTCACTCGCATCCCTGTGAAGAGACCACCAAACAGGCTTTGTGTGAGCAGCAAGGCTGTTTATCTCACCTGGGTGCAGGCAAGCTGAGTCTGAAGAGAGTCAGCGAGGGAGATAGAGGGTGGGGGTGTTTTATAAAATGTGGGTGGGTAGTGGAAATTTACAGTCAAAGGGGTTTGTTCTCTGGCGGGCAGGGGCGGGGGTCACAAGGTGCTCAGTGGGGGAACTTTTGAGCCAGGATGAGCCAGGAGAGGGAATTTCACAAGGTGATGTCATCAGTTAAGGCAGGGACCCGCCATTTTCACTTCTTTTGTGGTGGAATGTCATCAGTTAAGGCAGGAACAGGGCATTTTCACTTCTTTTGTGATTTTTTAGTTACTTCAGGCCATCTGGATGTATACATGCAGGTCACAGGGGATACGATGGCTTAGCTTGGGCTCAGAGGCCTGACAGTGACATGTTTTATAACTGTAGTGTAATCAAAATGAGGACAAATAGGGCATTCACACTAGTGCAGTACTATTCACTAGACCACAGACTTTATGCAATTTTCATAGGATTTTAAAAAAATGGATTGTTTTGGATTTATAGATTAATTGGAGTCGGATTGACATCTTGACATCCATGAACAATATTACATTATTCAGATCTTCCTTTAAGTCCCTTAATGGAGTTTTAAGATGGTGTGTATGCCAGGTGCTGTACTAGGAGCTGAGGATGTAGAAATGAATCAAACATGGCTCCTACCTGAAAAAGCTAAGAACCGTTATGAGAAATAAACATATAAACTAGAAAGTTTAATAAAGTATTTTAAATGCTATGATGGGGTATATACAGGGCAGGGGTGGGACAATAAGGAGAAAAATAGAACTGAATCTGACAATTGATGTGAATCATAGGAATTTTGTGGAGCTCTTATGCTTTTAAAACATATTTTTGTTGGCCCACTGTTCTATAAGTAACTGACTAGAAACATTGAATAAATAAACGGAGAATACCTTAATAGTTTATAGCATATTTGTTCTGACATAAAGTAACCATTATTTTTAACTCCTCTAGTCATTCATTGTACTTTATAACAACTGAATAAAACCTGCCAAACAAAACAAAATTCACCTTACAAAATGAGTTAATATGACAAGCATAGATGATACGGAAATTTACAAGAGAATAACCATATGTCTTGTACATTTTTTTTTTCTTTTTTTACTGATAATTTGGTTGTGGTGTGTCTTTCACTTCCAGCTGAAGCAGAATGACAGTGATTTTTAAAACAGCTTTATTGAGATACAGTCGACATGTAACACACTATATATATTTGAAGTGTAAACTTTGATGTGTTTTGATGTATGTACACACCCTGAAACTGTCACAATAAGTTCAAGATAATGAATTTATCACCCCCAAAAGTTTTGTGATGCCCTTTTGTAATCCTTTCCTTCTTTTCTTTTCCAAGTAGTCACAGATGAGTTTGCATTGTCTAGAAATTTATGTCAGTACATCATAAATCATGCAGTACTCTCTTTTGAGATTTGTCCATGTCGTATATATCAATAGTTCATTCTTTTTATTGCTGAGTACTAAGCATCCAGTGTGTAGTATTCCGCAGTTCATTTATTCACCTGGTGATGGAAATGTGGGTTGTTTCCAGTTTGAGGCTGTTAAATAAAGTTGTTATTAATATTCTTATGCAAGTCTTTGTATGAACATGTGGTTTCTTTTCTCTTGGGTGGGAAGCCATTTACTTGCCAGTGGAATGGCTGGATCAGATGTAGGTATGTGTTTTATTTTTTAAGAAGCTGCCCCAACTGTTTTCAAAAGTGCTTGTACCTACAGTTTTACATTCCTATGAGCAGTGTGTGAGAGTTCTAGTTCCTTCACATTCTTGTCAGCACTTGCTATGGTCTGTCTTTTAAATTTTAGCAATCCCAGTAGATGTTAAGTGTTATTGTGGCTTAAATTTGCATTTCCCTTTGACTAGTGGTGTAGAGCATCTTTTCATATGCTTATTTGCCATCCATATGTCTTTTTTTTTTGGCTAAGTGACCATCCATATGTTTTGCCCATTTGTAATAGATTATTTGCTTTCTTATTGAGTTTTGAGAGTGTATGTTTGTATGTACATACACAGTCATGTGATTTATTGTAAGTATGATGGCAGTCCCATAAGATTATACTGGACCTGAAAAGTTTCTCTTGCCCAGTGATGTTGTGTTTGTGGTGATGCTGCTATAAACAAACCTGGGCTGCCAGTTACACAACAATATAGCACATACAATTGCATACATCACATAATATTTGTAAATGACCATAAACAACTTTGTTACTGGTTTATGAATTTACTCTACTATACTTTTTATTGTTATTTTAGAGGATACTTCTCCTACTTCTAAAAAGAATGTTAACTGTAAAATAGCTTCAGGCAAGTCCTTCAAGAGTTATCCAGAAGGCATTATCATCATAGGAGATGACATCTCCGTGTATAATATTAATATTTCCCCTGAAGACCTTCCAGTGGGGCAAGATGTGGAGATGGAAGACAGTGACATTGATGATCCTGATGCTGTGTAGGCCTAGGCTAATGTGTGTGTTTGTGTCTTAGGTTTTAACAAGAAAGTTTACCCCCCAAAATTTTTTATTCGAAAAAATCTTATACAATGAGGATATAAAGAAGGAAAATATTTTTATATAGCTGTATGGTGTGTTTGTATTTTCAGCTTAGTGTTATTTCAAAAGAGACAAAACATTAGAGTTTAAAAAGTTTATAAAGTAAAAAAGTTACAGTAAAGTAAGGTTAATTTATTATTGAAGAAAGAAACATTTGAACTATAAATTTAGTGTAGCCTGTTGATGAAGTCTTCAGCAGCCTACAGGAATGCCCCGTGGCTTACCTTTTCATGCTCTTGAGCTCTGTGTTTCAAAGAGCAGACGTTTTACATTTTGAACATGTCCAGTTTGTCAGTTTGTTCTTTTATAGATTGGGATTTTAGTGTCTTGTCTAAGAAACTGTTGCCTCACCTAAGTTCACAAATATTTTCTCTCATGCTTTCTTCTAGCAGTTTTCTAGCTTTAAGTTTTACATTTAGATAAAAGATCCCATTTTGAGTTAGTTTTTGTATATGGTTCATGGTTATAGATTCAAATTCTAAAAAAAAAAAAGCTATCCAATTGTTCCAGCACCGTTCGTTGAAAAGACTGACCTGTCTTCAATTGAATTGTCTTTGTATCTTTGTTCACGTGTAAGTGAATCTATTTCTGGACTCTTTTTTTTCTGTTCAGTTGATCCGTTTATCATCATGTCATTTTTACACTGTCTTAATTACTGTAGCTTTATAGTAAGCCTTGAAATTATGTAGTGTTAGCCATAAAACTTTGCTCTTATTCAAAGTTGTTTTGGCTATTTGAAGACAATTGCATTACCATATGAATTTTAGAATCACCTTTTCAGTTTCTATATGAAAGTCTGCTGTGATTTTGTTTGGAATTATGTTGTATCACTAGATGAATTTGGGGGAGAATTGACAATAAAAAGAACATTCTGGGTACGTTACACAATCATCATCTGCAAATAAAGATAGTTTTACTTCTTCCTTTTTAATCCTTTTTTATTCTTTCTACCTTACTGCACTAGCTATAACCTTCAGTTACAATGTTGACTAGAAGTGATAAGAGTGAACATCTTTGTGTTATTCATGATTTTAGAGAAAAATAATTCAATCCCTCACCATTACATGTGCTATTAGATTTAGGGTTTTTTGTTTTCGTTTTTGTTTTTTTTTGGTGGGGTTTTTTGTAAATGCCCTTATCAGGTTGAGGAAGTTCCCTTCTGTTTCAAGTTTGCTGAGAAATTTTTGGGTTTTCATGTTTTTAAATCAGAAATGGATGGTAGATTTTTTTCAAATACTTTTTTTTTTTTGAGACAGAGTCTCACTCTGTCACCCAGACTGGAGTGCAGTGGCTCAGTCTCAACTTACTGCAACCTCTGCCTCCTGGGTTCAAGCAATTCTCTTGCCTCAGCCTCCTGAGTAGCTGGGACTATAGGCACGTACCACCACGCCCGGCTAATTTTTTGTATTTTTAGTAGAGATGGAATTTCACCGTGTTAGCCAGGATGGTCTCGATCTCCTGACCTTGTGATTAGCCTGCCTCGGCCTCCCAAAGTGCTGGGATTATAAGCGTGAGCCACAGCACTGGGCCCTTTTATTTTTTATAAATTGATACGTAGTATGTATCACTTGTAAGTAAGTGATATCTGAAGTGAACTATTTTCCTGTGCTCCAGAAATATCTCTTTACAAACACTTAACACATTAGTTACAGATCTTTTTCCTATTCTTTGAAATAAGGCCCCAAATAATCTCCATCAAAACAATTAGCCTAATGTGAATTACTTTGTGTATTTGAAATTAAAAAAAAGACATATATTTTAAGTAATGTATGGCTTACATTTTAACGATGCAGCCTTGCTGCTTCCTTAATTAGACTAATTGAGGAGAAGAAAGTTAATATAGATGGTAACTACAATTATATTCTCTTTTTGAAGAAATAATAATATATTTAAAGTTAGTAGTATATGTGTTCCTAAACATGATTTGCAATTTCTTACAGATTTGTGGGATCACTGGGTACCATCATCATAAAATGTAAAGATTTTCGAATTATTCAGTTGGATATTCCTGGAATGGAGGAATGCTTGAATATAGCCAGTTCCATTGAGGTAAGTATTTTGGAAGCAAAATCTAATGAAACATACTTTTATATTATGACTCATTGTAGCTCTTCCATTTCTTCATTAGATAATTTAGTCATGTTCTCTGACTCAAATACTGAGGATTGATAGGAAAAGCCTCAGCCTGGTTCACTGTTATATGAGTGTAATGGGACTTTCTTGACTTCTGGCAGTGTCTGGTGTTAACTCGTTTTATATGAACAGCTCAATTCCATGAGTTGCTTGGAATTCCATGGAATTGCATTTCCAATGGCTTTATGGAATTTCCATGAGTTCATACAGGTTAAATAACAGATACTGTTTCACTTGAGCGTATATGAATTCTTATTTAGGGAAATCATTAGAAGATTTAGTAAAGAGGTTCTTGGGAGAAATTTTAAAGTTTTGCTTCATGTTTTATGTTCACTATACAAACCTTGGTATTTTCTCAGTGCCGAAGACTGTGAACTTCTTTTTCTTTACTTGAGGTTTGTTCAAGTAAAATCTTATATGGAATTCTAAACCAATAAAATAGATACTGTTAGAATTGCTTTTAGTCACATTACAGTGAGTACATATGGACTGGGGGGACCTAGAAGCCCTTATTGACTCGACTATTCCCACCTGCCCTCTAGAGAGTTCCTCAGAGACACTGCAAACCACTAGTGAGTTAACCAGTGCACTGTTCACTTCTCTACCAGGTTAGCAGCTAGAAGTGAAATTGTTTCTTCTTGAATATACTAGTATATCTTCTGTAATAAATACAATTCCAAAAATTTGAATAGAAATATTAATAAATTGCAATATTGTACTATATCATTACTCATATGTATACATATTACATGTATTAGTATATTATTGAATCATAGCACAGTTTGAGTCTTGATTTCACCACTTGGTAGCTTGTGACCATTGGTAAAGTACTTAACATCTCTCTGATTTGTTTTCTACTTTTTATAAAACAAGGATAATAGAACCGATCTTTTCGGACTGTTGTAAGAATTGTATTAGTTGATGTGTGTCGAATACTTAGTGTAATACTTGGTAAATATCATCTACCATTTGAGGGTCCTCTGTCATTACTTACTATAATTTTATGGTGATGCGTTTTTTAAAAAATTGTGCTTAGAAAACACCTAACAAGATTTACAGTCTTAACCATTTTTAAGTGTACAGTTTAGTAGGGTATAATAACTTTATTCACATTGTTGTGCAGTAGATCTTTTTTATCTTGCAAAACCGAAACTCTGTGTTAAACAACACCCTGTTTTCCCCCCTCTCCAGCTCCTGATAACCCCCTTTCTACTTTCTGTTTCTGAATTTGTCTACTTTAGGTATCTCATATCAGTAGAATCATAGTACATAGTCTTTTTGTGACTGGTTTTTTTCACTTAGCATAATATCCTCACAGTTCATCTGTGTGGTAAATTCTGACTTTTTGAGGCTGAGTGATATTCCATTGTTATGGATGTATGTGGTGAGACTTTTTATTAAAAAGTTATTTCTTTTCTAAAGCAAGTAACTATCACCAGTGATTGTAGTTTTTTGTTTGTTTTTAGTAATCTGAATTTTCATGTATCAATTAGCTTAAGACAGGTTATGTTTGCTTTATATTTATATAAACAATATTGAATATTGGCTCAGATTACAAATAATATAAATTTTACTTGCATAGTTTAAATGGAAGAGCTCACACTGTTTTCTTTCCATTCTAACCAACTATTTTGATATACACTGAAATTTTAAATTGCCTTATTTTAAATTATTGCCACTAAATTATGTCAGTTGATCTTAGGTTTATACTACTTTCTAGACTACTATAAGGACATAAATTTTTTATTTTTTTCTGTGTTTGTGTAACTAATCTGGACTTTGTGTCCAAAAAGTGCTATCAGCTTAGCTATTAAAAATGGGTAGACAGTCTTAAAAATCTGTAGGTAGGATTTTAGTGATTTTTAAAACAGGAAGAGAGAAATAGAGGAAAAACTGTTTTAGTACTAAGTAAATGGTACATAACACATTTCTTCTTGCCTTTGTTGAATTTTACTTAAGGAAATGAGAAGATAGACTGAACTGTTTGTCTTACACATCTGTCATTTGGAAGTAATGCATGATGTTGATTTGATGTAATTTGTTAGGTTGAATGAGAATGCATGTAGTTTATAGACTGTTAAATTGAAATAATGTCCCACTATTTGGGCAGAGGAACATTACCCACTTCCATTGAGCATGTGTGTGTTTATGGGTTTTGTGTTTTTTTTCAGTTAGGAGATCGGATTTTCACTGACCAGTCTTCGTTTTTCTTATCCCTTTGTGACAAGTGAGGTGGCTGTTTGGTTGGTGTCAGAGATGCTGCCTGTGGTGAGGCACAGTGGTGAAGGGAAAGGGGAAGTGTGCTACCCACGTGCTGACGCTGATCAGTTGTTTAAGTCGCTGTATATATTTTAAAGCTCTTTAGAAACTGACTGATCATATAGAAGCCCTTAGGACTGAAAAGAAGCCATAAATTATGAGCTCATTTGACCTCAGAAAATGAATGATCTGTTAAATGTGCTTACAGCGTAGTGAATAACATAGTGAACCTGTCCTCTATCCTTTTCCTGGCACACAATCCCTCCTGCTAGCCCTCCACCCTTCCCCGAATACATCTGGATGTGATTTATGAGTAACAATTGAATTTCTCATTTGGCATAGCTGAGATGTCCTTTGTAATTAGGAGTCCATGTGCTCAAATATATTCCGCTGCCACACATAGAATCCCATTGGAAGAATAGCTGGCAAGTGCTCAGTTCTCTAAATTGTAGCAATAAGTTGGTGAAACTTTTTTTTCTGTGTTTCACCTGCCTTTGGAATTGAAATGTTTTCAGTTCTCTCAGCATTAATGTGTTTAAAGGAAAATACCTCTTTCTAGTGACATAAGATCTCAAGATGAAATGTGAGTGCTTATTGCCTATCAGAGTGGTTGCTGACTTGCATTTAAAATAGTGGTGGTCTGATTGATGGCAGCCCTGAGTTAGGTCAGACATGGACACTGGCTGTTCTGCTTCTGGTTGGTGTGATTGGCAGCCAAAGACAATATAAATGTAGGGAAAAAAAATATGTGTATACATTTATAGGAATAATGGATTATACGGCCGTGCTTCTCTCTATTTTGTTTTATGAGGTAGGGGAGAAGGTTTCATGATTTATAGATGGATAGAAGAATAACTTTAGTTGGAGATATTTTTGCTAAACTGCTGAGCTGTATGCCCAGTCTACTATTGAGTACTCATGGGCCTATCCTTTTGCATGCCTGGTCTTCCTCTGACCTGGAGGGAGATGACGGCATTCTGAGCATTGCTGTTGGGCTTCCTCCTCCCGTCCAGGTGAATCTTGCCATCATTCCTGCAGTTTGAATTATGCTAATTGATATGGTATCCTTTTCCCCTCCCCACCCCTACCCTACCCCCAGTCATGGAAATGCTTTTTTCCATAATCCCCCTGACAGAAGGAAGAATCTGCCTGGTGATAGAGACTGTTCTGTCTGTCTGTTCCTCCCATCTACTCAGGTTTTCGTATGTCTGTTATCCAGGATTCAAGTGCTCCAGATAAATATAGGCCCATTTGGGGATGATAGAGTTATTGCACCCATTTGAGAATAGATCCCTGCAGCATAAAGATATGATGATGCCTGACCAAATGGCATACCAGTCTAGGAAGGGAGGAAGTGAACATTGATGCAATTTTACGTATGTAGAGCATGTAATAGCTGAAATTAGCCAGGTACGGTGGCTTACGCCTGTAATCCCAACATTTTGGGAGGCTGAGGTGGGCAGATCACCTGAGGTTAGAAGTTTAAGACCAGCCTGGCCAACATGGTGAAAACCATCTCTACTAAAAATACAAAAAAATAGCTGGGCATGGTGGCGGGCACCTGTAATCCCAGCTACCCAGGAGGCTGAGGAAGGAGAATCGCTTGAACCCAGGAGGCCGGAGGCTGCAGTGAGCCAAGATCGCGCCATTGCACCCTAGCCTGGGTGACGAGCAAAACTCTGTCTCAAAAAAAAAAGCGGGAATTATTTTCGATTTTATTATGTGCCAGACACTGTTCTAAGCCTATTACACACATTATCTCTCTTAATGCTCCAACAATCCTATGAAGTAGGTATGTTATTTCTTGCATTTTACAGTTGAGGAAACTGAGGCATAGAGTGGTTACATGGCTTTCCTGCTGCACTGCTAGGACTTGGAATTTCAGTTCAGCATTCCGATTCCCATCTGACTGTAGACCTCTAAGCTGTATCATCCTTTTTTACACTTACTAACCCACTCTGATTTCAAATAATTTACATAAGTTTATTTAGGTAATACTGGATTTTGAGCTAAGACCTTACTGCCTAGCCAAAAACTGATCCCCAGAAATACTTAGACCTTTTTATTAAGCTTTATTAAGTGATGTCAAGAGGTGTTATTTGATTTTTCTTCTAGAATTCATATGCACATTTTTTTGTTCTTTTTTTCATCCTGTCAACACTTTTGAGTGTGTGTTATGTGTCGGATGCCTTGTTAGATACTAGAAGCATGGAAATCAGCTTCGTAAGACTGTAATTGTGTCTAGTGATAAACACAATGTTAGAGAAACATACTGAGTGCCCATCATTATTAGACCATGTTTGCTTAATACTAATTTGTCACTTAGAATGTGTTTCCAATTGTGGGTGTTTCTTTTTTGTCTTTCTTTTCTTTTTGTCCCCAGGCATTGTCTACCCTGGACTCCATCACTCTGATGTACCCTTTCTTTTACCGTCCTATGTTTGAAGTGATAGAAGATGGCTGGCATTCCTTCCTTCCTGAGCAAGAATTTGAACTCTATTCCTCAGCTGTGAGTTAACTTTTGAGAACTGTGGATTATGAGAAGTAACCCAATACCTTATTTGACTTGTGAAAATGATCACTTCTTTTGAAGAGTAATAAGGTGAAGTTGACTTATCCATTCCTAATCTTATATTTAAAAGGATTAAAGCCATATAGAGTATGATCTCTGATCACAAAGGAATTAAATTAATAATCAGTAATTCTAAGATATCAAGGAATACCCCCAAGTATTTCTAAATTAAACAGAACACTTGTAAATAATCTGTGTGTCAAAGAAATTAGAAAACATTTTGAACTGAATGATAATGGTAATGTAGCATATTGAAATTTGTGGAATACAGACAGCTAAGGCAGTGTTTAGAGATAAACTTATAGCTTTAGCATTTTTACTAGAAAAGAAAGAAAAGCCTAAAATTATTGACCTAAGCACCAATTTAAGAAGCTAGAAAAAAAGAGCAAAGTAACTAGAAAGAAAAAATAAAATAAGAGCAGAAAGCAATAAAATAACTAGAATAAGCAAGTTTAGCAAAGTTGGTTGATATAAGATCAGTATACAAAAATGGCGACAAGCAATCTGACAATGAATAAAATATTTAGGAACAAATTTAACAAAAGAAATTCAAGATCTATACACTGAAAGACACCAAACATTGTTGGAAGAAGTTACAAGAGATCTAAATGAAAGGAGAGATGTACTATATTGAGTACATCAATTGGAAGACAATATAGTTAAGGTTAGTGGTTGGCTGACTTTTGTGAAAGACCATTAGATAGTAGATATTTTAAGCTTTGCAGGTCATGTGGTCTCTATTATAACTGCTGAACTCTGCTGTTGTTGCATGAGAAAAGCAATCAGATGGGACATCAGTGAATGGATGGTGCTATGTTCTAGTAAACTTTATTTGCAGAAATAAGCAGCAGGCTGGATTTGGCTCATTAAAGTGGCAGTTCTCCCTAAATTGATCTATAGAGTCAGTGCAATCCCTGTTAAAATTCTAATAGGTGTTTTTGTAGAAATGGACAAAATGATATAAATTTTATGGAAATGCAGATTTAAGTATATAAGTTTGTATGGAAAGTCAAAACAGCTTTGACAAAACACTTGATTATAAAACTTACTGTAAAGCCACAGTAATCAAGAGAGTGTGGTATTGGCGTGAGGAAAGACACGAAGACCAATGGAACAGAATACAGGGTATAGAAATAAACCTTCCGTTTAATGGTCAGTTGATTTTTGATAAAAGTACCAATAAAATTCAGTTGGGAAAGGATAGCTTTTTCAACCAATAGCATTGGAGCAATTGGATATCCATATGTAAAAAAAGATAAACCTAGACCCTTACCTCATATCATCCACAAAAATTAACTAAAATGTATTATAGACCTAAACATAAGAACTAAAACTATCAAACTGCTTTAAGAAAGCACAGGAAAAATCTTTATGACCTTCAGTTAGGCAGAGATTTCTTAGATATGACACCAAAAGTGACTGAAAGCAGATAAAGCAGATTAGTGATTTCCTAGTATTGGGTGTTACACAGGTGTATACAACTGTCAAGACTCATGAAATTGTGTAGTCAAAATGGATCCAGTTTATTTTTTATAAGTTTTGTTGACTGAAAAGAAGATAAAAGAATAATGCAAAGGTTAAGTAGCTGATTAGAAACAGCTAAGGAGAAAATAAGTGATTTGGAATATAGATCCGATATAATTACTCAGAATATGGAACAGAGAAGGAAGATGGAAAAACAGAGAGGTTAGACACATGCATGCGTAATAAAGGAATAAGATCCAATATTTATCACATGGGAGTTTAGGATAAAAGATGATAGAGGCTGGGTATGGTGGCTGACACCTATAATCCTAGCACTTTGGGAGGCTGAGGCAGGCAGGTCACTTGAGCTAAGGAGTTTGAGACCAGCCTAGGCAACATGGCGAAACCCCATCTCTATGAAAAAATTTAGCTAGGTGTGATGACGTATGCCTGTGGTCCCAGTTACTTGGGGTCTGAGGTGGGAGAATTGCTTGAGCCCAGGACGTTGAGGTTGCAGTGAGCAGTGATCATGCTGTTGCACTCCAGCCTGGGTGAGAGAGCAAGACCCTGTCTCCAAAAAAAAAAAAGAAGAAGGAAAAAAAGATGATGATGATAGAAGAAAGGCAATATTCAAATATATAATGGTTGATAACTCTCCAGAATCAGTAAAAGTTACTGAACCCTTAAGCTAAGGTATGCCAGCAAATACCATACAAGATAATAAAAAAACTTTAGACATGTTGTTGTTCAGCTACTGAACAATAAAGCAAAGAAAATACCACAAAATTAAAGAAAAGACAAATTGCCTGCATAGTGTTAGATTAACAGAGGAAAAAAATTTGATCAATATCTATTCATGCTAAATGCTCTTAGAGTTGGATTTGAAGGGAATGTCTTTAATCTGATAAAGGATGGCTACCAAAACCAAAAACACAACAAAAACAAATCTTGTATCATTCTCTCTAAGTTCAAGAATGAGACAAGGATGTCCATTATCACTACTCCTAGTCAGCTCAATAAGACAACAAGGAAAAATATAGGGTATAGGGATTGAAATGAAGGTAGGAAAATTGTCATTATTTATTGATTATATGCTTGTCTTTATAGGAAAAGGAAAGAATCTTGAGATCATAGGCATTTCTCTACACCAAACACAAGTTTAAAGAGATGCAGTTAAAATGCAACAAAGATTATAGGGTTTCTAGGACTATATCTAAGAAAAGATGGTAAGACCTTTATTGAGAGAATTATAAAAATTTATGGAAAAATTTTTAAAAGCTTAAATAAATGGAGAGACAATATACTCATGGATAGAGAGACTGAATATTCTGAAGATATAGCTCATTCCCTCCGATTTATAAAGTCAATACAATCTTAATAAAAACCCCAGTTGGTTTTTACATTGAATTTGATAAAAGTTACCTGGTGGAAGACCAAAAGACCAAGAGGAGCCAAGTTACTCTTTGAAGTACAAAAAGGTGAGAGGAGGAGACTTAGCCTACTAGATACCAAACTTATTTTAAAAGCTCTAGGAGTTACTTAAGTGGACTAGTGGGACAGGATAGAGAGCACAGTACATTGGGACCGACAGAAGCCGCATTGCAGATCAATGGAGAGCCCTGTCATTCTCCAGAGTAGGAAATCAATAAATAATATATCATAGCAAAAATTCAAGAAATAATAGTATAATCATGTTATTTAGAAATGTAAAGGTAAACACCAAAAAAGCTAAAAATGTTGAAAATGATTGTCTTTGGGGAAAGCAAATTGGGATGGGCTAGCAAGGAACAGATAACTACATTTTTTTAAAAATAATAAATCTTTAGAAACTGTGTTTTTTTAAATTAATTAATTTATTATTTTTTGAAACAGAATCTCACTCCAGTTGCCCAGGCTGGAGTGCAGTGGCACTATCACAGCTCCCTGCAGCCTCGACTTCCTGGGCTCATGTGTTCTTTCACCTCAGCATCCTAAGTAGCTGGAACTAAAAACGTGTGCCACTGTGCCTGGCTAATTTTTACATTTTTAGTGGAGACAGGGTTTGGCCATGTTGCCCTGGCTGGTCTTGAACTCCTGGACTCAAGCAGTTTGTCTGCCTCGGCCTCTCAAAGTGCAGGGATTATAGGTGTGAACCACTGTGCCCAGCCTAGAAACTATGTTTTTAAAACTGGTAACATAAATAACTTCAAAAAGTGAAAAAATTTAATTAAAAATGTGATACTGTATCTTATAAAATCATTTTTTTAAAGTAATAATCTTGTCCTATAGTACATCTAACATACTTTTTAGCTTTATAGCTTTATCTTCCTGCTCTTGTAACCCATTGTTAGGCCAACTCAGATATACAGAACATATTGAAATTTACATATAATTTGATTTTTTTTTTTTTTTTTTAACTGTAAAACCTTTTGACAGTCTTCAAGGTGTTTTCAGTTCTGGTGTTTAAAATAAGTTGTCATTTGATAGTTTTATATTATATACTTTTAGTCCTTAGTGTATTCAGTTTGAAATTATTTCATTGACTCCTAAGCTTAACCTTCCTTAGTATTGAGTTGTTACTGTTTTAAGAAAGGTGTTACCAATCTTAGTACATTTTTTACCTTTTTTACAAGAAAAGAACAAAGGACTTGATGTAGGTAGTAGCTCTGTTCTCGTCTGTTCTGGGGATGCATTATCTGGAGTCTTACAGTCTTGTGCTTTTAGAGGATCATTAATAAACTAAATGGGACCCAGAAAAGGAAGAAGTGGGATGATGTTGGCCATGGTAATTGTGGATGTGCTTAATATATTTAACTTGGAGAATAGAACACTAAGGAGAAACAACTGTCTTTCAGACATTTGATGGGATACCATGTAAAATAGGGAACTTGTGCTGTGTTTTCTGAAAGTACGGTAAAAACCAATAGAGGAAGCTACAGAGCAACAAGTTTTGCTCCATATGAGAAAGAACTTTCTAGGAACTGGTGATACCTAGGAATGCAGGAAGCTGGCCCTGAACCGTGGAGCTCCTTTTCTGTGCAGCTACTTACATATAAGCTAGAGATCCTCCTGTTAAATTCCTGAGAAATGGCTTCTTTATCAGTGAGAGTTGACCTCTAAGGTCTTTTAAAATTTCTCAGATTATTTTGTGACATTGAGATAGTTGCTTAGCTTTGAAGTATTTTGTGTTTTTCAGACCAGTGAATGGAGGCTAAGCTATGTCAATAAGGAATTTGCTGTCTGTCCCTCTTACCCACCAATTGTCACAGTGCCCAAATCCATCGACGATGAAGCTCTTCGGAAGGTCGCTACATTTCGACATGGAGGGCGCTTCCCAGTACTAAGCTATTATCACAAAAAAAATGGGATGGTAAGTGCACAGCACTACTGCTTGATGTACTGAAAGGCTTGGCTTGGGGATCTTTTCATAGAAATGTTCCCTTTTTCTATCTGTCTGTTCACTGAAATGATTGTCCAGGTCTCCACCACGAGGGCTTCCTTAGTGTAAGCTTTAGGGAATCAGGAGTAGGGTGTTTTCTGTGGTGAGGATGTGACGCTGAATTCTTCCCATGATCCTGCTCAGCCGTATGAAAGCCCTGATAGCTTTATCTCCAGGACACTATACAAAGGAAACTAGTGTTTATTTGATGCTTACAGCAACATTCTTGTGGTAGAAAAATGAGAAATTTCTCTGCGCAGAATAATGGTAAAAGACTTGAATTTTTCTTACCAACTTTCCATGTGAATGGTGAATTGAGCAGACATATTTATTTTCAAAGGTGAGAAGAGTGATGCTCCTGTCATTTAGTCACAACTCTAGTAAACACTGGAGTCAGGATTCAACAAGGAGTTAAGATAACTACCTTGTAATGGTGGTCTCTTGAAAGAACTCTAAACCATTCACCAGGGAAGACATTAGTATACTAGACACTGATTTCTTGAGAAAAGTTTCAAAAGCAAACATTTCCAGATATATAGTTGGTAGGGTAGTTTTTGGAAACAAGTAGTTAAATCCTGGAATACTGAAAAGGATGGTAGAGGCCGCTGGAGAATAAATAATAGACAATCAGCTTCTGAGGTATTGGAAATGATTTCCCAAACAGTGAGAACAGTGTTTGAACTTTTAAATTTTGCCACTGGTGCCTTTACTTTTTATAATTCTTGTTAAAACCTATCAACTCCATGTATGTTCAGTTGAAGTCAGGATTTACTGGCTCATAGGCCATTATTGTCTTATTACAGGGCCAGGTCTGCAGGTATTTGATTCACACACTAAATGAATTGCAATATTTGATCTTAAAGAAGTGATATAATTTATTATGTGACAGTGTTTTGAGACAGAGAAACTGTGTAAAAGCTCCAGGCTTATCTTTTACAGTTATTAACTGTTATCAATACATGCAAATATTTATTTGTTTATGGATCAAATCCATCTCCAGAGTGTCACACAATTGTTTTTGAGATACTCTTAATCTAGCTAATTTCTTTCTGTTTTCAGAAACTGTAAAAGCAACTGCTGTTGAATTTTCAGCTCTATTGTGCTTCTAGGTAATTATGCGGAGTGGTCAGCCACTCACTGGCACAAATGGGAGGAGGTGCAAGGAAGATGAGAAGCTGATAAATGCTACCCTCAGGGCGGGAAAGCGTGGCTACATCATTGACACCCGATCCCTGAACGTGGCTCAGCAAGCTAGAGCCAAAGGAGGTGGTTTCGAACAAGAAGCTCATTATCCCCAGTGGAGGCGAATTCATAAGTCCATTGAGAGGTAAAAGATTCCAGAGATAGTAAGGACTCTTATTAGAAGCTAATTACAGTGGGTAAGCCCTTAGCCATTTGAAAATCACAAGTGCTCAAATTAACCTATGCATTAATCTAGGGTCAATGATTGTCTAGCCATCTTCTCATTTTTTTTAGTCAGCTTTATTAAGGTTTAATTGACATACAAATTATATGTATTTGTGATGTGCACTCTGCTGTTTTGATATACATATACGTTGAGAACTGATTAAATTAGGTGAATGAACGTAACTATCACCTCACATAGTTACCATTTTTTTGGACGGTGAGAACATTTAATGTCTATTCTCTCAGCAGTATACAATATATTATTTTTAACTACAGTTACCATGCTGTACAATAGACCTGCAGAACTAATTCCTCGTAAGTGAAACTTTGTAACCTTTGATCAACATCTCCCCATATCTGTGTCCCTCCTACCCCGACCCCTCCTGCCACTTCCTCTTCCTCTGGCAGCCACCATTCTACTCTCTGTTTCTATGAGTTTAACTTGTTTAGATTCCACATATAAGTGAGTGCATACAGTGTTTATCTTTCTGTGCATGGGTGCCTGGCTTATTTCATGTAGCGTGATGTCATCCAGGTTCATCCATGCTGTGGCAAATGACAGGTTTCCCATCTTTTTTATTTTTATTTTATTTTGTTGAGATGGAGTCTTGCTTTGTCACCCAGGCTGGAGTACAGTGGCACGGTCCCAGCTCACTGCAATCTCTGCCTCCCAGGTTCAAGTGATTCTCCTGTCTCAGCTTCCCAAATAGCTGGGACTACAGGTGCCTGCCACCATGCCTGGCTAATTTTTGTATTTTTAGCAGAGACCGGGTTTTGCCATGTTGGCCAGGCTGGTCTCGAACTCCTGACCTCAAGTGATCCGCCTGCCTTGGCCTCCCAAAGTGTTGGAATTACAGGCATGAGCCACTGCTCCTGGCCTACCCTCTTTTTTAAGGCTGAATAGTATTTTATTATGTATCGTACCACATTTTCTTAATCCATTCATCCATTGACGGGCATTTAGGTTGAATCCATATCTTGGCTATTGTGAATAGTGCTGCAGTGAGCATGGGAATGCAGATACCTCTTTGAGATCCTGATTTCATTTCAGATATTCGAAATACTTACCCAGAAGTGGGATTACTGGATCTTACTGCAGTTTCATCTTTAATTTTTTGAGGAGCCTCCATACTGTTCTCCCCAGTGGCCATACTAATTTACATTCCCACCAGCATTGTACAGGGGTTCCCTTTTGTCCATATTCTCAACAACACTTGTTAAATCTTGTCTTTTTAGTAATAGCCTTCTAAGAGGTGTGAGGTGATATCTCATTGTGGTTTTGAATTTCATTTCTCTGATGATAAGTGATGCAGAGCATTTTTTTTTTTAAATACCTATTGACCATTTGCATGTCTTCTTTTGAGAAATGTCTGTTCAGGTCTTGCCCATTCTTTAATCAGGTCATGTGTTTTCTTGCTCTTGAGTTGAGTTTCTTACATGTTTTGGATATTAACCCCTTATCCAGTGTATTGTTTGCCAGTGTTTTCTCCCATTCCATAGGTTGTCTCTTTACTCTGTTGTTTTGCCGTGCAAAAACTTTTTAGTTTGATGCAGTCTCATTTGTCTATTTTTGCTTTTGTTGCCTGTACTTTTGAGGTCATATCCAAAAAATCTTTGCCCAGACCAATGTCAAGAAGCTTTTTCCTTACGTTTTCCTCTAATTATTTTTACAGTTTCAGGTCTTATGTTTAACTCTTTAATCTGCTTTGAGTTGATTTTTGAGTATGGTGTGAGGTAAGGGTCAAGTTTCTTCTGCATGTGCCTACTCAGTTTTCCCAGCACCACTCATGGAAGAAACTCCTTTCCCCATTGTATGTTCCTGGCAACTTTTTCAAACATCAATTTGCCATAAATGAATGGATTTATTTCTGGGCTCTATTGTATTCCATTAGTCAGTGTGTCTGTTTTTATGCCAGTGCCAAGCTGTTTTGATTACTATAGCTTTGTAGCATACTTTAAAATCAGGTAGTGTGTGAGGCCATCAGGACCAGGGCTTTTCTTCGATGGGAGACCTTTTTAATCTTCTTCCTCATTATTGGTCTGTTCAGATTTTCTTTCTTCATGACTCAGTATTGGTAGGTTGTATGCTTCTAGGAATTTATCCATTTCTTCTAGATTATCCAGTCAATTTGTCAATGTGTAATTGTTCACAGTCTCTTATGATCCCTTATATTTCTGTGATATCAGTTGTAATATCTCATCTTTCATTTCTAATTGTATTTGCATTGTTTTTCTCTCTGTTTTTAGTGAAAGAACCTTTAGCTAAAGGTTTGTCAGTTTTATCTTTCTTTTTGAACAGCCAGCCCTTGTGTTTGATAAGCGAAAGCCATGCTCTTGGAGGCCTGCAGGAGTCCCTGTCACTAGCATTCTTTCTATAAGCCAGCCCTGTGGTCTCATCACCACAAGGCCAGCTCCTCTGCATGTAGATCAGCAGTTGCTACACTGAACAGATTTGCTACATATACTTATATTTTCCTAAGTCAAAGCCTGTAGAGATTTAATTTCTCCCTATATCGACCTATTTTCCCACAGTTTCCTCCACCTATAGTCTCTTGTTTGCACTGTAAAAGAGTGATTTATAAGTGTCTCTAGGTGGGTGAATGGGAGCTGTAGCTAGAAAACAGTGGGATCGAACTGGGTTGGGTAAGGCTGCTGATGGTACTGGGTCTCTAGTGTTAGATTGGTGGGAACAGGATTGCAAATGTAAGTGGTGCTGTGTCTCCTGACCTGTCACGAAACGCAGGGCTCTGGCTTCTCCTATAGTCTGATGATCCAGGTATGCGAACTAGGTTTAATCTGTTCAGATGAGGAATAGGTTGCCATGGCAGGCATTTTAAGCCTTTGCAACAATATTTAAATATTAGTTTTTCAACCTTTAATCCTCAAATTATTGTATAGCAGGGTAAATATTTTTATAGTATTTTGAACTACTTTTGCTCTTAGATATGTTGGAGGCTGAGTCTTTGGCTTGGTTTCTTTATCTTTCTATTTTCTGGGTTTGTTATTTTTTGCTTTCTTATTTTTAAAAGGTATCACATTCTTCAGGAGAGCTTAATCAAACTTGTGGAAGCTTGTAATGACCAAACACATAACATGGACCGGTGGCTCAGTAAATTGGAGGCCTCTAACTGGCTGACTCACATCAAAGAGATTCTGACAGCTGCCTGCCTCGCGGCTCAGTGCATCGACAGGTAAAGTGCATTTCAGCATTCCTGAGCAGGACATGCGCTGATAACTAGACTCTGTGTTTATCCAGACATATGTTTTTATAGATTATGTGAAAGTTTGCAGTAAATTACTGTGTAGTCTAGTCAACACCATCCCATTATTGATGAGGTGTGTGCCTAGAGTCTGGCATTTAATAGATAATGTTTGTTTAATAGATAGGAACCATGTACATATACTTGTCTTCCATGACACAAATTTTTAAGTACTAATGGACCTTTTTTTTTTTCCTATGACATCCTTAAATCATGAATTTGCCAATTTTTTTCTTAAACTGTGAAACAGAATGAAAGGAAGTTTTCTTATTTTTTCTTAGAGAAGCAAACTTACCTCCTTACTTTTGAAATATCAGCGAAAGGAAACATGTATTTTTGCTACACAATAAAATGATCCTTTCTAACTTCTGAGATATCTTATTTCAAACTACTTGATATGTGGCATTACATCTGGATCTCAAGTTGAGAACGCCTAATTGTAGTGATGTTGAGTGTATGAAGTGATTTTAGTTTATCCACTCAGTTAAAGGTTGCTAATCCTTGAGTCTTGTGGCAGAAGACTTGAACAGAGGCAGAAGGATTGGCATAAATTCTTGCAGAAGCTTAGAATGCCCTTTCTAAGAAGGGGATTCCACTGAAACAATAGGTAGGTATAAGTGTTATCACCACATGGTTAGATGGCACTTTTCTTTGAGACTTTAACTTGTTTTATTGATGCTTCCAAATTAGGGAAATATATATGTAATTTGTTATGGTTAGAGAGAAATTCATAATAGAATGGGTTGCTAAAATCATGTGGTAAGTTAGTAACAGAACCATGAACAGGTAGAGTCCCTTGGGGTCAAGATTGCCGGGCTATCCCTGTTCTTTTTGTTTTAGGCGTTAGGTAAAGCCCATTTAGCTAACAAACTGGGAATTAGCTATCAAGGTTCTGTGGCAGAGAAATAACAAATACACAGTAATTTTGTTAATACTGAGGGTTTTGTTTCTTTTTAACCTAAGTTTACCAGATTTCTCCTTACATTGTGAGTACAGAGGCTTCTGTTTTCTTATGAAACAGGAATTGTAATAAACTGTTATCACCGCATTGTCTCAGTTTGCAGCTGTAATAACACGACGATACAGATTAAGACACCCCTCAGTGCAGAATGCAGAACAGTTCTCATGATCTCCACCTTCCTTTCGTTTGAGCTGGCCGCCTTAAAGACAGAGGCTTCTAGACTCTTGGGAAGACTCAGGGTTTTGGTTTATTTTGCCATGTTTGGGTCCCTTTTTCTGATATATATTAGCCTATTATTTTCACCACCATACAAATTTGCCTTTATAATTAATTGCTGAAAACGTAAAAATAGACTTTAAGTGAATCGAATTCAGAATATCCCACAGATGATTAAGGTATATATGCAATATACACAGAAGCCTTAAAGTACATGCTCACCCCCCTCAGCCTAGTCATTAGGTTTTATCCTGAGAATGGGGTTAACCTAACCATAAGTGACTTCAAGGAATCTGTTACTTTTAAATTAAGACCCCTGAAGGAATTCAACAGAAGACAAAAAGCTAAGTACATCATCTACAGTGTAACAAAAATTGGCATAACCTAAATGTAAATTAAGTAAATTGCTAAGTACTATGGGATTAATCCTATAGGATTAAGTAAATTGCAGTTCATCACTTAATAGTATATTACACACGCAGGCACACCTTGGAGATGTGGGTTTGGTTCCAGAAAACCACAGTAAAGCAAATCACGCAATAAAGTGAGTCACATTCATTATTAATGTTTGGTTTTCTAGTGCATATAAAGTTATGTTTACACTATATTGCAGTCTGTTAATTGTGCAGTAGTATTACGTCTAAAAAGAAAAAACAATATACATACCTTAATTTAAAAATACTTTATTGATATTTGAGGTTATTGGCCCTGGGAGAGGGCCTTGCCTCCCCATTGATGGCTGCTGACTGATCAGGGTGGTGGCTACTGAAGCTTTGGATGGCTGTGGCACTTTCTTAGACAAGACAGCAATGGAGATTGCCACATTAATTGACTCTTGCCTTCATGAAAGATTTCTCTGTAGCATGTGATACTGTTTGATAGCATTTTACCCACAGTAGAACTTGCAAAATTAGAATCAGTTTTCTCAAACGCTGCCACTGCTTTGTCACCTAAGTTGATGTGGTACTCCAAATCTTTTTTTTTTTCTTTTTGTCATTTCAGCAATATTCACAGCATCTTTACCAGGAGTAGATTCCATCTCAGGATACTACTTTTCTTGCTCATCCATAAGAAGCAACTCCTTATTCTTTCAAGTTTTATCATGAAATTGCAGCAACTCAGTCAAATCTTCAGGCTCCTAATTATTTATTTATTTAGGAGACAGGGCCTTGCTCTGTCGCCCAGGCTGGAGTACAGTGGCAGGATCACGGTGCACCACAGCCTAGAACTCCTGGGCTCAAATGATCCTCCCACCTCAGCCTCCCAAATAGCCAGGACTACTGGTGTACACCACCACGCTCAGCTAATTTTTTTTTTTTTTTTTTCAGTTTTTAATAGAGATGTAGTCTCTGTTTATTGCCCAGTCTGGTCTCAAACTCCTGAGCTCAAACAATCCTCCTGCCTCAGCCTCACAAAGTGCTGAGATTACAGGTGTGACCCACCCCACCCAGCCTTTTTTTTTTCTTTTCTTTTCTTTTAGAGACAGTCTTTCCGTCTGTCATCCAAACTGGAGTGCAGTGGCACAGTCATAGCTCACTGTAACCTCAAACTCCTGGCTTCAAGCAATCCTCCTGCCTTGGTCTCCCTAAGTACTGGGGTTACAGGCATGAGCCACTATGCCCCACCTTCAGGTTCCACTTCTAATTCTAGTTCTTTTGCTATTTCTGTAACATCTGCAGTGACTTCTCCAGTAAAGTTTTATGCCCCTCAAAGTATCCATGAGATCTGGAATCAACTTCTTCCAAACTCCTGTTGATGTTGATGTTTTTAACCTCCTCCCATGAATCACAGATGTTTTTAATGACATCTAGAAGTGTGAATCCTTTACAGAAAGTTTTCCGTTTACTTTGTCCAGAACCATCAGAGGAATCACTAGCTAGGGCAGCTATGGCCTTAAAATAAAACTTGAAAGTTGAAATTACTCTTTGATCCATGGCCTGCAGAATAGATGTTGTTTTAGCAGGCACAAAAACAACATTCATCTCCTTGTACCTCTCCATCAGAGCTCTTAAGTGACCAGGTGCATTGTCAGTGAGCAGTGATGTTTTGAAAGGAATCTTTTCTTCTGAGCAGTAGGTCTCAACAGTGGACTTAAAGTATTCAGTAAACCATGCTGTAAACAGGCGTGCTGTCATCCAGGAGTCATTGTTCCATTTGTAGAGCACAGGCAGAGTAGATTTAGCATAACCCTTAGGGCCTCTAGGATTTTCAAAATTGCAAGTGATCACTGGCTTCAGCTTAAAGTCACCAGCTGCATTTTTTCCCTATCAAGAGAGTTAACCTGTCCTTTGAAAGCAGGCACTGATTGTTCCTCTGTAGCTATGAAAGTTCTAGATGGCATCTTCTTCCAATATAAGGCCATTTCATCTACACTGAAAGTCCATTGTTTAGTGGAGCTGCCTTTATCAATGGTCTTCGCTAGATCTTCTGGGTAACTCGCTACAGCTTCTGCCCGCAGCACTTGCTGCTTCGCCTTGCACTTGTATGTTAGAGGGAGATGGCTTCTTTCCTTAAACCTCATGAACCAGCCTCTGCTAGTTTCCAACTCTTCTTCTACAGCTTCCCCACCTCTCTCAGCCTTCATAGAACTTTGTAGAATGGAGGAGAGTGAAGGCCTTGCTCTGGGTTAGGCTTTGGCTTAAGGGGATATTGCAGCTGATTTGATCTTCTATCCAGACCACTCAGACTTTCTCCATTTGAGCAGTAAGACTGTGTCACTGTATCATTTATGTGTTCGCTGGAGAAGCACTTTTAATTTCCATCAAGAACTTTTCCTTTGCATTTGCTGCTTGGTTAACTAGAGCAGGAGGCCCAGCTTTTGGCCTGTCTCAGCTTTTGACATGCCTTCCTCACTAAGCTTAATCATTTCTAGCTTTTGATCTAAAATGAGACATGCTACTCTTCCTTTCATTTGAATACTTACAGGCCATTGTAGGGTTATTAATTGGCCGGCCTAATGTCAATATTGTTGTGATTCCGGGAATAGAGTGTCCCTAAAGAGAGAGAGTCAAAGGAACAGGTGGTTAGTGGAGCAGTGAGAGCACACAGCATTTGTCGATTAAGTTCACTGTCTTATGTGGACGTGGTTCGTGATGCCCCCAAAACTTGCAGTAGTAACATCAAAGATCACTGATCACAGATCACCGTAACAGTTGTAATAATAATGAAAAATTTTGAAATATTGTGAGAATTACCGAAATGAGACAGAGACACAAAGTAAAACATGCTGTTGGAAAATGGGTGCCAACATACTTGTGTGACACAGGATAGCTGCAAACCTTCCATTTGTGGAAAATGCAAATCTGTGAAGAGCAACCAAGGGAAGCTCTGTGAATGAGCTGTGTCTGCGACTGTTAATATCCTAGTTCTGAAGATGATGTACAAACATGGAATGCTACGAGTGTAGAATAAGAGTGAGAATAGAGGAAATTGCCTCTTATTAAAGCTCTATGTAGTATGTATGTACATGGGTAAAAACTGACAATAGTAACCAAACCGGAAGCTTTTATGTGAAGGTGGTGGTTTTTATTTTTCCAAAGTTTCCTTCATTGTTTCAACAGAAAGGGTGGAAGAAGGAGAGGGGAGAAGATGTAGTAAATTTAGTTTTGGTGTTTTCTTTCATACTCTTTAGAATAACGGGGTTCCAGACACTTACGAGTCTCATGATGCAGTGGTATCTTTACCACTGACTGTCTAGATTGACAGTTTTATGTTTGTTTTTTTCCTGTTGTCATATTTCTCAAAGTGTAGTCTAGGTCTCATTTTCCAGATTGAATTACAGTTTCTGAAGGTGTCCTTATAGTCAGCTGATGGTGAAAAGGTAGAGTCAAAGTCAGAAAAATAATTTTAGTGTATGTCTGTAGGTTTGATGAGAAGAGGCTTTAACAATGATTAAAGCGGAAAAGGTAAATGCCTTCTGTGGTAAGAACTGCTTTTTGGTTTTGTAAAAGGAAAGAAAAATTCAACTGAAAGGTTCTGTGAAATTGGTTACAACTTAAAGAGGTCTTGCCATGTGAAATTTGGGATTCATTATAGTCGTATTTTTTCCCAAGAGAAACTTATCTATCGTGTGCCTTAGATTTAGATTCTGAACTCTACAAGTCAGAGCAGAGTGTTGTACTCAATACACTGAATAGACCGGACTCAGTAGACTAAAATGTTGTACTCAATAAACGCTTGTTATTAACAGAGTTCATTGACCATGTCGGGCATTTCCCATTTGTACTCTTCCCTGATTTTCCTATCAGGGAAGGAGCATCAATATTGATTCATGGAACAGAAGGAACTGATTCCACACTCCAGGTGACCTCCCTGGCCCAGATCATCTTGGAGCCAAGAAGCAGGACCATTCGTGGTTTTGAGGCCCTGATTGAAAGAGAGTGGCTACAGGTGAGAAGAGCTGTTTGATTCACAGAGGAACTGCTCATTGATGCTGTGATCCTGGTTTGTGTGGTAGCTGACATAATGTGTGAATTTTTGATTGATTAAAATTTCTAAATGGTGTGTTTAATTTCCTGCAGGCCAGTTAATCTGTCTTCTCCTCGTTTCTGGATATCTCTTTTCCTGTATTCCTCACTTGACACTTCCTTCACTTGGCAAACTCTTGTTGGCTGTGCTTTGTCACATACAGGAGAAATACAAGGAATGGGAAGCATAGTGCAGTCTCCCAGAAGCTGGGTCTTGACGGATCAAAGACACAAGCAGTCGGGGAATGGGGAGTGGGGCCTGTAGTTTGAAGGAAAGCGCTTTAGCCCCTTCTGCCTTTTGCTCATGCTGCTCCACCCTGTGAAGCTTCCTTCACAGAGAAAACTGAATCATGTAATGTTGGATGGCTACCAAAATAAAGGTCTCATTCATAACGGAGATTGATATCCTCCACAGAGATTGCTTTTGAATGTATTTTTACTGTGTAACCTGGTAAATAATTGTATTTGAACACAAATGCTTACATATCTTGAAAGCAGACATTTTTCTGGCAAAAAGAATATCTTGCCCTCTGGTTACAATTCACATTTATTATGTACTAATGTTGTTATGTATGCCATGTCCACCCTGCCTGACAACTGACCTTACCTCTGTTTAAGTCAGACCATCCTAAGTTTATGCTCCATATTTGACGAAAGTCTATTGAGCTATATTCCTCATGATGCATAGTAGACAGACAAATGAGTATGACTGACTTATTTATGTATTATTTTAATGGATATCAAAATTCTATGAACCACTGTAAAATTTCTGTGGCATTACCTTTGTCACACACAGTAGCAGAAAGACCCAGAGACAAAGCAGATCTGTGAAACTCCTAGCAGAGTATGATTTGTGTGAAGGTCAGTATTTGGGTTCTGAACAAGACAGTCAAATGAGTCTTAAATTTACTTTGGTCAGTAGATGGCAGACTCTTGCCATTCTTTTTGGGAGAAGAGGGTAATTAAGGACAGCTTTATCTCCAGTAGAAAAGTACTCATAAAGATCTTTCAGCACAATAACTTTTCATATATAATTAGAGATTTGCTGTCAGAGCTGACGTTATAAGGTTGATCAGAGTTCCATATCTGTCTCCACTTAGGGTGAGGTTTGTATAGTGTACAAGACAATCTACAGTGTTAGACTGAGGTGATGATTCTTTGTTTGTACTGAGAGCGTATGTTCTTTGACTTTGCTCCAGATTTTGTAGACCTAGAAAGGTTTATTTTGTAAGTTTATTATTACTTAAGTTCATTATTCTTCCATAGGATATGCCAAGGGCAATGCAGTTCCTGTGGTCACACCTTAGCTGCACAGCCTCATTAAGGATTTGGAAGTGTGTCTTTTTCCTTAGTTGCTGCAACTATTTGTTTTATACCAAGAAATCATTAATCTGTACAACAGCTACCCTAATTATATGATGTTCCAGGTACTAGGAGTGTCACTGTAATTGTGTGTAGTGGTGTCGGGTCTGTGATTGTGTGTAGTGGTGTCAGTAGAATGCTCTGTCATGTGATCTCACCAGGATATGACTGTCACGCCTCCATCTTCCCCCAGGCTGGTCACCCGTTCCAGCAGCGCTGTGCACAGTCAGCCTACTGTAACACCAAGCAGAAGTGGGAGGCTCCTGTATTTCTTCTCTTCTTGGACTGCGTGTGGCAGATCCTTCGTCAGTTTCCCTGTTCTTTTGAATTTAATGAGAATTTCCTCATCATGCTCTTTGAGCATGCTTATGCTTCACAGTTTGGAACATTTCTGGGCAACAACGAAAGTGAAAGGTGAGTACACTGCTCACATGGGGACCTTTCCTTTTCCCTTGTTTTGGCTACTTTCTAAGTAGCCAAAATCTCCTAGGAGACCACAGTTTGGCTCTATGTTAAAATTAGAGCCAAATCTAAGGCTACAGTTAATTATAAGTTAAATGATCTGAAGTATATTCTTATTGTGAGACAATCTCATGCTAGGGGAGAGCATGTCCTAGACTTTGTTCTGTTAGATTAAAATTAGTCCATACATGAATTAAGGGGCAACCATTTTAAAGGTTAATTTCTTAACAGGATCATAGTATCTTACATGTGGAAAAAGCCTTAATTTATAATTTAGCTCTTCCCTCTAATTTTATTAAGAAAGTAAGATCCAGAGAAGTTAAGTGACTTTTCCCAGGATGTACAGCCAGTTGGTCATCAAAAGTGTGGCCTAGAGCAGTGATCCCCAACCATTTTGGCACCAGGGACTGGTTTCGTGGAAGACAGCTTTTCTGTGGATTGGATGGTGGCGGGATTGGTGATGGTTTTGGGGTGAAACTGTTCCACCTCAGATCATCAGGCATTAGATTCTCATAAGGAGAATTCTCATAAAGGCACACCCTAGATCCCCCACACGCGCAGCTCACAGTAGGGTTTGCGCTCCTGTGAGAATCTAATGCTGCTGCTGATCTGACAGGAGGTGGCAATACACGCTCACCTGCCACTCACCTCCTGCTGTGTAGCCGGTTCCTAACAGGTCACGGACCCTTACTGGTCCATGGCCTGGGGTTTGGGGATCCCTGGCCTAGATTACAGGTCTTCCCCCTCTTGCTCTAGACTTTGTTACACCTAGAAACTGTCGTCAGGCAGAGTAACAAACTCACCTCCCAGCCCAGGCACCATCAAGTGTATAGGTTCATTTAGAAGATTGACATCAGAATGATTCTTCAGGGAGGTTGCCTGGTAATGTCTTTAGGGTACAATCACCAGGCTTCCTTGCCTCATTGCTGGCAGCCACCGTTTTCTAAAGCATGTACTGCTTAGCCCTGGACTGTACTCTGGCAGGGAGGGACAGGAGGGATTGGCAATTTCTATAGCCAAGGAAGTTTGGAGAATGTGCATAATATCGTCTCCACTTAGAGGGTGACAAACACATAATCATTAAAGGCATTAAGACACCCTTCAGTAAAGCAATGTATATAATTTTAATTCACCATTTAAGAAATGTGTTTGACGATGAATTTTTTTTTGGTGTTATACCTGTTAATATCCTCAGGACTAGCTTTCAAGAAGGGATCAAAATAGATTCCCATTCTGCTTCCCGGTTGGTGGAGGCTGCCAGCAATGCTGAATGGGAAGGATTCTGAAGTGGTGCCAGGCTCAGCCAGAACAAGTTCAGTGGTTGGCCGGCCATGGGCAGGAGGCACAGGGCTGGAGGCAGTGGATACAATGATGTCCTGTCCTTGTCATCCCTGGTTCCTGGGAACATAGCGTGGGACATGCTGTCCCAGCAGTTAAAGTCCAGCGCCACATAGGCTCTGTGATTATGTGGATTATTTGTGTTGCTTGCTCAAAAAGAATGCACCAAGTTGCACGTAGCTCATAAATAATGTGGTTTCAGAGACAAAACTGATCTTGTAATAAAATTTCAATTTAAATACATTCTTATGAGAATTGAATGCATTATCTTTTTGGTTGATGTAAGGTTTACCACAGGCTGTCTTTCAATCTGTGTTAAAATGTATTTTTTTCTAAAACATGCCAATCGACTGTTAATCCTTCTCTGACAGTTTATTACATGATAAAGAGCGTTCTAGAGTTTTAGAATTATTATGAATCCTGTTCATTGTATGTGGATATAGATTAAATATGTATTTACATCAAGATTCACATTGATTTTTCATCTTTGACAATCTGTATTTTATGTACATTTAATTTATTTTCCCTAAAAGCTAAGTCTCTAAAAAATTGTAAGTTTTGTTTAAAATTTGACTCAACCTCCATTTTTAATATTAATATGGGCGTAAGAAGGATACAGTGGACTTTGGGGTCGTGGGGGAGGTAATGGAAGGGGGACGAGGGATAAAAGACTACAGATAGGGTTCAGTGTATACTGCTCGGGTGATGGGTACACCAGAATCTCACAGATCACCACTACAGAACTTACTCATGTAACCAAATACCACCTGTTCCCCAATAACTTATGGAAAAATTAAATTAAGAAAAAACAAATTAGAGAGTGGTTATCAAACAATGTAAATAATAAAGACCGTGGGGTCTATCCAGGCATTCATATTTGTAAGCTATCCTGTTTGTTTCTGCACGACAAGCCCTTTCTTACGGAAACTATAAAAATAAATAGGACATAAATGTCGAAAAGTGTGTAATTTTTGTGTTTATATTGTAGGCTTCTCAGAAACAAGAAGGTTAGTTTTTTTTATACTTAGCTATTTTTAATTAAAATAGAATACCAAATACAACAAAGGACTTTTGTGTACAGTCATATTCTCTGGGTTAAGGTTTAACACCAAAGCTGATGTGACCAGACTCTGTTTTTATCCTCCTGCCAGCTTCTTGGAAGCCTGTAAAATACTCTTTGTTTTGTTGTTGTTGAGAGTTCTAATGCCGGTTGAGCTTTTTGACAAATCTATTTATTTTTCAACATTTTGTTTCTCTACTAAAAGTCTTACCTTCTATCTTCTTCCATACTGAGAAGAAATCGTCCTAGTAAGAGGAGCACTTAATAATGGTGGTTATAAATTAATTACTTTAATGGCAGTGTTCTTTTTTGAGCAGGTGTAAGTTGAAGCTACAGCAGAAGACAATGTCTTTGTGGTCCTGGGTCAATCAGCCCGGTGAGCTGAGTAAATTCACCAACCCTCTGTTTGAAGCCAACAACCTTGTCATCTGGCCTTCAGTTGCTCCGCAGAGTCTTCCGCTGTGGGAAGGTAAACCGCGCATCCTTTGCAAACTTCCTAATGGTCAGGTGTTCACGCAGCTGCCTGTGGGTGTGTGCTGTTGGTGATACATGAAGTTGGTGAGCTGGACGTGGCCCTCAGACCTGTGTGAATTGGCATTCTCAATGTGGGCATGGTTCTCTCTTTCAAATCAGTTAGCTAGCCACACTTTTTTTTTTTCAGTTCCCATTGAGAAATTAACAGTGTTTCTTTACATTGCTGTTTATGTTGGATATTTTTTCTAGATAAGAAAGTATATTACTCTTTGCCTAAGAGAGTTGGTAGGTAGTTGGGACGTGAATAAATTGTAAGCTCCTCAGGGAGGGTTTCTGTCCCTTAATTAAGCAGTCATTAGGATAGGTTCATGTATTAAATGGTATTAAAGAGTTACATGGCTGGGCATTCCAGTAAGTTTCTATAAATGGGTACAAAATACCATGAATGCAGTAACACAGCTATTTCACTGTTCTTACGGGGCTATATGCTTCATTTTTAAATCTAGTCTAAAGTAGATTTTTTTATATATACTGATTTTTTCCAACCACTGAAGCTTAGCCCCTTAAGTATTGAAGCTTGTTAATTAAAAAATAACCAAAATCTGGCCAGGTGTGGTGGCTCACACCTATAATCCCAGCACATTGGGAGGCTGAGGTGAGTGGATCCCTTGAGGTCAGAAGTTCAAGACCAGCCTGGCCAACATGGTGAAACCCCGTCTCTACTAAAAATACAAAAATTAGCCAGGCTAATTGGGTGGTGCAGGTCCGTAGTTCCAGCTACTTCTGGAGGCTGAGGCAGGAGAATCACTTGAATCTGGGAGGCAGAGGTGGCAGTGAGCAGAGATGACACCACTGCACTCTAGCCAGGGCAACACAGCAAGACTTTCTCAAAAAAATAAAAATAAAAATAACCAAAATCTATCTAAACTGTATAGTTTTTCATTAAACAAAGACTCTAAAATACCATTTAATTTTTTAAAGTTAGTTTGAAGATAATAAGCACATATTTATTCATGTTTATATTTAACAGCATAAAGTATACGTAACAAGAATGGTAGCTGTTTGGTAAATTAAACCGAATTACCATTAATGCCAGTTGTTACACCGTGTTCTAGTATGTTATACTCTCAAAGGCAATTCATGTGTGGAAAACTATTTGCCCTTTGTGGAAACGGGTCTCAGATTGCTTTGTCCTCTCAGTCTGAGACCAAGTCAGTTTCTGTCTCTTCTCTGGATGTCAGCTGTCACATCTAGTTCCTCTTGGCTTATCTGCCATTAGTGGCTTCCTTCCACCTCAGTTCATGCTTCTAATCTTATCTATTGAAGCGTCCCATAGTTAGCATTGTGGGGAAATGGCCTTAGATGGGCTTGAGGTTCTGGGTGTGAGCTTTAGTGCTTTGATTCGTGAAGGAATGGTGACTGCTCAGAACTTCTCTTTGCTTACTTTCGTGATTGTTGTCACAGTCACAGTACAGGGTTTGTGATCTCTTAAATGAGAGGTTACGGTATTCTTCCTGTTTAGGACTTCTGGGACAACGTACCTAAAAGCCACTGTCATGTTTAATAACTGAAATGAGCGTAGCTGTTCGGGAGAAAACCCCTATTGGGAGCTGGGTGGCCTGAAGGATGATTGAATTGCTTTGTACCAAACCTCCTTGTGGAGCTTAGAGATGAGTAATGGGATGAAATCCTTGTTCTGTGGATTAAGTCCTACCATGCCAGAGTTTCAGTATGTGTTTCATGCCCCTCAACCTAGAGCTGGGAGAAAGAAGCTCTCTATTAGGTAAAATCCTATGGTAGGCGTATATGTTGGATGAGACTGCTCTTCGGCCTTAAAATGCCTCTCTGCTGTTTACGTTTACATCACAGCTAACCATTAATATTTAGTAATTCCTGAATTAGAAGAATCACTTACATCACAGCTAACCATTAATATTTAGCAATTCCTGAACTAGAAGAATCAACGTGGGCGGGTCAGGCTTTACGCTGCGGTTCTGCTTTCCCTTTCTGATAGAGCCTGACGTTGGGACCTGCATAGAAGGGCTCATTAGGACCCAGGCAGTTTGGTTTGTAGAGTGTTTTAATGAATCATAAAACCTTTGTGAACTTGCCAGCTGACGTGGTGCAGCCTGGAAGGTTTTCATGCCTCCTTCCTTGAGTATCTGTAAGGCATTATTTTGGTGTGATACAGTTCACATAGGCCTATGGAGAGGAGAAAATATTTCCTTTTGGTTCATAATAAAAGGATAATTATTATTATTTGGGGAAAGAAGCAATTGCCTGCAGAATTGAAAGATTGCCTCTCACATAACAGGGAGAGAGGTGTGTGAGCGCATGGGCTACAGTTCAGGCTTTCAAATAACAACATATGTGGTTCTGCTTTTACCATAGTTGTCACTTTTCTGGTGAAAATGTTTTCACACATTTAAGGGATCTTACATGTATGAGCAAAATTCTGTATTTATAAATGTTTTATATTGTGAAATTGGAAAGTTTATGACATTGTAAATTATCATCTTGTTTTCCTGAATATATCATAGAATGGTGTTTGGATCTATTTGATAATTTTGTGGGACATTTCTGAAGAATCAGTGAGCATGTACATGCAAGTAGTGACTTTTCAGATATTGTATTCAGTTGCATCCTTTTCAGTACCTCAAGATTCCTGTATATTTTAGATTATAATAAAACACAGATGTGAGTTGTGGCAACAAAAGAAAAAAGAATGTATAATACATAAATTATATCTTATCCACAAATATAATTTTAATCCAGTGTTTATACCTTTCTTCCTTCTGTTTTCCATTCCTGGATTCAATAGGTATTTTCCTACGTTGGAATAGGTCCTCTAAGTATTTGGATGAAGCATATGAAGAAATGGTTAACATCATTGAATATAATAAGGAATTACAAGCAAAAGTCAATATCCTTAGAAGGCAGTTGGCAGAACTGGAAACAGAGGACGGGATGCAAGAGAGTCCCTGAAAGGTCTCCTCGCACCGTTTGCAAGGACCTTCCTGGGCCTGTGTCTGCCGTTCTCTCCTTGTGCCCTTCAGTTCACTTTTACACAGTAGCCTTGAAGTGAAGGCTTTAGATGTGGGACCCCTCTAACGTAATGGATTTCTCAATACTGTATGAATAATGAAACTTACTATCATAACTCACGTTTCATGTGGCCTGTTAGGCCCTGTCACTTTGGGAGCCGGGAGGAGGTGCTAGTCATTTTATTTTTATGTGAAGTAGATGACCTATTTAATGCCATTTGTGTTTCATGCCATTTTATCCAAAGCTTTTTCTCTGTGTCCACTCTCCAGACAGCATTCCAGAGCCGCCAAGGAGACAGGTTCTCTCTCTAGGGACTATTTGGTGGTTTAAAAAAAGGGTCAGACTTTTAAACACTCTTACCATAGAAATGTTTTTCAAAATGGCAGCAATTGATAAACCAAGGATTTTGTGTTGAACAAGCCATTTCCAGTGTCTTTCACATAAAATAGCCATTTGCTTTAAAATAGTTTTGGACTAACGAAGCTGAATCTATTCTCATTCTTGTTTGTCAAGAAAGGAAAATCTGTTATTCAAGGTAAATTATTCCTACAAGGGCGACAGGTATGGTCCTCTGATATTTACATTAAGAAGAGTTAAATTTATTTTAACGTAGACACTAAAAGTATGTGCAATATAGAATTAAAGAAGGAATTTGTTACTGATTGAGAATTGTTACTGTTGAATTGGTTTTCAGGTTTGGACCATACATATACAATGTGTATCAAATGCTGGTTGCAAAATTAAACCATCATCTAGAATAGAGTTAATTTGTTATAATCAAGTTACAAATATGGTTTTCTTAAACCAGAGATGCACCGCCCTTGTCTAAAGTTCTTATTGCACTGGTTTGTATGCGTATATGTGTTTTATTGTGTGCGGTTTTTTTTAATTTGTAAGTATTCTAAGAGTTTACTAATACTAAGGTTAAAATTTTCATGTTGACCTGAGCCTTTTGCAAATTTATTTTGGCTCTATTGATTTGTCCTTTATGCGTTAGGCAAATACAACTTAGGTGGAGGGGGAAGTTTATGAATATAATATAGCTCTGTGTTTGAAACCTCAGAAACGTATTTGAGTGTTTCAGTGTGGGAGAAACAGTGATGGCCGTATTCACGCTCTGCTGGTCTGTGCCTGCAACTCCACATGTTTGTGGTTCAGTATTTCCCTCCTACACTTCTGTTTGGTGACATTGTTCGTTTTAACAAATACGACCGATTCTAGTTTTTCTTTAAAAGGATAGTTTATGAGTAATCTTTAAAACCATTTCCATACCATCTGTACATAACCATTTAGAAGAGAACACACGACATCGAACTCTGCTTTAGAGCTGTGTGTTGAGCGAAAAATATTGTTTTTTAAAAATCGACTAGCAAAATCTATGGCCACACTGAGAAGCCTTTGAAAATGGCAAATACTTTTCATCACCAGTTGCCCAAGTTTCATCTTTCTTCTGCTTCCTCAGCCTTGTAGCAAAGGCTACACGGCAGCCCACAGTCCACAGTCTCTTTGGGAAAATTTGCCTGCTGCCTTCCTTAAGCTCAGTTTATTTTTGACTTACTTTCTTTGCTGTAGTTATGAACCTTGGGGCTTTAAAATCCCATGGCAAGGAGCATAAGAGTTGTTCTCATAGCTCTGCATTGTGTGGAATGTCCATCTTAGTTTTGTAAAACTGAAAAAGAAAGAAACAGCCCTCACTCTTTTGTGGTCCCTCAAAATCGCTTGATATGCCTGTTAATACAGCTGACCTGTTTGTTTTCTTCTCTTTTTGTCTCAAGATTGTATATGAAGGGACCTTTTCTTCTCAGCTAACAGGTGTATAAGGAAAACCATCTAGAGAGTTTTCTTTAGAAGTGACTCCCGTTAGCCTGGTGTGGTGGTGTGTGCCTATAGTCCCAGCCACTAGGGAAGCTGAGGCAGAAGGATCCCTTGAGCCTAGGAGGTTGAGGCTGAGTGAGCTATGATCGCATCAGGCCACTCCAGCCTGAGCAACAGAGTGAGACCCTGTCTCTAAGTAAAGAAAAAGCCAGAAGTGACTCCCACTGCTTCTGTTGATCAGCCATAGGGCTTCCATGGGTAGAAACTTGCAAGGGAGTTTGTATTAGGCCTGGTCATGGAGAGATGATGTACCATCAAGGTAGACCCGTCTTCCTGATGCACATTTGCTGTGTGAGCCAGAGTACAGTCATAGCACGGTATTCGCATTTCGTTTGCGTTGTCTTACCGAGACAACAATCTCTGCTGTTTTGGCAAGTTTGCATTTTAGTGTTAATTTACAATGAGGAATTGTCCGAACTTCAGATCTGTTTACAGGTTGTAAAAATCAACTTTGGTATCAGTGTATGTTCAGAAGTATCATTTGGTAATCCAAATATTTGAGTTTTCCCAAAGCCAAAAACTGTCAAAAATAAGTCTGTTATCAATATAATTTGAAGAGGTTTTTAGTAGTACTGTTAAGTTCATCCTTTCTTGGATGAGAAGAATAAATGACATGGATACACTCCTGAGAAGACACTTGTTAAACGTTGCATTGGAGAGTTGCCTTTGATAAATGTGGCATGAAACACTTGAATGAAGAGCACGGTGGCAGAATGAGTGAGCAAGCGGATTGCCCCGGAGGAGCCCGTAGTAATCACGTGAGAGATCGTCAGATTCCTGCGTATTCAGCATCTTCTCTATTCATGTGGAGTGAAAGCTGGCTTTTATATGGGAGATACATAAAGTAGGCCCCGCAAAGAATATTTTTAAAATACAAAGGATCATCATAATCCTCTTATCGAACATATAAGGATCCTCAGATTTAAATAAGTACTTTTTTTTTTAATCAGAAGAACATTGTTGGTTGATTATATATTTTTAAAAACCTGAAACTTTTTTGGTGGCAGGACCTTTCAATAAATATTTGTTTGGTCAAAAATTTTTATTTTGATTTTATTAAATGGGAAGAAAGCAAGCAGAAATAGTAAAATTCAGTAGGTTTTAAACTCTATAAATGTATTTTATTTCCAAGAAAACTTAGGGTCTCAAAGCAAGATTTTAAAGTGATTTTTGAGAAGACTTGGGGGGACAATAATAGACATTCATGTCAAATCCCATATGGGGGATTTTAAAACATTTCTTTGAACTTTGAGGCCTGACTTCGAGATGTGATTTTATTGCTTTTTGTTTTAAAGGATGAAATTTCGTGGCATTTTATTCTTTGATTCAGTCAGTATTTGGTTTATGTTAAATAAAAAATCAGTATAATGGAAAAGATTTGACCATAATTTAGTCTCCTCAAGTGAAAAACAGGAGTAACGTTTAGTTGCACTTTGAAAAATCTGCTTAAAGGCATAACTCTTGTAGTTGTCTGGTTTCAGGAATAGCTGTTTGAATTGTCAGTCTAAAGTAGGTCATCAGGTTCACTTATTATCAGACCTTAATCTGGGATAAAGGTTTTGGTATTTGCCCACTTCTAGATAGAATGAATGAAAATGACACAAGGGTTTTATGAGCACTCTTTATCAGAAGGGTATTTCCTGGACCGAAAATGGGCAATAGTTACAATAGTTGATCCTCTGTTCTGGAGGCTTTGACATTTATCAGAGAATGAAGTCATTCAGTACATTTGATAAAGTGTTGTTGTTGTTGTTGTTGTTGTTTTAATTGAGCAACCCTCAGAACTGAAGAGGTTCAGAGAACTTTCCAGGTTTATACTATACCTCAAGACTACATAGATTAGCTACTGCTTATTCTTTCACATGGGCTAGGCCTGTTCTCCTCCAGACCTAGTATTCTAAGTTATTACCACAGAGTATTTTTATGTTACCCATCATCTTAAAGAACATTATAAGACTCATTTCTCCATTACATTTATTCTTAGATGATAAAATATATACTGATACTCTAACTTTCTTATAGTATCAGTTTTCTTTATTTTCTTGAATAAAATTGCTTCTACCTTTGCTTGGTCTTTATAATCCACTGTCCACAGCATCTTCCTTTAAACCAGTAGTCCCAGAAGAGACCCTCTGAAATTCTAGGACTGGGTGTTAGAATGTCTGAACTTGTTATCTAAATCCTTTTTAAGAAACTTAATGTCCTAGCTCTTCAACTACACTGTGGAACAGTAGTTTGTGCCCAATTTAGTGGAAGATAATGAGGCTCACTGTAAACACTACATTGTCCTGCAGAGTAATTCTGATGAGAATTTACTGACTTCTAGAGCCATTCTCTTTAACCGTCTGCAGGTCTAAGGATTAACTATATTTGTGATTTGTAATAAAACTGAGTTGTACAGCACTGCCTGTGTATGTCTGGCCAACACATTTACAATGCACGTTATCTTTGGAGAGGTGAATTATTCTACAAAATACACCCTATATCTCATTGTTTAAAACCTTATTGGTCTAATACCATCTACACAAAAACATGTTGTACTTGCAGAACTTAGTTTATAAAAACAAAGAATGTGTATTTCTTCAATAGCCGGGTATTTGGATTGTTCTCTTGATATATTTGAATGTGACTCTCGGATTTAAGTGCACTATTATTCATGGCTTACACAGTAAAATTGCACTGTATGGCAAATGTGTCTATAATGTATGCCTTGCTAAAACCTCAAGAGTGCTGTAAGGTATAGGTTTCTATATTGTGAACCTGTCTACACACACACACATATACATATAGTCTTAGGGAAAAAAAAAAAAGCTGAACTTTTGTAAGTCTATGTAACATTTTAATATTGTTTGTAATATTCACTAAGTGATAATTTCATCTATATCCTATAACTGTAATCATTCACCTTGGGTTGGCCAGTTTGTCAAGCTTGGTTTACTGAATCAAGAAACAGTCTTGTCAAATGCGGTACTGTTCTTAGTGTGTGATATTTGTGTATGGTGTTCCTCTGCCTCAGAGGACAATTGCGCAGATGGCTAATGTTAAATTTCTATAGACAATAGTAATAAAATTTGAATATATTTAAGTGCTAATAAATTAAACCTGTGGGCTTATTTTAATTTTTTTCAAATACTGGTGAAGGTTTGGATGGTGTTTCAATTAAATCTGCTATATATTTTTTACCTTACATTTTGAAAAAATTGAGATCTGCAAAAAGGTTGCAAAATGGTACACTGATCTCCCTAGGTTGTTCCTAGATTTAGTGATTGTTCACCTACATTGAATGGTAACGTTTTCCACATTTGCTTTAATACCACGTATGTGTGTGTGTTACACTGTTATTTTGCTGAAACATCTGAGTTAGCTGCAGACACTGTGACCCTTCTAAATACTTCACAGGTATCGCCCAAGAATTAGGATTATGTATTCTACATATTATTGATTTAGTATGTATTAATATAAACAGATGAATCAATGAGGGTAAAAAGAAAGCTCTTTCTAGAGTAGAATGCTAGCTATTAAATGTAGAAAGAAAATGGAATTAGCCACTATTTGGCAAATTATTACAGTAATCATTGACTTAGGCAATGCCCATTAGTGAATGGCAAAACTAGCAGGTGATGAAAGTTTGTGAAGAACAGAATATAATCTCCAAATAGCCTTCCACAAAATACTTACTAGTTACAAAGGAGAAAATACTAACTTTATAGTGAAAGGAACTGGTGGATATCACCTTATCTCAGGAAAAGTTAACATCATTAGTAATGGGACATATCAACATCATGTGCCTTCTGATATGATCCATCCAGAAACAGCACCACTGTTGGAGGGAAAAAGCAGTCTTAGGAATTCTGTAGTTTAAAATCTTATATTTAGATCTTAATCCATTCTGCATTAATTTTTGTATATTGTGTGGGATAAAGGCCCAATTTCATTCTTTTGCATATGGATATTCAGCTTTTCCCAACATTTTGTTGAAGGACTGTCCTTTTCCCATTGTGTGGTCTTGGTATCCTTGTTGAAAATTATTTTACCACATATATATTCATTTCTGTGCACTCTATTCTGTTCCATTGGTCTGTATGTCTGTGTTAATCACTGGAAGGCCGAGGTGAGAAGATCACATGAGGCCAGGAGTTCGAAACCAGCATGAGAAACATAACAAGACCCTGTCTCTACAAAAAATAAAAAATTAACGAGGCATGATGGTGCTCATCTGCAGTCCTTGTGACTCAGAGGCTGGAGTGGGAGGATTGCTTGAGCCCAGGAGTTCCAGGATACAGTAAACTATGATCATGCCATTGCATGCCAGCCTGGATAACAGAGCCAGACTCTGACTTAAGAAAGCAGATCACTTATTTTGTATTTAAGTTTGTCTGATGCTAACATTGAAAAGTGACTAAATGTATAGACAACTACATCCTTCAATAATTATAATGATAAACCCAAGGAAAGGGTGAAAATCTAATTTCCATAGATTCAGATGTTCAGTTATAACAAAAATATGAAGCATGCAAACAAATGAGAAATCTGGCTCATTCACAGGAATAAAATTAATTGAAAGGAACTATCCTTAAGGAATCCCAGACTTTGGACTTACTAGACAAAGACTAAATGATTGTCTTAAATATGCTCAAAGAGTTAAAAGACGACTAAATGAAATCAGAGAAATGATGTCTGAACAAAATGAGAATATCAATAAAAATATAAAAAGGAACCAGGTAGAAATTTTGTAGCTGAAAAGTGCAGTAACTGAGATGAAAAATTCACTAGAATGGTTCAATTGTTGTTGTTGTTGTTTGCTTTTTTTTTTCTTTCTGAAACATAATCTTGCTCTGTTGCCCAGGCTGGAATGCAGTGGCATGATCTCAGCTCACTGCAACATCTGCCTTCTGGGTTGAAGCAGTTCTCCTGCCTCAGCTTTCCAAGTAGCTGAGATTACAGGTGCATGCCACCTCGCCCAGCTAATTTTTGTATTTTTGGTAGATGAAGTTTCACCATGTTGGCCAGGCTTGTCTCAAACTCCTGACCTTGTGATCCACCTGCCTCGGCCTCCCAAAATGCTGGGATTACAGGCCTGAGCCACCATGCCCTGCCTTCAGTAGAGTTTTTGATCAGGCAGAAGAAAGGATTAGCTAATTTGAAGATACAACTATTGAAATTATCTAGTCTGAGGAGCATAAAGAAAAGGAATTTAAAAAAGTGAATAGACTTAAAGACTTGTAGGATACCATCAAGTGGACCAACATATGGTTTATGAGAGTCCTAGAAAAAAGCAAAAAATTATTTTAAAAATAAGGGCTGTAAACATCCCAGGTTTGATGAAAGACATAAGTCTACAAATCCAAGAAGCCTCTACGACAACCTCTAATACCACAAACTCAGAGATTCACACCAGTACACATTATATGAAAACTATCAAAAATCACCAAGAATCTTGAAAGTAGCAAAAGAGAATCAACTCATAACATTACAAGGGATCCTAAATGGGATTATCAACTTATTTTTAATTAGAATTCATGGAGGCCAGAAGACAATGGGATGATATACTTTAAATGTTGAAAGAAAATAACCTGTCAACTGAGAATTATATATCCAGCAAAACTGTCCTCCAAAAAATAAGGGAGAAATTAAGACATGCCTAGATTTTTAAAAAGCATAGGGAGCTTGTTACTGCGAGATGTGCCTGACAAGAAATGCTAAAGGGAGTCCTTCAGTGAAATGAAACAACACTAGACAGTAAGCTGAACCCGTGTGAAGGAAGAAATATCTTCATGACAGATAAATTATAGGGCAAATATAAAAACCAGTATTATTATAACTTTATAACATCACTTTTTATTTTCCATAGGAATCAAAAGACAAAAACTTAAAAAATATTATAAATCTATGTTAGGAAGCTTGTTACCACTAGATTTGCCATACAGGAAATGCTAACGAAAGTCCTTGAAGGTGAAATGAAAGGATGGTAGACAATAACTCAAACCTGAGTGAAGAAATAAATATTTCTGTTTGCTATGGTTTGAATATCCTCTCTAAAATGCATGTTGAAATTTAATTGCCATTGTGATGGTATTAAGATGTCAAACCTTTAAGAGATGATTAGGTCATAAGGGCTCTGCCCTCATGTATGGATTAATGCCATTATCATGGGAGTGAGTTAGTTATTATGGGAGTGGGTTCCTGATAAAAAAGATTCTGAAGTTCAGCCCTGATCCCTTTTCTGTCTCACACACACTCTTGCCCTTCCACCTTTTGCCATGGGATGAGGCAGCACAAAGGCCCTCACCAGATGCTGGCACCATGCTCTTGGACTTCTCAGCTTCCAGAACCTTGAGGCAGATAAACTTCTTTACAAATTATCCAGTCTGTGGTACTCTGTTATAGTAGTGGAAAAATGAACTAAGACATTGGTAAAGTAAATACAATGGCAAACATAAAAAAAAGTATTATTGTAATTTTGGCTTGTAACTCCACTTTTTTATTTTCTAACGAATTAAAAGACAAAGGCATAAAAATCTGTTATTGAGCACTCAATGTATACAGATTTGGGACATCAATAACAAAGGGCATGGGACAGAGCTGTATAGGCATATGTTTTTCTATAAAAGTTAACTTGGAATCAGTTTAGATTCGACTATTTAAACTTTAGGTTGTTATGCGTAATGCTTATGGTAATCACAAGGAAAATATCTATGGGAAGCACAAGAAGAAATGGGAAGTGGGGGCGGAGCAAGATGGACGAATAGGAACAGCTCCAGTCTCCAACTCCCAGCGCGAGCGACACAGAAGACCGGCGATTTCTGCATTTTCAACTGAGGTACTGGGTTCATCTCACTGGGGAGTGCCAGATGATCGGTGCTGGTCAGCTGCTGCAGCCCGACCAGCGAGAGCTGAAGCAGGGCGAGGCATTGCCTCACCTGGAAAGCGCAAGGGGGAAGGGAATCCCTTTTCCTAGCCAGGGGAACTGAGACACACAACACCTGGAAAATCGGGTAACTCCCACCCCAATACTGCGCTTTAAGCAGACAGGCACACCAGGAGATCATATCCCACACCTGGCCGGGAGTGTCCCACACCCACGGAGCCTCCCTCATTGCTAGCACAGCAGTCTGTGATCTACCGGCAAGGCAGCAGCGAGGCTGGGGGAGGGGCGCCCGCCATTGCTGAGGCTTAAGTAGGTAAACAAAGCTGCTGGGAAGCTTGAACTGGGTGGAGCTCACAGCAGCTCAAGGAAACCTGCCTGTCTCTGTAGACTCCACCTCTGGGGACAGGGCACAGTAAATAATAACAAACGCAGCAGCTCTGCAGACACAAACGACTCTGTCTGACAGCTTTGAAGAGAGCAGTGGATCTCCCAACACGGAGGTTGAGATCTAAGAAGGGACAGACTCCCTGCTCAAGTGGGTCCCTGACCCCTGAGTAGCCTAACTGGGAGACATCCCCCACTAGGGGCAGTCTGACACCCCACACCTCACAGGGTGGAGTACACCCCTGAGAGGAAGATTCCAAAGCAAGAATCAGACAGGTACACTCGCTGTTCAGAAATATTCTATCTTCTGCAGCCTCTGCTGCTGATACCCAGGCAAACAGGGTCTGGAGTGGACCTCAAGCAATCTCCTACAGCTACAACCTACAGCTGAGGATCCTGACTGTTAGAAGGAAAGCTATCAAACAGGAAGGACACCTACACCAAAACCCCATCAGTACATCACCATCATCAAAGACCAGAGGCAGATAAAACCACAAAGATGGGGGAAAAGCAGGGCAGAAAAGCTGGAAATTCAAAAAATAAGAGCGCATCTCCCCCGGCAAAGGAGCGCAGCTCATCGCCAGCAATGGATCAAAGCTGGACGGAGAATGACTTCGACAAGATGAGAGAAGAAGGCTTCAGTCCATCAAATTTCTCAGAGCTAAAGGAGGAATTACGTACCCAGCGCAAAGAAACTAAAAATCTTGAAAAAAAAGTGGAAGAATTGATGGCTAGAGTAATTAATGCAGAGAAGCTCACAAACGAAATGAAAGAGATGAAAACCATGGCACGAGAAATACGTGACAAATGCACAAGCTTCAGTAACCGTCTCGATCAACTGGAAGAAAGAATGTCAGCGATGGAGGATCAAATGAATGAAATGAAGCGAGAAGAGAAACCAAAAGAAAAAAGAAGAAAAAGAAATGAACAAAGCCTGCAAGAAGTATGGGATTATGTAAAAAGACCAAATCTACGCCTGATTGGGGTGCCTGAAAGTGACGGGGAAAATGGAACCAAGTTGGAAAACACTCTTCAGGATATCATCCAGGAGAACTTCCCCAACCTAGTAGGGCAGGCCAACATTCAAATCCAGGAAATACAGAGAACGCCACAAAGATACTCCTCGAGAAGAGCAACTCCAAGACACATAATTGCCAGATTCACCAAAGTTGAAATGAAGGAAAAAATCTTAAGGGCAGCCAGAGAGAAAGGTCGGGTTACCCACAAAGGGAAGCCCATCAGACTAACAGCAGATCTCTCGGCAGAAACTCTTCAAGCCAGAAGAGAGTGGGGGCCAATATTCAACATTCTTAAAGAAAAGAATTTTAAACCCAGAATTTTATATCCAGCCAAACTAAGTTTCATAAGTGAAGGAGAAATAAAATCCTTTACAGATAAGCAAATGCTTAGAGATTTTGTCACCACTAGGCCTGCCTTACAAGAGACCCTGAAGGAAGCACTAAACATGGAAAGGAACAACCGGTACCAGCCATTGCAAAAACATGCCAAAATGTAAAGACCATCAAGGCTAGGAAGAAACTGCATCAACTAACGAGCAAAATAACCAGTTAATATCATCATGGCAGGATCAAGTTCACACATAACAATCTTAACCTTAAATGTAAATGGACTAAATGCTCCAATTAAAAGACACAGACTGGCAAACTGGATAAAGAGTCAAGACCCATCAGTCTGCTGTATTCAGGAGACCCATCTCACACGCAGAGACATACATAGGCTCAAAATAAAGGGATGGAGGAAGATTTACCAAGCAAATGGAGAACACAAAAAAGCAGGGGTTGCAATACTAGTCTCTGATAAAACAGACTTTAAACCATCAAAGATCAAAAGAGACAAAGAAGGACATTACATAATGGTAAAGGGATCAATTCAACAGGAAGAGCTAACTATCCTAAATATATATGCACCCAATACAGGAGCACCCAGATTCATAAAGCAAGTCCTTAGAGACTTACAAAGAGACTTAGACTCCCATACAATAATAATGGGAGACTTCAACACTCCACTGTCAACATTAGACAGATCAACGAGACAGAAAGTTAACAAGGATATCCAGGAATTGAACTCATCTCTGCAGCAAGCAGACCTAATAGACATCTATAGAACTCTCCACCCCAAATCAACAGAATATACATTCTTCTCAGCACCACATCGTACTTACTCCAAAATTGACCACGTAATCGGAAGTAAAGCACTCCTCAGCAAATGTACAAGAACAGAAATTATAACAAACTGTCTCTCAGACCACAGTGCAATCAAATTAGAACTCAGGACTAAGAAACTCAATCAAAACCGCTCAACTACATGGAAACTGAACAACCTGCTCCTGAATGACTACTGGGTACATAATGAAATGAAGGCAGAAATAAAGATGTTCTTTGAAACCAATGAGAACAAAGATACAACATACCAGAATCTCTGGGACACATTTAAAGCAGTGTGTAGAGGGAAATTTATAGCACTAAATGCCCACAAGAGAAAGCAGGAAAGATCTAAAATTGACACTCTAACATCGCAATTAAAAGAACTAGAGAAACAAGAGCAAACACATTCGAAAGCTAGCAGAAGGCAAGAAATAACTAAGATCAGAGCAGAACTGAAGGAGATAGAGACACAAAAAACCCTCCAAAAAATCAATGAATCCAGGAGTTGGTTTTTTGAAAAGATCAACAAAATTGACAGACCACTAGCAAGACTAATAAAGAAGAAAAGAGAGAAGAATCAAATCGACGCAATTAAAAATGATAAAGGGGATATCACCACCGACCCCACAGAAATACAAACTACCATCAGAGAATACTATAAACACCTCTACGCAAATAAACTGGAAAATCTAGAAGAAATGGATAATTTCCTGGACACTTACACTCTTCCAAGACTAAACCAGGAAGAAGTTGAATCCCTGAATAGACCAATAGTAGGCTCTGAAATTGAGGCAATAATTAATAGCCTACCAACCAAAAAAAGTCCAGGACCAGATGGATTCACAGCTGAATTCTACCAGAGGTACAAGGAGGAGCTGGTACCATTCCTTCTGAAACTATTCCAATCAATAGAAAAAGAGGGAATCCTCCCTAACTCATTTTATGAGGCCAACATCATCCTGATACCAAAGCCTGGCAGAGACACAACAAAAAAAGAGAATTTTAGACCAATATCCCTGATGAACATCGATGCAAAAATCCTCAATAAAATACTGGCAAACCGGATTCAGCAGCACATCAAAAAGCTTATCCACCATGATCAAGTGGGCTTCATCCCTGGGATGCAAGGCTGGTTCAACATTCGCAAATCAATAAACATAATCCAGCATATAAACAGAACCAAAGACAAGAACCACATCATTATCTCAATAGATGCAGAAAAGGCTTTTGACAAAATTCAACAGCCCTTCATGCTAAAAACGCTCAATAAATTCGGTATTGATGGAACGTACCTCAAAATCATAAGAGCTATTTATGACAAACCCACAGCCAATATCATACTGAATGGGCAAAAACTGGAAAAATTCCCTTTGAAAACTGGCACAAGACAGGGATGCCCTCTCTCACCACTCCTATTCAACATAGTGTTGGAAGTTCTGGCTAGGGCAATCAGGCAAGAGAAAGAAATCAAGGGGATTCAGTTAGGAAAAGAAGAAGTCAAATTGTCCCTGTTTGCAGACGACATGATTGTATATTTAGAAAACCCCATTGTCTCAGCCCAAAATCTCCTTAAGCTGATCAGCAACTTCAGCAAAGTCTCAGGATACAAAATTAATGTGCAAAAATCACAAGCATTCTTATACACCAGTGACAGTCAAACAGAGAGCCAAATCAGGAATGAACTTCCATTCACAATTGCTTCAAAGAGAATAAAATACCTAGGAATCCAACTTACAAGGGATGTAAAGGACCTCTTCAAGGAGAACTACAAACCACTGCTCAGTGAAATAAAAGAGGACACAAACAAATGGAAGAACATACCATGCTCATGGATAGGAAGAATCAATATCGTGAAAATGGCCATACTGCCCAAGGTAATTTATAGATTCAATGCCATCCCCATCAAGCTACCAATGAGCTTCTTCACAGAATTGGAAAAAACTGCTTTAAAGTTCATATGGAACCAAAAAAGAGCCCGCATCTCCAAGACAATCCTAAGTCAAAAGAACAAAGCTGGAGGCATCACGCTACCTGACTTCAAACTATACTACAAGGCTACAGTAACCAAAACAGCATGGTACTGGTACCAAAACAGAGATATAGACCAATGGAACAGAACAGAGTCCTCAGAAATAATACCACACATCTACAGCCATCTGATCTTTGACAAACCTGAGAGAAACAAGAAATGGGGAAAGGATTCCCTATTTAATAAATGGTGCTGGGAAAACTGGCTAGCCATAAGTAGAAAGCTGAAACTGGATCCTTTCCTTACTCCTTATACGAAAATTAATTCAAGATGGATTAGAGACTTAAATGTTAGACCTAATACCATAAAAATCCTAGAGGAAAACCTAGGTAGTACCATTCAGGACATAGGCATGGGCAAAGACTTCATGTCTAAAACACCAAAAGCAACGGCAGCAAAAGCCAAAATTGACAAATGGGATCTCATCAAACTAAAGAGCTTCTGCACAGCAAAAGAAACTACCATCAGAGTGAGCAGGCAACCTACAGAATGGGAGAAAATTTTTGCAATCTACTCATCTGACAAAGGGCTAATATCCATAACCTACAAAGAACTCAAACAAATTTACAAGAAAAAAACAAACAACCCCATCCAAAAGTGGGCAAAGGATATGAACAGACAGTTCTCAAAAGAAGACATTCATACAGCCAACAGACACATGAAAAAATGCTCATCATCACTGGCCATCAGAGAAATGCAAATCAAAACCACAATGAGATACCATCTCACACCAGTTAGAATGGCGATCATTAAAAAGTCAGGAAACAACAGGTGCTGGAGAGGATGTGGAGAAATAGGAACACTTTTACACTGTTGGTGGGAGTGTAAACTAGTTCAACCATTATGGAAAACAGTATGGCGATTCCTCAAGGATCTAGAACTAGATGTACCATATGACCCAGCCATCCCATTACTGGGTATATACCCAAAGGATTATAAATTATGCTGCTATAAGGACACATGCACACGTATGTTTATTGCAGCACTATTCACAATAGCAAAGACTTGGAATCAACCCAAATGTCCATCAGTGACAGATTGGATTAAGAAAATGTGGCACATATACACCATGGAATACTATGCAGCCATAAAAAAGGATGAGTTTGTGTCCTTTGTAGGGACATGGATGCAGCTGGAAACCATCATTCTTAGCAAACTATCACAAGAACAGAAAACCAAACACCGCATGTTCTCACTCGTAGGTGGGAACTGAACAATGAGATCACTTGGACTCGGGAAGGGGAACATCACACACCGGGGCCTATCATGGGGAGGGGGGAGGGGGGAGGGATTGCATTGGGAGTTATACCTGATGTAAATGACGAGTTGATGGGTGCAGCACACCAACATGGCACAAGTATACATATGTAGCAAACCTGCACGTTGTGCACATGTACCCTACAACTTGAAGTTTAATAATAATAAATAGGCCGGGCGCGGTGGCTCAAGCCTGTAATCCCAGCACTTTGGGAGGCCGAGACGGGCGGATCACGAGGTCAGGAGATCGAGACCATCCTGGCGAACACGGTGAAACCCCGTCTCTACTAAAAATACAAAAAACTAGCCGGGCGAGGTGGCGGGCGCCTGTAGTCCCAGCTACTCCGGAGGCTGAGGCAGGAGAATGGCGTAAACCCGGGAGGCGGAGCTTGCAGTGAGCTGAGATCCGGCCACTGCACTCCAGCCTGGGCGACAGAGCCAGACTCTGTCTCAAAAAAAAAAAAAAAAAAAAAAATAATAATAATAATAATAATAATAATAATAAAAAATAAATTAAAAAAAAAAAAAAGAAATGGGAAGGGAATCAAAAGATATCACTACCAAAAATAAACACAAAAGACAGTTGTTATGGGGGAAATGAGGGGCAAGAAAGTAACAAAACATACAGAAAACAAGTAACAAAACAGCAGAAGTAAGTCCTTATCACTGATTACATTAAATGTAATGTAGTCCCATGTATGCAAGGCTGATTTAACATTTAAATCAGCCTTCAGTTCAGCCAGTCAATGTAATCCATAATATCAAGACTAAAGAAGAAAAGCCACATGATCATATCAGTAAATGCAGAAAAAGCATTTCACAAAATCCAACACTTTAAAACTGTTAGTAAACTAGGAATATAGTGGAACTTCCTTAGTTTGATTTAAAAAAAGTCTGCAGCTAACATACTTAATGGTGAGAAGCTTGCCTGCTAATACCAGGAACAAGACAAGCATGTCCACTCTCACCACTCCTTTCAACATTGTATGGGAAGTTAAAACTGATGCAATAAGACAGAAAGAGGAAATAAAAAGTATACAGATTGGGAAGGAAGAAACAAAACTCTCTTTCTTCACAGATTATATGATTTTTCTATGTAGAAAGTCTAAAAGAAGCAACCATAATCTCCTAGAACTAATAAACAGTTATAGCAAGGTTGCAGGATACATGGTTAATTTACAAAATTCAATTGCTTTCCTATCTGTCAGCAACGAACAAATGAAATTTGACATTTAAAAATATCATTTACATTAGCAGCTTCCCAAAATTAAGCACTTAGATATAAATCTAACAAAATATATACAAAATCTACATGAAGAAAGCTACGAAGTTCGGATGAAGGAAATCAGAGATGAACTAAATAAATGAGATATTCTATGTTCACGGATGGGAAGAATCAATATTGTCAAGATATCAGTGCTTCTCAGCTTGATCTAGATTCCATGCAATCTCAATCAAAATGTTATTTCGGCCGGGCGCGGTGGCTCAAGCCTGTAATCCCAGCACTTTGGGAGGCCGAGACGGGCGGATCACGAGGTCAGGAGATCAAGACCATCCTGGCTAACACGGTGAAACCCTGTCTCTACTAAAAAATGAAACCCCATCTCTACTAGAAAATACAAAAAACTAGCCGGGCGAGGTGGTGGGCGCCTGTAGTCCCAGCTACTCGGGAGGCGGAGCTTGCAGTGAGCTGAGATCCGGCCACTGCACTCCAACCTGGGCGACAGAGCCAGACTCCGTCTCAAAAAAAAAAAAAAATGTTATTTCGTGGATAATGACAAACTAATTCTGAGGTTTATGAGACGTAAAACCCATAATAGCCAACACAATATTGAAGGAGAAGAACAAAGTTGAGGACTGGCAATACTCAACTTCAAGATTTATTATAAAGCCACGTTAATCAAGACTGTATTTCTTGCCTAGCTTCTGGTACTTTGCTGGCAGTCTGTTGCATTTATTGGCCTGTAGAAGTATTACCTTGATCTCTGCCTTCATCTACACGTGGCAAACTCCCTGTGTGCATGTCTCTGTGTTTAAATTACCCCTTTTATTTCCTGGTCTTTTTGGATTATATCACACCCTAATGACCTCATCTCAACTAATTACATCTGCAATAACCCTATTTCCAAATAAGGTTACATTCTGGGAGTTAGGACTTCAACATGTGAAGTTGCGGGGAGGACACAAACTCATAAGAAATACCATGGTAGTGAATAACATTCTATCCTCAGCAGAAGTATTACAGACAAGAAATGCATAGCAGTATACAGAATGTATACATTTTGGTGAGGACAAATCACTCCTTCATGATAAAAGAGGTACAATGTAATCAACCTTCTACCAGGTGACTGGCTGCTTCCCACCTTCAGAAAAGAGTGCCGTATCAAGAACTCAGCATTAGATTCTGGTGTTCATAGGTTGGGTAGTCAGCAGTGGCAGTAATCAGATTGGTCTTGCCCAGAGGAAGTCCATGCTATGCATAGCCTCCATCCCTACCACATGACTACTTTGTATTTGGTTCCATTAACCAGGACCTGGGGTGGCTGGAGAAAGAGGCTGACTGATCCTTTGACTCTATGACCCATAGGATGTGTCAGTGTGTCCACCTGATTGTTGAAAACCTCCTCTGTATTAGATTCCCTTTGGTGAACATTCACACTGGACTATAAAATCTTCACACTCTATGCCCAGTCTGAAAGGTGTATTTAAAATACTTCTTTAGTCTTCCTTGACATTAACCTTCCAATCCTGTTCTTTACAATTTCCTGACCAGGCAGCCAAACCATTAGTCACTGTCTATGAATTGATGTAGATAGGTACTTTTGGCCATCTCCAATGCCAGAAAAGTGAGCAAATATATCATTAAAGTTCTTTGGAATATTTCTGCTCAACAGGTCCAATATTTTTTTTCCTCTGTGAGCTGGTCATAAGGAAATCCTCAGGACGCCAACGGTGCCAGCTAAAGGAGAGCAGGCAATGCAGCCGAAGTAAGTGTGAAAGGGATCAGAATCACCTGCGCATACAACTTTCTAGTACATTCTGGACTTGCTCAAGCGCCATCCACTATACCATTTCCACTTGGGATGGATTGCTGTTGTATGCATCCAACTGTTTGGCTTGGAAAGTCAGAAAACTCCCAGTTCATAATGAGTACCTCAGGTTGCATGAGTTCTTGATGACCCATGGTCTAAGAGCAAGCCAGAAGCTGTTTTTCAGAGAGAAAATGGTAATCTGCAGAAGGGAGTATTGCTTTGCTGCAAAATCTTAGAGTTCTGGATTGTTGTCTACTGGGGCTTGTCAGAAGCTGCCTACAGCATTCTTACTTGCTAGAGACACCAAATATCACTAGATCGCTGAGTAGCAATGCAGCTTGCACTGCATTCTAGATTTGTTGCCTAGACTTCTCTTGCTCTCGTAACCACTCAGAACCAGCAGACTCATGGGTTACTTTACAGTAACTTAAGTGGCTCTAAGAAGTATACTCAAATGTGATATATGTTGCCTACAAAATCCAAAAAGGCTCATGATGCATCACTGCACTTGGTCTTTAGTAATAGGTGGTACAAGATGCAGCAACTTCTCTTTCATCTTGGATATCTTGACATTCTCCAGACCATCCCTCACCAATAACTTCATCAAAATGGCGGTGCCCTGAATTTTTGTGCGATTTTTTCTCTACCCTCTGCCTTGCATATGTCTTCCTCAGACGTCTCAGGTACTTGTTACTTCCTGTTCATCAGATCCAGTCAGCTTCATGTATTCAATGAAGTGGTCCGGTGTGATAGTTTAAGAATGTCAAAACAGTGGAGATTTCTGCATTATATATATGGCAGAGACCAAGAGTGTTGACATAGCCCTGGGGCAAAACTGTGGAAATAAACTCATGGTCCTGTGAGGGAAAAGCAAACCACTTCTCATGATCCTTGACAAAATAAATTTTTAACACATTTGCCATATCTATCCTTGCATTCTAAGTCCCAGTGACTGAATTCATGTACTCCGGTAAAGGTAGAGACAGATTCCTGTCACTTCCTACTCTGCTATCTTCTTGATGTCACTCTTGAGGTTGAGTCTTCACAAGATAGTACCTGTCCTCCTAGGATTTACTGCCACTACCCCTCAAGGATTCTATGACAATGAATATAAATAGAATCAAATCTCAACATGGTTCCTGCTGTAGTTCCCCAAGGAATTGTTCACAGCAGCTTCAGGACCTGGCTAATATGCCCAGGGAGAACATGTCTGGGAATGGATCTTGAGGGAGCACTGGGAGTTGTGGGGAAAAGATTGAGAAAGGAGGAGTAATGATTTGGAGATACTGTCCTATGACTCAGAATTTAGCATCCTGGCAAGGACATCTGGAGCTGATGCTTGGAAAAATGATGGTCTTTAGTAAATGAGGTGGGGATGCCAGAACTTCCTCGGCAGACTATTGAAGAATGAGTCAAGAAGCACGTGGAGGTGAGTATGATTGCGTGAATTCATTATATGGACCAGTTTCTGTTGTTCTCCAGAGGGTCCAGAGGTCTTCCCATCATAACAACAATAAGAAATGTACTAGTGAGATGGCACTGGCCTTGTTGGGAAGCTCAGTGGTGGTGACCTTTGTAGGCTGGGGTTCATTGTAGGGGAAGTGTCTCTATTGAGCTGGGCTCTGTAGTGTCAATGGTGAGGACAGAATTTCAGAATAGCAGAGGACAGATGGCAACAATTAATCTTCAGTGGAAAGGTAGATGTAATTTCTGTAATGGGAAGCAAAGCTGGAATAATGACCAGGGGAACCTTTTCCATAGCGATCTTTGGCAATGGCCAATAGACCATGGTGTTCCTATGGATGAGACTGGCAGCCAATGAGGTCACTGCTTTGCCTTATATAAAATATGGTCAAGAATGGGTGAGTTGAAGGCTGAAGTCAGCTGGCACGATGAAAAATTACATTTTTGTGCTCAGTTTCTAAATCTGAAATATTCTTTTTTTTTTTTTTTTTTGAGATGGAATCTCACTCTGTTACCCAGACTGGAGTGCAGTGGCACGATCTCAGCTCACTGCAACCTCCGTCTCCCGGGTTCGAGCGATTCTTCTGCCTTAGACTCCCGAGTAGCTGAGACTACAGGCGCCCACCACCACGCCCAGCTAACTTTTTTTGTATTTTTAGTAGAGACGGGTTTTCACCATGTTAGCCAGGAGGGTCCCAATCTCCTGACCTCGTGATCCGCCCGCCTTGGCCTCCCAAAGTGCTGGGATTACAGGCGTGAGCCACCGCGCCTGGCCTTAAATCTGAAATATTCTAAGACCCAGAGTCTACTGATTGAGGAGAGGCAGTTCCTTTTAAGGAGTGACTCTGTAACACCATGGCAACTTTAGACAGTAGCAATTTCCCTCCATCCTTCTCCAAAGAGACGTGTGGTCACTTACCAGAATAATTTTATGCTGGGACAAAGGGAATCCATAGCTCTTTCGAGGGCTGTTAAATACAGCATCTGAACTGATACTGCCATAGGAGCCCTGATGCCACCATGACTGCTTTTAGAGTAGGGACATATAGTGTCCAGGTTATAGGACACTGTGTGCCCCATGTGCAAGGCCATGTCACAGTGGCAGAGATTAGCACCATTCTCCAGGGCGAAAGGATGCAGGGGTGCCAATCCTTAACATTCTATTTTTATTCATCAGTCTGACCCCTGCAAATCCAGTTAGGACATGGTGGTTGATAGTGACCTATTGTAATCTTAATTAAGTGGTAGCTCCAATCACAGCTGCTAGGCCCAGATGTTGCATCATTACTAGAACAGACCGACAAAGCCTCTGACAACTGGTGTACTATTTATCTGGCAAATTTTGTCTTTTCAGAAACTATTCCCTTTGAAAAGTCAGTATATATTCATGATCTTGCTCCAGGCCTTTAATAATTATTCATCCTCTGTCACAATACAGTCCAAAGGGTCCTTAATCATTTGGCTGTTCTATAGAACAGGGATCAGCAAACTCAGATCTGTAGGCCAAATCTGGCCTGCTGGCTGTTTTTGTAAATAAAGTTTTATTCAAACAGCCACACTCCTTTGCTTATGTACAGTATTGTCTATGGCTGCTTTCACTCTATGATGGCAGAGGTGAGTAGCTGTGACAACAAAATAAAGTATTTACGATCTGCCCCTTGCAGAAAGTTTGCTGACCTCTGCTCTAAAACATCAGGCTGCTCCCTATGTTGGTGAGTCGTGTTTGTCAGAGCTGGGGAGCAGAAGTGGTGAGTACTTTGGGTGCCTCGGTAAGATTCATGAATTCCAGAGGATGGAAGATAGACCTAGAAAAGATTGAGGGGCCTGCCACATTGGTGGAGTTTTTAGAGGTCTGGTGATCTGGGCATGCTGAGGCATCCTTCTCAAGATAAAGGCATTAACTTATTCAAGTTTGCACCTCATACTTCTAAGAGACAGGCACAGCACTTGGTTAGGCCTCTTCTATTTCATAGACAGCAGATTCACTCATGAGAATGCCACTGGATCCATTTATCAGGTGACTTGAAAGGCTGCCAGTTTTGAGGAGGGCCTCAAAGATCAAGAGGAGGCTTTGCAGTGAGTTCTAGCTGCTATACAAGCAGCTCGCTGCCTTGGGCCGTGTGACTCATGCATTGGACATCATGGTGCTGGAGGTATCCATGATAGCTAAGTCTTCTACCTGCATTGAGGAGCAATGGTTGCCTGGCTATGTGGAGTGCGGAAGGCTTCTCCAGGGGCCTGCTGGAGGGGGATTTCCCCCTTTTTAGGGGAAAGGATCTCTGTTGGGTATGGGTTACTAACAAGAGCTAAGATGTGAAGTGTAAGTAAAGGGCACATTGTATTATCATTTTGACCTGGTGGATATTTTGAGTCTGTTCATAAATACAAATATTCAGTAAATATCATGCATGTACCAAGTTTTCTCATCGAGAAATTATTATTGTTATTATTGAGACAGGGTCTCCCTCTATCGCCCAGGCTGGAGTGCAGTGGCATGATCATGGCTCACTGCAGCTTTGACCTCCCTGGGTTCAATTGATCCTCCCACCTCAGTCTCCCAAGTAACTAATACCACAGGTGTGCACCACCACACCTGGCTTTTCTTTTCTGTTTTTTTGAGACGGAGTTTCTATCTTGTCACCCAGGCTGGAGTGCAATGGCATGATCTCGGCTCACTGCAACCTCTGCCTCCCAGGTTCAAATGATTCTCCTGCCTCAGCCTCCCGAGTAGCTGAGATTAAAGGTCCCAGCCACCATGCCTGGCTAATTTTTTATTTTTAGTAGAGACGGGGTTTCACCATGTTGGTGAGGCTGGTCTCAAACTCCTGACCTCAGGTGATTCACCCACCTTGGCCTCCCAAAGTGCTGGGATTACGGGCCAGAGGCACGAGCCACAACACCTGGCCTTATTTTTCTTTCTTTCTTTTTAATTAATTAATTAATTAATTAATTATTATTTTGTAGACATGGGGTTTTGCCATGTTGCCCAGGCTGGTCTTGAACTCCTGGGCTCAAGGAATCTTCCTGCCTTGGATTCCTGAAGTGCTGGAATTACAGGCATGAGTTACTGCACCTAGCCAAGGAAGTGGTTTCTAATGCTAACTCTGTTTGGAGATTTGCTCAAATCAGGGTGACTTCCCTATCTGTCAGAATTTTCAGATTTATTTAATGACTGTATTACCTTCTCCAGAGAGAGATAAGGAATTGGGTCATGTGGTCATGAAGTTTGAGAAGTCTCAAGATTTACAAGTTGTAGACCCTGGAGAGCTGATGATGTGTTGCGGTATGAGTCCGAAGGACTGAGCATTAGGAGAGCCGATGCTCTAATTTCCACTTTGAGTCCAACTCTAAAGTCAGGAAAAGGCCAACATCCCATTGACCATGAGGCAGAGACAGTGAATTCTCCCTTACCCTGTCTTTTGTTCTAGTCAGGCCTTCAATGGCTTGGATAAGACCCACCCACATTGGGGAGGGCACTCTTCTTTATTCTGTCCACTAGTGTAAATGCTACTCTCATCCAGAAATATCTGGAAACCCTGTAGCCAAGTTAATATAGAAAATCAACCATTACAATGTCGAGACAGAAACTGCAGGACACAAAGAGAGACTGGCTTATGTCTTATCAAGTGCCATACCCAGACCAACTTGGGTTACAGAAGTTTTGTCAGATAATTTGTTTATGGCTATTTGCCAACATTTAATTACAATCTTGTTTATTGGGAAAAGAACTCTAATAGGTCAATTCAGAGGCTGACTCTAGATAGGGACATTTCATGGGGAAGGCGAATTACTAGAGCAACAGTCCACAGAGCATGGTCCCTGGGCCAGCAACATGAGCCTCATCTGGAAACTCGCTAGAAATACAGTCTCAGACCCCACCCTATCCCTACTGAATAAAAAACTCTGGCATAGGGACTAGAAATCTGTGTTTTAACAAGCTCTGCAGGTGATTCTGTTACATCCTGCAGTTTGATAACTACTGGACTTGGTAATAATTGTTAGGCTAAACGTTTAAAAAAAAAGTCTGGTTCAACATCACCAGCTTCCTAACCGTCAGCAGTCCACCAAGAGGTGGAGCATTGGCAGGTAACTACCTTATCAGAGCAAGTCTTAATCAAAGAGTCCTTGAAGCAGTTTTGTTTGTTTGTTTGTTTTTTCAGAAATAGTAATTTCTCTCTAGAAGGAGGTTGTGAATTATAGGACATGGCTTGGATTTTTATTTTAGATGTTACCAGCATTGCTTTCATTGCTTCTGCTGGGTGGTGGAAATCTTCAAGGGTCTAAGTAATTCTTAGACCAATGAAGGGTCAAGGCTGGCCTTTTACAAATAACGGAGAAAGAGGGTGTCCATAGCCTACAGAACTTTCTCTCAGAACTTCTAGGTCAGTGCTGTTCTATGGGAATCTAATATGAGCCACATATATTATTTAAAAATTTCTATTAATCACAAGAGTAAAACAAAAGGTGAAATGAATTGTAATGTTTTATTTAACTTACCTTATTAAAAATATTTTCCATTTAACATACAATCAATATGAAATTCATTAATGGATAGTCACATTTTTAAACACTATATCTTCAAAATCTGGTGTTTGACAGCACATTTTAGTTCAAACTAGCTACATTGCAAGGCATGAATAGCCACATGTGGCCAGTGACTCTTGTATGGGACATTACATTTCTAGACCCTCTACTCCTGCAATTGGAAGGGGAGACCTGGTGCTTTTATTTATTTATTTACTTTTTCATTAATAACTAAGGACAGAAGTTGTGGCTTGGTGATGTAATTTACTTGCATGTTCCCTGGGGCTTAATTTCTTTAGTCATTCTGGGCATAAGTACCTGTCCAGGCAATGCTATTAGACCTTATACAGAAACAAGCCTCTCCCTTCATATTTTAAAGCACTGTGGAATCTTGAAATGAAGCATGGAATTTGAATATTTTGTCCATTCTTCCTGAGCCATACATCTAGGTATCTTAAGCAAACAAACTAAAACAGAATGTTTTGATATGCCCTGTTTAGGAACTTATGGTCACAATTGTATTCACATTCTCTAATTGCATACAAAGAAAAAATCTTTTCATTTAGAAATTTAAGCCTGTAATCAATTTTCTATGAATGATTTCATTTTCCCTCCTTTTCCTTTTTCCTTTACTGAATTTTATTTGTAATTCATTAGTTTCTATTAAATTTTGCAACAAAGATTCGATTCAATATCCAGTGATTTTGCTCATTTCAGGTTTAAACCATTTCTCCCTTTGTCGATCTACTTTTGTGGTCATTATTTCTGCAAAGTATATTTTTCCCAAGTGAAATTTTATATATAAACATCTGTCAGGAAGCTCTTTAGTCATTTTTACCAAGTGACAAATTTTACTGCATTTTTTTTTTAACTTATCAAGATACATTTTAAAGTTTTTATTTTAAGATCTTTTTTATTTGTTTTCTTTCTTGAGATAGAGTCTCGCTCTGTCACCCAGGCTGGAGTGCAGTGGCGTGATCTCAGTTCACTGCAACCTCTGCCTCCCGGGTTCAAGTGATTCTCTTGCCTCAACCTCCCAAGTAGCTGGGATTGCAGGCACGTGGCACTACGCCCGACTAATTTTTGTCTTTGTTTGTTTGTTTGTTTAGTAGAGGCAGGGTTTTACCATGTTGGCCAGGCTGGTCTCAAACTCCTGACCTCAAGTGATCCACTTGCCTCAGCCTCCCAAAGTGCTGGGATTACAGGTGTGAGCTACCATGCCTGGCCAAGATCATTTTAGACAGACAAGGTTGCAAAAATAGTAGAGAGTTCCTTTGTATCCTTCACCCAGCACCCCCTTATATTAACCTCTTACATAACCATAGTACAACTCTAATGGAGAAGTCATCTATAAGGAAGTAAAAAGAACACTGTCCTATGAACTAAACTAGAAAGTTTATTCATGTTTCACTGGTTTTTCCACTGATGCTCTTTTTCTGTCCCAAGATCTAATCCAGGATTTCACTTGACAGGAGTCATTGTCTCCTTAATCTGTGACAGTTCCTCAGTCTTCCTGTCTTTCGTGACTTTGAGACTTCTGAAGGGTACTGGTCAGTTATCTTGTTGCAATGTCCCTCCACTTGGGTCGTCTAATGTTTTCTCGCAGTGAGATTGTGTATTGTTGGGTAGGAAAACCTCCAGCGCGCTGCACTCTTCCCAGCGCCTCCTCTGTCAACACGTTTCTGGAGAGGTAAACCTGGGTCACGTGGTTAAGGTGGTAGTGCCAGTTTTCCTCACTGCAAAGTTAATATTTTTCCCTTTGTTATTGACAAACATCTATTTCGGGAGAGATGCTCTGAGACTATGCAAATATCTTGCTTCTCCTTAAGTTTTCCCCAGCTAATTTTGCCACATCTGGGGACCCTGCCTGCAGCAATGATTGCAGTAGAGTTTCAGTGGTGATTTGCCATGTCTCTTATTCCTTCTACATGTATTAATTGGAATTCTGCAAGAAAGAGTTGTTGACCAGGCTGCAGTGAGCTGATAGCACATCACTGCCCTCCAGTCTGGGCAACAGAGTGAGATCTTGCCTCAAAGAAAACAAAGAGCTGCCCCTTCCCCCGACTTAGTCACTCATTCAGTTATTTATTTATATGAATACAGACTAGAGGCTATTTGTACTTATTTTATTTATTTTTGTTATTTGGGTTTGTGATTTTAGAGCCAGAATCTCAACCCTGAAAATGGAGAGAAATTCTGAACATTATCACTCCGTAAGTTAGGACAGAAACTTATTCTGCAGACAGAAGCCAAAGGGTCTGAGGAGGACCCAGACTCACTGGGACGACTGGAGAAGCAGCCTGAAGGGGCAGAAACCCAAGGCGGCCCTAGAGCCAGGAAGCACACAGGCAGTGTCCCTGGGTGGGACTGGCCTCAGAGGGCCTCTGCTAGTGGGGACAGGATTTAAATCTCAGATAGTGTCTGTTCCTTGACTGAGGAGGGCCAGGACTGACGCCATTCACTTCAGCCTCTTTGCATGGGGAAGAGAGGAAGTAGATGCGAGGTAGCCAGAAACCACCCACTTTTCAGTCCCTGGAATCACACCTTCCCCTTGTCCTGTCCCCAAGAACAAAGGTCGAAGCTATCATCTGTGCCTCTGCCGGGCCGTTCGCCATTCCCCAATGCAGACCAGAGCCAGTATCAGTGGATCGCTCTACTCTGTAAGGTTCCCACCTGTAGTCCTGATGCAGGGCAGGTGAGCCCCAAAATGGAGCTTTGACCAGGAGGGTTCTTGGCTTTGCCCAGGAGAGAATTCAAGGGCAAGCCAGAGGTAGAAGAAAACAGCTTTATGGAAGAGGCAGGGTTACAGCTTCGTGATCGCTCCTGCAGAGCAGGGCTCCCCCATAGGCAGAGAGGAGCAGCTCTGGGCAGTTTTGCAGTCATATTTATACCCACTTTTAATTACATGCAGATTAAGGGGCGGTTTATGCAGAAATATCTAGGGAAGGGGTGGTCATTATTGGATTACTGCCATGGAAACGGGCAGTAACTCCCTGGTATTGCCATGGCAACGGTAAACTGACGTGGCACCCTGTGAGCCTATCTGAGGGAAAGCTGCTTTGGCCCTGACCCTGCTTTAGTTAGTCCTCAATCTGGTCTGGTGTCTGAGCCCTGCCTCCTACCTCAGTCCCACTCAAAGTGAGCTTGATATCCTCTTCCATTCACCACCAAATTTGTGGAGAACGAAAAATAGCTCCTCATGATACGATACGGAGTATTACAAAGGGCAGCGTGGCAGGGAGAGGTTGCCTGGGTCAGCATTCTGGTCCCCCGTGGCCTTGATCCCACCTCGTCACGTCTCTGGGTGAGGCCTCACCTTTTCCTCTTGAAGTGGGTATCTTGGTCTCGGTAATCTCAAGTCTCTTGAGATGCCAAAAGTCTGAAACCCCTACCCCCGTGGGCAGTTCGGTAGACCGCAGAACCGTAGTCATTTTAGATTGCATTAATAACACTTCTCCAGGCGGGGAGACTACGCTGAGCAGATTGCACGGTGATCATGACCTAGTCGATATATTTCAAGCGCGCCAGAGGCAGAGCCATCTTCAGGGATCAAGTCAAAGGAGAAGCTGAAAAAATGGGGAGTGGCTAGCCCGCTAAACAAAACAAGACAGATTTCAGAAAATCGCAGATTCTTAATGCGAGAAGACATCTTAGAGTTGTTTCTCCCAAACCGAAGGCGCCTGCAACTCACTCGGGGATCCTGTGAAAATGCAGAGTCCCTGGTTCGGTAGGTCTGGAGTGGGGGCTGCTTTGTCCAGGGACCATACCTTGAGTCCAACCTTCATAGCACACTGGAATCGCTTTAAGAGCTTAAAAGAGATGCTTACGTCTGGACTTCTCTGTCCCCGTTCCCTCAGCCCCGGAGATTCTGTCATTTGGTCCAGGGGCAGCCTGGGCGTTTGGAGGTTAAAAAGCTCCCAGGTAATTGCAATATGCAGCGGAGTTTCAGAACCAGCGCCCTGGACCCGCGCTTCTCAAGCTACTGCGCGCACCGGCGTCCCCCTGGGGGCGCGCGGGCACCACCCCCAGAGATGCTGACTCAGCAGGTCCGGAGCGGTTGGGATGCGCCCTGCCAATTTGCATTTCCAACCCGCGCCCAGGTGACGCTGATTCTGCTGGTGTTTGGTCTTGGAGGTCACCTAATTTTTCAGCGATGCCTCCCAGCTGGGAGGCCAAGAAGTGCCTCGCTCCAGGTCTCCCCACACCTGACCTCCAGACCCTCAATCCTGGGGCAGCTACCCCGCAAACGTTTCCAGCTGTCTCTCTTGCGCCCTGCGTTCTTTCCCCACGTCACTTGCCAGGGAGCGACTAAACACAGCAAGACCGCGCGCTCTGCGGCTCCAGAGTGCGGATTTCGGTCGCGTGAGACTCTGATCGCGTCGCCCCTCCCTGGCGGGGCCACGCGCAGATGCCAGGGCTGGGGCCGCGGAGAGGGCGATGCGCGCGGACTCTCCCGGGGCCCTGACTGTCCCTGAATCCTCCCTGCGGGGGGCGTGCGCGGCCCGCCCCCCGCGGCGCCGCGCGGTCCCGCTCCTCGGCCGGGGATTGGTGCGCCTGGCGGGGCGGCGCGGGATAAAGGCGCCGGGGTTGGCCTGCGCTGGGTCTGCGGGCAGCTCCGGCTCTGGGTTCGCAGCCTCAGCGGGGTGCGCAGGAAGGTCAGTCTGGGGGTCGCCCGACATTTCCCCGAGTGGAGGAGGGAGCCGAGCCCCCTCTTGGAGTGGGGACGGGCCGCAGAGCTGGTGGCCAGGGGCTGGCCGAAGTCGGGGCGAGCCCTGCACGGCGCCGCAGATTCTGCGCTCCCGGGCGCGCGCGGGTGTCCCGGCCGTGGCCGCATAGTCCGGAGGGCGGCGCGGGAGCCCGGTGCGGGGAGGGCCCAGGCGCAGCCCGGGTTGGCAGGGCGCGACACCCGCTCCCCTCCACTTTTTAAAAGGTTCCCCACGCTGGGAAGAGGGGCGGGCATGGCCGGCCCCGCGAAAATGGTTTATCCAGACTTTAGGAAGCCATGGCCTGCGGAGGGTAAGACCCTACACCCTGTCCACCCGCCCAGGCTGAGACCTCGCGTCCTCGTCCTGGATGCCCCATGGGCTTCCCGTCCCGGGCAGCCGCTCGCGGGAGGAGGAGACTCCCGCTCTGCAGTCAGACCTCCCTCTGAGACTCTCCCTAGCTCACATTTAGAGCTTTGGGATTTTCTCGATCCTTTCTAGCTTTCGGATCATCCCCACTTAAAGCCCAGACTTTACCAGCCCAGAGACTTAAGAGAGAAAGCGAATGTGGATTGAGCCTTTACATGGACCGCGCAGTTTGCACAGTGCTTTTCATAGATTGACTGCTTTTATTAAATGCTCTCAACAATCTATTGGGATGGCACGGTGATTGCCCCCTTTCTGAGGACGCGGAAACTTGAGATTTGGCAAGGCAAGAAGCCAGGCGCACATAGCGAGGCCGACCGCGGGTCCAGAACCCCTGGCTGGGCCGTGCTCTCCCCATGGGGAGGGGTGCAGGCTGCCAGGAAAGGTGCCCCCTGCGTGGCCCTGGGGGTGTTTCTTCTTTGCCTTCTCTTAGGCATCTGAGCTCATCTCTTCTCTTGAGTGGGAAGAGTCGGGGTGGTGGAGGTAGAGGGTTTGGGACATGGTGGACCTACCTCTCTTGGTAGTTAGTAACTGCCTGACCTTGGGCTGGTCAGTGGATTCTGAAAAAAGGGGAAAAGGCCCCAGCTTCAGGATTGCTGTGAGGGTTAAATAAGAGTTCAGGAAAGCAGATGCTTCGCCAATGCTCCGTAGTTACGAGGCGCCTGATTTTTCCTTGGATCATTACTATTAAGAGGATGCATTGGTGATAATGATGATGTAATGAGTCAGGTTTTAAAGCCCAGACTGCCTTGCAAACGCGTCTGGTAAACGTTCTTGCTCCTTAAAGCAGAATAAGATTGGAGTGCGGGAACCCAGTGAAAATGAAGGTGAGCATGGACGTAGGTATTAAGTTAGAAGTGGGGAGGGGGCAGGGGGCATTGGCGCCAGGAAGTTGTCAACGGGGCAGTTATCGCTGAGTTCAGAGCAGGGAAGGCCCGATGTGAGGGGCTAGGCGTGAGCACCAGCAGCGGAAATGCTCCTGCAGACCCCTGAGGCTGGAAGGAAGGAGCGGGCAGCGGGAGAGTAGTAGGTTTAAACAGGTTTACAAATGGAAGAGGGGAGAGGACAAGGGCTGGGGGTTTGGAGTTTGCTAGGTCTTTGGGGGCAACACTGATCTGTTAGGCGAGTTTTCTGGCTCTTTAGATATATCTATATATACACACACGCACATATGCATGCAGGTCATTTCGTGGTGCTGAACACTGTAAAACTTTTTGCTGTTGTAATTTTGTGATTCCTATCACATAACATTAGATTTACCATCCTAAACATTTCTAAGCGTACAGTTCAGTAGCGTTAAGTATATTCACGTCGTTGTTTAATCAATCTCCAGCACTTGTTCATTTTGCAAAACTGAAACTGCGCTCACTAAACACTAATTTCTCTGCCTCTACCCCAGCCCTTGGCAACCAGCCAGCTTTCTACTTTGTTTCTATGATTTTTTGAGTACTTTAAATAATGTACATCAGTGGAGTCATACAGTGTTTGTCTTTCGGTGACTGATTTATTTCACTTAGCCTGATGACTTCGAGCTTCATCCATGTTGTAGCAAGTGTCAGAATTCCCTCCTTTTTTAAGACTGAGAAACTTCCGTTGTATGTGTAGACCTTATTTTCTTTATCCATTCATCCATTGGAGGCTGGATATCTTAGTTTCACGCTTAATTGCTAAAGACATTGCTTAATACATCTTTTACTGTCTCCACACCTAAGAATAATTACAGACAAATGTTGGGAGATCTCATGACAGCAAGAACATGGAGGAAAACTGATGCTGCATATCTAGCTGCCTTCGGTATTATGGGTGGAAGTTTCCTTAATAGCTAAAAAATATCTATCTTTAGAGCAATCACAGTTGAATTAAGTCCCCCCACCCCGCCCCCACTGCCACACCCCAAGAAACTGAGGTAACTTTTTTTTTTCCAGAGAATAGGGTCATTTGATTTTTGAGATGTAAACCTGTGATAGTTTCGCCTTCCTGTCTGCCTCCTAGACATAGCATTGAGTACGAACATGCATCGCAACTTCCTGGGAGAGGCAAATATATGGTCTCTGGCACCTAAACCTAACATCTCCACAACCAAACTCACTTGACTTCTGTCTTCTCACCTGATCTGCTTCTCCAGAAAGCCCATTCTTGCAGTGGCCCCAATTAGAGACTTTCATATTCTTGACACCTTCACCACCCACCCATGTGCAAGCAATCACTGGAGTCATCTGGGCTGTAGTCTGTGTTTCTATCGCCCCCTCACTTCCCGATGCCGCTGCTGTGTGACTGCTGCTGTTAATGCAGATAAGTGGATATGCAGGGGCATGGAAGAAGTTGTGACCTTCCATGACCACCTCAGAGAGGCCCGGGTTGGGAAAGTGCTTCATTATTTGTGGAGGAGAGTATGTTAACCTTTTCCTCTTTATCCCTTGCAATTAAAGTAAACAAGGTGCTTGGGACAGAAAGTTCATGGGCTCTCATTTGATCTTTAGGTAGGAGGGACTGAAAATCATCTTTGACTTTCTCTATATAAATTTAGTATCTAGCTTGGCAAAGAAAGTTTTACTTTAGAGCAGCTGTTCTCAAATTGTAATCTGGGGAACTGTGGAGGGTCTCTGAAACCTTTCGTAGGGTCCATGAGGTCAAAACTATTTTTTAAAAGAATACTAAGATGTTATTTACCTTTTTCATTCGTTCTCTCACAAGTGTGCAGTGAGTTTCCCAGAGATTACATGACTTGCAAAGAGCTTTGCCTGTGATGACTGATGGAATTTGTGCTTGTGTATTCTACTGTTTCTCAGATCTTCTAAGGTGTTAGGGTTAGGATAAAAATATCTACATTTCCAGAGATGAACTCAATTTGCACTTAGTATTTCTACCGTGCACTTACTGGCTATCTTCACTTATACCTGTTGTATCTGTGACCTAATTTTCTATTAATAAGTTACTAATTTGAAATCCCAGAGTTTTCTGTGCCTATGTGAAAAAACAACAAAAAGTACACTCTGTAGTCTTGATTGGAAAGCCTTTCTAAAATTTCAAATGGCATAAAATGATTTTTGAATGTAATAATATTTTATTCCAAAATAAAAGGATATTTAGATATTTTTCTATTTAAGGATAGATTCTTGGCTTAAAAGGGGGATATTAGAAAACTTGATTTTTCAGCTTACAGCTGCACCACCTATGCCTAAAATGCTGAAAAAAAATGAAATGAATATATCAGAGTATTCCTGACTCATGGAACGGAGGAATTTACTCCAGAGAAATGGGCAAAACTAAGGCAAGGTGGAAGCTTTCCTGAGCTTTATAGCTGTTAGTAGTTGGTCTTATGTGTCTTATGCCACAGAACCATTTTCAATAGTATTATGGTGCCAGTAGCATTATTTTGAGATCAACCATTCCGAGTCCTCTGAAGAAAAATGAACTGAATCGCTTAAGTGTGGATATAATGAGCTTTTTAAAAGCCAGAGATTTTTGTCATGGCTTTTCAAACTAAAAATGACAAAGTTGAAGCATAAAGCAGGATAAATTATCAAGTTGCATTGGTTGCAGAAACACATGATAAAGCCTTGTTTAGATGAAAAAGCATTGAACGAGCTCATAGCACTTCAGCTTTCCAACGATACAGTAATCTGCCAAACTAAAGATTTAGCTGAAACATGAAGACCCAGTTAGTATATTGACTGTAGAAGTGTATTTCTGCCTTACAAATGGAAGAAAGACTAGAGGTGCCATTTTGCTTGTATTCTTCTGGTATCAGCACCAAACCAATCAATACCTTTTTAGATAATCTTTTTATTGTAATATGTAATAGCAATATACAATCCTTTATCTTTACAATAGACAGTAGCTTTTTAGTGACTGCTTGGTGGCAAACATGAGTAGTGCCAAGATATTCAAAGTTGAATAACTTTTTTGAATTTTATGATTCATTCTGGAACAAGTGCATTGAACTTGCATTGATGATGCCAGAGCAATGCTGGGTAAAACTCCTGGTGCCTTTGTGCAAATCAAGGCAGTTGGTACCAAGCTGTTCTAGTCGTCACTGTATTCTTTACTGCCCTATGCTTTCAATAAAAAATGAGAGAAAATTGCCAGTTTTACTTAAGAATGTCCTGATGAAACAGTAAAAATGACTGTCCGGATTAAATCCTGACTTCTGAGTATGCATCTCTTTGATATGCTGTATATAGTGTAGGGAAGTGCCTATAAAGCCCTCTATGACATATTTCAAAGTGTGATGGTTGTCTTCAGGTGAAGCAGCGTGTGATTGCATTGTGAGCTGAACTGGCCGCTTTTCTTCATAGAAAACCATTTTTGCTTGACAGACTGACAAACAATGAGTATTCATACTTGGATAATTGCCAGACATATTCTAAAACATGAAGGAAGCGAGCCTGTCACTTCAAGGAAACAACTAACAGTGTTTGTTGCCAATTAATTTGTATTTACCACCATGAACTTGACAGCTTCCCCATACTTAGGAATTTTCTGACGAGATCAGCGGTGATATTAACTAGTAGGATTTTTTAATATCATATAGTGAAGTGTGTTAATATTTGGACAATGCACATAACGTACTGAACCAATATTTTCCAAAAGGCTAATGCATGAAGGTATAAAGTCATGCAGGGCTAAAAGATCCATTTAAAGCCGTGCCAGCCCATGGGCTGTCAGGAGTCAGACTGCACAGCAGGAGGTGAGCGGCAGTGATTGAGTGAACGAATAAAGCTTCACCTGTATGTACAGCTGCTCCCCGTTGCTCGCCTGAGCTCTGCCTCCTGTCAGATCAGCTGCAGCATTAGAGTCTCATAGAAGCGCAAATCCTATTGTGAACTGCACATGCCAGGGATCTAGGTTGCACACTCCTTATGAGAATCTAATGTCTGATGATCTGTTACTAGATGGGATCATCTAGTTGCAGGAAAACAACCTCAGGGCTCCCACTGATTCTAGATTATGGTGAGTTGTATAATTATTTTATTATATATTACAATGCAATAATAATAGAAATAAAGTGCACAATAAATGGAATGTGCTTGAATCATCCCGAAACCACCCCCCTTCCTCCCAGTCTATGGAAAATTGTCTTCCACAAAACTGGTCCCTGGTGCTAAAAAGGTTGGGGACCATTGGGTTAAAGCATTAAATTAAGTTTTAATGTAGAAAAGTACACAAAGTTCATCGATAAGCTTTCAGATTCCGCATCACAACTAACCTTTAAGAAGACCGATGCACTGAGTTTTGGAGTGGTAGCAAAGATGAACTTCCAGAATTATTTGAAAAAATGAATAAAATACCGTTTCCTCTTTTTCACTGCTTTGCTGTGTTTGGATTTTTTTTCAATTAGAGAAACAAATTGCAGAAGCAGATATGAACATCCAGGGTTTTTTTTTTTTTTTTTTTTTTAATCAAAGAGAAGTATAAAGTTTAAAATAATGGCACTCCTTCCACTGAATATTTTTCGTATTGGAAAACAGGTTTTTTTTTTTTTTTTTGAGATGTAACCTTGCTCTGTCTACCAGGCTGGAGTGGAGTGCAGAGGCACCATCTCGGCTGACTGCGACCTCCACATGCTCGCTTCAAGCAATTCTTCTATCTCAGGATCTTGAAAATATAGTTATTTTAATGATGTTTATGTTAACATGTTTATTGTTTTTAAATGAATTCATAAAGATGTTAAACATTTATTTGTTTTGCTTTCTAACACTAAATATTAATAGATACAACCAACATAAACAGTAACATTTTGGAGTTCTCCATTTTTAAGAGTATAAAGGAGTGATATGTATAGACCATAATTTTTTGATCCATAGACCAAATATATAGAGCATAATATACAGACTCTATTTTTTTGGTCTTTATATAGATATGAAACATAGATATGAAACATAGATATATATAAAGACCAAAAAATTAGAGAACTTCTGCCTTAAGAGTATTAAGTTTAACTTGGCAGGAGCAACAAGAAAAGCTACATGCTGTAGACGGTTGGAGGGTTTTTAAATTATTTTTGTTTATAATACCTATGTATTAAAGTGATTCTGTAATAGAGGCAGTATTGCTGCGCAGTGGTTGAGAACTAGGTTTTCTAGGGGAGTGGTGCTTGTGGTAGTACCGTTGAGCACTCACCAGCTTGTGGTATATAAACAGCAAAAAATGTTAGCTACTAATAATAGTGAATTAAGAAGAACCAACTCCGCTACGAACTGTCCATGTTGTTGAACTGAACTTCACATTCATTTAACAATTTGTTGGGTGCCTCCTTCATGCTTTCCCTTTGTGGAGAAAGCGATGAAGCGATGAATACAGTTGTACCTGTTTCATATCTTCAGGGTTTGCTCTTCCCCGCAGCTCCCGTCTTTTCCATTTTTAAATTTAAAAAACCCTTTTTAACTGTGACCATTCGTTATTTTGCTTTCGGGAATTGGAATTGTCTTTCAGTCTCGAATATTCTGGGAAATGTCTCTGGGCTTCCTCCATATCCCTTTGCACTTGCTGAAATAAGTGACTTTAAGAATCCAAGTTCTTACCTGGTTTCAGGTGTCAGCGGTGGCTACACTTAGCATTCCTCTAAGGTCAGCTTGAGGAAAAGCTGAGGCCTTTCCCGTAATGTGGCCCATCCTGGACACCTGTCTCATCACTTTGGGCCTGTGCAGTGAAAGCAGAGATGTGCCCACAGTGAGAAGGGTTCTCTTCTGCTCACTTATTTGAGAACATTAGCTGGGGTGAAGGGCCTCAGGTGTCTTCTAGATGCTGGACACCTGGTGGGTCCAGTCACTGACCCACAGAAGCCGCCAGACAGCTTCCGCCTGTCTTGTTTTGGAGTACTAAAGAGCAAAACCTTCATGACCCAGAAAGGTATGAAAAGGTATGTGTTTCGAAAAGACATTATTTTCCTTTTGTTTCCTGTAATTTGGGTTTTGGTATGATTAGGGATTGCAAGAAAACTTCTGCTACTTCTGGCATTTAACTTGGAATCACTGTCTTAAATCTACTTGAGGCACTGAGTACCTTCCTATGAGTTTATGTCTTATGGGAAATGTCTCTAACTGTGGTTTACTTTTTCTCCCTTTATAATGCAAAATAGAAGATGCTTGAGGGGATGGGACACCTGAGTCGGCTTTGAGGCTCACCTGCTTCTTCTGTTGGAAGAGATCTTCCTCTTCCAGCGGGTGAGAAAGTAGAGGCCACAGGTCAGTGTGTAGTCTGTGATAGGCCAGCCGGTAGGGAGGCTGGGGGGTTTGCTGTTAGAACCAGCAAAGCAAGCTGGGCAGCTGCTCTGAAGACATGCTTGCCTGCGTGTTGGGGACAGGTTGAGGAATATGGCAATCTCAAGCCATATGTGACTGGACCGTCTTGACCTCTGAGGCCAGGGCTGATTTCATGGTCAGCTGGTACTAAAGCTGATGAGGAGGAGGAGCTAGGCTAAATTGTGTGATCTCTGAAACAATAAGAAAATGGCTTTTCTACGTGACCCTTTCTACAGAGATGATGGAAAAACAAAAATCCTTCCCAGCTTACTAAATATTGCGACGGGCCTTTTTATCTTAACCCTCTGCTTTTCCAGGCTGCTTCATTGTAACATGTGAGTGTTAATGCAAGATATATAGGGCACTTTGTATTTAATATTTAATCTGGGACCCATTTGTATCCTCCGATGTTGTGTGGACAAGTTGATAACAGTTGTAGTCAAGACGTAAAGCCTTTGCTAGGACCCACCGACTGTCTCTGTGGTGTGCAGGTTCTCGGTGCAGTCACCGCCTCTGTTGCATTAGATCCCAGCTGGTGTCAGCATTGTGTGGTGTCAGTTCTGAATCTCAGTTCAGCCTTTGTTTGGCCGGACTTTGTGTGAGCAACACTTTATCCCTTTATCACAGGGCCTGGCTCACGGGAGGCCCTTGACTGGCTTCCTATCGGCGAACTCAGCAGTCTCTTTAGTTCGATTCCTGAATCTAAAAGCGTAGCTTTGCTCATTCGCTGACAATCTTAGTGTTCATTTCAGTTGAAGAGTTCGTTTCAAAGAGCTGGAGGGATAAAAGGTCACATCATTAACTCTGCTCCTTTTTTCTCACAAGGTATTTGAAAAGAAAATGCTGTTCATTCGGATGCTGAGGCGAGTGGGGCAGAGCCCAGCCTGTGGCTGTTGGACACCTGCCCTCCCGGTCCGCTTTCTGGGCATCTCCCCTCGGCAAATTCCAGCAGATGCTAACTTCCACTCTGCGTCTTTCTCTGACACAGACCATCCGCGAGTCTTAATTACAGGTGAGTTTTTCTTTTCTCTTTTCTACTTCCATGGCTTGATTCTTTCCTGTGCCATGTGTCTGTGCCTTTGTTTTGAGAATGTGTAATGTGCCATCCGAACCATACTGCCTGTCTCTGTAGCCGATAATGCAGCAAAAACAGGCTTGACCTGATGGCAGAATCTGGATTTACTGTCTGTACTATGAAAAGGATTTCAGAATGAGGTATTTTATAATACAAAGTGTTAAGTTAGAGCAGCTGACCTTGTTGATCAGACACTACCTTTTTCACTATTGGCTTGTTTGGTTGGTTTTTAGAATTTTGCAAATCCAAATCCTTATTTCATCACTGTTCCCAGCACTTGGTTTTCCCTGCCATAACTTTTATTGTTGTTCGAAGGAATCTAGGAACCTGGGGGCCAAACAGCTGCTCTGGAACGTGGTTCCCTTCCATATTAGGATCAGTCTGGGGAGCAAAGGCTAGTGGACAGGAAGGTGCAGGGGCTAGAACATTGATTCTGGTGTTAGGCACGCTGTTCCTTGGCCAGACTCCTGAACCTAAACTCAGAGTCATTCATCCCAAACTGTTATTGCACATTTGCGTGTTGGAAATAGAGAAGGTAAGTTAGCGTCTGGCCAACGGACTTGTTGCCACAGCACTGACTGTTGCCCTTGAGCTCATCGTTGCCAGTGACTCGCTCCCTGAACCTCCTCACCTCAAGTATGTTTGGCCCCTAATTTTGTATCCTTCTCACTCCAGACTTTACTCTGTCACTTCCGGCCAGCCCAAGCCTACCTCCAGTTTGATGGACATGTTTTACTTCTTTCTTTTTCTTGCCAGGCTTTCTTCCCTTGGTTTTACAGCATTATCCTTCTCATTTTCGTGTGCGTGCGTGCGTGTGGGGCGTGTGCCCTTTTACTGCCTTCTCTACTTCTGATGCTGAAATAAGTTTCAAGCTTAGTAGATTTCCCTCTGTGCCTTTCTTCAGATTCACCCATCATGTTGTCCGAGTGTTTTATTCCCTCTCGCCTCCACCAATGGTGCATCTTTCAGGGTATCCTGGTTTTATTCCCAAGTTAACAAATGCTTACAGGAAGTCCCACTTTTATATCTTCCTGCCTCATCAGTTTTCTCAAATGAAATGGACTGTTGTCCTTTCCCGAACGTGCTCCTAGCCCACTGGCCTCCTGTTTCTATCAATGGCATGTTGAATCCTTCAAACTGGAAGCTGTACTATTCATTTTAACTTTCTCAGTGGCGCCTTGTTGATTCAGTTGTCTGTCCCTTTTCCAAATGACTTCTTGGTTTCTCCCTGCCTCTTTGCCCTTTCATATCCCAGTCCACTTCTAATGGAAGATGGGATTCTGCCTCGTCCCACCAGAGGTGGATAGGAATCTGTTCATACTGGTTTTGAATGATTTTGTCACCCATAGCGGACAAGCTTCAAAGTTCCTCAAAATAATAAAGGCCAGGATTGAGTTCCTGCCCCAAGAAATTCCAGACCTGTGCCTGGCTTTCATGAGATTTTCCTCTTCTTACGCCTTTGCTTCTCCTCTTTCTCAGAACCACTCCATGCTGGTAAGAGTGCTGTCTCTGAAACCAATATTACCTGTATTGGTCTCTGTCCTAGCCTGGGGGAGATTATTGCATTTCTAAGTGCTGTACCATGTTCCTGGGAAGATTGGAAGTAAGCAGCAGTTATATCAGCTCAACCTAGGACTTACGTAGTTAGCTAATACTGAAAACTAGTCTCACTCAGTTATTACATTCTGAGAATAATTGAACTGGTTAGATTTGCATTAAAGCTTCACTTTTTTTTTCTTCTTCATCTAGGGGGTCTTGGCCAGCTGGGAGTGGGGCTTGCTAATCTTTTGAGGTAAGAGCCCTAAAAACTTGAAATTTAAAATCTGAGTTCTTAAGTATATGGAGCTCATCTGTGATGCCTTTTAAACATCTTTTCTCTCCTCTTGCTCCTTACCATTGTTAAGATATATCTAAATAACTGCTATATATAGATATATATAGATATTTACATATCTATATATAAATTATATATATAATTGTGTGGTGTGTGTGTGTGTGTATATATATATACACATATGGAGCCTCACTCTGTCACCCAGGCTGAAGTGCAGTGGTGTAATTCTGGCTCCCTGTAACCTCCACCTCCTGGGTTCAAGTGATTCTCCTGCCTCAGCCTCCTGAGTAACTGGGACTACAGGCGTCCACCACCACACTTGGCTAATTTTTTTATTTTTGGTAGAGACGGGCTCTTGCTATGTTGCCAGGCTGGTCTTCTAACTCCTGGCCTCAAGTGATCTGCCCACCTCGCCTTCCCAAAGTGCTGGGATTACAGATTTGAGCTACCGTGCCCAGCCTAAAATACATTTTTATTTTGCCTCTGAATATCACAGACTTGTCACAGGCCCTTGACTCAACATCTCTAGACTGGTTCTTTGCTCTCTCTCTCTCTCTTTTCCTAACTTAGGCAATGAGACACACTTTTCCCAGTGAATCACTTTGACTTTTAGTTGTTTGGGAACCAAGGGAAGTACAGGTGCAAACTGGAAGGGAAGAGTGTGGGATTTGGAGAGAATGGGATAAGAGAATAAGAAGAGGGAGAGAACATAAGAATGATGAGGAAGAGGTAAAAACTCGCGGGGGTAATAGGAAGAAACTGGTGACAAGCGTAGGGTTACAGTCAGGCGAGAGGAGAAACAGAAGACAGAGCTGTGGGCAGGGAAATAGAGGCCTGAGTGTGAGAGAGACAGGAACAGAAGGTGTAGGAATTGAGGATGAAGAGGAAGTAGAGATTTGGAGGCTGGCAGAAAATTACAGTTCTTATTTTAAAAGACTTTTCACAGGACTCATTGCATCCTAGATGTTGCCAACTTGTGTGTGTTGATTTTCCCTTTAGGAAACGATTCGGAAAGGACAGTGTGATTTTGTCTGACATCAGGAAGCCCCCCGATCATGTCTTTCACAGTGGTAAGAGATCCATAGGTTTTGCTTTTATCTTTATCTCTAATTTTCAAAGCACAAAGAGGTAGCTCATGAAATCGGTGCATGCAACAGCTCATAGCTGAATTTATGACTCAAAGAGAAGTTATTGAGGCACTGGTATTTCACTTAAAAATAAGTATTTTTAATGCTGCTGCTTGTTCAGGTGATAAAAGAACAAAAGAGTTCTTTTGATCTTGAAGTTTTTGGAATAATATATTTTGATGTTATTTGAAATAAAAACTTTGTTTCCTGTCTTTTTGTGTTTTAAGTTAACTTATTGACTCGGAGAGAATACAAACAAAAATCAAGTTCTGTACTGAAGAAAAGGAACTTTAGAAATTTGGAAAAATAAATCCTGATGTTCCAGTGTAGAATTGCTCTTAAAGTACTACACACATACACACACACACACACACACACACACACACACACACACCCAAAAAAATCAAGCTCTTCTAGTCAGGTTTTTTACTGCTTCAAAAATGTTTTTATGACTAGGCATGGTGGCTCACACCTGTAATCCCAACAATTTGGGAGGCTGAGGTGGGAGGATCACTTGAGTCCAGGAGTTCAAGACTAGCCTGGGCAATATAGTGAGACCCTGTCTCCGCAAGAAATAAAAAATTAGCTTGGCATGGTGGCACATGCCTGTGGTCCTAGCTACTTGGGAGGACCGCTTGAGCCCAGGAGATGGAGGCTGCAGTGAATCATGATTGCATCACTGCATTCCAGTCTGAGCGACAGAGCACAACTGTGCCTGCTGCCCCAGAAATATGGTTTTGTAATGCCCCCTAGTCTTTCCTGGTTCAGCATCAGCCTTTTGCTGCTCACCATGGGGGAAGAGTGACAGTTTGCTGTAAGTGGGGAAAACTGGCACAGAACAAAATCAACTTTACCTCTGTGTAATTAAGTATGATAAACTCATGATTTGTGGCTCTTCTATACCAAGGTGGTGGTGGTGTTTAATGAGTCCGTTTCTCTATTCCTTTTCAAATGTGCACCTTGGAAGCAGAGTGAAGCCACTCTGTGCATGCAGGGCTGGGAGGAACAGCACCCACTCTGGAGCCGATGCCTAGCTGCAACCCCAATTCCTCCACTTGTTCTCTGATCCTGGCAAGTCGCTTAACCTCTCTGTGCCTGTTTCCTCATCAGTAAAATGTGTTTACCTCCAAGGCTGTATGGAAAAGAAATGTACATAAAGTCCTTAGAACAGGGCCTGGCCCAGGCAGGTCCTATAGGAGCGTTTGCTGTCATTACCTGGGGGCTGACTGTGACTTGTGATTCTTCCATAAGAAAAATGCTGCCTCGTGCCCAGCTGGCTTGGTTACCGCATGGCTACCAATGAAATTCACAAGTCAACGGGGAAAAGGGGAAAGGTCCATGTAGTTCACAACCCTTTTCACATCCGTGGTTTCAATGTATGTTCCTTGCAGGTCCGTTCATTTACTCTGATATCTTGGATTACAAGAATCTGCGGGAGATTGTGGTAAACAACCGCATCACCTGGCTGTTTCATTACAGCGCTTTGCTCAGCGCCGTTGGAGAAGCAAATGTTCCCCTGGCGAGAGCAGTGAACATAACTGGTAAGCATCTGGCTCTGGCTGGATGTGATGTGCCAGTTTTTCCAGTTCTTTAAGAAGAGATGTTTTCAGATTCTGATCGTGTCTGTTCATTTCAGGCCTGCATAACATCCTGGATGTGGCCGCGGAACACAATCTGCGATTGTTTGTGCCTAGCACGATCGGGGCCTTTGGACCCACCTCTCCGCGGAACCCAACCCCCGATCTCTGTATTCAGAGACCCAGGACCATCTACGGGGTGTCCAAGGTCCACGCGGAGCTCATGGGAGAAGTAAGTATCACTCAACGAGATTGCTGAAGGTGCCCCGGCTGGCACCATTTGCTGTTTGCTTTCTCATTCTTTTTGCCTCCAAGGCCTGGTGATTCATCCCTGGAGGACCTTTCCCTCTTCTCGGATCTCAGCCCCAGAGTCGCTTACTTAACTCATTGGGTTTGTCATGTGGCAGGTGTCTCAGCTCCTGAAACCTCCTCAGCCGTGTGGGAACACTTAGCACTTCCTGGGTGCCCCGTGCACAGCCCCCATCTCTTCATTTGCTACTTGTCTTACTTGTACCCCACCATTCTTTCTGGCTCCCAGTATTGGTAGCCATTGGTAGTAACTCTAAAACCTACAGAAAACTTCAAACATCTTGGGTTTGTTTGTTTGTTTGTTTGTTTGTTTTTTGAGACAGAGTCTTGCTCTGTCGCCCAGGCTGGAGTGTGGTGGCGTGATCTGAGCTCATAGCAGCCCCTGCCTCCTGGGTTCAAGGGATTCTCATGCCTCAGCCTCCGAAGTAGCTGGGATTATAGGCACGTGCCACCACGCCCCGCTAAATTTTATATTTTTAGTAGAGGCAGTGGTTTGCCATGTTGGTCAGGCTGGTCTCAAACTTCTGACCTCAAGTGATCCACCCACTTCAGCATCCCAAAGTGCTGGAATTATAGACGTGAACTACTGCAAAATACTCTTTATCTTTATACTCTAGTAGATTTGAGTTGCTGCCTGCTCCTCCAGCTCGGTCATAGCCACGGCCCTCTCATCTACTGTTCTCTCCTCTGCTCTTCCCCGTGCCATGTGTGGGAATGTATTCAGGCTGAAACGTTTAGGATGATAATCAGTAGCACCTTTCCAAAGAGAGGCTGGAAAGCCCTACTGTAGGCTAATGTGTTATTTACAGCATTGATGTATCACCAAAAAGTTGATTTTTTTTTTAAAGATAAAAACTTAGGAGTCTTTATTTTCTTTAGGAGTATTTAAATATAACTGCATGGAATGAGATTTCAGAAAAGCAGATTGTTTTGCATCCATCTGATTTAAAACATCTGTGTTTGAATATGTTTTCTCTTTTTCATAGTATTATCATTACCGGTATGGGTTAGATTTCCGATGCCTGAGATATCCTGGAATCATTTCAGCTGACTCCCAGCCTGGAGGAGGAACAACTGGTTAAGTGTTTTCTATTTCTTACGTCTCTTGTATGTTAGATAGGCTTTCTAGCCAGGTGCGGAGGCTCATGCCTATCATTCCAGCAGTTTGGGAAGCTGAGGCAGGAGGATCACTCTAGCCAGAGACCAGCCTGGACAACACAGTGGGATCTTGTCTCTATGAAAAATAAACAAAAATTAGCCAGGCCTGATGGCCCACACCTGTAGTCCCAGCTACCGGGCAACCTGAGGCAGGAGGGTCTCTTGAGCCCAGAAGGCCAAGGCTGCAGTGAGCTGAGATCGAGCCACTGCACTCCAGCCTGGGTGACAGAGTGAGACCCTGTTTCAAAAATAAAAAACAACAAAAACCACCAAAAAAAAAAAAAAAAAATAGACTGATTGCTAGGAGGAGTTGTCGTTGTGGTAAATGAATGTGCTATATTTTTAGCTGTATGGCGACCAGAGTTTCTGTGTTGTCTCTCGATGTGCATTTTAAAAGCACAGTGAACCCAACTGGCTTACACTCACTAAGGGTAGCACATGCCAGCGTTGTCGGTCCAGCTCGGGATTGGCCACCCAAGCGCCAGAATAAAACGTAATATTCAAGAACAAATCTGTGACTCAGTGTACAAAGAGCCCCAGTAAGCAACAGCCTCTTGTTTCTTAACGCGCAGAGACAGCCCTATTCAAATAGACTCTAGGCATTGTGTATGTGAAGGGAACGTAAGGATGATGATTATTTTGGACTCAAACACTCATTCTTTCATAAATGCCACGTCAGGTATCCTTTCCACATCCGTGGTCCTGAGAACGGATATAGAAGATACTTGACCACATCAGAGAGATCTGGAAGGCGGCCTTACAAAGCTGCTGCTTTTTAATATGGTGCTTCCCAAGTATGGTCTGGGGAGCTCCGGGCATCCTCAAGACACTTTCAAGGGGTCTTGAGGGTCAAAACTCTTATCAATATGGAGACGTTACTGGCCTTTTTCACTCTCCTTTCACAAATGCATCGTGGAGTTTTCCAGAGGTGGTGTGGCTTGTAAGATAAGAATGGACTGGATACAGAAGCAGACGGGGGCTCCAGCAGACCCCTATCAAGCCAGACCCTAAAGAGACTTTTAGAATGTACCACAGACCATCCTTCTCAGTACCTTTTGTTTGTTTAGAAAATATACTCTTTTTCCTATAAAATGTTACACATATTAATATGTGATAGGCTTATTGTCATTTTAAAAGGTAATATTCTAAACAATTCTCAGTTAACTCTGTTACAATAAATATTGATATAACCCACATTAGTCAGATCTCTTTGGGAGTTCTCAATTCTTTTTTTTTTTTTTTGAGATAGAGTCTCGCTCTGTCCCCCAGGCTGGAGTGCAGTGGCGCCATCTCAGCTCACTGCACTCTCCCGTCTCCTGGGTTCGAGTGATTCTCATGCCTCAGTCTCCCAAGTAGCAGGGATTACAGATGTGTGCCATCACACCTGCCTAATTTTTGTATTTTTAGTAAAGACGGGGTTTCACTATGTTGGACAGGCTGGTCTTGAACTCCTGATCTCAGATGATCTACCTGCCTCGGCCTCCCAAAGTGCTGGGACTGCAGGCGTGAGTCACTGAGCTTGACTGGAGTTCTTAATTTTTAAGAATCCGTTATAAAAAGGCTCTGAGACTAGAACATTTGAGAACTGCTGCCTCGATCCAAGAGGCTCGTTCATTGTTTTGTTATAACCCACACACGGGATTCCCTTTCAGACTATGCAGTCCAGATTTTTCATGATGCCGCAAAGCATGGCAAATTCGAGTGCAACCTGGAAGCCCACACAAGGCTGCCCATGATGTACATTGACGACTGCCTCAGGGCCACCCTGGAGGTCATGGAGGCCCCGGCCGAGTCCCTCTCCATGAGGACCTACAATGTCAGCGCCATGAGCTTCACACCCGAGGAGCTGGCCCAGGAGGTCCTCAAGCACGTGCCGGAATTCCAGATCACATACAACGTGGATGCCGTTCGGCAGGCCATAGGTTCGTACCCGCTGGCAAAGGCCTTCACTGTGAGTCCCTGGAGGACGTAAACCTTGGAAGGATAAGGAGAGCATAGATCTTTCCCAAGGGTCCAGACACCTTTTGGAGAAGGAGCCTAGCCCAAAGAAATTGTTGAGCCCAAGCCAACAGAAGCTTTGATTTTGGGGAATGATTTCTAAAGTGGGTGAAATCATTCCATTCCAAATAAACAACTTGTTAGCTTTTCATCTTGTTTACAGTTTAAACATAAAACAAGGAAAAATAGAAGCAATAGAGGTAGTTTGAAAACAGCCCCCGGTCTTCAAATACTGTAACTTTGCCAATTTGTGGGTGGAAGCACCTCTTTGAGTATAAAACTTCTTATGAAGTTGTGTGAGATTTTAATAATGTGTGAAAATTCACAGTGCCTGACAAAAGATGGGTTAATAGTCTTCGGCCCTTAGAGGGTGACTGTGCATAATAGCGGTTCTGCTTTACTCAAAGGAATTTCCTGTTTTATACCTTGTACTTTATATAAAATGGTCAAGACCTTTTTGCAAATCCACAACCTGAATAACTTAAGCTACTCTTGTGCCTCTTTTCCTAGCGGATAGTTGGCCGATGAAATTTGATGACAGCAATGCTCGGAAGGACTGGGGGTGGAAACACGATTTTGATCTTCCAGAGTTGGTGACTACCATGTTGAACTTCCATGGTTCTGAAACCAGAGTTGCCCAAGCCAACTGAAAGAATCTGAAAGAGGAGCTCCTGTGTCCTGGTCCACTGTCAAAGGAGAACTGTCACGACTCCAAGGTTATAGACTCCAAGGAGCCTACATTATTTGGAACTGACTAATTGGGCTAAATTTTGGCAGCTCATATTGAACTGCTAGACAAAGAATGGAGTTTAACATTTAAGCATTTTCAGAATGTTGTAGGTATGGTGGGGGGACTTCTCAGTTTTTGGTGTTTGCCTGAACTTGTCTAAACACATTCCACAGAATAAGGCTTAAGTCATCATTAGTTTCCATTTCCTTAATTAGGATGAAGTGACCATTTCTGGGACGAAGGGAGTGTGTGACATTTGTATTTAATTAAATTCAATTTAAATATTCCTCCTAAGACTCGATTATTCTCTTGACTAGAGACCAAAGATTACATTTTAAGGACTTTCGAAGAGGTACTCCTGATTTAAAAGTATTCTTTACTATCCCAGCAGAACGTAAAACGTGTTTGGTATATTCATCCCATGTCCATCAACGTTCAAGATATTTTGACACTGCTTCAAAAATGATCACTTGTAGTTTTTCTGTAAGATGCTAGATCTGTGGGAAATGAAGAGTTTAAAGATGACGTAACCAGCGAAGGGTAGCCCCTCTCTTATTTTGATTGCCCTCCTGTTAGTGAACTAAGTGTAATTCCCAGGAACATAATTCCCTGACCTGGCAATGTCAGCATCTAGGGAGACTGTCTAATGTACAGGTTTCTGGGCTATACCCCTTTAGATTCACTCGTTAAGTGCCAGGTGCCACTGGTTGTTCGAATCCAGCTGAGGCCCACTAGTCAGACCAATTTAGAACAGTGCAGTTTTCCAAAGAGCACTTCCTTGTGGCATCTTTTTTTTTTTTTTTAGATTTTGCTGGATTGAGCCTTCAGAAGGGCCACTCTAACCCCTGTGATGCAATTACCATGTAGATACATATAGGTTAACTTTTTAAGTGAGGCCAAATCACCAGTTTGTGATTGTATTTTATGGTAAGGAGGCATGAGTGTGTTCGGAAAATGCTTTCAATCCTGTCACTTAAAAAAATATTTCTGGTGCAATACTGTATAGATACAGGTTAACTTTTTTCCAGTGACCTCAGAATGTACTGCATGTAAAATCACTAGGAAGTGAAACTTCCAATTCCACAGATTAATCGTGGATATATTTGGTAACAGCTATCAAGGATTAAAAGGCATTTATGTTACCTGCTTAGTAACAAAATGTTATGCATTTGGAGTTTTGAACTGTTATGTCAAAGCATGGATTTTTTTGAAGGCATAACTGGATTATAAAAGCTATTTGACTATTAACTGGAGAACTTTTAGGTAATTGAATTATTTAACAGTTACATTATTATAGCTTTCTTATCCACTTAATATACTTAGGTTTATGTTTATAGATTTTATTTTTCTTTTGGGCTACTCTTGAGAGGCAGGAAGATCTTATTTTTAAAACCAGTTAGTAATGAATTCTTTTTTTGACAGTTTATTGAGGTATAGTTTACATACCATAAAATTTACTCATTTATAGTTCCGTGGTTTTCAATGTATTAAAGAGTTTTGCAACCATCACTATAATCTAATTTTAGGCCATTTCAACACCCCACAAAGAAACCATATTATATAAGCCCTTCCCACCCTAGGCAACCACTAATGTACTTCTGTTTCTGGGTTTGCCTGTTCTGGGCATTTTATATAAGTGGAATGTGGTTGCCTTTTAGTGGTTTCTTTAATTAAGCAGTCCATTTTCAAGGTTCATCCATGTTTTAGCATGTATCAGTACTTCATTTTTTATTGCTAAGTAATATTCCATTGTATGGATAATACTCTGTTTTCTTTATCCATTCATCTATTGAGGGACATTTACTTTTTTTGCATTTTTTAAGCTATTATGAATAATGCTGCTATGAACATTTGGGTAGATAATTGAGTTTTAAAATGATTGCTTATTGTTTATAGTTTAAAAAACAGTTCTCAAGTTTGCTTAACTTACTCTCAGTTATCTTAAAGGAACAAGCAGTTCTTCCCTTTCATGAGATAAGAAGCAGCAACTCGAGCGACCTTTGTCTCCTAGACCCTAGCCTTCTAGCGTATCCACCAGGCTCCTAGGATGACCTTTAACTGAGATCCTTTGGAGGGGTTTGTTCCAAACAGCTTCCTTGAGTCTTTCCCAGTCTATAAACACACCTCTAGGGGACCTCAAATAAGAGTGAAAAACAATGAATGCCTCAGCGTCTTTGGATGATTCTTATTCACTGACATCTTTGTACTCCAAGACTAGAGTTAGTTGTCCCTTCTATCTGAACACTCAACATCTGGTGCACCTCTTGGGATCCCAGAGCCCATCAATGTTTTCCTGTAAAACGCTTTCCTTTCTGTTGGGAGAAAGGGCTTTTTATGGTTAATTTGGAAATAACCCAAAAAGCTACTTAGAAGGAAAAGTGGGTTTAACTACAAAAATAGTTTATTTATAAATAAAAAAGAATACAAAGATTGGCTTTGTTCTGATGTTTTACACAGACTACCTGTGGTTATTAGTTTTCAGCTCACATGTTTGTGTGTGGCATTGCTGGGAAGTGCCTTGTGTTGCTACACAAACAGCGATCCCGATGTCTGCCAGCAAGATAGATGGCCTGGAGTCCGGAACAGACTCGATTAGTGAAAGCTACTGAGTGTTTTGGACACTTACTATGGTAGGTGGGAGATATTTAGTATTTTTTAACTCACATAGGCCAAATCACCAATTTGTGATTGTATTTTATGGTAAGGGGATGAGTGTGTTCAGAAAATGCTTTAAATTCTGTCATTTAAAAAAATGTTAACAGTTCAGACAATTTAAAAGATACATAATAAAGTTGTCTTCCCCTCCAAATCCAATCAATAACATGTTAGCAGTATAGTGTGGGACCCTGCGCAGCAGCTCACACCTGTAATCACAGTACTTTAGGAGGCCGAGGCAGGATTTCTTAAAGCCAGGAGTTCGAGACCAGCCTGGACAACATAGCAAGACTCCCATCTCTACAAAAGTAATTTAAGTCAGATGTGGTGACACACACCTGTAGCAGCTACTCACATGGTTGAAGCTAGAGGATCACTTGTAGCCAGGAGTTTGAGGTTGCAGTGAGCTATGCTTGCGCCACTGTACTCCAGCCTGAGTCACAGAGCGAGACCATCTCAAACACAACACAAAAAAATTAGTGTATTATCTTATATTTTCTTCTATGCTTATACAAGCTAGGACTGGAAGGTGAAAACTTTTTCTTTTACTCTAAAAGTAGTGTGAAGGCAATATTGTCAAAAGTTTTGGAAAAGACTCACTTGCAATTTTTGCCATGTCATATAGTAGCTGTTTGAAAATATTCTCCAGTCCTCTATGCATTACAAAGAACTTACATGTAGTTTCAGTATTTGCCATTTAAAGATAGCTGCATAACTCGTTGAATGGAGTATCATAATGATGTAATTATTCCACTATTTAATTGCTGAAACCTAGAAGTACAATTAGTGGGTCACAGGGCATAAACACCTACTTGCCTTTTCATTTTACATTGTCAAATTTATCTTCAGAAAGAGTTGGATTAATTTGTGATCAAATTCTCCACCATCAACACCTTCCTCTTGGTGCATATTCATGTACCTCAATATGGTTTACATTTGTTTAAAAGTTTTATTTTTGTGGCTGGGTGCAATGACTCATGCTTGTAATCCCAGCACTTTGGGAGGCTGAGGCAAGAGGCTACACTTGAAAGTTTTATTTTTCTAAAAAGTTTGAAGAACATAAACTTTATTTTTTGCTGGAGAATCTTAACATTCTAATACAACAGCTATGAATGGTGGATCCTAGATCTCACATAACCGGATGGTAACTGCCTCTAAATCAGTGAATCGCTTCCAAAAATCACCTGGGAGAAAGGAATCTTGTTTTCTAATGATTTTTTTATGGTAGTTACTTTTTAAAAAATTATTTCATGGCAGTGTTTTTATAGCTTTAGTATGTTTGTCTATAAGGTAGCCAAATAGGCAACCCCTTACCTTCCAATGAGAAGAGCCCAAAAAACTTTGTCACCCAACTTATGCATATAACGTTTAGAATTGTAGATGAGAGGATATAATAGATGCCTTTACTATTAGTTACAGGTGTTTCAGATTTATTAATCTATTAACCAGAATATGGGCTTTCCTTCTTCACATTCGCATTTCAGGAATGTCACTCAGACTTCATATTTGACCTTGGTGCCCCCCTTTGGCATCCTGTAATAGGTTAAGAGCAGATGATCTTTTTTCTTTCTAAGTTGTTTGGGATACAGCAGTTTTGGGGTCTATGTATGATGCTGTTGGTGGACATTTATCCCAAACCACAAGTATGCCTGTGTGTAAGTAGCACTAGGGCAGCTGGCTTTCAGAATCCACAGAGCATTGCCTTCGATTTTTAACAGGCTTCTTTCCAGTGACACCAAATACTTGTAATTGTAGCTTTATAATCCTAGAGACCATGACTGTTAGTGTGCCTCCTTTACAACTTATCCTACCAGCAGCAATGTTAGCATTACTTAAGGTTGTTTGAGGCTAATATGTTTTACACAAAACAATAACTTGTATTCTTTTCAGGTTACTGATAGCATATAGTATATCGTGAAAGACTGTAATGTTTCAAATATAAGGTGAGCATCTCTAAGGGAATAGTTTTGGGGGACAACTCTGCCTTATTTTGGGAGTATATGTGATACCTTGTCTATTGATCCATTTGTCTGAAGTCCTTAAGAAAAGTTTTCCTTTATGATTTGTTAAATGATTGTAAATTGAAAAATTATTTTGCCCAGTTCCTTCTTTACACTGTAAGTACAATTCTTCTGTACCTACATTGCTGTGAGAAGTGTAAATATAATTTGTAATTGTAGTATGAAAGAATGAACCAGAACAAGTAGCTGCCTCCAAGGATGTACTTTCCCAACTTTTTAATATTCAAGCCACCCAGAAAATATATCATTAAAAATGTATGATTAAAATGTGCCATTATTTATAATACACACTACTATTTTTATGTTCTAAGAAAGGAAGAAAACTTCTTGCATTTAAATAGACACAATAGCCAGGTGCAGTGGCTCACGCCTATAATCCCAACACTTTGAGAGGCTGAGGCAGGAGGATTGCTTGAGTCCAGGAGTTCAAGACCAGCCTGGGCAACACAGGGAGACTCTGTCTCTACAAAAATTAGCCGCATGTCATGGTGTGAGCCTGTAGTCCCAGCTACTTGGGAGGCTGAGGTGGGAGGATAACTTCAGCCCGGGAGGCGGAGGCTGAAGTGACTTATGATCACAGCATTGCACTCTACCCTGGGCAGCAGAGCCAGACCCTATCTCTGAAAAATCAAAGAAAAGAAAAAACAGAATGCTTTCTTGTTGTTTGGACTTTTTACTTTGTATCCCATTGAGGAGCTCTTTGAGACTTTGCTAGATGCAGATGTTATCACTTGTGCATCTGTAGAAAGGGATCTAGAAATATGTGTTTGATTTTCCTAAAACTTCGGGTTTCACTTCTCTGAATCACTTTTTGACTCAGTGGTTAGTGTCTCTGGTTTTTCCACCCAGTGTTGTTCTCTGTGCCAATACGACTTTCATGTTAGAGCACTCCTTAAAAGAATTCATAAAACCTAAAAGTCACTGGCACTGTAAACCAGCTTTATAATTACTCCAATCTAGCCTGCTTTTGACACCTGCTTTAGGAATGTGCTTAACTCTATTTGGTTTGCCCAAAACCTACAACTCTTTGGTTCCTAGGGGTTTCAATGATGGCTGAATGTTTCTCCTGGCCTGTGACACCCACTGCGCAGGTTTCAGTGCTGTGTTTGGAACGTGCCTATGTCACCAATAGGCAATGCTAGCACTATTATGGTCACAACCTACACAACAGAGGTTGTAGGATAATCCTGATTTCAAATACGTAAAAATCTGGAAGAAAATGTGAGTCGTAGCGGAGGGTGAGATGTGGTTGCATTTGCAACCACTGGTGTTCTAGGGCAGTCCCCGCCCTGCTCGGGCTGCTACCTCTAGGGCTGAAACAATCCCGGGGAAGCTCTGCAGCAGATGGTCACTGCAGGGCTCACACCTGCCTTTCACATGGCTGGGGGGGTGGGGTTAGCGGATGCGGTGGGCACTAAAGGAGTTGCTAAGGTTGGCAGCAGAATGCCAGGCCTCATCGGAGAAAACAGGAGATGGGATATGAGCTGGCAGCTTTAGGTTTAGGTTTCCCTGCAAAACAAAGTGGAATGCATACTCAAGACTCTTTAAGAATGAGCCACTGATAAAAACAATATACTTGTAACGTGTAACATTTCATACATTTTTTTCAAACACTGCACAATAATTAATTTGCATCAGGCTTTCCAAATTAGAAAAGCGTCACTTATAGAACTTCTTTCCAGTGGGAGTTTTCACATGACTTTTCAAGTAAATGTGAAAACTGAAAATATTCTTGCAGTTTCTAAACTATTAGAGTTTTAATCCTGTGTATGTTCTTGTATTTACTAGGTCCAGGGAGCTACAGTGTGCATTTTCATTTGTCCTTGAGTGGGTATGAGAGAAATGAAACATTCCCACATTCTGGACATTCATAGGGTTTTTCTCAGGAATGAGCTGATGTCTTCAAATGGAACTAACACAGCTGAAGGTCTTACCACAAATTTAAATTCAAAAGACTTTTCTCCACTCTGAGTCCTCCCAAATCTTCAAAATCAGGAAAATCTGAAGGCTTGACCTCATTTCCTACATTCTTAAAGTTTCTCTGCAGTGTGAGCCTTTTCATGTTCATGAGGGAATGGGAAAGAGTAAATGTTTTACCACATTTCTTACATTCAAGGGGCTTTATTTATTTATTTTTTTATTGAGATGGAGTCCCACTCTGTCGCCAGGCTGGAGTGCAGTGGCACAATCTCGGCTCACTGCAACCTCCGCCCCCTGGGTTAAAGTGACTCTCCCACCTCTCAGCACCCCCGAGTAGCTGGGACTACAACCATATGCTACCACACCAGCCAATTTTAGTATTTTCAGCAGAGACAAGGTTTCACCATGTTGGCCAGGATGGTCTCGATCTCCTGACCTCGTGATCCGCATGCACAGGGCTTCCCCCCAGCCCCCCATGGCTTTCTATGTCCTTGAAAAAGAACTAAGACAACTGAAATGTGCCACCATGCCCAGCTAATTATTTTCTTTTTCTTTTTTTTTTTTGAGACGGAGTCTCGCTCTGTCACCTGGCCAGTACTTTTTCAGTATTTTCTGAAATTAATAACCTGAGAGGTTGAGGTCCCATTTTAAGTATCTACCTACTTTTTTTTTTAGTTTTTAATTTTTTAAAATGTATGAATTTTACATGGTAAAATTCAGGCAGCACAAATAGGTAAATACAGTGAAAAGCGTGTCTGTCCTTCAGCTGCCCTCTCCCGAGGCAACCATGACTGGGTGCAGATTTGCACATTCAGCTACATATATACCTATTTATGTGTGTGCATGTGTATGTGTGTGTATTTCCCTTATTTTTCTAAAGCATGAACATTCTATACATTCCTTTCTCACTTGACAGTCTAGGAGACTTTTCAACATCAGTTCTTTGGGATCTACCTCATTTTAAAAGCTTCATCACTTTTTGTACAGATGCACAAAAACGTAGTTAACTGATTCCCTCATTTTGGACAATTAGACTCTTCCCTCTTTCACTGTTGCAAACAATGCTACAAATAACTTCATCGCAAATGCAAGTTGTAAGCTTTTATTGGCTAAGAGATACAAAAATTAGCCAAGTGTGATGGTGCATGCCTGTAATCCTAGCTATTCAGGAGGCTGAGGTACAAGAATAGCTTGAATCTGGGAGGCTGAGGTTGCAATGAACTGAGATCGTACCACTGAACTCCAGCCTGGGTGACAGAGCAAGACTGTCTCCAAAAAAAAAAAAAAAAAAAAATTATGAGACAACTTGCTCAGATGTGTTTTTATGAAAAGAGCTATATGGAATAAACATTTCATGTTTTCAATTGGGAGCAGCTGATTGAGAAGTGGACCGACCTATCAATTTCTGGGTACTTACTTCATTATTACCATGGTTTGAATGACTGATACTCGTAGTTTATGTTCCATTCCAAATTAATAAGACAAAGTAATCCTTTTGAATTTTATGTTGAAACGTTCATTATGTGAAAGAACACTATTATCAAGATAATAGCACAACAAAGTATTCGTCAATCTTGGCACAAAATCATAAAGTGTGTTGAACTGATGATGAATAAACATGTAGGATGGTAGTGAAAGATGGAAAAGCGATGGAAGCCTATGTTCCCAGCATAATTTAAAAAGTGCAGGTGCTCATAAACTAGAACATCTGGAAGAAATGGATAAATCCCTGGACACATACACCCTCTCAAGACTAAGCCACAAAGAAATTGAATCCCTGGACAGACTATTAATGAGCTTTGAAATTTAGGCGTAATAAATAGCATACCAACCAGAAGAATCTCAAGATCAGATAGACTCACAGTCAAATTCTACCAGGTATACAAAGAAGAGCTGGTACCATTCCTACTGAAACTGTTCCAAAATCCTCCTAACTGATTCTATGAGGCCAGCATCATCCTGATACCAAAACCTGGCAGAGACACAAAAAAGAAAGCTTCAGACTAATAGCCCTGATGAACGTCAATGCAAAAATCCTCAACAAAATATTGGCAAACTGAATCGAACAACACATCAAAAAGCTAATCCACCCTGATCAAGTAGGCTTTATCTCTGGGATGCAAGATTGGTTCAACATATGCAAATCAATAAACGTGACTTACCACATAAACAGATCTAAGGACAAAAACCACATGATTATTTCAATAGATTCAGAAAAGGCTTTCAGTAAAATTCAACACTGTGTTAAAAACTTTCAATCAACTAGGTATTGAAGGAACATACCTCAAAATAAAAGCCATCTATGATAAGCCCACAGCCAACATCATACTGAATGGGCAAAAGTTGGAAGCATTCCCATTGAAAACTGGCATAAGATGAGGATGCCCTCTCTCACTACTCCTACTTAACATAGTATTGGATGCCCTGACCAGGGCAATCAGGCAAGAGAAAAAAATAAAGAGCATCCGAAAAGGAAGAGAGGAAGTTAAACTATCCCTGTTTGCAGACGACATAATCCTACATCTTGAAAACCGATCTCTCTTGGATCTCTTGGATAGTCTCGATCCAAAAGCACCTTAAATTGATAAACAACTTCAGCAAAGTCTCAGGCTACAAAATCAACGTACAAAAATCACCAGCATGCTTGTACACAAACAATAGTGAAGCCAAGAACCAAATCAGAAATGCAATCCCATTCACAATTGACACAAAAAGAATAAACTACCTAGGAATACAGCTAACCAGGAAGGTGAAAGATCTCTACAAAGAGAATTACAAAACAGTGTTCAAAGAAATCAGAGATGACACAAACAAATGGAAAAACATTCCATGTGCATGGATAGGAAAACTCAATGTCGTGAAAATTGCCATACTGCCCAAAGCAATTGATAGATTCAATGCTATTCCTATCAAACTACCAATGACATACTTCACAGAAATAGAAGAAACTATTTTAAAATTCACGTGGAACCAAAAAAGAGCCCTGATAGCCAAGGCAATCCTAAGCAAAAAGAACAAAACTGGAGGCATCACGCTACCTGACTTCAAACTATACCACAGTAACCAAAACAGCATAGTACTGGTACAAAAACAGACACACAGACCAATGGAACAGAATAGAACCCAAAAATAAGGTCACACACCTACAACTATCTGATCTTTGATAAAGCTAACAAAAACAAGCAATGGGAAAAGGACTCCCTATTCAATAAATGGTGCTGGGATAACTGCCCAGTCACATGCACAAGATTGAAGCTGGACCCCTTTCTAACACCATGTAGGAAAATTAACACAAGATGGATGAAAGACTTAAATGTAAAACCCAAAACTGTAAAAAACCTGGAAGACAACCTAAGCAATACCATTCTGGAGACACAGGAACAGGCAAAGATTTCATGATGAAGATGCCAAAAGCAATTGCAACAAAAGCAAACATTGACAAATGGGATCTAATTAAACTAAAGAGCTTCTGCACAGCAAAAGAAAAATATCAACAAAGTAAACAGACAACTTACATAATGGGAGAAATTTTTGCAAACTGCGCACATGACAAAGGTCTAATGTCCAACGTCTATAAGTAACTTAAATTTACAAGAAAAAAAAAAAAAAAAGGCAAAAGACATGAACAGACACTTTTCAAAATAAGATATACATGTGGCCAAAAATCATACGAAGAAAGCTCAACATCACTGATCATTAGATAAATGCAAATTAAAACCACAGTGAGTTACCATCTACAACAATCAGAATGGCTATTACCAAAATTTAAAAAACCATAGGTGCTGGTGAGGTTGTGGAGAAAAAAGGAGTCTTATACACTGTTGGTGGGAGTGTAAATTAGTTCAACCATCATGGAAAGCAGTATGGTGATTCCTCAAAAACCTAAAAACAGAACTACCATTTGACTCTGCAATCCCACTACTGCATATATACCCAAAGGAATAGAAATCATTCTATCATAAAGACACAGGCACGTGTATATTCAATGCAGCACCATTCACAACAGCAAAGACATGGAAGCAACCTAAATGCCCATCAATGACAGACTGGATAAAGAAAATGTACATATACACAATGGAATGCTATGCTACCATAAAAAGAACAAGACCACATTCTTTGCAGGAAAACGGATGGAGCTGGAGACCAGTGTACTTAGCAAACTAACACAGAAACAGGAAACCAAATACCACATGTTCTCACTTATAAGTGGGGGCTAAAAGATGAGAACACATGGACACACAGAGGGGAACAACACACACTGGGGCCTTTTGGAGGGTGGAGGGTAGAAGGAGGGAGAAGATCAGGAAAAATAACTAGTGGGTACTAGGCTTAATATCTGGGTGCTGAAATAATCTGTACAACAAACCCCCATGACATGAGTAGTTTACCTGTATAATAAACCTGCACACGTACCCTTGAACTGAAGAAAATTCTTTCATGTTAAACATTCACACACACACACACAAATTAAAAATTAAAAGTGCAGATGCTGTTTATAAGCACTCGCTTATGCATCTAGAACTTTGTTCTGTTGGCTTTTTCTTTTAGGCAGCTCTCAGCTGTCAGTACCACTAAAGCCTGCAGCCAGCACTTGTCTTATTCCTGGACCTCTAAGTTCAACCCATGGAACCCACAAGTAAACTCGAAGCCCAGCAAATACCAAGTACATAGAATGCTCTCTTCCTTCTTTCTCTGATGACACTTGCATCTTTGAACGTGAGCCTACTGGGAGCACTGAAAATCTGTATTTCTCCCAAACAAGTATAAAAGTGTGTAAATCTGATTTTAGAGGGAGCTTTGATTTTGGGGAAAAACTTTGCACCTGGGAGAGAAATTACTCTGGCTGTCATTTTGCCCCAAATTGTGTAATCTTAGCAGAGTCACTTCTTGTCTTCACTTTTCATTTCCTCATCTGCAAAAGACGGTATGAGTCCAGCTTCACAGGCTACTTCCTCCCCAGCCTGCAAACTGTGATTTTAATCAGGTAATTCTGCCCATAATGAATTATTTTCAATAAAATATATAGAACATTGGGAACATTTGAAGAAATATCTGTAACATGTAAATTATTAAACATGATAACAAAGCAAACTGCTATGAACTCACAACTAATCATTCCCACAAAACCTCCTCTCCCCACCACTCTTTTGGCCTGCACAGTTTTGCTCGTTAGAGGCGCCCATCACAGCATTTCCTCTCTTCACCGGTGGAACGTTAAGGTTCTAATGGAAGATCACTCGATAGTTCCATTTTCTTCTTCCCTTTAAATACAGCATTGTCAAAATACCTTCATTTAAAAATGACTTTCCTGCTCGTAATCCCAGCCCTTTGGGAGGCCATGGTGGGCAGATCGCTTGAGTCTAGGAGTTCAAGACCAGCCGGGGGAACATGGGAAAACCCCGTCTCAACTAAAAGTACCCAAATTAGCTGAGCATGGTGGTATGCACACCTGTAGTCAGTCCCAGCTATTCGGGAAGCTGAGGTAGAAAGATGGCTTGAACCTGGGAAGTTGAAGCTCCAGTGAGGCAAGATTGTGCTACTATGCTCTAGCCTGGGTGGCATAGCGAGACCCTGTCTCAAAAAGAAAAAAAAATGAAAATGAAAATGACTTTCCTTAAAATTATTCAGCACATCCATATTAAAACAAAATCACTTGGTTATTTTGCTGAGGAACATACTTGTCTAATGGCTAGAATCAGGATTTCCATTCTGTCAAATAGGAAGAAGATTATACTGGAGCAGTTTGAAAATGTCTAGTTTCCTTGTTGGCATGTAATTGTTTTTGGAGGGAAAAAACCCCAAACATTTGCTAAATATCTGCCATGTGCTTTGAAACTAATTTTGTAATGTTTACCAAATTCTGAAAATGAACTGCTGTGCTGACATAGTTATTCAGTCTTGAAACAGATGGGAGTCTGTGTGAGGGGGAGAAATGATTTTTAGGAATCAAAAGCATTTAGGAAATGGAAGAATTTTAGGAATCTTTTAATAAAAGATTCAAAAATTATCCCTGTTAATATCAAATTTTGGTCATGTGGTTGTTCATATAATTATGTGGAAACTCTTTCCAATGCTTCTGTTCAGGTCAGACAGTTTACAATTTCCTGGGAAGACTCCTTTGTGCCAACAATATTCTTTATTTTATATTTTAACACAGATGTTCTTTGACTTACGATGGGGTTACCTTCCGATAAACCTATCGTAAGGTGGAAATACTGTGTAAATATTAAATAAAAAATGCATTGAATATACCGAATCTACCAATATCCTAGTTCAGTTCACCTTAAACATGCTCAGAAGATCTGTATAGCTGGACAAAATCATCTAACACAAAGCCTATGTTATACTAAAATGGTGACAATCTCATGTAATGTATTGAATAGTGTATGAAAAGTGAAAAACATGATGGCTTATGGGTACTCGAAGTACAGCTTCCAAAATGGTAAGTTGAACCATAGTAAATCTGAGACTATCTACTTTAGTAAATTACTTTTCACAGCAAATTTTAAGGGACTCAGAATGACCTCATGATTTAAAAAAATAACACCTGTACCCCTCTTATCTGCAACAGAAATTTTAAAACACTGATTTTATTTTTCGCCTTTTTACTTAAAAATATGAATGCATATTTAAAATCTTGTTTCCCTTTCTTCGTTTTATTCACCTGTGTGCCAGATGTTGTTATTGAGTCTAGTGAGGACAAATGCATATGGAATTTTACTAGATCCCAATATTCTTATGCAATTTTATTAAAGTAAAACCTCATATAAATATGTCCATCCTACGTGTACAGATCAATGCATTTTTATAGATACCCGCGTGTGTGTAACCAGTACCCAGGATCAAGATACAGAATATGTCAGCTCCCAGCACTCTAATGCCCCATCTCATCATTACCAACCCTGCCTCAGGGATAACCACTATCCTCACTTCTATCACCATAGGTAAGTTTTGTTATTTTGGAATTATAGATAAATTATAGTCCTTTTTCGGTATGTGGCTTCTTTTGCTCCATATTATATTTGTGAGATCCATTCATGTGATCATGTTCAGTCATCGTTTGCTCATTTTTAACTGCTGTATAGTATTCCAGTGTATGACAAAACCAACATTTTAGAAAATCCATTTTAACTTTGATGGACATTTGAGTTCTTCCCAGTTTGGGGCTGTTATGAATAGGAGTACTATGAACCTTCTTTTACTCATCTTTTGGTGACTATGTTTGTATTTCTACTGGGTAGAGACCTAGGGTCTGTAGCATATGCTGGTAGTAGCATAAGTTCAGTTTTAGTATATCCTACTTAGCAGTTCTTCGGTCACGTGTGGAGGTGCCTGCCTGTAGTCCCAGCTACTCGGGAAGCTGAAGCATGAGGATCGCTTGAGTCCAGGAATTCAGGGCTACAAACAAAACATCAATTCTTCGTAAGTGGGACCTTGTAGAGGACTACGTGCTCACCAACAGGGTGTTCCCGATAAGTCCTGCTCTCGCAAACGAAGCAGGACGTTCCCCATAAGTCCTGCTCTCGCAAACGAAGCAGGGCGTTCCCCATAAGTCCTGCTCTTGCAAACAAAGTCAGGGAAAGGTCAGAAAAACAACAATGTGTCTTGTGACTTGGTAACATTCCACAAACGACTGTATAAAATAAAGCAGAGCGTGCCATTCGAGGCGGCCGCCATGTTTGTCTTGTCTTGTGTTGTCTTGTGTGTTCATTCCTTTGTTTAGGAAACACGCGGACCCCAACATCTGGCGCAGCGAGCAGGGTCAGTGGCTCCACGAGACCAAGGAACTGGAGGGGGAACACCTCGGGCAGGTAAATAAAGAAAGGGGGATGCATGGGAAAATTATGGGGAATTCCACCTCTCTGGCCTCTGAATATTTGTGGTTACTCCAGGGACTGTTGATGTCTATAGGAGTAGAAGTAAAAGAAAAGACTTTGAAGCGATTGTTTGCCCATGTTGAACAACATTGTTATTGGTTTCAATATCAAACTAAAGTGCAGTTAAATCAAAAGGAATGGTTACAAGTGGTTAAAGTTCTGTGCCGAGCTCATCAGCAAGGGCAAACGATGCCTCTGACTTTGTGGACTTTGTGTAATTCCATTACTCAGGCATTAGAGTTACTTGAAACTGACTCGGAGCATGGCGATACTGCCACAGGAGGTGAGGCATCTGAAGGTTTAGAGAGGAATGATCTTAGAGAGGAACATGTTTATGCCCCGGTTGTTGAGGACAAGGAATTGGTAAAAGAGCTAATGCCTCCTTCATCTGAAGGAAATTCTGATTTGCAGCGCATTTTAGAGATGTTACAACAGTTGTTAAAATTGCAAGGTACCGCTGCTCCTGTTTCTCCTATCTCTCCACCATGAGTCTTCCCTGTTACCTTCCCTTCTGCTCCTTTGGAAAAGGATTTCCCTTTGCCTCCACCTCCAACCTCTTTGCCTATGTCAGGTCAGGTTTTCTCTGTGCCTCTTCCTCCTGTAGGAGAAAAGAAGGAATCGAAGGAAAAGGATGATTTCGAGGAATTAGATTTATTCCCAATAACACAGGCTGCTTTCGGTCCCAATGCTCAGTTCACAAACAGTGGCCTGAATGTGACTTTTGCAGTCCTACAATTTAAATTTTTGAAAGAAATGCTAATTGTGGACCTCAGTCACAGTTTGTTCTTGGCCTTCTCGATTCCTTCTCTTTAGAACGTATGATGATTCCTATTGACTGGGAAACGTTGGGACAGGCTGTCCTTGATCGTTCACAATGGCTTCAATTAAAAAGTTGGTGGTGGGAGGAAGCAAGAGTACAAGCTAGAAAAAATGCTACTCAAAATCCCCCAGGACCTACTGAAGAGCAGCTTACGGGTTCAGGACAATACGCCACTCTTAATGCTCAGGCAGGCCTAGATGATATTGCTCTCACTCAGATTAAAGCCTTGTTTTTAAAAGCGTGGACTAAGGTTGAAATAGCGGGTAAAACTTCTTTATCTTTTGTAAAGATCCTACAAGGAGCCACTGAGCCGTATCCAGATTTTGTAGCCCATCTTCAGGATGCTGTATTAAAGACTGTAGGTTCAGGCCCTGCTGCTAAAATTCTTTTGGATACTCTGGCTTTTGAGAGTGCTAATCCTGAGTGCCAGAAATTGCTGCGTCCTCTAAAAGCTAGTGGGGCTAATTTAGATGAATACATTCGGGCTTGTGCAGGTGTTGGAGGAGCTATTTACAATGCTCAGTTGTTTGCTGGGGCACTTTCTAAGGCTTTAAAAGGCAATTCTAAACAAGGTATATGCTATCAATGTGGGAAACCCGGTCATTTTAAAAAGGAATGCCGGAAAAAATTAGGCTCTTCTGCTCTAAAAGAAAAAAGGTTACCATTTGATATGTGTAAACGATGTGGCAAGGGTCGACATTGGACCAATGAATGCCGTTCAAAAACTGATAAAAGTGGGAATGTACTGTCACCCCTCTTGGGAAACGGGAGCCGGGGCCCGCAGGCTTGGGGCCCCAACAACTACAATGCAGGCCTACCCCAGTACCCAGTGAGCAGTGGCTTACAACATCAAGGAATGACCTTGAGTCCTCCTTAAAGACATCTTACCCTACCCCAGTTTCTCAGCTTTACACTGCCACTAAGCAGAGTGCCGCTGCTGACCTAGCTATTGTCCAACCTTATACTTTATCTCCTAATGGAGGAATATATAAGTTGGCCACCGGAGTGTGTGGTCCTTTGCCAAAGGGACATGTAGGACTTTTACTAGGTCAAAGCAGCAGCGCTATGCAGGGGTTAATGGTGGTCCCAGGAATTATTGATACTGATTTTACTGATGAAATCCTTATTATGGTACAAGTCTCACAACTTATGCGTCTAGAGGCAGGGGAACGTATTGCACAATTGCTTTTATTGCCTTTTTTTCCTTTCTTATCTAGAGATGTGTCTCGTCAAGGAGGTTTCGGTAGTACTGGGAAAACTGTTTTCTGGGAAACTTTAGTTTCTGATCAAAAACCTTTATGTTCATTGCAAATTAATGGGATACTTTTTGAGGGATTAGTCGACACAGGAGCGGATGTATCTATTATATGTTTGGCTCAATGGCCTGATCATTGGAAAAAGAAGCAAGTATCGGTTACTCTATCTGGCCTAGGTACTGCTTCTATAGTCTACCAAAGTGTCGAGCCCCTGAGCTGTGTAGGACCTGAAGGACAACAAGGAAAACTGTTCTTTTATATTGTTCCCATTAATATTAACCTTTGGGGCCGTGATCTTTTACAACAATTTAGTGCCTTTTTAAGCATTCCTCATATTTCTTCTGCTGCTAAAAATATGATGTTCAAAATGGGCTACAATCCTTTAAACTCTTAGCCACTGTCCACAAGCCTCAAGCTTTACAATTGAAGTGGAAAACTACAACTCCTGTTTGGGTGGAACAGTGGCCATTATCTAAAGAAAAACTTGAGGCTTTAAAGAATTTAGTTAAGGAACAATTGGCCGAGGGGCATATTGAACCAAGTACTTCTGCATGGAATTCCCCTGTGTTTGTCATTAAGAAGAAAAATGGAAAATGGCGCTTATTAACTGATCTTAGAGCTGTAAATGCTTGTATTCAACCTATGGGGACTTTACAACCTGGGATTCCTAATCCAGCTCTTATCCCACAAAATTGGAAATTAATGGTTATAGATCTTAAAGATTGTTTTTTTACGATCCCGTTACAACCCCAAGATTGTGAAAAATTTGCCTTTACTGTTCCCGAATATAATAATGGACAGCCTACTCAAAGATATCAATGGAAAGTTCTTCCTCAAGGTATGCTTAATAGTCCTACCTTACGTCAAGAGTTTGTTCGTAGAGCCTTAAATCCTGTTAGATGTCAATTCCCTACTGTGTTAATATACCATTATATGGATGATATTCTATTAGCAACTCCTGACGAAGTCCTACAAGGTCAAGTTTTTCAGGTCTTACAACAACAATTAACTCAAGATAATTTACATATTTCTTCTGAGAAAATACAGACTCAATTTCCTATTCAATATTTGGGATACCTTTTAGCAGAAAAGCAGATTCGGCCACAAAAAGTTCAAATTCGAAGAGATCAACTTTTGACTTAATGATTTTCAAAAATTGCTAGGAGACATAAATTGGCTTCGCCCCATCTTAGGCATACCTACTTGCAAATTGCAACATCTATTTGCTACCTTGGAAGGAGATTCAGATTTAAATAGTTCCCGTCAATTATCCCCTGTAGCAGAAGAAGAATTGTCATTTGTAGAAAATAGAATTAGTGAAGCTCACCTTGATTATATTGCACCCAATCTTCCACTTTCGTTGTGTCTTTTTCATACTCCCCATTCGCCAACGGCCGTTTTACATCAGGATAATAATATTCTGGAGTGGCTATTTTTGGCTAATAAAGCCATTAAGAAAATTCACCCATATATTGATAAATTGGCTGAATTAATTATTAAAGGACGACATCGAGCTCGTCAGTTGCTTGGTGCTGACCCTGTAAAAATTATTACCCAATTATCTAATCAATACATTGAATCTCTGCTGGAAACTCACGAGGGTTGGCAAGTGGCTTGCGCTGAGTATACTGGTTCTTTTTCTCATCATTATCCTAGTAATAAATTGTTTGCTTTTCTGCAACAATATTCTTTACTGCCATATAATCCTATCTCTTACACTCCAGTTAAAGGTCCCACCTTTTTTACTGATGCTTCAAGCAATGGAAAGGCTGGATACTGGACTTCAGACAATTCAAAAATTTCTCACTATCCATTTGAATCAGTACAACAAGGAGAACTTTTTGCCATTCTTATGGTTCTACAAGACTGGCCTCAAACCCCTTGTAATATAGTGATTCCCAATATGCTGTATATGTAACTAAATATATTTCTCAGACTTCTTTACCATTATTTCCTCAAACTCCTTTACAAAAATTATTTTCTTTATTATTTGTAACTCTTACTTCCCGCACTGCCCCCCTTTTTATCACTCATATTCGTTCTCATTCAGCTTTGCCAGGACCTTTATCTTTTGGCAATAGTCAGATTGATTCTTTACTTATTGGCAGTGTCCAACGGGCTCAGGATGAGCACCAACTACACCATACTAATAGTTTAGGATTACAACGGCGATTTTCTATAACACGCCGTCAAGCCCGAGCTATTGTCAGAGCCTGCCCATCTTGTGCTCCTATTATTGCACCTTTTTTAAGTCCAGGTATTAATCCTCGAGGCATTCAACAAAATCATATTTGGCAAATGGATGTAACTTATGTTCCTTCTTTTGGTCGTTTAAAATATGTTCATCATACTTTTGATACGTGGTCACATTTCCAGTGGGCTACGCCATTACCCTCTGAAAAGGCTGACTCTGTTATTACTCATTTACTTACTTGCTTTGCAGTTATGGGAGTCCCTGCTGAATTAAAAACTGATAATGCCCCTGCTTATTGCTCTCGCAAATTGGCTGCCTTCCTCTCTTTATACCATATTCATCATTCCACTGGTATTCCATTTAACAGTCAAGGTCAAGCAATTATTGAAAGAGCCAATGCTACCTTAAAATTACAACTTTTAAAGCAAAAAGGGGGAGATGGGCAAGATTCCCCAAAACATCAAATTCTGAAAGCCCTTTTTTTTTTTTTTTTTTTTTTTTTTTTTTGAGACGGAGTCTTGCTCTGTAGACCGGGCTGGACTGCAGTGGCCGGATCTCAGCTCACTGCAAGCTCCGCCTCCCGGGTTTATGCCATTCTCCTGCCTCAGCCTCCGGAGTAGCTGGGACTACAGGCGCCCGCCACCTCGCCCGGCTAGTTTTTTGTATTTTTAGTAGAGATGGGGTTTCACCGTGTTAGCCAGGATGGTCTCGATCTCCTGACCTCGTGATCCGCCCGTCTCGGCCTCCCAAAGTGCTGGGATTACAGGCCTGAAAGCCCTTTTTACTTTAAATTTTCTCAACCATTGGCGCCAATTACAGCAGTCTGCAGCGGTGAAACATTTTCAACAGCCTTTAGAAAAGCCGCAAAACAGTAATCTGTGGGTGTATTATCCTTCATTACAAGGGAAATATTTAAAAGGAAAAGTTTTACAATGGGGCCGAGGCTATGCTCTTGTCCATACAGGTACTGGAGACGAGTGGTTTCCATCTCGATGGTTGAAACAGTGCCATGGCGAAGAGGAGCCGATCCGAAGAGTTCCTGAAGGAATTCCAGGAGCTAAATCTGAGCGCTCAGAGAACATTCACCTTCGGAACTCGACGTGCGGAGCCCCCAACATGGGGACAACTGAAAAGGTTAACTCAAGAAGCTGAAGGAGTTGTTCAACAAGCTGGGCAGCCAAAAACCCCACTGACTCTATTCCTGGCTATGCTGGCCATAGTAAATTGTCAGGTAACAGCTGGAGAATTTACATACTGGGCTTATATTCCTTTTCCACCCTTATATCAAGGTGTGGCCTGGGGAGACAGAGAAGTCCCAGTATTTACTAATGATACTGCTTGGATGCCATCGCCTTTTTTAAACCAGGATCCTGAATTAGACACTGGCACAGTAAATAGTTCATATCAATTTGGGGTTGAAGGGTTACCTATATGTCTTGGGGGTAGTCCGCATTGTCTGCATCTTTCTCATGAGGCTTGGGCTGTTCGCTATAACCATAGTCATATTTCTGCCTTTACCATGATTGTTGTGGCTCAGAGTTTCAAGTATAATCATACTGCAGTACTTAATGAAACTCTGCCAAGTACACTATCTTTATGCCCTATCCCTGATGGGTCCGGAGGTGTTTCCCAACTAGAGTGGACTAGATGTAGAGGTAGTGGTCCACGATTGTTGTTAGAAGTAAAAGGCAAGAGTCGTAAATACCTTGTTACAGACTGGAGTGTACATGGAGATTTTCAGACTAAATTCAGCCATGTCAACCTGCGTTGGCATAAAGGTAATCACAGCATTTCTGCAGATGGCAATGAAACTATTATTTGGCATGATGGTGGTCTATCACCCCCTATGCCACATTTGGCTAATACCTCACAAATACAAGGTCATATTTGGAAGTTGCTAGCTGCTGGTAAACCAATGTTCACTTTCACGGGAAACATGTCCTTAAATCTTACTAATATTGCTAACCCTTTCCATATATCTTTGCATCGAAATAGTTCTAGATATGTTATTGCATGTGTAAGAAAGCCTTACTTGTTGTTGACAGGAATTTTTAAATGGGATAATAATACAGGGGTAGTTAACTGTACAAACAATTGTACATTCTTAAGTTGTATAAATACTACTTGGTGGAATAATAATTGGAATGAGTCTCATTCCGATTTATATATACTAAGAGCCAGAAAAGAAACCTGGCTACCTGTAAACTTAACATGTACCTGGAGTGAATCTGCTGGGGTTACTCAAATTTATAAGGTTATGCAAGATCTTGTCCACCGCAGTCGGAGAATGGTTGGAATCGTCGTGACCGCGGTGATAGGACTTGTAGCAATTGCTTCCACTGCCGCTGTTGCTGGATTAGCTCTACACCAGAGTATACAAAATGCAGAATTTGTGCAACAATGGCATGAACAATCACATTTGTTGTGGCAGCAGCAACGAGACATAGATGCTCATTTGACTGAACGAGTAGATAATCTGGAACAAGTGGTTTCTTGGTTGGGAGATCAGCTAACAGTGTTGAATACCCGAGCTTTGTTGAAATGTGATTGGAACACTACCCAATTTTGTATTACTCCTGTTCCTTTTGACAGCACTGTACATAATTGGACTGAGATAAAGAGACTTTTAATTGGTCATAATAATCTTTCCCTAGAAATACAAGAATTAACACAGAACATTTCTGAAACTTTTCGCAATCAGTTACCGTTGCTGACTGGTGCAGATGTGATGACTGGTATTGCACAAAGTTTGACATCTTTGAACCCTATGAGCCATGTAAAAACTTTGCTGACCTCTGTTTCTAGTAATGTATTGATTATTGTTCTTGCCTTTGTCATTTTCACAGTCTGCTGGAGACGGTACCAAAGGGCAAACACCGAATCCCAGCGAGCCCAACATGTAATGATGGTTTTAAAAGAAATTCAAACTTGTAAATAAGGAAAGGGGAAATGTAGAGGACTACGTGCTCACAAACAGGGTGTTCCCGATAAGTCCTGCTCTCGCAAACGAAGCAGGGTGTTCCCCATAAGTCCTGCTCTCGCAAACGAAGCAGGGCGTTCCCCATAAGTCCTGCTCTTGCAAACAAAGTCAGGGAAAGGTCAGAAAAACAACAATGTGTCTTGTGACTTGGTAACATTCCACAAATGACTGTATAAAATAAAGCAGAGCGCGCCATTCGAGGCGGCCACCATGTTTGTCTTGTCTTGTGTTGTCTTGTGTGTTCATTCCTTTGTTTAGGAAACACGCGGACCCCAACAGGACCTGAGGGCTCCATGTCTTTGCCAACATTTTGCATTGCTAGAGTCTTTCATTTTAGCCAATCAAGTTGAGTGGGTGGTAGGATCTCACTATGGTTTTTATTTCTTTGTTAAATTTCCATTGTGTCCACAAGAGTGCAGAAACCTTATGGGCAGAGTTTTGTTAAATGTTTTTTGGAGCTTAATGTTTTTGTCACTTTAATGGACCTTATTTTTTTTTAAAGCAATTTTAGGTTCACAGCAATATAAAGTGGAAAGTGTAGAGAATTCCCATATACCCCTTGCCCTCCCACATGCACAATCTCCCCCAAAAACCAACCCCTGGCACCACAGCAGTCTATTTTTTACAAGTGATGAAACTACCTACATTGACTCACCAGTATCACTCGAAGTCCATAGTTTACATCAGCTTCACTCTTGATGAATGGGTTTTGACAAATGTATTATGACCCGTATCCACCACTACAGTATCACACAGAGGAGTTTCACTGCCCTAACATCCTCTGCATGTTTTTGCCTTTTCCAGAATGTTATATAGTTGGAATCCTACATTATTTAGCCCTTTTAGATTGGATTCTTTCACTTAGTAATACGCATTGACGGTTCCTCCATGTCTTTTCATGGCTTGATAGCTCACTTTCTTTTAATGTTGAATGTTATTCCCTTGTCTGGATGCACCACTGTTTATCCATTCACCTACTGAAGGACATCTTGGTTGTTTCTGAGTCTGGGTAATTATGAATAAAGCTGCTATATACACGTGTGTGCAGGATTTTGTGTGGACATACATTTTTGAATCATTTGGGTAAATACCAAGGAACATGATTGCTGGGTGATTGCTGGGTGGTATAAGAGTATGTTTAGTTTTCTAAGAAATTGCCAAACTCTTTTCCAAAGTGGCTGCACTGTTTTGCATTCCTACCAGCAATGAACGAGAGGTCCTGTTGTTCTACATCCTTGCCAGCATTTGGTGTTGCCACTGTGCTGGGTTTTGGCCATGCTAATAAGGGTGTAGTGGTACCTCACTGTTGCTTTAATTTTCAGTTCCCAAGCTAGGCACGGTGGCTCACGCCTGTAATCCCAGCACTTTGGGAGGCGAAGGCGGGCGGATCACCTGAGGTCAGGAGTTTGAGACTAGCCTGACCAACATGGAGAAACCATGTTAAGAGTACAAAATTAACATCTGTTAACAGTACAACATCTGTTAACAGTACAAAAATTAGCTGGGCATGGTGGTGGGTGCCTGTAATCCCAGCTACCCGGGAGGCTGAGGCAGGAGAATCTCTTGAACCCAGGAGGCAAAGGTTGCAGTGAACCAAGATCGTGACACTGCACTCTAGCCTGGATGACAAAGTGAGACTCTGTCTAAAAAAATAAAAATTAAGTTTCAGTTCCCTAAGTATACATTTTGTTGAGGATCTTTTTGCATACTAATTTGTCATCTGTGCATCTTTTTGGTGTAATGCCGTTCTGGTTTTTGGCCCTTTTTTAAATCGAATTTTTGTTTACAAATTGGTGAGTGTTAAGAGTTCTTTGTACATTTTGAGTAACAGTCCTTTATCAAATATGCCTTTTGCCAATATTTTCCCTGAGTCTATGGCTTGTCTTCTCATTCTCCTGACATTGTCTTTCACAGAACAGAAATTTTTTATTTTAATAAAGTCCAACTTATCAATTATTTCCTAGCGCTTAATACATTTTTACATACATATATCCCATGCAACCACCATCCAGATCAAGATATAGAATATTTCCGACATTGCAAAAGATTCTCTTCTGCTCCTGCCTCCAAAGGTAAACCACCATTTTGGGACTTAACATCAGGAATTAGTTTTGCCTATTTTTGAGAGTCACATAAATGGTCATAACAGTATGTACCAGTTTGTGTATGGCTTCTCTTGCTTGATATAATATACTTTTCTTTTGTTGTCAGATAATATTGCATTATAAGAATATATCAAAATTCATTTGCCTTTACATGGGCATTTGAGTTTCCTAATTTGGGGCCATTATGAATAATAATGCTATGACCATCTTTGCATTTATATGGGTATACACCAATGTGTAGAATTGCTGGGACGTAGGAATGTGCGTGTATATATAGCATTAGTAGACACAGGCAAGCTGATTTCCAGTGTGGTTTGTGAATTTACATTCCCATCAGCAGAGTCTGAGAGTTCCAGTGGTTTCACATTCTTGCTAACACTTCATGTTTTCCTTGCTTTCTCATTTTAGTCATTCGGGGATGGGGGGATATGTATGAATATTGCATTGTGATTTTAATTTTTTTATATCCCTGATACAGTGGAAAACTTTTTCATATGTTTGTGAACCATTTTGGGATATACTCTTTTTTTTTTTTAACTTTTTAAGTTCAGGGGTACGTGTGTAGGTTTGTTACATAGGTGAACTTGTGTTATGGGGGTTTGTTGTACAGATTATTTTATCACCCAGGTATTAAACCTAGTACCTGTTATTTCTCTGATCTTCTCCCTCCTCCTACCCTTCACTCTCCAATAGACCCCACTGTGTAGTGCTCCCCTCTATGGCATGTGTTCTCTTCTTTTAGCTCCCACTTATAAGTGAGAACATGCAGTATTTGGCTTTCTGTTCCTGTGTTACTTGCTGAGGATAATGGCCTCCAGCTCCATCCATGTTCCTGCAAAGGGCATGACTTTGTTCTTTTTTTTTTTTTTTTTTTTTTTTTTTTTGAGATGGAGTCTGGTTCTGTCTCCCAGGCTGGAGTGTGGAGCGCAGTGGCGCGATCTTGGCTCACTGCAAGCTCCACCTCCCAGGTTCATGCCATTCTCCCGCCTCAGCCTCCCGAGAAGCTGGAACTACAGGCATGTGCCACCACACCTGGCTAATTGTTTTTGTATTTTTAGTAGAGACAGGGTTTCACCGTGTTAGCCAGAATGGTCTCGATCTCCTGACCTTGTGATCTGCCTGCCTCGGCCTCCCAAAGTGCTGGGATTACAGGCATGAGCCACCATGCCCAGCCTGACTTTGTTCTTTTTTATGGTGACATAGTATTCCATTGTGTATATGTACCACATTTTCTTTATCCAGTGCACCACTGATGGGCATTTAGGTTTATTCCATGTCTTTGTTATTGTGAATAGTGCTGCAGTGAACCCTCACATGCATGTGTCTTTATGATAGAGCAATTTATATTCCTTTGGTTATATACCCAGTAATGGGATTGCTGGATTTAATGGTAGTTCTGTCTTTAGATATTTGAGGAATTGCCACACTGTCTTTCACAATGGTTAAACTCATTTATATTCCCACCAATAGTGCATGAGCCTTTCTTTTTCTCTACGACCTCATCAGCACCTGTTATTTTTTGACTTTTTAATAATTGTCATTCTGACTGGTGTGAGACATTATCTCATTGTGGTTTTGATTTGGGGATATGTTTTTTTCAGTAAGATGTCTGTTCAAGGATTTGCCTACTTTTTTTTTTTTTAAGACAGAGTCTTGATCTGTCACCCAGGCTGGAGTATGGTGGCGTGTTCTCGGCTCACTGCAACCTCTACCTCCCAGGGTCAAGTGATCCTCCTGCCTCAGCGTCCTGAGTAGCTGGGATTACAGACACGTGGCACCATGCTTGACTAACTTTTTTTGTATTTTTAGTAAAGACGGTGTTTCACCATGGCAGGCTGGTCTGGAACTCCTAACCTCAAGTGATCTGCCCGCCTCAGCCTCCCAAAGTGCTGGGATTACAGGCATTGCTTACTTTTTTATTGAGTTATCTGTGTTTTTGTTATTTTTAGGAACTATTTGGATATTCTAAATGTAAGATCGTTGTTAGATATATGTATTACAAATATCTTCTCTTACTCTGCAGATTGACTTTTTACTCTCAGTGAAATCTTTTGATTAGCAGAAATTCTTAAGTTTAATGAAGGCTAATTTATCACTTTCCCTTTGTGATTAGGGCTTGCTGCGGCTTGAGAAATCTTCATTTATCCTCAATCATGTAGACAATTTCTTTTGTCTATTAAATGCTTTGTTGTTTCACTTTTCAGATTTAGACTTGCAGTCTACCCAGAATTGATGTGAGTATGACGTGAGACAGAACTTCAGGTTGACTGTTGGTTCTCTGTGGATACCCATTAGACCCAGCAGATACAGAACCATATTCATGGCACCGGTAACTGAAGAGTCCACACACGCCCCACTTGGCTGCAATGTTACCGTGATCATAAATTAAGTGGGTAAGTGTGGATCTGGTCCTCGACTCTGCATTGTTTTATTAGTCTATCTCTTCTTGCGCTAATGCCATCTTAATTCCTTTAGCTTTATAAAAAGTCTTGAGATCTGGTAGATCAATTGTCCCAACTTGCCTTTCTTTTTAAAAAGTGTCCTGGCTATTCTTGGCCCTTTGAATTGACACAAGATTTTAAAAATCATCTGGTCAGTTTCTTCGAAATATCTTCTGGAAGTTTTGTTGGGATTGCATTAGTTCTCTAGACCAATGTAGGGAGAAGTCACATCCTGACAACTGAACCCTTAAATTCACAAATAAGGCATGTCTCCCAATTTCTTTAGGTTTTCTGGATTTTTCTCAATAATATTTTCTTGCTTTCTGTAGAGAGTAGTTCTACATCTCTTGCTGGATTTATTCCTAAGTATTCAGGTTTTGTTTTTCAAAGCAACTTAAAAAGTATCCCTAACATTTTTACTTTTTTTTTTCTCTATTTTTATGGAACTAGGGTTGACTTTTATAATTGGTCTTTCTAAATTACTTTTAAAAATTCCTTTTTATCATTTATTTATAGATTTGTTTGGATTTTTTACAGAACATATTATTTGTGAATCTTGACAGTTTTATTTCTTCCTTTTGCAATCCTTATGCCTTTTATTTTTCTATCTTGCATTTTGGTACTGGGTAGGACTTTGAACATGTGGTGGAATGGAAGAGATACTCACAAGCATATTTACCCTTTTCTATCTCATGAGGAGGTCTTTCGATCTGTCACTATTAGGTATAACATTTGCCATAGGCTTTTTATAGTTATTGTTGATTAGATTAAGGAAGGTACCTTCTGTTTCTGGTTTGCTATAAGTGTCAATTCTCTCCAAATCGATAAGCAGATTTAACACAATTCCTATTAAAATTTCAGCAAGGTATTTTGAAGATAAAGTCAAGATTATTCTAAAATTATACGGAAAGGCACACGAAGAAACTAGAATAGCTGAAACAGTTTTGAAAAAGAAGAATGAAGTAGGACAAAGCAGTCTATTTGATTTCAAGACTTACTCTGTAGCTACAGTAACCAAGATTGTGTGCTATTGGCAGAGAGATAGACATATAGATTCAAGGAACAGAATAGACAACATAGAAACACACTCCCCGATGTATTCCCAAATCATTTTTTTACAAAGGTGCAAAGGCTGTCTGATGGAGGAAAGATAGCCTTTTCAACAAATGGTGCTGGGAGCAATTGGACATCCACAGGCAATAAATAAATAAATAAATAAATAAAAGAAAAAAACCCAAACCTTTAACTAAGTCTCATACTTTATGCAAAAATCAATTTATAATGGATTATGAACTTGAAACATGAAACTATAGAACTTTTAGAAAAAAATTGGAGAAAATCTTCAGGACCTATGGCTATGAAAAGGGTTCTTAGATTTGACACTAAAAGTACGACCTCTAAAATGATACATTATGCTTTTTCAAAATTAAAAACTTTTACTTTGCAAGTGACTGTTATGAAGATGAAAAGATAAGCTACAGATTGGAAGAAAATATTTCCAAATCACCTACCTGCCAAAGGACTAACATCTATGAAAGATAAAGAACTCTCAAAACTCAATAGTAAAAAATCTCAAAAAACTCAAATAGAAAGCAAACAAAAGACATGAAGAGGTGACTTCGCCAAAGAAGATATACAGATCACAAATAAGTACAGGGAGAATATTCAACATAGGAAAATGCAAATTAAAGTCACATTTATTATCATTATATACCTATCAGAATGATTAAAATAAAAAAATAATGACAGCCCCAAATGCTAGTAAGGATGCATAGAACCTGGCTCATTTATACACTGCTGGCAAAAACATAAAATATGAATACCACAGCCACTTTGGTGTACAATTTGGCAGTTGCTTAAAAGACTGAACATGCAACTACCATACAACTCAGCAATTGCTCATATAAACCGAATATTTCTAAAATTCCCAGAAAATAAGAAAATTGAATTTCAAATACCAATTCAGAAACCAAGTTCACATAATTAAGATTAATCTTTGGCAAACAAGACTAGTTTAATAATTTTGATTCAGGCTGGGAGTGGTGGCGCATGCCTGTCATCCCAGCACTTTGGGAGGCTGAGGCGGGTGGATCACCCGAGGTCAGGAGTTCGAGACCAGCCAAGCCAACATGGTGAAACCCCGTATCTATTACAAATACAAGAATTAGCTGGGCATGGTGGTGCACACCTGTAATCCCAGTTACTCAGGAGGCTGAGGCAGGAGAATCACTTAAACACGGGAGGCAGAGGTTGCAGTGAGCTGAGATTGTGCTACTGCACTCCAGCCTGTGTAACAGAGCAAGACTGTGTCTCAAAATATTAATAATAACAATAATTTTGATTCAAAAATAGCCATGTTACTTCACTTATTATCGATGTATATAATACAAGCATACATTTTATTTGGTTTGTCTTCCCTAAACTCGTACAGGCTTACTCATCAAATTACTAACGTTACGTAATGTTAAGGATCATTAAACAAGGAAATTTTGCTCAACTAAATTCATTTGTTATGGTGACAAACTTTTTCTTTCAACAGTAATTATATTTTGTAACTGGAAAATAATTTTCTAGGTGTTTAGATGACTTAAAATTTGGGGCTGATATTAAATTGAGTTAATTAATGGATAATCACTGTATACTTAGATGACCTCTAAATACTATCAAATTACAAAACATTGATTACTCAACATAATTTTAAGTTTATATGCAATTGCTTTTTATTTGCGTGCTTTAGAGAGGCTGTATCTTGGGGTCAGATGCATGACTACTCATTTTGGCACTTTCAGAAGGTGTAAAGGGAATGTGTGTGGCTATAGAAGGTTGATTACAAACTTTGCTATTCTGCTAAAATCTTTGTCTAAGATAAACAGTTCTCACTTCTCTAACTACCATTTTTCTCTGTGAAGTAGAAGACATTTGGGCTAGTAATGAAAATTAATATGGTTAAGATACATTTCTATGAGTTAAAAAAATTAACATGGTAGTTGGAGCTATGCAACGAGCAATAGTGACAGAGAAACACAACTGTACCCAAGCTTTTGTTTTTCAAGGAAAAAGCATTTCTTTTGCTAAAGCAGTAATTATCAAACGTTTTGGGAGAGACTTCAGTTCACAAAGGAGGCGCTCCCTGTGTTTCTCATGGGAACTTGTCCAAGCATATCTCTTACGTAGCAAATCCCATCTTGCCGCCCCTGCTCGGAGGCCCTAGGTCCATATGGGCCTTTCTTCCCAAGAAGACCGTTGTCATTGTTCGCACACCTGCTGCCCATTGGACTGGATGCTCTCCTGCAGCCCTGTTTGTACACCTCCATTCAAAACACATTTTCATTACTGAACCAGATGCCAGGAAAACAAACATTTCATATTCTATGAAAATTGTGTAGGGTCGTATTGGTTTTAGAGGATTGTTGTGAGACAGAGATGAGACAGTGTCAGTGAAACAGAGCAGATGCACGTCAGTGTGGGTCCATTTGAAGTCTGGATGGATGGACTGGCGCCCCAGCCTCCCCAAGGAAGCCAGAACTCAAGAGTTGCCTTTAACTTTTGCCTCTCAAGGAACCTGATAGAGCCAACGTGAAAAAAACACTCTCAGAGCTCAAGAGGGCTGGCCCGTCCCAGGACAGATGCTGCAGAGACTGGATGCATTTTTTCCTGCCTAACCAACCTTGGCGACAGGTTGCTGGGCTCTCATCCATGAAGCTACCTGCCTGGGGAAATGAGTCAGTTCGGTTATTAGCTCACCAAGTGCTTTTATTCTTGACAAGGTACTGATACCCTATCTACCTCCACTGCTTGGGAATAGCTGACTTGTACTTAACTGTGAGGGAATCAAGATACCAGGATACCTAGAGAAGCTGGAGAAACCCAATTCCACCTCCCACAGGAGCCAGCGCAGTGTAGAGCCTGGGCTGTAGGCACTACTGAGGGATCTGATGTGTAGGTAAATAAGGGTCTGGGAGTACCAGTTTCTCAGTCTAGGGTGTCTGGACTGGGGACAGCATGGAGGCAGGAGGTGGAGCAGGTGATGAAGGGCTGGGAGAAGGGAACCCTGGAAAGGGAAGAGAACATTCAGGAAATATAGACAGTACTCAAGTGGAGTCCTGCAGATCTGTCCCCAGAATCCAGGACTTAGACAACAGGCTCTCAATGAGCCATCTAGGAGGGGAGAGGGATTCAGGCCTAAGAAGAGCACAATGAAAGAGAAATTTGTCCTTGCCAGCAACATGCTCATGGCGGAAAGAAAAAGGGGACAGCCGCTGTGTGGGGTTTAGCGACTTTGTCCAGGTCAGTACCAGGAGGCAAAAGGATGGGCATGGGGGCCTGGGAGCCAGAAGGAGGACAGGAGCCTCAGGAGATGGTGGAAAGGCATCTCAGGAGCATGGGGAAGAAAGGGAGGAAAGCTTGGGAAGCAGAGGAGAAAGTGGCCTTGAGAGCTTCATGCCAAGCAACCCTTCAGATTCTCTGATGCTCTGTTATAGACAAAGCTCCCTGGTGGTCTGAGTTCTGGGAGGGGCAGGCTGGGCATAGGTGGGGTAGGCATGGTGGAGGGATGTTTACCTTACCTTGGGCACAGGAATTAGGTCCCATGATGCACCAAGTCCTGGTTCTCCTTGGATGGTCCTCATACAAACCAAGTCAGTGATGTGGTCCTTGCTTTCAGGAAATTGTCATGGAAGACAGCAGATCATCAGGGTTCAAGGGCTTTCAAGGATGGAGTCTCCCATCCCCACATGTAACTCTGTAGGGCAGACAGGGTACATGTAGGGACACAAGCCCCCCTCTGCCATCTTTGGAGCCTCTTCAAAGCCTTGATACTGAGATTTAAGAGGCTCTTTGAGTGATCCATCCAGCCCAGCACTTGTCTCTGAGATTGTGATGGTAGGTGTTCCATGATTGTATGTTAAATTGAACAGAAGCAAGATGGAATGTTCTTTGAAAGATCAAGAGTACCCTTAAAGCAAAGGGGTTGGGATATTCCTGTACCATCACATGATGGCCAAAAGGGATCTGCAGTCAGAAGACTAGATTACAACCTCAGATCCATTGCTTGTGATCTAAGTGACTGAGCAGGCCACGTAACCTCCCTAAGATTCTTTTTATCATCTTTAAACTCTCATGGTCCCTGGCATCACAGTTGGGACCCAACAAATGGCAGTTAAATAGAAGAGTAAACATGTATCATCAGATGTTACAGAAATGTTAGTATTATGCCATGAGTAATAAGAAACACACCTGGCTGGGCATGGTGGCTCACGCCTGTAATCCCAACGCTTTGGGAAGTTGAGGCGGGTGGATCACTTGAGGCCAGGAGTTTGAGACCAGCCTGGCCAACATGGTGAAACCCCATCTCTACCAAAAATATACAGATTATCCAGGTGTGGTGGCGCGTGCCTGTAGTCCCAGCTACTCAGGAGGCTGAGGCAGGAGAATCACTTGAACCCGGGAGGCAGAGGTTTCAGTGAGCCGAGATCACACCACCGCACTCCAGCCTGGGAGACAGAGTGAGACTCTATCGCAAACAAACAAACAAAAAAGAAACATACCTAAAATAAGTGGAAGCCTGCAAAATCAGCAGAAATCAGGTCCTCAGAAATCAGGTTAGCATAACTAATCTGAAGTTACATGAAAGTTCTCCAAATGAGTGTGTTAGGCAGCCTGGGTGATGACAACTCAGAGGTCTTTAAATCTCTTGGACAGGTTTTGCCAGCTCTGCTTGTGCAACCATCAGTAGTGACTGCACCTACCACCTCCCTTGTCTCTGTCTTGGATTCTTTTGAGGAGGAAGCAAATTTGAGTTCTTTGAACTCAAGGGATAATGACTCACAGTCACAGTTCTAGGTATTACATTTAGTTACAGAACAAATTCACAGGACAAAAGGAATTCCTCTTCCAGCATACTGTCCAGGACTTTATAAATGCCAAACTCAAAGCAAACACAGTGATTTCTGTGTTTGTACATTGTGTTTGGATATTTAACCATGTTCCAGAACCTGGATAAATCACTGTCTACTAGTATGGATACTTCTCTTCACTGCGACATGAAAACAGAAAGCCATTTAGCTACTTTCTTGGTCTATGGTTGTAATAGTTATCGATTGCTGTGTAACAAACTTAGTGGCTTGAAACAAGACACATTATCTTGTAGTTTCTGTGGTCAGGGGTCTAGGCACAGCCTAGCTGGGTCCCCTGGTTAGGGGCTCATAAGCCTGCAATCCTGGCATTATCTAGGACTGGATTCTCATCTGAAAGCTCTATTGAAGCAGAATCTGCTTCTAAACTCACACAGGCTGGCCAAGTTCATTTGCTTGTAGTTTTATGACTAAGGGACCTGGCTTCTTGTGGGTTCTTGACTGGTGGTTTCCCTCTTGGAAGCCACTTCCAGTTCCTACAGGCTTCTGGAAATTTCTCCCAACGAGGTCCTTTTCCACTTGGCGTTTATTCTGTTGAGCCAGAAGGAGAGGTGTCTGCTAGCGAGATGGAGTCTTCCATATGGAACCTAGTCAAGGAGCAAACATCCCATCACCTTCTGTTAGTTCTGCCTCTAACCACCGGAATAGGGTGAAGGTGATGGGATGTCCCAATGGGAAGGGATTCCCCATAGAAAGGAGCAGCAGCAGGCAGGGGTCACGGGGCCACCTTAGTGTCTGTCACAATAGCCGACTTTGAAAGTTGTCCAGCATCCTGATGGCCATGCACAGATTCCATCATGGTGCTTTAAAATTATTTACTAAAACCCACAGAGAAAAGAGGTAAGAAGATACTTCCATGTTACTCCCAAAGCTTCTTGTGTATAGTCTTATTGGACCCCCACTGTGATCTTCCCCAGCTGGGTGATCAAGCCAGGACCACCTGAAAATGCTCTCCTAATGCCTAATGTAAGTTTGTTACACAGACTCTATTGTTTGGGGACATGGTGTCCTTTCTTCATTCCCCGGGCACTCTTCGAGAGATCATGCACCCCGCCTCTCTCTCCTCCTCAATGTTGAACTTCAGGTACTACTTCTCCCAATTCCCACTCCCCATCCTCCAGGGAATCAAATGCCTCCTGCCTTTTAAAATTCAAACACTCAACTGCACACTAGATACTATATGTTTTATGGAGGAGAGGGTGCTGGGTTTTATCAGATTCTCAAAGGGTCCACTTCTACCCCAAAAGATAAGGAACCATGATGTTAGAGGATGTCCACCTGTACATGTGAAGGAAAAGGCCAGCAGCTCTAGTGTGAGGCTACAAGCTTGCCATCTCGCTCCCACCTCCTGCCCAGGGCAACCGGCCTGAGAGCCGGGCAGTCCTTGACAAGCCAGCAGTGCTCGTGCCAGAGGAAAACAGGGTCGGTTGTGCACCTGGGCTTGAGCAGTTCCAGGCCCCACTTAGCTTATCGGCTGGCCACTCTGTCTAGGTCTTGAGGCTCAGACCTTGTGAGCTGATAGCATCCTCCCTCTTTCCAGAGTCAACACGGCCGCGGGCCCGAGAAGCTGGCAGCCATTCTCAGGAAGGGGGTCGAATGCCACGTTATCGCTGGACAGGCAGGTGTGTGGCCTTCACTGGGACGGGCCCCTTTGGCTTGTTCTCCTTATCTGCTCTCCTCTCAAGGCCCTGCAGTGGTTATTGAGGGCAGTGGATCCAAGGGCAGAATCTCTCTCCTGCCTCGGGCTCCCTGAGATCTGTGGCTGACATCCACCGTCCCTCAATGTTCCTCACTCTTCTTCAGTCTGATGTCTTAGTCCCCCAGACATTTCTTATTCATCACTGGTAGGCAGCGTTGCAGGGCCCTTGTGCCTCTAGAACCATAGGCATGGGCAGGAATGCAGACTCAGCACCTGGGGAGGGGGCTTTGCACCTGTGTCTGGCAAACATCCTGTGACGGGGGCTGTGATGGGGTGGGCTGGACTGCTGGGGAAGAGACAGAGACCAGCTGAGCATCGCAGGTTCGGGAATTCTATGTGGTGCCAACACCACAGAGGTCTTCAGTCCTGTGTGAGCAGAGCTTGAAGGGAAATGTCACGTTAGGGAGAGCTGCAAGGTTTCCTGCCACACAACACCAGGAGAAAGAAGTCACTTCTGTATGTGGGTACGACTGGAAAGGTGAGCCGCAGGACTCGAAGCGGTGGAATGCATTCTGGAAAGCCCATGAGGCCAGCTGGGCAAGTTATCCTGGGAGTGATTGACAGCAAAATCACACCCAGGAAATACAGAGACCTGAAGACGGCCCCGCTCCTCATTCTATGTAAAACCAGTTTCAGAAGAGAGAGAGAGGGAGGCCACGCTGATTATTCTTGGAAAAGGTCAGCATGGGTGGCACCTGTTCAGACTGGATGAGGGCAGGTACAATGGACGTGACTCAGCTCCCGACAGGCAGTATCCCAGGGAGCAGGGACAAGCAGGTTCCCAGCTCTGGTCAGAAAGCAACCTAGACCCCAAGTGGTCTGCTGCTTTGCCTGACAACCCTGCCTATAAACTGCCTGTGAGCAGAAAGTGAGCAGGTGTTCACCCCTGGCATTCACAGGCCCTGGTTCAAGTGGGGCCGAGTTTGAAGCAAGGGCTGCCAGGGCCTCAGAGGCAGGCACTTCCGCCCATGGCTGTGTTGCTGCAGCTCATGGCACGCTGTCCCCGTACAGGCAACGTCCTCCTGGGACTCAGGCCAGGGAACGAGGGAGGGGTCGATGTGAGGAACAATTCTGGCCAAGAGAGAAGCAGGGATGGGTGGGAGGGGGATGGAGAGAGAGAGATGAAGGCAGGGCACCCTCTCGGAGACACAGTTGGGCTTGTGCTCTGAGGACTCAGCTCAGAATTCAGCCCCATCTCCAGGTCACCTCAAAGCCCTAATGTCGCTGGGCTCCCCTCAGTGACACTTGCCTTCTCAGTCTCACCAGCCTATTCTGATGGCTTCAACTGATGCCCTCTGTCCTTGTGGCAGAATGTGTGGGAAATGTGTGTCTTGGAGAGGAGGGTGAGAGTCTCCACTCAGAACTTCTCGACTGCAGTGCTGTCAACACAGCATGAGTGTGTGAGGTACTGAGGTCCTCGGCCCCGGGGGACCCCAGGTGCGCTCACGGCCTCAGGTGCGGCGGCCTTCTGCATCCCGGCATGTGGCACACAGAGTGTCATGTGCTGTGTGTACCACACGGCGAAACGGGTGGAGACACTGACAGCAGGCTTAGCTTGGAAGCCGCGCCCCAAAGGGGCTTCAAAGAAGAACCCCCTCCACATCCTCAGGAGAACGACTCTTGGTTGGAAAAGGCCTGGAAGTGACCATGTATATGGTGCTTCATCTCTTTCTCAGGCCTATAAGGACAGAATTTACATTTGAAAAGAAAAAGAACAACATAGAAACCATTGCAAAGGGCTGCCAGTATTTTTTTCTCTGAGGAACCTGCAATGTGATGAACAACATTTTATTTCCCAGAAAGCCAGAGGCTGGGCGAAGGCAGAGGGGCCTGGAGGCTGCTCCCAGGTAGGGAAACTTCTGGAGCAGGGACTTGACTCCACCTCCCAGGGGACCATATGTCCAGAGCGTGCACTTCTGGGAAGGCTGCAGAGCTGAGACCATCCAGTCAGATGCCCGATGCCCTGACCCTGAGATGACACTGCTCCCTGCCATCTCCTCCCACCTTTAGTGCCGTTTTCACAGCCTTAAGCTCTCGTGCAGTCTGGGCAGAAGCTGAGCCTGTGTCTGATCTACACTGGCAGGAAGGAGGCAGCCCCTCTGGGTGAGGGGCCTCCAGGGTGCAACTGGCTCTGGCGAGGATGGTGGTGAGAGGCCCATCTATTTCCTCAACCTTAGCTGACGTACCCTAAAGCAGGGAAAGCGCGGTGATGGGGTGGATCACATTTATTCCCATTCTGTCTCCTCTCTTGCATCAGCATTGCAGCACAGCACCCAGGAGCTTGCTAGAAAAGCAGCCTCCCAGGCCCCGCCCAGACCTGCTGGGCCAGAAAGAATGGGATCCCCCGGCAATGCCTGTGTGCAGACAAGTGTGAGAAACGCTGCTGCTCTAGATACGAGGTTAGCAAAGCGCTGCGGAAGTATGGGCAGAAGAGCCGCACGGTCCTGGTTTCAAATTCTGACCCACCACTCCCACCCACAGGATCCACTCCATGTTTCTCAGCTTCTCTGAGCCTCAGTTTCCTCCTCTGCAAAATGAGGACAATCACAGCACCCACTCGTTAGAATTGGGGGAGGAGAAAAGTGTCCAAAGCATGGGCAGTGCCTGGCCCATGGGAGGTGCTGGGGGTGAGAATCCTCCTGGAAACTCCTTCCTGGTGAGTCCTCTGGAGTGAGGCTGAGGAATGGGTGTTTTTAGAAACTCCAGGTAGCTCCAATGCAAGGGCAGGTGATACCATCCCGGAATTGTACCCAGGGCACCCTCGTGCACTGGGATGAGATTGATGCAAGTTGGAAGGCAGAGCTCTCTGCAGTGGGAGAAGGATGGCAGGGAGCAATGGTCCAGGTCTCAGAAGCATAAGGGAGATGGGTTCGCTGCTGGAAGCCATTGGTGCATTCTCAGCTGACGCACAGCCTGACGTCCACAGCTCACAGAAAGGAAAGGGGAGTGAAAGGGGAGGTGGTGGTTTTAGAATAGCCATCTTGGGAGCTTGGCTGGGAAAGGACAGTTATTTGAAATAACAGAGAATCAGAGAGATTCTTCAGAATTGAGAGAACTGAGATCGTGTTAAGGTAGGAAATGCTATCCTGAATAATAATAATTTCCCCTGAATAACTAAATGTGGGGTTTTGTTGTTGTTGTTTGTTTGAGACAGAGTTTCACTCTGTTGCCCAGGCTGGAGTGCAGTGGTATGATCTTGGCTCATTGCAACCTCCACCTCCCGGGTTCAAGCAATTCTCCTACCTCAGCTTCCCAAGCAGCTGGGATTACAGGCATGTGCCACTGCACCTGGCTAATTTTTGTATTTTTAGTAGAGATGCAATTTTGTCATGTTGGCCAGGCTGGTCTTGAACTCCTGACCTCAGGTGATCCACCTGCCTTGGCCTCTTAAAGTACTGGGATTACAGGCATGAGCCACTGTGCCCAGCCTGAATAACTAAATGTCTTTCAGCACCTAACATTTTCTTCTACAGGTTTGCTTTTTCAAAAAAAAAAAAAGAAAAAGAAAAAGAAACACTTCATGAATGTACATGTTCTCCTTGTGCAGGCTCATGCTAATCTTCTCTGTATCGTGCCAATTTTAGTATATGTGCTGCCAAAGCGAGCACCAGGTTTGCTTAAGTGTTTTTTTAAAGAAATGGTATAATGAAACATACATACAGAAAGTGCATAAACAAAAACGGACAGTTTCACAAATAGTTGTAAAGCAAAGTCCTGTGTAGCCCTAACTAGCTCAAGCAGCAGCACCTTGCCAGCAGGCAGAAGCATCTATAAATCTTGCAGGAGGCAGCACAGGCACACCGTTGACTTTAAGCTTTGCACCTGTGCTGTGAGGCGGGCATGCTTGTCCCTATTTTATGTTTGAGGACACCAGGATGCAGGTGGGTTACCTGGCTCCCCCAGGGTCACACAGCTAGTGGGCAGTAGAGCGAGAATTCAAACCCAGGCGTGTTGGATTTGAATGGAACTGACAGTGCTGTCTCTGCAGGTGCTAAGCGGGAGGCTTGGCCACAGGGGTGGGTGGCAGGGCTGGAGGGCCAGCCTGGACAGTGGGCAGGGAGAGAATGGACTCGGAGACTGAGTTAACCCCGCTGGACAGGTAACACGGGAGGAGAGACACAGAGCAGGTACTGCGGGGTGAAGAGGAAGCCTGCTCTGCTCCCCGAGAATCCCTCCTCACCCTGCCTTCCCCTCACTTCTCCCTGACAGTGTCAGGAGAGTCCCGTTCAGCTAAGCTTGGGAGAGGGCGCCCTTGATTCTTCCTATTAGACAAAGAGAAGCTTGGCAGGCGGGTCTGGGGACTTGATAGTGCGGGGTCACTGAGGAGTGTCCTTTAAGACAATGGGAGCCGAGGGGAAGACGGAATTACTCCCAGAGAGAAGGCTCCCAGCCACGCTAGCTCACAGCCCTCAAGTCCACTGCTCTTAAAAGAAAATTCTCTACTGAGTTGCCGAAGGACTCGTGCTGAGTTCCAAGCGAGATAAGACAGAAAACAAGTCACTGGTCAGTGACGGGTCAAGGTAAACCCAGCCAGAAGAGTTATTCCAAGAAGGTCACGAGGCCATTATACAACCTTTGGAATGAGACATTTCTGCTTTCCCATAAGCAGCTGCGAGTTTCTGAGACCTGTTTACCGAGAATTAGAACTTCTAATAAAGGATATGTGACCGATATCACTTTCACCCTTGGCCTCCATCTGCCCAGTTCCCACACCTCCCTAGGTACACTTTATTCTTAGTTTCTCGTGCATCTTTTCAGAGCTATAAAAGTGCATATCGGAGCAAATCAAACACTAGATTTGTATTTCCCCTCCATGACAAGTTTAACAATCTAGAAGCTGGGTTGATGGATTGTCTCCTGTACCACTGAACCTGTCTCTCAGTCCCAAGAATCAGTCTAATTAAACAGTCAACAGCTGTGTCTCGTTTCAGGCAGCAGTGTTCCAGGTGAGCTTCCGCCAAAGTTAGGCCACTAGTGGTGCGAGTATTTAACAAGAGACATTTCTATGAAAACAAAAGAAAAACAACAGTTAATCATTAGAATCAACTATAAACTCAGCTTTTGAGCTCAGAAAGCAGCCAGGTGAGAAGATTTCTGGGCTGGGGCTGAAAGCATCCTCAGCTGGAGTGGGAGCAGGCCGTGGCAATTTGTCAGGTTTTCCCGCTTTACAGTTTGCATCAGCTGTTCCAGGGCAGTTTCTGAGTAGTCCATATAGCGGCAGACGTGAGGACCACGCGTACATAAGTTGCTGCGCTTTCTCTGTGGCTTGTGTCAAGTCATCCAGCTTTCATTTGCAGGGCTTCAGGAAAAGAGCAGTTCTCATTTCAGTGATTCCAAGCCAGAAGGGTGGGAGAAAAATATTAGTTCGGAGACCTGTAGCCAGACATTGCTGGAAACTAGAAGAATTCAGGATCCCGTCCAGATGGCAGGTAAATAACAAAAACCTCAAAAACAATGAGCTAGGATCTAACAACGAGTGCATACAGTTTTCTTCTGAAACACAATTTTTCTTTCTAGAGGCATTTCCATTTCTTCCAAAGATTATCAAAGTAAGTCTAATTTGTTTGCAAAATAATGTTTGCAAAAGTAATGATTATTTATGCAAGTGCCATAAGAATAGTGATTGACCGTATAGCCTCTTTTAAAATTTGCTTTGCTGGAACTTTTGATAAGGAACCTCAGGTTAGACTTTCAAAAACCTCTTGAGTCCAGAAGCAGGCCAATAACTTGCCATCAGACTTCGCCTGCAATACCTACAGATTTGGGTGAATTACTTTCTTCCCAGAATCCCCAAAATATTCTACAGTTCCTGGGCCTACCAGAAAGTGGCATTACTTACTCACTTGTAAGGTTAGAAACTCTTTTAAGCCAAGCCAGTTTTTCCAGTGGGGGCTTTACTGGTTCCAGTAAAGTAAATAAACTTTATTGGTTTTAGTTCCTTAAACCTGTCTGGTCATGTCTGAAAATATGACATTCCAGTTAAAGCCCTTGGTCATATAATCAGTGTTTCCAATTTTGTCCTGTTTCAAGGAGAATATATTCTTATTGAACTTATGCAAATAACTATAATTGTCATAAAAAGAGTACTCATAAATAGTTTCTAAATTCTGGAGGGTCAGGGAGGAAGAAAAAACTAAATGTTTTAATTTTATTAACAAAAATATACTAAATTGCTGTAAGCTCTAGGTAGTTTAAAGGAAAAAAAGGTTTCCTTAAATCTGGAAAACAAAATATTTAAAGAAGAAATGTTTCAAATAAAAGTCATAAAAAATATCCCCTTCATTTCATTTAGTCTCATGTAATTAATATTCTTCTTGATCTTGGTTAGCAGTTTCATGAACCCACCAGTTTCTTCATTAGAGTTCTAGAAATTCATACCCTATCCAATGGTGTGATCTTCAAGTTATCAGAAACCTTTATTCCAGAGTAGTCTTTTTCATGAATCTCGTTGAAGAAAAAGAAATTTTGGACTATAACTGATTACAAATGCTTTCAGAGAAGAATCAAAATAAAACAATAACTGCCTGTGGATGAAAAAAAAAATTCAATGGCCATGGTTAAAGACTTGATGAGAGTTCACTACAATAATGATGCAATTATCAAGGAAATTTGGTTATTTCTGTGGTATATTGCATTTTAATACAGTAACTAAAATTGTGACTGATAGTATTATACTAGGACATACCAGATATCTAGGAATTACATATAATTTCTGGAACACTTGTATCAATATCATACCCACAAACATAGTATAAAGGTTTAGCATCACCTATTATTTGATGATGTTTCTCATATAATTTAACATATCCTATAAACCTAATTAGTTTAATAGCTCTCTTTTACAAGGTGAGAGACAAATCCTGTGGAACTTTCCAGAGGCCCTCTGAAATGTTCCAAAATTAGTTTGAGGTCAAAAACATCGAATTTACAATTTGATTTGGGGAAGTTGTTAAAAATGTTGAAAGGTTTAGGACATTTGTTTAAAGAGAATCACAGATCACTATAAAACAATACCAAAATGACAAAAAATTGTAAAGACAAATACAGAAGGTTACATAATTGTAAAAATAAATGAGCTCTATTGAAAAGACTCATTTTTCTTTCTTCCTCTTCTTGTTCTTCTTCTTTTTTTTTTTTTTTTTTTTTTTTTTTTTTTTGAGACAGGATCTCATTTCATCACACAGGCTGGAGCACACTGGCATGATCAGGGCTCACTACAGCTTCGACTTCCTTGGGATCAGCTGATCCTCCCATCTCAGTCTCCTGAGTAGCTGGGACTACAGGCACATACCACCACACTTGGCTAATTTTTCTATGTTTTGTAGAGATGGGGTTTTGCCATGTTGCCCAGGCTGGTCTTGAACTCCTGACCTCAAGCAATCCGCCCACCTTGGCCTCCTGAAGTGCTGAGATTACAGGCATGAGCCACCACACCTGGTCTTGCTTTTCTTCAGTAATGAAAGACCTGATAGAAAACAACATGAAGCACAAGAAATTATTTTTGTATAAAACAAAATCTTTGTGTCCTAGTACAATTACTTAAAAGATAAAGAAAAATCTTCACATTCTCAGACGAATACTGCAAAAAACTTTGCCATTTTGACAAAGAGGATAAAATTCTAGTTTTGCATCATCGTATTAGTAATACGAAAGCTAATTTTAAGAAAACCTTATAAATAAAATTAATCTTATTTTAGCCAGCTTTGCCCATAAAACATACCCCCCCGACCAAGATTCTTTTTCCACAACCCTTTTAAAATATTTTTAAAACTTGATCTTTATTTATCTTTCTACATTTTTCTTTTTCTTATTCTGGAACAACTGCTCATTACAGTTTAGTGCAGAATTAACTACTCCTTTTTCCATTAACAGAAAATACAGCTTCATGCCTTATAATTTTCCTTACCAAAAAACATCTTACTTTCCTTGTATATTTTGCATACAGGATTATTTCCCTTATTATTTCTAGTAGTTTTAATTACATATATTGATTAGAATTTTAATCTTCAGCAGTTGTAGTTTATCACACTCCATAGATTAAAGCCATAATTTCTAAAAATCATGTGCTTCTCCAAAGTACAATTTTTCATGTCTATTAACAGATCCAAATTTTGGCTTCTCTATATCATGTAAAAACCAAAATGCCAACGTATATAAGCTTAAATGTATACTTAGTAATTAATATTTCAATGTTTTAAGTTACTTAGAAATGACTCAGATATGGCCAGGCATGGTGGCTCACGCCTGTATTCCCAGCACTTTGGGGAGGCTGAGGCGGGTGGATCACGAGGTCAGGAGTTTGAGACCAGCCTGACCAACATGGTGAAACCCCATGTGTACTAAATATACAAAAATTAGCTGGGCGTGGTGCCACACACCTATAATCTCAGGTACTCAGGAGGCCGAGGCAGGAGAATCACTTGAACCCGGGAGGCAGAGGTTGCAGTGAGCTGAGATCGCACCGTTGTACTCCAGCCTGGGCAACAGAGTGAGACTCCGTCTCAAAAAAAAAAAACAAAAAGAAAAAAAAAGAAAAAGAAATGACTCAGATGTGTAATAAGTATTTATTACTTAATTTAATTTAGCATAGCTTTAAGGTTGCAAGTTATCAAAAAATTTTTCTGAAACTATTTTTAAGTAGACATGTTTTATAAAACATAACTATTATTGTAAATTCATGTATATACTTTTAAGTCACTTGTACATTATTTAATTCACTTGTTTTTAACAGTTATTCTTGGATGGCTCATGGGCATTTTTTATGAGACCTTAAACAAAGCCATCATCTTATTTCATTTTCGTTTACAAATCAGGTAAATATCAAAAATATCACAGAGGCAAAGAACTAAAAAGTTAAACATAATTTATTCTCTTTCTCTGTCTCACTCTATCATCTATTTATCTATGTTTTTATTTTCATGAATGATATGTGTCAAACAATTTATTTTTACTGTGTGTTCTGTTCCTAGGTTGGGTTTTCAGTTTTATGTTTTTAAACCTCAGAGACAACACAAACCTGTGTGGCCAGCAAACTCAGGGAAAAATGTGTATCTGTATTATATTTCATGCTTACAATTCTGAAGACACTCCTGTTTTTATTTTACCAATAATTTAAAAGCTAGCTTTATTTACCAAAGACTTAAGTCATGTGATTTAAAAAAAAAAAAAATTGGGGCTAGAGTCTATATGTCTGAGAGGTTTAGGAATGCCTGATTTATCTGAGCACTTATTTATCTCTAGGGCAATTTGAATAGAGCTCCTTTAAGGATTTTATAAATTAATTTAGTAATACTATCTGGAGGTGGGAAAGTATTAAATATACATAATATACAAATCTACATACATAAACTTACAAATACAGCTTTCATTCTAACATTTAGTTACAAGTCAGTAAAACATAGTAATATAAACTCATTGATTTATTTCCAATTTATATTTTTATCTGAATTGTGTTTCTGACAAAGACGGGACAAGTTAAATTTACTTGTTTATGTGGCTAAAGCTTTTTCACCAACATTTGTGGAAAAGACTTGAGATTTTTATTTGCCCAATTCCCAAATAGTTCCTTTAAAAAAAATGACAGTCATTTCCCTGAAGTTTGTATTTCCAGATGATAGTCTTCAGGTTTTAGAGAAGATAAGTTAGGGAATCATCTCAAAGGCACAGAAAAAGAATGCAAGGGTTTCCCCCCCCCCCAAAAAAAAAAAAGGAATTTGGGAGCATATTCACCTATTTTCAGAGGTTTTTCTTATAGAGGCTGGGGACCAAATTTTAGGCTAGTGACTAAGGAGACACTTAGCAGTTGTCTAAATGTCTCCAAAGTCCAAATGAGTGGACAAAACGTCCATTTCTGTTTCCCAGTAGCCACTTCTCCTCTTTTCAGCCTCAGGGTGCTTTTAGCAGACCTGGAGTCCAGCAAGAGTCCTCTGTGGAGGGTAGTGGCCTAAGTTCCAGTGATCACAGGGCTGGAGTTGGAGGGAAAATGTCTGGCCGGGGTGGGCAGAGGGATGGAGGGTGAGGAATGTGATCAGATATCAAAGGTGGCAGTTCTCGCTAAACTGACTTACCAGGATTCTTGTTAAAACTGGATTTGTTGTGTTTTCCTCTAATTTCATCTTGAGGTTTCTCTAGATATAAATCCTAGCCCTGCCCTGGTGGGTCTCCAGGGGAGGAGGTGGTGGATGTTTACAGTCTGCCTTTCATGGGATACTTACTTATTCTGGCAGATGGCTTAATGCCCAAGTGTTCGACCTGTGGCCAGGGGTCCCTCTCACAGCAAACTTGTTTATGCTAGCAGACATTCTTGTGGCTCTCAGCTGACCTATATCCAGTTTATCCCCACCAAAATAAACTCTTTGTAGGAGAGCCCTGACCAGGAGGAGAATCAGGTTTGGTTGTGTCAGTCAGATGAGACACAGAAGAAGATTCAAAATAGATGGTAAAGCCAGGTACAGTGAAGCACGCTTGTAGTTCCAGCTATTTGGGAGGCTGAGGTGGGAGAGCATTGCTTGAGCCCAGGAAGTTTGGGGCCAGCCTAGGCAATATAGCAAGAGACCACATCACTAAAAAAAAAAAAGAAAAAAAAACCAAAAAAAAAAAAAAAAAAAAAAAAGGATAATGAAGCAACATACAACTTACTACAGGATTTTATAACATCAAATAGTAATTCACTACAGGATTTTATAAGAGAGTACACAGATGAGCCTTGGAGAAGGTTCAGAAGCTCAACTAAAATTTGGCCATAGAAACCAGAATCCAGCATACTCCTGACATTTTCTTGCAGGAATTTTCCATTCACTGACCATCAAATGTAGGAAGTCAAGGCTTGAAGGAGATATATCAAGGATTCAAGGTAACTGGATGAAAGATCAAAGGTGGCACAAGGAGGAAGGAGGAGTAGAAGTAAATGGAAAGAAGAAGTCTTAGAGGAGCAAGTTTGGGGAGATCTAAAGCTTCACAAAGAAGCCAACGAAGTTCCACAATATTCTTTGCAAAAATCATGCCAAAAAAAAGGAAATGGAGGCTCAGGCCTGTCATCCCAGCACTTTTGGAGGCCGAGGTGGGTGGATCACTTTAGCCCAGGAGTTTGAGACCAGTTTGGGCAACGTAATAAAACCCCATCTCTAAAATTTAAAAAAAAAAAAAATTAGCTGGGTGTAGTGGCACACACCTGTGGTCCCGGCTACTCAAGAGGCTGAGGTGGGAGGATCACTTGAACCCAGGAGGTGAAGGCTTCAGTGAGCCATGATTGTGCCACTGCACTCTATCCTGGGTGACAGAGTGACAGCCTGTCTCAAAAGGAAAGAAAAAGAAAGAGGAAGGAAGGGAGGGAGGGAGGGAGCGAGCGAGTAGGGGGCAGGGGGCAGAGTATCTAGTCAGCAGGGGTTTGAGAAGAGGAGTTTCAATTGACTGAGAAGTTCCCATAGTAGAAGCAGGATCCAGTAAGGAGCACAGAGAGATCTTAAAAAAAAATTACTGGGATTTTGACTGGAATTGTATTATATCTACACAGTAATTAGGGATATTAAGTCTTCCAATCCATGGAAATGGTGTGTCTCTCCATTTATGTTGCCTCTTTAGTTTCTCTCAACAATGTTTAGGTTTTATACATATTTTGTTAGATTTATATCTAATTATTTCATATTTTCAGGTGCTATTTTTAAAAAAATTCGATTTCTTAAACTGACATCATGAATACACAGAAATATAAGATTTTTCCATATTGACATTGCAACCTGAGACAGCATTACCCTCACTAGTTCTAATAGCTTTTTTTTATGGATTCCTTAGGGTTTTCCTACATACATGGTCATGTAGTTGGCAACAAGGAGAGTTTTGCTTTTTACTTTTTAATGTTTCTGCCTTTTTTTTCTTTTTCTTGTCTCATTACATAAGTTAGGATTTCCAGTTCCTCATTGAAGAGGTTATGAGACTGGGCATCCTTGCTTTGTTCCTAAACAGGAGACGAAAATATTCAGTCTTTTGCCATTAGGTATGATGTTAGCTCTGGATTTTTTACACTTTTATTTATTTATTATGTTAAAGATGTCTTCTACTCTTAGTTTGCTAAGAGTTTTTTTAAACATCAATGGGAATGTTTTCAGAATCTTTGCAATTTTTTTCTACATCTATGGAGATAAGTTTTTGTTCTGTTATGGTGAACCACATTTGTTTTCAAATGTTAGCCAACCTTTAATAACTGAGAGAAATCCACTTTCTGTATGTTGCTAGAGTCAACTTACTATTATCTTTATTCTTGAGAGATATTGATCTGTACTTTTCTTTCTTTGTATAGTTTTGGTATTGGGGTAATGAAGACCTCATAAAATAAGTTGAAAATGGTTCCTTCTTCCTCTATTTTCTAAGAGTTTGAATAGAACTGGTATTCTTTTCCTTCACCAGTGAGACCAGTTGGACCTAGAGTTTTCTTTGTGGGGAGGCTTTTAATTAGAAACTTAATTTCTATAGTAGCTATAGGAATACTTGGATTTTCTACTTTTACTTTAGTTAAATTTGATGAATTGCATTTGCTATGGTTTGAATGTGTTCCCTCCAGAATTCGGGTGTTGCTAATGTGATAGTATTAAGAGGTGAGGCCTTTAAGAGGTGATTAGGCCTTGAGGGCCTCTCCCTTGTAAATGGGATAAAGGCTCTTAAAAAGTAGCTTCATGCAGCATTTGGCTCTTTTTGCCCTTCTGCCTTCTACTGTGTGAGGACACAGCATTCCTGCCCTCCAGAGGACACAGTGGCTAAGGCTCCATCTTGGAAGCAGAGAGGAGCCCTTGCCAGTTAGCTGGTGCCTTGATCTTGGACTTCCCAGCCTTTGGAACCATGAGAAATGAATTTCTGTTCTTTTAAAAATTACCTGGTCTCAGATATTTGGCTATAGCAGCACAAATGGACCAAGGCATGTGTCTCTCAAGGAGTTTTTCCATTTCATCCAAGTTGTTAAATATAGGTGTCAGGTTTTTCCTAATGCTTCCTTATTAGGCATTTTACAGGAATCTGTGTGATATCACTTTGCACTCCTGCTATTGGTAATGTGTATCTATTCTCCCTGTGTCTCTTGATCACAATAGAGGCTTAGCATTTTTACTGATCTTTTCAATTAACTATTTCCTTTTCAATTAACTGTTTTATTTCCTTGATTTTTATATTAATATTTACTGGTTTTGGCTAGGCACAGTGGCTCATGCCTGTGATACCAGCACTTTAAGAGGCTGAGGAGGGAGGTTGGCTTGAAGCCAGGAGTTCAAGACCAGCCTGGGCAACAATGTAAGACTTCCATCACTACAAAAAATTTTTAAAAATTAGCTTGTTGGGAGGGCATGTGCCTGTAATACCAGCTACTTCAAAGGCTAAGGCAGGAGGATTGCTTGAGCTCAAGAATTCAAGGCTGCAGTGAGCTATGATGACATCACTGCACTCCAGCCTGAGCAACAGAGTGAGACTGTCTCAAAAAAAAAAAAAAAAAAAATCATTGTTTTCTTAGTTCTGCTTACTTCAGTTTTAATTTACCCTTTTTTTTCCAAGTTCTTAACATAAATTGTTAAGGTAGAATATTTATTTTAGAGCTTTCTTCCTTTTTAATATAAATATTTAAAGCAAATTTCCCTCTAATCATTGCATTACCTGCAATATAAATTTTAACATACCATGTAACCATTTTTCAATTGATTTAAATTATTTTCCAGCTTCCTTTTTTTAATTGGATCTCCCTGTTGAACCTTTGCTATTTGGTGGTATACTGTTTTGTTTCCAATTATTTGGGGATTTTTCAAATAGAGAGGTGTAGAGAAAGGAAGACCTCCACAGGGCTCACTCAGTTTACTCCTTATGCCTCTGGGCCCCTCTCAAGGATTCAGTAAGACCATGACTTTTCTTTTCATCTGGCAGCTCATGTTTCAAAGCCTAATTTTTTTCCCTAAGACCCAGGTGTGATGTCTTCCTACTGAGGACACTTTGAGGCTGGCCACACCTTGAAGGGCCAAGTCTTGCTTTGCTTGTGACTTGCTTTTTCTATGGACAATGGGAAAAAGTGCCAGCAGAGGGGGCCAGTGGTGCAGGTAATGGGACATCACCATCCAGCTTTAGAATGTCCAGTTCCGGCTGACCTCAATTGTAACCAAGCAACCATGCTATTCAACCCCAAGGACCAAAAGAGCCACTTTTTGTATACATTTGAGGTGGATAAGACTTCTGAAATCATTCTGAGACTACTCATCATCCTCACATTTATTGAGGGGTCTGCCTATTCTGGACGCTGGGATTGGTATAGAGACTCTAAAGACGAAACTTACAGTCTAATTGTGGAGTCAGGATATACATGAGAAAAGAGAACCACCTGTTCAAAGAGGTGGAGTCAAAATTAAAATAGAGATAGGTAGAGGGAGAGAGAGAGAGAGAGAAGATTGGTCAATGGATGCCTGAAACGCCCTGCCCAGGGACTCTCACTGAATTGCTCTGGAGTCAGACTCTGGCATGGATAAATGTTTAAAACTCCCCAGATGATATGTTTACACTTAGCAATTTAAAGTTTGGTAACTAATTTCAAATTGGCATTTGGACTGGTCCAGAAAGAGTGTCACACATCCAACTCCTGAGGTTGTGGATGTTGCTTAGATGGCTTTTGTTGTATATTCTTTGGTTCCAATCATTTGTCCATTCGGGTTTTGAAAAAAATACTGACATAGGTTGCATTATTTCTTGAACCTGAGTTAAGAGTAAGCTAAGAAATCCTTTTTAAAAAGTATTTCAGGTCAAAGGGATACAAACTCTGTTAGGGACCTGTCACAGGAACCTTGCTTGCAGGGGTGATTTATGTCTTGGCATGTTTCCAGGGATAATGAAGGTGCAGAAATACTGGTGGTTTGCACAGAAGGTAGCTATCTGGAGACAGGCGAGCAAACCAGAAAGGCATCTTCTCCTAAAGGTAAAAATAAAAAGCAAGCAAGGCCATAACAAGATGAACTGAGACACACCTAACTGGGGAAAATTTGTTACCGGGAAATTTATAAGAACAGATGGCCTTTTGTGAATGTAATCTTTTTGCTTCTGATTCATGGGGAAGAAAGGCAGCAACAGAGACGGGCACCAGGAAGACTGAAGGGGCAAACCGGAACATTTGGTAATGGTCCCAGACAGTTGCCCCCTTGAAGAGACAGCCAAGCTTTTAGCTGCAAGCTGATAAAGATACCAAAACCAGAGCTTTGAAAGGGGTGAAGCCAAGAGGGTGAAATCTGAAGTCTGATGGTGGTGGTGGGGGTTTAATATATGAAAACAAGTGATAGAAAGATGCAGGGATTTCTTGCTTTTCAGTTGTAATGGGGAAAATGGCTACATTATTTAGGAACTGTAGCTTTTCAAAATTAGAAGGAAAGCCCTAAAGTAAGTAACAGATTAAGAAATATAATATGTTAATAATGGCCATCTATTTTCTTTATTAAGACTGGGTTCCAGGCCAGGCACAGTGGCTCACGCCTGTAATCCCAACACTTTGGGAGGCCGAGGCAGGTGAATCACCTGAGGTCAGGAGTTCAAGACAAGCCTGGTGAGACCCCATCTCTACTGAAAATACAAAAAAATTAGCCAGGCGTTGTGGCGGGTGCCTGTAATCCCAGCTACTCGGGAGGCTGAGGCAGGAGAATGGCTTGAACCTGGGAGGCGGAGGTTGCAGTGAGCCGAGATCATGCCACTGCACTCCAACCTGGGCAACAGAGCGAGACTCTATAAAAAAACAAAACAAAACAAAACAAAAAAACAAAACAAACAAACAAACAAAAAAAACACTGGGTCCCAGAGCGAGATAAAACATGAATTTCAGTTTAGATGTCATGAGCAAAACCAAAGCATTCTATGTGTTTTCAGCATCTAGTCATTGTGTTTCCCAGAGCAGACACCAGGCTTGGCAGGCACAAGATGCTAAAAAGTATTTGTAGAATTTAATTGAATTGTGCAGAGTACTCCAACCATAAGTTTTGGGTTTGAGCAGTGGAAGACGGCATCTGAACTTTCAATTTTTCAGCAAACATGGCAAGTGACAGCAATTGCAAATGCCAAGAACACAAGCAACTATTACCGGCGTTTTTCAAACTGTTTCTCAGAATGCACCTCTAAAGCGATCTCTGTGTCTCCGGCAGGGGGCGCTTTAGGATTTCCTTAACACAATGGGTCTGCAGGATACAAGTGAAAAAACCGTTTGTTTAAGAGGCAGAAGGGCAAGACCAGGACAGATTTGTGTTCTCAGACCTCCTCCACTGCGGCTCTGGCAAGGAGAAGGTGGAGGAGGCGCTGCAGGGAAGAGCGAATGAAGAGTTCCGACCACTCCAGCGCCTGGACCTGCTTCTTGTCATAGGAAAAGACCCCCGATTGCTAAAGCCCTCGGGCTCTGACAACAGGTACTGCTCTAAGTCATGTGTCCCACCAGCTCGGGGACGATATAAGGTCATGCCTTTATTAATATTTTATGCGATATAATTCTGAGCCCCATTTCATCACGACAAGTCTTTCTCCTCTCCCTTTTTCCACCAAGACTTGCTTGTCCTTGGGGCTGCCCCTCACAGGTCTGCTCTGCCCCTTGAAGTGGAGGATGTCACCCCTCCATGGCCTGGGTTCCCAGTGTCATGGCCCCTGTGACGGGGCTCACCCACGTCCCACAGTCTGGCCCGTCTGGGATCACAGCGTTCGGGCAGTTAGAGATGCTTCAGTAGCGTTCATCTGGGAAGAAGCCAGGAGCCCTTTCTTCTGGAAGGCTTCTTGGCCCCAACACAATCCACCCCTCCCTAGCAATCTCAGTGGGGAGTGAAGGGTCTGGCTCCGGCAGAAGAAGAATCCTGACTTGGCTTTCCTCTCACTCATTGAAAGAGGTCATGTCGGTGTTTCAGGGAGACTCACTGTCTCATCTGCTAGAAATAGAAGTGGCTGGAGTCTTTTAAACAGAAATTATCTTGCTTAAAAGAAATCAAGTTCTGCCTCTCAGGGTGCCCTGCAACATTTTCATGATGGTTCCATCAGCTGTGTCTTTTCTGAGTGAGAGAGAGAGAGAGAGAGAGAGAGAGAGCGAGCACAGGCAGCTTTGCAGAGCAGAGTGGCTGGATGGGAGCCCGGATCCAGGAGGTGACCCTGCTGTCCTTTTGTCCCCTGCAGAAAGTGGGCAGTGGGGCCTCCTGCCTTCCTGCTTTGGGCCCCCTGAAGGGCTGTGCTGTGTGAAGGTGACCTGCCATGGGCCCGTCCAGAGATGAGAGGGGACTGCAGTGACCTGCCTGGCTGAAGCTAGCTCTGGGTTCACATGGACAATGGGTGATGGCAGGTTGCCCTGGCTGGCGGAGTGGTGTGTCAGGGAATGGGGGCTCTTGCAGGGCTGCTGGGTCTTGCATCTGCTCCTGCCCCTGAGTCTCAAACTCAGAAGCTATGATTTCTAGGCCCTGTTCTCAGACTTGACCAGAACATTCTGGAAAGGGGAGAGATGGGCAGTGAGGGAAAGGAAAGCTGGTTCATGTGCTTGGATTTGGTGCCCATATCCCATCTTAAAAATAACCTCCTGCGTTTCACTGTTTCTTGCACCTTCCCTCTTTCTTGGCCTTCTCCCCATTTCTCTCTCTCCCTTCCTCTCTTCCTCCCTCTCTCTCTCCCCACCTTCTGTTTTCTATCCCTGGTGCTTCTGACATGGGCTTCATTGCAGGTTTGAGACAGGAGTTGGGCAGGGCTGATTTTGCAGGGTACAGATCACAAAGACCCTGCTGATAAAACGAGATGTGGTCAAGAAGCCGATCAAAACCCAGCAAAACTAAGATGGGAACAAAAGCAACCTTTGGTTGTCCTCACTGCTCATGATACGCTAATTATAATGCATTAGCTGCTAAAGGGACACTCCCACCAGCACCATGACAGTTTACAAATGCTGTGGCAATGCCTGGAAGCTACCCTATATGGCCCGAAAGGGGGAGGAACCCTCAGTTCTGGGAATTCCCTGCCCCTTTTCTCGAAAACTCATGAATAATCCACTCCTTCTTTAGCATATGATCAAGAAAGAACCATAAAAATAGCTAAACAGCAGACCTGGGGCTGCTCTGTCTAAGGAGTAGCCACTCTTATTCCTTTGCTTTCCTAATAAACTTGCTTTCGCTTGACTCTGTCAGCTCACTCTTGAATTTCTTCCTGTGCAAAGCCAAGAACCCACATGGCCTCCCAGGCTGAACTCCAGTTTGGGGGTTTGTTCTGTGACAGGTCTGTCAAGGGGAACAAAGCCCAGAGCAGATTGGCAGAAACATGGTGCTTTTTACCCAGCGACTCAGGTGTGTGCAGACACCGTCTGTGGCCACACAGGGGCAGCAGGACATTGGGCAGAGGCTGTGCCCGTGCCACCTCGCCGGAGGAGGCATCGTCCCTCGTCCCGTTGGCACAGCCTGAGGCTTGGATGCAGGGTGAATCCAATACGGTGCAGGCAAAGGTCGGGCCTCACCCTTGTCTGACTTGCCCTCTATCTGTGAAAAGGTTTGTGCGTTCCCCAACAGATGTATACATTATACAGCATGTCTGTACCAGTGTATTACACATATTTAGAGCACATTGAAAGCAGAAAAAGAGGTTTAAAACATTAATAGAAGTTCTCGTCTTTTTGTGCGTGTGTGACAGGGTCTCATTCTGTTGCCCAGGCTGGAGTGCAGTGGCGTGATTGTGGCTCACTGCAGCCTTGACCTCCCCAGGTGCAGGTGATCCTCTCAGTAGGATCTGTAGTCCTCAGTAGCTGGGACTACAGGCACATGCATGGCTAATTTTTCTACTTTTTGTAGAGATAGGGTTTCACCATGTTGCCCAGGCTGGTCTCAAACTCCTGGGCTCAGGTGATCTTCCCACCTCGGCCTCCCAAATTGCTGGGATTATAGGCAGGAGCCACTGCACCTGGCCTCTTCTTTTCCTTTCCCTCCATCCTGCATCATCTTGGTACTGCCCCGTGTCTACACTGCAAGTCAGAGTCCACTGGTCAGGGTGTCCTTAGGGCTGCAGGCTGATGGGGTTTTGCAGGTCCACTCTGGATGGGGTGAGGAAGAATGACAGGCAATCACTAAGATCCCATCTGGAAATAGTCCAGTTCTCCTCTGCTTGGGGGCCCGGGCTAAGCTGGTACTTCTGTACCCTTTGGAGGTCAGGTTTGGCCATCTGACTTGTTTAGACCAAGGAAATGTGAGCAGAAATGACGTGAGTCACTTCCAGGTGGGGGCTTTAAAAGCTGGGGGTGGGGGAGGGAGTCGAGGAAGAGGGGACAAAGAGGAAAAGCAAATATCCCTGTTGGCTGTGACTGCCATAACAAAATACCACAGACTGGGTGGCTTAAATAACAGACATTTATTTCCTCACAGTCCTGGAGGCTGGAGGTCCAAGATCAAGGTGCTGGCAGGGTTGGTTCCTTCTCAGGCCTCTCTCCTTGGCTTGGAGGTGGCGTCTTCTCCATGTGTTTCCACGTGGCCGTCCCTCTGTGCGTGTCTGTGCCTTAATCTCCTCTTATGCAGACGCCAGTCAGATTGGATTACGACCCACCCATATGACCTCATTTTACTCAAGTTACCTCTTACGTAGTCCCATTCTGAGATGCTGGAGGTCAGGATTTCAACATGTGAATTTTGGGGGACATAATTCAGTGCACAATAGCAAGTGAAGCTTTATTGCCGGTGGTGGCAGCAGGCAGAGGTGTGGACAGTCCTCTTGAGAATCCCAGGCTTTCCAAAGCTCTTCCAACTGCAGCGATGCAAAAAAGGTGCCCTGCTGAGCTGGCTGAAATCCGGGCAGCTTTGGGGATGAGCTCTGTGAGTCACCTCTTCTCACAGCCTCTTCCCAGACACTGCCTGTCCCTGCCCTTCTAAGGGTTCTGTGAACTCCTAGTTCCTGAATCAGGTCCTTTCCTTCGTGGAAGACTGAGGGGGGCTTCCACTTTCTTGACCAAACCCAGACTGGTACAGAGGCAACAGGTTGGAGACACATTTGTCCTGCTCCAGGCTCAGGCGCCCCTCCCAGATGAGGTCCAGAGTGCAGTGGGTGGTGGTGCAGAGGTGAGCTCCCTGAGAGCCCTCCCTCCAGGCCTAGGCCGGGCCCATCTGGGTGGGTGAGTCTCTGGGAGAGAGACAAGGAGTATGGCTCGTCTCTAACTCAGGTTTCCCTTGGGACTCTGGCTGTTCTTTAGCAAATGCCCCTTTCTTAGCTTCAGTAGTCTTTGCATGGAGAAGGGGGTAAGGAATGAGCAGTGCAGGGCTCTCTGTTTAACAAATGGTTCAGGAAATACCCTCTTGTCCTGCAAACCTGCACTGAGCCTCACCAGATTCTTTCCTGGTAACCACCCTGCAGGCCGGAATGTTCAGCATCGATTTATCTCCTTGCAGTGAGTGGTGGATGACGGATTCCTACAGCCTGCAAATGCCTTTATTTTTTCTGACTAAAAAATAAAAAAATAGACAAGGGTGGGGTGTGGTGGCTCATTCCTGTAATCCCAGCACTTTGGGAGGCCAAGGTGGGTAGATCACTTGAAGTCAAGAGTATGAGACCAACCTGGCCAACATGGTGAAACTCCATCCCTACAAAAATACAAAAATTAGGCAGGTGTGGCAGTGCACACCTGTAGTCCCAGCTACTCAGGAGGCTGAGGCAGAAGGATTGCTTGAACCCAGGAGGCAGAGCTGAGATCCTATCACTGCACTCTAGCCTGGGCAACAGAGCAAGACACTGTTTCAAAAAAAAAAAAAAAAGATGAGGTCTCCCTGTGTTACCCAGGCTGGTCTTGAACTCCTGCGCTCAAGCAATCCTTCAATGTCAGCCTCCCAAACTTCTGGGATTACAGGCATGAGCCACCATGCCTGGCTCAAACGCCTTTTTCCCCTTTTAATTAAAAAAAAATTGATGTATAATAATTGTACATATTTATGGGGTACATAGTGATGTTTCTGTACATTCCATGTCTAATGATCAAATCAGGGTAATTAGCATATCCATCACCTCAAGCATTTATCCTCAAAGAAATGATAAATGTTCCAACACATCTGAGGTTTCTCTTCCTGAATCAGTTTCCTTTGGAGACCGCCTAGCTGTCTCCACTGCTGTTTGCTTTGAGCCTATGAACAGGGTACTTAAAAACAGCCCTGTCTGAAACCTTCAATCTGCTGAGCAGCTCACATCAGATAGGGCCTGGTTACGACACTCCTGTCTGCTCTGGTCACTGCCAACCTCCTCCTCTTCTGCCCGCCCAACTCCTTCCCCGAGTCGTCCAGGCCACAGACTTCAGGCTTTGACATGGAGAAGAAGCCCGTGGGAAGTGCTTCTGGTCTTGAGAAGTCAAAGGGGTGTGTGTAAACAGAGTTTACCCCCTTTCCAAACATAAGAGAGATGACATCTCTGAGAGGTCAAGGAAGCCACAGTTTGACTGATATCACCAGCCATGGGGCAGGGCACCTGGCTACTCTCAGCAGGGTGCCAGCAACTAATGTGGCAGCAGGCCGAGTCTCTGAATGGAGAAGCTGCACCACATCTGAATTGTCGCTCCCACTCTCCCCATACTCTGGTCACCACCTGTTCAGTCTCGGTCTCTCCTGGACTTACCCTGGCAACCCCAGGTCGTGTGGAGACGGCTGGCCACGCACCTACCTCCAGCTCTGTTGGCTCTCCTGGCCCGTGGCCTCTCGTCCCTCTTCCCGCCTGACTCAGTCCAACACTAAGACTGCTCCTTTGCAAAAAAAATTCACTTTTGCTGTTTCTATCCTCTGCCACCTGCTTGGCAAATCCTATCTCCCACTGCCTGCCTGGTCTCTGTATTGGAACGTCTGTATTGGAACTTGTAAATATTGCTGAAAAAATAAATCACTCCACCAGGCTTGCTGGACACACCCCACATTTATGACCACAACCTCAAGTGGGCAACCCCGCCACCAGACCAGACAGTCCATCTTCCCTTTCCTAATTAACTCACCCGTTCTCAGGTAATCATTTCAAAAATGTCTTTGCAGACCTCCGATATCCCACCCCCTCCAACTCACTTCCCTATTTCACAGACAAATAGGCTCCCTTCCTCTACGCCACTGATGTTGTTATTGAAAAGGGGTCCTGATCCAGACCCCAAGGGAGGGTTCTTGGATCTTGCACAAGAAAGAATTTGGGGTGAATCCACAGAGTAAAGTGAAAGCACGTTTATGAAGAAAGTAAAGAAACAAAAGAATGGCTGCTCCACAGGTGGGGGCTGCTTGACTGGGCACATTTATAGTCATTTCTTGATCCTATGCTAAACAAGGGATAGATTATTCATGGGTTTTCTGGGAAAGGGGTGGGGAAATCCTGGAACGGAGCAGAGGGTTCCTGCCCTTTTTAGACCATGTAGGGTAACTTCTGGCCTTTGCCATGGCATTTGTAAACTGTCACGGGGCTGGTAGGAGTGTCTTTTAGTAGCTAATGCATTATAATTAGCATATAATGAGCAGTGAGGGTGACCAGAGGTCACTTTCATTGCCATCTTGGTTTTGGTGGGTCTTGGCTGGCTTCTTCACCACATCCTGTTTTATCTGCGGGGGCTTTGTGACCTGTATCTTGTGCCGACCTCCGATCTCATCCTGTGACTAGAAATGCCTAACCTCCTGGGGATGCAGCTCAGCAGGTCTCAGCCTCATTTCCCCCAGGCCCTGTTCGAGCCGGAGTCGTCCTGGTTCCAACGCCCCTGACAGTATCAGTGACGGGCACCCCTTTAGCTGCACCCTGCACCCTGCCTTCTTGCCCCAAGGAGGAAGTGCCCGGCCCTGTTCTCGGAGCCCGGTCTTCACTCGCACTTGCCGGGGACTCTCTCCCCTCCTCCAGAGCTGCACTGCTGTGGCCATCCTCTTCCCTGTGCACATCGTCTCCCTTTCCACAGGCACTGACCTATCTCAGATGCCAACACCTTCAATATATTATACGTTGTGCTGAGAAAACCCCAAGCCACTCTCTGGACCTTATCTATGTCCTTGTCCAACTCCTTGTCTCTGCTCCCTTTATGGCACATTGATGCAGCAGGATGGTCCTTATTTCCAGCCTCCATATCCTCACTTCCTACCTCCTCCTCAACCCTGGCCTTACCACTGTGCTGAGATGGCCATCTCCACCATCACTGCCATCATGGGGGAGGCGGGGGGCGGGGGGCTCCCTCTTGCTGAAGCCAGTGTCCACCTCTCTGTCCTCTTCTTCCTTGATGTCTTAGCAGCATTGGTTTAGACGACTCTCTCATTGAAACAGTTTCTTCCTAAAGGCTCTCAGATGCCCTGCTTTTCCTTCTACCTTACTAGCTGGATTTTTTGTTTTGTTTTGTTTTTAGTTTTCTTTTTGATTTTTGAGACAAAGTCTCCTTTTGTTGCCCAGGCTGGAGTGCAGTGGAGCGATCTCAGCTCACTGCAGACTTAACCTTCTAGGCTCAGGGCCCACCTTAGCCCCCGAGTAGCTGGGACTACAGCTACCTTTTTTTCCTAAGTATCCTCTGACCATGCCTCTTTCTCTGTCAGATCTTTAAATGTCAGGGTACCCAGGCTGCATGTTCACACTTCCACGAAAGCAAGCTGACTCAAAGAGGCAGGGGGCAGAATGGGGGGACTCGAGGCTGAGAGCAGGGGATGTGCTGGTGCAAGGGCTCAGGGTGTCAGTTAGGCAGGAGGAATAAATAATGAGCATTTGAGGTGATGGCTATGTTAGCTTGTTTCAGTCATTCCACATTGTACATATAGCAACACTTTGTACCCCATGAATACATACAATTAGAATTCGTCAGTATCCAGTGAAAGTAAATAAATGAATAAACACACGTTGGAGTCCCGAGGTTGCCGAGTGCAGCCTTCTTCTCTCCTACACTGCTTTCCCTTTTTTTTTTTTTTTTTCCTTTTTTTTTTTGGACAGTCTCGCTCTGTTGCCCAGGCTGGAGTGCAGCAGTGCGATCTTGGCTCACTGCAACCTCTGCCTCCCAGGTTCAAGTGATTCTCCTGCCTCAGCCACCCAAGTAGCTGGGACTACAGGCGCCGCCACCACACCCGGCTAACTTTTGTATTTTTAGTAGAGACGGGGTTTCACCATGTTAACCAGGATGGTCTCGATCTCCTGACCTCGTGATCTGCCCACCTAGGCCTCCCAAAGTGCTGGGATTACAGGTGTGAGCCACCGTGCCTGGCCGGTACAGTACTTTTAATATTATCTAACATCTGAATCCAGACTCCCAAATGTATGTCTCCAACATTGGCCCTTTCCCTGAACTCCAGGCCCTGTGTCCAACTCACTCCCCACCTGTATTAAATCGACATTTAAATATACCATGAACCAGCATCACTGCTGCCACCCCTCCGCCCCCATTCATTCTGAGTGAATGGCACCCCCTCTTCATCCAGCTGCCGACCGGAGGGTCATCCCTAGTTCCTCCATTTCCTTCACACTCCACATCTTAATTGTCCCCAAAGTATGTCCCCAAAGATGTCCCTAAGCAAATACCCATCGGACCACTCCTCACCCCCTCCACAGCTACTGCCCCATCTAGATCATGCTCACGTCCACTGCCCATGCCCCTAACTGCCCTCTGGGCTCCACTTCTGCCCCTCCTCTCCACTTACTCTCTACACGGCAGTAAGTACTTTCTACGTCGATCTTATGAAAGTTTAAATCACATCACATATCATTCAAAAACCCCAGAAAACTTCCTACACTACTAAAATACAATCCCAGCTCCTGACTCTGCCCTACCAGGCTGGAGAGCCCCCGCCAGCCTTTGCAGCCGCCTGCTGCGCTGGCCTCCCTCTGCAGACCTCGGGGCCTGGGACTGTCTTTTCCTTCCTGGAGCACTGTTTTTCCTGACCTCTGCACAATTGCCACTGCTGCCGGAATAGCTCTTCTCCAGGAAGCTTTGACTATCTGGGAAAAGCACCCCCCCGCCACACGGGGCGCTGTCTCACATTTTATCTTCTCCGTGGCACTAATAATGGCTGGATTTGTTTGGATGTCACATTCTCTTCCCTCTGGGCTGAAAAAGTGCGTGTGTGGTCCCACTGGCAGGGTGGAAAGGCCCTGGCTTCTTGAATGCCCTTTGAACCACATGGTCAGGGCAGATGGCAGATTCCCAAGTACCCACTCCCCACCCACCTCACACCCCATGCTCCCCCCAGCAGCTTATACTGTGTGCTGTGTGTGGAAAGAGACATCACAGGCACTCCTCTTGGTGTAGGCAGGGGATATCATCTCAAGGAATAGACAGAGATCTGCAATTGTTGTTCAGTTGTTCCTTCTACAAAATGGGATTATTGACACCTGCTTTGACCCTCTGACATAGGCCTTCGCTGAGAACACAGAGATGGGATCAATGAAAAACAGTGCCTTCCCTTGTCTGCTTTGTCTTCCAAAGGTTTCTCAAAGTGTCTTTGGACCACCTGTGTCCATCACCTGGGGCGTTTGTGAAGCCTGGAGCGACACAGCCAGAATCCCTAGGGCTGGAACCCAGTACTTCTCCTGGGAATATGCATTTGTGACAGCAGCCCAGGTGATTTTCATGCATGCTCGATTTTGAGGTTTAAGAGGTGCTTTAAGTGGCTGAAAAAATTTCAGGCAATATGATCACCTTTGGAAAAGGCCACTGGAGGAGAGTAGGTTTACTTTGGCTCTGGCTTCAGTCAAATTCAGGAATAAAGACTGCATTTTTTAACTCTACATCAGCTCGCCTGTGGAACTCCTGATGGTAATAACCACCAAGTAGCTTCCTCAAGGGAAGACACAAGAAAGCAAGAAGAGTGATTTGGGTGAATCCTTTCTTTCATCCCATGCCTCCATCTGGTTGCAAAAATCCTTCCTTCCCTCCCTCCCTCCCTCCCTTCCTTCCTTCCTTCCTTCCTTCCTTCCTTCCTTCCATCTGTTGTCCATCCACCCATCTGTCCATCCATCCATCCATCCATCCATCCATCCATCCATCCATCCTTCCTTTCTTTAAGTGCTTGGCCCTGTGTGTGCTATAACACGGAAAAGCTAAAAGGACAAGCATTTTTCTCTCCTTTTTTTTTTATATGGGTATCTTCTATTGAAGTATTTTTATTTCACTTTTTCTAACAGCAATATAGAAACAAATAATCATAAAAAATAAAAGTATAAATTGTCCATCGATTATGTAATAGCACTTGGTATTGCTACAGGGAGTGGGTCTTGGACTCGGTCAGGCATTGTCAAGCCTGCCCAGGCCCTCCAGGCCTCTGTGATGGCTACTGAGCCCCTGAAGGCATCAGACATGACCACACACAGCAGCGTTGGTGGAGACTTCACGTTTTATGCCCGGGGATGCTTGGGGATGCAGAGAGATGGATGGATAATGAGTACAACTGCAAACAGCACTGTACACATGGTGAGCCAGGAGGATGGGACGGAGGTTAGGCCAATGTTGCTGCTGACTCAGAGACCCACGGAGAGCAGGGACTTCACAAAGCTGAATGAATGTGGTTCGTTGTGTTCACTGTGGAAAGTAAGGAAGCCAGCCAACACTGGATGATGCTTAGAAAACATCGCTGTCCCCTCCACTTCTCATCTGGGGTCACCTCCTCATCCTATAATAAAGTTCTCTTAGGATAAGCTGAGCAAAATAGCTCAGACATTTAACCTATCCCCAAACATGTGTCTTGATCTTAGTTTCCTCCCAGAGAATGAAGAAAGCAAGCAAACACTGGGTTACCCGAGCAACTAAATCACTCAGTTGCATCCAACTTAATTGGATTGACTATATTCAACTAAATCTTTCCGTTTTAGTTGAACCCAGTGGTTTCAGTTACTGTAATGACTGATCTCTAAAAGAAAGAAAAACCTAATTTGGCATTTTTTTCAGAATATGGGATGGGCTTTCCTGCATGGGCTCAAGGATGTTTACGGTGTGTTCTCTGTCGTGTGAGTGGGGGTGTGTGTGTGTAGGTCAGCCCGAGACCTCAAGGGCTCATCTGGAAGGAGGCTGGCAGGAAAGGAATGCCTCTTCAGGACTTGGCAGTGTTTGTGCCGAGCTGTGAGGAAGGACAGCAGTGCATGGTCCTCAGGCCTGCAGACTTCATTGCATGGAGCATGGCAGACAGTAGATCTCGGCTGTGTTCTACCTACTTTGAAGGAAGCATAGAACTTCTGGCTCTTTGAAATTATAAAAAAGAGACCAAGTTCTTTTCTGTCTACTAGAGATCCTTCATTTGCATTGTCCTACTCTCAGCCCACAAAAGAAAAGGAACCTCTCCCCTATGTGGGTCATGATGTGTGGATGGACACGGGCCCCACTGAGATTACACAGGAAGAAGTCACAGTAGACAGAGCAGCCAGATGCCGTGCATAGACCATGGGACAGTGATTAGTGACACATGCCCTGTGGGGCCACTGTCCATGCCTTGCTCCACATTGACCCAAATGTTCTGAATTGCAATACTCTGGGAGATGTGGTGGGGGCTGAGGTGGAGAGTAGAGGGGTTGGCAGTGTGCGGGTTTGGCAAAGCATCAAGACCATCTTTGGGGTTGAAGTTCATTGACATGTGATCTACTAGGCATTATGAACAATGGTTTCACACATCAATATTCTACAGCCTGAACAGCTGTGCAACCTGAGGGAAGTCCTTCTCCCCCAAGTTTCACTTTGCTCCTTTACTAATGAGAGGACTCGACTAGATGGCATCAAAGGTCAGAAACACTTCTGATCTTAGGATTCTACCAGTCTGGCCGAGGTATGACCCCAGGTTGACCTCCCTAACCTGCTGGGGTCTTAACTTGCTGATCCTTAAGCCTGTTGTGAGGGATAAACTCTTAAAATCAAATCCTACACACTGTAGTTGACCTACACAAGTGGCTTCCCTATTTGGACAAAACTCAGTTATTAACAAGTGAACAACACATCAGTAACAGTCTTACTGGATTAAAACTAGTTGTTTAGGTCAGGCACAAAATCTAAAAGGAGGCTCAGGATGGGCCTCTGGGCTCCCTCGATTGTCTTTCCGGAGAGGGCAGTAAGGTGACACCACCAGAATCCACCAGGAGGCCCCGGTCACGCCCCTCCAGGAGAATTCAGTTATGGGAAATGCATTCAGGACCTGCCTGGTTCAGTCACCAGTGGTCTCCTAGGCTGTCACCCTGGGGTGTGGGTGGCAGTGAAGAGGCTCTTTGGAGATGCATGTGGCCAGGGGAGACAACAGGGACATCTGTGCTTGTTGCATCCAAGCTACGCTAGTGCCCCCATCACATGTCCCAGCACACGCCAGAATTTACAATTTACACAGCCTTGTAGTGCCAGGGTGGGAGACTGACAGCAGCCTGGGCCTCAGGCTCACCAAAGACTGGCTGCCAGCCATCGGGGCTGCATCTCCAAGTGCCCATTTGTCATAACTTTCGATTTTCCTTTCCTAGTAGGTCCCTGTCAATGTTGCTGAGTCATGTACTTAGGGTGAATTTGAGACAATACTTAGAGGACAGCAACAGCACGTGAGACAGGCACATGTGACATATCTAATTTCCCCAAGGCTCTTGCGGGAGAGCCTTCTGCAAGAACGACAGCTTTGTGGGGTAGCCTCCCTTTGGGAATCCCAGTTCATAGCACCAGTGATTCCAGGAAACAGGAACGTGACCACGGAGAGATGGATTATGGTGGGAACCCAGGTCTCATTTAATATCTGGTTGGAGCGGCCCTTCTGCAGAGCTCTTTGGGTATTAAGCAAGAGCCAGTCACAGAGACACTGGCACCCACACACAGGGCCCCTGGGAGAGCACCACTGAATAGGTCCTGGGGCCCTTGAGTCGCCAGTCCCAGGGACCCCTGCCTCTGGGAGACCCACTGGAGTAACTTGGCCTCAGCTTCCTCCAACACCCTCCAGCCCAAGCCCTCCGCTCCAGCCCCTCTGCCCAGTCTGAGGGCTCCTCAGCAGAGAGAGAACCTCCGAGAGTTGATGTTCATCTTGGTCACACCAATAAGCTTGAGTGGAGTGGAGAGGCTGAAGGAGGAGGCAAGAGGGGAGTCGCAGAAGAGGTCGGCCAGCTCGTCCCGCTCCTCCAGCTCGTAGGTGGCGTCGTTGAGCATCCTCCTGTGGAGGCGGCAGGTGTGCTCGATTTTCAGCTTGTTGATGTCGCTGCGCAGGCGCATGAGCTGTCTGGCCAGCTGCTGGTCCTGCAGCCGCATCTCTGTCTGGAAGGGAGGGGGAGCAGGCAGGGTTAGCAGAGAGTGGCTCCAGAGTCCCTGACAGGCACAGACTGGTTAGCGGGGCCCTGACTAATGTCTTAGATCATTAATTGGTCCGTCTAGAAATATGAGCACTTTCCCTGCTCAGGGAGGTGAAAAGACACAGAAAACAAGGTGACAAATGAAGGTGTACTTGCAAAACAATACTTTGTGCTAGGCTAGTTGCTATATCTAAATCTTTCTGAAAGACATGCATATTAGTCCTGGCTTGAGGATACTTCCAGTGCCTTCTCATTGTTTAGAGTTGCATTCAGATGAAGAGTATAAAGGAAAGCATAGGGTGACAGCTATCAAATTCAGGAGCATGGTTGCCTCTAGGTGGGAAGGAGGGACTGTGATTGGGAAAGGTATATGGGGGCTTTGACTGTGATGGCCATGTTTTCTTTCTTACGCTGGGGAGTGTCATGTTGTTACATTACTCTTTAAACATTTTAGAATGCCTGAAATATTTCTTAGTAAAGCTTTGAAACAGCCAAACAAAAATTGGTTCCTAGGTACTGGATGTTTTATTATGAAACAGTTCTAAGCCCTTTGGGTCTATTAACATGCAACAGTTAACCATCACTACAACCTGTGAAGTGACGTCACCATCATCACCTGCAGCTTATAGAGGAGGACGCAGAGGCACAGCCAGGGAATTAGCTGTGTCAGCTCACAAAGCTCATCCACAGCTGAGCTGGGCTGAGGAAACTGGACAGCTGGACTCCAGAACCCAAATGACTGACAATTAAGTTCTCCTGCTGCTCAAGGACGAGCTGCAGTATGGTGTATGGAGCTAGCTGAGTGCTTAGTGACCTTGTAGAAGGTTCCTAATATTTTTACTGACTTGATGTTTCCTACTGACGTGTAAACAAAAAATAAAATCCTAAGCCCCCCCCAACTGACTGAACAAGCCCCCTCTTAATCAAGAGGACCCCAGAGAAACCTGAAAACTGATTTCCCAGCAGTGATGGGATGGAGTTCAGACATGCTTTGTTATACCCACCTTGCTTTTGGAGTTTAGGCACAGCAGATCGGCATTAACATTGAAACAGATATCATAAGACTGACAAAACAGACTCTTTGTGGCAATAAGATACCAAATTCCTGCCTCTGGTATAGCATCATATAACAGATAGCAAACCCTGAAGAAAATACAAATATTTTACCCCAAAATATATTTCTTTGACATAGTTTGAAAGGCCCTGCAAAGCCATCTCTTGTGGGAGATATTTACATCTGTAGGGCATTTCCATTAATACAATCAAGACTTCCCTTTCTAGGCCTTTCCAAGATCTAGGAGAGATTAAATGAGAGTCTGGCAATTTTAAGGTCTGAAAAGAGACTTTTACCATCTATTTTCTCTAAAGGCTTCTAGCTGGAGGCTTCATCTACATAACAAGAACCTTGGCCTCCACAACCCTCCTTTGTCTTAAACATTTCTTTCTACGGACTTCAAGTCTTTAGATAAAACTTAACTCTTTCAATCAACTGCCAATAAAAATATCTTTGAATCTACTTAAGACCTGTAAGCACCCCCACCCTCCAAGCACCTTCAAGATATCCCACCTGTTTAGGCTGAACCAATGTATACCTTCTGCGTATTGATTTATGTCTTTGCTTGTAACTCCTGTCTCTCTAAAATGTGTAAAAGCAAACTGCAACTGGACCACCTAGGGCAAGCTTTCTCAGGACCTCATGAGACCGTTCCCTGGCCCCTGGTCACTTATATTGGCTCCGAATAGACCTCTTTTTTACAGAGTTTTTTCTGTTAACAAAGAGATGTGATAATAATTTCTCACCTGGCTTCACACTCCCAGTTTCCCAAACCCACTGTAAACCAAAAGTGTCTGAGACAGGTATCAACAATTTAGAAAGTTTATTTTGCCAAGGTTAAGGACGCATGTCTGGGAGGCAGGTCTATAACTTTCCTCAAAGATGATTTTGAGGGCCTTAATATTTAAAGGGGAAGGAGTGAATATTGGGGGAAGAGGAATAAATTTTTTAAAGGTGTAGGTAGATAAGAGACAAACGATTGCATCCTTTTGGGTCTTTGATCAGCCTTTGGTTGATCAGTCTTTGATCCACCGAATACACAATTTACCTGTGTGTTTAGAGTAGAGGAAAAGTCACTTATGCCTTAGTCTGGCTCACGGAATCTGCATTTTTATAGAAGATAACATAAACACAGGGCACGTGAAGCAATCAGATATTCATTCGTCTCAGGTGAGCAGAGGGATGACCGAGTTCTGTCCTTTGTCTCACACCTGAGAAGATCAGCTGTCAATTTCCTTTGCCAGGGTGAAATTCAACAGAACTGCTTTAGGGTACAGATCTGGGGGCCCAACAGGGAAGTTCCTTGTGGGTCATTTGTGAGGGAGGTATGTAGGTTTTATCTTTGCAGCTCTCTTATTTAGAAATAAAATGGGAGGCAGCTTTGCCTGATGCAGCTCCCAGCGTGACTTTTCCCTTTGGCTTAGTGATTTTGGAGTCCTGAGATGTATTTTCCTCTCACACCATCCACATGTTTAAGCCTGATGGGCCTCACAGCCACTCCTGAGGTACCAGCAGGACAGTCTGGGTCCGTATTTTACCAGTCAGGATGCTAGCTGGAGCTCAGAGGGCTGGCTTCTCAGTTGTGACATGGTACAAAGGGACTGGCTTAGTGCAGAGCATCTTCTGTAAGCAACACTTTGTCACTGAGACAGGTTGCCAACTGCTCCTACTTGACTCGAGATCTGAATCCTTCTCACTATTTCCTCTGTCTGCACTTGTAAGTGGTTATTGTTTTAGTATTTCTGCGACGTGCTCGGCTGTGCCATTTACCTAGTGCCTGGAGCCAAACCGATTTAGAAAAATGAGCCCTGAGATGCCCTGCAGTTATGCAAATGAAGGCAATGTTCTCACTTTCTCCCTGTTAGGTTTATAATAGAGCACGTTGCAGGGTAGAAAAATGAAGGGACCTTGCCAGCGAGCATCTCTATGTTCTTTTTTTCTCTTTCTCTCATTTTTTATGCACTTGTACAGATCTCTTTTCTCCTGTTTTCAGATATGAGAAAAATCAAGATAGAAAGTCTTACTTGGGAGCCAGCAAGGTATCTGATGGCAAAATTGGGATTCAAGTTCATAGCCACATTCATTAGTTTACTTTTCAATCCTTGGACCTCAAGGATTGAATAAACTCAAATTTACTGCCAATTAAATTCTATTGATCTAGAATAGCACCAATTAATGATGATAGGGTGGCTGGTCATTTGTTTTTTTGTGGTGTCCCTAACTGAGCTAGGTGCTACCTAAACCCTTCTGAAGGAGATGGGGGTCAAACCTGCCTGAAAGATACTGTCTGCGAACACCCATTGCCTAAATACAGTCATCTGTCACTTCTCTTTGGAGTGTTCTGTAATTTGACAATAGATCTTTTTGAAAAACTAGGAACCCTGTGCCTTAGATTTGAGCTATGGCCCCAGGAATTGCATCTTTGGTGTGAAAAGATCCTTTAAAGTCGGGGAATTGGGGGTGTGGCCAGGTGTCTAAGACTGTGAGATGCAGGCTGTGGTGGACACATCTCTGTGGGGCAGCAGGAAGGAAGGGGCTGTTTTTCTGTGGCTGACAGATCTGGTCAAAGGTCAGAGAACAATCTAGGCTTTAAGACCCATCAGAGGCAGCTAGAAAGAGGGCTGACGGTAAGGCCTGTGTCAGTTTCCATGGACTGGACAAAGGCCGCCTGGATGGCGTTGCCTTGCACGCCCCTGCTGTGCAAATGCATTCAATTCTGTGTAAGGGTGAAAAGAGAAAGCAAGCTGCAGCTTCAATAGGGATGGCGATTCCAGCCAGTCTCCCTGCTTGGGCCCTGAGAGAACACGAGGAGGGGGCTGGGAATCGCAACTTCCTCAGTGGGCTTTGGTTCTAAGGGCATCTCATAGCGTGAACATCTCGCTAGGATGCACTGTGGGTTCTAACATTTAGATGCTCACAATATACACTGTGTTGGGACCTCTGCACACAAATCAACAAATCCCTCTCCTGCCCCAAAGAACAGGGTTTGTTCCCGGGCTGCGGGAGCTCTGGCTGTGCTGGGCCCACGCTTGGCTGCTCCCTGGGCCACACAGGCATTTTGCAAAGGTGACTTTGCACCTTAAACACTAACTTGAGCCCCGATTAAGAGGTCACTGTGCTGTAATTGAACCAAATCCACACGAGTTTGGTTTTTCCCACAGCCTCTGAAGAAATCTGAGCAAAGTGTACAGGACTAAGAGGCTTAATTTGTTTCCAGAATTTTTTCTAGTTGTGATAAAATCCATACAATATAGAAGTTATCATCTTGACCATTTTTAAGTGTACAGCTTGGTGGCGATTAAGTACATTCACATTATTGCGCAACCTCCATGCATCTCCAGTGCTCTTTTCATCTTTCCAAACAGACTGCACCCATCAAACACTAACTCCCCATCCCCCTCCTCCAGCCCCTGGCACCCACCCTTTTACTTTCTGTCTGTATAAATATGACTCCTCTAAGAACCTCACAGAAGTAGAATCACACAGTATTCGTCCTTTATGACCGGCTTATTTCGCTTAGCATAACGCCCTCTGGTTTCTGATGACTAAGAAGCTTTTCATAAATTAATCTTTTTAGAGATTTGCAATGAACATATGTCTTTGCTGGTCCTGTGTGGAGTTAGTCGGGAGGATGGCGGTTGCCAGGGAAGGCACAGAGGGCTGTGCCAGTTCAGGAGAGCAGGTCTGAGCCGGGGCTGGAGTCCCTCCTCCTGTTTTCCCTTCAAGCTCTGCCAAGGGGCCCCTTGGAGGCGGGGATGACAACACAGCCCTGGCTGTGACCACACATGTTTGACACAGATTGTTCCATCGTGTTTTCCCACAACTCTAGATGGCAGGTATGATTTCAATCTGTCTTACAGACAAGGAAACTGTCTCAGCGAAGTTAAGGAACTGCTCAGGGCCAGCCAGCCTATGAATGGTGGCATCTGGACCACACTTGGGCCTGTCAGCACCCAGAGCGGGAGGACTCTCCCGGGCTCCTGTCTGCTCAGAGGAGAGCTGGGCCCAGGGGTGGCAGAAAGGGAACATCCACAGCCCTAGGTTAGAACCCAGGTTCAAACTGAGCTCCACTCCTTACTCCCTGCCACCTGGAACTTCTGTGTCCTCATCTGCAGAAAAGAGATAAGGCCTCTTCTCACCTCTTCCAAGGACAATGAGAATGAAATTCAACAACAAATAGCACGCCAGAAAATATGAACCATGCTGGCCAAATCAAAGGAAGAGGTGCTCCGTCACTTAAGTCCTTTCTCTCCAGGCCACGGCACAGAACATGGAACCCGGCGAGGACCTCCCAGTTTTAAGCCCTCATTAAAGAGCCCGAGAAGCTGGCCAAGGTGGCTCAACTCTCAGTGTGGGTTTCATGCCGTCCCTGGCAAAGGCTCTACCATAGGATGTGCCGATTTCCAGTCCCCGCTCCCAGCGTGGCCTGGTGTCTGTCTGAGAACAAAAGCACTTGCTGAATTCTCAGAGGTGCAGCCTGTAATCCCAGCAACCCCATAATTAGGGCACAGAACTTGTTGAAAGGGAAGAGATGTCATTGGTTGGGGGCTGTCAGAGCACTGTGGTGACAGGGTGTCCCCACCAGGGTTGGAAGAAGTGACGGGTGGCAGCCACACGTGGCCCCTTTGAAACAGCTGTGCTTGTGATCTGTGCTACAGATGTTTGGTTTTTTGAGGCAGACAAGAATACTCATTAAGATGTGAGCCACTGCACCTGGGTGAAGTGTTGAAATGTTCTAAAATTATATGTGATGATGGTTGCACAACTCTGAAAACACGAAAAACCACTGAATTGCACACTTCAAACGGGTGAATTGTATGGTATGTAAAGTTTATCTCAATAAAGTCTTTTTGAAAACATTTTAAAGACCAATTAAAAAAAAGAGAGCGAGTGAGCCAGGTTGTTTCTCAAGGTAGAAGGCAAACCCCCGAGGGCAGGATTAAGTCACTAAAGACAGTAATTAAATGGCTCTGGAAGAGGACAGAGATTTCCTTACTTCCAAGCTTTACTTGGTGAGGGGAGGGCATGGCAAGGGGGCTGGAGGAGACGGGCAAGGAGGCCCTGGAAGAAGGGCCCAGAGAGGAAAAATGCAAGGGGAAGGTCAGCTGAGGACATTCAGGTCATATTAAAGTCTAATGCATCAAGCCAGTGGTTTGCTGGGGGGTCTCTCTGGACCTGGGGATTTTCCTGGGGAGTCAGAAGAGCTCACTCCTACCTTGGAGGTGGGTGGAATAAAAAAAGCCGTAGAAAAGGTGTGGGAAACAGCATGGTGGGTCCTGGAAAGTTAAACAGAATTACCACATGACCTGGCAATGTCACTCCAGGTACACACCCCAAACAAAGGAAGGCAAAAGCTAGAACCAGCATTTGTACATCCATGTTCACAATCGTGAATAGGCAGAACCAACCCAGTGCCCTCCACGGATGAATGGATCCACGCACTGTGGTCTATCCATAAAGTGGACTATTATTCAGCCTTGAAAAGGAAGACAGCTCTGGCACATGCTATAATATGGATGAAGCTTGAGGACATTATGCTAAGTGAATCAGCCAGACGTAAAGGCCAAATACCGTAGGATTCCACTTAGAAGAGGTTCCTAGTGTAGTCCGATGCATAGTGATGGAAAGCAGGATGGTGGTGCCAGGGGCTGGGGAGAGGGGATGGGGAGTTAGTGTTCAGTGAGCACAGAGTTTCCATTTGGGAGGATGAAGTTCTGGAGATGGGTGGTGGTGACAGCTGCACAGCAATGTGAATATACTTAGTGAACTGTACATATACAATTGTTAAAATGGTACATGTTATATTATGCATATTTTACCACCATGTAAAAAAACAACAGTAGAGTCTGCAAATTTAGAGTGATCAGTTCAACCCAGTTTGCCCAGGACCTACCTGGCTCTAGCACTGAGAATCCTGCATCCAGGGAACCTCCTTAGTCCTGGGCAAATAGAGATGGCTGGTCAGCCTGCCTGTAGCAAGCATGGCTGCAGGCGCTGGGGAATGCGGGCCCAGCCTGGACAGCTGGAGGGTGGTCTCAGTGGTGCTGTCTCTAGCCTGAGTGGCACTGGAAGCTGACGAGACCCTGAAGAGTAGTCTGAGAGGTAGAAGGGCCTCTCTGTGGGGTGATTGGAGATGGAGGCCACAGAAGGAGGGTATTGGACCAATTGGCAAAAAAAAAAAAAAAAAGAGTATTTTGTTGTTTGCCAAAGGCCCGAGATGCTGGCTGGGGTGACTCAACTCCCAGTGTAGGTTTCATGCTGTCCCTGGCAAAGGCTGTACTGTAGGATATGCATTTGGGAAAGGCAACATTTGAGTGGCATTTGCGTCCTTACTCAACATCCCCTGGCTGATCTGTGTTCACTTGCTTGGTCTAAAACACTGAGTGATTTCTTCATATTCAAGGGAAGCAAATACTTTTATTCTTAGTCGCCAATGAGATCTGCTCGAATACTTTCTCTGATCCCAGGGACTGATGTCTATGGGTCTAAAACCACCCAAAGATTTTAGGAATTAAAATTTTAAAAAAGGACAGGTACTATCATCAGAGCGAAGAGGCAACCTACAGAATGGGAGAACATTTTTGCAATCTATCCATCTGACAAAGGGCTAATATCCAGAATCTACAAAGAACTTAAACAAATTTACAAGAACAAAACAAACAACCCCATCAAAAAAAGGGCAAACGATATGAGCAGACACTTCTCAAAAGAAGACATTTATGCAGCCAATGGACACATGAAAAATGCTCATCATCATTGGCCATTAGAGAAATGCAAATCAAAACCACAAGGAGATACCACCTCACACCAGTTAGAATGGCGATCATTAAAAAGTCAGGAAACAACAGAAGCTGGAGAGGATGTGGAGAAATAGGAACGCTTTTACACTATTGGGAGTGTAAATTAGTTCAATCATTGTAGAAGACAGTGTGGTGATTCCTCAAGGATCTAGAACTAGAAGTACCATTTGACCCTGCAATCCCATTACTGGGCATATACCCAAAGGATTAAAATCATTCTATGATAAAGACACATGCACACTTATGTTCATTGTGGCACTATTCACAATAGCAAAGACTTGGAACCAACCCAAATGTCCATCAATGATAGACTGGATTAAGAAAATGTGGCATATATATACACCATGGAATACTATGCAGCCATAAAAAAAGGATGAGTTCATGTCCTTTGCAGGGACTTGGATGAAGCTGGAAACCATCATTCTCAACCAACTATCACAAGATCAGAAAACCAAACACCACATGTTCTCACTCATAAGTGGGAGTTGAACAACAAGAACATATGGACACAGGGAGGGGAACATCACACACCAGGGCCTGTTGGAGGGTAGGGGGCTTGGGGAGGGATAGCATTAGGAGAAATGCCTAATGTAGGTGACGGGTTGATCGATGCAACAAACCACCATGGCATGTGTATACCTATGTAACAAACCTGCACATTCTGCACATGTAACCCAGAACTTAAAGTATGATAAATAAAATAAATAAAAAATAAAACAAGACATGTAATCGTCAGACCACTGGGAGCACAAGGAGCAACTCTATGAAGGCATTACCTTTAACCCACCACGGTTTCTGCTTCCTAAAATAAAGGCAATGCACAGACCGCCAGACAGGTCCTTCCCTTTCCAACAAAAGTCTTACCTGAAGCCCTATTAATAATTTGCCTTTCTTCTGTCATCTAATGCTTCCATTCTCTGAAGAATGTGGCTGTGTGCACTTTGGCTTATGGAACCCTCTGTTCTTTTAGTTTGGTGAAATAAGGGTTGTGATGGCAGCAAATCTGAAAGCACGTTTGGGGCAGAGATTTCTGGATGCATCTTTAAAGCTGGCTTGAGAGAAATCCCAGTGCACAGGGGCCAGCCAGAGGTGAGAGAGCGCTGTCCTGGACAGCATGGTAATTAGCCCAGAACTGGGCAGCAGACAGAAACCCAAGGTGGCGAAGGGCATTTTGTCTGGTCCCTTCGTCTCAGGCTCTTATCTCTCCTATCCCAGCCTAATAGCTATAATGAGTCTCTGATGCATGCTGAAAAGAGGCTGCGTGTAAAATCCAGGCTGTTTTTGCCAGCTGTATGTGCAGGCCCAGAACATGTTCCACTGTCCCACGATTTGGGAATGAGACTCACAGTTCTTGAACCCTGGAAACAATTTGTGTAATCACTTTCCTTATCTTATTTAACTTCACCTGCAGGTCTGCCTTATTATTTTCATCAGTGTTGTGTAGGAGAATCCACTTAGAAGCCTGGGTAAAATTGTATTACATGATGTCAGGTTTGGTCCCTGAGAAAGAGCCAGATGAACGCTGGCAGGAAAGAAAGCAGGAGTGCCCTTCAAGTGCGCCGCTGAAGGGCAACCGGAGGTTCCGGGGAAATGTGAAGAAAGAAACGCAAACACCCCTAGGAACCAGGCTGGTCTTGTGAATTGATTTCCACGGGAAGGCTGGAGCTTGTTTCGCAGAGGTCTCTATTCTGGGAGGCTGTAGCCCAGCGGGAGGGAGCTGGAGCTGACTCTCCTGGCGAGTGGAGGCCGCACGCACGTTCTGCGGCCTGGGGCCCGCAGGGCGCAGACTCTGAGCCTGGCTGGTCCTGGGTTCTCTTTCGGGCCCCTGGCCAGGGGCTGTGGGTGGGAGGGGGACAGGTGCAATGGCTCCTGTCACTGGGCTGACTCAGCATGCAGGAAGGAGACAGCAAGATGACTCCATCTGAGCCAGTCCTCCAGGGATCCTCCCTGCCAGGGGCTCCTGTGCCCCCTGGGGAATCATGAGTCTACTGGGAGGGAGAGACTACAGCCCCAGAGCTGGGCAGAGAGCAGGAGGCTCTTCGGGCCCTGCCGAGGACTCCACAGCAAGAGCCAAGCTCTACCCCTGTGATGAGGCCTTTGATTTTTCAAACTTGGAAGGTGTGCGCCAAACTACACCTTCCGGGGTGAGGCTGGCCTTTGGGAAGGACAGGGGTGCATTCTGAAGAGCCCGTGATCTGCCGCTAGGGGCTCTGGGTTCCAGGCCTAGTGCAGCCTCTGATGACATGAGGGACTCTGGACAGGCGGCATGTGCCCTTCGCAGAGACAGGGTGGTGATCACCTCCCTCCCCTCCCATCAGATTGCATCTTGGAAGTGAGGGGGTTCTGGAAGCTGTACACCCAAGAAAGGCATTATGTGCCCGAGAGAGCGCAGGAGAGATGTGACTGCTGCTGGCAGGGTGATGAGAGGCCCAGATCAGTGTCACTGGCACCCACCCCTGCACCTGGGTCCCCTGCACCTCAGCTCCCAGCATCTGGGACTCCTCTCTGCCTGCCTCCCCCTCACTCAATCTGTCTCCACTCAAGAGGCTGATGGGCAGGTCTCCTCACTTCTTCAAACCTTTCAAGGTATCATGGGACCCTCCTGTTCCCTTGACCTCTCCAGCCTCCTCTCTCCCACCCTGATGCCCGTGCCCCCGCAGGGCAGCCACACTGGGCTCTGTCCCCTCCTCTGTGGTCCCTTCTCCACCTGTCACCCTTCAGGACCAGCTCAGCCTTTGTCCCCCTCCCTGCAGAGGGGATGACAGCCCCATGGGCGCCTCCTACCACTGCCCCTCCGTGCAGCCTCCACCATGGCACCTACGTGTGGGCATCCGTTTCATCTTTTATCATGTGTCTCCCACTAGATGACAAAACACCAGAGACACAGACTGTGTTTTCCAGGGGCCACCACAGTGCCTGGGGCCTGCTCTGGTGATCAAAAGCCATTTGTTAGATGAATGAATCAATGAATCATTCCATTACTTAAATTTCCCCAGAGCCAAGTCTTGATTTTCCACACTCCATTACCCAGTACCTGTCTCCATGGCTGGGACAGTCCTAGAGAAATCACTCCTCCCTCTGCTACCCGGGCTGACCGCTACCCTCTGGGATCTCCCGCTGCCCCCAGCCCTGTGGAGAGGCAGCCAGTAGAAAGGACAGAGGAGCAGCCCCTGGTTCAAAGTCCTTCTCCACAACTCGCTGGTGACGCCATCCTGGGCGAGCCACGCCACACCTAAGTCTCAATCTCCTCATCTGCTAAATGAGCATAATAGTACCCACTTATCGATAATAATTGACAATAAATAAATGGGCACACTACTGATCACTTGTGAGAATTAAATAAGCCCATATACACACATTTAGAAGAGGACATTGAGTTCCAGAATTACTAGTTCCACTGTATCCCGTTTTCATACACAGAACCACACAGCAAACCCTTCAATTACGTTTTCACTTCCCATGTGGTGCTCGCCCCACCTCCTGGCTGTGGGGTCCCTGTGGGAACCTTTTTTGCTACTCACGGCCTGGCTCAGCGCGGTCCCCAGCCCAAGCTTCACCTGCCTTTACTGAGTGCTCCCTTATCTCTGACGACTGTACTGCCCGTCGCACGTCACCAAGCATGTTCCGGGGTTGGGTAGGGCTGTGTTATCGTCTCTATCACCAAGTGTTGCCAACGTCAGAGAGCCGGTAATGCCAAAGCACTTCAGACTGGAGATGCGGGGGGGACCCTCCTGCTCAGGGGTGTCCTTAGCTTGCACATAAGGAGGGCCAGGCCCACCACTAGGGACCAAGGCCTTCCTCAACTTCCCTGCCACTCCTCTGGAGAGCAAGTGGGGGCCCCCGTGAGGCCAAGCAGCCAGTCCCAGGACTGCTGCTCCCGCCAGGCTGTGAGCACGGCCCAGGCATGGCTGTTCCTGGTGGGACCCTGGCAAGACCTGCAGGAAGACCTGGCCCCCTCACCTCTGTGCGCTCGGCCATGCTGCTGGGGGCCTCTGGGCCAGTCGGTGGAGGGAGAGAAGACATCCCTAGCAGGGGCCGCCTTCTTGCTCTGACAGGAGCTCCCCTGCGTGGCCTTCTCAACTTCACCTGCAGGAAGGCCTCCCCCATCTGCAGGCAGGAACTGGAGCTTCATCACATGAAACTGGAAGCTTTAGCCAAGGTGACAACTGTCCTATGGAAACAGAGGGCCTAAGTGCCCTGGGGTCACCCAAGAGCCCTCAGAAGACCCTGGGGCGCAGCTGGTGGGATTTCTAGGCTTTTCTCGGGTTCTCTATCCCCTGGTTTGGAAACAGATGTAGCGGAAGCTTCACATCTGATGCTGAGCGAGAACCAGCGAGGAAGGTGTCAGCAGGCTGCTGACCTCGAGGGAGGGAGAGCTGAGGGCAGGACATGAGCTGCTGGAGTGGGACCCTGTGGGAGTAATTAGGGGTCCCAGGCACCTGCAGTTGCTATAGATTCCCGCCTGCACCTCCAAAGGGAAGTGAAGCGAATCTATTTTCTGCCTCACCCTCCAGGCTAGTTTGAGGCTGCTTTGTTCTCCGAAGTCACTTCATACTCCATTACTCGGGTACCTGTTTTCTTGGGAAGAACATGCTTTGGGCTTCAGCTGCCAGGGGCCTCACAGTTTCCTACAGCATTGTGGGTGAATCCAGACCCACTGCAGGGCTTTGAGGTCAGGCAGATCTGAGTTCAAATTCCTGCTCTGCTGGTTGATCTCGGGCAAGATTTTTAACCTCAGTTTTCTCATCTGTGAAATGGGGATAGTAATCGTGCCTACCCAGAAAGGTTGCTGTGGCTATTGAATGATGTGAGGCGTGTGTATAAACATGTGTAATACAGCATCCAACCATCCCAGGGCCCCAGCAACTGCTCAGTGCCCTAATGCTGCTCATTCCCCTCCTCCCTGCTCAAAGAGCTGCCAGGTAGGGATTTATTATCCTCATTTTACAACCACAAAACCAAGAAGGCTTGGTTAATTGGTTTACCTAAAGTCACACAACTAGGATATGGTAGAATCTGACTTGAAGTTGAATCTAATTACAAATAGTATGCTTTTTCGACAGCACTCTTGACCAGTTAATGAGCCAGTTGCATTAGAATCACGTGCAGGTACTTGTTAACACCTCAACACCTACCCAGGTTTATGGAATCTGAATTTCCATGGAGGGCTGGGAGGGATCTGCACTTTTAGCAAACGCTCTGATTGCCTCACCCCATAGTCCCTACCCCATATTGTGGTGTGCTGTTATAATGGGGAGGGTGCCCATCAGAGGAATTGGGTATATTATTATAGAAGAAACGTGAATGGGAAATAAGAAGCTTAATGCAATTACATGGACAGGCATGGATCTGGCTGCCGAGCAAGTGAGGAATTTGCATACTTCCCTTTGGTTAATTTCATCATCCACTCAACACGGCCCTCAGCTCACCAGATCATCTCAGAACTCAACTTTCTCATTTAACCTCAGTTTTCTCATCTGTGAAATGGGGATAGTAATCGTGCCTACCCAGAAAGGTTGCTGTGGCTATTGAATGATGTGAGGCGTGTGTATAAACATGTGTAATACAGCATCCAACCATCCCAGGGCCCCAGCAACTGCTCAGTGCCCTAATGCTGCTCATTCCCCTCCTCCCTGCTCAAAGAGCTGCCAGGTCAACTTACTGCATCTCTATTAAAACTTTTGTCACACCGTGCCGCTGTGTTTATGTGCCTGTCTTCTCCTTGGAAGGGAAACTCCACAAAGACAGGAACCCTGACCCATCCACCTTGGCCTCACCCCACCCCAGCGTGGAAGCCAGGCGGCTGCTGAATGGACATGGGGCTGGATGAAAAGACTCCCACCTGCCTCTCACAGCCCCAGGATCGCTATTGCAGTGCTATTGAGCTGCTGTTCCAGTGAGGTGCTGCCGTGGGGATCCTCCAACTCCCTTCTCCTTGACCCTGCAAGACAGCCAGGAAAGGGAGAGCGGGCAGGACCTCCCGGTTGGCGTCAGCTGCAGCTCCCTGGCCAGCAGTCCCACCTCATCAGCTCTCACATCCAACAGGAATGTTGGGAGACTGAAGGCCTTATTTTTTTAATTCTAGGAGATTCTATGCCTTAAAAAAATCTGTAGAGTACAAGGTGAAAAATGCACACCGAGTACATTGGCAAGGGAGAGAAGAGCCTGGCGCTGGCGCTTTTGTTTCTTTGCTCTTTTAATATTCTCTTTTCCCCTTGATGATACATGATATATTCCTATTTTAGGAATTTTGAAAACTATAGAAACGTCAAAAGAATAATATTACCACTCAGAAATAACGATCATCAAGTTATGGTGTATTTCCTTTGCTGGTTCTTTTGTTTATAAATTCTTTAGTAACTCCCCGAAAGGCCTCATCTGCCCAGATGAATAGAACAGGAATCTTCCTCCTGTAGGGCTGGTGCCAGACAGGCTGAAAGCCCCGGGCTATGCAGAGAAGACTGAGCCTTGGGTGAATAGAGGCTGGGACTAGAAATTCTCCTGTGAACCAAATCCCTGCTCAGCCAGTGCCTTGCTGATGGCTCTGAGCAACTTGCTATCTTCATCCTGAAACAGTACAGCTGCCCAGCCCCTGCTAAATGGTTACGAGGCATTGCTAGCAACCTCCTGTGTGACCTTTTGCAAGTATCCTGTTCCGAAGGGTTGAAGCACAGGCTTTCTGGCAGCTCAGGGCCTCCTGACTTGGACATCTGATGTGCCTAGAGCAAAGGAAAGAGATCTGGATCCAGAGCCGAGTGATGTGTGTCTGTGTCGTGGCGTAGCCACATCCTTGCATATGACCTTGGTCAAGCCACTTTAAACTTTCTGTCCCCCAGTTCTATCACCTTTCTGAGCCTCAGTCTTTCCTCTGTAAGATGGGAATAGCAAATACTTCCAAGTCTTCACAAAGGATAGTGTATATGGAAGTCTCCCTAGATGGGGGGTATCAACCTGGCTGCATCGCCCATTTCCCATCAAAGGACGCTTGGTGAGTATGACCTGCCATTTGGCCATACTGCTTAGCACACACGGATGACACCAGCCTCAGAGGGCTGTCCCTGGACATACCACTCTTTTGCATACCAAGCACGCAGCACGGGCAACAGAGGGTTAACGGGGAAAGGGCGCTCCCTCGAAGCCAAGTGGTGCGTGGGGTGGGGGGTGGGGGGGTAGGCGGGAGGAAGGTGTCTGCAGGGATCACACACCTGTGTGAAACTAAAAGAAAACTACTGGTTGGTGCCCAGGGCTTCTCACTACAAACTGCCCATTAGGAAGCCAGAATGTTTTGGTATTCATTCTGGCACTGCATAAACCATGCAGAAGACTTTATTGCCCTTTTTCTCTGTCTTCCAGGTTGGCAAAGGGAACTTGTGGGTGTGACTGAAGAGAGAAAACAGAAAGGAGGGTCCCTGCTCCCCTGTGCTGAGTGCCCAGGGCTCCATCCCAGGGAGTTGGCTGATGGACCCAAGCCCGGGCAGAGGCGTGTGCGAATGCTCTGAATTCCCGACTCAGCTAGAGAGGAGAAAATCCCACAGCTCCAGGTCATGCTCCTTCTAGCTCCCCTGCTTCCTGAAGCAATGCCCTCCCCCCACTCCCAACCAGGCTACTTGGCTGCCTGGAAGGTGAAAGCTGGGGGCTGTGACCTTCTGGTGACCTGAGCAGCCTAGAACTGCAGCTGCACAATGGCAACTCCCTTAAGCCAGTGTCCCAGAAGCAGAGAGACTGGGCCTCGCCTGGAAGAGTCAGGTGGCTGCAGGGCTGCCTGCCACAGCCAGAGAGCCACACATCTCCAACTCCGCCCAGGGAGCCCAAGGTCAGCCCGTCTTAGCTGGGAGTCGCTCTAAGAGGCTTGGGGGATCTCCACCAGCCTTGTATCCCGAACACATTAGCCTGAAGGAAAATCTGATCTACTTGCCAGTCCCTGGGGGGCGTCAGGAGTGACAGTCAGTTCCTTGAAAGCTGAGAGGGAGAGCTGACCCCTGAGAGTTGTTAGGATCCTTCCCAGCCTCAGAAATCAGCCACGGTCAGGTAGTCAGTCTGCCTTTTAGCTGGTCTTGGAGGAGGCGGGAGCAGACTAAGACGATGCTTCCAGACCCAGCACTGCCTGCCTCTGGATGGGGTGACATTGACCACTGCCTCCTGGGAGAGCTGCTAGGTGGCCAGAGCACAGGTTAGAGTCTGCCTTCTCCTGTGGTCAAAACTCCCATTGAGCTATGGAAAATATCCACACGACTAAGGGAATTGCAGATTTCCAATCGATTTCCTTGGCCACGTGAGAACAAACAACACATTTGCCCTTGAGCCTAACAAATCTGTAGGAAGGGCTTGCCTAGGAGTAGAGAAAACCTGCTTCTGGGCTTAAAATACAATAAAAAAGGTTATGCACATCACTTTTACTGAGTTAAAGAACAGCTTAATTTTTAAAGGTGCCTTCAGTGAGTGAAGACGATGAATGAGGGAAACCATGGCATTAAGCTTAACGTTTTGACTGAGACTTAAATAGAGCAGAATGTGTTTGTTCTCAAACGTTGAACTCTCAGTTTTCAATCCAATCAAAGGGTTTTGCAAGTTGCTGTCTAATCCTGGCAGCAGGCGGAACCGCACGTCCAGCCTGCCTGCCTGCCAGTCTGTGTCTGGTCTGCTTTGGGCCTCAGAGTTGCAATCTTCTGAACGAGTGTGGTTCTTGGACCACTCAGAGTGCGATGCTGTGAGTTCGTTCACTGAGGCCCATTCACCGATGGAGCCCCAAGCCACATGGGCAGCTAGGACAGAGACAGGGCTCAGAGAGCTCCCTTTTGGGGATCCCTGGGTCTGTCCTCTGAGGTCCCTTATTGATCCCCTGGCCCTAGTCTTGCCCTCCTTTCATTCCCTGATACTCTAAGTGTGGCCCAGGCACTAGCAGAATAGTGTCAACTTAGAGCTTGTTGGAAATTTGAAAGCACAGGCTCCGTTCCCAACCAAAGGGACCAGAATCTTCATCTGCACAAGAGCCCCAGTGACCTACAAGCATGTTAGAGTTTGGGAGTCAATGCTCCGAGAGATTCTCTAACCTGCAACCAGTATGGTTTCTGGAGCATCTCCTTGGTTGCTGCTCTTTGCACATGCTCAATGGAACCTTCTGTGTTGGACCACCTCACGAGCCTCACCTGCTACCTCTCTCCCCATTGCTCTCTACTCTGTATGAGTTCCAGCCCCAGCTCTGTTGCTCACTCATCATGTCATCCTAAGCAAGTCACCTGACTTCTGTGGACCTCAGTTTATTCGTCCATAAAATGGAAACAGTGAGGGCAATCACGCAGCTTTGTTGTAAGAATCGGAGATCACAGAATGAGGCTGGAACTCATTCAGTCCTGTTTCTTTCTCTGCCTCCGACCCCATGCATTCTGTTGCCTGCTGACATTTTTGTGATTTACATTTTAGGAATCAAACAGTAAAATCAATTGCCTGTGGAGGATGCCATGTCATATGGTGGCTGAGCAGAGCAATAGCAATGTGACCAAATGGGCCAGGGTTTAAATTTCAACTTTCTCACGTATGACTGCATTCTTCTCTGAACCCGTTTCCTCTTCTGGAAAAGTAGGGGTGTTGGGAAGGTCATCTGACAATTAGAAGAGGTGAGTAATGCCTGCAAACTGCCTGGCACACAGGACACACCCTTGGTGGCACAGGGAAGTGGCTAGAGGAGTGGAAACAGTGCAAATATAAAGCATTTTTAATAATGCTAATATTCCCTTTACCCTACATATGACAGTCTTTGGTAGTCAGATTAGTCCTGACAATTTCTGCTCTGCTGTTGGCCTATGGAGACTGGCTCTACACATCACCCATGGTTGCGCCTCACCCTGGGCCACCCTCCTCGCTTGGCCAGCACACTGGGCAGGGCACCTCATGCTGCTTGGCTCAGAGGCCTGGCAGGAGATGTGAGCATGACTTGTGGATTCAAGGCCCAGGCTGCACATTAGAAGCACGCAGGAGCTTTAAAAATCAAATGTGTGGTTATTACCCCTAGACATTCACTGGATTGGTCTTCGGTGTGGCCTAGGCTCTGGGAGTCCTAAAAGCTCCCCAGGTGGTTCTAATACACAGCCAGAGTGAGGGGACTAAAGGATGATGAGCAGGAAAAGTTCTAGGAAGCTCCATCCTACTGGGTGCTATGCGGAATGCTAACTTCCTTAAAAAGTAAAAGCCTCAGCTCCCACAAGCAATAAAATCTCAAATGAACTTGAAACCAACAAATTTTATCTTTGATGAACAGGAATGTTTTTTGTTCCTCCTTAAGAAAGCAAATCAAAGCGGGTTAGCCTCAGCCATTCAAACAGCAGCTGGGGGCTGTGAGCGGTCTGTCCTGGGGCACTGTCCATCTCCCCTCACCTCTTATACCCCCAACCGAGAGCACCAGGGGTGACAGAGCACCCCAGAGATGTGGCTCAAATCCACAGGTGCCTCATCTTCTCCAAAGCCGACAGCATGTGCACCGTCTCATTACTAGAGATGGACATAACAGAACGGTGTGTTCTGAGAAGCACTCTAGGCATCAAGTGTTAAAACCCAAACAGGTTTCCAATTAATCAATCAGATCCCTGTGTCCCTGAGCCCCACCCCACTCCAAACCCCAGTGAATTTTCTCAGCCCCTGAGGCATTCCAGGCCTCATGGGGATTTAGTTTTCAGGATTCTGCAAAACAAACCAAGCAGGCCTCAGCCTACCCTGCTGACCCCAGAGCCACTGCCGGCTCTGGAAGGCAGCTGCCCCTGATGGCCGGCTCACCTGTGGCCAGAGTGGCCTGACTCGAAGGTGTCACCTGGGCCTCAGGGGACGGGATGAGGCAGGGCTTGAGAGCTGGGGGAGGGTTAGCTTCATGTCTGGTGCTGCTGAGAGGCTGTCATGCCAGACATAGGTGATTCTCCCCTGGGGGGTGGGAGGGGACAGGGCACCCAGCTCTGCACCCCCACCCTGTTCTCAGGCTGAGTCACCATGCACAAAAGATGCTCCTATTGGGAATCTGCCTTGCCTATGGGGAGGAAAGTGACTGCTGCGGTCCCAGCTCAAACACAATGTGCCTTTCTCTCGCACCTGGCCCCGCCCTGACTTCTGAGCCAACTCCTCCTCTGAGCCTCCTCACCGAGCCTCTCCCCAGGCAGGACCCATCCCGCAGGCTCTGGATGGCCCCACCACTCCTTACCACTGGAGCACATTCCACGCCAAGCCAGCTCCTTACAGGAGTGCCCTGCACAGCCACACCCCAGCCACTGTGCCTCATGGAGCCACCCAGCCAGCGCCCAGCACAGGGAGAGGCCGCCCACCTGCAGAATGGGTGGTCCCCGGAGTGGCAGGCAGCTGGGGTGGACAGCAGGGTGGGGAGGTTCCAGCGCAGAGGGAGGGGCAGTCACACCCCAGGAGCCCCCTTCACAGTCCAGGGAGAAGTGTTTGAGACTCCAGTACTGGGAGCAGTGTTGAGGGGAGAGGGGGACACCTTAACATGAGTTCAAGTTCTCCCAGAAAACACCTGCTTCCTCCATTAGTGTCTGCAATTAGGGGCTGATGACACCTGGGTCCCCCCAACCACATACAAATGAGGCCTGCCCTCAACTCATGGGAACATTACAGATGTGCACTTGGTGGGTAGAGAGAGGGGAAGAAATACATGGTGGGGGTGGGGAGACAGACATAGACAGACGGAGAGAGAGACACACAGAGACAGAGAGACAGTGGCATCTTCTCTTTTCTGGGGATTCTCAGGGGCAGCCACTCACCAGTTCCTTCCTGAGCCAGGCTATAGCTTCATCGATGCTCTGAAAGCCTTCCAGCTTGCCAGTGGACAAGGGTGTGGTGCCCCGGCTGGCACTCCTGGCAGGAGGGGCGTACTGCCCGGGTTCTCTCAGCGGGAGCAAGGGCTCCTGCCCCCCATGCTCCCCCTCCTCCAAGCTCGCCTGTGGCTCCGCAGCCGGCCTCGGGAAGGGCCAGGTCTGCTCCTCCAGCCTGGCCTGCCATTCCAGGTAGGAGGGCCTGCGGGTCTCCAGCCTCAGTTTCTCGGTGAGGGCCTTCAGGCTCCGGAGGTGGTCATCGGGTGGTGCAGCTGCTCCTGCCCCCTCTTCTGCACCCACTTCTTCCACGTGGATCTGGGGCACAGACATTCTACAGTCTGCCCTGGCAGCAGGACATGCGAGGGGGCAGGGGGCACAGGGGGAGGGTTGGTGGGTGGCACAGTTGGGTCCCGCTCTGGGATGGCCTCATCCAGGTGCCCGAGGGCATTTCCAGGATGGGAGCCGGCCTTGGAGGCTGGGTGGCAGGGGAGCTGAGAGGGACTGTGCAGGGAGCAGCACAGGGCACCCTCCTGGAGGCTCGGGTCTAAGATCCGTCCTGGAATCCTGTGGGTGCCATGCTCCACAGAAGGCAGGAACAGACAGGCATCGCAGGAATCTCGGGACAGCCTGTGCCAAGGTCTATCTGTCCTGAAGGCACTCGAAGACCAGACTGGCAGGAAGAAGGCCCAGAGCTCTCTCCTCTCGGGAAGGGCAGGTGGCTGGAGACCCTGTGGGAGGGATGAGAACCACATCAGTCCCGATCCCTGCCCTGCCACTCGGAGGCAGGCACGTCCACTCCACAGGAGGGGAAACTGAGGCTCAGAGTGAACTAGTGACTGCGCTTCTCATGGCTAGTCTGAAACAGAAGTGAGGTCATTTCAATGCCTTAATTCAACGCAGAGAAGTTAATGACCAATTGATAAATTGTACAGTGTTTTTACCATTTATAAAAACGACTCCGCCTCTACTATCTCATTTAATGCCCCCAGCAAGTCTGCAGGGATTTGTTTTTATTCCCATTTCACACACGAGGGACCCACATCTCCTCGAAGTTAAATGACTCACAGAGATCTCCCAGCAAGAAACTGGGGGGACAAGCTCAGGCTGTCTGAATCTGAGGGCACAAGTCTCTCTTCTATGTGGCAACTGCCGGAGGGTCCTCAGTGCCAGCCAGCAGGGCAACCACACCCCATGCAGGCTCAGGTGTGTCTGCTCCATCCAGGTGCCACTGCCCCCTCACCACCTCCACCCACCACAGCCCCTGTCCTCCAGCAGCAGTTTCTACATCCAGGTCTTACTCCTCGCTCCTGGCTTCTTCCTCCAAGAACAGCACCTTACCTCACCTCTTCAGAGACACAAGCAAATAAACCTGCAGCTGTGGAGGGAAGAAGGCGGTGGCATCTGGGCTGGATGGCTAAGCGAGCAGGCTGGGACTCACTGTTCTAGAACGAGGCTTCTTGTGCTCACCGAAGTGCCCGCATGGCAGCACCTGTTTGGTAAGGACTTCAGCTACGGGATCTGATTTGGCCTCCTCATCTCCAGAGAGGAGGCATAAGCCAAGGCTCCTACGTTAACATCGGACATAGGGTGGAAACCTAACTCCCAGTAAGAACTGACCGCAGCCTCCAGACTCTGTGGCCCGAGGTCCATGGGGTAGGCAGCAGAGATGGGTGAATCAGAGTAGGAGATATTTGATTTGGACCCAAGCGGTAAGCCGTGGACTTTCAGGGTGTGTTTAAAAAAAAAAATCTGTGCTGGGGGACATGCAGCTATAAAAAAGAATGAATTGATATGGAATGATGTTCAAGATAAAGGTTAAATGAAGAAAAGTAAGATTCTCAGCAGCCTGGAGAGTAGGCCACCCTTGGGGTGAAAAAGGAGAAAGAAAGAGGGATTGTTACTGACTTGTAAATGACTAAAAACATCCCGGCCAAAAAAAAAAAAAAAGAATGGAGTAGCCATAGCCATAATTACTTGTTTGGAGTGAGGGGAACTGGGCAGAAGGGAGGTGAGAATAGAAGGGAAAATAATTAAGATGAGGGTGGCAAAAGCTGAACAGTGAGCAGGACCACCTCGGGGTGTCCTGGGATTCCTCTCCGACATGGCACGCAGATACTCAAGAAGGAAGAGCAGAATTTTGCAGTCTAGACCTTTTCCTTAGCCCCAGCCTGTAGTGGGGATGTGACTGGAGGACGTCCTGCTGCCTGACCTCTGCCACCCTATGCTATGAGCCTGCCCTGGCGAGGGGCACCCATGGAGAAAGAGAAGGAATAGTCCACCCCAACTGGTAAGCAGAGAAACCCGCTCTCACCTCCAGGTCTGCTTGGAGCAAGTGAGAATCCCCCTGAGGAGCTGGATTCTGGTTCAGTTGGTCTGAGACGGGACTCAGACAGCAGTGTTCCGCTCCCCGAGTGGTCTGAGCGTGCAGCCAGGTGGAGAACCACTGTCTCCAGATGCAGACACTAGACTTGGGATCAGATGGCCTAGCTCTAGGTCTTGTCAGGCTTGCTAAGCCTCATTTTCTTCATCTGTAAAATGGGGGTGATAAATACCAACCTCCTATGCTCTAGCAGATTGGCAGAACTAAAATTCACAGGCACTCTCTGAAGACTTAGCACGCTAAGTCTGCAAACGCAAAATGTACTCATGGGAGTCTTCTGTGCAGTTTCACAGTCAGAATCTGTCCAAATCTAAAGACTTATCAGCTGCTTTCTGAGGCCCCTCCCAGGCGCCGTCTGCCTCTTGGCTGAGGTGCCAGGATCTGTTTTGAGCGTGTCTGGGGCAGCTGCACCTACAGGGCTTCCTTCTCCTTGGCAGGGGGGCTCTGATTAGATCCATCAAAGCTTCCTGGAGAGGATTCAACTGCAGGCGGATGAGCAGCACCTTCCCTCCCTGAGTTCTGTGAGCAGATAACATGGATGAGGAGCCATGGTGGCCCACCCCTCCCCCGCCAGGGTGTCCCACCGCTGCTACCGCTGCTGGGTGAGGGGCTCCTCTTGGGTAGGAAACTGCTACAAGTCTGTAACTGTATTGCAGGGAATTTACTTCAATCATTGGTTTCGGTCTTTTTTGTTTGTTTTTGTTTTTGTTTTGTTTTGTTTTGTTTTTGAGATGGAGTTTTCACTCTTGTCACCCAGGTTGGAGTGCAATGGCATGATCTTGGCTCACTGCAACCTCCGCCTCTTGGGTTCAAGCGATTCTCCTGCCTCAGCCTCCCAAGTAGCTGGGGTTACAGGCAGCTGCTACCATGCCCAGCTAATTTTTTGTATTTTTAGTACAGACGAGGTTTCACCATGTTGGCCAGGCTGGTCTGGAAATCCTGACCTCAGGTGAAGGCCTGCGTTGACCATGTCAGGACTATCTGGTAGGGGTGGCAACCCCTGTGAACTGTGACCAGCTAGTCCTCAGATCTGCTGAGCTTAGTGAAGTGCAGAAAACCTGGTGTGCACATCGGCCCACGTGAGCCCCAAAGTAGCCCCCAGAGGCAGGTGAATCACTCCATTTCACCAAGGAGAAATCGAGGCTAGGGCAGCTGAAGCGCCTCACCCCCGGTCACAGGCAGGTGCCAGCAGCTGGAGCTGGGCACAGTCATTTGACTCTGTCTCAGCCTCTTTCTACTCCAGAGTGTGGGCTCTGGGGTTAGAGCTCCAGGGCAGCCATTGGCTTTGTGACGTTGGCACATTGCTTCATGACCACTCTGGGCCTCTGTGTCCTCTTCTGAGAAATGAGAACAGCCGGAATGACTACATAATCCGCAAGGCTCCGTGTGAAGTGAAGATGCGGAGCTCCTGTTTAAAAAGTTCTAAGAATTTCAAGACAGTGACAGCAGAGCGTGAAGCCACGCGAGGGGCCCTGTACCACTGCCCACGACCTTGAGGCCAGTTTTGGCGATACTAACATCTACCTCGGAGGTCATTCAGGGGATTGAATAAGGTTACAAATGGGAGCTCTCAGCACACTGCCTGGTCTACAGGAAGCCCTAGACACAGTCATGTAGCCCTAGTCACGCTGTTTAAAATTAAGATGATGTAACCAATCAGAGTTATATCACCGTCACATCACAGATCATGCCCCTCCAACTGCACTGAGCAGCCGCCCTGTCGCTCTCGGACCTGCTGGGTGGCCGGAGCCAATCCCTGCACCCTCACATCCTTCCCTGGACACCAAACGACATGAAGTCAGTTGATCCCACCTCCCCCAGATTTTCAGGTCTCAAAACTTAGTGGAGTCTGTTCTGCCACAGAAGGGAGAGAACAGCTCCACTTACTAAAACCATTCCATGCCCACTCCCTTCCCTCTCTGCTCACATTGTAAATGCCCCGACCACAGCTCGGGGTGTGGGGGAGACTCCACCATGTGCTCTTTGCATGGCAGACCAAGGCCAGGCCCCAAAAGCCTGGTTTCTGGTCCCAGCACTGCTGACAAGCCGAGCATCCAGACTCAGTCCTCTCCTCGTGGCCTCAGTTTCCTAATCTGTGGAATGGCTGAGGATCTATGGAACCTTGTATGTGAAAGCTCTCTTTAAACTGTAGCGCGCTGTACCTACCTGAATAGCGTGTGTGCAACGTGGAGAGGCCTGAGTTAGGGAGTCACCATTTTAGAGCACATGGTCACTGTAGATGGCAGGAACGGGACGGCCGCCAGCACAACCAGGCCGTGAGGAGCTGCTGAGTCAGCATGTGTTTTCCTGGTCGTCAGTGTCTGGGGAGCACTGTCCCCCTGGGTGTCCTGGTGCCTGAAGAAGCCGAAAGGGGTTTCTTCCCTCCCACTAGGCACAGGAGTTGAGCTGGAATGTCACCCACACAGGCCCAGGGACGTGACAGCAGAAAAGCTTGTCACTGCTCACTGGGCACTGAGCTGGACCCGGCCTGAGCTGGCAGAGAGGTGCTGGCTGGGTGCCGGGGAACAGATGCCAGCACTGGGCAGCTTCTTGGGCTGGAAAAGCAGTGGAGGTCTCCCTGCTTGACAAACCAAGGACTCCTGGGGCCCAGTCCCCGGGAGGAACGGGCTTTCTTTACACGTAACCTGGGTCGTTCCTAGGGGTGGAGGAGCCAGAGAAGGAAGCCAAAGGACGCTGCCAGACCTGGGACCCAGGGTGTCTAGAAAAACAAAATCAGACCCTGTAATCCCACCAGGCCCAGGCACGCCCCTCCAGGCAGGCCACCCAGCAGCAGTGGGGACAAGCCCTTGGGAGGCGTGTCAGCCTTTCTGCAGCTCTGTGTGCCAGCGCCGAAGACCCATGCCACACACAGGGACTGCTGTTCCAACACGCTCCCTGGCTCCCTGGCCCACAGCGGCTCCTTGAAGGAGCCTTCGCCAACCATGAGCTAATTCTTTGGGCTGCTGGAGGAGCCAGGTGGGGGCAGCTCAGCCAACACCTTGTCTCATTATGACCTAATCTGTTCACCTGGAAAACTGTCAAATCCACTTCCTTGATGGGCTCCCGGGGCAGGGGCAGATGCAGGCACTGCTGACCCATCCCCTCCGCACCTCCTCTCTCCTCACGCGCTCCTGCTGTTCCTTCCAGCCTAGCATTCTCCACTAGAATCCTTTCCTTTCTTCTCCATAAGACACAACCTTTCCAAGCCCCGACCCAGCACTCCTGTCCCGCCGAACACCATGCTCTCTCACAGCCCTCACTCCGCACAAGCTTTCCTCCAGCCTAGAAGGTCCTTGCCTCCCTTCTATGCCTTAGTTCTCAGGGATTTTCTCCTGCAGGAAGTTTTGCTTGATTTGCCCAGGCTGAGCTGTGTGTACCCAGGACAACCGGAGCACATTGGAGAAACAATTACATCATCGCAACATTAGCTAACGCTTACACCACACAACACGAGGGGTAGTGCTAAAAGCTTTACATGTATCAACACATTTGATCTTCACAACAGCCCTATGAATCTGGGGTATCATCGTCCCCATTTTACAGATGAAGAGACTGAGGCACAGAGGTTCGGTACCTTGCCTGAGGCCACAGAGCTTGTAAGTGGTGAAGCTGGGATTTGAACCTCTGCAGTCTGTCTCTGATCTGGCCCCTAACCACTGGGCTTACTGCCCCTCTTAAGCCGCAGCACTTACACCCAGGGGCTTTGTCAATGGTTGCCTCTACCAGACTCTCAACTTCAGGGCGAGAACCAAGCCTTTCATGCTGGACCCTCCAGTACTTAGCACAACACTGCTCTCTTTAAATGCTGTGGAATGAATGAGCCAATAAAACAGATTTCCTCCCACTCACAGCGACCTGTCCTTACTCAAATCTGAGCCAGCCTGGATGGCCTCAGAGAGGTGGAAAAAGAGACCCAGCCTTCCTAGGATGGTACCTCCCCTCCTGTCCCCACAGATGCCACCCACCCTGTCTGCCCTGACCACAAGTGTCCAGACACAGGTGTGCAGGCTCTGGGCCTACAGTGGGACAAAGACAGGAACAGCCGCAGCTCATGCCAAATCCCAGAACTGTGTGCTGGAGTTGGAGGGGACAGTCTGGTGTGACAGACCTAGCACGAGGGCCTCCTTGGGGTCCAGTGCAGGATGAGGTCATTTCCATCCAGCAGCTTCCTCCCTCTTCTGGAAAGTGTACCCCCTTTCCCATGGGAGCCCATCCCTGGGGTTCCCTTTCTCCTGGGGTGTGGGGAGACACTGGATGAAGTTTTGGTGCCAGAACCACCCAGAGGCCAGCCTTGCTCTGAACTGGCCGGGGCCGCTGGGGCCACCGTGCTCACCACATACGGGGAAAGGGTCTACCTGGCGAGCCAAGCCAAGCCGAGCAGACAGTGTGGCAACCTGGCCATCAGAGCCCAGTGGCAAGGAGCTGGAGGCTGGCAGCTGGGCCCCGTGGAAAGCCACCTGCCCTGCCTGGATTACACAGTGTATATCTTCCGCCTTTTATACTTCAGCTACTTTGCGTGGGGTTTCTGACATTCATAACTGACTGACACGGCACGCACTGGGAAGGAGTATGAAAGAGCACAGTGGATGCTTGCTGTTATTTGTCTTTTGTTGAACTGTCTGTCTGTTTGCCATATCCAACCCCCTCTCCTTTCCTGTGTAGAGGGAGCTCCCCATTTTGTGCAGAGCAGCAGGCAGGCTGTGCAGCCTTCTCTGCAGCCAGAGGACCATGTCCTCCTCTTCCTGGCTCATGCCCTGGTGACCAGGTGTGAGCCTGTGACCCGAGCTTGGCCAGTCAGCTGCTCAGGCCCCGGCTGTGAATTGGGTGTGTGTGAGTCTCAGAGGAAGAGATGGGTAGGGCGCATCTGTGAACCAGCCCTGGAGGCAGATGTGCAGTGCAGGGGCGGTGGCATCCTCTTAGCCAAACTGTCTCTGCTGAAGGACTGGCCTGGGACCTCCTGCCTCTGCCTTCTGGATCTGCCCTGGTTCTGCCTGTTTTCTGGTCTTTACCTCCTGCCAATTCTGTGGGTGCCTGGCAGCCTTACAATAGTGTCATTTTCTCTTGCTCCCAACCAACAGCCCTAACTGAAATGAGACAGGAAGCACAACTCATTTGGGAAGGAAAATATATAACTGAGAGCAAACCAGGGTCATAAAATGTCATGACAACCCAAAGGCTCCCTCCCCCACCATTCCACCTGTGCCTTGGTGGTGGGGGGGCGGGTGGGGGGCGGGTGGGGGGACAGTGCGACCTCCCATGGAGAACCACAGGGTGGATGGTCACTGTCCTCCTAATGAAATCTTACTGAATCTGTCCACATTCAGAGTTGACTTGTCTCCTAACTCACAATCCATGACAGGCTATGCTTGATGAGGACAGAATGACAATTTCCCATATGAGTGAATTTACCCTTGCTCTGCTCCTCTGGCAGAAATGCCCCCCATGGTTCCCTGTGCAAAATGGATACATGCTGGGTCATGGGACCAGCCCAGCTGGGCTACAGCTGGACATCAGGGCAAACAACTGAAGGGCCGACCAGCCTGGCAAGCTGTGCTGTTTTGGGAGTGGCGCCTCTGGGCTGTTTCAGGACTGTGACAGTCCCCAGAGGGAGAAAGGGGTGAGCAGAGGCAGATAGAGTTCGAAGGAATGAGCCCGGGCTGCATCTGTCTCCTGCAGGCTGCTGCTTCCTCCACCTGCGGCTCCTTCCCTTCTCATCGTCAGCCTCCACCCCTCGAGGTTGCCTCAGGTCTGTTCCTGCAGCCTGAAAGAGGTGCACTAACCCTATTAAAATCCCCACTTTACAGGTGAGGAAATGGATAACTTTTCTCATGAAACCAGTGCCCAAACTCCCATAAACAGACATGATGGCTTGAGATCCTGGCCTAGGAAAAAGGGTGCTTTATTTAGCACCTGTGAATGCTGGGGGAATTTGCAGACATGTTCGCCAGCGCCAGCACGGGCAGAGCAATGGTAGGTCACCTTAGAGTTCACTGAGCATCAGCACACACGTTCAGGTCTCACGTCCTTCTGACTCCACACAGGAGAAAGCGGAGGCCACAGAGGCCAGCTGGTTCCCAGAACACAGATCTGCGGCAGGAAAGCTGGGGCGATCTTCACCCTCCGTCCCCTTCATCACAGCTGCCCCCCATACCCCTGCACTCCTGACCCCTCGGCCTGAGCCTGGGGACGTGGACGCTGTCCCTGTCTCCACAGAGCTTCCTCCTCCAGGCTTGCTCTCCTCTATCCTGCTGCCGGTTATCCTAAAATGCAACTCGAACCCTGCCCCTTCTTAATAACTTTCCTACTAAATAACTTTGTTATTGAGATGAGGTCTCACTGTTGCCCAGGCTGGAGTGCAAGTGGCACAATCACAGTTTACTGCAGCCTCAGACTCCCAGGGTCAGGTGATCTCCTGCCTCAGTCTCCCCAGTAGCTGAGACTACAGGCATGTGCCACCATGCCTGACTCTAAATGACATTTTAGTAACACGTCAAACAGCTAATATGTATCAAGCACTCAATATGTGCCAGGCACTATAAAGAGATAGCACCTCACTTATTTGCATGAGAATCTTGTGAAGTATACACTGATTGTCCCATTACACAGATGAAGAAACAGAGGCACAGAGATGATAAGGCACAGGCCCAACAGCACTCAGACTATACCTGGCAGGGCAAGGACTGAAAGCAGCAGGTGCACAGCTCCCCATGGAGTTGGAGGGGATGGCTGCAGCAGGAGCCAGGAAGCCTGAGCCGGGGACCAAGACCGGGTCAGAGGCTCTGTGACCCTCTCCACGGTCTACTCAAATAGAACAAAGCAAGAGTGTCCTCTGGGAATCAAGTTGCCCCCGGAGATAGCCAGCACTGTCTTGGTTCTGTGCTGACCTGTGACACTGGCCACTCCTCACCAGAACCACCTTCACTGAGTTTATGGAGCATGTCTACGCCGGAGCACATCTACGCTGCAGGGAAGGCCGGGTCTTCTTATCCCATCATGCAGCAAACCGAGGTGGCAGCCTATGTGACCAACCTAGGGCCCAGGGCTCCTCAGTGACAGCCCAGAGCCTACTGCTCATACTCCTTGGGGTTGCTGTGCCATCTTCTAGAACCTACTATCTGGACAGGACTGGCTATCACCCATGTGGAAAGCTTTCCATCTGCAGGTATAACTGGGTTCTCCCAGAAATTTCTGGAAGGAAGAATTAGCTACACTGTGACTTAGGGCCCTGCAGGATCCTCAGTAAGGCAGGTCTTGGGGGATGGGATGTCCTTAGTGCTGGTCCCAACACTGTCTGGGTTGCCCATGGCTCTGCTGCCAAAGCCAGGGTGGGCTCAGCTGGCGGGCGGAGGTCCGTGTGTGTGCAAAGCGCTCTGTTTCCTCTGTTAAGCCTGCTGTGCATGTTGCCAAGCCTAAAATTCCGCATCAGAGAGAGTCGTAGCTTTACTTAAGGACAGCGTCTTCTGACTCCTCCGTCAACACCTGTCGGGTGCAGCGGTGGCGGGAAGAGGCATCTCCACTCTACCTTGCCCTGATGGTGCAGTTTCAGCCAGGCCCGGCCCATCAGCAGAGGACACAGCCCTGATTTCAACCAGAGACAAAGGCAGGGGCCATGAGCTGAGACCTGGGGTGGCTTCAGTGGCCAGAGAACCATGAGGCCAGCCCCACAGCCAAGGGAGTGCAGAGGCTGTAAGTGGTTTCAGAAAATTCAGGGTGGTGCCGGGCAAAGCTCATGCCTGCATCTTTTCCTTTTGTTTTCTGAGGAGGCGAACCCCTCTTTTCTGGGTGAGAGGTCAGGAGGTCTGGGACACGGGTCCACAGTCGGCCTAGGGAGGCGGGCCTGGGGTGTGCAGGCTTTCCTGCCTGGGTTTAACCAGAAACACTTATCTCGCCCAGAGGTCCACGCAGGACTGGGCTGGCCTCTGGCTGGGCTCAGCACTGACCAGGCAGCAGCCAAGAGGACTGGGACACAGCCCTGGGCCCCACAGAGCTGCTGCCGGTAGCCAGGCTGCCCTAGTGGTCCCCTCCTCCTCCGGGGTTGCCTTGGCAACCGAGCAGGAGGGACCCTGCTGTCTGGCCCTGGCACTCATCTCTTGCTTTTCCAGCCTCATCTACATTCCAACCCTTGGTAAGAGCCGGTGTCGGAAGCCCTGACATGGAGATGACACCCTGCCGAGACCTGACCCTGGCCCCAGCGCTGCGCGTGGCAGGGATGGGTTGCTGGGGTGTGTGTGTGTGTGTGTGTGTGTGTGTGTGTATGTGTGTGTGAGAGAGAATGTGGTGAGGTTGTTGCCTTGCTGTGAGTGTGAGTGTGGGGGGTGGCTGCCCTGCTGGGTAAGTGTGGGGGGTGGTTGCCTTGCTGTGTATGAGTGTGTGGGATAGTTACCTTGTGTGAGTGTGTGTATGGGGTGGTTACTCTCCTGGGTGTGTGAGTGTGTGAGTGTGGGGGGGTGGTTGCTCTGCTGGATGTGTGTGAGTGTGTGGGATGGTTATCTTGTGTGAGTGTGAGTGTGTGTGGGTTGGTTGCTCTGCTGGGTGTGTGTGAGTGTGGGGGGTGGTTGCTCTCCTGGGTGTGTGAGTGTGTGAGTGTGTGGGGTGGTTGCTCTGCTGGGTGTGTGTGAGTGTGGGGGGTGGTTGCCTTGCTGTGTGTGAGTGTGTGTGTGGGTTGGTTGCCCGGCTGGGTGTGTGTGTGTGAGTGTGGGGGGTGGTTGCTCTGCTGGGTGTGTGTGAGTGTGGGGGATGGTTGCCGTGTTGGGTGTGTGTGTGTGAGTGTGTGGGGTGGTTGCTCTGCTGGGTGTGTGTGAGTGAGTGTGGGGGGTGGTTGCTTTGCTGGGTGTGTGTGTGAGTGTGGGTGTGAGGGGTGGTTGCTTTGCTGGGTGTGTGTGTGTGAGTGTGTGGTATGGTTGCTCTGCTGGGTGTGAGTGTGTGAGTGTGGGGGGTGGTTGCTCTGCTGGGTGTGTGTGTGTGTGAGTGTGGGGGGTGGTTGCTGTGCTGGGTGTGTGTGTGTGAGTGTGGGGGGTGGTTGCCGTGCTGGGTGTGTGTGTGTGAGTGTGGGGGGTGGTTGCTCTGCTGGGTGTGTGTGTGTGAGTGTGTGGTATGGTTGCTCTGCTGGGTGTGAGTGTGTGAGTGTGGGGGGTGGTTGCTCTGCTGGGTGTGTGTGTGTGTGAGTGTGGGGGGTGGTTGCTGTGCTGGGTGTGTGTGTGTGAGTGTGGGGGGTGGTTGCCGTGCTGGGTGTGTGTGTGTGAGTGTGGGGGGTGGTTGCTCTGCTGGGTGTGTGTGTGTGAGTGTGTGGTATGGTTGCTCTGCTGGGTGTGTGTGTGTGAGTGTGGGGGGTGGTTGCTCTGCTGGGTGTGTGTGTGTGAGTGTGTGGTATGGTTGCTCTGCTGGGTGTGAGTGTGTGAGTGTGGGGGGTGGTTGCTCTGCTGGGTGTGTGTGTGTGTGAGTGTGGGGGGTGGTTGCTCTGCTGGGTGTGAGTGTGTGAGTGTGGGGGGTGGTTGCTGTGCTGGGTGTGTGAGTGTGTGAGTGTGGGGGGTGGTTGCTCTGCTGGGTGTATGAGTGTGTGAGTGTGGGGGGTGGTTGCTCTGCTGGGTGTGTGTGTGTGAGTGTGTGGTATGGTTGCTCTGCTGGGTGTGAGTGTGTGAGTGTGGGGGGTGGTTGCTGTGCTGGGTGTGTGAGTGTGTGAGTGTGGGGGGTGGTTGCTCTGCTGGGTGTATGAGTGTGTGAGTGTGGGGGGTGGTTGCTCTGCTGGGTGTATGAGTGTGTGAGTGTGGGGGGTGGTTGCTCTGCTGGGTGTGTGTGTGTGAGTGTGGGGGGTGGTTGCTCTGCTGAGTGTGTGTGTGTGTGAGTGTGGGGGGTGGTTGCTCTGCTGGGTGTGTGTGTGTGAGTGTGGGGGGTGGTTGCTCTGCTGGGTGTGTGTGTGTGTGAGTGTGGGGGGTAGTTGCCCTGCTGGGTGTGTGTGTGTGAGTGTGGGGGGTGGTTGCTCTGCTGGGTGTGAGTGTGTGAGTGTGGGGGGTGGTTGCTCTGCTGAGTGTGTGTGTGTGTGAGTGTGGGGGGTGGTTGCTCTGCTGGGTGTGTGAGTGTGTGAGTGTGTGGTATGGTTGCTCTGCTGGGTGTGAGTGTGTGAGTGTGGGGGGTGGTTGCTCTGCTGGGTGTGTGAGTGTGTGAGTGTGGGGGGTGGTTGCTCTGCTGGGTGTGTGAGTGTGTGAGTTTGGGGGGTGGTTGCCTCGCTGGGTGTATGAGTGTGTGAGTGTGGGGGGTGGTTGCTCTGCTGGGTGTGTGTGTGAGTGTGGGTGTGAGGGGTGGTTGCTCTGCTGGGTGTGTGTGTGTGTGAGTGTGGGGGGTGGTTGCTCTGCTGGGTGTGTGAGTGTGTGAGTGTGGGGGGTGGTTGCCTCGCTGGGTGTATGAGTGTGAGAGTGTGGGTAGTTGCCCTGCTGGGTGTGTGACTATATGAGTGTGGGGTGTGTGTTCTGGGTGTGGTTGGTGATGAGTTAGGGATATGAGTGGGGCTGGATTAGGGGAGTGAGTGGGGCTAGGTTAGGGACGTGGGTGGGGCTGGGTTAGGGAAGTGGGCGGGGCTGAGTTAGGGAAGTGAGTGGGGCCCTGGGTTAGGGAAGTGGGGGGTATGGGTTAGGGAAGTGGGTGGGGCTGGGTTAGGGAAGTGAGTGGGACTGGTTAAGGGAAGTGAGTGGGGCTGGGTTAGGGATGTAGGTGGGGCTGGATTAGGGAAGTGGGCTGCACTGGGTTGGGGTATGGGCGGAGTTGGGTTAAGGAAGTGGGTGGGGCTGGGTTAGGGAAGTGGGCGGGGCTGGGTTGGGGAAGTGAGTGGGGCTGGGTTAGGGATGTGGGCGGGGCTGGGTTAGGGAAGTGGGCAGGGCTGGGTTAGGGAAGTGGGCGGGATCAGGGCTCCACAGGACAGTGCTCCTGGGGTTTTCTCCAAGCACACTGTGGGCTACACTGCCCGGCGAGCATTCTCTCCAGCACATGTTGTCCAGCCAGGCAGCACTAGCCTTCCCCCTTCCTGGAAGCCTCCTGTTTGCTGCCTGGGTTTCCCCTCCCTGCTGCATACCCTTGTGAGAACTTGACGGTCTCTTCTGAAGGAAGTTGATGCTGTGCCACAATGTCATATGCTGGCTGCTTCATGCCTGGTTCTGCTTGAATGTCACCTCCACGCAAACCCCAGCCTGGGCCACAGGATGGAACCCAGCACTCGCCTCCCTGGTGCTTCCTGGAGTTCATCACTCACTCCATGATGTTGGTTGGTGTCTGTGTGTCCCACCCTTGAGAATGCCAGCTCCTAGCAGGCAGGAGCTTCCAAAGTCTGTTCCTGACTGTGACCCCGGCACTCAGAGCAGTGCCCGGCACACAGTGGGTGCTCAGGAAACTTGCTGAGTAAGACAGTGAGTACATGAATGAATGAAGAGGACTTTCTGGGCCTTTGTTCTTGTCTTTGGCCCTCACTGGTGAGCTAGGGCCTGCACTGCCTGAAAGCTCATCTGAGGGCTCGCCTCCTCCCTGAAGCCCTCTCAGATTCCCCACCTTCCAGGCCACCTTTCTCTGAATTCTCCGGGCACTTGCTTTCCTCATGCTGAATGCACACTGGCCCGCATGACCTTGAACTGTGGGAGTCTGTGGTCCTGTCTTCCTGAGCAGACATGAGCTCCTTGAGGGGCAGGACACTGCTGCACCTTTTGTGTGCTGAGCACAGGGCCCTGCAAACAGCAGATGTTCAGTGTGTGCTGATGACGCTGATGGGGTGAAGTCAGTGAACAAAGTCCAGCCAGAGTCGTTCACAGCTCCAGATGACATCTCCCCAGCAGAAGGCCTCCCACAGCTTCATGGGTAAGACTTTCAAAGTCGGAATGCTTCTGGTGGCTGAGTCATCTTTCCTAAGCTGAGATGGGGTAGTTTAGGAGGCTGGTCTCAACTTTATGTCTCATCCTTCCCCGATAGCCTTATGTTTGAATTTGACTCAGTCTTCAAACCTGGGTCAAACAGCACCTCACTCGACAGTCTTCTGTGCTTTTCTAAATGGAGCTGACGGCTTCCTCCCTTCACACTTCGATCTGAGCGCTTTCCTGCCCAGTCTCAGGTGCAGCAGTGCACCTGCTGGACGGTTTTACTGAGTCACATTTCTGATGTGCCTGTCGGGTGAACAGATCTATCTTTTTCTAGCATCCCTTCTGTGGGCATCACTCCTGTCTAATTTCAGGTGGTTCTGAAGGGACCATGAGTCACAGCACCTGCCCTTCACCCCAGACCCAGGAACACTCACGACACCCAGAAAAAGACATTCATTTTAGCCCTTACTCTGGCAATAGTGACTGGACCTGGGGATGTGCACTGGGCTACAAAAGGCCAATCAGAATATTTTCATGGGATGTAAACACAGACACTTGGAGAAATAGGGTCTTTTCATCAGGAGCAGCTCAGCTGGGAGGATATAAGCTTGAAGTTTCCAGAGTTTGGAGAAAGCCCGTTTGCAGTAAAAAGGGAATAAGCCCGAGGTAATGAGAACTAAGGGAAAAACAGAGAGAGAGAGAAAGAGAGAGCATCCTGACATCTTCTGAGCCCTTAGGCCCAGCAGAACCTAAAGAGCTAAAGAGTGAAACACACCAGAAGATCTCTTGCTGTCAAGAGAGGCCAGAACGGCACTGCCCACATTAGACTGGGCTTCAGGAGGGTGGACTCGCCCCTAGCTCTTCCCCCTGCTGCTCATGGCCACCTGCTGGGTGTAACCAGTTCAACTTCTACACATACTTTCTGATAACAAAATCAATGCATGACTGACTAGTTTTCTCTCTATCATCCATTTCTCTATTTCTCATTTACACAGAAATAAATGAAAATTGTTAGAAGGAGGAGGAAAAGAAAAGACCTTTTTCCTATTGTGCCAGGCACTGTGCAATGTCTAGTTTAACACCTGAAATGACCCTGAGGCACGACTGGTATCATCTAGTATCTCGTATTATCTCTACTGCAGGCAAGGAAACCACAGCTCACAAGGAGGTCAGGGAGGGAACCACCATTCCAGCTCAAGTCTCCCCATCTCCACCATTGTGACCATCTTCCCAGAAGACTCCATTTGTACAGAAGTAACAGGCATGTGAGCTTTATCGTACTTAAAAAGTCCGGTGTTCCTAGAAACCTCAGGGGCAAATAACAACATGGAAATATTCCCAAGGCAATGCTTTGTTTTTCTGTAAAGTTGTTCTGGGCAGAAGAGGAAGAAGAGACTGAGCGCCTCGGTCTGCAGTGCCCAGCATGCGGGTGCTGAGTACGGCTGCTACGGTGGGAGGGCCTCTTTCTGAGGCTGGGGTCTTAGTCCTCAGGCAGGGCTGGGCAGTGAGGGGACCTCAGCCTAAGGGAAGTTCTGTCATTAACAACCTGTGACCCTGGACAAGTCACACGACTCTGGAATTCAACTGGAACAGGGACTCATTTCATTTCCTTCCTTCCTTCCTTCCTTCCTTCCTTCCTTCCTTCCTTCCTTCCTTCCTTCCTTCCTTCCTTCCTTCCTTCCTTCCCTCCCTCCCTCCCTCCGTCCTTCCTTCCTTCCTTCTTTTTTTTTTCTTTTTTCTTCCTTCTTTTTTTTTTCTTTTTTTTTTTTTTTTAACAGAGTTTTGCTCTTGCCACCCAGGCTGGAATGCAGTGGTGCCATCTCGGCTCACTGTAACCTCTGCCTCCCAGGTTCAAGTGACTCTCCTGCCTCAGCCTCCTAAGTAGCTGGGATTACAGACTCCCGCCACCACACCTGGCTAATTTTTGTATTTTTAGTAGAGACAGGGTTTCACCATGTTGGCCAGGCTGGTCTTGAACTCCTGACATCAGGTGATCAGCCTACCTCAGCCTCCCAAAGTGCTGGGATTACAGGCGTGAGCCACTGCGCCTGGCCAGGAACTCATTTCATTTGTTTGTTTTGGTTGATGGGGGTGGCTCCTGGGCCAGTCCCAGGGACAACTGTGATGCTGTCCCTGGGGCCACCAGTGTGAGAGGATGGGTACATGGCATGAAACCCAGTACAGGACTCTGGGAGGGGGCAGGCGCCCTAGTGGGCTATACCCCTAGATTGCCCTAATACTCTGACTTTGGGCAGCCCTGGGCGCCTCCCACCTGGGGTCCCAGCATTGCTGATGGGAGTGGGAGAAACATTTTAGACAGACCCAGCCTGGTGTGGAAGAGAAGAGAGTTCCTGGCCTGGGAGTCAGCTACTGGGGTCCCGTCCCACCCTGAGCCATGGGTTTGGGTGTGATGACCTCTGCGCCCTCTTCCACCGTGACACATGCAGAGTCAGCCCACAGCAGAAGGTAGGGGGACCACCATGTCATGGAGCCACACCCCTGGAGTCAGGGAGTAGAGGCGCCCACTCGCCCATGTTTCCCTGGGGACTGTCTCCCAGCAAAGCCCAGTCTGCCGTGTCCTATGCTAATGGTTGCACTTCAGCTCAGGATTGAAGCTTCCGTTTCCACACCTGGAGCAACAAGAGCAACCACATGCATTTTTTAATCACACTGCATTTGCAAATTTTTTCCCCCACACACACAATGACCTGAGCTAGGGAGGCCTCCCTAAGAATTATACCACAGAGAACTGCACACCAGAGCCATCGAAAGAACTGCCCCAGGTCCCACAGCTCCATGAGTGGGGCTGGCTGGGCTTGCACCCAAATCTTTTGACTCCAAGTTGAACCTTGCACCTTGCATCTATTGTCTAGGAAACAGGGAAACCTCGCTTGTCTTGCTGGGACATTATGAGGAAAGAATCTATAAAAAATACTTAAGACCTTTGCAAATGCAAAGTGCTGGGTCCATGCTGAATAATTGATGGGCTCAGGCTGCTTGGAGCTGACGCACAGTCCTGCAGGAAGGCTGGGAGCGCGGAAACCTTCCTTTTCATTTAGCCCAGTGAAAGAGGCTGCCGAGAAAATCGCCAAGAAAGACGACGGCTTCCCTGTTGGTCAGAAAGAGGCCCTGGCTCCTGGGAGCCATAGATCTAATTTATGGCCTCCCTGAAAGGCGGGGAGAAAGCCCAGGGCCACTGCAGGGAGAGGGGCTCTTGGGACACCCAGTCACTGGTGTGTCCCTTCCAAGGCTGTGGGGCTCTGGGAAAGGGCGACCCTGGCAGGCAGGGAGAGGTGCCTGAGAATCTGAGAGTTTGATTTTGGAGGAGATGGGGAGGGGGAAAGTAGCCATGGGAAAAGCAGAGAAGGATGTGGTTTTCCTCCCGGGAAATGCTCAACAAGGCATGGATGCTCAGAAGGGCTAAGGCAGTCTGCTGCCGCCCCGCCAACCGCCACATGAGACCCAGGGTTTTTCTGGCCAAAGGCCATGGTGGCAGTGGGGATTAGAGGGCAGAAAGTAGACACAGAGTGGCCTTTAGAGCAATCTGCAGAGATGAAAGCAGAATGCAGCGCAGGCCAGTGCCCCGGCTATACAAACAGGAAACACTTCCCAGCTGGCTGAAACTCAGACACCAGGGCACAGCTAAGGACACTGGGGATGTGTGCCCTCCCTCATGGCTCCAGCCCACCAGAGTGGCTCCTAACCAGCTGGCATTGGCCTCAGCCTCCAAACAAGGCAGATCTAGGACTATTCGAATCCACAGGATAATTGGCTCCAAGTTGAAAATAGGCAGAATCAACAAACTCCAGCTCAAGTGGGGATCTGTCCAGATGATCTGCTTTCTACTTTATCCACAGCACAAATTCCAAAGCCCAAGATTTCTAAAAGACTTCCTAAGGCCTTTCACGGTGATCCCTGTGCTTATGCCAACTGGGCACTTCCATGTTCAGGCTCGGGGTGCTGACGTATCAGGGACTAGAAGGGTCCTTAGGGTTTCCTGGTGTTTGGACGCAGTGGGGTCCCAGTGTGGCCTCAGCCCAGCCAGGACTGCCCAGTGCAGCCTGTAATTGGCTGCAGGCGCAGCGCTGTGCCTGCACTGGGGCTTGGCGGGGACATGTGGCCTGAGTGCCCGTGGGCAGGACAGAAAATGGGATGTGTGACTTTGCTTCCCTGCCGTGTCAGCTTGCATTGGAGGTACCGGGCTGCTGAAGCCTCTCGGGTTCACACCTCACAGAGGAAAGGAATCAGGAGCAGGAGAAAGGGATGGAGCAGGTTAGCAACAGGGCAGAGCCGGGTGTCGGGGGACGTGGGTTGGTTGACAGCTAGCCCTGCCACTTACTAGTTCTATGACCTTGATCAACAGATTCAACCCTCCTAGGCCTAGGTTCCACATCCATGAAACAGGATTGTACCTGTTTGTACAAATTGTACCTGGATTGTACCTCACAGTTTTGGAAGGACCAAATGAGATCAAGTTTACATGAATTTTTAGTTATACCTCTAATAGGACTGTCACCTCCTGCTCTTGACTGTGCTTGGTTGTCGCTCTCCTTGGTCCATCAAATTAGGAAATGGCTCCTGCACTGCGAAAGTTAACTGAAGCATGCAGAACAGCATCTTACTGTCAACTCAGGACTCTACTGCATAAACCGCCTTTCCTCATCAGCAGCCCTGCCAGACTGTACGCTCCCTGAGGGCAGGGCCTTCACCTTCTGCTTCCTTGGTAGGGTGGTGCATTTGGATCCTGAACTCCTTTGCAGAGATGGTGGGCTGTTCTGTGTGGTTTCATTATTCCAGCTGCAACCTGGGTGAATTCAAATCAGTAACACCCACCCCTACCCCACTCGCAGCCACTGCCTCCCAGCAGAAAGCATCTGCGTCAGAGGCGGCCGGGACAGGCACTTGGGCGTCTTTATCTCTGGTCAGCATTGGGCATTTGATGATTAGCAAAGTAAACAGTAGAAACGTGTTCTCATTGGTAAAGACAGAGGTATTCAACATATGTGGGTTGGCTAAACGAATTCAGAGACACTCTTGACTCAGGAAAGAGCAGGAGAAAGAATCCATGAGAGCTCCAGGGAGGTGTGGTCAGGGCAGCAGAGAGCAGATTGCTGGGCTTCACCGAGCCCCCAGGACAGGCTGTAGAGACTGCTGGACCCGTGTGCAGGTAAATATTTGTCCAAAAATGTGTACATGTCTGGCAGAATCTGCTCTGAGGCTGCTTTCATTCAAACTTGATAATGAGGTTGTCTTCACTTTCCTCCAAGTTTTCAGCAGCTGCTATCAAACAAATAAACAAAACAGCAGCAGCCACACAGCCAAACCTGGGAAGTGCCTTTGTGACTCGAGGGACTTAGGTTAGTTCACACCTGGCATGAGGCTTCCAGAGTGAAGTGTGTAGAGATGATCACAGGACTAGTGAGGTAGTGTCACTTTCAACTTGATGGTGGACAGTGGGGGCCAGGTCCCTGAGGCAAGGACCCTCATCCAGAACCTTCCTGGGTGGCCACCCCCTTAAGGGTGCACCTGCTGACCTAGGGGTTGCTGTGCCCAGCCAGCTCGCAGAAGCTCCGCTGGCTTCCTGGAATGAGGAAATGCTGCTCAGCCTTTGAGAAGGCCTGGAACTATAGCCAGTGCGCAGGTCACCGCCTAGGCTCTTTCCATACCTGCCACTGGACCTGGAAAATGGGGTCTGACCTGGGCCTGTCCCTCTAGGTCCCAAGGGATAAGCCCTGCGAGGGAGCCCTCAGGCATCTACTGCCAGCTTCCATGTTTGGATCAGGATGCCCTGGAAGGAACTTCTGGCCACACTGAAGAAATGGGGGCTTGGTCTATGCCCCCAGCAGGAGAAGGTGAACCCCATCCTCTGCAGGTCTCTGCAGAGGCCGCTGGGGAGGAAGATCACACTTACGGGTACCCGAGGGACCCTTTGGAAACTCCTCAGTGAAGGGAGCTTTGCGGTGGGGGAGCAAAGCCACTCCCCACTAGAGATGACAACTTGGGGGAAGCTACTGTGCGCTGAGGCCACGTGGCAGGGCCCTGGCGTGGGGAGGAGCCTGACGCTAGACAGCTGCTGCTAGAGAAGACAGGCCCCCTTGACGGCTGTGCCCACAGGAAGTCTGGGCTACTGCTCAGCACAGTCCTTCTCTTGAGAGTGGCTGATGGATGAGATTTGATGCTGCCTGGCAGAGCTGAGCAGGCAGGCAGTGCCCAAGAGGAAAGGGGGTGAGGTGGGAGCAGCCCCGCTCAAACTGCTTTGCTCACCTCTCTCCAGGCTTGTCCTTCCTCTCCAACACTTCTCCAGAGGGAAGTGGTACGGGTCAGGGTGGGGAAGAGTTGGCCTTTAATGGACAGGGCAACGGTCCTAACCAGGGAAAAGCTGAGACCTGCGGCCTACCCGACTCATCCTGGCAACACAGCCCTCGGTGGAAGCTCAGACTCTACAGATGATCGCAGAGTCACTGAGGCTCACCTGTTGCCCCTTCTAAACTCTTTTCTCACCCTGCCCCATCCTTCCTGCTCCCCACCTCCCCCTGCCCGCCGTGTAGCCCATCCTCGGCTCCTCAAGGTCTGTTTCAGACTGTGCTTTTCCTTCCTCTCTCCACATGACAATCCAAGTCCCAGGGTGCATTTGCATAATACGAGCCAGCCAGGCTAATCCTAAGGGATTTCCAGTTAGTGGCACGTGAGTGCTCTCCCATCCCTGGTCTGGAAACCGGGAGCAAAGTTCTCAGTTATTCATCTTCCGCCTTTGCAAGCAGCTCAAGTCCCTTGGGAAAGCACAGCTCCCAAAGGGTTCTGGGAATTCCAGGAGCTCCTGTAGGGCCAACCGGGCTTTCTACGAGCAAGATTTGCCTAGAGAACACAGCAGCCAGGGTGTGAGAAGCCTAGCAAGTAGTTTCTTCCTCATTGGCCTGGGGCTCTGTGGCTCTCTCTCAGCAAACAGTTAGGTACGGCCTTAATTTATTTCCCTGCCAGAGTCCCTCTTGGAGGGGGGCCAAGCTCGTAGACAGGAAGGCGGGGACCGGCAATTTAGTGGAAATCCATGCATGTAATTGGGAGGACCAGAAGAACAGGAGCAAGTGCGCAGGGAGTCTGGGGGTTCTGGGCAGGCAAGGAGGAGAACAGGGTGTGGGGGAGCAACCCTTTCTTCTGCTTCAGGTGAGAAGAATTGAGGCTGGCCAGGCCTGACGGCACAGACTTGCAAGCTCCTGATAGAAGAAATGGCTTTCCTGGCTCCACCAGGTTCCTCAAGAAGGCAGGTGACCTTCTCAGGTCATGAGATGAACCCCACCACACGGTCCTCATTTCATCTGGGTGTGAGTGGTTTCTGCCCCTCTCGGGGCCTTAGGTGCCTCAGATTTCCCAAAGCAGCCTTCCTTTGAGAGCCACACCAGGTCACTTAATTTCTCAGAGTCCCATTGGCAAAACAAGGATAATAGAGTCCCCTTGAAGGATGATGGGGAGGATGGAGTGGCCAAGGGATGCGAAGGGTTTCAAAGTAGTGCATGGTCCATAAATGCACTCAAGAAAGAAGAACTGTCATCTTTATCCACTCCAAGCACAGCCCATGGCTGCTTTCCAAGCTCCTTAAAAACACACTGCAGAAGTTTCTATCCTGCCTAGGCTCTCAGGCAACAGGCGCCACCGCACCTCTGCTTTCCCAAGACTTTGTCTACGCTCTCCAGGCTCCGTCCTGAGCTTAGTGAGGGGGCAGGACTGTGCTTACTGTATCAATGGGAAGCTGCTTTGGAGCACGTGTCCCTTTGGGAAAACCCTGTGGATAGGGACCTGATCTCATCTTCTGGGATTCTCCAGCAATGACGGGGAGTTTGTGGAAACCTGACTTGGGAGAACCTGCTTGCAGGCATAAGGCAGTGGCCAGCCCCCAACCTAGAGTCAATCCTCCTTCCAGATTTTCCCAGGAGGTCCCAGTCCTCAGAATTCCCTCCAAGCCCCACCGGGAACAAGAACCAGGTAGGAATGGGTTTGCAAAAAAGCAATACCTCCAACCTGACTGGGCTGAAGAAGACACCCCACCCCTTGTGGTCTGTGGCCCCGTGTCTCGGTGACTCAGGGTGCCCACCTTCAAGGCTGACCTGCTCATTCCCGGGGGCCCTTTGGGCTGTGCCGTTCCCTCAGGTCACATTGGCTTGGGTCCTTAGAGCACCCGGGTGCCCACGTGCCCTGGGCCACTTCTCCTGAGTTAGGGATGGCATCCGTGGGGACAGAAAACTTCCATCTCACTGAACCTGAAGACAGGAGCCAGGCTGGAATTGGAGGTCACCAGCTGCCTGGGAGTGGACCCGGAGAGGCTGAATGGGGCCCTCCCTCTCAGACGGCAGACCCCAAACCCCCACCCAGAATCCGAGCCCGGACAGGGCCAGCAGGGAACTGGGAGATGAAGTCCAGCCCTGGCTGCCCTGCTCCTCTGGGAGGGCAGCGAGCCCGCAGGAGCGGGAGCGCATGAGCGGCCTCTCCCTGGGGCGGTGGGCGCACGTCCCCTCCGGGGCGCTTTGGGATCGGGCTGCTCCGCGCCACCGCTCGCTCTGGGGACCTGCGACGCCTCAACCCCTGCCCAGCGCGCGCCGCTCGCCGCGGCCACACCTCCCAGCCCCTGGGAAAGTCCCCGCCGCCGGCGCGAACCCACCTTCCGGGCGCCCAGGGGCCCTGCTGGGGACTCGCCGGGGTCCCCGCTGCCTCCTCCTGGGCGGGTCCTCGCTGCCCGGCTCCAGTTCGGCCTCAGCTCGGCGCTACCGCCTCGCCTCTCCGAGCTCCGGTGAATTCTCGGCGCTGCTCCTTTCGGAAAGGACTTTTTTTTTCCCCCTGCGTTGCGTCAGGGCGGTTGCCTGGCGACGGCCGAGCTCTCAGCCGCGAGCCTTTCACCGCGATCCCGGCCGGGCGTTCTCGCCCCGGGTCCGAGAGCGCCCAGGGTCCTAGCGCCCCGTCGGTTCTCCGGCCCGGGCGGCTCCCGCCAGTGGAGGCGAACTGCACGCCTTCGCCAAACCCCAGATGAAACCAAACCCAAACATCCATTTTCTCATTAAACCCGAAACCAAGGCAGTTTCCCCCAATTGTGGCAACGTGGCTGCGCCACTGTCAGCAGTTTGTCCGCATGGAGGGGGCAAGGGGACCCCAAGCCCACGGCCTCACCCGCCTACACACGGTTGGAGTTCATAGGACCAGCGGCCACGACTGCTCCCGAGCGCCTACTGTGGGCAACACCCCCCGACGACCCAGCAGGGCAAGTGTAGGTATCTCTGGCTGCCAGATGAGGAAATTGAGGCGCAGAGACCTGAGCGTTTGCCCCACTAACCACAGGGTGCCTGTCCCGTCAGGGGCGCGGCATCGGCCACCTCTGGCTGTCCTTAGATTCTAAGATCCAGTCTCTGCTCCATCAAAGCCCAGAGCTGCAAACCCTAAGGCACACGCAGGACAGCAGCCCGAGCTGCCTGACCCGCAGGACTTCAGGACCAGTCCCAGCTTCTGACGAGGGGCGCAGGCCAGACACCGGAGGCCCCAAGGCTAGTTACTCGATGAGGATCTCTTACCCCAGACCTCACCAAGCACCTTTCCTAGATGCCCGGGACTGGAAGCGTCTTTCAAAGCGCTCCAATCTGCCATTCTTACGATACCCCTGGGCGTGCGCGCAGGCGCCGTCTACAGGGCAGACGCGAAGCTGAGTGGTGGTGGGGCTGCAAAGTGACTGGCGCCGGCTCCAGGCAGGTGCACGGCTGATGGGGCCTTCTGTGGGGCCTTAGCCCCTGCAGGGGCCCGAGACCCTTGTGCTGCCCTCTGGTGCCCGTGTCCTTCACTGCAACTCCGCATGCAGCCCTGACCTACTCCCTTCCTTTCTGACCTTCACTGGAAGGTCCTCTAAGGGACGTCGTCTAAGGAGACACCTTGCCAGTACAGACCTAGTCATGCCAATAATAAGCCAGCGGGTGTATTAACAGGCGTCTTTTGGAGAGTCACGGAGTTGATCCAGATCTTCTGATTCCAGCTCCTAAACATCACACCTTCCTTCTTCCTGCCCCCTGCCACTGTCCCTACCCAAGCCACCAGCAGGTTGCCCTACCCAGTTCTGGGACCTGCCACCCGGGTCCAAGCGTGCGCGTAGTCTCCTTACTGATCTCCCTTTACCCACTCTCAGCGCCTCCCAAGCCAGTTACTCCTCCACAAGCAGGGGAAACTTACGAATGGAAGTCCAATCTCAGCTACTTCTGCTTAAAGGCCTTCAACCGGCCCCCAGTCCTCGGGGGATTAAGAGCTAGCTTGGCTGCAGGGGCCTGGTTGGCCTCTGTCCATCTCTAGGGCCTTGTCTTGCACAGACCCTTGCTCCCCAGACAGATGCTCTTCCAGTCCCTCTGTACACCTGCTCCTCCCCACGGGCTGCTGCAGCTCTGCCTCCCAAGGGAACCCCAGGTTACAGGTGCTGGCAGCCCCCTGCCTTATCTCCTTCATGGACCAGTTATAATTCCAAGTTTACCTGTGAGGTTATTTGATTGGTGCCTGTCTCCCTCTGAGGCAGTAGGCTCCGGAAGGGCATGAACCATGTTTGCAGGCAGAAGCCTCAATCTGGACTTGGGGATGCAGCATCCTTCTGGGTGCTGGCTGTTTCTGACCGCAGCCCTGGTGCTGAGCCCTAGTTGGCTGCATTGCTCACTGGTGTGCCCATGGCCCTGGCACGTGGTGAATGCTCCAAGGTCTTTTTGGATGGGCCATTCAGCCCCATCTGGAAATGCTTTGTCCCACCTCTACCTCCTGGCTCCCCATTTGAACTGTGGCTTCTATTTCTGCGAGTGCAGATGCTTTCTCATGGGGGAATTGTCGCATGCCTCAAATGGACAGGCAGCCTGTCCAGGGCAAGGGTGGCATCTTGCCCTGTGGCTCCCATTCTGCCTGGCATGTGCCTATGGGCAGGAGGGTGATCAGTGATGGGGACCAGGAGGAGAGTGGGCCAGAGGAAAGAGGAAGGGGAGGAGGAAGAGCAGTCTTGGTTGGAGTAGACTCGACTCCAACGTCAAACCATATGGAGTGGTCAAATAAATGAGTTAGCACAGAATGGTATGTAGCCTTTGAAATAATATTCTCAAAAACTATTTGATCATATAGAAAAATACTAATGATTTAATGCTAAGTAAATAAGACTGGGACACCAGATCCTGTGTACATTATGAAACTTCTCATTCTAATATCTAATTCATATGCATGCATGGAAAAAAGATTGGAAGAGTACATGCAAATATTAGCTGTGGTTATCTCTGGGCTGCAGGATAATAGAGGATTTAAAATGTCTTCTGTACGCCTGCATTCGTTTTCTACAGTGAATCATTTTGTAATGAGAGACATCAAGAAACACTACTCAAAAGGGAAGATGGCACTGTGTTGGTGTTCCTGATAGCACTTCCTTTTGTATCAGGCACTCTGAAACTCGGTGATGGTGGGAGGATCTGGGTGGGCCAGAGAGGGCAGGGCCACCTAGAGGCTCCTCCTTCCCCTTGATTCCTTACAGAGAAGTTTTCTTTCAAGCGGTGCATGATGCATGAGACATTGGCTCTTACAGTCCTGCAGGAAGCTGTGAAATAGACGAGTCAAGAAAAATGCCCAGCCAGGCATGGTAGTTCACGCCTATAATCCCAGCACTTTGGGAGGTTGAGGCAGGAGGATTGCTTGAGCCCAGGAATTGGACACCAGCCTGGGCAACATGGTGAGACCCCGTTTATAAAAAAAAAAAAAAAAAAAAATGAGGAAGGAGAAAGAAAACTCAGCTGGGCATGGTGGTACATACCTGAAGTCCCAGCTACTTGGGAGGCTGAGGTGCGACGACTGCTTGAGCCCAGGAGATGAAGGTTGCAGTCAGCCATGATTGCACCACCGCACTCCAGCCTGGGCAACAGAGCAAGACCCTATCTCAAAAATAAAATAAATAAATAAATAAATAAAAGATTTAAACTTAAAATATTATTTTAGAATTTCTCTCAATTCATTTATTCATCTATTCAATAAATATGTATTAGCACCACTAAATACTGGACACTGTTCTAGGCTCTTGGGAAATGTTAGTGAACAAGTTAGATGAAGGACCTCGCCCTTGAGAACTGATACTCTAGCAGACGAAAGCAGGCAGACAAACAAATATGCTAAGTAAATCAGCAATATTGTGAGCGATAGAAAAACAGAACTGTAGACTTGGATTGGAAGTCACAGCAGAGGAGGGGAAGAGTGTGCGTGTTTTCAGGCAAGGTGGGCAGGGCTGGCCTTTCTAATAAGGTGGTTTTAAAGCAGATTTGAGGGAGATAAGGGAGGGGGTCTTGTGGTGTCTTGGGGAAGGGTGTTCTAGGCAAAGGGTCAGTGCAGAGGCCCTGGGCCAACAAACGTGCCTGCCACAATCAGGGGCCAGCATGGGTGCCTCGAGGCCAGAATGCAGCAGGCTGGGAGTGGAGCAGGCGTGGGTGGGAGATGATGTCGGAGACAGGGCAGGGCGGGTGCTGGGGATGAGCCTGTGGACCTGGCAGACCTCATGAGGACTGGCCTTCCTCCGAGGGGAGCTCCAAATGCACAGCTGGAACCAGACTCTGACCTCTTGGCACCCTCAGGGCACAAAGCCCTCTCTAAATCAGTCTCTCCTGTTCCCTTTTGAGTCTGTGAGCTACTTGAAGGCGATTCCTGGGTCCCCGGGTTACGAGAGAAGGAAGGATGAAATTTCTGTTGGACTCTGTGGGACAGAGGACACTAAGGGTGGCGACATCCCTGCACCGCTCCAGAGAGCAATGAAGACTCACGGTCCAGGGCCAGAGTCCACCGGCCTCTGCTGTTTGCCTGTGGAAGGGACTCGTCCAACCGTGGGCCCAGGGTTTCAAGAAGAAGGCAGAAGTGGCCATCTTAGGCATGTTGAACAGCAATGGCTCCTCCCTGCTCTCATCTCTCAGAAGAGGCTGATTCAGGCTGAAGCTCAGAAGGGCAATGAGGGCCGGCTTTCTGTCCTCTAGGGAACCTGTTACTTCCATTAGGGGCGGCTGGCTCTGTGCCACCCGGGGGCTGGACATGGGGGTGTGGCGCATGCGGCTTTTTGGTAGGAAGATAATTAACAGAACAGTCACCACACAGAGCATCCGTCCACCTTAGTGCTGGAGTAGGGAGGTGACAGATTCCACCCGAGCCTAGGTGAGGAAGAGGAGTGGGCTTCAGCTGGGAGAGGCGCCAGCATCTGGAAGGGCATGTGCGGAGGCGTTGTGCAGAGCAGGAGGTTGCTCAGCGGCTGAGCTGAGGAGTGGCAGGTGCAAGGGGCACAGCTGCAGGGCTCCGAGCAACTGCAAAGGCAGGGGATGAGGAAGGAGCGCATCGCGGCTCTCCCAGCTCAGAGGAGCTGGGCAGGAGAGGGGTTGAGACAGGAGGTCCACACAGAGGTTGTTTCTGTCTTTCTGCTGGCTCAAGGCGATGGGACCCCCTGCATGTCCCAGGTTATGATGACACTGGGATGGCAATGGAGGTGGTGACAGCTGGAGACCCAGAGTCAGACCCGGGTCACATCCTAGCTCCTCTGGTGATTAGTATGTACCATAGGCAGTCACTTAAGTTTTCTGGGCTATAGTTACTTCATCAATAAGAGGGAAATGATTTTACTATTCATAGTACTGTCTTGGTCCACGAGCAAGAGGGCTGCCTGGGCTGGGTTTTAGAGAACCCTGCCCTGTGCTTTCTCCAGGCAAGATGGCCCGGGGCCAGGGGGTGCTCTCTCAGAGTCCACTTCCTCCCTTCCACCTGGGACCCAGGACCCAGGGATCTCCTGCCCAGATAGGCCACGTTCAGGCCTGTGTGGCCTCTCCCTGGTCTATGGGGTTTGGATGAAGGCTGGGTTCTCAGGCTGCTCCCCTGTCCAAGCTCTGGGTGGGAAAAGTAAGAGGGGGGCCCACAGGTGGGGCCTGAGGCCTCACTCCCACTTCCCTTCTATGCTCAAGGGTCCAAGGATGCAAATCAGAGCCTCGCTTTTGAAGTTGTTATAAAGGTATATTTGTCAAGGCGGGAGAAAAGAACGAAACCTATTTTCCAGTTTATTAACTTGATTTATAACTTTCAAATATTTAGAGACACGGCATGTGGGCCTCCCTTTGTGCATTTGCTTTGGGCCTCTCAAATGTCAGGCTGGGACTGATTTGGGCCTTTCTTGCTGGTTTGTTTAAGGAACAAATGAGGCAGCACACCGCACACAGACATAGCGATCACCTCCCATATCCTGCTCCTCTCCATTGTGATGTCTTAGAGTTTATGGAGTTTGCTGTTTTATCTTGTGAACACTTGTAAGAACATCTTCTAGAAGATGCTGCGGAATGTGTTTCCAGGCCCAGCACCAGCACATCCTTGGTGACACCTGGAAGGAGGCCTCGTGAACATGCACAGCATTTGTTTTTGTTTCATTTCGTATTTTGTTTTTTTGAGACAAGGTCTCTCTCTGTTGTGCAGGCTGGAGTGCAGTGGTGTGATCTCGACTCACTGCAACCTCTGTCTCCTGGGTTCTAGTGATTCTTGCATGCACAGCATTTGAAGGGCACCAGAAATGTCACCACTAACAACAGAAGAGCAGCGACCCTGATGGGCAGGGGAGAGCCTTCTAGATGGGATTCTAAGTAGTCGTCTCACCCAGTGAGCCTGGCTGCTTTGAGTAATGGAAAGAGCCCTGAGTAGGAGCCAGGGGATCCAGATTCCAGGGCAGGCTCTGTTACTAACTGGAACTTTGTCAAATCGCTTCCTCCGGTTGGATGGCTTTCTTTTCCCTAGAACAAGTGGTTCCAGCTCCGCCATCCTCTGACCCGATTTCCATGATACTCTGCACCTGCCGAATAGACTCTCTCCTGCTGGGCAGAGGCAGGAGGCAGGACCAGGAACTGTCAATTAGTGGGGTCTGGCAGTTACTATAAATCAAGGCCAGCAAGAGAAAAGAAACAGGCTGGCTTTGAGGCTGGGATGAGAGCCAGCCGGGATGCTCAGGAACAAGGCGGCACCCCCATCCTGGGGAAGAGCCTGCGTGAACTCAGGGTGAGATGGCCCTTCCTGCAGGCAAGACCAGGATGTCCAGGGCCTGCAGTAGAACTCTGTGCCTTATGGAAGCCAGGACAGGGAAGCCCAATGTCTTCTCCAACTCAATAGCCCACGGCAACATCAGTGCTGCAGGAGCGAGGACATAGGAGCTCATTTCATCTCCACCGGCCAACCCCTGATGATACCTTGAGAAACCGAGGTGCAGAGGACAGATCGATGAACACTGGAGTTGGGGGAAGCCTGCTGCACACAGCGATGATCATTCTGTCATCAGGAAGGCCGAGATATGAGGCAGGCTTTGGAGGCATGAGTGAGACAAGGTGGTAAAAGGAAGGACAGCCTGTCATTCAGCAGTGCTGGGAGGGATTTTGGGGGAAACAGGCCTTTGGCTGTTAATATTCAACCCCTTTTCAAGAATTGTACCACGAAGAGATACTGGGGACAAAGCCTCCCTTATACGTAACTTCTCTCCTAAAATCAGTTCTAACCCACTGCCCCATAGATATTCAAACAAAAGGGGCGCACACCTTCTTTCCCATCCCCATCCTGGCCAGGGAGGTGAGGAGGGAGTGTATGCAGTGCAGGGTGCCGGGGCTGCCCTTTGCTGTCAGGCTGCTTTGGGCAAATCCCTTAGTCTCTTGAGCCTCAGTTTCCTCCTCTACACATCAGTGGTACCAAGAGCTACCAAGAAGGTCACTGTGAGGATTAGAATTAATGTCTAGAAAATGCCTAACAATCTTAGGCAGGGAGTAGCACACAGGCAACGGTGTGTTTTTGTTGTTGTTGTTGTTGTTTTGTTGTTTTTTTTTTTTTTAACAGAGTCTCTGTCACCCAGGCTGGAGTGCAGTGGCGCAATCCCAGCTCACTGCCAATCTTTGCCGCCTCAATTCAAGTGATTCTCCTGCCTCAGCCTCCTGAGTAGCTGGGATTACAGGCATCTGCCACCGTGGCCGGCTCATTTTTTGTATTTTTAGTAGATACAGGGTTTCACCATGTTGGCCAGGCTAGTCTTGAACTCCTGACCTCCGGTGATCCGCCTGCCTTGGCCTCCCAAAATGCTGAGATTACAGGTGTGAGCCACCATGCCCAGCCAACGGTGTTTTTTATCACGTCTGCGTGCCAACTGCTCTTGGCTTGTGCACCACCTGGAAAGAGGTGTGGCTTTCACTCATTCTGGTACCAGGCACAGCATGAGCAAATGTTCAACAAGCAAACTGGCAGCATTCCTGGCTATCTCAGCTGCCTTGTCTGTCTTCCCAGAGCGCGAGGTAGCCCTATTTGGAATCTGACACCAGCAAAACAGGACGGCGCATAGAACAGACAAACACGCCCCGTGGTTCAGCCACAGTTTTTGGGCACAGACTCCAGAGCACTTCCCGGCCCAGGAACGCAGCAAGCCACTCCAACCTGGTCGGCTGCCATGCTCTGGTTCACATCTTAGGATCGAGACTTGGTTTCTGCTTCACAGAGAGAACTGCAAGCAGAAAGGAAGAGAAAAATCAATACGGGCACCCGGAGATGGGCTTACCTAGGGTCCTGGAAGATACGAGAAGCCATGGTGCAGAGGACAGACTGATGAACACGCAGATAAATCACTTCTGCAAGAACCCACCAATGTTTCATGGTCTCATCAAAACGTTTCACAATCAGCTCTCCTGGAGAAATGACTGTGTGGCCATAGTTATTTCGATGACTAAATGATGATGCCATAGGCTTATGGGAAGGAGACAGGGAGGAGGAAGGAGAAAGGGAGAGGAAAACGAGGGCGTGAGGAGGAGGATGAGGCAGAGGGGGAAGGGGAGGAAGAAGAAGAATCACAATAACACCAACAGCAAGCCAACGTGAAGGAGAGGGGAGGGGAGAAGGAGAAAGGAGGAGAGAGGAAGGGAAGAGAGAAATGTTCAGAGTAAGATGCACTCTGCCCGACAGCCAGGTGTTCTGGAGTGAGGAGCCCGTGGGAGTCCCCAGGACACTGTCAAAATAAAAAAATGAGCAGGACTCTTCCCCTCTGACTGTCTCATAAAGGCCTTGGTTCAGCAGACTGGGCAGTCCAGTGGTTGCAGGAAGGGCCAGGCCAGTCTGGGGCTAACAGTTCTGCAGCCAAGGCCCTCTGTGGTGCCCCCACTTTAGGACAGGTTCCCCAGCTTTTCCTCTGGGACCCCCCTCCCCGCTCCCCTCCCTGTGCCCTTATGGCCTGGCCTGTTTTCCTACTCAGTTTCCCTATGGGCCTCTCTGCACCCTTGTGCACGCTCACAGAGTTGAAGGACTTGGATTTTCTTTGAAGTTTTCCAAGGGGGGAAAACAATCTGTTGGCAACTGGAAGTACCTTACAGTGTCTGCATAAAAGCCTCCCAACACCACCCCACCCCCAGCTGGGCCTTCTCACCCTGATGTTCAGCTGTGAAAGTCACTCAGGGTTGTAGAATCTCAGAGTCTAAAAGAAATCAGATGAGGCCAAAAAGAAGTCAAGCAGAGGCCAAGATTAAAATACAGTTGAGATCCAACATTTTACACATCATACTCCTTCTGAACCTCCTGCAAAAGCCTTCTTGCCATCAGAAGAGCCATTACATCTTAAAAACCTACCCCACACAAACACACCCATACAAATATATCCAGTACCAATTGATGTGCCAATCTGCAGGTCCTAGAACACATAGATTCTCTAATCTTTCCCTAAATGTATTGATTCTAGCTCCTTTCCCCTGCCCTGTGTCCCCTCCTGCAACTCGAATTGCTGCCCGTCACCTGTGTTTCCCTATCACCCGGGACACCTGCTGCTCGCACACTCACCCCTGGGGCCGCAGACCTCTTGTTTCTCCTCCGGGTAGACTATGAGTCCTATGAGCTCAGGGGTGGTTTCTTATTCATCTTTGAGTACGGAATGTTCCCAGTGCCTGGTGCAGGGCTGGAATGCAGTGGGTACACTATCAGTGATGCTTCTACAAGTGAATAAATGGATGAATGAATGAGCATGCATTCTCAGTAACCCTTCTGCTTAGTTTCCTCTGTTGAAGAAGGAATGGCTGGGAAATGAGCCAGCCCGGGGAAGCCAGGGCATGTTCCTGATGGGTACTTGGTGCTGGGGTGGGTGGTGTGTGAGCCGAGCCATTTGTCCTCTCCAACCCTAGGAATGAAGCAGGCAGAGAGGAAGGAGAGGCCAAAGGGAGCAATGCCCTTAGTTGACCGCTGATGAGATGTGGCCACCACCCTGGACCCCCGGCTTTCCCCCATCCCCAATCAATGACAGAAGGACATGCATGGATCTCCCCGCTGTTTTTAATGGGCTTGAGTGATCTCGCCTCTTTTCTAAGGGGCTAAAATGGAGTTGTAGAAGATTCCACCTCCTTTCTCGAGAAATCGGCAAAAGGCAAACTTTGACCAACTTTGATGCATCCTTTCAGTAAACAGAGAGGCTCAGACCCCTTCACAAGGTGCCCCCAGGCCACGGGGAAAGCTGGGCGTGGACTCGACATCCTCTCCAGCGCCCAGTGCTGGTAGCAAATATGAGTCCCTGCCCAGGCTTGATGGCAGCGTTTATCCTCCCACAGCCCTCCGCCCTGAGCCAGGAGCCAGACCTGTGCAAGTGTTTTCTGCTCACTCACAGGACAACTCGGGAAAATTCCATGACTTGCCCCACCTCCCTCCAAAGCCTCTGGGAGCCCAGATGTTTGCACCTGGGTTTCTGGAGATTCACGTGAGCTGGGTGCAGGAGGATAGAGCCAAGGAAGGGAACACCGGGCCCCAGGGCCTAAAAACCATTCTTGGGGGGATCACTGCCTTGGCTTGAGCAAGGGGGTGGGAACTTAGGCAGCCTCCGGCTTACAGCCCTGTGTAGACCTAAAATGCTCTCCTATGTGCCTTGTTTGGGAGATGGTGTTTTGGGCTGGAGTGGGAGTGCCAGGGCGGAGGCAAGGCCTGAATCTTTGGGAAAGAAATCGGGGTGGTGGGAAGGGAGAGTGTGTCAGAGCAAAGCTGGGGCCACCCACCCTTGGGGAGGCCCCGAGGAGAGAAACCGAGGCCAAGGGCAACAGCGGTGTGGATCCGCAAAGTCAAAGAGGCCTCCGCTCCCCAGGTTTATCCTGGGCCCGGCCCTGCCCAGCCTGGTCTGTTTGCTCACCGCAGAGCTGGTCCCCAAGGCAGTCAGGTGAGGAAAGGCGGCTCCTCTAGAAGCTGAGGGAAGCTGAGGGGAGATAAGGGTCCAGGAGCTGAGGGTCTGCTCTTCCGGCCAGGGAGGAGCAAGTGGCTGAAGTCCATGGCTGAGGAGAAGGGCAGGCCTTAGGCAGGAAGGGTCCGGGACAAGGCCCGCCCACCCACTCCTTCCTCTCAGCCCCTTCTCTGAAGAAGGCGTCGGTCCTTCCCCATCCCCTTCTTTCTGAGGAAGCACTGGAAGCGCCCTCCCCTTCCCTTTTCAGCTCCCACCCAAATTCCCATCTCCTTCTCCAATTAGCCCTTGTTGGGGATCTCTGGGAGCCTGTGCTCCCCACCCCACGCCCCTACCCCCGTGGAGGCTGCACTCCATCCCACAGGGCTGTCTCCAGTTTGGGAATTCTTCATCCTTCTCTCTTCCACCTAATCCTACTACTCCTCACACTTGGGCATCTTATGAGGCTTCCTTACCTCAGGGAGACCAACTCTGGCTACCGCAAAGGGAAGAAGCCCAGTTAGGGGAGGCCAAGCACTGGCTTTCTAGATAGACCCTTCTAGAATGTTTGCTTTTTAAAAGAGAGTGATCCTTTACCCGGAGCCATCTAACTGGGGAATTTCAGGTCCCAGGACACAGTTAAGCCCTCTGCTTTCTCCAGAGTCCGCCACATGAAGCAGCGGCCGTAGTTCACGTGCACCAGTCACACCCGGCACTAGGCACATGTATTCCTTTATTGTTTTTCAATCATACGTTTAGATTCTTTTTTTAAAATAGAGCCTTTAGTTTTTGTTTCGGTCCCATTTCTTTTTGGATGTGGGAAATTTGAAAAAAAGGAAAAATAAAAATTTCTCTCCAAAAGAAAATAGCAGTCATCCATATTCCTAGGAACCATAATGAACTGTTATTGACATTTCAGCATAATTTCTTCTATGTTTTTCATAGTCCATATTATTTTTAAAAGTATGCCAGATGCAAGTAAATTGATTCTTGTTCTAGAAAATTCTAACATTATAGGTAAGGCTAAGCCCTTTTTAACCAACTCCCACCCCTCAATACTGCTTCTGGCTCCTCCTCCCCATAATAGTCACTACTATGAGTTAAGGGTATATCTCCCTAACCCATTGTTATGACTTCTATATGCAGGTGTGTATAAAGCACACACAGTTTTATTTTGTTTATTTGTATTTTTTAAAGGTTTTAACATTATGGTTATATGCATTGCTCTGCAATTTGCTTTTTTTGTTTCTTGCAATTGGCATTTTAGGTTTTTGTTTGTTTTTTGAGACAGAGTCTTGCTCTGTCACTCAGGCTAGAGTGCAATGGGGCAATCTTGGCTCACTGCAACCTCCACCTTCTGGGTTCAAGGGATTCTCCTGCCTCAACCTCCTGAGTAGCTGGGACTACAGGCGCGCACCACCACACACAGCTAATTTTTGCATTTTTAGTAGAGATGGGGTTTCACTATGTTGGCCAAGCTGGTCTTGAACTCCTGATCTCAGATGATCCGCCCGCCTCGGCCTCCCAAAGTGCTGGGATTACAGGCCTGAGCCACTGCACCCAGCCTGGCATTCGATATTGATACACACAGATTTAAGCCACTTCAACAACCAACTCCCTTCCTGTTGGGCAATTTCAGTTGTTCTCAGTCACTGCACTGAGATAGCATCCTGTTCACCCATGCTTCTCGAGCGCAGGCTCCCGGAGGTGACATCCGGGGTGACTGGGCCAGCACATGTTCTGTTTCACTAGAGGCTGACAGAATTCACTCCATTTATGGATATAACCATGTATATTCCAACCACTAGGGACCTGTTTTCCTATGAACCAGGCCAACTCCTGATAGTGAGTGACATTTTTGGGTGTGATGGGAGAGAACAGTATCTCACTGTTATTTTTCATTTCTCTTGTTACCACTGAGGTGAGCATGTAATTTTCTTTTTTTTTTTTTTTTTTTGGTATGAGTACCAAAGTACTCCAACATCACGTAGTGAGCAGTTTATTGAATCATTTATCCTTTCTCTGATGTTTGAAAATGCCAACATTTCAATACGCTTTATTTCAGTACATGCATGGGTCGTTCTATTCAATTATATTGATCTAGCTGTATATTCCTGAGTTAACTGATACCACACTATTTTAATTATTATGGCTTTATAATGCATTGGTATTTGTAATTTTGCTCTTCCTTGTAGTCGTTCTGTACATGCATCATTTTATTTTGATTGATGAGGAAATTGAGCCTCCAGAGTTAAAACGACTTGTCCATGGCCTGTTTCACCAAGGACCCAAGGCCCAAAGGAGCTTCAAATGGCGTCCATGGATTCTCCTGCCCACTCTGTTTTCCCTGGACTTTCCCACCCCTTGGCATGTAGTGTGGGACAGGAAACAACCCATGAACCTCGTTTTGGGCTTCTGTAAGGAGTGTTGGAGTGTTGAAGGCTGAAAATATGAGGGTCGTGATCAACGCAGTATACCACTGGAAGCTGTATGAGTAAACAGCAAACTGTTCTCATGAAAGCAGGATGTTGGCAAACTGACAAACTGCATCTGCAGCCCAGAAGGAATGCTGAGGGCAGTCACGACCTAGGCACGGTGTTTCTTGTGATTAGACAAATCTGAAGCCTGTTAGCAATAACGTGAACCTGTGATCAACCAAGCAGCTGACCAATCGTTACCTCCTCCTCCCTGCTCTTTCTCCCCAATAAATATGAAGGGCTGTAGAAGCTCAGGGCTACTGCCTTTGCTCACTGGAAGCAGGGAACCCTTTTATTCCCCTGGCCCATATCTTTAAAAAGTTTCTTTTGTTTTAAGTTTTCATTTCTGTGTTTGTCCTCCTTCGTTCAGTCTCGTAATGACGGTCTCAAGTAGTAACAGTAGTAACTGTCGAAGTGATGGTCTCAAGTAGTAATTGTGGCAGTCTGCCACACTAGGGGGTCATGTCCTACATTGCACAGCATCCCCCCTTAGGGGACTCACCAGACACTCCGGAACTTTGGGTGAACTTTGTGTGATCTCAGCCTCAGGAGAACTGGGCTTCTTTGAACAGCTGGCTGTTTTTTCCCTCTTAGACACAGATCTGAGTGGTGGGGCTGTGCTCTTCAACCTGGGTCCTGGATAAGGAGTGTTGGGGTGCTGAAGGCCAAAAGTGTGAGGGTCGTGATCAACTCAGTATACCACTGCAGGCTATATGAGTAAACAGCAAACTGTTTACCCACCGCCCCATCACAAGGAGAGGTACTCGTGGAAGGCTTCGTGCCTGCAGTCCCCACTCCCAGCTCCATCTTACTCCCCTGCTCTTATCTTCCCCTTTGACTCATTCCACTCCTCCCCTCACCAGCTTCTTTAAGAATGTTTTATTTGGTGTATTATAGTTGTGCAGGGTTTTTTAGAACAAGGTAGTAAGGCACTCTGTGAATGAAAAGTTAAAGTGAAGCATTTCAGGTAGTGTGGGGGCTATTTGGGGCCTGACCCCAGTGAGTTAGGATATTCCAAGGTCTTCTGGGGGCCTCCAGGCTTCCCGGTCCCATCCAGAACGTCTTCCACCTCCCCAGAGAGAACCCCCCACCCATGCCAACGTCCGCAGCCACCACACCTCCCCAGCCAACCCCAGCTCCAGCCACACCCTCCTGCTCCTGGGGTTTGGTCTGTGTCCATCGAGTGATGCTGGCTTGGCCTCGGCTTCTGCTGCTGCCCTGGGTGAGGCCAGGACTGTCCTGGGCATTCGGGCCTGAAAGAGCTTCCCTTGACTCAGCCATGACTCACCAGGGGTGGGCCCTACCAGGGCGGGGTGACCCCTTGACGGGTCTTGGGATGGCCTGGAGTTTCTGAGCTATAAACATTGCCATTTAAATTATTGAAATTACCGAGAAAGTTTGATATGTGGCAGCTCAGCCTTCAGGGGTTGAAGTTCCCAGAACATCTGCTTTTGACTCAAACCAGTCATTAGTGGGATTGTGGCATGGAAGTCTGGGAAATGTTTCCTAAAAGGCCGAGTGTTGGAGAGAACAGAGGACTGGACTGTGGGTCGGAAGACCTAAGATCTGGTCTGGGTGTCACTCCCCACTGGACTGCAACCCTGAGCAAATCTCTTTCCTTCTCTTGACCCTATAAAATGGGGAGAATAAGGCCTGTGTCGAGGATCCCTTTAATCACTGAGTAATTATGACCAAGCACCTTTAATGAGCTGAGGAGTGTTCGAGGTTGCTGGGGTTACAGTAGCAATCAAATCCATCGATGCACCAAGCACCTTTAGGTATTGATAAATACCATTAAGAAAATAAAATAGGGTGACTCAGGGGAGAGTACTGGGGGCAGGGGAGTTAAAGGTGATCAGAGAAGGCAATTGTCCAGGTAACTGATGCCCTCGTCCTGGCTGATAGCAATGGAGATGGGGAAAAGTGGGCAGACTGCAGATAATGGTGGAGGTAGAGCCCCTAGGATTTGTAGACCTGGGGAATGGAGTCACGGGGATGATGACCATCAGGGTTTCAGGGTTGAGCAACATAGTCAATGACACTGTTGAGTCACTGAACTGGGGAAGAAGTGGGTCTAAGAGGAAAAATTAAGAGCTTGGTCTTGGACATGTTAAGTCTGAAGCCCTAAGTTGACACCCAAGTGGCACCAAGTGACACCCAAGTGGCACCAAGTGACACCCAAATGACACCAAGTGAAGATGTGATGCAGACAGGCAGGCGCATGACTGGGGAGCATGGTGCAGAGCTACAGCCAGCACAGGGACTCACAGGTGGTGAGGGGCTATGGGAGGCATGGTTGCAGGGTTCTAGAACTCTTTACTGTCTCCTCCCTGCTCTATTCCCTTTCGAATACACTTGCACTCCTCTCTGCCCCCAGTGCCTCTAGCCTGAGCCTGTGCTGGCCCTTAACTTCCCCTGCAGGTGGCTCCGGGGCCATTCCCAGCTCTCTGCACAAAGTCCGCACATGAAGTTCTGGGCCCAGGGGCCGGCTCCAGTTAGCTGACAAGTAGGAAACAGCCAGTGGACTTTCTCCAAGGGCTCAGCCACACTGGGCATCTTATTTTCTGATAGGGCATTTCTACCCTTTTTTTTTTTTTTTGTCTTTGAGGGGATGCTGTTATGTAGAAGCAAGAGAACAATGTCCCAATCCACAGGCACTACTGACAAAGTTCCTGGGATTTTTTTAGAGTGGGGCCCAGCTTTGACTAGTTGAGAAACCTCTGGAGGCCTCTGAATAGCTAGATGTGGGAGCTCCTCCAGCAGGGAGGGCTCCTTTCCCTGAGGGAGCTTTGGAAGACAACAGAGGGTGCCAGCTCTTGGGATGGATGCCCCAAAGATTCCACATGGCAGCTCTCACACTTATATCAGGGCCTGAAAATAAGAGGTTTGGGTTCTGGTGATACAGCCATGGTTGGTGAACTCTGGAATAAAGAAACATCTTAGCAACCCCCAGACACACAGAGATGAACTCCATTGTCCCCAAGTGACAATGGGGTCCAAACGATCAGGGCCCTAATGAGCACCTGCGCCTTGCTCAATATTAGGTCAGCTCATTGTTCACGCACACAGTCACTCTGTCTGGTGATGATTGCTGTCTCCAACTGCAAATTGACAGGGCAGGAGGTCAGTAGGGAAGCGCTCCAGGTTGTTGGCTGAGTTAGGATCTGTATTAGTCCTTTCTTGCGCTGCTAGAAAGAAATACCTGAGACCAGGTAACCTATAAAGAAAAGAGGTTTAATTGGCACAAGATACCACAGGTTGTACAGGAAGCCTGGCTGGGGAAGCCTCAGGAAACTTACAATCATGGTGGAGGGCAAAAAGGGAAGTAGGCATGTCTTACATGGCAGGGGGAGCAGGAGGAAGAGAGCGGGGAGGGTGCTACATGCTTTTTAACTAGGTCTCAGGATAACCCACTTACTATCATGAGGGGATATCCAACCCCAGGATCCAATCACTTCCCACCAGGCCCCACCTCCAACACTGGGGATGACAATTAGAGGTGAGATTTGGGTGGCGATGCAGAACCAAATCCTATCAGGGTCTTTATCTCAGGACAGGGTCTGGGATCTCTGCAGTTGAGTAGGCGAGCTGCGACCTGTGCAAGGGCCCTGGGAGGACACAGGCTCATCTTCAGGGACTCTGATGGATCCTCATAGCCCAGCCCCATTTCAGTGCTGCCAAATGAGGCAAGTGGTTTCCACTAGAAAGCAGAGTAAAGGACATCAGCATCACCCTGTGGAGGGCGTGATCAAATAGGATGAATCTGCTGCCTCGTTCTCCCAGTGCTGTCACCCCAAACCACTCAGTATCTGTCCATGACTACACACAGGCCTTCTCCGTGTCGTCGGGAAAACACCCACCAGCAGCCGGAGCTTGCTGACCTCCACAGAGGGCTTGGGCCGTGAGGTGGGGCTCTCTGGCTTGCGGCCCTGGCTCAGCCTTTTACTAACCTTGTGATTTTGGACAAGTCACTTAACCTCTCAGAGAACAGTAAAAGAAACTACAGTATCTCACAGAGATGTCTGAGTTTTTGAGGAGATAATACCTGAAAAGAAATTAAAACAGGAGGTGGTCATAGGAAGAGTGCAATCCATGTTAGCTGTTATGACTATTCTCTGCATGGCAATCCCCCAAACGGCTGTAGGGGGACGTGCTGGGGCCAGAAACCACTCCACGGAGCAATGCCTGTCGTCAGAGAAGTGCGGCATTATAATCAGCAGGCGCCAGGTCATTACTCTCCCCTGTGACCAGGGAGCACTGTTCTTACCAGAGGAAGGGGGACGGGGAATTTTGAAAGGTAGATAAAAACACCAACCAAACAAAACACTGAGACAAAACTAAAAACAACAGCATCCACAGTCTTCTACAGATGGCCCCAAAGTATTTTGTCCATGTTCTCAGAGGGCAGGCAGTCAGTTTAAAGTACCCAGCCTATGGCTGTCCATGGAACTCTGTATCAGTCTGCTCAGGCTGCCATAACAAAATGCCACAAGACTGGGTGGCTTAAACAAAAGAAGGTTATTGTCTCACAATTCTGGAGGCTGGAAGTCCAAGATCAAAGTGCCTGCTGGTTTGGTTCCTTCTGAGGCCTCTCTCCTTGATTTGCAGACAGCTCTCTTCCCCCTGTGTTCTCACACCATCTCTCCTCTGTACACACACATCCCTGGTGTCTCTGTGTGCTTCCTCATTTTATAAGGACACCAGTCAGGTTGGACACAGGCTCTCCTGAAATAACTCATTTTAATGTAATCACTCCTTTAGGGCTCTATCCTGAAGTATAGTCATTCTGAGGTGCTAGAGTCAGACCTTCAACATATGAATTTTAGGGAAACACAATGCCCTTCATAACAAACTCTATCCACAGAATTTCAAGATGTGCAGAATACAGACTTTAGGAGGACTTTAGAAATAACTGAGTTTCCAGCCTGGGCAACATGACGAGACCCCGTCTCTATGAAAAGTTTTTAAAAAGAAGCCAGGCAAAGTGACATGCAGCTGTAGCCCCAGCTACTTGGGAGGCTGAGGTGACAGGGTCACTTGAGCCTGGGAGGTCGAGGCTGTAATGAGCCATGATCATACCACTGCACTCCAGCCTGGGCAACAGAGTGAGAACAAATGAATGAACGAACGATCAAAAGAAAGAAAGAGAGAGAGAGAGAGAGAGGAAGGGAGGGAAGGAGAGGGAGGAAGAAAGAAAGAGAGAAGGAGAGGGAGGGAGGAAGGAAGGAAGAAAGGGGAAGAGAAGGGAAGGGAAAGGAAGGGAAGTGAAAGGAAGGGAAGGGAAGGGAAGGGAAGGGAAGGGAAGGGAAGGGAAGGGAAGGGAAGGGAAAGGAAGGGAAGGGAAATCACTGAGTCCCTCTGAGTCCCTCCTTTACCTCAGTTCAGAATAAGGGAGCCTTGGTTCCCTCCTGACTGTCATTCATTTCATGTGTCCAGTCATCGTGGCTACAGTGATGACGGTAAATGTCTTGCATGTTAGGAACTATTCTAAATGCTTTGTATACTTCAGCTTGTTGAATCCTCACAAAGAGATAGGTATTATTACTATCCCCATTTTAAGGCAAGGAAACTAACCACAGCTAGGTTGGGCAACTCTTCCAATTGTTGGAGCTGTTGAATGTCTGTAGCAGGGTTCGAGCCCATGGAGTCTTGCTCTAGACTCCAAGGTGTTAACCACTAAGCTTTTTCAGAGACACATGAGGACCCACATGTAAAGACCCACACTATTTGGGCATCTTGCCTTTAATTTAAAAGAAAACTTAATGAACATTTTCTGAGTGCCTTTTGAGGACCAGCCACTTTACAGCCTGCTCTCACAAGAACTCTAAGAACTCTTGTAATCTTAGTTTTGGAGATGGGAAAACTGAGGCTCAGTTGTGAAGTGACACAGCTGGAATCTCACAGCTGGTAAGTTTATGAAACTAAAATTTCAGCTTTGAGATGCATGATGATAAAGTGCTCATTATGCTGGACTCAGTTGCTTCTGAGGCTGAAAAAAGTTCCCTCTGAACACTCCACACCAGTGGTTTTGGGGGTTTATTTTTGCTTTTGCTCTGTGAGCTTGGTGCCTGAGTGGTAGTGAAAATCAACTTAGTTGGTCAAAACCAACTTTAGAAAATGAAATAGAGATGAAGTGGTATCAGCAAAAAGGCAGACTAGGCAGTCCCATCCCTGTTCATCCATAAAAACGATGATTTAACAACTACCCATGTATGAAAATGGCTCTGAGAGAACTCCAAAGTATAATTAGAAAGCTGCAACACCCCAGTGGATTGCAGTAATAGAGGACAGCCACGTAGAAAACTACTGGAAGCATTTCATTTGTATCACCCCAATCCCACGCTGGCACAGCTCGGATGCCAAGAGGTACACCCTTGGTCACAACTTCCTCCAGTGGGAAAAAAGGATAGCAGGAGGACCCTGGAAGCCTTTACAACTGAGAACACTAACAGCCCTTACTGCTTGCTGCCGCAGGCACCCACAGCCTTTGCCACTGAGTACCACACAGTCTTCATCAATGGTGAACCTAGCTGACAGAGCTGCTCAAAGACCATAGCACTGTGCCCCTCCAGAGCCAGAGTCATCACTGCTCCTTTCCTGGGACATGAGTCACCACTATGCTTCCCCCAAGGCTGGAGTCACCACCATGTGCATTCTTGCACCCCATCCCATTATGTGTACCCGCCAATCAGACCCATCACTAATGGTGGCCATGTACTCACTGGTCAGACTTGGCATCACCATGTGCACCCAGAAATGGCACCTCTGCTTGCCTTAGAATCAGCATCCCTGGACCTTGTGCCGAACCCAGCACTACTCACAACCCTTTTCAACCAGTGCCCTCGTGCCCACCCATAGGTAAAGCCCTTTTCCTACCAAAGCCAGTTTGTAAAGTCTGGAAGAGGTGGCTACTCCTTTATGTGAAGGCACCAAGGCAAGGCTAAAAGGTACACAAAAAAATCAAGGAAACATGACAGCAACAAATGAACATGATAAATGTCTAGTAAATAACTCCCTCAAAATTGAGATCTATGAATTTCCTGACAAAGAATTCAAAATATTATTTTAAAGAAGCTCGGTGAGCTATAGGAAAACGGAGTTCCTGAACTCAGGAAGAGAGTACATGAACAAAAGGAGATGTTCAGGAGATATAAATAATTAAAAAAAAAAAAAAAAGAACCAAGTAGAAATTCTGGAGTTGCAGGATACAATCAATGAAATGAGAAATGCAGTAGAGAGTTTCAACAGCAGACTTGCACAGAAGAATCAGTTACCTCGAAGACAAGTAATTTGAAATTACAGTCAGAGGTGTGAAAAAGAATTTTTAAAAATGAAGAAATCCTATAAGATTTATGGTATAGCATCAAGTGAACCAAGTACACATTCTGTAAGTTCCAGAAGATGAGAGAGAGAAGTGAGAACTTACCCTCACTTCTAATTCCTGAAATTTCTGGAGATTCTGGGATGAAAATAGAATCTTCTCTTTTCTTTGTTGATAGCTAGATTTATGAAGCCCATCTTTGGTTTCACTGATTATCTCTTTTCTTTATTTGCCTTTTATTTCATTGATTTCTGCTCTAATTTATTAACTTCCTTTTACTTACATTGTGTTTTGCTTGTTCTTCTTTTTCAGTGATTGTAGACCAACCTTGTGTTTTTTCTAATATTAATATTTATAGCTACAAATTTCCCTCTAATTTTTTAGCTGCTGCCCTAAAATTTTATGTTACACTTTCATTTTGATTCAGGTCAATATATTTCTTAATTTTTCATTTAATTTCTTCTTTGGGGTTATTTAGAAGTGTGTTGTTTAATTTACACCAAACAAATGTACACCAAATAAATTTAACAAAATTATTTCTGTTATTGATTTCTAATTTAATTCCATTATGGTTGGAGAATATACTTTGCATAATTTTATTCCTTTTATAGTCATTGAGACTTTCTTTAAGACCCTATGGCTTACATAGGGTCTTTCCTGGTGATGTTTTATGTAAGCTTGAAAATAATGGATATTCTGGGTGGATTGCTTACATATGTCAGTTTATTCAAGTTGTTTGATAATGTTCTTCAGTTCTTTTTTATCCTTTCTGACTTTCTCTCCACTTGTTCTGTCAATTACTGAAAGAAAAGTATCAAAATCTTCAACCGTAATTGGTATATTGGGTATTGAAACTTTTAATTCAGTCAGATTTTGCCTCACATGTTTTAGGGCTTTTAAAAAAGGTACATGAATATAATTTTGACATCTCTGGCTATTGCTTGCTCTTTTCTTGTTATGAAGTCACCCTTTTGCCCAGTAATATGTGTTACCTTAAAGTCTATTTTGTCTGATAGTAATATAGGTACTCCAGTTGTAATCTATTTATTGTTCACATGGTATGTAGTTTTTTTGGATCCTTTTACTTTTAATCTGTTTGTCATTGAATTTAAAGTTTATTTTTTGCAGCCAGCATAGAATTGGGTCTTGCTTTCTTTTCAATCTAACAGTCTTTGCATTTTGATTGGAGTGTTTAATTCTTTTAAATTTAATAAAGATTTTTATGTTTGGATTTACATTTAGAATTTTGTTATTTTTTCTACTTGTCATGTCCTTTTTGTTCCTCTGTTCTTCTTTAATTGACTACTTTTGTTATTTTATTTTTTAATTTACTTTTGAGGCAGGTTCTCACTCTGTCACTCAGGCTGGAGTGCAGTGGCACAATCATGGCTCACTGCAACCTCTACCTCCCAGGCTCAAATGATCTTTCCATCTCAGACACCTGAGTAGCTAGGACCACAGGTGCATGCCACCACGCCCGACTAATTTTTGTATTTTTTGTAGAGACAGGGTTTTGCCGTGTTGCCCAGGCTGGTCTTGCACTCCTGGCTCAAGCAATCCTCCCACATTAGCCACCCAAATTGCTGGGATTACATGCTTAAGCTACGGTGCTTGGCCAACTACTTTTATATTAAAATATTTTTAATATACCATTTAAATTCTTCTGTTTATTTTTTAACTCTGTTTCTTTGAATCTTTTTTCCTTAGTAGTTGCTGCAGGGATTACAATATGCATCTTCAATTTAGCATAATCTACTTTAAACTCATACTGATTTACTTTTTTTGGTGAAAAATAGAAACTGCACAATTATAGTTTCATTTCTTACCCTCCCTCCTCTGTGCTGTTATTGCCATGTATATTGTATATACATGTATATATTGTCGTGTATACTGTGTTATAAACCCACAGTATGGCATTATAATTTCTGATTTAAATAATTGTGTATGTGTTTTAAAGTTAAAAGAAGAAAAAGTAATGTACACACATACATTTTATATTTTTATTATTGTGTAATATATTTTCACTTTACCTACATGTTTACCATTCCCAGTGATCTTCTTTTCTTTCTGTGAACTGGGTTACTATCTGATATTATTTTCTTTCATTTTAAAGGACTGCCTTTAATTTTTCTTGTAGTGTAATTCCAACAGAACGAAATTCCCTGTTTTGTTTATCTGGAAAAATATTTATTTCACCTCAATTTTTGAAGAATAGTTTTATTAGATAGTAAATTTGTAGGTGAAAGTCCTTGTTCTTGTTTTTATTGTTCTTTCCAGCGCTTTAAACATGTCATTCCTTCACCGTCCAGCCACTATTGTTTCTGATGAGAAATCAACCATCAATCATGTTGTCTTTAATGTGATGTATCTCTGTTTCTCTCTCTTTCTCTTACTGCTTGCAATGTTATCTCCTTTATTTGACTTTTGGCATTTTGACTATGTCTAGGTGTGATTCTCTTTAAGTTTTTTTTGTTTTGCTTTTTTTTTTTTTTTCCACCTTGGGTTTATTCAGTTTCTTGACTCTGTAAGTTAATGGTATTTACTCACATGGAGACTTTTCAACTTTTTTTTTTTTTTTTTAAATAATTGTTCTGTGCCTCTTTCTCTTTCCTCTCCTTTTGGGACTCCTATTACATTTGTGTTTGAACACTTTATATTGTCTGGCATGTCTGTAAGGCTCTGTTAATTTTTCTTAACTTTTTGTTCTCTGTTCTTTGGATTGCATAACTTCTGCTCTATCTTCAAATGTACTGCTTCTTTCTTCTGCCATCTCAGATCTGCTCTTGAACCCATGTAGTGAATTTTTGTAATTTTCAGCTGTAGAAATCCCATGTGATTCTTTTTTTGTAATTTCCACTTGTCTATTGAAAGTATATTGGTTCACTGTTAACATAATTTTATTTAATTCTTTGAACATTTTTCTTTAATTCCTTGAGCACAGCTATAACAACTGCTTTGAAGTCATGTCTTAATCTACTCTCTGTTTTGGTTTTTCTGGTCACACTTTCCTGTTTCATTGCATGTCTAGTAATTTCTGGTTGAAAACTAGACATTGCAGTGATTCTAGATTCCATTCACTTTCCTAAAAGTTGTTGGTTTTCTGTTTTAGTAACTTCTCTGGACTTAAATTGCAGAATTAATCTCCTCCATGGTGTGCAGCCACCAATACTACAGTGCAGTTTTGATTATAATATTTTTCTTTGCTTTTCAGTCTGACTCCATAAAGGTGTCCTCAATTCCTGTATTATATGATGATGAGACAATTATTTGGACAGAAGTTACGCTCAGATACCGTGAACAACTAAGCCTCCCACCCTCTGCTGACAGAGCTGTGTGTGGCTGGAGAAACACATTAACATGTACAAGTACTCACGCAAGGTGGGAGGGTGAGACGGGGGTGAGGATTGAAAAAGTACCTACTGGAACAACATGGCACAACCGTGTCTCTGCAAAAAATACAAAACACTAGCTGGGTGTGGTGGCACATGCCTGTGGTCCCAGCTACTTGGAGACTGAGATGAGAGGATCACTTGAGCCCAGGAGGTCAAGGCTGTCATGAGCTGTGACCACACTATGGCACTCCAGCTTGGAGGACAGAGTGAGACCCTGTCTCAAAGAAGAAAAAAAAACTACCTATTGGGTACAATGTTTACCATTTAGGTGATGGGCACACTAAAAGCCCAGACTTCACCACTATGCAATATATGCATGTAAGAAGCATGCACTTGTACCCCCTAAATACCTACAAATTAATTTTAAACTAAACAAAAAATTTTTTGCACATCCTCAGGTCTCCCTTGGCTCTCACTTTTTGCTGCCTTTTTCTGGGTTTCTTCCCTAGTCAGAGATGTACAGGGAGTTTATTGTCTCAGCCCTCTTATGGCTTGCTTACTTCCAAGTTCTCCTCATCACAATTCTGGCTGATCTCCTGTCTACCATGAACAGAAGCTGTAACCTCAAGCCAGTAAAGCTGCAGATTTTTATTTTCTCCCTAGAACTGATTCCAAGAACTTTAACCCATAAAACTGCAGATTTTCATCTCCCCCATCCCAGACCAAATCTACCACCTTCTGCTGGTATAGCTACTGGTTTTCTTTTTATCTGTTTATTCATTCATTTATTTATTTAACTTATTTTTGAGGTGGAGTCTCACTCTGTTACCCAGGCTGGATTGCAGTGGTGGGATCTCAGCTCACTGCAGCCTCCACCTCCTGGGTTCAAGCGATTCCCGTGCCTCAGCCTCCTGAGTAGATAGGACTACAAGTGCCCATCATCACGCCAAAATAATTTTTGTATTTTTAGTAGAGATGGGGTTTCACCATGTTGTCCAGGCTGGTCTTGAACTCCTGACCTCAAGTGATCTGCCCTCGTCAGTGTTGTGATTACAGGCATGAGCCACTGCACCTAGCTACCGGTTTTCAATGACAGCCCTCAAACCAAGCCCACCATTCCCATTAGGTAACCTAATGCCAGGGGCTGGGGAACTTCAGGCAAGATGTCCACAGACTCATGGCCATTTCGATGCAGGAGCAGCTTTATAAGATTAAACACTTATCAGTTCGTTGTCTGCTTTTGGTCATTTTCTAGTACCCAGAAATTGTTGTTTTGACAATTTTGTCTAGTTTTATACTAGTTTTCTTCAAAAAGAAATTGGCCAACTTCTTAGACCCTTCTGAGGTGAATCTTGGACTGGATTGGTTTCACGTTTCTTCCACTTAAATACTTTATTGCCCACTGCTTTTGATTTTGATCAGAGATGTACTGATATTAGGAGGCTGGTGAAAGTACACGGAAGGAGAGCTGAATTTTGCATAAGTCACCTCAAATGTACAAAAATAAATGGGAGAACCAGTGATGCTGAACGCTGAACTGGGTGTTTCAGAGCTGGGCTCTAGTCTAGTCCAGCCTTGAGAAAACCTCTTTGAGATTTTCTAACAAAAGTATCTAACAAAAGACTCCCCAAGCCTCCCCTAACAAGTGTCACTGTGCCCATCTTCTCCCCGGGGTCCTTTCCCCACCTCTCTTCCACCTTTCTCATGGGCCTGCGACTGTGAGGGTGAAAATGGCTGAAATTAACTTTCACTTCTGCTCAGACATCTGGAACCCATGAGCAAAGTCATTTCCTTGTTTTCTTTCTGAGTGGCTGCTGGAATCGTGTGTGTGTGTGTGTGTGTGTGTCTGGTATTGTTTTTGTTATTTTCCAACCTCTGTCTGTTGGGGTGGACAGAATGGTGATGTTTTATCACAGATCACATAAGGGCCAGCACTCCTCTCTGCAAACTCTCACATCCCCTCCCACTCTAACCTTGGAATAGACAGAAAATGTATTTTCTTCATAGGAAGCTGGGTTTCCTGCTCTCCACTACATTCTCTATATCCTCAAGTCCAAGTATATAAAAGTTGTCCAGAAGTCATCTATTTAGGCCCTACTGACAAAATGTTAGAGGCGGTTCAGGCAGCATCACAACATCCTGGTTCAGTAAAGACTCAGCCCAGGGATCTGTCTCTGAGAGTCTGTAGGAGTCTTAGTCATGAACCATGTTCAAAGCCATCTCCTTGGCAGCTTCTCCCAGTTACCCCTGATAGAATTATTGCCCCCGCCTCTGGTCTAGCACTGTGCCCCATTGAGGCTTCTGGCTACATCTACTATGCTCCACTGCAGTGATCTCCTTATCAGGCCCCTTCCCCAAGCTCCTTAGGCTGAGACCCTCAGAGGAGGATGGAGCGTAGCTGCATTGGTATCCCCAGCCTCCAGGAGGTGCTTACCACAGAGCAGGTGTTCAGAAAAACAGTGGTGCATTAATTGAATTGAAATAGGAAGACTAAGTCATCTCATCTCAAATCAGTCACTTTTTAAATCAGAAGCTCGCAGAGTTTGGAACTCATGTTTCATGTTTGGGTCTGCATAGTAGGTATCAGGAGACGAATGTAAGAGTAAATTAACAGGAGCTGCCATGGACTGAGCAGGCCCAGGGATCTGGACATTGTTCTGAGCCCTTTGCTACCATGTAGAGAAGATCAACTTTGGGACTTAAAGCAATTAGCCACATTCACATCAGCTTCCAGGTATTTGGAGTTTATTATGTGCTCAATATGGTAATAGATACTTTTTATGTGTGAATCCATTTATTCTCACAAAAACCCCTTGGGGAAGTGAAACAGATTATTTCCATAGTGTCTTAAAACCCCAGAACTCTGCGTTGCTGCCTCTGTTGACATGAACACCTGTCAAACCTGCAACTCACAGCTCAGTATTGTCTTAGTCCCATCCAAGGAAATGAACTCCATGAGGAAACTGAGATTCTGGACTGCGGGGTAGAAGCTGCCTTGTCTGCCCCCCACACCCACTCTCAAGGATCCAAGACTATGAAGGGAGAAGAGAGAGCCCACTGAGTGACTTCCTCTTATAAGCCAATATCAAGACACTGGTGGAAAGGAACCAGCTGACCAGTGGCTCACTGTGTCTGGCTGGACCAGCGAGACTCTGAGGTCATCACAGAAACCTTCCTGGTCCCATTGGTCCCTTGACTGCTGTGTACAGGATGCCACCCACCACTCCAAACACCACTCACCACTCTTGATGTTGGGATCCTTCTCCCATTACCTCCATTATTCTTGTTCTCTACTCCTCTGAGTTTTCATAGCCAAGTAAATTTTCACCATTGAAGAGGCTCTGAGATCCAAGTCAACTACTAGCTAGGGTGCTATAAAACACATGGGAAATTAGCTTTTACCAAGCACCAATTCTATGCCCACCATTCATACCCATTCTACCATTTAATGCTGATAGTATTCTGTGAGCTAGCTATTATTAGCATCATTTAAAGACAAAACAAAATCAGCGAGGCCAAGAGAACGGCTGCCGTGGTGCACACAGATGGCACATGGTAGAGCCCAAGCTCTCTCCATGAGATCCACAGCGTTTGTCCACAAGGCAAGGCAAATTACCTTGTAGAGTCAGCATGGAGGTTTGCTAACTCTGCCAGACTCAGTGTAGGAAAAATACCAGCCGTGCTGTTAAACCAAAACCCCATGAGAAAACTTTCTGGTGACAGAGGGGCATTGTTACCCACGTGGCCCAGGGCCAGAGAAAGGGCAGCTACTCATGGTCCTTCCTCACAAGCTTTCCTGGAGCAGAGGGACACCCCCAAGCCCAGGGAGCCCACAGGAGCTTCAGGAGGGCTCGACTGAAGGGCGGAGCCCCTGCTGCACTTGCTCACTGGGGGCTGGGGAGGCTCTGATCGCAGACCAGGGGTGCTGCCACCTCTGTCTGCTGCTGGTAGAAAGCCACAAGCCATGAAAACTGATTGAGATGAGAAGAATTCATCTGGGACTGGCTTTTGCTTTAGGATGGTGTTGGAAGTTGCTGGTTGTCGCTAGAAGTCTGCTCCACTGTAAGGGTGCTGGGATTTGAAGAGCTATGGTGAAACACCACTGAAGCATTGCCAAGGTAAGGCCCTGTGTCTTCCGGGTTCTTTATCATCTTCTTTAAATTGTGTAAATGGTGCTCTAAGGCCAGCAGTGGGGCAAGCAGGCAAGGACATTGCTGTGGGTGCCACAGATGGAGGAAGAGGCATGAATAGGATCGCTGCCTAAGCTATGAATAGATTGCTCCGTGGTTTGTGCGTTTCCAGTTTTGAGAATTTTAATTTATAAAAGTTCATCCATCCAGGGTAGATTCTGCTTTTTGGAAAAGGCAGTGAATGTGCCACAGAGGAAAGAAAGGACGTGGGATGTGGAGAGGGGGTTGGGTGGGCACACACAGGCCACTGCTGCGCTCCCGGCGAGTCACTCGGCCTCTTGACAGGAGGTGATATTGACTGCACAGAGCTGACAGAGGTCAGCGGTCACGCGCGGGGAGCATCTGGCTCAAAGCAAATGACTGGTTGTTGCTTTCGTTTTATTTTGTTTGTTTCTGAATGAAGTTGTTCCATGTTTCAGCCATTCAGGGATGGGGTGACTGAATAGATGTAATGATGATCTTCTTGGTTAAGAGATCTATTTCGCCAGGAAACACCAACTGTGAAAAGGAAAGCATAGTTGATCACATATTTTGAAAGGATTTGTTTAAATTGTAAGGCTTTGACAATATTTCCATGTATCTGGTAGTGTGGGTGGATGAAGTTCACCCTCATCCACCCACATTACCAAGGAACTAAGGAATCGTGCGTTCACAGTAACAGAGAAGAATTTGCTATGATATGTGCAGATCCTCCTCCCTCGGGAGAGGGGGGCTTAATTCCCCTCACCTTGAGTGAGGCCTGGACTAAGAGTATGGAAAGGGAGAAATAGTAGCTCTGCAGTAGAGAAACCTGCAGACGCCAGCTTCATCAAGGGATCAAGCTTAGCATCACCAGGAATAAGCTGGGCTGCTATTGTGAACTGCCACGGCAGTGCGGTTCTCCCCGCCAACTCATAACCCTAGTCTAATCATGAGAAAGCATCGTGATTAAAAAATCCAAATTGGGGAAGATTCCACATCATATTTCATCTTCAAAAATGTCAAGGTCATGAAAAACAAAGAAAGACAGGCAAAGTGTCACAGATCAGAGGAGACATGACGGTCAGGACACCCAAACCCAGAATTCACATCCTGTATTGGATCCCAGAACAACACCACAAAGGTCGTTAGTGGAAAAATAGGTGAAATCTAAACAAGGCCTGCGGTCTCGCTAATATTATGGTAACAATTACTCCTTAGTTCTGACAAACGTACCATGGTTAGGTAAGGTGTTCACATTAGAAGAACCCGGTGAAGGGAATATGGAAATTCTCCGTACTATCCTTGTAATTTTTCTCCAAATCTAAAATTATCTCAAAATAAAGAGTTAAAAGAAAAATTAGACTCATTCTTCCTCAGAGCAGAAGTAGCCAAATCCTGAACATTCTTGGGAAAACTGGCGTTCATGGCCTGGCGGTCGCACCCACTCTTTGAACATTCTGGAATATAGCAGGCCTTTTGCATTTTTGACCATCCATCATTCTCTCTCCCAACCCCTACCTTACTCCAGAATAGCTCTGTATTTGCCTCTCTTCATGGTATTTCTCATGGATGATTTTTTTGTTGTCGTGTTGTTCAATGGGTTTTTTGGGGGTTGTTTTTTGTTCATGTTTTTTGTTTTTCAGAGATGGGGTCTTGCTCTGTCGCCCAGGCTGGAGTGCAGTGGCAAGAGATCATAGCTCACTGCAGCACTGACCTCCTGGGCTCAAGTGATCCTCCCACTTCAGCCTCCTGAGTAGCTGGGACCACAGGTATGCTGCTGTGCCTGGCTAATTTTTTAATCTTATTTTTTGAAGAGATGGGGTCTCGCTTTGTTGCCCAGGCTGGTCTCCAACCCCTAGCTTCAAGCCATCCTCCCACCTTGGCCTCCCACAGTGCTGGGATTGCAGGCAAGAATCACTGCGACTGGCCCAGCATGCATTTTTTTTTTTTTGAGACGGAGTCTCGCTCTGTTGCCCAGGCTGGAGTGCAGTGGCAAGATCTCGGCTCACTGCAAGCTCCACCTCCTGGGTTCATGCCATTGTCCTGCCTCAGCCTCCCGAATAGCTGGGACTACAGGTGCCCACCACCACTCCCAGATAATTTTTTGTATTTTTAGTAGAGACAGGGTTTCATCGTGTTAGCCAGGATGGTCTCGATCTCCTGACCTCGTGATTCGCCCATCTCGCCTCCTAAAGTGCTGAGATTACAGGTGTGAGCCACCGCGCCCGGCCCCAGCATGCATTTTTGAGCCTTTGCTCTGTGGCAGGGGCTGCAGGACTGAATACAGCCTCATCTACCCAGCCAAACTCACTGCACTGGTGCAGGCTCCTGGCACCCCATCACAGGCCCAGCTACCCAGACCTGACTCCTCTCCAGGAAGGAAGCAGAAAGCCAGGAATGGAGGGAGTAAGGACCCAGGCCCCTGGGGGAGTACAGTGTTCCAGCCAGATGGAATCTGCTGTCCTCTGGGCTCAACCAGCCTCATAGAATCCGGTCAGCCAAGTGGTTGTGAGCTGGGCTGGACAGACCTTCCACGAGAGTAAACTGTGGCCTCCAGGATGTAGAGAGGGGACTCAAAGGGCCAGCTCCTGTTTGAGTGAGGACTCTGACCTTGTGAGCCCACCTGCGGCCTGGGGTCTGCAGCCTTGGGGACTGGTCACCGGTGGCCAGCATCCTGGCTTGCAGGGTTCACGTGTGTGGAGAGGTAACAGCAAGACAGAGAAACCTGGCCCTCCCTGCAGGTCCAGCAGAGCAGGTGAGCCCTGCTCAAAGGCGATGCTGCGCCTGATTAGAGAAAAGCTTCTGAAGCAGGTGAGGAGGAAAAAAGAATGATGAAGCTGCAGGAAGACAGCACGCAGATGGAAATCTTAAGATACTGAGATGGAAATCAATCACAAAACTCTTACAGGAAAATCACAGCTAAAAGATGGTGATTACACGTGGGGCGGAAGTGCCTTTCCTGTCACATCTGCTACTCCACTGCCAGCCTGCTGCTACCCCATAGCAGCCCTCACATTTCTGGAATGTTCTGTGGCATGCTCCTGCTTGCCTGAATCCCTTCCCCACCTTCCCACCTAGGCAACTCGCATTTGCTCTGATATCCAGCGCAGATGCGAATGTCTCCTCCCAATCACAGTGCCCAAGCCCATTTGTGTGTCCCCAGCAACCAATAGCACACGCCCAGGGCTCGGGTTTGCAGGCCTGCCAGGTTCTGTGGGAAGCTCCTGAGGACAAGGACAGGTCCTACATGTGCCTCGAGGCCCCAGCACCCAGCACAGTGCCTGGCCCATCAGGGGTATCTGGTAAAGTGGTTCTTGAGTTAAAGACACAAGGGCAAAACCTTGAATGAAAATCCAGGTTAAGACATGAGGATGAAAGCTTGAAAGAGGAAAAGCAAAGATAATTGAATGATCATCCCTAACTGTGGTATACTCCAGTGCTATCAGCATGCTGGGGTTTTGACAGGACCCTTGGAAGAAAGAGAAGATGCATCTGAGGCCTCTGGCACATTCCACTTCCTGCAGACAGTGTGGTATAGAGGAAAGCATTGGGGCTTCCTGCCAGCCAGGTCTGTCTGGCTCTGCACCTGCCAGCTGGGAGTGTGAAGTGGGAGCAGTTGCACCCAACCCCAAGCTCAGACATGAGAACGGAACAGAAACATGGGATGGGGATCTAGAGCCTAAGACATAGAGGAGGCTCCTCCTCGTCCACTGTGGGGCTTGTGCAACCCCTTCATCAAAGGGCTGGTGCTTCCCACATTGTATGCAAGGAAGTTTTCCCATGTGCCTTCTCGTCATGACTCGCTGCTGGTCTTTTTGCACACTTTGGTACCTAGGATGCTGAACCTGGACCAGTGGGAGGCAAACAAGACACACTTGGGATGCAAAATGTAAGGAGGGTCCCAGGCTCAGGTCGTTCAAGTGCAGGAAAGGTTTGTGTATGTGTGAAATGCACAATGTCATGAGGTGTCTATAAGGGCATTTGAGGTTCTGTGCTTAACGGATGAAGTGGGTCCTGAGCATTGAGTCCATGGATTCCTGATGAGTTTCCTGGTGCTCTGAGCTCCCTGAACTTGTAAGCAAGCTTTTGTGTAGGTAGGTACTTACAGTTTTTGTCAGATTCCCAAAGGGGTCTGTGAGCCCCAAAATGTTTGGAATCACCCAGTTAAATATCTAGGAAGGATACTGTAATTTTCTTTCTCAGTGTGTTGTGGATATGAGGAAGTGGAAAGGACTTGGACACAGAAGTCAGACAAAGCAGCCACATCTGAGCAGTCCCACCCTTCAGTGTAGTGGTTAGATGGCTGGCCTTGTCAACCAGAGGGCTCCAGTACAAGGTCCAGCCCTGGCAATGTGAGTGGGTCATGTGTGCCTTCCTGAGATGACAATAGTCTGATCCCACTATATACTAGCAGGCTTACCTAGCTCAGGTAGGTTAATTATACCCTCTCAGTCTTATTTCTTTATTCATTGATAATAGCACATCACAGGATTATCAGAATTAAATTACAAAGCCCTGATTTTTAGGTGAGTTGAAGCTGAGGAGCACACAACATTTCTTACAGGTTGCCCTCAATTCTCAATGTCAGAACCACCAGGGGGTCCTTGTACTTCAAAAAGACACATCTTACATGACAACTTCTTTGATTTACTTTTATGCCCAATATTCACTTTGAAATCTCAAAAAGGAAGGCAGGGTGTTGTTTCTCAAAAGAGACAGTAAATTTAATAAGATTGAGAGACATAAACCTAGACACAGTCATGGGCCACATAACAAGATTTCGGTCAATGATGGACTGCATATATGATGGTGGTCTCATAAGATGAAGACACTGTATTTTGACTGTGCCTGTTCTATGTCTAGAGACGCAAATATTCACCACTGTGTTACTGTTGCCCACAGTATTTAGTACAGTCACAGGCTGTATAGGTGTGGAGCCTAGGAGCAACAGGCTATGTCACACAGCCTAGGTGTGGAGTAGGCTCTACCATCTAAGTTTTGTACACGATGTTCGCGCAACAACAAAATCACCTAATGATGAGTTTTCCGGAACAGATCCCCGTGGTTAAGCAATGTGTAACTGTATTTTGGGAACTTCCACTGTATCCAGATAGTCAGTCCAAGAGCTCTATGTTTGGATCTCACAGTGCTTGAGATGCTGAGAGAATCTCATTTCCTGAGTCAGATGTGGACATTCTTTCTTGGCATGGGTACATTGCTGTGGCTTGTGCTGAAAGCTGCATAAGAAACAGAGGTTGGAAACTCACAGTGGCATTTATTGCTGAGATGACGCTAAGCTGTTCGCCATTCCACCCGGGACCTCCATAGAAGGAGCCCGGGGAGGATCTCCAGATGGATCTGGAATCATGGATTTCCAGATCCAGGAAATCCATGCCTCCCTGGAGCAATGGATGGCTTACAGACACTGTGACTCTTCAAACCAATTATTTTCTTCTCTGTGCTTTGGACTCCAGGACACTTAGAACCCAATTTGCATCTAACCACCAGCAGTTGGGTAACAGCATGTCACAGTCTGTATTTCCGTGCACCAGCTTTATACACAACTTTTTTTTTCTGCCCTAACTTACCCTTTGGTCTAATTTCTTTGTCTGTCTTTCTATCCTGTTGTATTGTATGTATTTTTATAAATGGTCTCAAATCTTTTCTGGAAACATCAGGAAATGAATAAATAAACAAATACAAGCAGGACAGCATTTCTGAAAGAGCCTGATACATAGTGTGGGTGCCCACTAAGGATTAGTTCCCTATCTGTGCACAAAACAGAAAAATTCACTGAGGGAGCCAAACTGCAGTTAAATGTCCAGCTGTGAGTCTACTGCAGTTATAGAAATAGCTTATTTTTACACATATTCCACCTTAGATTGATTTGGGGGTTTGTTGTTGCTGTTGTTTGAGACAAGGTCTCACTCTGTTGCCAAGGCTGGAGTGCAGTGGTTTGATCTCGGCTCACTACATCCTCTGCCTCCTGGGTTCAAGTGATTCTTCCACTTCAGCCTCCCGAGTAGCTAGGACTACAGGTGTGCACCACCACGCCCAGCTAATTTTTTTTTTTTTTTTTTTTTTGATAGAGACAGGGTTTCATCATGTTGGTCAGGCTGGTCTCAAACTCTGGACCTCAAGTGATCTACCTGCCTTGGCCTCCCAAAGTGTTGGGATTACAGGCATGAGCCACTTCACCTGGCCTGTTTCTTTGTTTTGTTTTGTTTTTGTTTGTTTGAGATAGGGTCTCGCTCTGTCTCCCAGGCTGGACTGCAGTGATGCAATCATGGCTTAATGCAGCCTCCACTTCCCCAGCTCAGGCAGTCCTCCCACCTCAGCCTCCCAAGTAGTTGGGGCCACAGGTGTGCACCATCACGCCTGGCTAATTTTTGTTTTTTGTAGAGATGGGTTTTCACCATGTTGCTGAGGCTGGTCTCAAACTCCTGAGCTCAGGCAATCTGCCTGCCTCAGCCTCCCAAAGTGCTGGGATTACAGGTGTGAGTCGCCATGCCTGACCCTACCTTTTATTGTTAAAGATTATATAAAATTATTTTATTTTAAGATTCTTTTATTCCTGCCATTTCTGTGGTGCAATTGGATTTTTGCATGAAGTTAAATAATACTTCTTATTTTGGCTGGGCGCCCTGGCTCACACCTGCAATCCCAGCATTTTGGGAGGCCAAGGTGGGAGGATTCTTGAGGTCAGGGGTTCGAGACAAGCCTGGCCAACATGGTGAAACCCCATCTCTACTAAAAATACAAAAATTAGCTAGGCTTGATGGCAGGCTACGCCTGTAATCCCAGCTACTCAGAAGGCTGAGGCAGGAGAATTGCTTGAATCCAGGAGGTGGAGATTGTAGTGAGCTGAGACCGTGCCACTGCACTCCAGCTTGGGTAACAGAGTGAAAAAAATAAAAAATTAAATGATACTTTTAATTTTATTTTTTATTTTATTTGAATAAATAAAAGTATACTTTTTAAAGTGTTACACATGAAAATAGGTTCAAAAGTCATAGCCCATTTTCTTGAAATTATTTGGTGCTTTATAGGAAAGGCTAAACTCTCCATTTTTTTTTTTTTTTTACACATTAGCATGGAAAGGAATCATTTCTACTTTGTGGTGTCTGTCTGTCTATCTGATGTGCTTACTGGCACCTGCCAGTGTGAGATCAAGATAGGCATCTTGTAGACGAAGAGCATGGCTTGCTAGTAAACGTTTAACAACCAGCTTTCCGGGAAGCAAATGTATACATATATAATTTATAGTAACATGTACTGATATAAAGGATGCATAGCACTTAATTTGCAAGTAATAACAAAGTATGCAATAGTCCCTATCCTAAATACTGCATAGGCAATTGAGTCTCATAGAAAGCTTTCGTGTCTTTGCCACCGTCATATCTATAGCCAAGCAATGGTTGCAGTGGATGAGCAAGTGTGGGGTCGGCACAAACACTGAAATGTTCATTCATGTTAAGGAGCAGATCAAAGTGAAACAACAAAGACATGGGGCAGGCTGCAGCCTTAGTGTCATGAGCAGCTTCTTTGCTGAATTGGATAATAGTTTTTCAATATTCATAAAAGTTTCCTCAATGTTTTGTGCTACTCACAGTGTTCTAGCTACAGAGAAGATGCTCTTTTAAGTATAGAAAATCCACGAAACAAATCAATGTCAACCTGTAGCATTTGCCTGTTGCTGTTATGTAAATACTCCCACCAGGGCCAATTTCAAGTCGCCAACACGACTTGTGTGAACATGGGTTTGAGACATGCAGTAGCATAGCATGATAGAGTACTTCTGCCTTACAGACACAATTAAAGAACCTCAAAGCATAGCTATTATTAAGATGTAGTAAAAATAATTATGAAGTGATAAGGTTTAAGTATTTATAACCTTTGCTTTAATAGAATTCATTTAATTATATCTTGTGTAATTTAACATTAATTTTTTATCATTTTAATTTCATACAGTTTTTTTTTTCTTTTTCTTTCCCTTTTTTTTTTTTTTTTTTCTTTGAGAAGGAGTCTTACTCTGTTCCCCAGGCTGGAGTGCAGTGGCATGATCTCGGCTCACTGCAACCTCCGCCTCCCGGGTTCAAGGGATTCTCCTGCCTCATCCTTCCAAGTAGCTGGGATTACAGACACCTGCCACCAAGCCTGGCTAATTTTTGTATTTTTAGTAGAGTTGGCCAGGCTGGTCTTGAACTCCTGACCTCAAGTGATCCACCCGCCTCAGTCTCCCAAACTGCTGGGATTACAGACACGAGCCACCATGCCCGGCCCATACAGTTTTTATACCTTAATCTTGCATAATGATTTGAATAATTCAGCTCACAAAATTCATGAGAATTTAACAATCAGCTCTTGCATGCAGGCACAAGCTGGCCCCCAGTGCGTCACTGACAGGAAGACAGAGTGTCTCAAGGCCACACTATAGATCAAGGTCTACAGCTGAATGGGGACAAGTGGAGAATAACTTGCCTTCTGGGCTCTCCTGAGTCCTGAGCCTGATGGTGGAGGCCTGGGTGGGTGACCCTGCTTTGTGCTTGGTGACAGGGAAACGGGGGGTGGGTCTATGGGCCTGGATGGAGAACCTGTCCCCATGGCTGTCATGTCCCTACACCAGCTGCTGCCAGCCACTGTGGGGCTCGCAAGTCCCCACTCACCAAACGGCTGCTGTTTTCCACAACCATGTGATACAAGAATGTCCTCTTGGGTGCCTTCTCATCCCCACTCTCTGTTGGCCTCTTTGCTACCTTGATACCTGGGATGCTGAGCCAGGACCAGGAGGAGGTAAAGACACACCTGGGGTGCAAAACGTAAGGAGGTCCTGATGCTTGAGGTTATTCAAGTGCAAAGAATGTTTGTGTATGTGTGAAGCGCACAACCACAGGTAGCATCTAAAAGGACATTTAATGTTCTGCACTTAGTGGATTAAGCTGATTCTGACCTTCCAGCCCCTGGGATCCTGATGAGTCCGCTGGTAGCCTGTCAGCTCCTGATCTTGGATGCGAGTTTGTGTGTAGGTGGGCATTCTTCTGCAAAGAAGCTTTTATCCGGTTTCATGAGATCAGAAAGATCTGGGGGTGCTGGCACAGGAAGGATTGACATCTGGTAACTCCCAAAGGGAGAGGTGTCACCTGCCCCTGTGTCAACAAGGGGTGCTCTTTTTTTCCTGCTCCATCCTGTGCCCAAGCCTCATGCAGGGTGACCCTTTTCGGAGAGACCTTTGCCACTGGGTCAGTGTGAGCATGTGGCCGGGCAGTTTCCTGCAGTGGACCAGGGCTCTGTGCGCTGTCTGAAGTGAGAAGAGGGGGCTCTTCCTTGGCGAGGTCTGAGGGCTGAGACTGGCAAAGAGACACCTGCTCTCTGGATCACCAGGCTGGGGGTTCCTATGTGCAGGTGTGGAGGATGGAAGGGGCCACTCTGCCCATTTTCCTGCCAGGGCCTCACCTCTGCGGGGGCTGCTGGCCTCCCTGGGCTTGCAGTGAAAGGCTTGCTGGTTCCCACCCTCCCCTGCTGGTCAAGGGCATCTTCCCAGGCTCCTGCACCCCACATTGCCACCAAGACAAGTGTCCTGTGGGAACTAGCAAGTGGGAATCAAAACTAGCCCCAGAGAGGTTCCTGGCCAGGAGATGAAGGGATCTACCCTGGGACTAACGTCCCCCCAGCCTTTCTTGGAGCTTGGGTCCTGGCTTTAGAAAGATCCCATTCACAGCCAGGCACAGTGGCACACACCTATAATCCCAGTACTTTGGGAGGCTGAGGCAGGCGGATCACTTGAGGTCAGGAGTTTGAGACCGGCCTGGCCAACATGGCGAAACTCCGTCTCTACTAAAAATACAAAAAATTAGCTGGGTGTGGTGGCGCACAACTGTAATGCCAGCTACGCAGGAGACTGAGGTAGGAGAATCGCTTGAACCCAAGAGGTGGAGGTTGCAGTGAGCCAAGATCACACCACTGCACTCCAGCCTGGGCAACAGAACGAGTTTCCATCTCCAAAAAAAATAAAAGAAAGAAAGAAAGATCCCATTCACCTGCACAACAGCCACACTCCTTTGTGGCCAAGGAAAGGGTTTCAAACCTTTCTCTACAAGGCCCCTTGAAGAGGGATAGCATGGATTGCAGTGGGGGCCATGTGCCATACATTCATTGCAGTCACTCGGAATGGCTCCACATGTTGGCAGCACGGAACCTTCTGTTTTCGAATCAGATTCCCCTAATTGCTGCCTGCCCATAAAGCCACGCTCTCATGCTGGAGCTCCATCCTTCTCCCTCCCTCCTCCTATTTATTTTTGGACTGTCCAAATGACCTGCGTGTAAGAAAATTGACATCTTGATGTTTTGTCTTCCTTTTGTTGACTGAAGACCTGCTGACAAATGACTGAGGAAGAAGGCACAAATCTGAATGGAGAGAAGTAGGCACCTTCCGGAGCTGGTTATCCGAGTGTGTGTAATGCCATCACAGGGACGTGCGTTTAATATATTTTATCAATCTGCATAGCTAAATACTTTTAGTTAATTGCAGGTGGGAGGGGCTGCTAGCTCAGGCTCCATGGAGCATGTGCTCAAAAAACGTCTCCAATATAGTGACTTGCTGCTCGAGGACAGTCTAAATGACTGAGGAGTGTGCCCGCTGTCCCCACCTCTGAGATGGGGCCTGATAAGGGTGCTTGCATATTTAGCGTTGGGCACCCTGGCACTCTCTAGCATGTGGCATTTGGCCTAAGTGGCCCATGAGGACTCTGTTTCAAGGATTTTACAACAAGAAAGACCAAAATGAGGACATCTCTGTGGCCCTATCTCAAGCAAGGGGGTGATTGATATAGAGCATATGCACACACAGACACACACACACGCACAGACACGTGCAGACACATACATGCACAGACACACAGATACAGACACACATGCATAAGAACACACACAGAAACACATAGACACCCACACATATACACACATGCACAGACATGTAGAAATACATAGACACAGAGGAACACACAAAGATACACAGGCACACATACAGGTACATCTACACACTTATCAAAGACAACAGCAAAACCACCTACCATGACAAGTATCATTGCAACAAAAGTGAACAAATAGATTATGCACCATAAAGTTTCCCAAGCCTCATCTATTTTGTAGAAATCTGGTACCATCCTTTGCAAAGTTCTTTCTATTCTTTCTACTGTACAAAGTTTTCTGTTGTCAAATGGCAAGAGGTCTCTGTTTTCTACTTGGAATGGGCCTGGAGATGGGAAACAGCACCCACTTCCTCCACCCCTTGTCCCCGGGCCCAGCATGGTGACCTGCCAAGCCAGAGAGTGACCTGAACACTCACATCTCAATGCAGGGTCAACTGTAGCATCTGGTCGGTGTCCCTGAGTGAGGGCAAAGTTGCAATAACACCTGTTCTCTCCTTTCTCAAATTCGCTCCCAAGTTCCATTGCTTTCGTTCAGCCCCTGACCCCCTCTAGACTGGGCAGTTCTGCATCCTTGGAGCTCATTTATCTGCCTTCAGAATCTGATGTTCCAATTCATCCCATGTGTGACTGGCAAGGTCTTTCTAAAACTCAAATGTGGCCCTATCAACCCCCAGGGTAAAGCCACCATAAACTCCACTGTTTGAGAACAAGGGCCAAGTCTCCCATTGAGGCCTCCAGGGAGTGGACAGTCTGGGTCTCCTTTCTTCTCCAGGAACGCTGGGCCCATCTGTCCTGTCCCTGAGGATTCCCTGACACACATGGCACTTCAGAGCTTTGGCCAACCCCACTCCCTGCCTGAAATGCCCATCTCCTTCAGAGAGCTTCTGTGAATCCTTGGAGGTCCAGTCCTAACGTCCCTACCTCCAATAAGACCTCTCCCCATCTTCCTCTCGCCCTGCCCCTGTCCCCGCCAGGCATGACAAATCGCTTCCCACACTGGGCCCAACAGGGAGGCAGACAGTAGAACAGGTTTTGGGCCAGGTGCCAGGTGCCAGGTGCACATGGCTCTTCATCCTGGTTCCCTGCTGCACACCTGGAGAGCTGAGTGCTTTTCCTGAGGTCATGCGGAAGGTGACCAGCCTGACTCCGGAGCTATCTCTTTGCCACATCATGGGGTGTCTTTAAGGTGACCTTGAATGTGCTTGAAGCTCTTTTATGTCCTGTTTGCAGACCTGGAGGAGAACAATGCCAGGGCTTTTTGTCTTCCCAAGGTCACAGCCTGAAGACACTCAGGGATGTCTTTGGCTCATTTATCATTTTTTAGAAAAAAAGAAAACAACAGAATGTGCTGAATCCTTGCAATTGTTGACAATGGCACTAGTTTCTTGGAGGGTAGAAGGGCGGGTCAGGCTTCTTATGAGGGCGTTCCTGGCCTCTGGAGGGGTGTAGGCAGGCTCAGGTGAATGACTGACAGACTGGATTTATGTATGTTGAGTGTGAATCTCATCCACAGCTTGGTGTGCAAAAATAGAAAATCTATTTAGTAATATCTACGTCTCTGTTGGGGAGAGGAAACTGACCTCTCAGCTCAGGATCTTCACCCCTTTCTCCAGGGTGGGGTGCAAGTTCTGGGAGCCTCATGAGTCTCAGGAATTCCGGGGTGGCCCATCTGGTCTTTGTCATCAGTCCATGCAGGGGGCTGCCAGGATGTCTGCCAGCCTCTGGCCCTGGCCGAGCCACCTCTCAGAGATTCCGGGCCACGTCCCAGGGTGAGGAATGCATCCTCCCACTCCGGGGCCCCCCAGATGGGACTCTCAAGGAGGCCACTTGAGCTCCAGCTGCCCAAGCTGACTCAACAAGATCTTTCAGTCAGTCACATCTACATCACGGGCCGAAAGCAGGAAAGTTCTTGTGTCTCTCTTTCTGCCTCCCTGTGACAATGGGTGCAGAACCAATGTGAATGGGTTCAGGCATGGGTAGAGAAAATAATAAATAGGAGGAATAACAGTCTCAGAAAAGCAGGTGGCCCGTCCCATCTGCTGACAGAGCAATGTGCAAGCATCACTGAACTTGTGACATTGATGTTTTTTCCAACATGCAGTTCAAATGTACACTGTGATTTTACAAAGCCGGGAGCCAAGTAACAACACCCATGGCACAGAAAGAGTGAAGTGGGGAAGGAAACTGAGGCAGGCTAGGGAGCATGGACATCTTGACAACCAGTTAGAATTGGAAGGACGATGGATTGGGATTGTAAAAGAATAAGGCAGAATGTCCTACCTTCCTACCATGACCCTGGGAATGGTCCTGGATTTGCAGTGGCCCTGGTCTGGACCACCATGTAGATGTCACTAATGGATCCTGCCAGGGGAAGGGCCTGTCATGGCCCCCAAGAAAGGCAGGGGTGGCCACCCCAGCTGCAGGGGGAAGACACAACCCACCCTGCAGGGCTTTTGGGAACTTTTAGAAGAAGGCAAGTCAACTCTTTAAAACAACTTTGAAGAGACAGGAGCTTAGTGGACCCAGTGGAGATAAAAGGTCCAGGTAAGGAGTGGCCAAGCAGTTGGAATTTAGGAGAGGCTGATCAGAAAGTCCCAGTGGACCAACTTGGGGGTTTGGGGGGCTACTGGGTCCATGGCAACATACAGCTCAGTGGGTGCGAAAGATCAGCCAGGCCTAGGGTGCAGATGACAGTGAAACAGGATGGCGACCTGGGTTAGGACTGGAGGGTGAACCTGAGGCCAGGAGAGCAGGGAAGAGATTGCTAAAGACAGTCAGTCCATGGCAAACTAGTTTTCTCCCCGAGCCAGCATTTCTACACCTGAACACTGGCCTTGCCATCTGGCTGGGTGACTTCCTCTCTCTGGGCTTCAGGGCCCAGCATTGCTAATTGGGGGTAGAGTCAATGGCCTTCCAGTGCGCCCTTTGGTGGCTCTGTGTGGCACATCAGGCAGGCTGGTCAAGTAGGGGGTCATCACCAGACCTTGGGTGCTTCTCACCCCTAATGTCACATCGTCCTCACAACAGCCCCGTGATGTCATCAGGAACCTGCCCGATGGCCCAGGGCTAGGAAGGACCAGAGCCAAAGTGCAGGCTCAGGACTGTTTGACCCCAAAGCCAGTGCTCTGAACCCTCCATCTGTCTTCATTAACTACCGCCTGTGCCACTACTGTAAGGCAAGAGAAGAGTGTCACGGCGTGAAGGCTAAGCACATGCTGTGAAATCACCCGTGGCTTGCAGACACACGCACAGCTACTCGGGGGAGATAAGAGTCAAGAACGGGTGAGCTCAAGCTGTGCTCACACGGGGCCTGTGCTAGGGGACTACAGGCCTCGGAAAACCTGGAACCTGGAACAGCTTTCCTCTGCTAGGAGGCGCTGGCGCAAGTTTGCCTGAAGCCACGGCCCCATGGCGAAGCCATCATGTGTGGGGCTTTCCTCGGGCCCCTCTTGGTGAGCCGCATTCCTGTCCACACAGTAGCTCCAGCCTCCACCAGTGGCTTTTCACTTCTTCCTGGCTTTCCACTTCTGTCCACCCTGTGCCAGAAGGTCCTTCACGTCCGTCCTCTCCCGCGTTCCCTCTGCCTTCGGGTCTCTTGGCATTGGGACAGTCACTAGTCAATCGCTACTTACGGGGATATGCAGAAAGCCAGACACTGTGCTGGGCCTCAGCGGGGCAGAAATACGGCAGCCGCCGTAGTGTCAGCTGTGTGCAGCCATCTCTCCTTCCGACCCAAATGCAACTGTGATGGGGGCCGGTCCTGCCCTTTGAGACCATCAGATGAGAGAGCAGCTCACTTTTGCAGAGGCCAGAGGAGCCGTGGTGAAGGGGTTTTCTCAGGGCTTGAGGGAAGTGCCTGCCCATCCACTGAGAGCTTTGGGAAGGAAATGCTGGGGGCCCTTTGTGCCTTCTACTCATCACTTCCCCCCAGCTGCAGGCAAAGGAGGTCATTGGCAGCCCAGCCTGTGAGGAGCAAGTGGGCCATGAGCTGCGTGCAGCTGGCGCTGCTATTACTTAGGAGGCATCACAACAATGATTCAGGTGCTGACCCTAATCCTTAACCAAGTCACAGCGGCCGCCTGACTGTTGAAGCTGCTACCCCTCCCTCAGGTTGCACTGCAGGAAAAGTTGGCAGTCCTCTCTCAGTGGCTGCTGTGGGAGTAGCTAACCTCACAGCACCCGAAGGGATGTCATGGGGACCCCAGGTCTGTTTCCAGCATCAGCCGATGCCAGCAGGAAGCCTGCCCGGCCTGGGGCTTGGCAGCCCAGGGACTTACCCACAACCCACAGGGCTATTGGCCTGGACAGGTCATTGATATCTGACTCACAGCCAGTTCGTGGATGACGTGAATCCAAAAATCAGAGGCTGACATGGATTTAGACATGGAAAATGCCCCGCCTGCTTCCACGAGCCCGTCTCCATGCGGCAGACTTGAACTGCACGGGGGCTGATAAGAAGCAGAGTGGGCGCTGCGATGTGACTGTGCCCTTGCCACTGTTTCCAGTCACCCGGCTCGGGTTCTGTGGTTGTCTAAGCCTGGGGAGGCTCTGCCGGGTCTGCGGCGGCCCGGCTGCCTTTTCAGCCTAATCACCAGAGAAGCCACAGAAAGAGCTGGACCACTTAGAGGGGCAGGCTGGCCACAGCCACTTGGAGGAACAGCCTGATTTTGCACAGATATGTCATTTTCTCCTGACTTTTAAACTGTAAACATTGTATAATATCCTAGAAAATTTTGAAAACAGATATAAACCATCAATAACTCTGCCAACCTAACACTTTTACCTAAGAGCTACTCATCTTGATTTATCTGATGCACAGTTTTCATTGCTGGAATCATAAAGAATGTAACACGTTAGATTCTTCTCTTTTCTTTTTCTTTCTTTTTTATCATCACATAGGCATCTTTCCCACTGCTATTTTTTATCACTTTTGAGGACTCAAAATGATCATTTTGGGGGGTGCATATTTCACTGTGTGAACTCTCCTATCACCATTTCAATCGGGTGTTTCGTTTGCTTCCATAATTTTTTTTATCACTATAGCAGGTGATGATTGAAAAAATAACATGGAGCTTGCAAAGTTATTCTAAATTACATCGTGGAGCTGGAGAGTGTTCCTTCCTAATCCCTTCAAGGAACTATGATGATATGGGGAAATGAAACATTCATTTGGCGGCTGGAGTGGGGTGAGCTTTGAATCGCATTTTAAGTCAGTGTGATAGTGACCTGAGTTTTTCATCTTTTTTCTCCAGCTCCTTGACAGCCATATTTGCTGGCCAGGGTTACTGATGTGGTCTTTGGCCGGAGAGCAGACTTTCCTCTCTGTGAAATGAGATGACTCATAAGGAAACAAACCCCAAGGCTTTGGCTGCATTTGTCCCATCATCTAAACCAGGGTTTCTAATCAGAAGTCCATGAATGACTGTGGGGCTTTGTCGGGGGAGAGGTCCTGAAGTTGGGCACAACATTTGGCATGTATGTGATAAGTGTATTTTATAGGGATAGTGTCTGTAGTTCCGTCAGGTTCTCAACGGGGGCTGTGGCCCCAAAAATGTTTTTTAAAAGACCCAACCTTCTCTCTCTGTCTCTTTTCCCCTTTCTGGGAATCCGAGATTGAAATGAAAGAAATTGAAAGATCTTTGCCTACATACAGAGGTCCAGTAATGGGATGGGGAATATATTATCCTCATTTTTAAAATGAGGAAACTGAAACTCAGAAGTACTCACCAAAAAGCACATAGCAAGCATGTGGGGAACCTTGGATTTGAACCCAATCTGTCTTGCTGTCAAGTCTGTGTGCACGCACCCACTTTGCTAAAGTGCCTCTTTGTGGGCCGTGCGAGGTGGCTTATGCCTGTAATCCCAGCACTTTGAGAGGCAGCGACTTCTTACTTGAGGTCAGGAGTTCGAGACCAGCCTGGTCAACATGGTGAAATCCCGTCTCTACTGAAAATACAAAAATTAGCCAGGCATGGTGACACGCGCCTGTAGCCCCAGCTACTCAGGAGACTGAGGCTGGAGAATTACTTGAACCTCGGAGGTGGAGGTTGTGGTGAGCCGAGATCGCACCACTGCACTCCAGCCAGGATGACAGAGACTCCATCTCAAAAAAAATAAAATAATAAAATAAATAAACAAAGTGCCTCTTTGTTAAGGCAGTTGCTTCTATTTCTACTTTTTTAACCAAAGCTAATTGCTGATGTGTTAAAGTACGAGATGCTGCCTTGATTATGGCTGTCCGTGGTTCTTCACTAAAGGAAATGTTTTGGCATTTTAAAACAGATGAATCCCCACAAGCTTTGCATTTCTCACCAGGGAGTCAGACTGACACAGAAATATTGTGGTTGGTTAATTGTTCTTTCCTGTTGCAAGCATTCACCATAGGAGGTCAGCTGTATTTACCAAACTGAGACGTTATTACTTAAGACTGAAGGAGCCAAAGAAACCTTGAAATTCAAGAGATCAAACCCAAAAGTTCCACCCAACCACGTGGAAGACTTCAACCCATTGACTTCCTGAATACAGTTCGGCCTTTTCTCTTCACACAGCAGTTTCTATTAACAACAAACTCTCTGGCACCAGTGAGTGACTTTGACTTCCTAAATAAGTTTGATTTCCTTTCTCTCTTAGAAATTCTGTCTTAAATTTCCTTAAATGCAAGTGTGTATACCTGGAGCAAAGAACATGGGGTGTAATTCAATTTCTCTTCTCCTTTCTTCCTCTGGGCATCTCTGCTAGGTTTCCCACTTATTATTGTTGAAAACTGGCAGTCATTAAAGGGGATGGACTTCCTGAAATATGGCAAACAGTCATGCAACAAAAAGGAGAAAATTATGTTTTCATTTTGGCCATCTTAGATGTAGTACAACATTCAACATGAGGTCAATGTGCCCTCTTGATCCCAAAGTATTGGCTAACGCTCCATAATCAATACTTAGGATAACACTGGTTGCGGGTATGAATGACATCTTTCCACCATTGTCTTGGTAAATTAAACTATTTACTCTTTCTGGCAGTAGGGTGCTGTCGGGAGGTGTAAAAGTAAGCATTTTCTTATGTTTGGGTTTTCTGTGATTGTTTGATGGTTTAATTTATTCATTCGAAGAAGAAAAAGATTTACTGCATGTCTACAGTGTTTCAAGTGGTAAGATGGGGCCTGAAAATACGAAGATAAACAACCAACCAAACAAAAAAGCCTATTCCTTGAAGAGCTCAGGAGGAGTCTAGTTTAGAAGGCAGACATGCAAGTTTTATGCTACTGGTCTGTAAGAAGCGCTGCGGGATCAGAAGAAGGGATGACTTAACGGGTACAGAACTGGTGATGTGTGGACGACATCTTGAATGAAGACTAGTTCTTCAAGCAAACCCATAGAGGACACCAAAGAACTGCATTGTTTGTTTAGCTCTTTTGCAGAACTTGTTATGATCTCTTAACAAGGTCTAGTCAATATCCTTATAAGCACGTAAAATTCCTTATCCTAAACCCCGCCCTGAAATCACTCTGACAACATGTCAGCCATCTGACCCAGACATGGATAGTCTGAAAGACCAACAGTTCTAATCATTTAGGTTTTACAGTTTGATCCCCACAGAGATTTTTATATGGGACTTCATGCTTTACAAATTATTTTAGTATTATCAATTTGATCCTTCAAGGCAGGCAGAAAACATATTTCCATCCTCCACTTTATAGATAAAGCCACTGAGGCTCAGAAAGATTTTTAAATTTTACTGCAAATTACATAGGCTTTTGGATTTTTGTTTGTTTGTTTGTTTGTTTGTTTTGAGACGGAGTCTTGCTCTGTCACCCAGGCTGGAGTACAGTGGCACAATCTCGGCTTACTGCAACCTCCCCCTCCTGGGTTCAAGTGATGTTTCTGCCTCAGCCTCTTGAGTAGCTGGTACTACAGGCACCACCCACCACCATGCCCAGCTAATTTTTGTATTTTCAGTAGAGACGGGGTTTCACTATGTTGGCCAGGCTGGACTCAAACTCCTGACCTCAAGTGATCTGCCCACTTCGGCCTCCCAAACTGCTGGGATTATAGGCGTGAGCCACCACAGCTGGCCAGATTATTCAATTTTAAGGTCTTATGTGCCGCATAACATGATTGCCTTTCTAAAAGAATTATTTATTTATTGAAGGCTGAAGCAAGATTCTCTTGAAGTTCTTTTTTGTCCTTGATAAAATATTTACTTTTCTTGTTTTATCCTCCTACGAGATCCCTTCTGTCCATACCCACGACCTAGATTGGTCTCTGGCCTTGAGCCTCAGCAGAGCACGCTGGGTCCCAGGGCTCGTCCTCAATGCACCACACGCAGCTGGCTCAGGAACTGGGACCTCTGTGTCTTGAACTGGGTATGGATGGTAGGGAGGGGGACATGGAAAAGCAGGGGTACGAGGCTGATGCTGGCAGCAGTGAAGACCTTGGTGATTCGTGGATCTTGGTAGAGACTGAGAGGGAGTGTAGAGGCGAAGAGAAACCAGAGCGTCATTCCTGATGGAGCCCCTTGTTACCCCTGGGCTCCTTTAGGGCACAAGAGTGCTGGGGCTGGACCATCTCCAGATTCCACCCTCTTCCTCCACAGCTGTGAGCAGAGCCCAGGCTGTCTGTCCCTCAGCATCCCCTTAATCTGTGGTACAATCATAGCCCCTGAATGTTAGGGCTGGAGGCAACTCAGAGACCATCCACCCACAGCCCTCATTGCACAGAGGAGACAGAAACAATGAGATGAAGTGACTGGTACAAGATTGCACCTTGGGCTGCAAAATTCATACCAAGTGATCCAGGGAGGCCTTTGAGGCACTGCATTCCCAAAACGCCTTCTAAATAGCCAGCCAGAGTTACAGAGTGGTGCTCAGAACAGGTTGCAGACGTTTATTGAATTCCATGTGATTTAAGTGCGGTTGGTGGGCAGCCCACACTGCCGCCGTGCACTGCATGAGGACCCTGTGTGAAGGGGGCTTGTGGTAACAGAGCAGCTGGGCCTGGCCCAGGTGGATTCAGAGTCTCCCCTCACTTGGAGAAACCTGCGCCTTGGAAAGAATTCAACTCCTTGGCCTGACTTTTGTGAGGGAAATGTTTGGGGCGTTTTATAGGTCTCCATGGCTGTGGTGTTTTATGATGTTGAACCCAATAAAACTCGTCATGACACAGGATCTGCCAAGGGGATCGGACCTTCCCTTTTGGCACAAGGAACCATTCTGTTTCGGTATCTCAGGAAATGAGCAGAGGAAAATCCTTGTTATTTCAAGTGAACAGGGTCTGGGCAAGGCCTCTATCCCTGGTCACCTTGACCATGCGCTACCTGTCGCGGAGTCTAATGGTTGCTCCAATTCAGCCGAAAGACACGACTCAGTAAATAGAGCCTTGATCTGTCCACGGGGTGCTCCTGTCTGCTGCCCCAGCAAATGCGAGAAAACCCGCTTGTCCTTTATGAGAGGGGCAGTGGTATCTTAGTCCCATCCTAAAGGCAGAAGGATGCTAAACACGGGGACAAGCGTGTCTGGGGGCTATAGGCAAGAACCCTGCAATGGCCTCCTTGAGGGATCTGAGGCCCAGCAGGTCATCCCAGGTCTCAGAAACCTTGTAAGAGCAGAGTGGAGGATCCATCTTGCACGCTGAGCTCTGAGCAGTGAGGGGAACAGCTGGGAGAGAGGTTGGGGTGCAAGTGACACTGTGCAGAGATGCTGCTCCCGGCCACAGCTGCCACTGTGGGCCTTCTGCATCCACCCAGCCCCTGTGACTACACTGCCCCCACCTCTGGGCTTGAGTACCCAGAGCCTGCTCTTTGGACCCATCCTGGCAAGTTGCTGATGGATATGCCTATGCAGCAGGGCCACTGCAGGCTTAGGAGGGCTCCATTTCAGCCCTGGCTGTGCATCATAACGAGGCTGAGGGGTAAAAAATACAGATTCCTGGCCCTGTTTCAGACTTTCTGTATCATATGCAGGAGCCCCGGAAGCTGTTACAGTCCCAGATCATTTCTGATCCAACCCACCAGCCACCTCTACCTGCTCAAATCTAGGACTTGCTGACCTCAGCCCCCTCCCCTTCCTGGGGAGCTCCCACTCCAGGGTCGATGCACACACATCACTTTCACCACCTCTGGAGTCCTCCCCCTCCCCCTACATCCTCCAACAAGCTGCTCCTCTGGGATTCCTTGCCCTAGTTTCTCCACAGGGGCCAGCAGTCACTGCAAACACCCAGTCGCAATGTACCAAGAACTTTCAGGGTTTTGCCCTTTTTTGCTGGTCGGTGCCATGAGATGGAAGCTCTCGAGTGGGGTGTGCTGTCCCCTGGGCTGGGTGGAGGTGGCCATAGCACAGAAGAAGATGGATCCTGGAAGTCCAGGCGGCCTGGGCTTGCATCCTCCCTGCCCCACTCCCGGCTGAGGGACCTTGAGCAAGCTTGACCTCTGTCAGCCTTTGTTTCTTTACCTGTAGAGTGGAGGCCTGGAAGCTGGCCTCCTGGGAGGCTTTGAGGATGAACAGGAGATGAGAGGTAGTGCCAGGGGTCAGGCATGTCAGTGACTCCACCTGAGTCCTCAGAGCTTGGGGGAGTGTCTGGGACAAAGTAAGCAGCCGGGGCACGGGGGTCCTCCCTGCTCCCCTTTAATTGCTTGTGTCTCTCTGGGGCATCTTTTACTGTCTTTGGCTTCTTCGTTTGCTGCTGCCCTCATCTGGGTGCCCGCCTCTATTTCCCCCTTCCTTCCATTTTCTTTAACTGCATCGTTTTTCTGTCTTTATAGGCCAGTTGCTTACCTCCTTAATTTTCAGACTTTTGTCTTCTCTAATATCGTATCAGCGCTTAAAATGCAATTTTCCCCGCCACTGTAGTGCTTCATGTCATATGCGGCGTGCTGCATGCGGGGACGGCCCAGAGCAGCTTCCTGCAGTCTGTGTTCTTCAGAACACTGGCTTCAAACAGGAAATCAAACAGGGAATTGCTTTAGTTGTTCGTGGAATTGAGTGGGCTCCTGCTGGCATTTTAAAAACAAAATCATATAGAATAGAGAATACCCAGGGGCATTGCCTGTAGGAAAGACTTTGGGAGGCTTTTGTCTCCTGGTGTGGAGATGCGTGTGCACTCGCGTGTCTGGGATGTCAGGAACTGTAGATGGAATGAAGGTTCATGCCCAGATGAACTGATAAGCAGATCGTGGCCTGTACATTCCATGGAATATCATTCGGCCTTTGAAAGGAAGGAAATTCCTTCACATACTGCCACATGGATGAACCCCGAAGACATGACGCTAAGAGGAAAGAGTCAGACACAAAGGAGAAACACTGCAATTCCATTTAAATGAGTCCCTAGAGTAGTCCCATTCGGAAACAGAAAGCAGAATGGGGGTGCCAGGGCCTGATGTCTTTCTCACTGTAACAAAGAACAGAAAGCCCAACAGACACTGTGGTGGACGCTCTCAGACCACACTGCACCGTGGGGACTTCACAGCCCCTGAGTCCTGCACTTGGGGGGTGGGTCTCACGACTGCCCTTCCCCCTTGCGGTGCAAAAGTTCAGAAGGGCGGTGGTTGCCCTATCGCTGTCTCTCCCAGAGGATCTTTTTGACCTCCTCAAGGAACATGTATTAATGATCTATTGAGAGAAAGACAATCTAGTAGGTCCTGTGCATTTTCTGTCTTCTCCCATTTTCCCAAGAACTATATTTGTTATAGCAGCCCTATTAAACTAACTGCCCAACCCAGCCCCCAGCCCCTGATGCCTGTTACTCTACCATCTGTGTCGATGAATAGGGCTACTTTAGGGACTTCATTTAGGTGGAATCATACAGTGTTTGTCCTTTTGTGTCTGGCTTATTTCACTCAGCACAATGCCTTCAAGGCTTACCCATGTTGTAGCATGGCCAGAATTTCCTTCCTTTGTAAGGCTGAATTCCACCGTACATACAGACCACATTGGGCTTGTCCATTCATCTGTCCACGGACACTGGCTGCTGCCACATTTTCACCACTGAGCAACACTGTTGTGGGCATGAGGGTACAAATACCTGCTCAAGTCCCTGCTTTCTGTCATTTTGGGTACATACCCAGAAGTGGCATTGCTGGATCATATGGTAATTCTATGTTTAATTTGTCGCGGAGACTCCATACAGGACTTTGGATTTTCCTCCGAATGCGATGGGTGACACTGGGGAGTTCTGAGTAGGGAAGTGACATGATGGGACCTAACGTTTTGATAGGGTCAGAGTGAGCTGCCTTTGGGAATAGGCAGGTGGGACGACAGGGAAGAGGAGAGCAGGGAGGAGTTGCTGTGTGTATCCTGGAGAGAGTGAAGGTGGCTTAGACCCGACTCTCGGCCGAGGCAGAGAGATGTCCGTTCCTGGCTGCCTATGGATGGGAGAGCCAACAGATATCGGGGTTGCATGTGGATTTGTATGTGCAGAATAGGAGAGAAAGAGCATGAGGAAGAGAAGATGGAGCTGCCATTCATAGGGATGGAACTTGACCAGGAACTCAGCTCTGGCCATTTTAAGTCTGAAACATTTATTAGAAGTCCAAGTGGCCACATCACTTGGTGACATTGTCAGCTGGTTCCCTGACTTCTACCAGCCACTTTCCCTGGCCTCTTTTCTGCATGAGCCTCCCAGCTGCCAGGCACGTCTAGATGCTCCAGATGCTTTCAGGTTCCCAGAGCCTCCTGCTGTGGTAGCTCAAGACTTCCTCCCTGGCCTCATCTGCTTTCCCCTTGATGTTTGAGAGACAGCTTTTCTTAGGTGTGTGGGAGGAAACAGCATGTTGGTGGTGAGGGGGGGCGCCAGGAGACAGCCACCCAGCCCTTGACAAGACAGGGTATGGGTTCAGCTCCCGAAGACCCTCTTGCCTTCCCAGCCAAGCCAGAGACTTGCAGGCTGCTGAACGCACCCAAGGCAGCACCCATGGTACAGCCCTGGTGTTGTGGGCAAAGCTCTTGGTCCTGCCGCAGGGAGAAAGTCTATGCTCCAAGGCCCTGATAGCTTGCACCTGAGTCAAGGGTCACCTTTCAGAGCTGAGATTGACTGAACCTGAGTCAAGGGTCACCTTTCAGAGCTGAGATTGACTTCTGGAAAGCCAGAGAAGTGCATTTTCCCATAGCATTGAGAGCACCCCAGCCCTGTGCCCACCAAGGGAGGGAAGGGGGCTTCTAGAGGCAACATCAGAGCAAGATGTGAGCTGGTTTTGCTTCAACGTCACTGTCGGGGCCTGCCACAGATGCCGGCACTCAGAGCTCACTCTGCAGAGGAGGGAACCGAGGCTGAGAGGGGTGAGAGAGCGTGCAGGGTACATGGTGGGTGAATAAGTGAATCAGGCCCAGTTCTCCTGGGTCCCAGGTGTGCTGGCAGCCTGCACAGAGTGGCCTTGGCTTGGGGGTCTTTCCTCACAAAGCATGGACCCTCAGAATCAGACACCAGCTGAGACGAAGGCCCAGCGGGATTGCTTTTTAGACAGTGCATCCTGTTAGAGCTTAGGCTTCCCATAGCGAACATGCACTTTCGTGTGAGTTTTTGCAATGCATTCAATTTTTTAGAAAACTTCCCTGTAGATGCCCACCAGATACTGGGTTCTGATTCTGAACACAGACACCCCACTGTGGGTGGATTGGGAGGGGCAGAAGATTTTAATCTTTGGGAGGATTGAGGGGTGTCTCACTCCCCCGCACCTCTGAAGGTCACTGTCACCCTGTTGCTGGCATCTCAGCATTTCCATCCACTTCTCCGTTTCCACTAACAACGCTCTTGCCCTGCTACGGCCACCTCTCACCGGTCTTCCGCGGTGGCCTCCCGTCTAGTGTCCTGCTTCACCGGCACCCCACAATCTCCTCCAGACAACAGCTGCAGTGATCCCTTTAAAGGTAAGTCAGCCCCTCCTTAAAACCATCCAATGGTCCAACATGGCATTTGGAAAGAAATCCCAACGCTTCCCCAGCCGGTCTCTGGGCCCTGCCCTCCTCTCGCCATCCCTGGCTGCTCCGCTCCAAGCACGGGGAGCTTCTTCCTGCTCCGGGAACCTGCCGAGCCTGTGCGCTTTTAGAGCCATTTCTGTGCTCTGCGCTCTGTGCTTCGCAAAGCCTTTCCCTGCCACTGAAGACTCCAGCATACATCGCACTCTCTGGGAGAGGTCTTTCTCTTATGTGAATAGCCCTGGCCTGTGTGATGATTCTGTCCCATCATCCTGTTTGAATTTCTTTGCGGTTCTTGCCTCTCCTAGAAATCAGTGGCCATTTACTTTGCTGGTCTGCTGTCTGCCTTCCCCTCCGCTCTCCTCCCTGCGTCAACTAGAACGTGGGCTCCATGGAACAGGAGCTGCCCACTGTGGCCTCCAGCCTGGTGCAAGATCTATCGCAAAAGTTCTTGTTCAGGGGACAATGAATTCCTCAAAGGAAGGAATCAGACCCTCTCTGGGACTCCCCTGGGTGCTACAGGACCTCGCTGCCTTCATGTAGGGCTGCTGGGAGCCAACCCTGTCACAGCCTTTCTGGACAGCAATTTGGCAGTCTAGACCAGGAACCCCGAAACAGTTCCACGGTATTGGACTGAAGAAATTTTTCTTCTGAGAGCCTAAACTGAGGGAAGAATTCTAAAATGTAGGCGATAATTCATGCACAAATATTAGATGAAGCTATATACATACATCCACATGTTCACACATGTAGTAGGGAAATGTCAAACGTGGTATTTATTATAAGCTTGAATGATATAAAAAGGTTTATGGGATAGTATTAAGTAATAAGAAACATACAGCAGTTTATGTACAACATCATAACAGTGCGTGTTTATTCAGAGGCCTCTGTGCTGGGCACCGTAACAAGAACTTTACTTATACTTCCTAATTCTCTGAACAGTCCTGTGAGGTGGTTATTATTATCTCAATTTTATTGACTGAGAAAATGAGACATGAACAGATCAAGGAAGCTGACAAATGTGGCGTAGTTTGTAAATTGTAACGTGAGGATTTGAAACCGGAGCCGTCTCACTCCAAGCTCTCCATTTAAACTCTACTGTATGCTGATTTGAGTTGCATAAACAACTTGAAAATGCGCATATCCCTTGCTGCCCCCACTACCAGAAAGACTAAGAAGGAATACACCAAAATATTCACAGAGATTGCCTCTGGGTATTGGGGTGATGGGAAATGTTTTCTTTATAATTTCCTATATTTAAATATTTTTCTGTAATGAGCACATATTATTTTCATGTAAAGTTTTGAGTTTTATCAAAAGATAAGTAGTCACACACAAACCACAGATAACTTTGACTTATTAATATAGAATCAAAAATACTTCTAAAAAACAAGAATTTGAATCAAACATAACGTTTAATATGACTAAGGAGGGCTCATTCCACTGTGAAAAGACAACTTAGCATTAAGAACCACATAGCCGGGCACAGTGGCTCACATGTGTAATCCCAGCACTTTGGGAGCCCAAGGTAGGAGGATCGCTTGAGCCCAGGATTTCGAGACCAGCCTGGTCAACATGGTGAAAACCTGTCTCTATAAAAAATACAAAAACTAGTCGGGTGTGGTGGTGCATGCCTGTAGTCCCAGCTACTTGGGAGGCTGAGGTGGGAGGATCACTTGAGCCCAGGAGGTCGAGGCTGCAGTGAGCCATGATCATGCCACACACTTCCAGCCTGGGCAATGGAGCAAGACCTTGTCAAAAAAAAAAAAAAAAAAGAAAAGAAAAGAAAGAAAAAGAAAAGAAAAGAAAAGGAAAAGAAAAAAAGGAAACATAATCAAAGGCATCCCTGTAAAAGCCTGTTGTAACCTAAAGAAAAAGGAAACTTCCTAGATATCTTCTGCAAGACTATAGCCAAATTCAGAAGTGAGAGACGCCTGCTAACATTGAGATAATTTAACTTTGTTTTGGGAATTCTTAGCAGTGTAATACAACAAGAAAAGGTAATACAACATCTACACATTTAGAAAAAAGGCATAACAGGTGATCTATTTGTCTTCCAAGGAAATCTAAGACAAGCAACTGAAAAGCTATTAGAGTTAGTAAGAGAACTGAAATGCACAAAAATCAATAGCTTTCTTTTTTTCAACAATAACATTAGCAATGCCAGTTCTCCAAAAATTGTATATGAATTTAAATTTAATGCCAATAAAAATGAATACAGGAATTTATAGCTTGTCAAAATTATAGCCTTAAGTTAAATCAGAAGAATGAATGAGAAAGAATAATGAAGAAACTCTTTTAAAAAAGAACTGAAACTGTATCATTAAACTGGAGTAATTAATTTACGTGGTTCTATGCAGGAAAAGACAGAGTCCAGAAATAGGCCCGTGATTATGTGGGAATTGAGCAAGTGATAAGGAAGGCAATTCAAATCAGTAAGAAGGATGGCTTTTAAAAAATGTATTATCTAATATTTGATTTGTCAAGTCATTAAATAATTCTCTATATCCTAAAGATATCCTGTATGTTTTCTAAAAGTTTTAATTTTTGCCTTTGATTTACGATTATTAAGATTTTTTTCTTGAGACAGAGCCTCACTGTGTCACCCAGGCTGGAGTGCAATGGAACCATTATGGCTCACTGCAGCCTTGACCTCCCAGACTCAAGCAATCCTCCCATCTAAGCCTCCCGAGTAGCTGGGACTACAGGCGTACATCATCATATCCAGCTAATTCTTCTATTTTTTTGTAGAGATGAGGTCCCACTCTGTTGCTCAGGCTAGTCTCGAATTCCTGGGCTCAAGTGATCCGCCCACCTTAGCCACCCAAAGTGCTGGGGTTACAGGTGTGAGCCACTGCACCTGGACCATATTTATGTCTTTAATCAATTTGGATTCAATAGTCGAGAATGGTTCTGCAGTAAGGCCACAGTTTTATGTGAAGAAAAGAGTTTCCTTAGCCTCATTTATCGAGTGGCTCATACTGCCCTGGAGACCCACAGTGCCTCCCCGGCATGTGCGTGAGGGTCCGTCTGGTACCCTCCACTCACTTCCTGTTCTATTTTTACACTCCCTGGTCATCTTCATCACTGCAGCTTTTAGTAAGTGTGGACATCTGGGAGGGGACTCCTCTCTATCTTGGAGTTTTTTTTCTTCATAGATATCTTTTCTATTTTTGAGCCTTTTCTTATTCATAAAATTTTGAGAACCAGCTTGTAAAATTCCTCAAAAACACCCTTTGGAACATAGATTGGAAATACATTTGATTTTTACATAATTTGGAGGTAATACGCCTTTTAATGATGAGCCCTCCTAATCACGGTAAATCCGTCTTTCCTCTTGTTAAGCCCTTCTTCTTTAATATCTTCCAGTAAAGTTTACATCTCCATACAAGTTTGCACGTATTTTATTAGGTACATTTCTAGGTAAATCATGTGTTTAGTTGGCATTGGAAATGAGCTTTAAAAAAAAAACTACATTTTTCTAAATGGTCAAAATAAATGAATAGGCCATATACAGAGGCAAAGAATCCATATAACCCATGAACATCTCAAATATAATCAAGGGAAAACAAATTAAAACAAAAATGTTTCATTTATTATCTATTCCACTAATAAAGCTAATGTTTGACAATAAGAGGTTTGGTGAGGATATGGGGAAAATGAAAACTCTTAGGTATTGCTGGTGGGATGATAAATGGGTTCAATCACTTTGGGGAGCGTTTTGGGAATCCATAGTGCCACTGAAGGAACATGGCCCACTGCCCTGTAAGTCCATAGGTAAATTAAATATCTAAATTCCCTATGCTGTTCAGAGAAACTCTCACATACGTGCAAAAGGGGGAGCGTATGAGGATGCCATCCCAATGCATTTCACCATTTTGAAAAAGTGTCCCTTAGAAAACGAATGAAGAAAATGAAGTTTATTCACTTAATGGAAAACGATACAGAAAAAAAAAAGAACTGGGAATCTATGTGTTATAACGAACAAATCTCAAAAACACATATTTTTGAAAATAAAAAAAGCAAGTTGCAAAAAGGTTGCATACATTATGAAGCCATTTTTTAAAAGTCTAAAACACACAAAGCAGCAATATATATTGTTTATAATTGCTTATACATGTCATAAATGTCCAAAATCATACATGGTTAACACCTACTGACTCCATGATAATTATTAATTTTGGAGAGAAAGAGAGGAGAATATAATGACCAATCTTTAGTTGTATCTTTGTATCTGGAACATAAAAAGAGAGAGGAAAGGAAGAGAAGGAAGTACACCAAAATATGAATATCTGTTTGATCTTAGCAGTGTCACGTTACTTTCTGTGCTTTTTTTACACATTTAAAATATTCATAGCTAATGGTGAAAAAAATTTTAAGTAGTTGTATATTTCTGTCATCTTGGAGTGAGGAAGACATTAGCAAGTGTGAACAACAAAGGAAAGATTAATAGGAAAGATTAATAAATTGACTACATAGAAATGACAACTTTTTCTGCAGAATACATACCATGTTGTAATACATAATACAAACACAAAGTTCAGTTGGGCATGGTAGCTCACACCTGTAATCCCAGCACATTGAGAGGCCAAGGCAGGAGGATCACTTGAGGTCAGGTGTTTGAGTCCAGCGTGGCCAACATGGTGAAACCCTATCTCTACTAAAAAGACAAAAATTAGCAAGCATGGTGGTGAGTGCCTGTAGTCCCAGTTACTAGGGAGGCTGAGACAGGAGAATCACTTGAACCCCGGAAAAGGAGATTGCAGTGAGCTGAGATGGCGCCGCTGCACTCTAGCCTGGATGGCAGGAGCACGACTCCATCTCAAAACAAACAAAAAACATTAGTAAGTTAAAAAGCAAAAACTAAATTAAGAAAAATATTTACATTTATGACATTAATGTAAAAATTAAATATATTTATCATACAAAGAGGTCTTCCATGTCATTCAGAAAATGAAAAATACCTTAAAGTAAAAAGTGGTAGAAGACGTGGATGATCAAATCATAATATGAGAAACACAGGTGGCTAATAAAGTACATGATAAAATCAATAGAAAAGTAAATTAATACTATGTTGCTCATCACTTTTCACTCAGCAGATTGACAAAGTTTTTTTTTTATTATTATCTGTTATAAATCATTGTCCAGGGACTGGAGAACTGGCTTCCTTCATCACTGTGAGAATGTAAATCAGTCTTACCTTTATAAACATTAATTTAGCTTCATAGATCAAGATCTTTAAAAATGTGCATATTCTTGAACATCATAATTCCATTTATGGAAACATAGCTTAAAAATATTGGACAACTGAATATATACCTTACAAGATGTTTACTGTGGGTTTACTTATAACAGCCAAAGTTTGAAAATAACTTATTTGACCAATAGTGGTTAAATAAATTAATGGTAAATTTGTACAACAACATGCAGTTATTAATATGGTTCAAAATTGTATTTACTTATATATAATTTATACTGTACTGTTCACAGAAATAACCAAGTTATGACACAATATAAACAGTTTGGTCCATTTTTCAAGAGTATATTTATATGTAACACCTTTGAAAATGCATACACTGAATATTCACAATGATTTTCCATGGGTGCTAGGGTTGTAACTGATTTTTTTTCCTTTGCATAGACAAGAATTTTCTGATTTTCTACATGTGCAGTGCTTGCTTAATAAAAAGTGAGACTGAAAAGTAAAAGACCACTTTTTTGTAAGCCAGCTCAGAAAGGATGAAAAGAATAATAGCCCTTATTAGAGAAAGTGCAGGGAAATACACACTTCTATACTGCTGTATGAAATGTCTAAAGGACAATTTGCCAAAATATATCAGAAGAGGTTATGTATGCTCTTGAGCCTAGGAACTCCACTTGTGGGAATTTTTTTTTTTTTTTTTTTTTTTTTTTTTGAGACGGAGTCTTGCTCTGTCACACAGGCTGGAGTGTAGTGGCGCGATCGAGGCTCACTGCAAGCTCCGTCTCCCAGGTTCAAGCAATTCTCCTGCCTCAGCCTTGCGATTAGCTGGGATTACAGGCATGCGCCACCAAGCCCGTTAACTTTTTTGTATTTTTAGTAGACACGGGGATTTTACCATATTGGTCAGGCTGGTCTCGAACTCCTGACCTTGTGCTCCAGCCACCTCAACCTCCCAAAGTGCTGGGATTACAGGTGTGAGCCACCATGCCCGGCCCTGGGATTTTTAACCTCAACAAAAATTAAGGAAAGATATGAGGAAAGAGAAAGGGCGTGAGCAAAGGACATTTTTGCAGCATGTTTATGATCTTGAGAAAATGGAAACAGCTGGGGTGTGCGGCAAACGAAGTGGGGAAAATGACAATAGTTCATTAAACCTCACGATCTGATGCTGGCAGCCCCTCACAGGTTGCTGCAAACAAAACAGGGAACGACAGGAAAAAGATGACGGTGATATGCTCTGCTAAAAGCAGGTCACAAAACAGGATGTAGATAATAATCCCGTTTTGCTTTTTTACAAAAAAAAAAAAAAAAAAAAAAAAAAAAGGGCCATGGAAAATTACATATCAAGAACGTTCAGAGTGGCTCTCTCTGGATGATGGTTTTGGAGTTAATTTGTATCTTTCCCTCTGTTTTCTGAATTTCCTATATCAAAAGCAAATTGATTGTGTGAAGGGAAAAGCATATTTAATGCGATTCCTAAAAGGCTCAGCCCTCCCTGCATGGACTGAGCGCTGAAAGGAGCGTTCTGTCACCTCTTTTGTCCTGATCCTTGCCTTTTCTAATGTTGCTCAGTGGCATCCAGAGGTATTTACTTTAAGTAATTGCTTGTCTGTTTTTAATATCACATTTTGAAAAGGTATTTAGACAACATGAGTTTGTTACTTTGTGTTTAATCCAAATCCTTCAGAGGTACTTAAAGCAAAATGTGAAGTCCTCTCATCCCTTCCCCGGAAGTCTCACTGTTAGCAGTTTGATTTTACCAAAAATACCCAGGCATTTTCTTTTCATCTGCAAATGTGTTAATAGACTCCTTTTTTAAAATTTCACACAACCAGGATTATATCATACAAAATATTCTGCAATTTACTCTTTCACGTAACAATAATGTATCCTGGGCATTTCACTTTGCCAGTTCAGATCTCTTTTATCCTTTTACTAATTTATTTACCTATCGATTCATTTGCTTAACTAGATTTTATTATTATACAAGTTATCCATGAATATTGTTTTCAAAAATTTGAACAGTCAGAAAAGGTATAAACTGAAAACTCAAAAGTTAGCCTTCTCTGCCACCACTGACGTGCCCTCCTCAGAGGCAAGCGATGGAGCAGTTTTTGTGGGTTTGTTTGTTTTATTTCTGAGACAGAGTCTCATTCTGTCACCCAGGCTGGAGTGCAGTGGCATGATCTTGGCTTACTGTAACCTTTGCCTCCCTGGTTCAAGCGATTCTCCTGCCTTAACCTCCCAAGTAGCTGGAATTACAGGCACCCACCACCACGTCTAGCTGATTTTTGTATTTTTAGCAGAGATAGGGTTTCACCATGTTTTTATTAGAGACAGGATTTCCTCATGTTGCCCAGGCTGGTCTCAAACTCCTGTCCTCAGATGATCCGCCCACCTCGGCCTCCCAAAGTGCTGGGATTACAGGGGTGAGGCACCGCACCCAGCCACAGCTTTTGTTTTTAAACATCCTTTTCATTACAGTTACAATTTCAAGAAATACTAACGCCAATATCTCTGAGCTAAACACACTGACAGATGCAGAACACACTTCATCATGCATCTCTTTTCTTACCTGACTTTCACCTGCACACACCCCGCTCCATTTCCTAGATTTTTATCAGCTGTTTTGTATCCTTCTAGTGATTGGTTTTATGACTTTAAATAATATATTCAAATGTTTATGTCTCAATTCATTAGCTTTAGGCAGTATCTAAAGTTGACACCTGCCCACCAACACTGCTTTCAAATTCACATCTTACTTTTTTGTTATATTATTATTTTTACATATGAAGGCTTATCATATTTATATTCTGGCCAGACATGGTGGCTCACACCTGTAATCCCAGCACTTTGGGAGGTCGAGGCAGGTGGATCACCTGAAGTCAGGAGTTTGAGACCAGCCTGGCCAATGTGATGAAACCCTGTCTCTAATAAAAATACAAAAATTAGCTGGGCATTGTGGCACATGGCTGTAGTCCCAGCTACTTAGGAGGCTGAGGCAGGAGGATCACGTGAACCCTGGAGGTGGAGGTTGCAGTGAGCTGAGATTGTGCCACTGCACTCCAGCCTGGGTGACAGAGCAATATCTTGTCTCACAGAAAAAAAAAAAAAAAAAGGAAAAAAAAAAAGAATTATATTCTGTTGTGTTCAGTGCTTATGTAATTTTACTGTGTTTCATCAGTAGGTTAGTACCCAAAACTTTTTCATGCATTCCAATAATTTAACTATGTAAATAGTTAAATTATTAACTATGTAAATAGTTAAATTATTAACTATGTAAAATCAGGCATTCCAATAATTTAACTATGTAAATATTTTTCTGCAGAATCAAGTAGGATAATTGGATACATAGAGAAGGCCATCTGATACTATTTCATTAAAATTTGCCATTTGAGGGAGAAGTTCCCAAATATCAACGTTTTATGAAGCCTCTTATTTTCTTTTATGTGCTTGGGGGTCACACTCAGCTAACCTTATTTCTTATAACTCATGTTATTTTTATTTGTAGTTTTGCTAGAGGACATCCAAGTGTCATTTATTCTCCCCTGTATATGCATGCTTGCAAGGGGTCTTTCATTGTCCTTAAGGCTTAATGTGGATGTCTAGACAGGAATAAGTTTTTCTACCAGGTTGCAAAACTCAACACACCAAAGCCTATACAAAACTCAGTACTCTTCAATGACTTGCAAATGCTCTTTTTAAAAAGTCACCTCTAAGGGGGTGAAATAATGGGGCACAATTATGCATTTTTGCAAATATATACACTTGTATAAACTCCACTACAATCAAAATGGAGAACATTTTCAACACCCCAATAGGTTTCCTTTAGCCCCTTCCGTTCACACCCCTTATGCTACCTCCAACCACTGATCTACTTTCTAGAACCACAGCTTTGCCTTATCTAGAATTTTCCTTTCTCTCTTTCTTTCTTTCTTTTTTTTTCTGCAATAGAGAAGGAGTTTTACTGACACAAGCCTAGCCCCACACAGGAGAACTGGAGTTGTCACTCAAATTAGTCTTTCCAAAGGTATGAAGGTCAGGACTTGTGTGAACAATTTGGTGGGCAGGGGAATAGAGAATGGATGTTGCTTATTGCTTGTAAATGAAATCACAGGCATGTGGAAAATGGCCCTCGTGAGTGAGTCCTCCTTTGGGTGGGGCCACAGGACCAGTTGAGTCATGAGTTATGAGTTTGGGTGGGGTCCATCGGTTACCAGAATGCACAAGTCTGGGTGTAAAAAAAAAAACTCTCATAAGACCAATCTTAGGTTCTACAATGTTATCTACAGGAGCAATTGGGGAAGTCAGAAATCTTGTGACCTCTGGTCACATGACTCCTGAGCAGTAAGGGATTATAGAAACTATGCCTACATTTTAGCAGAATTCAGGTCCCCCCATAATCCTATTCTTGTGGCCTTTCATTAGTCTTACAAGGGTGATTTTTGGTCCCTGAGCAAGGAGGGGTTAGTTTTAGGGAGGGACTATTATCATCCTTGCTTTTTCTTTGAGACAGAGTCTCACTCTGTCACCCAGGCTGGAGTTCAATGGCGTGATCTCAGCTCACTGCAATCTCTGCCTCCCAGGCTCAGGTGATCCTCCCACCTCAGCCTCCCAAGTAGCTGGCACTACAAACACATGCCATCACACCCAGCTAATTTTTGTATCTTTTGTATTTTTTGCTGTGTTGTCCAGGCTGGTCTCGAACTCCTGAACTCGAGTGATCTGCCCACCTTGGCCTCCCGAAGTGCTGGAATTACAGGCATGAGCCACTGTACCTCATGATCATCCTTGCTTTTAAGTTAAACTGTAAACTAAATTTTTTCCAACGTTACTTTGGTCTATGCCCAGGAATGACCAAGGAGAGCTTGGAGGTCAGAAGCAAGGTGGAGTCAGCCATGTCAGATTTCTCTTACTGTCATAATTTTGCAAAGGTAGTTTCAATCCCCCTCACACACACTTCGGCTTCAGCACCCCTCCATCCTGAGGTGTTAGCTATGGAGATGGGAAAAGGCTAATGGCTGCTCTAACTTCTTCCTGCTGACAGGGGGCGTATTTGGGGGAGGGGTTGCCTCCAGGGTAAAAGGAGTGGAAGCGTCTTGCAGTTGCCTGTATGTATTCACGTGCAACTGGTTGGGGTCCAAGATGTGTATAATGAAAACATTGGTGCTCTTATCCACAGCTTTAGTGCAGTACTTAAATGAAGAAAAATAATGAGCCATAAAAAGGAACCAGATTATATCCTTTGTGGGGAAGTGGATGGAGGTGGAAGCCATTATCCTCAGCAAACTAATGCAGGAACAGAAAACCAGACACTGTATGTTCTTACTTACAAGTGGGAGCTGAACGATGAGAACACATGGACACACGGAGGGGAATAACACACACTGGGGCCTGTTGGGGAGTGGGAAGCAGAGCATCAGGAAAAATAGCTAATGTATGCTGGACTTAACACTTAGGTGATGAGTTGACAGGTGCAGCAAACCACCATGGCACACATTTACCTATGTAACAAACCTGCACATTCTGCACATGTACCCCGTAACTTAGAATTTAAAATAATAAGTAGCCCTAACATAAGAAGTGAAAGTGTAAACTGCCCAATGGGTTCACCTTGCCCACTGCCTAGAGAGAGCCAATTTATCAAAACAGGGGAATTGCAATAGAGAAAGAATAATTCTCTTGAGCCCAGCCAAGGATTTATTTGTGCCTGCAGATACTTGTATGAATTGGATAAATTCCTTTCTTTTTGAGGTCCCAACATAGCTTGGAGTTCCTGGGCCTGTCAGAAAGTGACATTCTTTATTTGCCACAGGTCAGGAATCCTGTACAGGACAAGGTATGAGGCCAGTTTCTCCAAGGGCCTTTCATCAGCTCTATAGGTCAGCCTCGATTTCTTAAAGAAAACGTCATTTCAGTCAAAGCTTTGGTAAAATAACCAGTGTCTCCAACTGTGTCTTGCTACATAAGAAAACTGATTCTTATTGAACTAATTCAAATAACTATATGGCCATATGTTAAAAATACTCACAAATAGTTTCCAAATTCTGGAGAAGGCAGGTAGAGAGAAAGAAATATACTCTAAATTTTGTTTACAGGAGTATATTTTGCTCAATTGTTAAAAGTTGTAAATAGCTCAATAGAAGTTTTCTTGACTCTGAAAAAAAAAAAAAGAATCAGCAACATTTTAAGCAAAAAGTCAAAAAGATTATTCCAGTTACTGAACATTTTGGTTGTTTCCAGCTGGGAGCTAATTAATGTGAGTAACAATGCTAAGAACATATATGTCAAGTCTTTCTGTGGTCATATGTTTTTATTTCTCTTTGATAAGCAACAAGAAATGAAATCTCTGGGTCACAGGATAAGAAGCCCCCAAATTGTTTCCTAAAGTTGTTGTTTCGTTTTGCCTTACCATCAGTGTCATGTGAGCATTACAGTTTCTCCATATCCTTGCCAACATTTGGTATGATCGGTCATCTAATTTTAGCATCTGGGTGGTTATGTGGTGGCATTTCACTGTGGTTTTAGTTACCATTTCCCTAATGACTGATGATACTGAACACCTGTTCATGGGTTTGTTTGCCGCTCAGCTGTCTTCTTTGTTCAACTGTTTGTTAAATTGAATTTTTGGCTTCTTTTATAGAGTTTAAAAGTTAATTATGTATTCTCATATCAGATACATGTTTTTCAAAAATGTCCTACCAGTCTCTGGTTTAGCTATTTCTTTTCTTAATGGTGTTTTTAAAATGCAGAAGTTCTTAATTTTGAAAAGTCTAATTTATCAATTTTTCTTTTATACTTTATGATCTTCTAAGGGAATAATCTCTTGTAAGGGAGTAGAAGACCATATTTGTATTCTTGTGACTCATATTCTTTATATCCTTTGTGACATCAAGGTCACAAAGATTTCCTCCTATGTTTTCTTCTAAAAATATAATGTACCTTTTTAAAGCAGAGCAGCATTTAAGATTGTTTTTATTTATCATTGGTTTTCAACAATACTATTATAATGTACCTTGGTATGGTTTTCTTCATACTTGGGGTTGATATTCTTGAGTCTTTGGGTCTATAGTTTCTATCAAATTTGGAATTTCCGTTTTCGGTTTCTTTAAGTTTCATAGTCTTTCCGGTAGCCCACTTACATGTTTTCTGACTGTGTGCTAATTTCTCCCCAGTCGCTGATGCTCTGTTGTTGCTGTTCACCTTTTTCTCCCTGTGCTTCACTGTGGGTAGTTTCAATTGCACTGTCTCCAAGCCCACTGACCTTCCTTCTCAGCACCTAATGTACTATTCAACCCATCTAGAGTTTTGTTTATTTGTTTGTTTGGTTGGTTTTGAGACAGAGTCTCACCCTGTTGCCCAGGCTGGAGTGCAGTGGCACCATCTCGGCTCACTGCAACCACAGCATCCCGAGTTCAAGTGATTCTCCGGTTTTAGCCTCCCGAGTAGCTGAGATTACAGGCGCCTGCCTCCACACCCAGCTAATTTTTGCATTTTTAGTACAGATGGGGTTTCACCATGTTGGCCAGACTGGTCTCAAACTCCTGACCTCAAGTTATCCCCCTACTTCGGCCTCCCAAAGTGTTGGAATTACAGGCACGAGTCACTGTACCTGGCCATGTTTTTTTTTTTTTTTTAAATAAAAATTTTAATATGTATTTATTTATTTATTTATTTGAGAAATCTCGCTGTGTTGCACAGGCTAGAGTGCAGTGGTGTGATCTTGGCTTAATGCAACCTCTGCCTCCCAGGCTTAAGCAATTCTCCTGCCTCAGGCTCCCGAGTAGCTGGAATTATAGGCATGCACCACCATGCCCAGCTAATTTTTTTCTTTTTTTTGTATTTTTAGTAGAGGCAGGGTTTCACCATGTTGGCCAGGCTGGTCTCGAACTCCTAAGCTCAAATGATCCTCCCACTTCAGCCTCCCAAAGTGCTGGGATTACAGGCGTGAGCTGCCACTTCTGGCCTCTCTTTTTTCTTAATTTCAGATATTGTATTTTTTTTTTTTATTTTTAGCAGATCCATTTAATTTTTTTATGTCTTCATTTTCTCTCTTCATTGTCTTATTGCTTTCAGTTATATATTTGAACCAGTTTATATACTTTGTCATTTCTGTTTTAAGGCTCTACGCTACTAATTACAAAATGTGTGCAATTTCTGCTTATGTTCTTATCAATTAACTTTTCTCCTAGTTGAGAGTCATGTTTTTCTGTTTCTTTGCATGCCCGGAAATTGTTATTGGATGACAGGCACTGTGAGTGCTGAATATGATTTGTGAGTACTGAATATTATCGTGTTTCTTTAGGGAGTGTCAGACTTGGATGTGGCACACTGTTAAGTTACCTGTGGATAAAATTGTTTTTTGAATAAGAGTTCTGTGTCTTACTGTACCTTGAGCAAGTCCTTAAGCCTCAAAGAGCCTAAGTTTCTTCATCTGTAAAATGGGAAGGAATATATCTGCTGTCAGGACTACGTATAATACATGAAAAACCTGTAGTATAATGCCCTAGTATAATGCCCAGCCTTGAGTCGGAAGGTGTACTAGGCACTGTGCCAGCATCGTTAGTATTCATGTTTTCATGTGAGAGACAAATCCTGCAACAGTTTTATGAGTTAATTTCAAATCTCTGCCTCTCTAGCAGGGCATCTGTGTCTCTGGATCCACTCAGTAATTACAATCGACCCAAGCATGTTAAAGGCCTGAGACCTTTTTCTTTTCTTTTTCTTTCTTTAACATTTTCCAATCTCATGTTTGAAAGCATAAAAGAGAACCGTTCAGTCTAAATGTTCTCCTGCACCCTCAAACCCGATGGAGGTGCTTCTCTGTGCATGCTCCCTTCTTACACACTCCATCTCTGGATTCTGCCAAGGAAACATTGGAGAAATAGCTCCAAAGGACTGAATGATGGCCAGAGCCTTTTAAGAGAGGTTCAAGTCGTGACCAGATGTGTATCTGGGTAAGATACGTGTGAATCTCCGTGGGAAAGATCAAGGCTTTGAAGTCAGAGACGTGGCTCAAATCTCTGTTCTGTGCTTCAGTTTCTTGCCTGTCTGCCAGAAGAGGAGGAGGAGGATGGGGAGGGGGAGGGGGAGGATCTGTCTAGCTTACAGGGTCCTTGTGAGGTTCATGTGGGAAAATGCTTTGCAGGCTGGAAAGTACCACAGAGGTGTGAGTTATTATAAAAAGGGAAGTTACTTTGTCAAAAAGCTATGCAGAAATATACTAATATGTAAGAAATGTTTGTATGGAGGACAGAAATAATTCATTTCATGGAGAGACAAGAGGATCACTGGCAGTAAAACTGCAGGCGTTATTTATGGGAGACTCAAAGGAGGGAACGCCCCGTGTTGGCAGACCTGCCTTTCAATCCTTGTCACAAGTCGTGCTCCAGAAGCTCGGCCAATTGAAGAAAGGGTCTCCATGAAGTGGGGTTCATGACCTGCCTGCATCAGCCTCACTGGGGGCATTTTTTTTAAATGGAGAGACCAGCACTGCTGGGGCTGGGGCTGGGAGTCTGCAAACTCCCCCACTGGTTAAAATGCAAACTGAGGTCTCAGAACTATTGTGCCAAAGAATCATAACTGACTCCATTAGAAAGTAATGACCCATGATTTGATTTCTCATTTAATTTTTTAAAATGCAAACAATGCAAAAAGTTAAAAATTGAAAAACGGATTAAGGCCCATAGTCTCATCAATACAAGACACAGCAGTAGTTGGATTAACATTTTGGCATATCGCTAACATGTTTTAATAATCGCTACTGTGAAGGTTTTTTAAAACATAAATTTACATGGTGTCCTCCCAAAAAATTTACTCACATAAAGGAATTTTATCTGTCCCCAGAATTACCTCATGAATTTCAAGCTTCTCTGTTAGCAGAATCAAATGTAGGTGACTCGATAAACAAGGGTCTGCCTTTGACTTAACACAGCTTTATAAAATGCCTTCTTCCTTCCTTCCTGAAGGTCTGCTCAGCACCCTCAAACTTTTCACCATCTGAAAATTGTTTCTATCAACTTTACCACAATGAGGGGAGGTGAATTTCCACAAAAGATCTTTTCCCTTTAAAAAATTGAAATGGCCACGTAATTTCTCCTCCTAAGTGTGCTGAAGTACCTAAAAGTCACAGGTTGGCATTGCTAGGTCACCCCTTTGCAGGGGCCACACGTGCCCAAGGCCCTTACACACCCAGCCAGGTGTTACAGAGCAGCATCTCACCATCAGGCTCTGTGCTAGTGCTGGGAAAAGATTCTGCTGGCATTTAAAAGTATTGCAAAAGGAGGCCAGATGCAGTGGCTCATGCCTGTATCCATCCCAGCACTTTGGGAGGCTGAAGCGGGAGGATTGCTTGAGTCCAGGCGTTCGAGACCAGCCTGGACAACATGATGAAACCTCATTTCTACACAAAATTGTTTAAAAAATTAGCCAGGCATGGTGGCGCATGCCTGTGGTCTTAGCTACTCGGCAGGTTGAGATGGGAGGGTCACTTGAGCCCAGGAGTTCAAGGCTGCAGTGAGCCATGATCACACCCCTATACTCCAGCCTGGGTGACAGAGACAGATCCGAAAAAGAAAAAGAAAAAGAAAGAGAGAAAGAGAGAGTGAGAGAGAGAGAGAGAGAGAGAGAGAGAGAGAGAGAGAGAGAAAGAAAGAAAGAAAGAAAGAAAGAAAGAAAGAAAGAAAGAAAGAAAGAAAGAAAGAAAGAAAGGAAGGAAGGAAGGAAGGAAGGAAGGAAGGAAGGAAGGAAGGAAGGAAGGAAGGAAGGAAGGAAGGAAGGAAGAGATATTGCACAAGGCATTAGCTATGAATGATTGTAGCACATGCTCTACAACCCAGCAATGAAAAAGCTTTGTTTTCTGAACGTGTTTTCTATCTTCATGTCTTTGGTAAAATACCTATTTCTTAAATACTACCCAACACTGGTGGGAGTATGCCTGTTACTTTTTTCTGGTGTTCCCAGTTTCTCATCCTTTGCTCTTTCAACTCCCAACTAACAAATGTGGAAGGAGTGATGGAATCAGAGCACGCCTATTTTGTAACCCCTAATGGGACTTTTAAATGTTGGTAAGGAACTTGTCAATGGAGGAGTAGGGACGCCTGAGCCTGAACTTATCTTAGCATCACTAAAATGGTGCAGGTAGACACTGTGAGCCTCCTGGTAGGTTGCAACGTGGAGGACAGATCACCCCCTCGATAGCATCTCTACCAAGAGGGGATGAGCTTGAATCTAATGGAGCCTACAGAGGTAGCTCTATGTATAAGAAATATGAGAGGGAAGAACAAGTGATGAACCATCACAAGGACGCAAAATCCAAAACGGAGAACATTCTATAGGACTGGCCTGTATAAATCAACGGCTTGAAACCAACCAAAGTCAGAGCAGAAGGGACTCCTGTTTGAAGGAAACTTAAGAGGTTGAGTTATGTATGAACCTTGTTTGAATCCTGAGTAGGACAAACTAAGCAAGAAGCTTTTTTTTTTTTTTTTTTTTTTTTTTTTTTTTTTTTTTTTTTTGAGACGGAGTCTCGCTGTGTCACCCAGGCTGGAGTGCAGTGGCCGGATCTCAGCTCACTGCAAGCTCCGCCTCCCGGGTTTACGCCATTCTCCGGCCTCAGCCTCCCAGTAGCTGGGACTACAGGCGCCCACCACCTCGCCCGGCTAGTTTTTTGTATTTTTTAGTAGAGACAGGGTTTCACCATGTTAGCCAGGATGGTCTCGATCTCCTGACCTCATGATCCACCCGCCTCGGCCTCCCAAAGCGCTGGGATTACAGGCTTGAGCCACCGCGCCCGGCCAGCAAGAAGCTATTTTTAAGACAATTGTTAAAATTTGATTATGAATTGGGTTTAATGGCTAAATGGTTAGATGATACCGTGGAAATATTGCTAGTTTGTTAGATGTGATGAAATAACATTGGCGTTATGTGAGCAAATGTCTCCAGGCTTTAGAAACAAATGCAAAATATGGGGTGGTGAAATGACTTCTTCACTACATTGATTTCATGTTGTTTCCAAGTTTCATTCATTTAGAGGAAACAAAATGATATGATATAAAATACTTCAACCCAGAAAACTATTTTAAAGATAATTATTGAATCTGGGTGATGAGTGTAGAAGAGTTTTTTTTTGAGACAGAGTCTCACTCTGTCACCTATGTTGGAATGCAGTGGCAGGATCTCAGTTCACTGCAACCTCCACCTCCTGGGTTCAAGCGATTCTCCCACCTCAACCTCCCAAGTACCTGGGATTATAGGCACTAATTTTTGTATTTGTGGTAGAGACAGGGTTTCACCATGTTGGCCAGGTTGGTCTTGAACCCCTGACCTCCAATGAACTCCCACCTCAACCTCCCGAGTGCTGGGATTACAGGCGTAAGCCACTGTGCCTGGCCAATATTCTTGACTTTAGTATATTTTGGAATGTTTCATAAAAAATAGTTTTAATCTAAACAAATCTATTATAGCCATCCTTCTCAGGTCTGGCTAGCATTTTCTCCCAGGTGGAAGTAATTTCTTTTTGCTGAGCTCACAAAACACTTTACCCAGGCGTCCCTTTGGTACAGAATCGTGCCCACTCTGAACTGATGGAATCGGGTGCGTACCTTTCCTCCTTATTTTCCTGTGAGAGAGGGCACCATCCTTGTTTCAAGCCCGTACCTTCTGCTGTGCCTGACCTAGTTCATGGTTGACAGAAACTGAATGTTTGTGGCTGAATGAACAGAAGAAGCTAGCAGCTAAGAGCCATTATCGGGGCTGTTTCAGGTTCACATGTGGAGAGGTCAGTATTGGGACAAAGGTGAGGAAGCCTCATTTCAGTGGTGTTGTCCTGAGTTGAGACACGAAACATGAATTTCAACTCAAATTCTTTGGTCCCTTCTTTAATTCAGAGCCATAGGCCAATCGCTGTAGTTTCTTCATTTACAAGATGGGTATAGCACTGGTGGTTTGTACTGCAAGGACTTGGAATCCTGGATGTTGGCGAGATGCTCCACAAGGGATCTGACATGGGCAGCTGGCGTGGCATTTTGGTCGCGACACCCAGGGTGAGCCCCAGCTTTGCCAGTAGGTTCCCGTGTTCTACCTGGATGCTACCCACCTGTGTCTGGCAGGTCAAGTCAGAAAGGCAAAGTTTCCAGCACATAACATGGCAAGGCTTCCAGACACAAAATAGCAAAACTATTTTGCCACAGGGGAGATGACAGGGAATCTGAACTATCCCCTCACAAGGGACACGGAGCCTCAGGCAAGGCCACACATGCACCTATTTTGTGCAGAGGGCTCGAGCAGCCCTGGAGACAGCGACACCCTCCAGCTGCCAGCTCTGCCACCTTCAGCGTGACCTGAGCGAGCCACCTCACCTCTCCTTCTTCCGTGGTAAAATGAGGATAACTGTAACCAATTTATCGAGGCTATCATGAATATTTTTTTAAAAAACTCATCTGTCAAGTGCTTTTCAACCATGACATGCTAGCCAAGTGCAAATAAGGAGTTTCTAGTTTCTCTGTTTTTAGTTGTTGCCTCCACCATGCCCCCTGTTTGACTGAAGCTGTGTTTCAGGCTTTGAGCATCTCCCCAGGCAAACATTGACTGCCCTGCTCCGGTGAAAGTCTGCATAGAGGGCCTAACTGGTTTCAAATAAACAAACAACTCCCCTTCCCCACTTCCCCTCCTCTTGCTAACTCCCCCGACTAGACACACATGCACGCCGTGCACATGCATGTTCTCTCACACATGCATATACAAGTGTACGCATAGACACACACACACACACACACCCCTATTCAAGCACATACACATGTGTGTATTGACACGCATGCTGTCTCTCTCACACACACACAGGTGCACATAAGTGTGCATGCTTCCTCTCCCACTCTCACAAACATACACAGACTCACATCCTCCCCCCAGTGCAGCAAAGCCACCTGGAGCCCTGACCAGTGTGTACTGCGTTTTGCCTCAGTCTGGACTTCTGCACTTCCTGGCTCCACCCCACCTGAAACTGCTGGGTGCAGCCCAAGCACCAGTGACAGCCCTGGTTGTCACATGGCCTCTTGAGTAACCCAGGTCTCCAGTCAAAGCCACTGGAGTAGGGGGACCCACAGAGATCTTAGGTACTCATGAGAGTTATGGAAAATCATCTGCACACACACTGCTAAGGAGTCAAAGGACATAGAAGTGTAAGTAGTGGGCCGTTTAATCTTAGGAATTTTACTTTCTGTCAGGTTCTTTGTTCTTTGTTTCGGTGGACACAGGTGTTTGCCAGGAAGCTTAAAGCCAATGGCAATATGGCTGGCCGGACAAAGAAAGACGAGAGGGCTGGTCACCTGGGCAGATGCGGAAGTATGAGTCCAAGTCTGGGGAATATAATAGGAGCTGCTGACCGCTGGCCCTTCGTTGAGCCAGGGAGGCTGAAGGGGCCACGAAAGGCCTGAGGTTCAGGCAGCCCTGGCTGGCCACTTAATGGTCATTGTCAAGAACTGCAGGCTGGCCCTGGCTCCAGGCCTTATCTTATGCCCCTCTGTTGTCGGGCAAATCACTCACATCTTCCTTTTATTTTTCTGCTTGTATCAGTAATATATGCTTAGTATTAAATAATTCAAGAAATATATACAATTACAAGAAAGAAAGTCAAAGTCACATGAAGTCCTATATTCCAAAATAAAACAGTATTTACCATTTAGAAAATATTTTGGGGGGCCCTGCTTTGCATTAGCACACACACAGTTTTTTAAGTCTGCTGTTTTTTTTGTTCTTTGGGTGTTTTTTTTTGCCTTACACCACACCTCTGTTTTGTACTCTCCCTTCCTCTAACAATAACCACGGTAAACAACTTGGTGTTCATCCTCCCCAGCCTCTTTCTGTGTAATATGCAAAAATATCTACACACCTGAATAGAGGTTTCTTTTCATTTGGTGTTTGCAAATATGGGATTCCCTCATGCACCTCTTTGGGTCTTGCTTTTCTCATGTAACAACATAGTACTGAAATTCCTCTTGACCTCACTGGTAAAGATCTGGCACATTTTTTTTTAGTAGTTGTATGAGAGATTGGTAGAGTGTACATTTATTCAATAAGTCGTTAATTGCTGGGCAGTTACATTGTTGTTCTTTGGGATTTTTTGGGGGGGGAGGAGATTGTTTTTCCAACTATTACTACAACAAACATTTTCATCTGTCACATATGTCTATATAATGATGTTTTATTAACCTGAGATAGTCCAGAGTGGGACTGGAAATCAAAAGGTATGAGTGCTTTTTTATTTTAACAGAATTTAAAAGATTGCCCTCTAAAAGAATTTAAAAGATTGCTTCTTCCAATAATAGTTTTTGTTTTGTCTAATAAATATTTATTAAGCCCACACTCTGTGCCAGACATTGGTTTAGCAATTTGGATTCAGCAATGAATAAAACAAAGATTCCAGCCCTCACAGAAGATCAGTCCTAGAAATGGAGTGTGAAGGAACAAATGAAACAATAATTATAATAAACACTTTACTATTTGGATTTGTGTTGCACTAACTTCCTATTTCTTATCTTTACACATTTTTCTATTGAATGGATTATATGCTACAATATACTTCTTGTCAAAATTTTATGAGCTTTGTATATATTGTGAATAGACATTTATCTGATGCTTTGCAATCTCTTACCCAATCTATTGCTTATCTAAGGACTTCATGAGTAGTTTCTTATACCATCTAATTTTTTTTTTTTTTTCTGAGACAGAGTCTCGCTCTGTCGCCCAGGCTGGAGTGCAGTGGTGCAATCTCAGCTCACTGCAAGCTCTGCCTCCCGGGTTCATGCCATTCTCCTGCCTCAGCCTCCCGTGTAGCTGGGACTACAGGCGCCTGCCACCGCACCTGGCTAATTTTTTGTATTTGTAGTAGAGACGGGGTTTCACCATGTTAGCCAGGATGGTCTCAATCTCCTGACCTCGTGATCCGCCCATCTTGGCCTCCCAAAGTGCTGGGATTACAAGTGTGAGCCACCGCGCCTGGCCACCATCTAATATTTTTAATGTTTATGAATTTGTACATTTTTTGTTCTCTCTTAGCTTCTGGCTATTCTATCTTTGTTTGTAGTTGTCTCCAAACTCTAGGTTATGTACACAGTTTCTTCCATTTCTTTTAATTACATTTTTGTTTTTTTATTTTTTTCAGTCATACACCTAGAATTTATTTTTTAATATGGTGTGAGGTAGGGGTTCAATTGTATTTTCCTTAAAATAAATAGCCATTTTCCTAATATCATTTATTAAAATAAACTATCTATTTTCTACTGAATTAAAATGCTATCTTTTTCACATATGCAGTTCCTCTATTTACCAAAATCTGTTTGTATGTTTTTTATTCTGCTCTGATGATTGTTGTCTACTTTTATTATTCCAATTTCATGCTGTTTTGATTGCAATCTTCTATTTCATAATTATAAAGCTAGGTTAAAACTTAATTTAGTCATGTAAAGCTTCAGATGATTTTATCCAATTACAAATTATAATTTTAATTAAAAGAACATTCAATTTATATTAGGAACAAGAAAAACATCACAATCAAAAAAGAGAACAGAGTATAATAATTACAAGACAATACTACCTAAAACTATGGCAACGAATTGGAAAATGTAGATGAAATTAAAAATCTCCTATAAATCATCAAAATGGCACAAGGAGGAGAAAAAATGAGAATAGATCATTCCTATAGAAGAGATTGGAAATGTCTTTAAAGGTTTACTATTTGATAGGGCCCCAGACACAGATGGCTTCATAACTGAGTTCTATTTAGCCTGTGAAAAACAGATAACTCCGATGTTATGAAACCACTCAAGACCATAGGAAAAAAAAGAGAGAGAGCTCCTCAATATCTGTTACAAAGCTAGCACACCTTAATGCTAATGCCTCATAGACAAATCTCCCTTGGGAATATAGATTCTCATTCCAAGTAAAATATTAGCAAAGAGGGCCGAGTGTGATGGCTCACACCTGCAATCCCAGTACTTTGGGAGGCTGAGGTGGGAGGGTCACTTGAGCTCTGGAGTTTGAGACCAGCCTGCATGACATGGCAAAACCCTGTCTCCACCAAAAATAAAAAATTTAGTAGGGCATGGCAGCACATGCCTGTCATCCCAGCTACTTGGGAGGCTGAGTGAGAGGATCACCTTAGCCCGGGAGGCAGAGGTTGCAGTGAGCCAAGATTAGGCCGTGGCACTTCAGCCTAGGCAATAGAGTAAGACACTATCTCAAAACAAATAAAATAAAATAAAACAAAATAATTAGCAAATAAGAATCCATCTGTGTGCCAAATAGACTAATATGCTGTAATCAAATAGCTTTTTTCCAGGAATGCAAGGATGTTTCAATGACAGAAAATTTACCAACATAATTTATTACATTAACAAATTAAAGGTGAACATATATCATATTGATAGATATTGTATAGGCACCTGGTAAAATTCAGTAGCCATCCCCAGTACAAACCCATCATCTCTCTTTTTTTTTAGATGGAGTCTCATTCTGTTGCCCAGGCTAGAGTGCAATGGGATGATCTTGGCTCACTACAACCTCCGCCTCCCAAGTTGAAGTGATTCTGTTGCCTTAGCCTCCTGAGTAGCTTGGATTACAGGCCTGTGCCACCGCACCTGGCTAATTTTTGTATTTTTACTAAAGATGAGGTTTCAGGCTGGTCTCGAACTCCTGACCTCAAGAGATCTGCCCGCCTCGGCCTTCCAAAGTGCTGGGATTAAGGGCATGCCCAGTCAAACCCATAATCTCTTATCCAAACTTCTGAAACCCTAAATCTCTGAAAACTAAAGTGATACTTGTAACCCTGGCACTATAATTCACTTGGTGGTAAAGCTGATCCGAGCTCACATAAAGAAATACTTACATATAAAAAGTGTCATTCTTTAAAACTGTACATTATTATGTGTTCTGTATGCAATGCATACTTAAAAAAACATACTTGTGAATTTTTTGCTTTTGTGGCTTGGTGTCCTATATCCAAAATTATTATAGAGTTTTCTTTTTCAAGGTGGGTTTGAGGAACGGTGACATGAAGAATGTGCTTTCAACTCTCTGGAAGAAATTCATGACTGTGTTTCACTTAATCAAAGACACCACTGACAGAAAGGCTAGCATTTAATTTATATATCACTAAAAGAGGAAAAAAATGCTGCTACTAATTATACTGCAAAGCATCCTCCATTGTGAGACACCTCCCAGTTCAGAGATATTGAAATGTGAAAAAAAGGTGCATCTTAGAATTGATGAAATATGGTGCGTACATCCGAAGGAAATCACCACTAACAACACGCCCTTCCAACACACGTCGGGATTTGGGTGCTTCCTCTCTATAATATCTGCATCTCAGGGAAGAGCCCGATGTAAGCACAGGAGTGCAGTGGTCTCCAGTCAGACTGGACTCCAGAACTGGCTCTGCATGGGCCAGTTGTTTGACTCTGAGCAAGCTCCTTAACATATACATAGCAGCCCCTGGAATGAGGATGCTGACAATATGATGGTGTTGATTGCGTCAAAAGGGCCTTTCCCACATCTGTCATCCTAAAATTCTTTACCAAAGAAAAAAACCGGACCACATCTTCCCACTTTAAGGAGACTTCCACTGTTACTGTGAAGCCACAGCTGGGCCTCGATGCCTGTGCTCTCAGTCTGTCCTAAAGGTATATAGTGTCTCACCCAAAAATCTGAGTGGGAGAGAGCCTTAGTCATCTTCTAACAAAGCCCCTGCTGCTTACCAAAGAGCTAATGGGGTTGGAGAGAAACTGTCACTTTCCCAAGTGACACAGCCAGTGACAAAACGAAGACTAAACCCAGACACATTGGTGGGCTCTTTCTAGAACACCACATGGCCTCCTGCTCAGGCTCCTGTCCCCTGAGGACCGGGATCCACCCCAGCGGTTTCTGGCGGTTGTCTCTGGTCAGATGGTTTCTGTGTCCTAAATGCAGTGCTTTCTGGTCCATGGGCTCCTGAAAAAAAGATGGACACACATTTAGCCCACCCACCTGCTTCGACCCACGTTCTGACTTCCACCCCACCTTTCTAATCGGCATCCCAGAAGGAGCCCCTCTGTGCAGAGGATCTGAGGCCCCGCTCTCTCATGTCCTCCATCTGCTGTGTGTCTCCGACAGGATGGGGCTAGTGAGCAGCAAAAAACCGGACAAGGAAAAGCCGATCAAGGAGAAGGACAAGGGCCAATGGAGCCCCCTGAAGGTCAGCGCCCAAGACAAGGACCCCCCGCCACTGCCGCCCCTGGTGAGTGATTGCCCACCACCCACCAAGAGCAGGTTACTTTCTTCCCTTATGCCTTAATGTCCACATCTGTAAAATGGGTATAGCAAAAGTACCTTCCTGATAGGGATGTAACGATCTGCAATGTATAAGCAGGTGTGCCATGCAATATAATACGCACAGGACCCGGCCTGGTTAGCTCCCAATCATTCTTAGCCAGAGCTCATTTCTCAAGGGCAGCCTTGAAGAGAAAAAAAAATTTAAAAAGGTCAGCGTGGGGAGAGGGTGTCATAAGGAAGGATCCCAGTATCTAGCAGCAGCTACTGTCTCTCTTCTCCCCAGCAGCTCCTAGAGACCCTTCTCCCCTATGTGGCATTGCCGCTGGCATTCCGAAGAGCCTGCCTTCCTGGGATAAGCATCATGAAACAGGAGGGTGCCTGTCCTCACCTCCCGAGCAGGTTCTCAAGTTTTCCTGGAATCCTATGGGCATTTTAAATGAGGAAAACTTTCCAAATGAAAAAAAAGTGAAATTTCAAGTGAAAAGGTCTTATTGGTGGGGAATGCATTTTCCTAGTCGTGCAGCTTGATTTGTTTATGAAGCAGTTAGCGCTCTTTGATGGCTACTGCATATCTGAAGACACTTTTTTTTTTTTTTTTTGGAGACAGAGTCTCTCTCTGCTGCCCAGGCTGGAGTACAGTGGTGGGACGTTGGCTCACGGCAAGCTCTGCCTCCTGGGTTCAAGTGATTCTCGTGCCTCAGCCTGCCGAGTAGCTGGAATTACAGGCACGTGCCACCACACCTGGCTAATTTTGTATTTTTAGTAGAGACAGAGCTTCACCATGTGGCTAGATTGGTCTCGAACTCCTGACCTCAGGTGATCCACCTGCCTTGGCCTCCCAAAGTGGTGGGATTACAGGTTTGAGCAACCATGCCTGGCCTGAAGATACATTTTTAGATGACTCTTTGTGCCCCCTACTCCCTGACCAGTGACCCCTTTTGGTTTGGGGCAGTTGGCAGCCATACCTGGACCCTCTCCTGTGCTATCTGCATGTCCACGTGGTCATCTCTTTATCCTAACAGGGACCTGATGGGGAGACGGGGATTACTAATCCCACTTCCTAGATGAACCCAGGCATCTTGCCTATCTGTGTCCCACTTTAGCACCGGGCTCAGCGCACAACCACAAGATGTTTATTGAATAAGTAATTGATCAAATGGGGAAACTTGGGCTTAGTCTGATCGAGTAATTTCCCCAAAATTATATGATAATAAGTAGTAGCACCTGGAATTTTTTTAACTTAAAAGAGTCACCTAATATGTATATGGAAAAAAATATGATTACTCATTATTCCACTATGTAGAGTGACCAGAGTTAGCTCTTTAGAGCTCCTGCCTCGAGACCCTTCTTCTGTGTTCTTTCACGTGTTCCTGTTTTTAATAGAAACATACATGCATATCATTTTGCAAAATGCTACTTCAAAATTGTGTTCAATAAATAAGGAATTAAGAAAAGAACATTTGTAACATATGTCAGGTTAAAAGAACACAGCAAAGCGCACACTTGTATAGCCACCTCCCAACTTCAGACAGAGAAAGAGACTCGTTCCTTTGAATCTCCCTCCTCCCTGCCCTGTTTGTACCCCTCACCCCAGGCCCCAGTACCCAGAATCTGTTTATCATTCCTTAGCTTTGCTTTTTAATATTATCACATATGTATTACCCCTAAACAATATTTAGTTTCATTATTCATGTTGTAAACTTTAAGTCAACTACATCAAACAGCACATATGCTTCTGAGACTGGGGTTTTGGCTCCATGTTATGCATGTAAAATATATCGACGTTGATGCACGTGGCTGTAGCTCATTAGTTTTATTGCATGAGTATACTGTAATTTGTTTATTCTTCTGTCATGAGGGTTAGTTCCATGTTTTAAAATTGTTTATGTATTGGCCGGGCATGATGGCTCATGCCCGTAATCCCAGCACTTCGGAAGGCTGAGGTGGGTGCATCACTTGAAGCCAGGAGTTCCAGATTAGCCTGGCCAACATGGCAAAAACCCATCTCTACTAAAAATACAAAAATTAGCTGGGCATGATGGCGGGCACCTGTAATCCCAGCTGCTCGGGAGGCTCAGGCACGAGAATTGCTTGAACCCAGGAGGCAGAGGTTGCAGTGATCCAAGATCACACCACTGCACTCCAACCTGGGTGACAGAGCGAGACTCCATCTCAAAAGAAAAATTGTTTATGTATTATTATTTTTGCTAGGAACACTCTTGTACACGTTCCCTGGTACACATACGCAAAAGTTTCTCTGCAGGATACATACCTACAAATATGCTTGTCGAGTTTTGGGGAAATATACTTTTTAAATATTTTTTCTTGTCAACAAATACCCATTTACAATTTGACCTTGTAATGGTAGAGCCAGGACGTGAAGCCCAAGTGATTGGGCTGTCCCTCATTGTCTGCCTCTTCTCCACACCGGGGCGTCCCCCAGTGTGGTCAGGGCAAGGGCAGCAGAGGGCGGGGTCTGTCTGAGGGTGGTGCTGGTCCCTGGGTACAGAATGGCCCTGTGCAGACCCCACAGGCAGCTGCCTCTCCTCCTACGGTAGATCCCTGGAGATACCCTCACTGTCCCGCTCTGCAATCTCATCCCCCCAGGCGCCACCCACGCAGCAGGGACTAAAATAACTCAAGTGTGTGTTTTCTCCCCGAGGTTGTCTTCAACCACCTTACTCCTCCACCGCCCAGTGAACACCTGGAAGAAGGTAAGAAGGGTGGTTTGGGAACCTGAGGCTCCACAGCCCTCTCCCCCAGGTCGCAGCTTTGTGGAGTTGGAACAAAGACAAGTCGGGAGCAGCTTGAGGGCTGGAGAAGAGAAAACAGGGAAGCTGAGAGAGGTCCCAGCTCTGTGCACCTTTGGGGGGTCTCTTCAGGAACCGAGAACAAGTTTCTTTAGTATGCCTGAGCCTGGGTGGGACTTTTAAAAAATGGAAGACTTTACAAACTGTAAACAAGAACAAAAACAAGAGTGCCAGGGAAGACACACAGCATCATCAAACCCAAGCGTTCAAAGATTCTAACTCCCAAATGCAAAGGGTTGGGCCAGTGGCCTCAGGCCCTCGCCTCTAGCCCCAGTCTGCCCCTGTGGAGGGCACCTTCTTGTTTCCTGCTCCAAGCCACTTCGAGAGTCCCGCCACTGACCACCTAACCACTCACGCCCCCTCTCTGATCCCCAGACTCCACTTTATTTTTATTTTTATTTTTTTGAGACAGAGTCTCGCCCTTGTCACCCAGGCTGGAGTGCAGTGACCCGATCTCGGCTCACTACAACCTCCACCTCCCGGGTTCAAGTGATTCTCCTGCCTCAGCTCCTGAGTAGTTGGGATTACAGGTGCACACAACCACACTGGGCTAATTTTTATATTTTTAGTAGAGAGGGAGTTTCACCATGTTGGCCAGATGGGTCTCTGCCTCGGCCTCCCAAAGTGCTGGGATTACAGGCATGAGCCACTATGCCTGGCCCCTAGACTCCACTTCTGCTCCAGTGGGCTGACCTGCTGGGTACCATAGGGAATGAGCTCGGCCTTTCTGGGCCAGAGGCTCCACCGCTGGGGACTCCCAAGAGGGTGGCCTCGTTCAAAGTGACTTTGCGCAGCCTCCTCATCATCCACATCCACACAGCGTGGGGAAAGGCTGCCTCGGCCAGCCCGGGCCCCACCCACTAACCTGCTCACGCCATGTGCACCGGACATTCAGCACACAGAGCCCAACTCTGTCCCGGAAATGGCGAAGGGGTGACAACAGGTAGATGCGACCCCTTCCCTGGAAAAGCTCAGAATCTGGCACACTTGTGAGCAGAATTCGAATCTTAAAACTTCGGGGAACCACTGTCACCTATTCTGACCCCCTCTTTCCTGCTGAGAAGAGGTGACCAGCCCAAGGTCACACCACTCAGCTCAGTGACAGAGCAGAGCCACCTCACCCGGGGAAGCTAAGCGCTCTCCAGGTGACCTTTACCAGGTGGGTCCTGTGGCTCCCAGAGCTGTGCAGAGAGCCCTCGTCACAGCAGCGCTCATTTGAAGAAGGTGCTCCAAGCTCCTGAGCCCTCTTCCTGCCTTCCGTCCAGGGCCCACGAGCAAGGCGGGGAGCCCGGCGGGGTCACTGGCAGCCACAGACAGTGTGGCAGGGGCTCTGGGCACAGACAGTGGAGAGGCCAGGGCTCCAGCTGCCACGTGGCAAGACCACCCCTTTTGGGGATAGAGGCAGGTGGGGGCAGAGGAGGAAAAGGACAAGAGGAGGCTCAAGGGCCTCCGAGGCCAGGTGTAGAAAAAGAAGATGAGGGACTTCCAGCACTAGGTCCCAATGTGGGCCTGAGGCCACCAGCAGCCCGGCAGTGGCTGCCTCCCTGTGGCTGACCTCTGGCCATCAGCTTCCTCACACACGCCCTGTCCAGGACATAGGGCTTCTTAGTGGGTCCAGAAAGGAGGACAGGATGGGCTCTGGGGGACAGCCCATCCCTGGTGGGGTCACAGGGCCGGGGTGGGGGCCTGTGCTGGATGAGAACATCATTTCCAGCATGGGCAAGCAGAAGCCTGTTCCCCTTGGTAGCCAGGCACACCCCAGTCCCACCTTCCCACTCGTGGGCCCGAGTGGTGGTCATCTCTCCCTTGTTCCTTTCAGACGAGCATTTCGTGGTAGCCCTGTATGACTACGCTGCCATGAATGACCGGGACCTGCAGATGCTGAAGGGGGAGAAGCTACAGGTCCTGAAGGGGTGAGGTTCCAGGATGCCATCCCCTGTCCCTGCAGGACCCCCCCACACACATCTCTCCCTTCTCCGCCCACCACATCCTCCATGGCTGACCCCGGAAGTCTTCTCCATTGCTCCGCCCCCAGCCCTGGGCCCTTTTGTCTTCCTCTCCAGAGTCTTTCTGGTGAAGTGGTTTCCATTCACAACCTCCTGCTCATCCTTCAAAGCCGACTTCCATGCCACCACCTCCATGCAGCCCTTCTGACTCCTTTGGGCATGTGGACCTTGTCCTTTATGCAGACTGGTCTGGCTGTTCCATGACAGCCTTGCATTTAAGTCAGTTGTGTCCGTATTTGTCTCGTTCTCAAGACAGGAGCCCACATGGATTACACACACCAGTCCCGCTTTAGCTCATTTCCCATGTCCTTCTCAGAAACTCCTTCTAGGTCAGCTCTCTCTCAGTGGCCAGGCTTGTCCTGTGGAGCCCTGAGGGTCTGATTTGGTTCTTGAAGTTCTGCAATGGCCTTGAACCAAGCTCACAAAAGTCCTGACTATTGATCCTATACAGGCCACCCAACCATGTTTTTCTAAAGCTTGTCCCCAGTCACTCACCAAGCTCCGAACACGTCCCATTCATCAAGAGGAAGGCTGCTGGCTGGAGCCCTGTGCCCTGTTGGGCTGGCCAGGCTGTGTAGATTAGCTCTTGCCCCTAGAACTTGCCCAGATAGCCACCGTGCCACTGAGCAGTGGACACAAGTCCCTTCCTGCCTGCCGTGCTGTCTACCTCTGCGGATTCTCTGCCCTCCAGGGAGAGATGGCTTTGAGGAGGCCTGGGAGCTGCCCAGAGACGGGCCCACAGGGGCCATGATCACATCTCTGTTTCCCCTGTCCCGTTAGAACTGGAGACTGGTGGCTGGCCAAGTCGCTCGTCACAGGAAGAGAAGGCTACGTGCCCAGCAACTTTGTGGCCCGAGTGGAGAGCCTGGAAGTGGAAAGGTAGGTGGGCATGGGAACCCCCCTTGAGCCAAAGTGCAGTCACTGTTTCTGCTCCCTGGGCTGCTAGGCAGGGCAGGGCCAGAATGGGACTGACCAGGGAGCCTGCAGGCACCGGTAAAGAGGGGACAGGAAATGAGCTCTGCTGGGAAAGGTCTCTCTGCCAGCTCCAGACACATTCAGACTGCTGTGTGACACTGAGCAAGCCACTCTTCCCAGCTAAACAAAAGCATTCCTTCTCCTGGCTTCCCTGGATGGAACCGTCCCCAGTGTCTGATGGCCTCGAAGGCTAACGAGGAGGCACCATGACCAGCAAGCCCTCCCTATAGCCTCCATAGGCAGGACTCAGAGCTCAACCCTCGGGGGCTCCCAGGAGGGTGGCCTTGTTCAGAACTGACTAACATGAAAGCAAGATCCCAACCTTCTAATCCCCCAGCCCCCTCATCCCCCACATCCCCATGGCACTGGGAACATCGGTCTTGGCCAGCCAGAGCCTCCACAAATCTGCTCACAGGGACTTGCTCTACCTGAGGACCGAGGCCCAGCAACAAGTCTTCTCTGGGCACTGTGGTACCTGCGTCTTTCCCCGGAACAGTGTGGGGAACCGTGGGGCTCTCCGCACACAGCAACCACATACTGAAGGGAACATCCTGGGGTCCCTGCTTAGAGAATCTTAGCAGTTTCCCTAATTCAGATCTCAGACCACAAGGAGGCAGGCGCGTGCCTGTGATACGCAGCTGTGCTTTGGGGAGAGTGATCAGGTGCATTTTTCCAAAGCAAAATTAACAAAGGTCACCCAACTAGTGTTCTTGTTTCATTCTAGGAAAACAGTGAGTTCAGGGCTGACAGGAAGCGGGATGGAAAGGGCAGGGGTCAGAGGGCGCTGACTCCATCATGGTGTGAGGAGCAGAGCTCTGGGCCGACTGGGAGCAGAAATGCTAGATTTTATTTCTTGGGGACAGGCAGCGCAGGAGGCAGGCTCAGTGGGAATACTCCGAGGAGCAGGGTCACTGTGAGGTTCACCTATTCCTGCCGTTTTCCAGGTGGTTCTTTAGATCACTGAGCCGGAAGGAGGCCGAGAGGCAGCTTCTGGCTCCAATCAACAAGACCGGCTCCTTTCTTATCAGAGAGAGTGAAACCAACAAAGGTAGGTGTGGGGGCCTTGCCTGCCTTCCCTGCCCAGCGCGTCCTGGGAAGCCCCCTCCAGAGGCCTGGCCCTGGAGTGAGAGGGGAAGGGGTAACTGCCAGGAGAACCAGCAGCTTCTGGACCTGTGTCCCTCCCAATCCAGGCCCTGCCCAGGAGTTGATGTGGAGGCTGGCCACACAAACAGTCCTCCCTGTCCAGGCTGGAAACCACCTGGGCACAGGAAGCTGGGTGGACGGGGTGGTCCCACGTCAGACTGGCCCTGCTACCCAGTCAGCAGTAATACCGAGGCCAACGGGGGCCAGGGAAGGGGGAACCCTGAGCCCTCAACCGCCAACCTCTTTGGAATCAAGGATTGGGAGGGACCTCAAAGAATCCTACAAGATCATCTCAGCCAGAGGCTGCAGGTAGCATACGCGAGGAAGTGGCCTGTGCCCTGATGTAAGGGAAGGGGGTGGTGATTGTGGGGAGCCCATGCCAGTCTAGACACTCATGAGATCAAATCCACTGACTGAGCAAAACTTCGCTGCCATCACCCTCAGGGGTTTTCTCTCTTTCTCTGTCATTTGGCTTTCTTTCCTTCTTAATTTTTTTTTTTTTTTTGGTGTAAAATATAAAACACATATAAAGCTTGCATGAAGTATGAGTGTGTAATTCTAAATTACATAGGGTAATCATAAACAAATCCCTGTGTAATCACAGCCAAGAGATAGAGCATCCCAGACCTCCAGGAGCCTCCTCAGCCCCCCACTTGGGCTCCTTCCTGAGTCAACCCCCACCCCCAAGAGCTACCTGCTGTCCTGACTTGGGTCAAAATCCTTCCTTGCTTTTCTCTATGGTTTTGCCACCATGTCTTGTCTGTTTTTCAGCTTGATGCAGATAGAATCACTGTTTTTGTTTCTGTGTGTCTTGCTCCTGTCACTCTGCAGTGTTTGTGAGATTCTGTGTTAGTTTCCTGGGCTGCCTTAACAAAGTGGCACAGACTGGGTGGCTCCAGCACAGAAGTTTATTATCTCACAGCTCTGGAGGCTGGAAGTCCAAGACCAAGGTGTCAGCAGCACTGGCTCCTCCCGAGAGCTCTCTCCTTGGCTTGCTAACGGCAGTCTTCTCCGTGTCCTCATGTGGCCATCCCTCCACGCATGTCTGTGTCCTAATCTCTTCCTATTGGGACACCTGTCATATTGGATCAGGGCACACCCATATGACCTCATTTTAACTTAATCACCCCTTTAAAGGCTGTGTCTCCACATAAGGTCACTTACTCAGCGCTTAGGGTTAGGACTTTAACATAGGAATTGGGAGTGCACGTGATTTAGCCCATAACAGATTCATTCATGTGATTGAGGATGGTAAGCCTGTTCGTGTTCATTGCTATACAGAATCCCGGTGTGATCGTTCCAGAGTCAAGCGAGCCATTCGCATGCTGTGGGCATTGGATTGTTTCCAGTTTGGGGCTGTTAATGCATGTGCTGCACCGAACCCTATTATGGTCCCTGGTGCTCACTGGCCACTAGCTTTTCATCTGTAACATACTAATCCATTTGACAGATGAGGAAAGGGAGCCCCTAGAACAGGAAGTGACTTGCTGGAGGCCAACAGTAAGCATCAGAGCCCAAAGCACCAGTGACCACGTCATCTAAGAGGGGCTGAGAGGATTCCCAAGCTCTACAATGTGGCAAGCTAGGGTGACCCAGGGACTTCCCACGCAGTATGAAGAATGTTTTGCTTATCAGCCACAATTGGCCACAAGGGACTGGCTACAGCCTTGTGGCCAATTTTAACTGGAGAGGAGATGGTGACAGTGACATCAGAGGAGGAAAAGGAGAGAGAGTGGCTGAAATATGAGTCTGGTTCCCTGTGGTTGGGACAATGAGGATGGACAGAGGTATTACCTGGTGGGAGCACCCTTGGGCTGTCCATTGGTTCCATCTGTGGCTCAAGAACAGCAGCCAGAGAGTGGAAACCCAGAGTATGAAAAGCTGTCATAGCACCCTGTGACTCTCTGGGCACATCATGAGGCCTTGTTGCCCCACAAAAGGGCAGGACCAGGTTGGGGAACAGGAGGGGTGCATTGGAAAGCTGGGGTGCTCTGTGCAGGATTTCTTGGAATGTGCCAATGAATGCATATATATACATATACATACACTTAGATATATAAATTTTATATTTATATCCATATTGGCTATTGTCACTATTCCATTTTTGTGGTAGAGCACCTCTGTACAAGAAACAATTTGGGAATCACTGGAGATGACATAAATGTTTTATTGTTGTTCCAGGACATTTCAAACATACATAGAAGTAGAGAAAATAGTTAAGTGGAACCCCTGGTATCCAACAGCCAGCTTTAACAATTATCAACTGAGCCAGTCTTGTTTCTTCTGTATCCCCCACTCCGCCCCTACTCTTTCAAAGCAAATCCCAAACATCATGTCATGTCACCCTGGAAATGCTATTTCAACCATTGCCTATTGCTAAGGTGAAAGCCCGCCCGCCCCCCACCCAATCTGCTATAGAGGAAGAAGGGGTTCCCTGTGAGTCTGGCATCTTTTCCTGTCCACGGTCACCCCAGGAAGCCAGTCCAAACTGGGAATTGGCCAGATGGGACCAGAGCTGCCGGACTGTTCAACCATCCTCACCCCAGCACATGCACATACACATGCACACATTCACACACATGCACAAACACATAAATGCACACATACACACACGTGCATACACAGGCAAGTGTGCACACATATACACATGCACACATGTGCACATATGCACACATGCACCCACATACACACGTCCACACCTGCACATATGCACACACACATGCACACATACACGCACACATGAGACATGCACGCATGTATACATGTGCACATATGCACAGATGTAATGCACACGTGTGCAACACATGTACACACCTTACACATATGTGTGCACACACACAACTCCAAAGCAGGACCCCTCTGCTTCTGGGAGCCACAGCAGTGAATGCAAGACAGGGATGGAAGCGGGGGAGTGAGTTCTACCCCTTGTGGCCTCCGGGGTGTCCCTGAGCCTCTCAAGCCTCAGTTTATTGGTGTCTGTGTGAGGATGGACTAGTTTCACAGCTCAAAGGCAGGCAGTCCTTCAGTGCTGAGAAATCTTAACCTCAGAACCAGGCCCTGCCTGCCCAGGGCAGTCCAGACATACCACAGAGGCAGGGGATCCAGGTTTTGTGAAACTGAAGCTGATGGGATCTGAGGTCCTCTTTACGAAGGATACCAAATTGTCAGAAGCCATCAGGGACCGGGCCTTAGAGCAGCCCAGGCAAGTGAGGGGCCCTAAGGCACCAGCTTGGGCAGCGTCACTGCGTGGAGAGCGGGCTCCTGGTCTCATCGCCCGAGGCACCTGACACAAGGGCAGCCTACAAAATGGAGAGAAAAGCCCTTGATGAATGGACTCCCTAAGGCCAGGCTCGGGTTCCTTAGAGACTGGGGGCACAGCTGCACCCCGGCAGGGTCGGGGAGACAGTTTACAGCGTCTAGGATTAGGCTGGGGTGGGCGTGTAGCGGGGCTGCGATAACAGCAAGGCGCGCTGGCGTATGCCTCTGGGCGTCCTTTTGCGAGTAGGTGATGAGAGACGCACATTGGCTGAGGGAAACTGGAGGGTGGAAGGGGGTTGAGGCGGGGGAATGGACAGGAGAGGAAAGAGCCTCAAGTCAAACAGGACCGCGGAAAACCAAGCGTCCACACCGAGAACGAGGGGTCCGTGCCTGACCCCTGGCGGGAAGTCGTGGTACTGCTCGTGGTAGGCGCCCACTCGGGGAACCGGGAGCCCCCCCAGCCTGCCGCGAACTCTGTGGGCCCCAGCGTCCCCATCTCCCAAATAATGGGTAGGGGGCGGGGTGAGGTCATGGTACCCAGGTAGCTGGACAGATGCATTTTATAAAAAAACATCAAGTTCATGGAAAAACGTTTCCTACCTGGAAACTCTTACCTCCTAAATTGTCCTTAACCCTTGACATCTGCTACCACTTGCCCGCGGGAAAACATTAACCTAGAAGACAAAATAACAGGTGTATGTAACACGCAGCAAATGAATTTGAACAGAGTCCCTGGGAATAGCTTATTAGACTCTCCGCCATGGACATGGTACTTGCAGCTGTGATTGGCTATCTGCTTGTAGGAGTAAGGATACCCTCTTTAGCCAGAAAATAAAGCGCCTAGTCCCTCCAACGAGCCTAGATTTCTCAATAGTCCATGACAAAGGGTCCCCGAGTGACCAGGTGTCCAAGTGGGGACCCACATGATTGCTGAGAAACTGTCCTGCCTGCCGCAGGGCTCTGTGATTCCCCAGCTGAGTTTTGGGGGACAGTGAGGGGATGTCAAGGTCAGAGTCAGATGGAACTTACAGGGGAGGCTTCCAAAAGGGTGGAGGTGGAGATGCAGGGAAAGGGAACTTGTGGAGGGAGTGGTGACAATGAAGAACAGAATTGGGGAACTTTTTTCAAAGCTTAAAAATGAGGCCCAAATCCCAGTCCCGTTTTTTTGTCTTTGTGCCTTACTTCCCTTGTGTGTGTCTCCATGAACCCTCCAGGTGCCTTCTCCCTGTCTGTGAAGGACGTCACCACCCAGGGGGAGCTGATCAAGCACTATAAGATCCGCTCCCTGGACGAAGGGGGTTACTACATCTCCCCCCGGATCACCTTCCCCTCGCTCCAGGCCCTGGTGCAGCACTATTCTAGTAAGAGGGGGGCGTGCAATGGGGGCAGGGACTTGTGCCAAGAGCTCCTGCATCTCTTGCTAAGATCCCCAATTGTGTGAGTCATTGGTGCCACCTTGGGGGATGGAAAGATTGTCCCAAAGTTAGACCTAAGGAGGTAGCAACTCTGAGCACCATGAACTGGTGGCCGTAACTCCCTCTCCTGGCTCAGCAGGGAACCCCTTAGAGAGTAGCAAGCATGTTCAGTCTGAGAGTGAGCAGGTGGATTTTAGAGAGAGCATGCCCTGCTTTGCACAGACGAAGAGAAAGAGTTGAGTGTGTGTGCATGTGCAGGCGTGTGCACACACCCATGGCTGGGGAGGGAGGGGCCCAGCTAGGAATGATACAGCTCCCAAGGGAGAGCCTGGCTGCTCTGGTAACCCCCAGCCCTGTCTTTTCTTCCCTAATGCAGAGAAGGGGGATGGTCTATGCCAGAGGCTGACCCTGCCCTGTGTGAGCCTGGCCCCACAGAACCCCTGGGCCCAGGATGAATGGGAAATTCCCCGGCAGTCTCTCAGGCTGGTCAGGAAACTCGGGTCTGGACAATTTGGCGAAGTCTGGATGGGTGAGTGTGCTCTCCCCCCGGTTCCACCCACGCCGCATCCTGAGTCCAGGCGCAGTATTTTCATAGCGTGTCATCCCTCCTCCGGAAGTCTTGAGAGGGAGCGAGGACAGAGGCGAGGACGCCCGTTTTACAGAGGAGGCAGTGGAGGTACAGAGCCGCATTGTAACAGCTGGGGCGGCTTATCGCGGTAGTAGAGCAGGAACAGAGTTCAGCTCGCCAAGCCCCCAAGTCGCTCGCTCCTTCGTTCTCTGCCTGAAGCTGGCTTTGCCATTGAGCTGCAGTGGCGCACTGACTCCCCTTAGCTTTCCATCACCCAGATGGAAACAGGTGGTTAAACGTGATGAGCCATGACATTCCAGAGCCTGAGTGCACACCGAAGGCAGCCGTGGGGCTTTGGCCGGGTCACTGAAGCTCCAGGCCCGGTGTCCTCACATTTCCATCTCTGCTGACACCTGTCCCCCACCCTGACCACCAGGATATAAAACTCGTGTTCCATTTTATCCCTGGACTGCTCCATGAGTCCTCCCTTACCTGGGGCTGATCCCAGGTCCGTGCCAAGGCCCAGGTCCTCTAGAAACGCGAGTAGAGTTGTCTTTTGCCCTTCAGGGGACTTCATGGAGTGCAGGGAGAGTGTGGAAATACAGGTAGTTTAAGGAGTGGGACAGGACCGCCATGGGGCTCCAGAAGGAGGGAAGGAGGTCCCCACACCTTGTCCTCCTGCCCTATGTACCCCGGTGGCGTGCTCATTCCACCAAGGAGCCATTGTGTGATAGAAGAGATTCATTATGTAGGGGGAGGGGGAAGGAGGCAGGTTCCATGCAGCACAGGACACAGGCCCTGGGTGTGGTGCAAATAGGTGAAATGCCCCCAAGGCAGGGTACATTCCTCCACTGCCTGAGGCCCCGTATAGAAGCGGCCTGGGACACAAGGTAAGCCCCACACAACCACGGCCTCCGGAGCTGCACGTTCCAGCTCTGCCACCTGGAATAGCGTGGCACCTGGGCACTTACCCTGATTTTGGTTAAAGGATCACCTCCGAGCGAGCTCTCTGCCTTCTGAGTGGCTTCTTCACTCCCCTGGGCTCAGGTTACTACAAAAACAACATGAAGGTGGCCATTAAGACGCTGAAGGAGGGAACCATGTCTCCAGAAGCCTTCCTGGGCGAGGCCAACGTGATGAAGGCCCTGCAGCATGAGCGGCTGGTCCGACTCTACGCCGTGGTCACCAAGGAGCCCATCTACATTGTCACCGAGTACATGGCCAGAGGTGGTGTCCCCCGCAGAGCTGCATCCTCAGAGCGAGGCGGGAGGGCTGGACTTAGCAGGAGGAGGAGGGTCCGCTGTGGTGGGTTCATCAGGCCAGGGGGTCCTGCAGATCTAGGGCATGGCACGGTGTGGGGGCAGGGAGGGACAGAGGAGAGGGAGAGTGAGGGACGGAGGGAGGGGGAGGCACGGAGGGAGGGTGAAGTGGTTCTGACAGAGCCATGTTCTCAGCCCAGGAGCAGTTCAGACAGCATTTCTGGAGTGGTCCTTCTGTGCCTAGCACTTTTTGATGCCTGCTGGGAGGGGCTGAGCATTGCAAAGTCAAACGAGCACCCGGCCAGACGTACAGGGATGGTACTAGATCCAGGTCTCCTGCTTCCTGGTCATGCAACCATTTACAACTGTGTGAATATTTTACAAGGGTGGCCAGAGAGGTTGGGCTTGATGGCCTCCAAGGTCCACGGCATGGCCAAGTTCTTATGGGGCAGTAGGCCTGGGATCGGGCCTCAGCCTTTGACCTTCTCACCCCTCCTATGACCCTGACGGCACACTGCTCCTGTAGGATCACAACATGCCCATGTTGATACAGCTCCCTAACAACCGTCCCCAAGGGGCCCTGGTCGGAGGCTGTGCTGGGGGCGCCTCTAGCCTGCCCCTAGGGCAAGCCTCCATCCCTCCCAGCTTTCCGATTCCAGGGGGAGCTGCATTTGTCCCCTGCACCAAACCTGGGGGACAGTTCTCTCCATTCTGGTGCTTTCTTGCTGATGCTTGGTCCTCAGAGGCAGAGGGTGTCTGCCAATGGGGATCAAGGGAGCGAGGCTGACATGGGGGGAAAAGACAAGGGGCATGAACCTTCGAGTCAGAACTGGGATTCCCTTCCCAGCTTCCAGCTGGGTGACTTCAGACAGGTCCCTGCACCTGGCTGAAACCTAACTTCTGGGCAACTGCTGGCATATTGGCTGCTCCTGGGGTGCTGAGGCTAGCATTTTGTAAAGTGGAAGGCACTCGGCAGCAGTAGGTAGATCCTTCCTGATGCACCGAGAGATCTGAGGGCGCAAACTCCCACTTCCCGCCCCCAGTGGGGAGCCGCTCACACCAGGGAGAGGCTGGCACCACCAGGGCTGGGTCACTTTGCAGAAGGGCACTTGCAACTTCTCTTTTCTTAGGATGCCTGCTGGATTTCCTGAAGACGGATGAAGGCAGCAGATTGTCACTCCCAAGGCTGATTGACATGTCAGCCCAGGTTGGTGAAGTACAAGGTGCAGAAGAGGGGTGGCATGTGTCACCTGCTGCCCACAATGGCTGCTCGTGCCTTACCACCCATCTGCTCTTCAGCCAGCAGGAGAAGTCAGGGGGCATGGAAGGCCAACTTCCTCTAGGCAGACATCCCCAAGGTCACCCACTGCACTTGGATTTGCAAACCCTGGCCACTGTGCCTCCTGCCTCACGCAGCTGTGAGGGAGCCCAGGAAACGGAGCCTTAGACCCAGGCAGCTGTGTTGGAACCAAGCTGTTCTGTTCCAAAGGAAGAGAGGGTGAATGGATGTCATGGGAAACACACAGAGTTAGCGAGAGTTTCCTTGAACCCAGCAGGCAAGCGTGTTCTGTTGTGACCTCGTCTCTTCCTTAGATGGTGCCCACAGACATCTCCTGAAGGACATCCCATACCAGGGCCCCTCAGCCTTTGCACAGCCCTGGCATTGACCCCAGGCTGATGGGCAGGCCTGAGCTACACACAGGTGCCAGGGACATGACTTCTCTGAGCCCTGGAGAACAGCCTCGCTTTCTGACACCAGGGTATTGCGAGTGCTAGACCTCCTTGGCTACCCTGGACTGGTCCTCAGTGTCCCTCACATTCACATGCAGAACCTT